>NW_024881275.1:317500-1517500 GCF_018691265.1 Tyto alba | reverse complement strand
ACCCTGAACTGCTGAGAGTTGTACAAGAAATGGCATCAGACACCTGGTTAAGCACTACTCTGGTCACACCTAATGACAGCTGATGCAATTCCAGTCTCGTCAAGAGTTTCTATCAGTGCCCACACAACTGCCCCGCTTAGCGAGGGCAAGCGCAGAACTGACATCTCAGAGACACCAAAGGTGCTGCATGAAGAAAAAAAACGTCAGGGGTAGGCTTGCAAAACAAAACTGAATTCTTTTTGTTAAGAAACTACAGGAAAAAAAACCCTTATGTTCTGGCTAGAGTTAAGTAACTGTTCAAATAAGGCGCTGGGAAAACACAAGTGAGGTGAAGGCTGAAAGAAAAGTAAAGGTGGACAGCAATGAGAAGTTCACAGCAGTAACAGCGAGCTCTGTGGGTACCGGGGAGCCAGGTAGGGAACAACCCACCCAAAACAAAGAAAAAGCATACCACGTAATTAAACAGCCTACAACATTTTTGTGATTTTGAATCTGATTTTTAAGGTTCACTGTTGACAGATATATTGGGAAATACATTTTGTTAATCTATAATCTGTAATCTAATTTGTCAAAACAAACAAATTCAACAAAACAAGATTTTCTTTCTTATGATCCTAAGTGGAAAACTGCTTCCTGCTGCTTTTGTTGAGGTAATGCTTCTGCGGGGAAAAGTATATTTTCATGCTATTAAAAAACAAACATGCCCTTCCAATTGTTTCTCTGTAATAAATTTAATTATATTTCTATTTCCACAAACTACATTAAATCGTATTTAGCACAGAGAGGTGTGTCCTGGCAACTCTCCTATTGTTTTTACAGGTACTTTGTCCAGCCAGTAAATGCTGCAACCCAAGCTGTCTCCCTTTTTACAGTCATCTTTCTCCTTGCTGTATTAGCTCGCAGGAAGTGCAGCTGTGCACTCTGAATATATGATGTTTCACAGAATCTGCCTCACCTTTCGGTAGTTCACTGTTTCAGCAACATTACACTTCATTTATTTAGACGTCTGCCACTCCAACATGTTTAGCTGCACTTTAACATAGAAATGTTCCACAGCTCTAAAAAACCATTTATTGAGCCAGAGGCATCATCAATAACCTTTACTAACCAGCGAAGAACAGTACATTTTATAGATGCTCATTTCAAAGCACATCCTTAAAAGGTGAATAGGGGAATACAGAGTATTTTATTGCTTTCTACAGAACAGTGTATCATCATTCTTAATAGCCATTGCTACATTCTCAACTTTTTTTTTTTTTTTTTACAAAATAACGTAGCAATGAGAGCACTGGTGTCAAAACAAGGACAGAATTTTTTGGTGTGTGTTTTTAAAAGTGCTACACCTACCAGGGAGAGAAGTATTCTCCTTGAAAGGACCAGACTCTGGAACTAGACATTTCATAAATTCAAGTGAGCAGAACTCAAGACTTGGAATTACAAACACATGGTTTCTACACCTTAAGAGCCTATCCAAGCCTCAGAATCTTTCAGTCAAACCAAAACAGCTGAATATGGTGTTACAGAAGCCCTCATTAAGTTGCCTACAACCTCCCTTTCTAAAGGATTTTTTGCAATTCTATACAAGTTCTAATGCAGTTATTAATAATAAAGTGTCTTTGAAACACAAGAAGTTGTCCTTGGGGCAAAAGGAGTACATTTTCTTTCCCTAACACAAAATCACCAACGCTTAGTTGATTTACACCCTTGTGAAAAACCTCACTTCCCTACACCCTTTTGCTTTGCTAGTGAGCCAAAACAATGACCTTGAGAACCCAAGATGGAGACCTGACCCTGTGATTCTCATAGCTGAAGCAGCTGAAGTATGTGTGGTATAATTACAGACCTTGTATTTTTATTAATATACAGCAGACCAGACTTGAGGTTCGAGCAGACCTTCCTTCCTTTCCTAACTCCCCAGTGCCTGACTCCCACCTAAGCTTTTGCTGGCGTCAGGGAGAGGAAGGCAGGGGTGTTTTCAGCTGGGATTTTAGAAGCCCTGCAAGGTACCGTTGAACAGACCCCGAAGCAGGGGGGCTGCTTGTGTGAGCAGCCCTGGGCTCTCCAGAGCTGCCGCTCAGTGTTCACCCACCCGCGGCAACGCTCTGCGTAACGGCAGCGCTTGGCCGCTGTCTTCACAGCAGCACGCGAAGGTGGGCTAGATCTTTTGCTGATGCTCACCAAAGGTATTCCCAAGACCTGAGAATTCAAGTACCTGTTCTCTAGGGAAGTGTAATCAAGCAGGTATGGACCCCTCTACCCTTCTACTGCTCATTCTCACCAGACCTCTCACCAGCTCTGATTGACGCCTTTTTTCTACCCATTCTGTCTTTACCTAACTCCTGGGACGGAGAGTTAGGTAAAGGAAAAGGGGGAAGGAAACTGGCTCACTCTTCGCTGCTGGGTCTCTCCTCACTAACTGGATTCTCCTCTCTTTCTCCTGTTCTCACCTCTCTTCCCAGATTATCATGATGCTCAGCAGAACCCTACCTTGTCCTCTTTCCCATCCCTTCTGTAATGCCACGCCTCTCTGTTCCCTTCCTCCCCCCCCCCTCAAAAAAGCCCTAATTTCAAATCAGGATCCCTATTCTTTTTCCTTGCCCAGAGATGAGAAAGAAAACAGGGGATTCTGTAGTTCTCAATTCCTGCATGTGGCTGTCCCCCACCCTGGCTCTGGAGGAGCAGCTCTTGGGTGTTTGAGGATGGGCCTGCTAGGAGGAGAAAGGTGTGTGTACAAGAGGATGGTAGCCAGATGGACACGTTTAATGTGTCTCTCGCCACACACAGGCAGGGCAGCCTTCAAGACCTGGCCAAAACGTGTCAGTGCACGGGCAGAAAACAACCAGCAAAACACCAGTGTCAGAAATGGACCCCTTCCTAGGAGGCCCTTGTAAGTTTAAAAATGTAGGAGTACATCCTCAAAATGGTTGCAGATACGTTAAGGTGAGCATAATTTTTGTACATCAGAAACAAATAAGCTACATTACTGTGTTGGCTTAATGAAAAGCATCAACCCCAGAATTCGAAGACTGACAAAGTCAAAGGCAACTGAGGAGATTACAGACGGATCTTAACCGCAGACAGCACTGCTGAAATAACCTATAATAAGCATCAGGCAGAAAGAAGGAATTTGGGTGTATAACCAGAACAGGATCTGAGTTATTGGAAAAAGTCTCTGTGGAGATCTGAGATAATCACAAAACCTGTCTTCCTCATTAAGGGTTTCACAGCTGCACTGTTCGTCCAAAATAGAACAAACTACCAAGAGTCCCTTCTCACAGTCTCTCTTCACATCTTAAAAGCATGAAACTTCTTCTTGGGTCTTTGAAAACCCTTAGTGGAATTTAACTAGTAAAGTTTGTTCTTGGTGTCTGATTCCACATTTTCTTCTTTTTTTTTGAAATACTGGTGAGGTGGAAATCACCATAGCTGTAAGATATCTGTCATGGCACCAAAAATAACACATACCAACTACAAACAGAAATTAATGAGCTCCAAGTAGAGACATAAATATACATTATGTGCATACATAATTTTATATGTATGCACACAGAGATACAACTATATATTTATATAGCACAGTAACCTTTTCTCCACACATTTTTTAATTCCATTTCTATACCTTTTACATAGGTCCTTTGGGTCACATACATCATTTAGTAATATCATTGTTGGGATGAGGTTTCACTGCTCTGTGCCTCATCTGATCAGTTACATCTTTGCACAGTTAAGAAATGAGACAAAGTAGAAAACCTGTCTACTACCTTGTACTCATTCTGCTGGGGTGAAAATGATACATAACATTTACCAAAAATAAAACAACTCCAATTTTACAGACAGGGCTGGAAATTTTTCTTTTGGTCTCATTCCTTTTTCTTTATTAGAGTATCCTTTTTTCCTACAGGATTCAGAGTGTGTAAGGCAGTAGTAAAATGTCATGGGGTTTTTGTTTCAATGCTGCATCTACTAGTCAGTAGTTAATTTTGGAACCTTGTATGAAAACATCAAGGGAAAGACAACAGATATGGGTAAAGACTGATAAAAATACAAATTGAATGACAAACAATTGGTATTTTACCATCTTCTCTGAACACTACAGGGTTTTTATCGTGATACAGGCAACAAAGCTCAGTGAAAATCTGTCTGGATGCCCTTCCATCCTGCAGTGCATAGGTAAAACCATCCATAAACTACTTGAGTTTCTTAAAACGCTATTTAATTACTGTCCAGAACATTTTAACATACTTCTTTAAATATTTATATATATCATAGTAAGTTATAAGTTATATCAATAAGTTATATCAATACCAATAAGTTATATCGAGGCCCACTGCAACAAAGTTTTCTATATTGAGGGAACGTGAATAGTTTAACAATAAAGAGTTGTCAGTAAGGTATAGAAACAAGGTAAAAAACCTTTTTTTTAAAATAAAATGTAGATCTTGTGAAAGCATTATATCCTTCCAGGCTCGCTTATACAGCTTTTCTACCTTGAATTTCCCACCAGTGCTTCTCCATGTGTGTTAACAGTACAACTTCGAGGAGAGAAACCACCATGATGTCTAACTGACCGCTACACAGGTGGAAAAAAATTAAAAAAGCCCAGGTCCCAAGACACAATCCCACTACGGCCCGTAACAGCGGAGTGTAAAATCCTGCAGCACCCGCAAGAAAGCGCCTGCCGGAGATGTGCGACGGGACTCGCTGCCACCTCCTCCAAGGCCTCCCCCCACACCCCTGGAAATCTGCATAACCCCTTTTATTTCTGCATTGGAGGGACAAAGGCATGTTCTGACTGTGAAGCAGGCTATGTAGGGATGAGACAGCATGCCGTGAGTTATTCACCTTGCCTTCAAATCATTCAAGACATGGCTATACCTCCCTGAGTCTGTACCGCCTAGAGCACTGCTTCTCAAGCTTTTGAAATGATAGGCCATTTTAAGTTATCACATTTTCTTCCAGACTACCACACATCCTTATCATCAAACTTTTAAACACATGCTGCTTAATATGGATTTATAACTGGGAAGCACTTGCTATGGAAGGCGACTACAAATCACAGCCTGAGAACTAGTGGTGTGGCAAGTCGTTATACAGCACAACAAAAGAAAAAGAAAGCAACAGAAGAAATACAATCTGAAACAAAGGAGGGCATAATGCTGAAGTAAAAATGAGAAGTAACACCAGTAAGTATAAAAACATGCTGAAGCAACAGACGCTTTGGAAAGTTGTATGTACTCCTTATGTTTTAAAACTAATCAACCCATGCAGTTACAAAAATAAAGGCAGTGTCAAAACCCCACCAGATAATTATATCACTTCTTTCATTCCTGTCACATTATTACATACTATTCAGTACTACTACACAGTATTCATTATTTGTGAAATAACATTAAAATTGATGAGGTATAACATCTTATGTTGAATGAACCTCAATTATGAGATACTTCCTTTAATTTTCCTTAATACAACTTCAGAGCAGGTAGTGTCAGAAGCTAGAGAAAACCAAATTTTTATGTATGTATATTTTGCAACTATGTCTATGCATAGGTTTAGTTGTATCTCTCCATATGAATAACAATTTTGTTTCCAAGAATAAAAAGAAAGACAATTGGTTGAATTACTTCTACAGTGTATTTTTATACTTGAATACATTACTATTAGTTTTACAGAGCTTCTTCTTGAGCTGTGATGGTAGTCTTTGAATACTTCAGCAGGTGGGTGTTTTTTGTTGTTTTTCTTCTGCATACCACCACCACAAAATTGTCATTCCCACCTCAAGCAGAAAAAAAAAAAAAAAAAAAAAAAGCCGAACAAATTTTCTAATGGTACACTAAAGTGAAAAATAGTATGGCAATAATGACGGCTTTTTAAGCCCCGAAATGCAATGTGAATGACAACTAATTGAGAGGAAAAGATTTACTGAAACACAACTTTGGCATACAGGTAGACCAGAAATTCCAGAGAATAAAATTCTCATAAAAAGTAGTATTTAGTGGCTGTATGAATTCCCTGTCTTAAAATCTCTGCAACACCTCTCTCCGTGTTTCTGGAATCTCTGTTTCAAAGTTCTTCTGGAGGGTGACTCTTGTGCTACCTAGATTTAAACATATAAACCAGCGTAACGGAATGCTGGTCTCGCAGAGATTGAGGAACGTGTCCCACCTCCAGTCTGGGACAAGGGTGTAATCCTTTCCTCTTGCAATTCCCTTCAGCGAGAGCACGCACCGAGGAGGAGGAGGAGGAGGAGGAGGAGGAGAAGGAAGAGGAGGAGGAAGAGGAGGAGGAGGAGGAGGAGGAGGAGGAGGAGGAGGAGGAGGAGGAGGAGGAGGAGGAGGAGGAGGGGGCCCGTGGGTACGCCGTGCTGCGCTCTGTGTTACAGAGCCTGTACACAAACGCTGGTGTCCAAGCGCCCACGTCGTGGCTACTGCCTTTGAAAAGCAGAAAGGAAGTTAAGTTCGTAGCTCTTCAGCGACTCCCAGCCTCTTCCAGAACCCCCAGCATCAGGGAGAATTCACTTCAGCCACGAAGATTGTGACATGTCTGGAGAAAGCTCTATTTGCGGTAGCTGGAATATCGCTTGCGCTGACTGTGCCCTCTTCAAACGTCAGAAAACAAAAGCCTATCTCCTATGCTCTTGCTTCTCGCTACCATATGAAGGCATGAAACGCCCCAAATGCTGTAGAATTATTTTCAGTGTCAATTTCTTGTTTATCACATTTTCCACCCTATCTATTTTTCAGTATCTGATAAGTCTCCCTGGGATCTAGCTACATCTCAGATAAAGAGCTGTTTGACGACTGCATTCTTGACACAAGCTTTCTCACACACATTTTATCTATATGTAAATACACAAAAAGGGCATAAAACATATTTACAAGTAAAGGTGTTCCCGATACCATATTCAAGCACGTACACAAAGTAAATGCATGTATGCGCTCATATACATACAGTAATACAATGGGATTTCCATAGGGAAATGTGAAAGTTATTGTTAAAATGTCTGTCATTCATGTAAGAGAAACAGAAATGAGCTGGGCATTAAATTTGCATACAGCCCCAAGCAGAGAGGTTCCTGCATGTGTAGTGTTCTCCTGTTCTTGATGATGGGCATATCTGGCAGGGAGAGTCTGTCAGGATTAGCTCAGGAAAAAACACCCCCAAGGAGATAATTTGAAGACATACTGAGAATTTGCCTCACTACATGAAAATAAACATGAAATTCACTGCAAACTATGCACACTAAAAGTTACCACAAACACTGTGCCACACACCAGGGGATAATCTATTTCAGCTAATTAACACACAGCCGCACACAACACTGTGAGAAGTGGTTGCCACTTAGGATTGATTTAGGTCTTGCATTGCTTAAATAGACTTGGAAAGAAAAGGTCTTTTTAAATGTTCAGTCAGAGAGGGAAAAAAAGGTAAAATTAAAGTAGCTGTGAAATAAACAGCCTCAGATTCACTTCATGGCTTAGCTTTCTAGTGAGCAACAAGACAACGTAAAGACGTTAATACTTCTTTTAAAATAAATATCCACAAGGAACAGTCCCCTTCTTGATTTTAATGCTGCTTTTGACAAAGTCAGTACTAACACCCCTGCTCTGAGTTACAATCAATATTAATTCTTTACTTTATAGGCAAACCTGTGTTAAGGGAGTGTATCTTTTAACAACAGTACTGGCTGCTGAGCTAGAAATTACTGTAACTTAAAATTCAGGTAGAAACCATTTAGGTATTACACTACATGCGTTTTTTTTTTAATAAAAGATTATATCATCAATATGTGAAAACAACTTGGCCTGAAACCTCCTAGCATAAGAAAACAAAGTATTACTCTTTCCTTTCCTTCTCCTTCTCCACAACCCAATCCACTTTTCCTTTCAATTTTTCTTGTTATGAGTGAAAGCATGATGCCATTTCATAACTTCTACTTTTTAAACACGTACAAGAAGGAAATGACTTGTCCTATCAAAAGTAGGACATGAAAGCACGTTTCCAAATGTTCACAGCTATACATCTTATTAATTGTCTTTACTACTCTTAAATAGTAACTGAAATTACTCCGAAGGTCTCATGCACTTCTGCACTGGCCTGCTAACTTAACTCTAGTTATATCATGGACAGTTCACAGATACTGCTGAGGAGTAAATAAAATAGCTTTGACCGAAAAAAACCCCTGAAGATTGCTCCCCCGCCCACGATCAGTCTGAAGAAGGAATGTACACCAGGGCAATACGGGGCGGGGGGGTGTCACAGAAGTATCCAAGGAGAACCGAGGAGGCATCTGCAGCACTTTTGGGGTGTGCTCAGCTGGGGTTGGCTTCTGCAGCGTGGCTGCAGGGGCAGGGCTGCGGTCCGAGCCAGCGACAGCCACGTCCGTGTCCCCCCCCCCAGGCACCTCCGTTTGGCTCATCAACTGTGCGCTCAGGACCAGGACACCCAGACTGACGCCCGGCCCACAGCACGGACAGGGAGCTTGGGCTGGACTTCGGGCTTGAGACCCCAGCAAACGTGAGAGCACCACGTGCATTTGCAGCGGAGACAGAGAAGGATAAAACTATCTGCTGCACGAGAACGCCGAGCAAGTCTAAGTACTGCCAAGCCTCCTGAATCGAAGAGGGTATCTTCCAACACATGTATGCAATGCTGAAACGGAACATTAACGTTCCAGTACTTAAAGGGGACCTACAGGAAAGGTGGGGAGGGACTCTTTATCAGGGGGGTGGGGATAGGACGAGGGGTAATGGTTTTAAACTGGCAGAGGGGAGATTTACATTAGATATGAGGAAGAAATTCTTTACTGTGAAGGTGGTGAGGCGCTGGAATGGGTTGTGCAGAGGAGCTGTGGTTGTGTATTTTAATGCTTTGTCTTACTGAACTCTGAAATTTGACATTTTGGACATACGGAATTCACAGAATCACAGACTGCTTTGGGTTGGAAGGGACCTTAACCCACCCTCCCGCCCCGGGCAGGGCCCCCTTCCCCCAGCCCAGGGGGCTCCCAGCCCCGTCCAACCTGGCCTTGAACCCTTCCAGGGAGGGGGCACCCACAGCTGCTCTGGGCACCCTGGGCCAGCGCCTCACCCCCCGCACAGGGAACAATTTCTGCCTCAGAGCTCACCTAAATCTGCCCTCTGCCAGTTTAAAACCATCACCCCTTGTCCTATCCCTTTGCACCCCGATCCAGAGTCCCTCCCCCCCTCTCCTGTCCCCCCTTTAAGCCCTGGGAGGCCGCTGGATGTCATCCCTCTGGATGCCACCCCTGCCCCCCACCACACAGCTCGGTGTTGGGGGTGAACTGGCTGAGGGTGCCTCGATCCCACTGCCCCTGTCACCAACAGAGATGTTAAAATAAAAATTTGCTAAGCACCTCTGAAGGTCTATAAGCAACCAGTGGGAAAGCCAATCCGTTACGCTTCAGTCCAGCAAATTTGTTCCATCAGAATTTGAGCCAGAGCTGATTGCCCAACCAAACTTTGATCTCCTGTTCTCATATCTGGGACCATCACTATCCCGTCACTTCATTTCACCACCAGCTGTCTTTCACTTCATGTCTTTCTTCATGTAGTTTCTAAGAACTACTGACATTTTATTTTGTCAGAAAAGCTGTTCCTTCATCATAAACAGTCTGAGGAAAAAAATATGGTCAACAAAATGAACGATGCTTTGCCATTTGGTCAGTTAAGGCTAACAATGTGGGGAGAAAAGAAGAGTCTGTTCCGGGTAACCAGGATGAAGGGGAACCATTAGTTTTCATCCCAGTAGGAGGAAAAAGTAAACTAAACTTTTTGCTGGAGGGCCCATTTGATCTTCCCAGTAAAAGAGGATTAAAAAGAGGATGTTTCACATTAGATATATATATATAAAGAGGACCAAGGTTTAGAACTAGAAAAAGCAATTTTGGAAAAGCTGTTCTGCTAATTACAGTATCATTAACTATGATTATCCTTAAGTTAACTAAAGGGTGGGGCTATTTCTGCACCTGCAGGGAGATGTTTTACTGGTAAAAATGGAAAAGCTGGATAGCAAACTCATTGACTGATGGCAGAAATTAATACATTTCATTTCAGAGTAAAATGATTGCTCTGGTCTGTGAGCAGGACAATTTATAACATGGTAGTACTGCTGATTGGTTTTCTTCTGACATCAGGTTAGTAAAAAGTTCAGTAAGTAACTGGCAAAAGATTTTAAAAACAGGAACACAAGGTTTTTTGATTCCATCATGAAGAATTCACTCAGCTAAAAAAATAATTTTAAGATTTCTTTGGTGGGATTGCATGTTGGCACCCCCAAGACGCATGGTAACTTCCGCACAAACACCACGGATCAAGGAGAAACTGGATAGGAATGCTCTAAGAAAGGGCTTTCACAGATCAATGTGTAGTAACTTTTAAGAACTGTGAGGTTTCCAAGCAACCCTGTTTGTTGCTTTTTTAAATAGCTGAATATTTTACAGTAGGGGCTCTTAGTTAATAGATTTCTCGATACAGGTGGGTGAAAAAAAATCTGGTGACCTTCCTTTTATGAAGGCACAAATAACCTGAAAGGGTCCAGCTATTTCAGAGAGCAGAAAGACAAAACCAGAGCAGCGTTTACATCCCACTCTCAAATACCACCACACTAAGATCAAAGATTTCAGATCACAAAGAACTGCCTGTAAGCCTCTTCAGTTCTCTTCTCTTGGATCTTTATTCCACTGCAGTACAACCTGAGGCAGCAGCATCCCAACTGTAGCACACGAAAACCCCTTTTCTAGCCAGGGCAGCACCACGCAAATGACAGAAATGCACATGGTGGAGGAGACCCTGCCACAGCCCTCCCGAGGTCAGAAATCCAGAAATCTGTGACTTCTGGATCCCGCCAGCACTAACCTGAACTGAACGGAGGTGCCCCTGCTAAAACATGTCTCCCTTTCTCCCCGAAGAGAGTGACACCAACTGCAGTCTGCCCCAGCAAACCGCTCACAGCAACAAAGCACCTGAAACTTGATCAAAAAAGGGTGAAGGCAAGTGGAGACTCCAATACAGTTAAAATCCTGATGTTAAAGTAGCCTAATGAGAACAGAATCCGGCCGCGGGTTTCTCACATCATACAACAAAGTAATACCAGTAATCCCCTAAAACAGTATTTCAATAATGTTTATCCGTGTCAGATTTCAAAAAGAAAAATACATTAAAAGTAGGACCACAATACTCAGTGTCTGCTTTGTGAAAGCTTGTGATTGCATTCCAGTTTTCTCCTTTGAAAATTTGATCTTGTGTCTTGACAGTGACAAATCGCCGGTTCTTCGCTCAGTGGACCTTCCTGATAATAGAAGATATTCTTCCCCAAGAGAAGGAATATTTCAGGTAAACACATTCACATGGACTGAGCCTGCCCTTTACTGAAAAGGAGTTTGATCTAATTGCTTGAATGTCATCATAGGACAGAACACCTTACAATAGATTACCAGGTAAATTTTAAATGACTCCAAACATTAAAAATGCCTATTTTTGTTAACGTATTCTTCACAATCATCTGTGAAACGCAAATTTTACACCGCTGTAATACCCCATGCACAGTAAGAGCTATGTAGTGCTCATATTCTGAATAATTCTTGAAAAAGAATTAGTCCACTTTAAAAAAGTTTAGAGGAATCTACTGTAGAGGCATATAAGTGTATTTCTCTGTAATCTTTTTGTCACAGACCCCAGCAGATTTCTACCTAGTGCTATCTAACTGTGAAAAGGTAAAAAAGATACTTTATAGCATGTCCTCCAGACAAGCAGTTAAATGGTTTCCTGTCATGTTTTGTGTAGCCTTACTTTTGCACAAACTGAGAACAGAAATACAGAGAATGCACTACACAGAAAGAAACCCTACCAGCCACACCTGCATACGGTTAGTTTCTCCTTGCTACACAAATTGATACCTATGTACAACCAGCATATAAAATATCTGACATGAAGATGTGCATTGCTGTGAGGGCGTAACAGAAGATTTAAAAAATAAGATGTCATTAAAACAAGATTTGTTTTTTAATGTATAGCCGGAGAAGTCTCCTTCCCTCACACTGATTTTTTTTTTTTCCCTTCTCCTATAAGAGTATATGCTTCAGTTGGAGAGAGGTCAGTCGCGATGGGGTCCTCCTCAGGGACCCCCACACTGGAAAATGACTCCCTTGCCTAACGAGTTACGGTATGAGCATTTGTTATGAACTGCAGATGTCTTTTCTAACTCGGCCACTGACACGACAAATTGAAGCAGGGCCTTCAGAAACAAGTCAGCTTTTCTTGTTAACCACGCGGCACTTGCCCAGGCAAAACAACCAATAAAAAAAATACTCTTTTCTCAGTTTTTTCTAATGCTTGGGTTCCTGTAACAATTTGAAAGATGAGGAGGTTTGCGTTTTACAAAAAAAAAAAAAAAGCCAAAAAAAACCCAGACAAAGAGTGGCTCGGTGTGTGTGGGAACTCAATCTGTGCCTCTCTCCTCCACGACAAAAATGCCTTCTATTCTAGAGAAAAAGGGAAAGGCTGGAAACTCCCATGCTGATAGTCCTGATCTTTTTCTGCTGCTACAGCGAGTCAAAGGTTAGTTCACTCCCACCTGCATCGCACTTTGCTGCTTCTAATACACAACCAAGCATTCAGACAATACGATTAAAAACCAGTTTGTTCATGGGAGGCTCTCTCATACATTCAGTGTCCCCTTCTCAAATATCTCAGTCCAGCACACGGACAAAATCATTAACTTCTACATTAAGAAGAGCTTTGTATGATTTTTTTTTTTAGTTAAACTCTGCTTACTGACTCAGTAATATTAAATACAATCTCAGTAAAATAGAGTAAGTGTCAAAAGTTTTATCCAGCATCCTGTGATCATGGGTAAGAGTGATATTCTGATCTTCTTTGGTGTGACCTCTTAGGAAAAACATAAACCTCCAGATAGTCTGCATTAAGCGACATGGGAGAAACTCCGAAGGAAAATAAACTGTCATTTTAAGAGATGGTATGCTTTCGCTGGGTTCTGGAAATGGAAGCAGTGATATTATGAAGCATATACTGAGGAAAAAAAAAAAAAAAAAAAAAAAGTAAAGTTAAACTCTGAAGATAATTTGCAGAACAATTTTCTAACTGAACAGCCCTGGATTTAAAAATAATGCCTATATCACATTTTTTTGCTGCTGCGTATTTTACAAGTCGAAAAAGCGAGTGACAGCAGCACCAGCAATGGGTCACCTCCCCCGTGCTGACAGCAGGGCCCGTGTTCTCCCCGGGCGGCCCGATCCTGCCCAGCAGCGGTTCTGGGGAAACGCGGTCACCCCCCAGCCGGCACCCAGCAGCTGCAGGGACAGCTCCTGAGCTGGACAAGTGACGGGTCAACCCCACGGCGAGGAGGAGGAGGAGGAATAGAGTTTGCTTACAGTCGCGGCGTTCACCTTACCAGCCGGCTGAAAGAGACCGCGGGTGTCATGGATTTTGCAGAACACAGAAGAAAAGGTGCGACAGAAATGTGGAATTATGCTCGTGTATTGCTACCTCATGGACAGCACGTTAAAACAAATAATTATGAGAGAACATTGGACCTCTGAGGTCTCTCGTGAGAGAGATCTGTTGTGCCTTCCTCGACCCATCCCACATTAAAAAAAGGATATGTCTTAAGAGAGAAGTGAGTCAGAAGGCCAAACAACTTAATGCGTAATCTTCAGGCTACTGTTTTAAGATCACAGATTGTCATCAAAGTCTGGAAATTATGCAAATAGTACTAGCTACATTTAGAGGTCTGCACAAGTAAAGACTTCCCGACCTAAATAGTAATTGTGTCTCAGAAAAGGCAGTGATTTTTTGCGTGATGCAAGGGTGCTACCTACAGGCTTGAGTGGAGAATGACATCCAGGGAAGATTAGGACAAACTACCATATCTTCATGAGCAAGTATCAGAGAACCAGCATGAGCACTAAACTAAATCCTTCTTAATTTCAGGTTAAAGAACATATGTTTTACCGAATTTTTTTTAAAATCCATAATGCCACAGCTTTTGGTTAACCCAATTTAATCCTAGATCTTACAACGGTGCTTATGTTTTTCCATTTTTCCGTACTTAAAGCATTTCCAGTATCATGAAAAATAGGCTAACTTTCTTTTTTAATCAACAAAAATTAAATAAACTCTGCACTCTTCTGACACACATATTTCAGACATATTTTTGCTGACAAGTGATTTTGGCCATAACTATTGAAAGACCACATTCAAAGATCACAATTAGTGCTTTGTCTTGTAAACACGTTAAGTTGCTAGACAGGAGGCATTTGTTGCCATATTAGATATATTTCTATCCCACACCTCTTGTGTAATCAATGCTTCATTCAATACGGTGCAACTGTACTGAGAATTACTTAAAATAGCCTAAATGCAACAGTATTTTCAATATTTTTGAGAGAATGAAGCGCCACTTATCTAACTGCATGCTTTTTCCTCCCTGCGTCTTTTACACAGTCATCTCTTCCCCAAGCAGGTCAGATACAGCAAATACTTACACATATGTGTAAATTTACTCCTGGGGACAGCCCTACTGAACTTAATGATACGAATTTAACAGCACAGGCTCAGTTTGTTAACTTTTCAGAGCCAAGGTCCCTACGGTGCGCCCACCACCCTGCAGACACCACTGCAGTGCGCAGCCGGCAGGCCATGACAGCAGCAGCAGCAGCATCCTCCTCCTGCATTTATGAGCTACTAACACTCAGGCAAGCCATGCAATTCAGGAAGACTACACTCTGGACTTTAAAAAAATTCTGACATCCTTTCTCTTTTTTTTTTTTTTTTTTTCCCTTGGAGGGGGGAACAGTTTCACAAGTAGTATAAAAACAGAAAAAAAAAAAAAAAGATGAAGATTATTAAATGCATTTTATATTACATTTCAGAGTAATAACTGATAATATTTTTCTTTCCAGATACAGAATTTAGCACTTCTATATTTAAAGGCTGTGTTTTTATATCCATAGCGACAAAAGGACATCACCCTGTCAAAGTACAATTAGACACATTTTAAAATCACTGCAATGCTATGAAAGAGGCAATATTAAAACAGGTCTTTTTTGCGACCATTTGTCCGATTCCTGAACACCTTTTAGGGAGTAAATGTCAAGATATATTTTTACTTGCATCAAATAATTATGACACTCAAAGTTAATAATATGATGAGCTGAAAAAAAGCTTGATTTTACTGTCTCAGTTCAACAGAGCATCTAGATTAAAACACTCTTCTGAAATAGTTAGGATACATTACTAATTAATTCTAGCTTGTCTAAAAATGTTATTAGACAGAAAAAAAAGCCCCCCACAACATAAGCTTTGGTTATAAAAAAAAAATCTCAAAGAAGAGTCAACAGTATTGATGTACGCTATAGAATGAAATAAAAAGCATTCGGCAGTGATGCGGAATTTTTGTTTTATTCTTAGGCAACTAAAATATCTCTTAAGGACAAAATATATTGAGTCTATTAACATTATTACGATTTGAGATTGAAATTATTTTGCAAAATATTCAATTATTCATGATTTTCAGACGAAATTTAAAGAACAGTTTTATCAAAACCTATCAGCTATTTTTTTTCTTATTTTTAGAAACTGGGAAAAAAATGTTTACATTATTTTAATGACTTTCTACATATAATAATATAATTACATCACAAATAAATGAACTCAATTCTATTTTAATTAAAAAGATAATCCTGAATCATTTTTTTAATAGAAGTGTCTCACTATAATTAAACTGTTGAGAGGACATTTAAATGAATGTTGAAGAGAGAACCACACAAGCTGTAACATTATACCCATAACAACTTTGCTCTGAAATTAATATTTAATTAATTTAAAAATACTTTATGCCTCCTATATAGTTGTCTGTAAATTATTTTAAGTTGCCTTTCCCACTGATTGAACTTACTCATATTTTATTCAGCTCACCCAATTTTTAATTGCATCAGAAAGTTCTGTGAGCACAGTTAACGGTAATGTTCACGGGTAGCTAGAGAAAGGAAAAGTTTCTACTAGCTTTCTCATTAGGCTAACTAAACTTTAAATCATATGCCAACATCTTTTTATCAATTACTTGCCTGTGGCAAACTGTTGTATCAACATATAACCTCATTTGGTCCCTTCTAATTTTTTAGATGGAAAAATAGGTTTTCCATCCCCATTAGATTTCCTTAACCTGTATCCGATACTAAATTCTTCTAAAAAGTGGGGATGGCACATGTCTACAAACCTCCTAGTTTTATGGTAGAAGGGAAACAGTGGCTTGCTGATCACTGCAAAAATATTTCTGATACGGGAAAAAAATCAAAATGAATCAGTCATATGCAATTATCATTCTTAATTTTGCTTCATGCATATGCCATACATGCATTTCTCACTTTTAAAACTTAACCACTATTACATAAGTCGTAACTGACTTTTAATGTAAAATAATTCTAGTTAAGCATTTTTACCCTGCTGTAGCACTTCATGTGTGTCCTTACATCCATTTGTTCTTTGAATGGCTGCAACATTATGTTGCATGAAGTTCCTACCAGGAAAACCGCTACCACTTTTTCATTTTGTACTTTTCCCTGAAATGATCACAAAGTTCTTCAGAACACCAATCAAAAGTTTAAAAATAAAATAAAAAACATTTCCTTTATGAAAGCTCGATGACCTTTGACATCATTCACTATTTAGAGACCCATAAAAGAATAGATAACAAATATATGACTCACAAATTATCAATTATGAAAAACAATCTGGGGTAGAATGCTGCACTAATGCAAAAAGATGGATTACTTGTCATAAACCAATAAAGCTTTTGTTTGCGAATCCAATATCTCATTTCTTTCCTTCGTGCTGGGAAACTTAAAATGATTTTTAAACTGCATTAACTTAAAAAAATACAACTATCATAAAGGTGAACCCTGAAAACACCCCACAGAAAGAATCTGTAATTTTTTTAACCAATTTGTATTTTATATTCGACTATCGGTTCTAACAACCAAAGGCCAGCAGAGACCAGATCCATCACTGAGCAAGTGGACAGTCCTGCACTTCAGAGGTGCGTGGGGGTGCTGGCTCTACCACCCGGATCGTACCGTGGTCTCAAAGAAGTGCCATATTTGTCATGGCTAGGCAGACAACAGAATTTAATTAGCCCGTAACTACATTTTAGAGTGCAGACAGCCCGTTTTAAAGCGCTCCTCCTGCATGAGAATTCTTCAGGTTTTGGGGTTTACTTTGCTCTCTGTAACCTGGGGGAGGGGAGTATTTCGGGCTTTTAACAGGAGGAACGCAGGAAAGAGTGGATGTCTGCGGAAAAACGAAATAAATAGCAGCCGCAGAGTACCCCAGTGCGGTGTCGTCAGCTGTCGAGGGGCTACCTACGAAAAACGCTGGCCGGTGATGGAGCAGAGAATTCATCACACTCGCTGACCTGCAAATGACAGGACGGCTCAAACCAGGAGATAAACCGGGGTGAGCGTTATTTCCATCCAGAAACCACAAACTCCCTGCTCAGCCTTTCCCCCTCCCGGCCAACGGCGGACCCGGCGCTGGTGGCACAGCGTGGAGAGGTATGCGCCGGCAGGAATGCCACGGGTGTCTGTGAAAATAACTGCTATGACCCTCAATCCGTGTGTTTTAGTTTGTGACTCTCTTCTCACGCGGACCTTTTGCTCTGCCCTGCCAGAATCCAGAGGCACCCCCGGCTCACTAACTTTGGTCCCAGCAAGCGGAGACACCCGACTTAAAACGCCGCCAGCTACGGTTCTAAGCTACCTTGCACTGTGAGAAACAGTTGAATGATTTAATTAAAATAATTTAATTTAAATTAGGCGTATTAGACATTGTAAGTAAAGGAGCAGAAGGGTGAGCGCAGTGATCCGGAGGCAATGAAGCATACTAACCAGAGATTCCCAGGTTCAGATCCTGGGGTCAGATACGCACCCCCAGCTCCCAGCTTCAGCTGGGAGTGTGCCTGGAGGTGTCTGCCTCTGCTTTTGGGAGAATGGAGGAGCAGGGTTGTGTGTCGGGGGGGGGGGGGGGGGGGATTAACTACATTGTCACTCAGTAATGACAGCTGCCAGATGATGAGAAACCACATTCTTAACTTTAACTTTGCTAATCAGCAGGATCAAACTCCTACAAGTGGATTGGATTTATTAAAAAAAAAAAAAAAACAAAAAACAACAAAGAAAAAACCAAACAAACAAATAAACAACAAAAAAAAAAAAACAGAAAGAATATGAAGAATGTAGTTTGCACATTTGCTACCTCATCAGGCTGTACGGCAGCAAACAAGCACAGTCGTAAAAATGAACTTTGATGGAATAAAGTACTCAACCGATTTGGCCCAGCTTCAGCAGCACCATTTGCAAAGGCTAAGCTTTCCTATGCGTACCGCACAAAGGTTTTTAAGGATTAATATTATTTCTTCCTAACAAATGCTGACAATCAACAAAAGGGAAATGTTATTTAAGAATTTTGACATCATATTCTTCACGACAGTGGAACCTGAGAACCGCAAAGCTCTGGTACATTTACTGTGAGAAAGGAAAAAGAGTAAGCCCTGCAGAAAGAGATCTGAGTAGCCCTTACCATCACCATTCACTGGGCAGGCTGTTGGTCAAGGCAAAATACGGACATTCACTTTCAGGAAACTTGCAATTTTGCCATGCTCTCCATATAGACAGAAACCTTATTTCTTCAATACTGCTTTTAAAGCAAAATCAAAACAGATGGTTAATGGTAAGGCTGAGACTTTTTTTTTTTTTTTTTTTTTTTTTAAAGCTATGACTCTGATAAGGCCGCTTTCGGAAATATAATGGTTAGCCAACCCTTTTTTACGGCTTTAACAAACCCCCACTTCTGCCTCCTATTCCATACAATGTCGACTCTATTTGCACCCGTGCAGGACTGAATTACAGATAAAGTTACAGCAAATTTGTTTTCTCAAAAAATCAGTGAGGCCTTATATCCCTAGAGTAATAACAGCCTTGTCTTTCATTCAGGAGCGGGACCGGCCTAATTTCCCCCCAGAAACAAGCGCTTCTCCCCGCGACAAAGGGCCCGTTCTTGCGGGGCTGAATGGGAGGCGGCTCGGCTTGCAGGTGCGGGGCGTCCCGCCCGTGCCGCCCCGCAGCCCTGCCAACCCGGCAAAAAAATCCCTCAAAACGTTAAAAAAAAACCCCGCACCCCGCACCCGAAGCGACTCAAACAATGAACACAGGAGCGAGCCACCAGCGCGCCCAAGTTATCTTCCGAGCGCGCCAGCTAATAGGCTGCGATGAATAAATAACTTTTTAATGTCTTTCACTGGAGTTGCACTAGGGAATATTAATACCCAGTCTTAAAACCGCTACTCAGATTCATGTGAAGCCGTAACGCTACGAAGATAGTGACACAGCACAGAAACAAAGCTCAAACAAGAGCCCTCATTCATCACCTCTTCTTTAAAATAAATCACCCCAAAACGTTTCCATGTTTACTTGCTACAGTGTTGTGACACTACTCCTAAAAGGTGAAAATCAAGCGCATTCAGGGAATAAGCATTAAGTGTTGCTAATGTGGCCTTGCGCTGTTAATCATTATCTTGGGGAAATTATATTGTGTTTTATATACTAACACTATGACATTTTTATTAACTCATAATCCCTCTGCTAACAGTGGTGCTTTAAGCAAGTAATAATTAAGATGGCAGCAAATATTAAAAATACCTTCTTTTAAATTTTTCAGTCACATTAAAGCGATATGGTATCTACTGGTACTAGAGGTTCTTTAAGGGCAAACAGCAAAGAGAATGCTGTATACCAAGCAAAAAATATTAATTCTTTCTTTCTTAAGGAGAACAGGCTTAAATAGTCATTAACAGTATCCCTTGCAGTACTGATGAATCATCTTCAAAGGAATTGGCGGGTTTTAATTATTAAAACCACACCTTCCCCAGAAATTGAAGAATCTGTCATTGGAAAATAGAGTTTCAAATATGTACACCTCTGCCTTCTGGTCTGAGATAAGGAAGAGATTTTTCCTCTCCCTTACAAATGAGCACCAGAAACAGACCTCAGGAGAGACACAGTGAGAACAGAAATATCATACAAGCTGACTTTATTAAGGTGAGAATAGTCCAGAAAGGAGCATCTCAAGCTAAACAGATACCACACACGTGTATACTCAGACTGAGAAGAAATACAAGGAAATAGCAAAAGCTCATGCATTAGTCCTGCCAGGGCTACTAGCAGAGATTTACCTTCAGCTTAATATGTTTACCCCTCCAGTTACGATTTAGAGGAGATGGATAGAGTGCAGAGAATCACAGATATGTATTAATTGTGGTGGTTTTTGTTTTTTTTTTTTTTTAAATCACAGCTTTCCCAAGTACGCAATGCCACTTCCTGTAGCAATGAATGCAAAATATGTATTCAGTGTATCAAACCAGAATTAATTTTATTAATTTTTGAGCACATTTCTTCACTACCTTTTTATTTTTTTTAATGGGGTTAGGAAGTGTCTGTCTCTGTTCATTAATGAGCAGTGTCTACTGACGAAGGCCAGTCAATTAGAACTGGAATACAGGCACGTCTAATCACAGCTACTATACAACTGTGGAGAGAAAATCATGTCTCCTGTTCAGCCAGTGCTGCACGCTAATTGCCCAAGAAGTTCCAATTGCATAATACCGGTTTTAACAGATAACTTTTCAGGGATAACAATAGCTGTGAGAGCAGCGGTCAATCTCAAACAAACAAGACCAAACTATGCCAATTTTTTGCTTTTGCAAATGACTGGATTCTTCTTAATGAGTACTTGTATCTCTGGAAAGCAGTCGGTATCTTGTAACTTCAGAGCTACAGTAATTGTGTGGATGTTATTAATGGAAATGTTCAAACTCCGACCTGCCATGCAGTTGCACGTCTATTCGATATCAGTCGCAACCATTTGGCTTACAGTTATTAATTTTTTTTTCTGTTCAGTAACAATTCTGGTCACAACATTAGTTACCTCTACTGGAAGAGTGCTAGTACTTATTCTGGAATAAATAATACCTACCAGTGAAACCAAAATAAATTATGCTTTTAAATGATGTCTCCTTGTTTATTGCAAAGTAATAAACTGATTTTGGGCTACCCACACCTATTACTTTGCTTATTTAAAAGTCAAATTGAAAATTAAATAGCCTAAACTGGAAAAAAAAAAAAAAAACAAAAAACAAAGACTGTTTCTATCAAACAAGTGGCTACAAGATTTACAGGCTTTTTATTTCAAGGTGACCTGAAATTCTCCTTTCCTCTAGAAGCTAAGTCACTTAAGCATGACACTTGGTAAAAATTTAATATTCTGCACACACTCTGATTGTTTCACGTATTACCAAACTAACTAGACAGCGCTGTTTCTTGTATTCATACTTAACTAGAAGGATCTTCAAGGCAGTTTTTGCTCTTCTTTACATCCCTGTGACCTGTACAAAAAGCTGCTCTGCAAGACAGGCCACTGCAAGCACCCAGCCCTTACCAATAACACGGCGAAGGCTATGTGAGGATTTTCTTCACAACTCTGCAACCATCGGTTTGGTCTTTAATTAAGAAACTAAAGCAAATATTCTGCTTAGATAGTAACCTGCTGGATGTATCCTTGTCACCAAGATGTGCAGCCACAGCCTCGGGCCAACACCCATGAGGGAAAGCACGTGGAAAGGTAGTTCAGGGAAGCATCATTTTTTGGAAAGAATGGATTTAATCCTAGTTCTTCAGGTATGGAAAACACCCTGTGTGGAAACAATGTTTACCCTGACTAAACTATATAATAAAATTCACATTAATAATGCGCCGTGTAACTCGTGCCTTATTTAGAACAGAAACAAAAAAAATCTGCCACTTTTAAACTCAAGTGTTCTTCTGTAAAATCACCCTTTGTCGCCTGGAAATTAAGACGGTCCACTCAGTACACAAAGGAACGGACACAAAGCATTATCCCAAGCAACGGACAACTTCTGGTGCTACTGCTTTTTCACACCCTGTCACAAAGAAGTTTCCCTAACTGTGAAAATAAGCAGCTTTCCTATTTCAGCTGTAAATGCCCATTTCCTTCATAGGACTTTCCTGCATAAATCTTAATGGAGTTCAGGTGAAAATAAAGCTTCTTGCGTGGAAAGTCCACCTCTCTCTTTTGCCAGAAATGTAGGGCAACGCTGTGTGTGGCAGACAGTCCCTCCTTAGAAAAAAGGGACAAAACTTCCCGTGTAACTTTTGCAATGGTTACTTAGGGGCCGTTTTCTTTTGAGGCTTTACTTACAACACCAATAAAACCAGTGACTGTTAGTCACATAGCATGTGTGGCACTAGTAAAAACAAAGTATGTTCTAAGACTTTTTTATATTAGTGCTCTGGTTTTCACATTCTGCGATCAAAACTGAAATTATAAAACTGCGTGTTAAATAATATAAGCAGGACAAATATCTTCATGATGCATATTTGAAACGTTACGAAGGTACCCGAAGTGTTTTCACTCCAGTAAAACCCAGAATGTTGAAAAGCACTTGTTTTTTCTTAATTCTTCCACCCAGGAACAGATGCTTTTAGAATTACCTACTGGCTATACACCTACTGAAAAAGCAACTACTCTACAGGGATAAACACACTGACTGTCCCTGAGGAGCATTAGGAAGAGGCTGGTAGCTCCATTTCTGAACAGGCTGTCCTTTCCAAGCCTTTCGCACATCACATCTTCAAAAGCTTTGAAACACTGCTTCTCTGTTTGACTTTTCTCACTAGCATGCGACATAGCTGGTTATTGCTTTTCTCTTTACTGCACTGAAACTTTTTGCCAAACATTACATTATAGTATTTTAACTATTGAAGGGCTCAGTAAAATCAGTGTGTCCCATAGTCCTTCCACTTCAAAGCAAACCACTGTAATACCTACTGTTGCTAAACAAAAAGTAAAACACTCTTAGTAACATGATTTTATAATGTGTTAATTCTCATATGACTCATAACTAAAAGATGATGAAAAAATAAGCTATTTTATAATCCACCCATGTCCACTATTTAAGTTACGAAAGTTTAAACGGCCAAGATTTCCTGCAACGACTGTGAAATGGCAACCCATGATGACAGGGTACACAACTACTTTCTCCTGACAACACCACTACTAAATAATTATCCAAATGTAGTATCAATGCTATCTGAAATCTTTCAAGCGCGAAGTTTTTTATTTAGGAGAGTTTTGTGCACTCAAGAGTGTAAGTGTGAGTAAGAATACACGATGCAATGCCGTGCTGGGTCCAACTCAACCGCCCTGCAACTCTTCCAGCAACACAGGGCAGCCGGGGATCGCCTTGTACACGACTTGGGTGGTGGGAACGTACTCCAGAGCAAGACTGCAACTCAGGCAAACCAGCTGCCTAGGCTTCTAGCCACACCACTGTCTTAAGAGGGAAGCTAAGGTTGGTTTTGGAACTTTTTAGGCAACACTAAATACTGGACAGTAACTAACAGTTTTTCCTATTTCTACGATTTTTGATCAACCACATTTTCGTGCGTCAGATCTTTTGGCGTATCAAGCTATAGCAGCGTTCTAAAAGCTCTGATAATTAAGTATTTCCAGTGCAAAGTTGTCAGTTTTCTAAGTATGGGGAAAATGACAATAGGTGGGAAGAATGATCTGGCAGTGAAGGGAAAAGTCCGAGACTTTGGATACCGATGCTCTATTCTGCTACTTCCTGTTTGAGAAATCATAAAGCAAGGAAATATTTTCCCACACCGCATACATGTTTTTGAGATTGAACACTTAGGATTATGCAGAACTCAGAATGGAACGTAGGTAAGTACCTAAGACAAATATAAAGGTAAAATAAACACCTAAGGGATCAACTAAAGTAACTAAAGGTGGAGCTGGTGCCATTTTAGACACCCTGGGTTGGGCACCCCAGAACACAGGGGTGACACAGAACATAAGACAGACCCACGCCCTCCTGGAGCAGCAGCTGGGTGGCACACGGGATGCTTGAGGTTACCAAAACCAGCACCAAGCCTGCTCTTAGGCAATGAATCACACTGCTAAACTGGTTTAGCAAGCATGTACTCACTCCATGAAGAATGTAAAATGAAAGCGATTTTTTTAAAAACAAAATGAAGTACTAAAAGACATTTTTAAGTATATTAATATTGCCTAGTCTTTCCTTGTATCAGATTTGTATACACACAATGTGTCAGACACAAGATGTGGATTGATGACACCCAGTAATTCCACACCAGCACCATTCCTCAGTTGCTATAGTTGAGTACACAGGGTGGTTTTACTCACTGCTGGTGTTGGTATGTTCTTTAGGTGTGAACGGTGAATGGATCTCAATGGTCATATATTCCAGGATCTGCTGAATTATTGTTTTTTTTTCTTTCCTACCCCACTTTCTAAAACCTGGCGCACAGTAAAGTGTTGCAGAAAGCTCAAATCCCACCGAATTTTTGCAGCAATCTCACATTAGTTCTGCTGGTCTACATAAAATCAGGAAAGAGGAAACAGGACTTAGATCACATTTCTTTCTGTCTGCTTCACTTCTGAAAGCAACAAAAGCACAGCAGACTGGTCTGCTTCACTCTCTTTCCTGCTGGTGAAGATGCAGCCGACAAAAAACTGGAAGACTCTTGCACATGTGTGCAACCTGCATCAGAAATGAATCTTGTTCCCGGCCTTGCCACTGCCATGTCACTTTACCTCTGCAAATCCCTCTTCTGAGAACAGGCAGTTTTGACAGCAACAGGAATTTCCAGAAACACTCTTTTAGGATGTAAAAAGTTTTTGAACTACCTTAGCAGCACCAGTTTCTTCCAATTTCCAGTTCTAGACAACAGGTAGCAAAGGCAGCCTGATGGTCCACTTTACCCAGGTTTACTAAAAATAAATTTGAAGACGTTTATATGTTATATCCTCAATAATGGTATCGACAATGGCAAAATCTGTGAGCTCTTAAATAAATCTGCAAAATTCTAATTCTCCTACAATTACACTGTGGGGAAAAAAGGAAAATACTTAATAACTAGCCCAAGTGTATTGCTGCTCCTGATGGTAGCATATCAAGTCTCTCCCAAAACGTAATTTCTGTCCCTCGACTTTGAGTGAAAGTTGCTTCTGAAATACACAGTAGCGACCATTTCCCTTTTTAACAGGGAAAAGCTAACCAAGTTGAAAAAATTACTTTAGTGCCTCACTTCCTGCTAGGGACCAGCTCGTTTTTCTCCCATTTCCTTCTCAGTTTCCATTAATTAGCATGACACCGCCACAACTAAATGGTGTACGTTCAAGAGAACTAACACTTAATCAAAGGCTAGGGACACTATTATGTCATTTTCACACATGAATTGTGCAACGTTAGAAGACAAAGTGAGGGTGAGTTAGACCTGACAAATGACTTGGATGCAGGGAGAGTCGTTTTATCAATATTTCAAAGCCTAAGAAAGAAAGTGTTTTCTGTGAGCAGGCATACACACGTATAGCAGGTTTCAGAGGAATAACAACAGGAATAGGAGAACATGTTCATAGAAAGCTTTAATTTGAGGACATACTGAAAACTATGTGTGATTGGGTGTGGACACTGCTTCAAAATGAGAAAGGAAACAAGTTTATTTTATGAGTAACAGTTAAATGTTCAAGCAGGCAATTACAGTGCTTTACTGAGGCCATTTTGGGATACCAAACACTTTGAGGATTATATATTCCCTCATATTTCATGTTCAATGTTCCTATAAGTAAAATATGTGGTTCCCTTTAGTTACTCAGTTATGAATTGTACTTTAAAGGCAAGGGGACATTTTTGATAATGCACATCTTAAACTTTTCATTAAACTACCAAATTTAAATTCTACCTTTTTGTGCACTCTGACATTTTTGTCTGGCATTTTCATTAATTTTGCGACATACATAAATGTAGCTGAAATGTTAACTGATCAATACTTTGTCTCTCTCATGTAGCACTAGAGCGAAGCTCCCCAAGGACCACGCAGCAGTACAGAAATTAAATGTGTAAAATATCAAATGTTAATGTTAAACACAGCAGCACTTACTGTATAACGACTGAAAAGGCTAAAAGAATTCCAAATGGACAGATGGTAGCACAAATTATCTACAATCACATTTAAAGATTAAAGTTTGTCCCGTAAAATAATTCATTGACTCACGTTGAAGTGTGTCCTTTTACTGATAGCTCAGTTGTCCAATTATTTTTGTGCTCATTACAGTGAGAAATGACAGTATTGGAAAAAAAGAGTGTACACTTTTTTCCCCTTACATTGCATCCACTGACATCTGCAAGAACACAAATGTCTGGTCAAGAAGCTGATGGAAATTAGGCCCAATTTAGTAGACATTTCAGTTCCCACAGTAGATTAATCTAAAGAAAAACCATCCGCTTTTGCATACTCTAATATAAAGTTCTTCTGCCTGAAACATACCATATTAATTACTGAATTTAAAATTATATAAAAATTAACTGCTAAATAAACCAAAGGTCCGTTTTAATTATAGAGTATCATATGAATTTACAGCAAACGCTCTCTCTATGTATTCTATTCCTTTCCATTGCATCTGGGTGCTTAAGAAGCATAAACACAAAAGTGTTAACACATTCCTCTAGACAGCCCCTAGACATAACAGGGCTATATGTGATATAATAAAGCTGTTCTGGAACTGAAACATTAATTTAACGTTATTGCTATACACTTCCTTTATTTAATAGAAAATAGACATGGAAAAGAAAGTGGTTATCAAATCTTCTGATGGTTTAAGTCCAAAGTCCTATGCTAGACAGATCAAACTATGTTTCATGAGCTATTTATAAATATCTTTGAATATCTGAAAAATAAGGTAATTACATCATGGTTATATTAGCACAAAAATATTAAAAATTATGTCTGGATAGCAATTCTTCTGCTGTGAATTACTGAGGCACAGAAAAAAAAAGAAATTGGAGTCAAAACCTTAAGTTATTTAGACAAAATCACCAGTGAAGGCAATGAGCTTATGAAGTTCAACATAAATGGGTAAAATGTTGTTTATTCGAGGAAATGCATGAACTAGAAACTGAAAATTTAACTTCTAGGTTTCTGTACTTCTAGGTACAGCATGGGCAACAGCGGTCATTGAGCTGGTGCCTTTGGACAGACTCAAGAAAGAACCATCCTAAACCTTTAATAAAGCATTTCCTTTAGTAAAATGTCCCCCATAATGTAAAGGTTTGAGACAGCTAAGTTCTGGAGTATAAATAATCAGCAAGCCCCTTCGATGAACACTTTTAGTCTTGACGACTAATATGGTGACTCTCCAAGGAGAATGACTTTAAAAAGAGCTGCAGCGAACACTTCAGTGTGCGAAGAGCATTAAGCAGGTAACTCTAGCTTATTACAGAGTCACCACATTAATCAAGGCTTCCTGTGCATTTCCAAGAGTAGTCCTCCGCTTCAGATCTCTCATTAATTACACCTAACTTACCACATTTATGAAAACTGAGCTAGTCTGTCAGAATTTCTTCACTTGTGGTCTTCTGTAGCAGTGGCCCCATCAGAAAGTAAAGACACGGGGTGAGGAACAACCAAATGGTACCCGTAAATTGTAACGCCAAGAACTTGTTTGAATGGGACACCTGAAAAATCAACCCTCATGTGTAACTTGTGTAAAGTGGCTGTAAACACATATCAGGACATTACCCATCAGGGTACGTCTTCATATCCAACATGGAAGGAAAAAAATGGTTAGTTTCAAAGTTTACTTCTCGTACATTATTTATTAGTCTGCCTACAGAGCTGGAAACCTCCAGAATGGCCTATTTCTCATCTCCTTTCTGGCACTGACATTTCACTGTGACATTCTCCAACCTCTGGGAGTCAACTTCAAGAGGAGATACGATTTGTATGATAGTGAAGAGATGAAAATGATACATATAAGTAGAGATTTTTTTATAGAATCTATTAAATTCCAGCGTAACCTTAGTGCAAGCATAATTCAGCATTATACGTGTGAGTGAATCACTCTCAAGATTTTTCAAGGGCCTGTGATAACTGTGGAACTCCAGAAACAGTCTAAATCCAAAGCTTACAATCATGATAGAAGTTCACGTAGATTTGACTTGGCTAGCAAAACCTTATGTTTTTCTCAGCAGAGGGATGATTTGGTCCTTGGATGGAATAACATCAGGTTGAAAAGCACGGGATGCACTTTGGATGCAGAGCAGGAACACATCTGTGAAGTCAGAGCACTGATGCAGATGAAATGTGTCCATAACTACCACAACAACCACACAGCAAAACAAATACTAAAAGGAAACTAAGAAAAGCAGGCTTTTGAGTTATATATATAAATATACATATGAGTGTATATATAAGTAAAATCACAAACTCGATTCTGTTGTAATACAGTATAACTACAATAATGATGTCTACTCACAGCAGACCTCCCCACTCAAATTCTGTTTTTTATGTATTTCCAACTACTTATTATGACATCAAATTTCTTCTATGATCAGAAACAATTACATTTTCACAGCCACACCACTTATTCTATGGCCACAGCAGCGCACCATGAGAAAGAAGTAATTTCATTTGCCCCAAAGAGTAGGTTGTCTTTCCATTTCCTTTCTTCCACTGACGACAGGTTGGTGTTTCACATCCACATTAAAATCAGATTTGGACAGATGAGTATTTACTAACTGGAGCAGTAATAGCAACATGAACATTTGAGTTTTGCGTAGAAACACGTATTTTCCTATGAAACTTTGATCATTTTAAACTGAAATTGTAACAGATCACCTTTCTAAATGCAATGGTAGTCAGTGTATTTAGATTTCTGCACACAGTGTAGTTATGACAGACATCAGGAGAAGTATAAAAACTCTGAGAGTTTGAACAACATGTGTATCTCCTGTACTCTTGATGAACACTGCAACCAAGGACTGACAGCTTGCTGCTGTCCTTTGACAGGATACAGTGGGGTTTAACAAGCCACTTTGTGCAAACTGAGCCCTGACAAAAGAAACTTCCTGCAAAACAGCAAGATTTAGTGACAGACCAAAGTGCCCCATTTACCACTCCCGTGCGGCCAGCTCCAATGCCTGGTTTGATGTCTCCAAATTTGAGGGAGATGAGCTTTAGGTACCCAAGCTCAGGGTACTGACAGCAGACTCTCTCTTTAATTATTCAAAGAAAGAGTGAAAACATTCCCTGTTCATATTCACGGTGGAGAGGCTCACAGCTTCAGTATTTCAGCCAACTTAATAAATTTAGATGTTCCAGAAAGTGTGTCCATGCATACATTTTTACTCCTAGTGAGACTCCCCCAGGCAAAAAACAAATAGGGACTCTGGTCTTGTTTGTAGTTCATATGATTTTGGAAAAAAAAATAAATATATATATTCATCTGGGAAACACAATGTGATCTACAATAATGCTTGGAATTTTCAAAATTTAACAGGAAAATAAAAGTTAATATTAATGAAGCTAATGTTTATGGAGAAATAGCAGTTTCATTTAAATCGCTAACAATTAATTCACTAAATAGTGAACTATGACTTCACAGAGTCTGATGTCTGAAAGGTACTAGTTTGTTTGAATTAACGCTCCTAAAGTTGGTTTTATTTTATTTTGGTTTTGGTATCGCTTTTCTTAACCAATAACACTAAATATTAGTAACAAAGCAACTCCTTGGGTCTAGAGCTTTGTACTTCTAAAAAAGTTACAGGTGTAACATATATTGATATGTGGAAGTGAGAACAACATTAATTTTATATTCATGATATGTAAAGCATTCTTGAAATATTCAAAACAAATTTCGGAGTAAATATGCAGTATACAAGGGGGGCGAACAAAACTTAACAGAGGTAATGTGTGAGAAGCTCAAAATAGATCCGTAGTTCCCTGACTGCATTTTGAGTTGTATCACTTGCTTATGTTATTTGTACAGCCGTAAGTTAAAGAAAAAAAAAACCAACTTTCCATCCCGTTTGTGTGACATTTAAAACTTTTTTTTTTAATGTGAATAAACGTGATTTGCAGTATCTTCATAATGCAAAGTTTTAAATACAAAAAAAAAAAAAAAAAAAAAAAATCAGATCCACCCCCCTACCAACACTGTATTACCTCTCAGTCTAGAACACAAGTACACCACAGTGACTGACAGTAATATGAAGAAGATCATACCAAAAAAGCAGCGAGACTTCTTGGGGGAGAATCCCAGTCAAAGCAACTGCTAATGTAGTAGGCGGCATTTATGAGCACCATGATACAACGCTTCATCCGGATAAAGTTTCTTAACAGTAGCTGTTAAACAAATGAAAGAATAAAAATGTGTCACAACTCCAAAAGCTTCAGAAAAGGCTCTTGCTTACATTACCGTCGTCCTTAATTTCAGTCACAACTGAGAAAACAACATGTGAAGGTCTCTGGCTCACAAATTGAGAAATATAGTTTAAAATTTGAGAGACTTGGAAGAGAGTTGGTTGTGTCAATTGATATTTGTTGAATATAATTCTAAACGGTACACAAACTGTTGTTCAGTGTTAAAAAGCCACTTGCAAAATTTCACAAATTATTTTGTTACTGAGGTTTTGGAGTTTTGTTAAGTAGGCAAGACTTTCCCCATTCTCAAGTATATAACAAATGTTGGCCTTTCATAATGAAAAGATGCTATAGGACACTAACCTGAAACCATGCAAAATTACTGCTCTAATGTAATTAAGATCACCTGCTCCGTTTACATCCAATTTTTCCTTCATTCATAACAAATTTGTCTGATGTGATGTATTATGTTTTTAAGTATTTATCAAAGTAACTTTAACTGCATACATTCAATCTATATAGAGATGAGATGCAACAGCACTGGGCTTTGGTTCAAGATAACCCTTAAATCCTCTAAAATGGCTATAGACTTGACCAAAAAAAAAAAAGTGAAGAAACCAGTGAATTATTTAATCTGTGTATTGAGTAGCATAAAAAATGCTAGGTAGGTAAGACACATTCACTCTCAGAAAATGTGGATGTTTTAAAATGCAATCACATCAGTCATACATAAAGATTCCTTTTTTCCCCCCACCATAAGTGGTATTGTGTTGGGGTATCCCTTGCAAGCTAATTTAAAAACAAACAAACAAACAAACAAACAAACAACCCCGAAAGTGAGTATTTAAAGTCTACTCCTCCTGCCATCTGCAGAAAGCACAATTCCATTTTCTGTTATGAAAGTGGTTAGAAGAATGAATCTTGAATAAAGGGCCTTGCTGTTTCTTTGCTGGAATATTAGCGCAAAATGCAGATCTAGCAACCACCTTACAAGAGTAAAGAAAAAAATATTTTGCCTCTTGAAATCCTTTTTAACAAAATACAGCATAGAACTGATGCAAAATTCATCCAGCAGGTAATTTAGTTTATGCTCAAGTCTATAAGCTTTCAGGAAGATAAAAAACTGTTTTGAGACCTCTGCCTTTTCAGTGAAAACAAATACCTTGCTCCCACAGTCCAACCAAAAGCCCAGCTCTCTCCATTTAAAATACATCATTTGTGGAACATGAAAAACTGACTCAAAAGTAGACTAAGTGGAGGAAAAGGTAAGATGTGTGTTTAAATATTCTGTACCAAAAGATTTAAAATGTGAGTGGCAAAAATATCCAGGAAAAGAAGAAAAAAGGTTCAGACATTCTGTACCCACAGGACTCTCAAAAGTAATGCAGAGTCTTAGTCGGCTTTCACCATTGATTCCAACCTCACTCAACTAACTTATTTAAAATTTGGCTCAAAGAATGCTGAAAGACTCTCCACCCTGCAACAAATGGAGATCTTTCGGGTCAAGGTTAACAGCAAAAATTTATGCAAGACTTAGTTTACATGCACCTGTGCTATAATCTGATATGTGTGGAACCTGATGGTTTCAACTGTGTTCTTATTCACGTATTTCATGGAAATTAAGCTGCAATTTATAGAGGAGACACAATAAACCCATGTATTTTGTTTCTGCCTTTTCCGACCTATCATATTCTTTTGTAAACAGGTAATGAAAATGTTATTCTTTACCCTCAGCAGTATGATACCAGATATTTGGATGTGCACACTTGATATTAAGGCTTTCGGAAAGGATTAGTGTTTCCTTACTCTTTACCTGCTTAGACAGTCTGTTTTCCTCTTCAATGTACTTCTGTTCTTTGGGCATTAAGGTTCGTATGCTGGCTTTCACCTATGCATTGAAATGTGTGTCAGTATTTCAGGCTTACTCGCTCCTTACTAATAACACATGCTTCAATTTGCAAAAATTACGAAGTTTCAAAGTCATGGCTGCCAAGCTGGCGACACACAAACGTACACAGAGGCATGAGTTGCTGCTCTTTACATTAGCAGCAATAGCAGCGGCAGCAGCAACAAAAAGAGTGGGTGTGCCAGGCAGTGGCAGAAGAGTATTCTGTAGTATACATCAAGGTTTAGAGAAAATGAGGAATGACAGAAATTCTCTACAAATCAGGAACAAAAGCCTTCATGAAACTGAAGTCTTTAGCAGTACAAAAAAGCCAAAGTTAAGACTTACAGCATTAAAAATCACATCTATTTCAAGATAGATGACCCCCTTTGTTGGCCCTGTCAGCTGCTTGTTTTTCAAGACGTAGGCTTTCTGTTCACCATTTTGAATCTGCAGGAAAAGGACATGACAGCCGTCTGTCTCGCGGTCTCCGCTGAATACACCCCCCCGGTGACCCCTGACCCCCAGCTGCTGAAACTGACAGAGAACCCAAAACAACTGTGGCAAGTCTGACAAGTACCTGTTCATTACCAGGACCGAGTCTGTCAGGAAAAATTAACTATCATGGGATTCAACATGGCCGTGAATTGAGTATGTTAAAATTTTAGTGTTCTTATTACAGACCTTGGTTGAGAAATGACAGACACAGAGCTGCAAATCTTTTTTTTTTTTTTTTTTTTTTACCCCCCTTTTTTTTTTTTTCCCCCCTCACCCCCCGCCACCCCCCTCACCCCCCCCCTTTTCAGCAGGAAAAATTCAGAGCGCTATGTCAGGTGAATGAAACTTACAGACAGCAACGGTATAGCAACTTTGCCTAGAAAGTCAGCACTCCGATCGCGGTCTTCGTCATAAACTGTCACTTCAAGCACCGAGTGGATGTCTTTAATATTGCTGCAAAGGGAGAAGCGCACACAGAAGACAGAAGTCACCTACACCAGCGGGTACCAAGGACAAAAGCGTGAAAGGTTAGCAAAAACAGACACCCGTCCGTTTTTCCAAGCCATGGCAGAGAACAGAACTTAAGTAAACGAGGCACATCTATACCCTCCCTATAACCGAAGCGCTTCCTAAGGGCTGCGGCGACTCTCCCTGCGAGGCTTTCCCAGCAGAACTTCTCCGAAGGATGTTGCTTTAAATCTCCTACCTGGGGTCTGCGCCGCCAGAGCTGCAAGGAGAGCGAGCGCGGGGGGATTTACAGCCGCCAGCAGCAGGACCGAGAGAGCCTTTAAACACTACCCCTTAAGCGCTGCTGCCCTGGCAGCAATTCTTGCTGCAAACGCTGCGAAATCTGCAGGTTCGTAAGCGAGGATGGTTACGAGCTCGGCCAGCGCATCCCCTGCACTGGGAACGAGCGCTTTCGTTCCGTAAATCCTCGCTTAATTACAGATATGCAACGGTCATTGCAACGGATCGGGAACCAGCAATACGAAATGATGCATTTTTTTTTTTTTTTTTTTTTCAGCCACCACTGTTTTTCGCCTGTGAGCAAAACCACACAATGCACGACAAATGTCACTGTACATTGTAAACTCTTGAGTGAAAAATTCACATTCCTTATTCATTCAGACAAAAAAAAAAAAAACAGAATTGTTTGAGAGAACTCATCTTTGATCAAATGGCTGATCCAGGAAATATTAGTTCAAGCAAATCAGTTTATCTTCAGTAAAATACACACCTCCAGATGAAACTGGATTGCTAGCCCACAGTTAATGAACAAATCTGAGGACAAATAAAATAGTCAATGCGAACACACGTAGAAGAGAGGTGAAAACTCTCCTTGAAGGCCTTTTGAGTTTTTATGTTTGATTCCTGATTAGTCTTTTGTCCTCTATAAAACCAGGCAATTTCTTACGCAGAGGACACTGGTGAGCAGTAGAGGTTGATTACTTATTGGCTCTATTTGTAGATAATTAAAAATAAATTAATGAAGAATTTAGTATGGTTTTGCAGATACGTAAATGAGAACTATGCTAATAAGCTAATGAGAAGTACAACTGTTGTGAGTGTTTTTCTTTTGTTCCGAGTTCATTCCTGAGAGCTCACTGCAGGGCAAGAAAAGCTAAGGATGCCAAATACATGAATGACAAATTTAGAAGGGAAAAAAAAAAAAAAGAAAAGAAAATTAAAATCAGACTGAGTCTTGAGATCATGGGCAAAGTATAGCATTTTCATTCATGATAAAGTGAAGTAAATGTACACAAAGTTAAAGCTGCTTTTGCAGTGGATTGTTAGCCCATTTCAGCAGCAGGGAAACCTGCAGCTGATCAGCCTTCTACCCATTGGTGTCACGCTGCAGTCACATAGAGACGAGCAGGGAGAAAAAGAAGGCAACTGAGCAAGACAGAAAACAGGAACATTTTGTTTGGAAAGGACTTTTTTCTACTGTGTCAGAGCCTTCTACCGTCTCCAAAGTAACAGAAGGATAAAAAAAAAAAAAAAAAAAAACAACTGCATCACTTCCCAATAAATTAAATGTTTAAGACTGCATTTGACCCAGCAGCAGTATTGTACTTGTATGGTATTATATGGTATTGTGAGAACTGCAGTTGGTAAGTGGGAATAAGAAGTGGAAACTAGCTGATCATAATTCAGAGAAGTGTGACTACATTTAAAATTCCTTCCTTTATATCGTTATCTAGTGTTTATTAGAGTTAACAACCACATTTTAATGAAGGCCATAATCACAATATCCCTTTTTTCCACCCAAACCCCACCTTGAAACTCTCACTGAAGCTGGCAGGAGTGCTTACCATTTCTCCTACCCGGTTTCCAAGAAAGAAACCTTGCTTTTTTACTTTTAAAATGGTACCTCTTCTCTAATTTTCTTCATGTTTTTAATCCTCAGGCAAGTATTAAGCTGTTTGGTTTAGAAATATCAGTGTGTCATCGCTATCCTTCTTCGGAATCAGCAGTAGGTATCTTTGATTCACATGTATATCCCCTTCAAAAAAACTCCACCCCCCCCACACTCACAAAATCCGAACACCTACAATGTGAAGATTTTGTTCCATTCTGGATTGAGGTTCTTGTAGACGGTATGGGTCAGCAGTCTGTCATTGTTCAATTCAACTACACAAAATGGGTCACTTTTACCTGTAAGAGAAAATTTGGGAAAAAATTTATGAACTAAGAAAACCTACCATGAGCAAGGTTTAAATCAAAATTAGTTTGGGGTTTTTTTTCTTTTCCTAAGCTGCATTGTAATACTCTCAGGAATTAATTCACGGAAGTCCTATGGTCTGCATTATATTCAAGATGATCGTAACAGGCTGTTCATCTCCGTAATCCTAAAAGAACATCTTTTTTGTCTTTAAAAAAAAAAAAAAAAGAGAGAAGAAAAGGAAAAAAAATCACCATACAGACTTTTCTGATGAAAAAACAGCATGTTCCTAAAAGGTGCCAAGCACCCTTCTGAGACAGCTAAGAGAACTTTACTTTAATGGTGCCAATCCTACACTGACTGTAATGATAACATAATTAGAGCATTTTGATATGTAGGAAATGTATTATTCTGTATTATTTGTAATAACATAGCACCTATGATACTTATCCAAAGATTACTATGCCCTACATGTTTCATGCTGTACAAATCCTCTCCCCAAAATCAAAAAGCCTTAAAGACAGTCTCAGATAAAAGCCTAACACCAGAGAAAACGGGCAAGTACAATTAAACAATGAGGCGATATCAGCTGGAATGATGGGCTGTAGTCTCAGCACAGCAGAAGCTCAAACGCGGTTGAGATTTTTGTATACATTAAAGCACAATGAAGTAGCTTTGCATATATTTACACGAAGGTCCCTCAGCATGAAAGCCACCACAGGAGAAAGTATGAACACACTGCTTTGAAAATGTAATATGTAGATAATGGAAACGGTATCCTAGACTGGATATGGAAGTTGATTTTTTTTTTTTTTTCCCCCTAAGCTAAAGAATGGGGAAAGGAAGTATGTGTGTGGGGGGTGGGGGGCAGTGACCCTGAATGTGAAATAAGCAGCTTATAGCCGATGACTGCAGGTGAGCAGTGCTCAGACACCAAGCAAAGAGCAAGAAAAACCATCCTGACCAAACGTTCAGGGGGAAGACATGACACCCATCCTGGGCTTTTTCTTAGATATCCACCAGGCCAAGGTTTGTGTATGGAAACGAGAAGAAGGAAAGTAGACACCTGAATCTCGTGCTTAACAACGGTGTGTTTGTGTAAATAAGGAGCTCTCTGAAGAGGGAGCAGGCAAAAGAAGGGAAAATTGGTATCTCCAGGGTTTCGGAGCAACCCTGAAATTTCCGGGAAGGGTAAGAAGGTGCTGCGAGGGAGATCTGAGGAACAGTTATGATGGAAGGAGGAGTAAGGAAAACATGAGGGGCATGGTGAGAAGCCAGCTGCAATACAGAGGCAATAAAGGGAAGAAATCACAGTGTGGAGTAAATTATTTAACTCGTATTTCAAATTATGACAGCAATGACAAACACTATAAATGCTGGCCAAGACAGAGAGATGCTATCCTTCCTACCTATTTTGATTTCCTCCAGTAACTGAAGAGAACAACATTTGCCTTCGGCACAAAATACAGAAGCATGCACTATTTTCATGTAAGGCTACAGATATATAAGTAGAAAGCTGTAGAGTAAATTGCTGCTCCCAGAACCCAGGGGAACTTTTCTGATGGGAATTAACAACTGAGTTGCATGCTACAGAGTGGTTCGTTCTCATCTGGACTTTCTCTGGACAGGAAAGTGTTTGAAAGTTATTGAGTGTTGGCATTGGCCTTCCACAATCAAATCTAGCACACTAAGCAATTGTATTTCACAATGTCTTCAATAATTCTGTAATGCTTTGTCATGCATTGTAAGAAGCCATAAATTGAGTAGCTCAATAGGGCTACATTAATGATATTAGGGAGGCATGTAATTTGTTTCATACCTTATACAAATGACAATGAAATCAATATTTAGACAAAGCTGTCTAGGGGTCACATCTCCCAAACTGCAGTATTGATTCAGACTACATCAGAGGTTAATGTGCATATTATTAACTTTAATGATAAAGAATAATTGTTTTAAACACATTGTGAATTACCGTTAGAGTTGATGTTTACCTTCTCTAGCAAACAATATAACACTGAATCTTTCCCATTAAACTTGAAAAATTATTAATTCATTAGTCAGCAGAGATGGATATATCACACCTCTCAATGTTTTCCTATTTCACAAGCCTAAAAGGTGGTAGGAAAGTAAAACATGTTTATTTAGGTTCTTCAGGTTTCAGTACTTGAAGAAGAAAGGCCCAGAAGATAGCTAAAACAACAAGGCAGAACTGACACAGCAGGTGAGCTAGGTGATATTTTTTTATCTCCTTTTTTAAAGTATCATCAATCATATTTGCATATGATGGTACAATGTGATTTGTGCTTATTAATCACAGACAGACACAGGAAAATGCACTGCAGTGTCTAAAGGCCACCTCCTGTAAACAAAGAGAAAGTATTTACTACATTCATTTATTTTCTGCATCTGTTGACATGCACTTTTTCAATGACTCTCCTTATAGATTTATATGGATATCAATCCACTTAAGAACGATAAATAATATGTAACATCAATCACAGAGGTCCTCGATCAAAACAAAGACAGTGTTGAGAAATAAAAAAAATCCCCCTCTCACACTCAACATTTCATGCCTCCTCCCCCCTATAACTTGAAAAATAGTTCGAGGTGAAATATGACAAAAGGAAATATTGTGAAATGGTACCAGGGAGGGCCCAAAAACCATGGTTGACAAGTAGAAGGTTCTCCACTAGAGAACACTGATTTTACCATAGGAGGAGGCTATGAAGTTCCCATATGCAAAGCCCTTCACCATTGCCTATGGGCACTTCTTCCATATGCTAAAACACTCATAACCAAGCTGGGTATCTGAAAGGCAACACTCATTGCTGACGTGCTAAACATATGGTATGTGCAAACGTTATTTGGATACCAACCCAAATAAGTGAACATGATCCAGAAAGACAAAGCCAGAGCAATGCACAAGTACTTGGTGAAACTCATATCCATCTGTCATCTTTCAAGTTCTCGTTATTAGAAAGAATAACTGCAATCTTAACTCTCACTGACAGCCATGGCAACCTGCTGCATCGCAAGCGTGTTCAAAATAATGGGATCATTACCAAAGAAAGCCTTAAGAGAGCACTAAAATATTAAAAGATGTTGTCTTTAGGTCTCCTTTGTCTTTAGGAATACCAAGGAAATCCGAGAATTTACACTATATTATTCAGAACCAGTACCTTAAGCACAACACATACTCTAACCAAGGCAGCCTCAGATGACTTCTGTCAGGTTAATGCAACTAGCAATTTCAAACAGGAGATAAGTGGTTTTCCTCATTTTTATGTAAAAGAACCATGTGTTCAGAAAAGTATGCACTGTCCATCTAGCGGGTCTAAAAGTACACTTGAAAACATTCAATTAGACTGCCTAAGCTCAATTACATCATTCTAAATTATGTTGTCAGCACAAGTATGCCTTTCACTACAGACTGAATCACGACTGTCAAATATCACCATATATCACCTGTCACATGTTAAAAAATTCTGCCCAAATCCCTGTGTCTGCTGAGGATCTTCCAACTAGCTCCCTGTTCCATGAGTTTTGTAGGCTTCCAGCTGCTGTTCCAGGGACTTCAGAGGTGCTTAACTCTACTGACCAGGAGGACATCCACAAACTTCTCAACACAGCCCTAAAAGTGTGCTCAGTGCTGTGCAAGGGTAAGATGACCACCACCTACTTAAGGCACTTACACATTAAAAGCGTGCTCCACCACCGCAGAAAACAGCACCTACCATTTTGAGTAATCCCATGACCTCAGTGGGACTAATCACTATTACACCTAGGACTGTTTGAAGGAACTCATGATGCAAGTACATAGTAAAAACCAGTGAAGGACACCTTCCAACTTACTCAAATCAAACCTGCAGTAAACCTCAATAAGAAGTAAAACAAGTCTCATTAATCCATTCTGTTGCTGTAGTATCTTACGCTTTTTGGACTTTACTTGTACAGTCCTAAGGGCTGCTTAAATGACAGAAATAAAGTGGTAATTTACATAATATGCATAATGATCTGGTAGGGAAAGCAGCTTCTCTTTTGACAGATCTCCCTCACCTTTTTTCACCCTTTAGCCATTACAGACCTGGACTATCTGAGAATGTCCCCTAGAAGGAATTCTACTTTGTAATGTAAGCTACCAACAAAAAAAATTAAAGAACTACTTACCTTTTGAAGCTTCCCATTTTATTCATCATGCCACACATTGCATCTAGTTTGACAGAGATCCTTTTTGTGCTATGCTGTATTGCATTTAATCTTTAGATAGTTGGCAAGACCAGAGACCAAACTGAGATTGCTTTACTTAGATCTAAGTAAAGTATGTTACTTCAATCACCACCGTGTCCCTCGCGTTGCACATTATATACACATTAATTAAAATGTTAGCCTTTTACTTGTCACCTTCCTTCTCAGAACTACCGCATGCCCCTGGATGAACTGTACAGCCATCAACTGAATCCAGACCAACCCTAAAACAGTGGTGAAGCTGCAAGAGAGGCTAACGAGGAACTAGCAAAGTCTTATGTTATTTGCTTCAAATCTCAAAGTCCCCCACAGCCAGGGAAGTCATTCACAAAAGAAATGAAGTCAGTTTGGAGCTCAGATTCATTATCCGGATCTCAGAATGCTGGCTGCTGGAACAGCTTTTTTCTCCTACAGGTATATAAAATGCATTTTCCCACCATAGAAAAGAGACATAAATAGTGACAGTTTTTAATTGCTTCTCAAAAAATTTAGGATATCAAAACAACAAAACCTCAACCTCCACACAATTTTAGCTTCTGAATTTTCGTACCAAGCAGCTACAGGACCACATCACCTCACAGTTTTGCTGTGTTTTTCACTTAGAAAAGTTTGGGAAAGGCCGTTTCCACCAGCTGCAAGGCCACGGGACTTCCACATTTATAGATCAGCTGGCTCTCTCTGCTGGAACTCCTCAGCAAGCACGAAAGATGTTAGGCGGGTTGTGAAGCCCTGTGCACTGATGCTTTAGGGCTGGTGGACCCATCTCAGCCCATCTTCCAGGCTGGAGGTGAGCTGGGCTCTGCCCAGTCTGGTGGGCAGCAAAAACAACAAAATGTTGGGCGCCATCCCCAGTTCAACTCTGAAAGTACCGCTTTTTCATAAGAAACCGAATGAATGACATGTGACCAATTCAAGTATCTTTTGTTTGTCTAAATATGAACTTTACTGGAATATTAGACCTGTCAAACCGCAATACAATATAATTTGTATTTCTGGGCAAGTAAAACAGATACGTCTTTCAATGGTCCCCGAGAGGGAAGCTGTCCAATAAACAGTTTTGATTCTTGGTTGATTGTTTTCCCAGCAAAAATTCATTGTGGGGCCCAGCAATTCTTCCAAACAGGGACTTCAATTCAACATAATTGCGCTTTTGCGCTCACTTGCTACCTCCAAGTGTACACAAAGCAGAGTTTTCCTTGATGAAAAGCTATCAAAGCTTAGTTTAAATCTCTTGCTTGCCATGTTTTATACAAGTTAAACTACGATGTCCTTTTATTAGAAAACTATTAAATACATGCACTTGTCTCCAGAAAACTGCATGTCATCTGCATATTATTTGGTTAATATTGTAAGAAAGGAGACTTTATTAAACATATGGAAACACCCATATTTTATGCAGTAAGATGATTCGCTGTTTTAGAGAGATAAAAACACCTGTGTACAGCCATAACCATCACACTTTTCTGTTTTCAATCTTTGAAAACCCAGACTGTAGGAAAGAAAATCAAAAATCAGAAAGGCCATCAGTCACTGTAGAATGCCTCTGTCTTTCTTAATCAGGGCTGCCGTGGGCTCTTACAATAAACTATCACTGATGCAATTGCTTTTCAGAGTAGATGCGAGCCGGGAAGCATATGGCAGACCTACCTGTCTGCTGAAAAACTTACTGTACTTCATAAGGATTAACTCGCAAGGGACAGCAGAGAGCATGGGGCTGGCTCCCCGCGAGCCCTGTGGAGATACTCCTACCATGGTTATAGAAAGCAAGCATTGCTTCAGCCATACGTCCAGAGACACAAAAAATTTCCTAGTTTTGCTTCTTCAACAGTTTTTCTCAACAAAAGGAACCACGTGGCAGGATAAATACAGATTGGCATTTAACATTTACCCACCACTGATCAGTCTGTAAAGTTATATAAACTGACAGAAAGTCAGCTCCAGCACTGGCTAGACCATGAACTCATTTTAAGCAAACCGCTAACTTCATTCTGAACTAAGTATTACATTAATTTCTGCATTGTTCAAATTACATTACCAAAACTGAACTAGAATCACAAAGACTACTAAAAACGTTTCGGATAGTTTGAAAATTCAATATGAGATTTCGATTCCACTTCTACTTCTAAAAGTCAAGTTCACAAACCACAACTGCACAAAGTTCAACCAAGTTTAATGTGGTTATGAAAGCTGAAATATTGTTTGAATATTTCATAGGCTATTACGGCTCTCCCCCCACTGCTGGCCATGCCTGTCCATTACAGATCTAAGTCTCCACAGCCAAAAAAAGGCCTTTATTTTTTGGGAAGACAAGACAGCCAATTCATGACTCTGGGGGGCAGTGCCACTCATGCAGGCGCTAATGTCACTAATGTTGTTCCAAGCTCCCTGCCAGCCAGCTGCTTGCAACAGAGCAGCCAGCCTGACCTTTGGCCAGGAGGAGGAATGGCTCAATAGCATGAGAAGCTGCCTTATCTAATGGATTAAGTACAGGACCCAAGCCAAATGCCAACTTTGACAAGGACTTGCTCTGTCGGCCTTAGCTGAGTCAGTTAACCTTTCTTAGCTTTCCATCTTTAAAATGGAAATTATAATTCCTCTTTAACAGTGCTGCTGCAAACATGTTGCAATGGACTGACAGCATGAGTGTGTGAGGCATCTTACCAGGCGGTTCAGTCCGGTGCTATGGTTCGTGTTAAACTCATTTCCACAGAATATTTGCAGAGAAAAAGAAAAAGTTAATAATCACAAGTCATCCTTTCGCTGTATATTTAATTCCAAATGCTGTGGTTAACCAGAAATGTCTTTTAAATCCTGATCTTGCCATTAGTAGACTAAACCTGCTACTTCCTTAAAACGTAGCAGTTTCTCAGTATAAGATATTGGACTGATGTCTTCAGGCAACCTACGTGATAGGACCAGGTGAGATTTTATCTACCATAGAATACAGCCCGTCTAGTAGATTTCCGTACTTTGTGAAGATAATTCAAGTGTATATTGAAATCTGGTTGCACTAATTGACAGAGAAAATTACTTCTGGAACCATATTTCCAAAGGGCCTCTGAATTTATTCCTTCAATTTTACATGCATGGGCTTCCATACCTTTGTGAATTTAACGTTTGTGTACATCACTCTGACATTTCCCAGCATTTGAAGAACAATTTCAAAGACTATTTTTGCACATGTGGTATTAGGACATTTTAGTAGAACAGATTTTATAAAACTCATTTACATTCTGCACATATAGCCATCTTGGTATCTTCATCCTACTTTCAAGTACTTTAATCAAAATTTTAACATGGAATTTTCTTAGAAGAGAGACTGAATTCCAGACATAAAACTGAAAAATAAGAAAAAAAAATTCTGCCTCATTTTCTATGCTTAGTTTCTGTTCCTCAGAGGAGGAGAAGCCTGAAAAGCTTCTGACTGTAAACAGAAATATCACTGAGCTCTTTAGTAAAATCTGTCTGATATACACCAGCTTCTGAAATGACGGTACCCAAAAAAATAACGCAGGCAATTGATTAATAATGAGGTCAGAAATACAAATAAATTTACTTCTAATGAAGACTGGAGACACAGTAATCAAAGTGTTAAAAATTCATTTCATGCACATCTCATTTGCCTCTTAGCTGATATTTATCACATAATTCTGTGAGAAAGTAGAGGCCTAAGATGCTCCAGATAAATGTCTCAATTAATTGTACAGAGGTAGCCCTCTTTGAGCTGAACCAGAGCTGTGAGCTCTTTATTAAAAGCACTATTCTGTAGCCTGTAACCTTGTTCCTTGACTCCTCTCTAGTTTCCAATTTAAACAAGTCCCCATGCGGCCCGCTCTAAAGGGCTTTGTCTCCCTGTCATTGTTAAGAGAGCCGAGGCATCCTGGAAGTGTGAAATCAGACCTCATGAGCTGAACGGTTCCCCAGGGAACGCCGGACCGCGCAGAAGGTCAAAGTCATGGGCTGGACCATCTGAAAGGGTCTGATCGCCGGCCTGTGACACAGCAAGCGGGGTGGGGGCCGGGGGAGAGGGGAGCCAGGGGGCTAGAATGGAACACGTCTTAATTAAAGTCCGAAGACAGCAAAACAAACTGTTTTCTAGGCAGGCCTTCACATGGAGCTCGGATGGCGCTCTGCTAACGAATCGGAGTCGCTAACTATTATTCCTTAAAATAACAGCACTTTCGCTGAAGTTGGTCAAACCCGTGGCGCGTCTCTTCCCACCCTGCTTGCCTCCCAGCAGCAAGGCGGAGGTTTGGAGTTTTATTTGGTGGCCCAAGGAAAAGGCGGCCTGCACCCGCCGCAGTAAAGGCGATGCAAGCACGGCCCGCAAAGCCAGCAGCCTTCCACCACGACCCGCCTAATTCTGCTGCCGGAGGCGCGCGTTCACCCGACTGAACCGGCGCTCTGTCACGGGGAACGGCCTGGTGCTCCCCCAAAACTCACGCTCGTCTGCACCATCTGAATATTTCCCCGCGCCCTCGAGAAGGTCTGCCCGTCCCCCCGGGAACCACAAGCGAGCCAAGACGCGGGGAACGGGGAAAACATAACTTCTTCCAGCTGAGGAGGCAGGGAGAAAACAGCCCTGCTCTGCGTAGCTAAAACACCGTGGAGGATTTAAACGAAACTTTCTTCTCAGGAGGAGAAGGAAAAACTAAGCACCACACCCAACGTCTTTCCATTTGTTAGACTGTAGTTTCGAAAAAACATACTAATACATACATATTCTCCAGGTAGGGCTATTTGCTGCGACCACAGTTTCCAACAGAACGGAACTTTGCATTGGTGGGAGCGCTAAAAATGTGTTTTGGCCGTGGAAAGATGTTTTTTTTTTTTCTGGGAGAAACGCCCTCATAGGCCTGGCAATTCTCTCAAAGGACCCGCTCCTAGAAGATGCTGTATTTCAGCTGTCCCCAAAATGAAGGTGAGCTTTCAAGCTCCATCAGGGAATCTCTCAACTCCTCAGCATCCCTCCCTTTCCTAGACTTCCTTGCAAGCGGGCTGAGCGAGGAGAAGTCTCACTTTGTTCTTTTTTCTGGGGCATTTTCAAAACCCAGTTATGGCACGTTCCAGCAGCGCCCCATTTTCAAACTGGCAGTGCCCACCTGCTCCCCTGCCCACGATTTCACTGAAATTTCAGCCCACCCTGGCACCTGGTTGAATGCATGCCTACGGGGCGGGGGGGGTGTGCTGTGTGTGTACGGTAAACCGAGGCCTGAACCACCGCCTCGATCTCGCTCTCTTCCCAAAAATAAAATCTGCACTAACCTTAACGATTTGAAGTGCACTGTCCGACACTGAGCTACTGAAACTGGAGGAAAAACTGCCCTCAACTATCAACAGTTTATTAGGGGCTTAACTGAAGTGACCTACTGTAGCAGCATTCAGGCTATGGGCTTTCTGTGGAAAGGAGAAGAATTGAGGGTTTCATTAAAAAGTAATTTGTGCTTTTTACTCATTCATTCAACGGGAGTCTCAATTGCTCTTTATTCACACAGAGTTAATACAGTATTACAATGCTGCTCAATGAATGTATGGTAACAAAAGAAAAATTTCACATTTTGAAAGGAAAAAAAAATCCTTGCAACTCTACTTAGATTGATGACTACTTAAAACATTACAGAAGTCTTTTTCCGTCTATGCTTATGCTTGATCATGGAATATTAAGGATTGTTTAAAACCATTCAGCCCAAACTAATCAATTTTTATTTATTACTTCACATGAAAAGATTCCTGAAAGGGAAATGGGATACGTTCAGCAGACATGAAACAGAGAAAACCACACAGGTACTATACAGGTGTTTCAGCTACTTTTCAGACTCTGGGGAGGGCAAAAGATTAACTCTGAAAAAACAATATAGTAAGAAGAGCAAACTAGTCCTTAGCTTTTACTAACACAAGCAATCCTTAGTTGTGTAAGTTATGCCACTGATGACAGCACTCTCCACACTAACTAATAAGCGTTGCTCAGCTGAACAAAGGTGGAGGGTCAAGCTTTATACAAGTTTTACAAACATGATTTATTGGCAATCATCAAATAACTATTTTGAGTTATTTCTGAATATTGATATTCAAAGTTTAATCTGAAATGAAGGATCTGTACATACACACAAGTTACTAAAAATAGCTATAAATTCCCGTGGTAGTTAATAAAACCCCTTTGTCCTCTTTTCAAAATACCAGGTATTTTTTTTCTACAAAATATGCAAAGATTTCTGTAATTTCTGCAATGCACAGCTATCTTACAAAACATATCTGCCATATTAATGTTTCTTCTTGCTAATGAACAGAGTATGTGGGACATGGGAAGGTACTGAGTGTTTTTCCCATCTTCCTGACCGTCATTTTAAATGTAATTTCTGGAAATTTTTGGTAGCTCTGTACATCTTTAATTGAATCCAATGTATTTCCAAAAAATTTGTTCAACCAGCACAAATGACATGTTGATCTGGAAAAGTCGAAGACTGAACGAGGTCAGGGACTGAATTATCCCATTTGCCCCTGAATAACTTAATCTCTCTCTCTGTTCAGACCACATTGGATTATAAGGTCAAAGCTGAGTGAGGAATCTTTTTAGAAGCATTTCTCCAACCTCCCAAAAATAGAATCTGTTGTTTTGTATGCCACAAACTGGATGATCCGTTTCAGCAATAAAATGTTTGCTCTGTTACCTTGTCTGAGAAAAAAAAAAAAAAAATACCGGTACTCATGTTAATTTACAAAAAACTGTTAAAAGGGGAGCATGTTGCTATGTATCTACATCTGCTCCTACAACAGAAAGTTTATGTCCACAAATTGCACTTCAGTTAGCTAAAACAGTATAGTTTCCTTTTCTTTCCCCCCTTCCTTTTTTTTTTTTTTTTTTTTTTTTAATTTAAAGCAGAGATGGCTATTTTCTGACACAGAAGCAGGTCATTTTGCTCCACTCAATTCGTGCAGTGTGAATGTGATTGTACTTACAGGAGGTAACTTGGACGTTTCTGAAGAAGTATGGTCAGTACAGCTCAAATACTTTATTTTCAAAAGCAAAAGGTTAAATTATCCATTCAGCTGATAGCACATAAAATAGAAAATAGTTTTTTACTTCCCTTCTTAAACAGGTAAGTGATAGTTACAGGAAATTGCATTTATTTGAAATGTCTGAAATCAACAGCAGTCTTGCTAAATATCTGGAAGATATCAAGCAGTTATTCTGGCAACAACTTTAAAGTAGTATCTAAGTCTAGCACCTTTCATTTCCCTTGTTCTCTTGAATACAGATTTAATTTGGATAATTTTGTAGATTTTTATCTACCAGAAAAAGAAATCTTTTCTATGACTTTTTTCCAGGAGTTCTGACGGAGAAAAATGTGTATTTCATCTTTCTAAGAAATAACCTATATAGGGCTCTGCTAGCATGAGAGCGACTTGCTGTATTGCTTAAAAAAGTTTTGTTTGTTTTTCTGCGTATTTATTCCTTAATGAGCAGAAGGTGGGGCTGTACAAACAGACAATAACCTTTAGATAAACTTCTGTTCTAACTATTTTTATTTTTTTTTTTCCACTTCTGAAAAGGCTCGGTCTTACTATGGTATTTACTGTCAACAGAAACTAAATGAATCCTTGCCTGTGACATCAGCTGCCATCAATGCTTCTGCCCTGATGACCTTCACCTGAAGAAATCCTACATCCTTCATGTTACGGAACATCATCATTGGACTCTGAAAAATAATAAAAAGAAAAATAATTCTGGATTGCAAAAAAGACAAACCAAAAGCAGTATTAATAGCCTCCTCCCTAGGCCAGATATAAGTCAGTGTAATTCTGTTGAACATACTCATACTTTTAAATATTATTTTATGAACAATGTACAGCTGTCAGTGTTTCTTTCAGTATTTTGCAACTTACCAATGAAAAATGCAAAGGAAAAATTAGAATATGAACGATTAAATCTAGCACTAATTCTACTGAATTAATCCCCTAATAGTACATGAACAACTGTCCATTCAAAAATTTAAGTGATAGCAGTATATTAACAAAATTAATACAAACAATAAAACACTTCCTCTCCCTGAACACTTCTGTGAGATCTATGTTCACATTTTCCCTTTGGTCGCTCCAATAATATTCTGAACAGTGTCTTAGGGCCAATATTGTTTTTGTTGCAGTTGACCATTATATGCAAGCTTGCATATAGCATGTATGCATATGTAAGCTTGCAAAGAACATTAGCAAAAACAATCAAAAGACGATTATAACAACTTAATAATTTTCATAATAATCACATGCAAAAAAATAAAATAAATGCATTCCAATTCCATGGCAGAAAACTATTACCATAGATAATAAATTAAAAAAAAAAAAAACAAAAACAAAAACTTAAAATTCTGCAATATCTACATATATTAAAAAAAAAAATAAGAGAAAATTAAAGAGTAGACTAACACTTGCATTTGTTCATCCACCACAGTTTTAGAAAGCTGCTTGGAAAATGTGTTCTGTTGCTGCTCTTTTTTCAAATAACTAAAAGTAACAAACTGGGAGTATTGCACCAGTTAGGTGTGATATGCTAAAAACCTACAGCTCTAACTTTGAATATAATTTAAAAGTTACAGAATTTCAAATGACAGAACATCAAACGGAACTTTAAATCTGCAATCAATTAATAAGAAATCTGGTGTTATCATTCAGTTTTTAGATAACCTAGGGGAGGAACTCCAAAAGAGGAGACTAAAATTAGATTTTCAAATCCATTTAAAATCATATATATAGAGAGATACATGGCCTAATTTCTGGCTGGTTTTGCAAGTCTTGCTCATAAATACTAGCATATACCTTTATTGTGAAGTATTTTGAATTCTGGACTAATGCATTTAATGCCTGTGGCCTTTTCTAAAATTTTAATGTAGTGCAGGTGAAACCTTTTCTACTGCATATGATAATGTCCAGATTTCTAGAAAATGCAAACATCAGGTAGAACACCAAGTCAACTATTCTTTAATTTATTATGAAGGGAAAACTGACTGGCATGGAAAACCAGAATAAATAACATCACTGATCTGAAAACCACATGTGCTGCTTAAATGAAACACTGAATGTCAGCTGGCACAAACTACAGTACGCTTATGCATAGATAACCTATCCATTAAAATGTTAAGACATATCATATGCATCCCTGTCTCTACACTAATAAGACAATTCTAACAGTTAAATCACCCTCCGATATTAATTTGACAAGCCCCAACTGACCATTTTCTGTTTACAGTGAAGGTCTGACCTACCGAACTGAGGAACCCAGTTGAGTGTAGCACCCCACGCACCACACACACACAAATACACGCATGCATGCTATCACGGGATAACGCTTAATAAATTTTTGTGTCATTTTTAAGATGCCAATCATCAGAAATACGGCTTAATATTACCGATGGTCAACTTTAATCAACACACGCTCAGCCCCCTGCGTATGCGCTTACGAGCTGCGGGTGGCAGGGACGGTGCTACAGATAGCGCTGGTGTAATTCAAAAGCGTGTGTTGGCACCAGCCCTCATTTATTACAATAACGATCAAGGTTTGGAAGCTTCTTATCAGAACTGGTACCACAACAGAGATAATTCTGCCCTAACACCACGGTGAAAGTGAAAGGATTCACAAAACTGTTCCCACATTTTACCCAAGTTTCCCAGTGACCGAAACAAACACCAAGCTGCAGAATGAAAACAAACACACGGCAAGCCAAGCAACTGCCTCCCTCCCTGCAATGCCGTACAGTCCCCTCTTTCCAAATTTCACCCTGGTAAGCTCATTCTGCAAAGAGGCACCAGTGCTGTATTTCACTCAGCTGCCTTTGTTAGCATCCCGCAGGATAATTATTTTTGAACTTTTAGTTCCAGCAAGTCGGCTGGCTTAGATTCATTTACTGCACATCGTGACTGTGGAGACCGCTGAAAAAGTGTACAGTGCCACAGCAGAGACTCTGGGAGAAGCAAACGACTTTACTACATTACTTTAAATACATAACTTTAAGTAATGATTTATCAGATGATACTCTGTCTTCTTATTTATGATTATTGTTGAAGGCCTCAAAACCCGCATGGTTTCTGAAGCCTGAAATTTCCATAGCAGAGGAATTCGTGATTTGCTGTGAATCTTTTTCAGCCCTCAATAGATGGGAAAAGATTGAAATGCTCTGGAGATGAGTCCTCTTTATTTTTTTAATGAAAGGCTGTATAATATATTTTCTGTATGGCTGCAGCAGCTGTCAGGGAGAGCATCTCAGTTCAGCTCTATTATGGGAGAAGCAATACCCCATCCTATGGCATCGAGATACACTGAGGGGCCAGTACTGATTGACAGCTTGTCACCATGACGTCTTATTCCATCTCTGTTATGGAGAAAATTAATGTCACACCACCAGCCTTATGACTCGCTGTCATCTTAGAACTGCTCACCTTTTATCAATGCTCTAAATAACATTTCAAGCCCATCGTCTCACGGTGGACAATCTGGTCAAGGGACATTAAATCGGATGACTGTGAAATGTCATAATAAAAATGGAATGCTAACAACTTCTTCTCTAAACTAGCTCCTCTGGTTTTTAAACTGTGACAAGGGGGACCGCGGGTTCAGCACACCCGTTCTGAAAAGGTCATACAATCTCTCTTGGTCTGTACCCATTAATGCGCCCCCCTCCTCACCCCAAAAGGAATTAATCTTTTCAGACAATTGTGGTAAAATAATGGTTCAAACAGTAATGCCTGTTTAATTTGTAAGGCTCTGATGTTCAGCTACAAATGGTTAAATGACAGTAATAGAGTCATTTTCCAAGGCTATTTGATCTGATGGCAAGGTCAGCTCATTAACTGTTTTTGGCTGCAGAAAGGGTGCAAAATAAATTTCTCAAATGGAAGCTAGATTTTGTAAGAGGACAAAAAATAAACCCCAAAATACAGCCACTCAGTGGGGAACAGTACATCTTGCTAATTGCGTACTCTTTCTTTGTATCAGTTCTGATGCAGAGATACGAATACAAAAGACAAATCAGATGTCAGTGAAAAGAAACTATCTGAATTTTGTTGATACTCGTCATTTCTTTCTTCTGCTGTCCACTGGTCACTTTAATAAAAACAGTAAAATTTATAAAAAAGATGTATTGATGCTACAATTTTTAAAAACACATAATGAGAAATTCATGCCTCTGCAACATGAACATCTGCCAAAAATATATTTTCAAATGCATAGTCATGTAAATATAAGAAAAGACACATATCCATGAATATGCAAAAAATGGAAATAAATAGATCAATCTTACACCACATAATCATGCTTTACACTGGGGACAAAATATTGAGAATTTAGGAAAAGCAATTAATAATACACAGTCGTAACATGTTTCTATACTGCTACTAAATTATCATATCCATCAGTATCACTTGACTGCCATATCTTCACACACAATAATCCACAGAAATACAGTATTGTTGCACTTGGTAGCAAGAAGTATGTCACTTCAAAAACGTATCCATCAGAAATTTATTGTATTTATAAAGATCTATTCTGACAACCACGGACTGTCTTGGTGAATTCCATAATGTGCAATAACTCTCTTAATTGTAATTATTTTTCAAAGATGGTGCACAATACCTTAGCTCTCAGTTGGTTTAGGAATATTATGTTTAGCCTCACTAAGTCACCTCTATTAAACTGTGTTTATGATAACACTATTGGTGTATGAGTTGTACAAGCATTAGCAGACAGCTGATTCAGTGGAGATAGCCAGAATAAATTTGCTGAAGCGCACATCCTGCTAATCTGTTTGAAGAATATTGTACAGCATTAGTACTAGCACTTCATGTTATCTGCACAGCCTGATAAGGTACATCTTTATTAAATTCAGTTATTGAAAGGATGTCAGTCATGGAATAGGAATATTTTAAAATCTAAAAAAAAATTAAGCGGCTCTTTGTTAGTCAGAGCTTGGTTTAATGGCTGAGTGTCTAGAGAAGCCTTTCTAAACACCTGGCAGCATTGTACAATAAAAGCTTTGTAATTTTAAGTGGAAATAGCTTTTTTTTTTTTTTTTTTTTCTCCTTTCTCCGTGTGTAGTAAGACAGTTACTTTTAGTGATTTAGGTATTAGCAAATGCTGGAGTAAGAGCTCCCCTCTCTGTTGCTTTGATAGAACTACACAGAGTCTGTGTAACATGAGGATGCTGGGAAATGAAAATAATTTGCTTCAGAATATTCTGAAATGGAAATATTGTTTAAAACAATTATTTTGATGACACAAAATACTTGATCCACCCTCTAACCTGCAGACCAAAAAAAAAAAAAGTTTCCTTGCTCTTTAGCAGATGCTCAGAAAAAGGCCAAAAACTATTGGCACCTCAAACCATTTGGCATAAAAACCCACCAGAAACTGTACAGTCACCGAGTGACCCCTTAGTTATTTTGTGCTTGACAGAAATTATCTGAAAGGCAGTAAAATTAACTTACGTCACATGATCATACCAAATAGCCGAATTACTGTGTAAAAAAATACCTTACTGAATAAGAAGTATTTGTAGCCTTCTTGGTGTCACCTGTACCAGCTGCGACAATGTTAGTAACTGCTTTAAATGAATGTCACTGGCTGAGCGTGATAAGAATATAAGGGATATATTTAGAGTTTTTTCTGCCGATAATTAGCATTTATATAAGCAAACATTTTGCAAACAAAGGGCAAAAGAGAAGAGCTCCATACATATCTCTTCAGTATCTCCTCTCGCTCCTTCTGGTCCTCCAGGGAGTTGACGGAGAGGTCAGAGATAGTGACGGCAGCTGAGGCTGTGAGAGTGACCAGCAGCACCAGGCACCCCTCTCCCTCCTCCAGCGGCATCTCCAACTTGTGGGTTTGTTCTTTACTCAGGGTCGACAGGTCAACCTGGCACCTGGAAACACATTCTCCATCAGCATGTGGTTTTCTTCACATCAAACAGGAGCACACTGGCTTACTTGCATTCAGCTGGACAAAAAGCCCAATCAGTAGAAATTCCTTCCCAGCTCCTGGAAGGATTTCTCTTCAGCTTCGACCCATGCTGCTTGCTTGACTTTTTTAAATAAAAAGTGATAACCTGTTATGCATGTGAACAATAAATACTAAAAAGCACATACAGACACTAGAAACAAGGTTATTATGCCTGATATTATGGCTAATATGCCTGACTTGAATGCAGTCAATTTTAAAAATCCAGCTTTGGATTCAAATCGTACTTTTTAATCATGCCTCTTGTACAAACACAAAACGTAAGTTTTGATGTGAACGTTTTTGATACCATTCACCTAACGAGAGTAAAAATCCTATCTCTCTCTCAAAAAAAAAAAAAAAAAGAAAAAAGAAATCTATGTGGACTCGATTGTGATGGAGTTAACGTGACTGAGCGAGCACCACCCAAAAGGCTCAGCTCTCTTGCAGTAAGCTGCGCGTGGCTCAGGGTCAAAGCTTCATGCAGGCATCCAGGATAAAATTTGATGCTGCAACCCCCGATATAATAAGATGTCTCACGTTGTAATGAGCAGGGAGTGCTTATAACTGCGCAGAGTGGCTGAAGCCAATCCACACTGCTTGATCCCTTTCTGAATAACCCTGGCTGTACCATGCACTGAGCTAATGAAGAATGGCTCCGTACGTGCTGGCCAGCAGAAACGGCTCTGCAACGTCTTTAAAAATAAAAGGTAGAGCATGGATGGAAAAGCAGTATCACTGCTAACAAAGAGCTGACCGCAAGCTTCTCATTAAAACAAGAATACCTTAGGGTTAGTAGTAAGTCTGTGCACAGTTCAGAAGTTTAATATCTTAATTTGCCTAATTCACAAGTTTCGACTTTCTTAGGTTGCAACTCTGAGCATGTCTGGAAATTCAACACCTGTGTCAAATGCAATGCCAGCCTGCACTGCATAGGAATTTCTGTGAAAAAGCACTGTTTGGAATACTTCTACTTACAGCATCCCCCAGTAATGCTTTGCCAATTCACTGCTCTAAATAAAAACAAGAACAATATTGAAATAAAGCAAATGAATATATTCTATGTATAGTTAAGTCACTGAATAGTCTACTTTTAACAGCGATTATTTAATGTGACAAGCACATGTTCTATATGCCACTCTCACTAAACTAAACATCTAGCAAACTCGTTTCATAAAATGTCAATTGATTTTAAATAGAAAGATAATGTGGTGACCACAGGGCCAATAAACTGAGAAAAAGGTGGCAGACATGAATAAATAGGCATTTAAGGACAGGAAATAGCCAATTATGAGAATAAATGTGGCCTCATAAAATGGGTGCTGTGCTATCACAGGCAGATTAAATTTGCTACAGGAGAATTTCCTTTTAATTTTTTTTTTAAACTTTTACTGTCTGTTACACAGCCACCAAGATTAAACTACTGCAGAGCTCATACAGTAGCAGGGTTCTACTATTTTACAATGAAAACAATTTCTAACTTACACAGCATTCAGATCTTAACGCTTACCTTTTATTTGGAACTCTTGGGATGATAAGGAGTGAGAAATGACATTAGCAACAGTAAGGAAAGATTAAAGCTGTTGCTGTCAGTGCAGGCTGAGGGTCAATACAAGTTTTGTGCACGTACATAGGCTGTCAAATTTTTATTTAGGCTGCAGGGAGGAGCACAAAGCCCTCCTTAAGATAACAAATATAGTAATCAAGCATTCAAAGTTGGAGTAGGTTAAGATGCTCCTGGTGTTAAATATTCTTTGATAGCCTCTTTCAAAAGAGATATCCCTCAGAAATATGCCTCTGCAACAATATTGAGTCTTTAACCAATAATCATTGAATGAAACCATCTAAACTCTCTTAAAGTCAGTAAAAGAATCAGGATCTCATTATGATACAAATAAGGCAGAAATATTCCATCCCTCGTGCTAAAATAGGCAACAAAAGCTACCCCCACTGGAACAAAAAGACCCTACATGCATCAGAAAACTGCAATGGCTGTAAAATTACAGGGTTTACATCAAAGATAGAAGATCAGAGTTCTCCAATTCTTGAAGTTACAGCACTTCTGCAACATCAGTAGTCCGTACTATTTTTTATTTCGGTTAAATGAAGCAACCGACAACTCGGTTTTACCCGTGCACTATCCCTACAGCTATAAAATGTTCCTAAGAGCACCACATCTAGAACAGACTGCCAGAGAAACACGTCTCTATTGTCTGCTCGACAGATCTCCATGAACAGCCCGTCACCAGCTTGTTATTTCCTAGAATCTTACAACGGGTAGGGAGCGATCTGGAAGCTTTTTCCAGTGAAAGCCCCAGCTACTTTTCAGGAAAAATATCCCCTGGAGGCCCCTCAGATAATCTGCTGAGGGAGTAGGGTTGTTCTGCTGAGGAGGGTCACCACCACGCTGTACAGGAACCCCGGTCACGCAGCTCGCGCCGTCTCACTCGGGGCCGGTGCCCGCGCGGCGCACTCGGCGTGCAGCCCAGTCGGGAGGTGAGGGAGACTTCCCAGGTTACAGGCACTGTGAGGTAAAAAACTGCCTCTTTTTTCCTTTTTTTTTTTTTTTTCCCCCTCCCATTAATAGTCAAGTTTTTCACGGGGGCGGGGGGGGGGGAATTAAAATTAACTTTGTTTGCTCTCACACCACGTTTTCCTGCAAAAAAAAAAAATTAAACCATTTTTTGTTAGATCTACTTTGTCCTCACCGTATATTTTCACGGGACCTAAACAGGGAAGGAAGCCTGGTTTTATTAAAGTATTACCTAAGCACTCACACTATCCTAGAATAACCTTTACAGACATCAGTAGGAAACTCACAAAACTCCTTTTTGGATTAGATTTCCTTACAAGCACTGAAGTTAACAAAGTATTTCTAAAGATAAATAGCTTTGGAAAGTTCAAGTTGACAATGCCCCTTTACAGAGTATATACAAGTATTCCAAGCTTTAAAGCTTTAGCAATGCTGACTTTTACATCAGTTAAGATGTTCTCTTAAAAGACATTTGTCACCTACAACTGTTTCCATGGAGAACAAAGATGCTTTGAGGATGAAGGTGAACTTGAATGTTACCAGAAAGTGGTGCAGAATGAGCACTGTGGTGGTAGAAATTTTTGTCTTGCATTCTCAAATTGAGGACCATGAAAGATTACAGCCATTTCGAGGAGGCCATAAGTAGCGTATGACCGGCGGCTGTCACGCTGAAAGCAGGAGATAATAGTAATTTTGGAAAGTTCAGTTTCTTAAAGGAATTATTATTTACAAGCTGCTGCTAGAAGAAAAAGTTCTCCACCTGTGTTGAGATCAGCCTGAAGAATTACGGCAAAAATAGCCATTAACTCCACAGACAGATTTTCAAGCACAGCTATAAATCACATTTCAGGGAATTCTAGTGCTTAGGGCAGTCTGAGTATTTTGCATTACTGAGCTGTTCCACGCTGTATGGTCCCTTCAGTGGAGACTGCTGGGCACTCGCCAGATCAGGATTTTCAGCCCCTGAGAGATCAGAAGGCAGAAAAAACACGCGAGCACCTCAAGATCCTGCGCCAAAGCATCACAGGTAAGTCGCTGCAGAAACAGGGAACGGCTCCCAAGGAGAAAGATTTGAAGATTCAAGGGGGATCCACCACTTCTCTGAAACTGTGTTCAGTGTGTTAATCACCCAAACTGTTAGAAATACATTTCTGATTTATTTTTAATTTGAATATATCTGGCCTTTGGTTCTTTTTATGCCTTTCTTTACTCGGTTGAAAAAGCCTTTAGTGCTCCGTATTTTCTTCCAGTGAAGGTACTCATATACCATAATCATATCTCTTCTTGATCTTCCTTTTGATATGCTAAACACCTTCAGCTCCCTATACATTTCCTTGGAACACATCTCCTACAGCCCTCAAATGACTTTTTGTAACTTTTCTGATCCAGTGAAATTCTCCTGCATCCTTTTTGAAGTGTGGAAGCCAGAACTATATGTAGTATTTTATTATCAGCATGTCTAAGAGGTAAAAATCACCTCCCCTCTCTAGTTCTAACAGAACCTGGAATGTAAGACCGCGTTGGCACCCTGGTGAAATATCCTTGCTAATGAATGAATTACAAAGGTAACGACATGACATAGAAGGCCTCTTAAAAGCCAGGTGGCCAGGCAAGGGAGAGACAGCAGATAGTGAGATCATTTTCTCACATGACAAAATAAAGCATAAAAGAGGAATTGGCACAATCCTAAGTGATAGGGACAGAAAAGCACCACTTGGCTACAACCCAGGCAACTTAATTATCATCATGACTTGTTCAAGAAGACAGCCTTTTAACTCCACTGTGATCCAGGTCTATGCTGCTCCAAAGGATGCCAAGGAGAGGAAACTGTGCGATTCTGCAATTAGAACTGAGCTGGACACACATCAGAAGCAGCGAGGCATGAACTGCTACAATTTGTGAGACTCCGTATCCTTTATCAGAGGAGTACAATGTTCCAGTAAAACCAAGAAACAAACGGAGAGGGGAAATTCTGCAAAGCACCGAGAGAAAATGACACGGCTCAGAAAGACAGGACTGCAGTAACGCGAAGTTCTTGGAAGAACGAGAGCGCGGCATTTTTAACTGTAAAGATAATGAGAAAGAAATAAAATGACAGACCCCACACGATGCTTGAGATAGGTGGTGGATAAAGGTGATAGACTGAAAACCGGGAAAGCTCCCTAAGGAGCTGGAGACCGTAGCTCAGCTGAGTAGGACAGTGAGTGAGGGGGAGCGTGGTGGCACGCCTGGGAGGCTGTGGGGGATCACTGGGAGGCCGGGGGGGATCCCTGGAAGGCCGGGGGGGATCCCCAGGAAGCCAGGGGGGATCCCTGGGAGGCTGGGAGTGCCCTGCCTCGCTGCACAGCTCAGCAGCACCTGGGAGCCAGAGCTGCCCGGTGCCACGCAGCAGCGCGCGGGAAGGAGGAGAGAGCCCTACAGCTTGGGGTAAATCCGTTTTGGAAAGGGAAACGGGAGAGCTGCACGAAGCACGGGGCAATCTCACCGGTCACCGGGCAACACCGGAGTGCGGAGTAGTGTTTATTGCTTGCTAAAAGAAGTAAGGTCTGTGCCACGAAATCCCGTTGGTGGATTTTGGAATGACCGATTAACATTTTTTTCCCACGCATAGCTCTCCACAATAAAACTACAGATTTACTTTTGAAATTGCACGGACGGAGAAAAGTACCTGGAGATGTTTCACGCTGTGGCACTTCCTGTGCTGTCCCGGCGGCACAGCCACACACCACAGACACACGCTGTTCGTGCCCTCACAGTGCAACTTCCCCACAGCAAAATTAACGCTCTCCGCTGCTGAACCAGCCCATTGCTTTGATGAACATTTTGTTCTTCTACACAGTTCTCCCCTCACTAGTCGGTCCGGGCGACTTAGCAAGGGCTTTCACACAGCTCCAACCCGTGCCTTCCAGAAATCCTCACAAACCCCCACCGACATCCCTGACCACTTTTTACACTGACATGCTCCTCATGCCTACGCAGCCATTCCACTTCTCCTTCTCCCTTCCTCTTATTTCTCCACTCTTACTTCATGCAGTGGAATACATTTCCATATGTGGGAGTCAGAAGAAGGATCCATAAACATAATCAAGCTCGTGTTCAGCATTCTGCATTTCACAAAACACTGGGGAATACTATTAATTTTGCAGCGGTATGTGACAATAACAACTGTCAGTAAAAACTGTAAATACTAAAGTATCTGTTAAGAGAAAGTTACTGAAGATTTGTCAGCCAAAACTGGGCCTTTTTTGGCTTTCTAGCAGGACAGCAGTGTCTCTGCATTAATAGAAGTTGTTAAAATGGGAAGAGATAGGAATAAATAAGGTGTGGAATACCCAAAGGCCAAATTTTGAGATGCAGTATTTACCACTAACTCCCTTTGACAACAATCAGAAATGGAGATGGCTCAGCACATCTCAGGATTTGTCAAGGGCAGGCCTGCCAGTAGCATTTTTAGATTCCAATGCTTTGGGCAAAACCTTCACTTTACATAGAGAAACGCATCTGCAATCGTGTAAGTTTAGTCATCATGTATAATCAACAAACTATTATACACACAGGCTGCTGGTTGTGTGCTTGTCTGTGTTTGCACAGAATTACTGTGTGACTCACATGCGCACACAGTTCAAAACTCAAATTACAATAGCATATTGACCATTATGTTTAAACTTTGGAAACAATACATCCCTCCAGAGTTACTTCAACATGCAGAAAATTTCAAAGCATCATGCGAAAAAAATATTCGAAAGACCAGCATAATAAAGTACTATTTACAATTCCAGAGGAATCCATTTTGTCTCTATAGTTTTGCAAAAAATCAGAAAACTTCAAGATTCATCAATTTCAACATTAACACAGACCTTCACACCCACTAGTCAAACCTTTTTCTTCCGCAACGGTATTTAAAAAAGAAAATTGCCAGTATTTCAATATAGATCACAGTCTCCGCAACATCTCTAGAAAAAATCTGGGAAGAAACATCAGCAGCAGCATATTTAGTGTCCTTCACTCAACTTTATATGCACGCTGGAGTACCCATACACAGCTTTACAGCACCACTCAGTTCTCTCAGATAACATTCAGTCTCTCATAGTTAAGTTACATAAATTTCAGGGGGAAAAAAATGAAACCAAAAGAGACATAAATATTTTATGTAAAAAAATCTCACTTCAGTTTAGAACTTTTGAGTGGTGTATACCTGTGCTTTCAGATTAATAATGCAGTAGCACAGGTCGCATACTGCTTGTATTTCTGTGTACCCAAAAAGCCCTCTCTGGCTTCACGACTATGAAAAAAAACTAAACAGACAAGACATAACGGATTAGGTATGGAAAACATAAATACTTCATTTTCAACATATTAACTTTTATATTTCATAATATCCATTATATGGTGTGTTCCCATACACAAACACAGACAAAATCAAGTCTGAATTTTCATGAGAGTATTCAGATTGATTATAGGACGTTCCAGTTTTCTACAGATAAAAATTAATACATTGCTTTAATGAATATACTACAGACAAGGTCTCTTGTCCTTAATTTGCATCAGATGGGAAAAAAGATAGAAGCATCTATAAATACTGATGAAAATAGATATAGATGAAGTCAATGGTGATTTCCTGGCGCAAAATATGAGTAAAAGTCAATGTCATTTTAAAGATAAACACGCATTTTTCATAGCAATAAATAATGCTATAAATCCTGCCATACTGGATTGCAAATAACTTCAGCTGAATAAAACTGCATGACATGGGATTTACTTATCCTGTATGTTCACAGAAACAACTTGTTCTCTGACAGCACTCATTCTTGGCAATTTATTGCAGCTGTCAGCAGCCAATTTGTTCAGATTACTGCTATGCATAAAGGTGTAACAATCATGAGGATTTATTAGCTGATTATCGTAAAGGTGACAGTCAGGATCGCCTTCAAAAACGCAGATGATAGGAAAGTTAAATAATTACATGAAGATTAGAATCATTTCACCTTCATTTTCATCTTAGTATTACCTACATAAACTTACTGCACTATATGTTTTTAATCACGGGAGTATATTGACTCAATACAGAAGAGAAATGATTTACTGATAGCAAAAACGTGAATACTTAATGCGAACAATATACACACATACATATGTATTTCTACTTATCAGATGAAGTAATGACTAGTACTGCTCATGCAAGTCCACATGCTTACTTGAATGTAACAAGGCTGTCCCTGTGGGTTCAACTCCTGGTGCTTTCCAAAAAAAGAACTTCTAGACCTCACGTCTCTGGTCCTGTAATGTTGTGGGGTTTTCTTCAAAACCGTTGTTCAGAAGAATGCCAGAGCTTAAACTCCTGAATGATGAAACTCAGCTCTGGTCAAGCCCAGTGTTTCCTCTTACAAATAACTATATCATCGGAGATACGTTTTCCTTGAAGCTACTGTACGAGGTCTTTTCCCAGGCTTTTGAAATCCCCAGATAAACACTGAAATGGCTCTAGGATTTTGGTTTGGTAGGGTATTCTAAGATGGAAGTTCACAAGGCACTACACCCTTTAAACTCTCATGGAGAATGCACACACGTGAAACTCAAATGAATTGTGCAAGCACACAACGCCCAAGGTTCAGAATGGAAATCCATCCATCGGTCACCATCTCATTTCAGGACCTGCCATGCTGAACGAGCCTGGGCTCCAAGGTGAAGATGGAGCTTTATGCTGGTTCTGTGACAGACCTAGCTTTCTCCTTCTCTGAATTAGGATGCCATGCTGTCACCTCCCTCTTGCCAACCACCCCTCCCAATTCCACCCTCCTCCTACCACGTCATCCCAAAGCCAGAATCTCGATTCCGTGTCTTCAACCTTCTCAAGGATCTTCCCTTCATCTTCCTGCCCTCAAAACAGGATCGCAAGCCCAAGCCCTCGCAGTCTGAGCACACATGCCATCGATGCCTTGTCACGTTCCCAGCTTCATCCTGGCCCTGACCATGCTCCAGCCTAATGAGTACGACAACACCCGCAGGGCCCACTGAAGTCTACGCTCCTAATTTCCCACTTCTTTTATTTCACTGAAGTGCAGCTGAGACAGAGTACCATTCCAGGAGAAGCTACGCTCTGGAATAAAATTTGCAAGTTACAGAGCTGAGCACAGTAAGAACATTTCAACCCAAGGGGTTTTCCTGTGGTGTTTTCCAGAAGGAACCTGGAGTTTGTCCCTTCAACCTTCAACCTGCCAACCCTCTCCTCCTGCAGCCAGCTCTGTTTGGAACTGTTGAACCAGTTTTAGGGATGGCACTCTTGAAAGAGGTCCCCTGGCAAACCAGCTCAATAATGTCTATTTTGCACAGGAAATTCTGCTGACTTTCATGCGTGCTCTGCGAGCAGGTGGATATGGAGGACAAAAAACCCCAATACTGTGGCTGAGAGGTGAGAACTGCTCCTTAAACAAACTCTTTCCTCTGTTTTCTCAATTTGGTCCCTCAATGACTAGGATCTCACTCAGGCAAGCATGGCCTCTCCCTAATCATGCTTTGGCCGGGCAGGACATCTTCAAGAAATCATTATTTTCATTTGCAGTTAATAAAAATATTCCTATATAATGTAACAGCTGGTGCTTGCACATTACTCAAGAAATTGGGAAGATCACAGTAAGATGAAAGGGATTACTCTCTATCACTAAGCGATGCTAGAATACTAGCAGGAACTCTTCTGTTTCCTTCCCACACCCTCATTATCACTTTTCCTGGAACCTGAATGGAAATACTCAACTTATTACATGAGCCTTGAGAGCCACAGAGCCCTAGTCATGGAGCATGACTCAGTCATGCTTTACAAAATTAATATACATTTAGCACAACACACACACATACAGAGTATTGTCTGTACCAAAGTATTTCCAGCTTTTAGAGGCAGCCTCGAAAGGAGAAACTGGGGAAAAGAGGTCAATGTAAAGCAGAGCTGTCAGATGTCGATGATTTTTATCCACAGTGACTGGAAAAGAGTATCAGGGAGGGGGAATATTAAGACCTATTTTTGTATTCAGATTGAGCTTGACAAATGACAACGTTTTTCATGGAAATCTTCACGGAGAGGAATTTGTTTGCAGGTTGCATTATCCAGAGATAAGGTACCAACAGAAGGTGAAATGAGAGAGTGTCTGAAAGGACAAACTGAAGAGGGATTATACACACACCAACAGCAGAGAGGTCACAAAAATCAAGAGCAGGAAGATTTGGGGAAAAACACAACTGATTTTGTTAGTAACAGCTATATATTGAAGAAACACTACAGATTAGCTTTGTACAAGAAGTATCTTTTTCGGTATATACAAGAATTACATCTATTTAGGAAAATTACAGAAAACAAAAGGAAACAAGGTTCTCCCATTGAAAAATGCTAAAGGCTTCAAGCATTGTTTTTAGACAGATTTCTCATGCTATCAATTTGATGGGGCCTCAATGAAATGTAGAAATAATTTGTTACTTGCATAATATCATGCAGTTACTGAAAAGAAAGAGATGCACACTTAGGACAAACAACATTTTAAGGTATCTGAAAAGTTACCTAAGTAGCTCTTGTGTTTGAAGTTACAAATTTTTCGTTCGCTAATTTCTCTACTGCATTCTTATTTAGGTTTCAAGTGCCTTGGAGCAAGGCTCTTAAAAATACTTTATAATTACTGGTAACAGTAACAACGTAAGTGCTGCTTTGATGACAGTGTTCTGAAAAACCACATGTGAAAACTCTGAATTTCACCATCTTTTGGATAAGAAGGCTGAAGTTAAGCAGAAAACAGGAATAATTTCCCAAGGCATATCACGTGTTGACATAGGACTAAATGATTGTTACTTCAGAAAAATAGTTATTGTTACCATATGCACCAAATGAATCAAGCAAGGGAAAAAATGCACTGTAAACTTCAAATATAAACATACCATCCTATCCATCGGGTTTTGTCATACAAAATAAAATCTTACTGTGTATACTTTTGAAAAGTGGCTTTGTCAATATTAAAGCTGTTTGCTTGCCACAGACTCTGTATGTATTCTGAGTTCCCACAATTTATGGTAGGAAATAAACACAGAATATTATCCAACTGATCTAATTTGATAAAGAAAGCCATTACCCTAAAAGGAACGAGAGGGAGGAAAAGGTCAGTAGAAATATAACCACACTGACAATAGAAGTACATGGCTCAGTCTGTGGGTTTTCCATTCCTGATTTTAACTACCAAAAAAAGCAGTTTCATTAGTTAATAGTATCAGTGTCCTAGCGAAAGCAACTACAACCAATATTCTAACAAGCAATCAAAATATATGGGATTACTAATAATTAATATTGTTATGACTGTATGGATAGCAATTAAAGTGTGATGTAAACCAATATGTGAGCTTTCCAAATAGCACCTACTTTGTAGTATCTATAAGCACAAGACAGTGTCTTCCCCTGTGAGCTTACAGCTAATGCCATTGTTAAAAAGCAATAGCATCTTTCTTCTTCCTACACAGTAAAATGGAGCATAACCACACAAATTTGTTCCGTTTCTTGAACTCTAAGACAGATCCCAAAGATTCACTTTTCCTGGAAATGAATTAGGTGAATGATCTTATTTCTTTGCCCCAAAAGCTGCACGTAGTCTTTTCAAGACTCTCATTTCATTTACCAAATAGATTAAGTACGTAATTCTGCTCTTATGCACCTATTACAAGTCACAGCTGTTATTTCTCCTCCGAGCCGGACGTTGCCGTATGGAACCTCCTGCATCTTGATTATTGCTCTAAAAGTGGGATTTTTATTTTGGAAAACCTAAATCTATCAATTGGTAAAAGCTGCCACCTACTGGTCAATAAAATTTATTTTACACCATTAGAGTAAAGAATTGCATCAATGCAGCAAACTGTACTGATACTTTGTAAAAAATTCTCCCCCACCTTAAAAAAAAAAAAAAAAGCAAGAACAAATGGTCACAAGAAATAGTTTCAACAGCAAGGTTCATTTTAATCATCTGCTCTCATCCCCAGGGAACAAGAAGGCTGTAATTGCACAAACCTGCCAATAAAATCATCCTTTTTGCCAGCATCTTTGTCCCACACGGTAATATCAATAATTCCACCTCGTTCTTCATAGAGATGAAAGTCAAACTGCTCTCTCCACTGAGGATTCAAAGTTTTTGGCACAATCTGAAAGAAGAGCAAAAAGAAAGACATATTGCATTGTGCAGGCATACACTTTCTTGAATTGTAAATTTGATCTTTAGAGTCCATTCAGGAACTTTTTTCTATTTGCAGTGTAAGTACCTTAAGCAGTGAGAATTAAAAAATAGTAATTAGAAAAGAGTACTGTCCAGCTCTCTCATGCCACTCTAACACAACAACAACCTCCAAAATCCTGCAACCTGTCACCTTCAAAAGCCTCCCGAACAAAGGATTTACCCTGGGAATGGTTCCATTTTTCTGTAGAATAATTATGCCCTCTCTTAAGTGACAGTTAGCTTCAAAGTTATGTGTCTGAGCCTAAAAGAAAACAAAGCATCTGCAATGACAAGTAGATGGTGACTGTAAGGTATTTGAACCCACATAATTTTATCACATCCTCTTTCCCCAGCTGCACTAATACTGGGAGAAGGATGATACTACCGTTTACTTTTTATGGAATAATACTCTCTTTTTTTTTTTTTTTTTCCCAAAACGGTACTTTACTTCCTTTCCTTTGCAACTGAGATGAAAGTAGCTTTCTCAATCATTTTCAGTCCAGTTACTTCTGACAAAAGTAACTTCAATGGATTTCAGTCCATGTACTTCTGACCACAGTCTTGAGAACAGAAAGCTTGCAGGTATTTCCACCATAACGCAAAAGCAGTAGTCACAGTAGTCACATCTGTCCCGAGCAAGAATGGAAACTGTCTAGTACCTTCCCTATGAAGCATTTGCTACTTTCTACATCCACCAGTTCCTCTGGCTTGAAAAAAAGGAAAAATCAGGGAGGATTAAAACATAGAAATGCTATGACAATTTGTAAGTCACAAAAGCATTAAATCTGGTTTCTTCTAATTTCAGATGACGAGGCCCTAAGGGGGGCTCAGAGGTCTGCAAATGTGGCACCTACGGGCTCATGGCCTCTTCTTCACTCTGCCCTTTGGCTGTGAAAACCACGTGGGCTGTCGTGGGCGTTGAGAGAAGAAGGTCATGTGCATCACCAGCAGTTCCAGCATCTTCCACAGACAGCAATGCTCAAACCGAGAGGGATCAGGGAAATAAAAGATAATGGCGAGAAAGACAAGAAAGTCTCCACAATCATTTTCTCCCTGATCAATCCTCTCTGCCTGCTAAGCTCACACATATGCAAAACTTCAATGACGCTTGCTGTAAGGACATGATGAGGAAAGTGAGAATGCAAGTATGACATGGTTTGAGGGTAAGACCAGGCGAAGGGTCCAAGAGGCGACCAGCATCAAGCCAGAAGGCACAACGGTGATATCTACTTGTCAGAGCTACTCCACATCTCTTTCCTGCCATGAATGACCCATAACAGTAAATAAAAGCCAACATGCTCTGTATGGAAAATCAGGTGTGCCTCCCAGCACCCTGCCTTTTTCAGTGCTATATTTTTCCCCATCTAGTATGATTTTTGTTTATAATGAAATAAAAAGAAACCATCAAAACAAAACTTCAGGTGCTCTGACAGCTAATTAATATCATGAATATCTATCACTATTTAAATAGTCACACAAGCCAAAAAAAAAAAAAAAAAAACCACAAAGAATAAAACATTACAAGCTCATTTTAGGCCACAGCTAAAATTACCTTGCTCTTGTACTTCTGATGCCCCAGCCGGAACTTCACATAAGGATCGCTCAGTCCATTTGCATCCATCGCCTTCAGTTCACGACCTTCTATCAAGGTAACACTAACTATCCCTCTCCATAGCTGAGATTTTCTGTGCAGGTCTGAGAGACGTAAGCTCTGGGTCTGAAACTTTAGGGAAATAAAAACACAGATTTAGTTAAAACTATTTCAAAAGCTTCCCCTGCATTTTAATGTTCAATTTCATATAACTGTGAATGAAAATCAACCATCCTAAGCCATTCTGAAGTTATTTGAGAGTACAAATGTAAACTATATTACAAATAAGTACTTGGAGAGAAACAAAACAGTGACAAATACGCAGGTAATGTCATATGCTGCACTTGAAGAAGCAAGCAGTACAAATGCTACTTAAGGAAGTGTTCAGAAAAAAAAATAAGTGGTTTTTCCTGCTTCACTTCTCCCTCTGCTCATAGAAATAACAACATCACAAATAAACGTTACAGAGCCTCTTCTGTTAGTAGCATACGATTGAATGAACTTGAGCAAAGACTAAAATGAACATGAAAAACGGTGACAAAATGAAACTTTCATTAAAAATAATATAAACACACCATGCATGGACCAAGGGAAAATATGTCAATAAACTCCCGTGCATATGACAACTATCTCAGCCTCTAAAATTATGTGGTATTCTCAGAAATAGCGTGGAAAACTGAATTAAATACGAGGACATTAGTTCAAGAGTTTCAAAGTGAGATGCTGCAGAGCCTCTGATCGAAACTGCGTGGAAACTTGTGGACTGTGAGCCCTCAGCCGCTGACTCTGGGGGTTAAAAGAAAATTCACACGCACCCTCACAAACCAGATGGCCACAGCATTCATCAGTGAACCCCCACCGTGGGCGGGTTATAAATTCGAGTAACTTCAGATCAGCTCCAGTTTGCTCCCAGCCACAGGGCGTACAAGGTACCAGAACCGGGAAACCCCCTTTGCACTCCTGAAGCAGGCAAATGCGCCTCGGGCGCATCTGCAGAGCAAGGTTGCCAAAATCTCTCCCTTTTGTTCTGAAATTTTATTCGTTCAAGGTTACCTTATCTAATATCAGAACACTAGGTAGCTGAACAATATTTAAACTCACAAACTACCCTTTCTAGGAATCAAAATAAGCAAGTCTGCATGTATACACAGCTGTAAATACATCAGACATACGCATTTTCTTTATTATGCAATGTAGTTTGAGCAACAAAGGCTTCATAGGCTCAGCAACCCTTCATATGTGAAGGGCTGCATGGTTGGCTCCATCACTTGCACACCTCCCGTATCTCTGTTACGAGGTTTTCAGTGCAAATTTGTCTTGAGTCAAAGAGGGCAAACACTGCTCGATTGTTACAGCTGTGCAAGTGCCCAGAGCAGGAATTTACCCAGAGAAGATTCTAGAAAGTACACTGAAGGATAATCACTGGATTATAATCTGCATTCACCAGACTCCAGAATTAAGTGTTATACGTGAGGACCGGGGCCACTGGGGATGGATCAAATCTGAGTAACGTGCTTTTAGCAGCATTTCAGGTATCACAATGGCATGTATTTGTGTTTCCTAACGGCTATTCATTCCAAGCAGTGTGGTTACTCCCAAAATATTTCACTATGTTTATTAAAGATTTCTCTTCCTGAAGTGACGGATCTGACTGCGGAGAAACTTCTCACAAACTTAGTGTTTCTCCAAAAACAAACAAGGAACTGTGCAATAACTTTTAACTTAACCTGTCACATGAAGCAGCAGTGGGACACCAGAAAACAGAAGCTCTACAAAAATTTGGGGACAAGTGGGAAGCTCAGTTGCCAGAGGAGATTTCATTTACAACAACATGGGAACATTATTAAACTTTGTAATATTTTTCCTGGCACAAATACTCTGTCACTGCTGGTATACAGTTAACATTGCCAAAGACTTGTGAAGAAGCGGTAGATTTTTTTTTCCTTTTATTTCTTTTTTTTTTTTTTTTTCTTGTTTAGAACAAAAGAAAGACTGAATAGTAAATAACCAAAACTGACTCTGCCCTGAATAAAGGGTGATGAGAGACACTGAAAGAAGAGACAAGGCATGTTTAGGAAGATATTTCATATAAGGACAGAAGCAGTGATTAGTTGAGACTTATTTTGTCAAAGAATACACAGTTGTTGGGGTTTTTTTAAGAGTTGAGTGGGAATGCAAATGATTTCCAGGGTACTATCATGGAAAATAAGCATGAGTTTGCATTTACAACTCTCTTCAAGTAAAGCTTAAGCACAACTGCACAGCTCTCTACTTCACTAATCGCAAATGAGACAGCGAATCATTTACAGACTATACTCGATCTGAATTCTGTAGTTTCAATGGCTCTTAAAATAATTTGCTGCATTACAGCAGCTGCCACCATACAAAACATGCTGATTTTTTATGACCAGTAGGGAGTTTCATCAACAGGGGTAATTTACATGCGAGGTGGCAAGGCAAGATCTAAATGGCCAAGCGTAAAATGACAGATGGGTCAGACAGGAGTTCACAAGAATTGGGGAGAAAACCTGGGAACAAGCATCCAAGTCTTGCTGGAGAAAGCCCTTCAGGTCAGAGCCAGCTCTCTCAGCCTACGACACGCGACGTGCCTTGCCGAGCCCGGCGGCACGTTGACCGATGGCCAAGCTGCAGAGCCTACGCCTCAACCTGCTGGAAGAAAAGCAGCCGGCTGCTAAAAGTGAAGTGGTGTGGGCTGGATGTGGCTCTTTCTTCCCCGAGGTAGGGAATTTGGGCCACAGCAGTGCTCTTTTCTCCCCGTCTTTATCAGCAGCAGGCAGATCCGTGGAACAGTAAAAGGGAAACATACTGAAAGGAGCAGGGCACAGCTCGCGGGAGCTCAAGCTGTTCAGATTCCCTGGACACAAAAGACACGGGCTACGTGGCCTCTTCCAGCTAGAGCAACTTCCAGCTGGAATTCTTCTTCTTTCCAAGTGAGACTGAACAGTATCTGAATAGACAACTGAAACATGCCTTCCTTCCAGTCAAAGTCATCCTTATCCTCAGAAATTACAGATACTGACATAATCTCTAACTCCCTATAGTCTTTCCCGAAGGAAGTAAAATAAATAAATACGAATGTTTAGATTTAAAGTCAAATTTGGGAAAAAGCTAATAGCTGAAAAAATGGGAAAACAAGACTGATTTCACATTTTAGATTTCTTTTATGAACTTAATTTCACAGTGTGAGAGAGGTACATAATTTCTAGAGATGCCTTTAGTAAATGATTTTGAAAATCCTGTAAGTATTTATCTTGGGTACCTAAGTGACCTTCACAACTCCAGCCCATAATGAGTCGGAGAAACCCCACCATCTGTCCTCTGCCAGCCTGACCTCACCTCTTCACTGATCAGCCCTCATGCCCTGCAGAGCAGCACCCCTCCCGCCTGCATGTGCTCGTGCCCATGCAAACAGACTCTGCTTTTACTAAATCTCCTCCTTGTTGCACACACCGCCAGGACACACTCCTCCTTCTCCGCGCCCTTGAACACCAAATCTGTTCTTCAAGAATAGTTGAGCAGACAGAAATAGAACAGTGTGCCTACCACAAATTTATGTAGGGAAAAAATAAAAGTTTTAAAAAGCAAATGAAGCTCTATGTCCTGCAGAGGCACCTCTATCCAAAGAGTTACTTTGACTTGGAAGCTTTAAATAATATACCAGTCAAGAAAACAATGAAAGAATGTAGGAAAGAATGATACTGCTCTCCATTACTGAACAGGGGGCAGATGAACAAATACAGCAGAGTGAATCAAGGACAGTGCTGTAAATGACTACCGCAAACTCAAGCAAAGACAATTCTTCTCCCCCAGTTTCTAGGATGCTTGCATGGCATGGACAAAACATTTAAAATAAAGATTGAGAATGTCAATAGAGACAGCTGCTAGTTCTACATACCTTGTCCACGTGATGAAAACATCAAGGGACAGTCATATGCCTTCACGGTGCTTTTCCTCTATCAGAAACCACACAAAGCGTAACGCCTTGCAGAAGTCATCAACATGTAAACACAGAACTACAAAAATGCCTTCAATGCAATCACAATGATTCCTTTTTAATGTTTGCTCGTTGTGACTAAGCAAGTTCTGTAAATGGTAAATTCTGTAAATACTATTGATAATTACTGTATGAAAGGACATTTACCTTAACTTTCTATCAACTATATTTTAGGATATTTTAATTCTAGGTGAAGCTAACTGAATTTCTGTAGGTGAGAAATTTACAATGCTCCGTACCCTGTGTGTTTCCAATACGAATGACATGTCAAATCTGGTTCAGGACGTTTGCTTTAGCAACTCAATACTGTCACTGCAGTAGCAATCGTCTGGTGGCGTTACAATATTTGCAGTAAGAGCTGATACTTCTGCAGCACTTCACGCATTTTTTGTAGTTTGCTAAACCCACCTGTTGTGCATTCTACTTAAGTGCACTTGCTGGAGCCAGCTCAGGTGTAACACGTTGAAGGTTGTGACTCTATTAAGCACTCGCCATGGTTGTGTTTTCTGGAAAACAGTGGCAATATTTACGCGGTGTTCGGGCAGGAGATGTCAGAGATGTCAGAGTGGTAAGGGTTAGGGTAAGGGTTAGGTTTAGGGTTAATGTTAGGGTTGGGGTTAGGGTAGGGTTGAGGGTTAGGATTAGGGTTAGGGTTAGGTTTAGGGTTAGGGTGGGGGTTAGGGTTAGGCTTAGGGTTAGGGTTAGGGTTAGGATTAGGTTTTGCGTGAGTGTTAGGGGGTTAGGGTTAGGTTTAGGTTTAGGGTTAGGGTTAGGGTTAGGGTGGGGGTTAGGGTTAGGCTTAGGGTTAGGATTAGGTTTTGCATGAGTGTTAGGGGGTTAGGGTTAGGTTTAGGGTTAGGGTTAGGGTTAGGGTTAGGGTGGGGGTTAGGGTTAGGCTTAGGGTTAGGGTTAGGATTAGGTTTTGCGTGAGTGTTAGGGGGTTAGGGTTAGGTTTAGGGTTATGGTTAGGGTTAGGGGTTAGGGTTAGGGGTTGAGGGTTAGGGATAGGGTTAGGGTTAGGGTTGAATTATTGTAGAATTATTGGGTTTAGGTTTTTAAGAAGAATCTTCTAGGATTGAGAAAATACTTGGTTTTGTAAGGCATGAGGTTCTAGATGTCAGTTTATCAGCTGTAAAGAGTGCTTGATAGAAAGCTACTAAATAATGGAATAGAAGCAAAAAATGTCTTAGGGTTAGGGTTGAATTACCCAATAATTCGTCAGTACAACCCCAACCTTCGCCCTCGCCTTCCCCCCAGCAACTCCTCTTGGAAACTGGCTGCAGCACGGGGAAGTCAGCCGGCCTCCTGATGACTCCGCTATGGCCCGGTGTGACCGGTGCCACCACGGTCCTGACCCTGACCCTGACCCTGACGTGAAGGTGGCTCGCAGGACAGCGGCCACCGGCGCTCGGGGACTCCCCGCGCGTTTGGAATTGCGGGCGTGAACCCCGGGCGCCTCACACTGAAATGCTACTGCACCCACTGGATCGTTAGCGGTATCAGCTGTTAACGCTCACGTACAAGTAATGCAAATATGAGCCTCACCAAATATTTGCATAATTTTTATAACCAGATGTCTAACAGACAGGTGTATCTATTCTGACATTTTTTACTTCTATTCCATTATTTAGTAGCTTTCTATCAAGCACTATTTACAGCTGATAAACTGACATCTAGAACCTCATGCCTTACAAAACCAAGTATTTTCTCAATCCTAGAAGATTCTTCTTAAAAACCCAAACCCAATAATTCTACCTTCTATTCTGAAATCTCACGGAGTTTTGGTTGAAAGACCGAACTGATTGCAAATTCCTTCAATTAAGAAATATCATACAAATCTATGTTACTGCTTGTCTTTTCGACCCTTAGACCACGATTTGCTATTTCCAATTCTATTCTCTACTCAAAAGGCACCGTATTCCAGTGGAAAAGCATTTGTTTCAATTTTAACAGTAAAAAAGGCTTCACAAGGCCTTTGATATTAGGAAATGGCAAATCAGGAGTTACACAAACTAAATATTTTGAGTTGGGCATAAAAGCATCAGTTAATAAGGCCACAGCTTTTGGCACTTTAGTTTGTACAACTAGAACACATATATTTTTAGAAAAGTTTCTAAAATAAATTTTGAAAAGTCAGCAGTTAGCAACTGAGAGCCTTACATTCTTCCATTTGGTTTTGTATACAAATCATGAATAGAGACAGTGAGAATATTAAGTAGTTCTCCAGGAACGTAGGATTTGTTGAAATAAACTATTAATATGGGATAGCACCTCACTCATCCTCTAGCTAATCTGGCCCAAACTTTTCCAGATAAACGTCAGAAAATACTGTGCAGGGAAAATCAAACCTCTATGTGGGAACACACCAATTTCACCAGATTTTTTTTTTTTAAAAAGCGAGGAGTATAAATAGCTTGGTCAGCCAGTATATTATGGCTTTTGGTTACCCATCCTCCCTGTGAGTTAACTAACTCATCAGTACATTGTGTAGTGAATAGAGGAGCTACACCAGGGTTACTCTTCAAGTTCACAACCGGGGGGGACAAATGTTGCCTAAGAGGCAAAAATTACACTGACACCTTCTCATTTTCAGTTTGGAAGACCTAAATTAATATTGAGACAGAACTTGATCACTCTCATACTCCTGTCTTGTAAATTAAGTAAGCAGAAAGGGAAGACATGTTGACAACTGATCAAGCCAACCTTAATTTCCAAATGTTTTCCACCCTGACATCTTAGGACAAGAAGACTCAGGTGTTGCACCTTCCTCTCAACTATTGTGTGAAAAAATGGGTATTTTGCTCATTTGAGTAGCACACTGTATGTGCCCTCTATAAGCTACCAGAACTTTTCAGCAGGTACCAGAGCTCAGCACTCTCATCTTAGATGGTGTATTCTGTTGTCCTGCAGGACTACAAACACAATGAAGCTTATGAAGGTTGTCTGATGAAAGCAAAATACATTTATCTGACGCATCTATTTTCTCTGGGAATGGCCAGTAAATCCACATTGTGTCAAGTCCCTCTATGCTACAGCAGCAGTGGGAAGACATATGGAGTATCTGTGATTGCTAGTGAAGTCCCTGTCCCTAGGAAGAGGCTTCCTCCCCCCTCTGCAGCAATCAGCGAGCGAAGGTCCAGCAATGGTTGTCAGCAAACCAGTCTGACCACAGAGCTTCGCCAGACCCTGCACTGGGTCTGGCTGGGATGGAGGTCTCTTTCCTCACAGCACTCTGGGCGGCGCTGGGCTTTGCATCCGCGGCTAAACCAGCGCTGGTGACACCAGGTCTTGGCTCCTGCCAAGGCTTCGTGCTGGCCGGGCTCAACCCACCACACTTGCTGATTTCTCCCATCTTCTCACTACTCACTCTGACCTATTTCCTGCTCACGCTAAAACTTCATCCCAAACAGCGCTGTTTTGTTTCCTCTTACACGCCCCTCATCGTTAGCACCTGAGCACCCAGACCTTCCCTGGGAATGAAGTATACACAAACACACGCACATGTATTTCAAAGGATCGTTTTTTTGCAGACTCACTCTAAAATGTGTATACAAATTGCGCACAACTCACTGTGATCAAACATATCCATCTGTGTTGTGGGAAGAGATGAGCTTAATCTGCACCATGGGAGATACTGCTAGACGCAAGGGAAAAAAAACAGCCTTTAATGGAAATGATAGTTAACCACTGGAACCGGCCCTCTGGGGAGGCTGTAGAATATCCATCACTGCAGATTTTTAAGGACAGATTAAACAAACACCTGTCAAACACAGTTTAGTTGTCATTATTCCCACTTTAAGGTAGGAAGACAACTTTTCAGGCTGTTAATCCTATTTTCTGTCTTTTTCATACCTGCCCTGCACACAGGTAGATTTTTAAATACTCCAGACACTTGAAATTCTGGCAAGTGAGGTTTGGTCTGTGCACCAACACTGCCTGCCTTGACATCAGCCTCGTCTTCCAGAGATGTTCCAGTTACCTTCTGAAATTCCTTGTCTTGTATTTTTTTGTCTTCCTTTTCTCCCACCCCGCACAGCAAGGATGAAACTTTCAAAGCGAGCTCTGTGTGCATTACCCTGTAAGTAACTAGCACCAGCTGAAGCCACTACCCCTCACCCTTTTCTGAATTAACCTCCTGTAATATGTACAGCAGCAGAGGGAACAGGAGATCTTTCACAAAGTATTTATGGGTATCTTCAGGTTCTACGCAGAAAAGTGCCCGCTCTAGATAAAATGGAATGCTCTTTGAGAGAGGTTGTCCAAATAAAGGCTTCTGCTTAAGCTGAAGCAAAGCATTAATTGTCAAATGCAAGCAGAATTACTTGACAACTCTAAAAAAAAAAAAAAAAAAAAAGTAAAAGCTGTGGGTTGTTTTCTTTTTTTTTTTTTTTAAAAAAAAAGCATATAGGTTCTTCCCCTTCCCCATTTCCAGCTATAATCAAGGGGAAGTTTTGATTTTGGCTGGAAAACACATTTGTCAGTGCTGAATTGTAACTGCAGCTTCACTGACCCCAAGTTTAGTATTTATGCTTTTGATTTTACATTTAAACACCATTTCACATTAAAAAGTTTTCGAAGCAGTAAGATTTTATCTTTTAAATATGTTGGTAGTAAAGGCATGGCAACAGTAATGAAATTTCACCGTTAAAAGCTATGAGAAAAATGAGGACGAAGTACTTAATTAAAGAGAACACAGTTTTTACATGAGAAAAAATAGTGCATTTAAACAGTCTCTTCTTTCCTCTGTTATCACCTTTAGGCTTCATAATGGTAAAGAAAACTCTAAGATTTTTTTATTATTATTATATTTGACGCATTGCACTGAACACTAAAAAAATGACAAGGAGAAAGAGGGAAATATGTGCATTTCCAACTCAATTTTATGCTGCCAACATTTTAACAAGCTCCCTTCCTACACCCTTTCCTCAGCTATTGATTAAGCCCCTGTGTTGCGGAGAATTAGTAAATAAGAAGTCAGACCTGATTTTTTTTCTTGTTTTCATAACCAGAAGAAAAAGGAGAAAACAACTCTTCCCAACTAGTCTGCACTGGCTCGTGCTGGAAATAGCAATGATTAAATTCTCATCCCATGGATAGCTTGCACCTCAAGGATTTTGTCATGGAAATCACTTCAGCAATTAGCACTACTCATCTCGCCCTCAGAGGTGGTGTTGACTATTAGTAATAAATTACCTCTCTTGCAAGCGTGGTCTTCTCTGTGCTCCTTTTATACCTAGACTGCAACAACTGTTTCAGCAAATTAGATCTGGTATCCAGACGGTTTAAAAAGCAAGAGAGAAGCAGGAAGTTTGCTTCCCTCAACCCAAAGAATGAGAGCTGTCAGGGAAGTCTGCATCTTCAGCAGAGGAAATAGGGCTAAAAGGCAAATTGGCCCTAAAGGAAAACTGCAGTGGATGTGGAGAAGCACAGAACCAGAGCATGTCAGATCCATGCACAGAGAGGAAAGCCATTCCGCACACGTCAAAGCTCTTCCAATAGCTTTTTTAAAATAAAAAAGACGCTAAAAAATCCTCTGTTTGGTTTAACGGAGCCTACAAGCACTGCGAAGCCGTGATCACTGGCCACCAGTTTGCTTTAATGCAACACTAAGCTTGTGCTGAATGAAATAAAGCAATCAATTCGAAACCAAATGCAAATTGTAACTTCCCAGCAGAAGTTGTGGTTCTGGTTGGTTTTTGTTTTTTAAATAAGTAGCTTTGGGTATTTTAAATAGCCCACCAGGAGTCTCCTCCACTGAAGACAGGAAATTTGTGTTTCCTTTTCACAGAAAAAAGACATAAATGCTCTGACTTCAAAATTGTTTGAATGCAATTTTTGCTAGATTCAGTGAAAGATGAGCATTCCCTCTGACCTGGACAGTGCGGGGAGTGATGTCGCTCCTGTGAATTTTGATGAAGAGTATGTTTGGTATAAAGCAAACATGACAGGGAAAAGTAAAGAAAAAAAAACCACCAAAAAACAACAGCAACAGAAGAAAAAAAAAAAAATAAAAACAAAAGCAAAAGTGGTGTTACAATTTTGCAACGCCACTAACAAATGTTTACAACACTAGTAAGTTTAAAAAGACTGGTTTACACACAAAATAAGTAAAATGACAAAGCTTCATTGACCTGGGTATTTCATGAGACCTTAACTTCATCTCTAGGGTGCACAGAGGGGCAGTATTTGAAGTAGAGACTCAGAATTTGGCCAGAGTAATTGTCTGCAAGTACGTGAATACCATAATACAGTAGTAGAGATGACTAGTTACGGTTCTTTTCACAGCTACTACACGTGCCCAGGGAACCATGGGCAAGCAACGCAGCCCATGAACACAAGCAATGCCAGGGTGGTCTGCACTGCTATGTCTTAACTTCAAGCTACGTGTGTCACAGAAGAGGTCGGCTTCAAGTACAGGAATTTGAAAAAGTAAAATATACTGTCATAATCTGTAAAATCAAATTAATTTACTAGAAGTGCCATTGTAAAGACTCTAGAGAGCTAACAGGTTTAGAAAATTTTATAACAGTATCTCTAAAAAGTTTTAATACTCTGTTTTTTCTCAGATCTCAGGAGAAGCAGCATCTCCTGAAGAAGAAGGATCTCAAACAGGGCACTTTCTCTATTATCTATTAGCATTAAGCACCTATTTCTAGACTTTTTTAAAATCTGCAAATGATGTCTTATTTAATATTGATCATCCTGCACATCAGAGAACAGCATTTTTTGTGAAGGGATTCTTTGTATATAGAAGATTTTTTTATTTGTTTTCCTGACAGCAGACCAAAGATTTGGAACTCTGCGATAGACCCACGAGGCAAATGAGCTCCTGTGGTTTAACTGAGATACTTCTGTATATAAACTACACACACAACAGTGAATGTAGTACGTCGTACATACATTACATCTCCAGGTAAAATTACTACTTCAGCAGAGATAGATGTAGAAAAATACAGCATTTACATTCATACATTCGCTCTTTGCCAAATCTTCTGATACAACCCTTTGCAAAAATGGCAACTACCGCATGAGTTGTTATCACATGAATGTAACAAAGGAAAACACAAGATAAATAATTCACTTAAACAGCTCTGAAGAATTCCAAACTATCGTGTTTCAGGAAAAGCTACATGAACCGTATGAGAATCAAAATTCTACATATCATCACTTTACAGATTTCAAAAAGGAAACAGAGATTGAATACTTTTCTGCACCACAGAAGCAGACCGTGTGAAAACCCCATCCATAACCCCAAAATTATGAACCCTGCTCTCTTTTTTTATCGAAAGGTTAAAAATACCGTGCAAATATCTGTCAATGAGTACTATATACAACACTGTTTATTAATAAACTTCTATTTGAATTTGTGCATCAATATGCTAGAAAAGTAAATCGCTTTACAAAGTAGGTGAAATCACCCCACATAGCTATTTATTTTTTCCCATTTTAATACTTTTCCATGATAATGTCTCAAAAATACCCAGATCTACCACAGCAGCTCAAGACTTTGAGAAATTTTAATTCTATTTTTAATTATGCAAATAACAATAAGAAGGCTTAAACCTTGAAAGCTGCATAGCATCATTATGGAAGAGTGGCCAGGAAACTACTGAGAAACTATACGCATTTTCTCTACCTTTTTGGAGACATATACAGGAAAAAGGTAAAAAATGGACTGCATCCCGCTACAGTCAAACTCCCAGTCTTTCCCTAGTGGAAAAAAAGCATACACTGCCCCGTTTTTGTCACTTTCATGACTCCTCCTCAGAGGAGAAAAACCAGACACTGAATTTGCCTGAAGAGGCACCTACAGAGCTGTATGAAGCGGGGATGGAGAACGGTTTGTTAGGTTGGGAAGCCGCTGCCATCTGCGCACCACCAGCGACCAGGCGGATCCACCTCTGGGAGGCATCGGGAGATAACTTCCACACCCAGAAACTCTAATCAGTAGTAAGAGTAGGCAACATGAAACCTGAAGTTACCCTTTGGTGTGAATCGCCTGTTAACGTCAACAAGTAAGCTTCAAGGAAATTGCTTCTGCATGAGAAGGGTCTTAGAAAAAGCATCAAGATACGTTTGCCACTTACAGGAAGTTACTAGATGACTTCAAGATAGGCTAAAATGCTGTAACAAAGTTGAGAGGTTTCATGATTACATTCAAAGCTCAAGTGTTTCATGATTTTGATTTGATGAAACATGAAACAACGTCATTAAAACACACTTTGAAGGAGAACGAATCCTGTGCGACAGGTTTTCAGATCTAGATGGCATGTTTGGTAAAACATCATAGCTCTTCTAAAAAAAAAAAAAAAAAGCCAGAAGACCACATGCTAAAAGTTACCTTACTTGATCTTTTCCAACTCTTCCTCATTAGCATTGTCTGAAAATAAAATAGAGCATTTTAATTACCTTTCCTCTGCAATACAGAGAAGGAGGCCAACTGTCTCCAGTGGGACAATCCACATTTAACCACCACTACAACCGAAGCAGCAACACGTACACTCCAGTGACAACTACACAAGACTGAAATAAATCCAGACAACTAGCAGCACCGTTCCACCCTGGCATACTTTCCGGCGTGGTATGAACGTCTCATTTCCAGAGATAATGCATTACGTGAAATCATTTTTTTTTTTTAAAAAAAAGAAAGAAAGAAAGAAAGAATTACATAAGCAAATGAAAAAAATTAATGTGTCATTACTGATAGTGACTTCAGTTTTGACTGATACCTGAATGATAGTTTTTTTAATATTAATGTACTCCAATTTTTTGGAACACAACTGTTTAGCTCACAGGTTTAGCCATGTAAGAAGAATCCTGTATAGGGCTCTTTGCAGAACATGCATCTATTACAAAATCCTTAAGGTTACCACTGCTGATTAGTTTCACAGCAGTAAAAATAGCTCTTTGACTTGGTAATTATGCACATGGGGTAGAAAAAAATTCATACCTTGACTCTTTAAAAACAAAACCAAAATATAGTAGCTCCATCCCATTACCTAAATAATCCATAAAGCCTTGGCACTGCTAGAGACAATGCTCTGACATGCTGGGAGGCAAAGTGTCCAGTGCCCACTGACACAGATTCTTAATCATTAACTAAAAGAGACGTATTGGTCAAGATGAATGTGGGCAATTTATCTGTGAACACAACAGCTGCTTAAAGCAGTTATGTGGAAACACGTTGAAATTAATTTATACAGTTCAGTAACATTTAGCAGCCTGCTGTTGACACTGAACAAGAATAAATCAAAGGCCACTAATTTCTGTTGAAACTTTGTCATGTAAAGCAAACTTAATTTTTCGTTTTTATTAACTACTGCAAAAACACTTTTTTTTTTAGATAATGGAAATAAATTTTGAAATGCAATCATTTTCCTTGCAAAGAAATAAAAGCATTACGTGGGGAAAAAATGAACATGGGAGAAAATATGTGGGTTTTATATTTTTGAAATATCCAGAAATTCTTCAAATAGAAACAGGCTTTTTTTATACAAGAAAAACAACTAGCTGCTAAGGAAAATTTTTAAGATGCTGTGGTCAGTTAGGCTCGGCCATAAGTTAATGATAACTGTAGCACTGTGGCTTTGGAAAATACACATAGATAGTAAATGTTTTATAAAGCTGGAGAAAGCCGTTTAACTCATTTTTACAGGAGAGGCTCGTAAGAATTAAGCAGCTTGAGTCCCACAGCTGGCCCTGGAGAAAACCTCCGAGGTCCTGGGTCCTGTCCAGCACAGCACAGCTCCTCCCTTCCCCGTCGTTGCTGAATCCTACGCAGCTACAAGTCAGAGCTCAGGCTCACTGGGCTCCGGACCAGGCTGTGAGCAAGGAGGAGGATACGGCCTGACAGCTGAATTAACTACACATCGAGTGCTATTTCAACTCCGGGGAGTTCAGTTTGGGTAGCAGCTGCAGAAACGTATGGCCATACTTCTTGAGTGCATCAGCATCACCACCAGCTGCAGCAGGACAAGCTGAAGCCATCATAACCATCCTCAGAAGCCAATAAAACAAATCTATAGCACGTGGCAGATTAGGATGGATGATCTACATGGAGCTTTTCCATGTGAAAACATTCCATGCCCCGAGTCCATCTCTGTCATTCTTTTTTTCTACAATGCTATTACCCCTCTGGCAAATTAACAAAAAATAAATATTGCATTGTAAGATTTAAGACAGCAAGGAAATTGACAGCATATGAATGTTGTTAATACTTTCATATGAAACAAAAAAATATTAAGCATCACTTGGGATAAATTATTTAAGGAAAAAAGCAAGGCTGTGAAGCTGTGAAAGTTATTAAGTAACAACATCCAAGTAGCACTCATACGTTTCTTTCTTTCTTTCCATTTTCTGTGCTGCTCAGGCCGTTGGCAGCGTTGGAACAGCAGTCCCCAATCCCTGCTGGCCTCAAGGCAACAGTTCTCATCAGTTTTTTCATATCCTGTAGCTGAGAGTTGCCCCTAAGGCCAAGGTTGGAAACAACTGTTGTGGAGTAGCCAGGGGAGGCGTGCGGCTCTGAGGAACTCAGAGTCACTCTGCAAGTTCCCCAGGGGCGAAATCTGCGCGCCAAAATCTGCCGGGGAAAGAGCCGGAGAAACCCACATGCGCCCCGGCACCCGTGGCTGCACCACCAAGCACACGGTTCTACACCAGCATGCATGCAAACGGCACACGGGCATGCACAGCAGTACATGGATCCGCAGGGAAACATTAGCAGAATACTGTCGGAATTAAAAGAAACAAAACGAGCTTCACTGGAGAAGGTCTAAGGAAAAAAAATCAAATCGTTGCTGGTTCTGACTTCTTTTAAACTGGTCATCCAAAGGAGAAATTAATGAAAAATACAGAAAGTACATCATAAACACATTATTTTTTAAAAGAAGAGTTAAAAAATATTGTTTAGCGCTCACAAGTTTTAAAGTTTTTATATATACGTACTTTTCCCATACTTATTTACTTCGTGTCTTCTTGGTTTACTTATCTAAACTATCTGTCCTCCCAAAGCAAAATAATTAAAAATGCTGCATTAATGTAAAGGACAACTGTTATTAACAGCACAGAGCAAATGCAAATGAATTATTGGAACTAGTGCTACTGCAACTTAATCGTGTTGGGCCAGAAATAGATTATACTTTTCGCGAATACTAAAGACATTTTTACAGCTGTAAAGGAATAATTCATTCATCAATTTTGCTTTGTGATTTATGATTCTTCAAAACTCAGAACAAATCAGATTCCCTTCATTTGTCAAAAATCAAAAGAATAAGACTTCTATTCATGTACACAGTTTAAATGAGATATTACAAGATTCTTACTTTTAAAGTTCACATTTTTATGCTGTTAGAACCAGCACTGGGTTGCAAAAGACAAAGATAATTATATACAAGGTTTGCTAGAAATTTTCATTTGCTCACCTGCCTATACTCTTACATTAATATTCAGCGATAACTGCAGGCTACTTCTGCATTTTCTTCCAATAAAACACACCACAAAAATCAAATAGTGTGTTCTTATTTAGGAAACTATTATACTGGAAGCCCTTTAATTGAAACCGTGTTGAATATTCTTCTACTGGAAAAACACAAATTGTAAATTACTTAAGCACTGTTTTTCACCATCTACCACGACTCAAAGATAAACACTCCCGTCTCCTAGTCTATAATACATTTTTACATACAGTTATACATTCTTAATTGATATCTGAATCCAGAGATGTAATCTATTTTGTTCCTAGGAAACTGGACTGTCCGGTTATAAATTCCAAAGAACACCTCATCAGTCAGCACACAGAAAATCTGCATTTCATCAGAACTTCTTCCAGAAAGATGAGAAAGAGAATGTTCCTGTGTGTACCAAATCTCCCCCTCATCACTCTGCACACCTCAAGACTTCACAGGAGATGGTTCCACCCAAAACAAAATCAGCTATTACTCAGTGTGACTGCTTATTTTTTGAATCATTTGTAGTAATACCTCTCTCACTGACAGGCAGCAATATACAAGGCCCCCAGCTTTGTACCATTTAACTTAAAATTTCCAACTGGAGTATCTTATCATCCACCAGCATCAGTATTTCTTGTGCAGTGTGACAAGATGCATCTTCCTGTAATACACAGCTGCATTATTCTGACATGCCAGTAAAATTCTCTGCTTCAAGACCTGTCCTCTAGCTACACAAATGCATCCCCGAAAGACTTTGCCTTTATCTGCGCATCAGCACATGAACCCCAGAACACCCTCAGTCGCCCCAGGTCAGGCAGTGAAGGGGGATCTCCTTCGAAAGTCTGATCCGCACCAAAAACTCACCCAGCAAACACATCGCAAACAGCAAGTCTGGTCAACGGGACTGGGGCTGGATTTCGGCTACAGAGCTGCCCAAAATACAGGATCAGACACAGTGCTGCTTCTACAGCTACGTGGGAAAGCTGACACTTCTTTTGTTGAAGTTGCTTCTTTTTTTTTTAATTTCCCCAATGGTCTTAATGAACACTCTCATTTTAATTATATAGAAATAGGGAACCTGAAAATCTAAGTACTATCAGTTAATTTCTGAATCCTTCAGCTTGATGATTTTACCATTTCACACCATTTACATGGGATAACACGTACAAGCAATTTAGAGTTATCACCTGAACAAACTAAAATTTACTGAGAAGAAAATACATTTTTGAAATGTAGGCTATATAGGGATATCAAACCAACCGGATCTGAATAAATTTGCAGTGACTTAGGAAAAAAATGCATGTGCTGTAAAGAGACAGTGTTTCTGTGTCTTCTCTGCAGCAGTCATTAAAGCCTATTTAAAGGTGCTCACAGGTTTTTATCTATAACTTTCAACTATACTATTTGAATTATTACCTATATAGAGATATCCAAGTAGAAGGGAAGAAGTAATCATTCAATTAGAATGCAGCACAAATCAGGAGTAAGTAAAATTACTACTTTATACAGTGTACATTTGCAGAGTGGACAAGAATTAGCCTCGTTCCTCTAACATAACATTTGAAAATTTATTGATCTCAACCATATTAAAGTCAATAAAAATTATCCTCATTATTGCAAGACCTTTTAAAAATAACCAAGGATGACAGTTTAATTGAGGCAATACATTTTGTAATATATCTACTCCTTAGAGAGTAAATAAAATCTAATAAATAAATAAATAAGTACATGTGGTAACTGAATAAAAGATAATTGCGCCTTGAATTATTAAACCCCTAACAAATTCATATACAGCAATTTGTTATTAATTTTGTAGGCCATCTTCCCTGTATTGTGACACAAATTCTTTGATTTTACTGCAACTGTGTCAGAACCACTATGAGATCTGTATCTTGGGAAGGCTGGTTTCTAACAAACTCAGATTAGGAATCAGAATTTTAATCTGAATCTTGGACATTTTCAGAATGAAGTCCTAAGTAACAGTTCGAATGGGAGGAAAAATTGGTCAGTTGAGCTAAACTAAAAGGATTACCTTACTAAGTAGAAGGCAAATAATGAAATGCGTAACAGCACAAAAACAATTCTTCCTCCTACTAAAACCAGTCAGCTGGATATGAAAAAACCTGCTCTCCAGCAAGTCAGTGGCGCTCCCGTTACTTCAGATGTCCAGTTGCTAATTCATCAAGTAAATACCCATACGAAAGAGACGTTACACTGTAGTGTCTTAATTTCACTTTCTCACCTGTCACTTTCTTGAGCTCTCTCTGTGTAATAGCTGATAGCACTGAGCGGCACAGCAGCTACCCTATCTGTATCATGAAAAAAGAAAACTAACTTGCTGTCCACGTAATGGTTTCCTATGTAAAAATATAGTATTTCTGGGCTGCATGATTTAGAATTATGGCAGGACAGTACCAAAGCCACTTGGAAAAACAAGGATGTTACCAGCTGACTCAGAAATGCTGGTCTTACCCAAACACACACAAAAAAACCCCGTTAATGAAATATATTTCTCAATTTAAGTGATAAACACTCTTGTGGTACAAATTTGCAAGATAGTGTTCTGAGTTGTCTGGAAAAAACATATTGCTAAAAGAAAGAAAAATACATCATTTAAATAAACTTCCTGCATATTACTACCATATTCCATTATTTTTATCAAGTTCTAACAGAATGTCATGAAGAAATTTCAAAACTCTACATCTCTGTCATACCAAATGCCAAACACCTGGTTCTAACAACTGACCTACTAGGCTATTTAATAAACCATAGCAAGCAGAAACACAGAAAATGAACAATATTACCACCTACCAATACTCCTCAGGTATGAAACAGGATGATGTGTCACACTGCAGCATACAGAAACATCGGTGCTCTTACAAAAGCCATATAGTTGGCCATATCCATGGAAAACTAAGTAATACTTTTTTTCTTGGCCTCTCTGAAGCCAAGGGAAACCACGTTATTTTACAACCTCTGAGTGAGATATCACCTCCTGCCTTTCTGCCATAGTTATACTACTGCTGCTTAAGTCAAAAGTCAACTGACAAAAAACTAGTAAAATACATCCAGCTAGAGACAGAATTTGTCACAACTAACAGGATCTATAAAACCAGAAACCGTTTTCACTTACAACTAAGCAGCTCAGAAAACTAAGATTGATGAAGGAATTACAATAAAACTAGAAAACCACACAATTTTGTAATTGAAATCTAGTCATTACATTGAAAAACATCAAATACTACTTCATCATTAGATGCCAAAAAGCAGAATTACAACCTTTCTTCAAGTTTCTTTATTTTCAGAGTGGAATAGGATTCAAATGTTCTTATCTAGAGATGGCAGCACTAGGTCCAAAATTCTTCACCAGTGGTTTACTGATATTTTCCCATATTAATCAGCACCGTTCAGCTGCAACTGACTTTATTGGAAACTGCTGAGCATTTATGATCCATCTGGATCCCTCAGTCCTATCTCAGGGAGGATTTAATTCATATGAACTATGCTGTACTATACCAGAAACACTGTTCACTGTTATTTTAAGAACTGGAAAAATCAAATTAATCTCAGAATATGTGGTTTACTCTTGTGCTTTAACTCACGCAACCACAGAACAATCACAAGGGTGATGACATGTATTAAAATATTTAAAAGTACCACTTCTCGCTGTTCTTCTCTAGGAGCCAACAGAACTGATAACAATATACTTCCCAGGTCATGGTCAGGGTAATGAGGATCCTTCAGGCTCAACGTAACATCTGTTTGCCTAGGAGACAAAAATGTATGCATTTATCTTGATGTCAGGCTCTCACATAATGAAATTTCTGAATCATGAGAATTAAAGGCATCTGCATTTATTTGAAACTAGTTGAAAACGATGTCACAGATTTACCTTATTTGTACATTTAAGTTTTGCAGTTTAAACCCTCATAAATAAATACTAAAGCCTGTTAGTCCGTGTTAAGTACTTAAATGTAGTGAAGTAATTACATCTGAACTGTAATATTAATGGATTAAAAAACAGAAAAATAAAATTTAAACGCTAAGTGGTAATGCTGTGAATGAGGGTAATATAAAGACAAGATTAAAGTGGTTGTAAAACTAATGTTTCCGTAGACACTGTAAAATATGTGGTTCATTATCAGTTAATATATTAACATTCATATTACAGTAATTCCCTAAACAAAAGTGGTTTTCCTCAGCTAGTTGTATGCGGTGTAGGCTTGTATAGTTATTTTCTAGCATGACGTTCTACTTGCAATTCCACAAACATGGTGTCAGCAGATAACCATAAAGAATTACTGCATAGGCTTGTTTGTGGCATACCTGTTTAATTCCAGTGAAGTGAGATCCAAAAATGCTGAACCAATAAAGTCATCTTGAAGTCCAAAGTCATAGTCAAAGACCTAAGATGCACAGGAGATAAATGCATTTTTCAGTATTGGAAACATTTTTTTGATGCTTTCTGGCTTTACGAATGGTTCCGGAAACTCCTTTTCCAGAGTTAAGCCACGTGTTTCTTGCATGTCAAACCAGGACTATCAGAAAGTAACCTGCAACTTCCTGGCCACAGAATCAAGTTTGAAACTGCTTATGTAAAAGTCAGAATGCATTGTGTGCAAGTACAGGGGTATACTATTTCCAGATCACGTATGTGAACATCAACTTTATAAAAACAAAACAAGCATTTTTATAAACATAGGCACCAAAGGGAAGAAGAGCAAAAGAATAACAAAAGCTAAGCAGAATCATTGATTTGGTATACATTCATTGACATCCTTATCAACTTTGCAAGAGGACGACATATTGTGAAGAGTGGGTTGTTACAGCACTTGCATCAGTATTAGGAATGATAAAATTGTAGGTTTTGCAGGTCGTATAAATTTCTAGGGGTTTAGAAATACTGTAATCTAAACTGAAAACTTGGTGGATATATGCAGGCAAATAGTGACATTTATTATGCTACTAGGAGGATCCTGCTTGCTAACTTGCTACCTAAAAGAGAAATCATCTGGACAAATTTACTGACATCCAGACAGGAATCCATGGCCAGTAAATGGAATAGTATCAATGATTTGAGATGGATTATGCCTTCCCAAGTCAGAAAGAAAAATAACAAATAAACTGGGGATGACTTTTAGAGGGAAATAAACAAGGAGAGCGGATGGCAACAAAGAAAATTTGTGATGTAAAATTACCAAAAAAAAAATGGGAAAATGTCAGTTATCAAAATCAATTTTATTGGTAAGTTAAATCTTCTTGACAAACATTGAGGACCAGAATATACCTTCAGCTCTAAGTAACAGTGGGATCAGTGAACAGCCAGCAATGAGAACATTTAACTGAGATGTGACAGGCCTAGCTTCAAGATCTTCAATTCTGATGTAAATACTTCAATTTTTGTCTTAAAGAAACTCTTCCAGGAGGCAGACAAAGCTGTTCCTCTTCTACAAATACCTTAGTATGGACTGGGTTAAAACAGTAGTAACAGAAATCCTATGGCCCAAAGACTGCAGCACTACTGTGGGAATGAAAGGGTTGAATGCAAGAATCTGAGCACAGGTCTCTCATATGCATTGATCCACCTGAGTGTACCCTCATATTTTCTGTCTAATATTAATACTAATGGAAAAAAAAAAAAAAAAAAACACAAAACTAATCATGAAATCTAAGGTCATGTTGCAAAGTAAAATTGATTTCTCCCCCTACAAATTATCAAGATGAAAAGCCAAATAAATATTATCAGATGACTTAGTACAGTTTAATTATGTCTTAGAATACCTGAAAAAGGCATAAAAATTGAAATATTTCACACTGTGTTCAGAGAATAAACATTACTCCACTTGACACAACCTTCCTAGAAAAAAAAAAAAAAATAATACACACATATATTCCCTTGTGACCCTACTGCAGGTTTGGTATTTGGCATAAGTAAACCAGAACAGGTAGCTATGTTGTAATTGTCCTTTTTATATTCTCCTCTCTTTCACAGTGCTGGGCATGTGCTCACTCATTATGAGTCACTAAACTTAATAAAGGCAAGAAAATGCCAACTGAGAATCGAAATTAACGTTACGCTTTTCTAATAATGATGTACTTTATCTGATCAGAAGACATGAAACACGTTACAGATCAATACTCAAGGGCTGTTTAAGTGGCATTGGTCTACTAAAAAAAAATCTACAATTTGGTGTTTCCATTAAAAACTTGTCATTTGTTTGAGATTAAGACTGGTACTGGTCTGATGTATTGTATCATTTCAGAGCAATTAAAAGGATTACGTAGGTAAGACTTAAGTTTCCACACCTTCTTGAAGTACTTTTGATCTATGTACGTTCTAACTAGAATGTTAAGACTATGGTTTTTCCGATACCATTTCTAGAGTTTAATCTTTACCTACTTTGTTTTACAGATTTAAGGAACACTGTTGGATATAGATCACCATAAACTATAGCAGTCAGAAAAGCGCCTTTTCATTCTGTGCCTTATAAACCAATGATCACAGCTTTACAGTTTCCATTCCAGTAAGGTTATCTAGAAAGTACCCGTGGCACCGCTGCTAACTACTCTGGGCATTGATGGCCCCTCTTTGATTTAAACTCAAGCTATCTGTTATTTCGGAATGAGTAATGACTCTATTATGACACAATCATCCTCACCTGCGACATACTAAGGAGAGTTATGAAGTTAGCAAAAAAAAAAAAAAAAAAAAAAAAATGCAAGCACATAATCAAAGTTAATGTGTCCAGGTAAAATAGAAAAAACCCAAAACCTAGGAAAATTGCACACACACATCTTGGTAACTTCTCAAACTAACCTCAGCAAACAATTGCTATTAACGGGACAGATTATGCTTTATAACAGAATTATGCAGTGATCTTTCCATAAATAAAAGGGATACCATCATCACGAAACACATTTTACTTCCTCTGTCTTTCTCCTGAGATGACACTAAAGAAATATAAAACAATTATGGTATGAAATAAACATAAATGCCTGTATTTACCTTTTTTTTAAAATTTTGACATCACCATTCTACAGCTGTAATTTAAATAATTTTCATCTCTAAATAGTCTCTAGTAAAGCAATACTGCACAATAAATTTTTCAGTATACAAAAAATTACAAAATAAAAATGATTTCTATCACTCTTCTGTTGTAATTTGACAGACATAAGTAAGATAGTGCCTCACCTTTATATACAACGGTTCTCTTGGGTTATCTATAAGAATGCAAGCTTTTTCTTCCCACACTGGATTGAGGTTCTTGTGTATTGTTTTACTTCTAAATACTTCTTTTCCTCCAAGTTTAAACTTGACGTACGGATCACTGGTTCCTGTTAACAACACAGATATACTGTTAATCATGTCCTGTTGGTACGGTACATTAAATGAATGAAGATGAAGTTACCTTAAACATAACTAAATATAATTTCTACTGATAGTCAAATCGAAAACAGCAGTTAAGGAAAGAACTTTTTATTGACATAATTTACTATTTTCCACAGTGTCATTACTCAGGTTATTCACTGTGGCAACATCAAATGGGTGTTTGCATCACCTTTTGTTGTTTGCAATCCATACTCAAGGTCATACATGAAATATTGGCTACTGCAGTGCAGTTTTTAGCTAACAGAATTATGCCCTTATTAGGACTAGGATTTTGTCTTAATGCAATCACAAAAAATAAGATTATAAAGTTAAAGTGACTTCTGTAAAATATTAATCTAATTATCTTATGCCTTTGAAAATGCACAGGATCTACTGACACCACTAGTGTAACTCTTCATTGACTTTGTTGTGTCCAGGCTTCCCCATTCCATGAAGACACATTTCCTACAACACTCACGATGGGCAAATCAACTCTAAAGTCAGTCCACAACGTTCACACTCTTCCTGCAGCAACCACCTACCCGCAGGACAGCACGGGTCTGAGCCCCCTGGTAAAAATGAGGAACAGCTCACTATGACCAGAAAAACAACCCTGAAGGGAACTATAAGAGAAGTGTTGAACGTGGCATGAGCGGAGGATGGGTGGGACGTGGGTGTGGAAGCGTCGGAAGGCACAACCGGTGGAAGGAGGACTCTGGGGGTGGCACGTGTTGGGGGGCACGGAGATCAGCGGCCGTCCAGGAGCTCGTCTGGGTCCTCTTCTCAAGACACCCACGTGGGGAGACAAGGAACAGCAAGCAAAAGCCCGATGGCACAGAGCGAGGCGTGACTGGACGGAGAGATAAATCAGTGCCAGCTGCCGGAAGGTATGAAGTGGCACATCCAAAACCAGCACAGACACGTACTGGAGCTCCACGGGCGTCTAGCAGGAGCCCCAGAGATGTGAGGAGGACCTGCCGGCTGGCATCCGTCCTCTCCCCATCGTGCCTGGCCCAGCCAACACACCCGTGCTTGTGAACGCGAGCGTGCAGGCCTGGGAGTGCGAAAGCCAACGGCCGAAACCAGTTTGGGTTTAAAATAAAATCACTTTCCCGTTGCCACAAGGCTTCACACCGAGACCTGTTACGTTGCCCCTCCACCAGCATTTCAGGGTCCGGCCAGCAAACGGACGCGGGAGCTGGTCCAGCTGAGAAGGGCGGTTGTTTGGCGACGGGGCGGGCTGTGGGGCGCCGCTACAAGGCACGGCGGTTGTGCCTGCAACAGTCCTCACGAAACCACCGCCTCCCTGGTGGGCTGGGGAGAGGCTACTCGTCCTTTCCCACTTGTTTTGATTACAAAAAAACACAGTCAAGTTTTTAAAACAAACGAAAAATGCTGGACGGGAAATTCAAGCTAGTTAGTGCCTTTCCTAAAATCCCAGTTGGTAAGATTTCGTTGTCACAGAAGTGAAATTCATTTCAGTGAAAAACACTGGATGGGATTCATATTTCTGTTTCTCCCCCAGCTACCTCTGAGCCTCAATAACATTTGAGTCTAATTGTTCCAAGATATAAAGTAAACAATAATTCAAGCATGAATAATAACTGCATCTTCATAAGCAACGGCAAAATTATAAGACAGACAGGCTTTTTTTTTTTTTTTTTTTTACTTTTAACACTTTTCACGAGACTGGCACATTCTAGCGGCTTCTGTTTATATCCACTGGGAAATGTAGTCATTAGCTTTTGTGAAAATTGCAACACTCTCTTCTAAACATAAAGGCTGGTGTGACCAGAGCTCTTTGCACTATTTCATGCAGCCACAAGATGTCAGTACTCCTTACCTAAAATTATACATCCCTTTCAAAAAACTACAGTGGTGAAAAACTGTGATCTCCAGTGTGTGGGGGTTAGGGCATTCCCTTCTGTAATTACTGGGGCAGAATTTCAGTGGCATAAAAATATTTTGTCCAACACAATTAAGTTGGTCCTTGGTTATTCAAGTACTGGTGATGCTTTTTAAGGCAAAGATCAGACATTTGCATTAATTCTGTAAAATCTGAAGTATACTTTGAACATGGACACCAACAAATCAACAGTAATACAAGCCATAACTCTCCCACAAGCTGCAATTCTCACACTGATTTTCCTCATGATTGCCTTGAAGCACAGATATCTGTCCTTCAAGCACTATCTTTTATTGAGCAGACTTCACAGATCTCAAAAACTCTTTTGAAATTTTGAATGGATGTAAAATACGGTTGTGAGATACTATACCCAATGCATAGATGAGCATCCAGATCTCAAATAATTTAACATTCACTCTTTTTTATGTGTAAATTTAGTAGTAGGGTGGGCCAAATGTTAGTTCCACTTACAATATGTTGCAAAACCTCAGGGTTTGCATCTCTGCTCTATGAATGCTGAGAATCAGTAAGAAGCTTGCTTTGACACATCTCTACTTTAAAGCTGAGAATTCATTCAGTCCCCTTAGTTAAAAGCTCCACGTCCTTCACAGACCTCTCCCATTCCTTGAAGAGACACCATCAAATTTTAAAAGCTACATGTAAGAAGAAAGGCATGATTAAAAAAAAACAACCTAATCAGCCACGCAATCATTCAGGAGGAGCAGAACAGAAACCAAAACTTGGTCCTCTCTCAGTTCTGTTGAACTGCACCAAGACACCTCCAGCAGTGCTGTGTCACATGGTTCCAATTTTAATATACAGTAACAACTGTTCTCACACATATTATATAATTGTAATATTATAATTGTGTATTAATATTAATATTACACTGTTAATACATCAAACTTATTTTAATGTATTTTTAAATGTTTTATGTTTATTTTAATGTTTTAGAAGTTTTATATACTAATATAGAATTTTAACCAACAATTTGATTCACATATTTTTGCTCTTTCAGAAAGAATAATAAATTCACTTTACTTGCGATCTTATTGCTAACAGTGATTACGAGTTCAATACCAAAAAAAAAAAAAATTTTAGAACCTCTTAGACTGAGCCCGCAAGAACCTGGTATCCATCACAGATTCTTGTTATTCAAGACTCAAGACTTTTCAGTGGTTTCCTGCTTACCGAGCCACTGAGATGAACCTGACGCACCACGGCCTAGCTGCACAAACATCTGTCTTATCTACAGCAGTTCAGATCACTGTCACGAGCCTTCAACGCACGAGCATCAAGCCTTCCCTCAAAAAATCAGATTTTCGAGACGCCGCCCCCTTGCCGAAGCACCACGGCCGCCGGTGTGAAGGCAGTAAGGACTCCTGGCACAGGGTGGCAGCCTCTCTTTTCCTAGGAAGCATCATCCTGGGAGACACGGAAGGATGCTGCCAAAGCCCAGGAGAGAACCTGCCCATCACCGCCCGCACCCCGCCCGTCCTGCAGGTCCAGCTCGAGCACCAGCACCAGGGCCTGGCACTGCTCCCCCTCCCCGGGCAGACACCCCCTAAAACGGATTTTGCTTTCCAAGTTTAGGACACGGATTAGGTCTTGTAAGGAGACAGGAGAGAAGATTAAGAAAATATTTTGCTGGAGAAATATTCAAGATGTTTGTTCGGAGTAATACTAAACTGCTTTTCAGAAAGAACCAGAGCTGTGTAATGGAGTGGAAATACAGCAAAGGCAAATTTACTCAGAAAAATAATCAAAGTTGTATCGGATAGAGAGAACATGCATTCCCAATAAATTGTATACATTTACTTAATTGGTTCCCAAGGCTTCATAACAGGCTTTTCAGCATTATTAGGACACTTGTTGAACAGCCTTTTTGCCTTAATGAAATCCTATTTAATATAATGTGATAAACTGCTAACAGAACAAAACTCAGCAGTGAACACAGGGGCAAATGTAACCGTGAGACGGAGTAATGAGCTTGAGACTGTTCCCCCACACCTGGTGCTAATGAGACAGAAAGGATGAGTCAAAAGTCTCCATTCTCCTCTACAGTATTTTTGCACTTCGCTCAGTGTGAACAAAGTCAGACTACCAGCATGTCTAGAACACCTCAGCTGAAGATCTACCTATAGCATACGGTAACCAGACACTGAAATCCTTAAGGCAAATTTTAAAATTGTACACTAAAAAGAGAATACAGGCTGTAAAAAGCCCAATATAATACAGATGAATGTTACTGAAAACTGGCACTTCCAGCTGTCGCTTCAGGTAGACATGTTTTTATACTTCATATAACAAGAAAGAAATTTCATTTTAGAAAAATAGTGAGTTGGCAAGGGCACTTACTACACAATCTAATTAAAACTGTTTAACTATAGCATGGTTAAGTGCATTCATATTTCCACCACTGCTATTCACTCACAGTTTAACTCTTGAAACAGAACTGAAAGCCATATGCAAGTCCATTCTGAAAAACAAGTGACTGTGCCATAAAACTTGTTGCTCAAGACTATGCAATTCAAACTCTACTTTAAATTTTTTTAAAAACTTAAAGAACTAACTTTTCCCGGGGGAAGACCTGGTTTCCAGCCTCCTGATAAAAAGCTTTCAGAAAGGAAAACAGAGCAAATCAGTTACATTTTCTTCTTCTCCTCTCCCTATCACCCTAGTCTGGGGAAAAAAGCAAACCAATCAATTCATTAAGGTCTGCCCTGTATCACTGCTGCAAAGAGGACCACTTGGACACAAGACCTTTTTTTTTTTTTCTTTAAACTAGAGAAGTAGTAAGGCTAGGCTGTAATAATATAGAGGTTGCAGCCCGTCCAATTCAAAACATAAATCACGAGTCTCCTTTGGATTCATCACACATACACAATAAATAACACACCTAGACCAATTTCAGCCTAGTGGTTTGAAAAAATAGAATCTTCAAATAGTATTATCTGGAAATCACAGTAATTAAATAGGATGTGATGCTGTGCAGGACATGGGAGGAATACTTCAGGGATAAGCTCAATCTAAAAAGCTGTAAACACCCAATAAATATGGGGGAACAGAAGTTTTATCACTGCAAGTAATTGGGCAACGCACACATTTCTAAGAGCAAAAACAAAGTAGAAGCATGTTCTTAATTCTTTTATGCTCAGAACTATAACTAAATCTGTCACAGCTTTCTACTATTCCTCCCATTTTACTTTCAATCTTGGAGTTGCTTCATTCGCTCTACAATTATTTGAAAAGAAAGGAATTCACTAGAGATGTGCAGAGATGCACAATAACCTTGATGTCATAATTCCTGAGAAGCTTAATTATTAATACAAGCATTTGTTCCAGATTCACTGCATGAAGAGCTCTTTCACTGACACCCAGCTCCTTCCCCTTCTCTCTCATTTCATCCACACTCATTCCCTTCTTAATAAAGTTTCTCAGCCTCCGGTTAGTTCCTTCGTTCCAATCCAGGTAGAAGAAAAAGTGGGTGGAGAGTTCTCAAGTATGTCTCAGGTATGTCAAGCAAAACGTATATCAGTTCATTGCATTTTACTTTTTATATTTCCAAACTGCAACATGAAGCATCTCATAAAACAAAATACAGAAGAATACGTCTGCTCTGTCCAATCTTTTATTCAGAAAAGTAGGGAAAAGACTTACCACAAATTGGTTTATATTCATTTAACAAATAGAATAGTAATTGTTATTATTTATCTTGTACAAGAGCTGCCAAGCCTATCTTCACGTTGGTCTTCAGCAACCCCCTAAATACCACAACACTAAAAACTACAGCTTTTCTGTAAATAATCCTACTTTCTGCCCTTCTACCCACCTAGCAAAGAACTATCCACCCAAATAACCTAAAAATAACACTAATTAGTTTAAATGATAGAAAGCACTTCTGGAAAACTAGTATTGTAAGAATGAAGATGCCAATTACAAATTCACAGTGAGCACATGGATGCTACAAGATGCAGAGAAGTTCTACTCAAAAGTCAACAGGGAATACAAAATTTTAATTATTCAGTGCCCATTAAAAACTACTGGTCATAACAATCATGGCTTTTTATCTTTCTTTTGAAGACTCATTCCTGTCACAGAAAATGCAGTTTTAATATTATATTTCAGTGTAGCCCATGATAAGTACTTTTGCTTATTTTAGTAAATACTCAGTTAAGCAAACATTAGTTATGTTTGTGAAATAGAAAGAATGAAAAAAAAAAAAAAAACATACTGGCACAGAACACAACAGACAAAAAGCAAATGTGCAATGGTCAGCCTAATTACAAGAAAACACATTTCAATTTGAGCATGGATGAAGTGAGATCCATTTAAATAGGATTCAAGCGTGCTACAGAAATGTTTTCCTTGCAACTCGAATTATTATTCTAGTTAATATACTTTAATACAAACAGAATTACAGCCCTTACTCAAAGGAAACACTATTTGCTCTGCCCCTAAGACCTTAGGACTGAAATTACCATCTTCCTGAAATTGTTTAAAGCATGACCTTTTGTTTTTCAAGACAGACAGCTTTTGTAAAATCAGTAAGAAGTTTCAGCTCTTCTGGGACAAAGACAAGAGAACTCTGATTTGCTTTCTCTAAAAAAGCGCAGCTCACTGTTGGTCCTACGCATTATACCTTCCAGTTTTACAGAAATAATCTTTTTGATATATACTTGCAAGTGACAAACGTGAGTTGCCCTTGTCAATGTAACAATGCGGTCAATGATCCTTCTCTCCAGTAAAATGTGCAAGTTTTTCTCCATTCCCCAGGGAAAATTTACTTCACATTAAATGCAAACGGAAATAAAAGCAGAATCTTAAAATGTAAAATATAAATGCTAGGTAAAGCAAAAAGAGAAACCTTAGCAGCGTGAAGCCCACATATGTTTGGCACAACAAAAAAAGGTACCTTGGTTGAAGCTGATATTCATTGCATATGCAAACCCAGTTAAACTCCCACGAAGGGAAACCTGCATTACAAAGAAACATTAATAGAAATATACTGTGTGAGTCTTGCCTTAAAGTAACTTTTGGACTTAGCTAGAAAACATCAATGTTGGTATTTCCTTATTTGCATACAGTCATCCAAAAAAAAAAAAAAAATGACATAGCAGAATTGTGCTAACAAAGCAGGACTTTCTGTTGTCTTCCAGCAACCAGACACAGAGGTGTTTGCTGCCTTCTAATGACTTTGAATTAACTGACCAGAGTCCTCTGCCTGAATCATCAGAGGACAGTGGTCTCAGAGTCCCAAGCCAAGCTGCTGCTACCAACCTTCTGTCAATTTACCTGCATTAGCGGGTCAAGGCTTCACAGGGATTTGGGCTACTGGAGTAGCAGAGACCACTGAGGTGCTACATGGTCTTCCCTGGCCGACAGGTCACCTGACTGGAGGAATCTCTCTTTTTAATCCTGGCATAAATTCCCACTGCTATATTCTACTCGGGAGCATCACTCACGCTTTTGACACCAGCATCTTCATTTGCCATAGCAGTGCAGGGGCACGGTATTTCAATCACTAATTTACTAACATATTATGCATTTATGCATTACCGACTATAGGTGACTTGACAGTCTACTAAACTTTCTTTTTGTACCCTATTGTAGCACTGTCAAGGTCCTCCTGCTTTACCTCCACTGCTTTATAGCTACAGGAACAAGATGATTCCAACTTCCCGTGAGATGTTTACAAATTGGGAGGACTTAATCTGTGATCACCTACATTCATCCAGGGATCCAGGGATGCATCCAGCAACATACATGCTTTTCCCCCTCTTATGAATATTCTTGAGAACAAGAGCTACTAAAAAGAAATGAAAGCTTAGCCTCTACAAATACCAGTGGTAAACAAGCACATTTTGTAATCTGCAATGTTAGCACTATGCTCCACATGTCTGGCAAAGAAAAAACCCATTTAACTACACAATACATTGACATGTGACATTGATGATAAACTTGTTCCTACAACACTTAAAGCAATAAGGGACACAGCAATGAAACTGAAAGGGAAATAATTTCAGATTCATTACTAAATAAATTTATTTGTGGAATAAGCAATTCCCTGGTGCATTTACCATGGAAGAGAAAAAGAAGAAACATGCTTTATTCTCAGTACTGATCTTAAAGCAGAAATAGGTATTTCTAAGCGATGGTAAAAAAAAACTGACTAAGGCTAAAAGAGTAAAAAGGACTAAAAAGGTATAGACAAAAAACCTTGATCCCTACCGTTACTACTAGAATCTGCAAGCAAGTTTTGATTATTCTTATCCTTTTTGAAACTAATAAAAATGAAATCACAATTACAGTTTTATAGTTTGGGAGAAAAGAGTTCCAAATTATGCCTCTAAACTATGACAATTGGCAAGGAAGAACCTGAACAGGTACACAGCCATGCCATGCGTGCTTTGGACGACGTGCATTGGTCAATCAGCAGGCAATTAGCGTGACTCCCACTTCAATGAGCCCTGAGGGACTGGAACAATGGCAACACAACAGGGAACCTCACCTTGCATCCTGTATCTCCGGCTGCTCCTAAGTCACTGGTAGGAAACTTTTTGGCCTCCAACAAGAATCTGTGCTCACCTCTAGTAGATTGTCCTCACCTAAACCCAGCTCTTCCTTCCTTCTCAATCTCGTGCCACATAGTTCACACCTAAGCCTCCATATGGTGCTACTGCTATGAAAAGTGGGGCTCTCCTGCTGATTAAATGAAGTTCCTTACAGTTCCTCACCTGCCTGCATCTGTCTTTGTCACATGTCTCTGTCACTGGGGAATGGATTGTGCCCATGATTCACTTTCCTGTTTGGGACATGTCAACAAATAAAGAAAAATGTAAGCCTACCAGGAGCTTTGCATAATTTCAGAAAAAAAATACAGCAAGTCTTTTTCATAAATCTGAGTAGTCCAGTTAGGGCTGTATTATAGAGAAACACAGCAGTTTGGTTTTCCTGGGTTGAAGTCAAATTCTTAGCACAGTCAATGCTGAAATCATTTTTAGGCAAAGAATAACCAGCTCTGAATTTTTACAGTCACAAGACTTCAAAGATGATGACACAGCAGAGATGGAAACAGCCTCAGGAATGCAAAGTTCTCACTCATCTAATTATTCTGCCAGGTCTGAACGACAGACTTTTATTGCTCCGAGCCAGAAAGTTCACTTCCCATGATTGCTGTTCTTACATTACAGCTTAACTTACATGGCAACATTTGTTCTCCATCCTCTGTAGGATAAGAAAATAACCGTATCAATGACAGACTGCAATCAGAAAAGGACTACTTACAATAGAACCATTAACCTCTCCTACTGGCAAAAGTCCTATTTCTTCTTATAGCGAGAGCTACCAAGAACATGACTATAGCAAGTCATCTAGAAATCAATCTAGAAGGCAAACGTCATCAGAAGTCAAGATACAGTATTCTGATTGAAAATTAGCTAATTTCTTACTCCTGATATGAAGACGAGTTAATACTCCCAGACAAACTCATTTTCGTAACAATGAAAAATAACTACCCTGCTTATCATCTTGCCTTGGTTTATTTCTTAAACATTTTGCAAGGATATTGATGGAGAAACCTGTCCAAAAAGACTGTAGAAGCTGGGATTAATGGACCACATTCTTTTATTAAAAAAGGCCTTCTTGAATGCAAAGAAAAGGGAAGAAACATTTTGCAATTAGAAATGCTATTCATAAAAGTGTAAGTAATAAAAAGTGTAAGGCGGTGAGAGACTGGGATAACAGACAATCTTTGTGTGGCTCACTGATCTCCACACATACTATAGTTCAAAGTACTGTTTTAGGTAGTATTAAAGCATTAAAAAACCAGAAGCATAGGTAGGAAAAGGTACAGAGGGAAAACAGGGTTAGGTTACAGGACAGAAGGATTTTTGTCTCATTCACTCTTCTGCAATACTTTTTTTGCCTTTAATTACAACAGCATTTGCTAAATTATCAGCTTAGACCAGAATGACTCTGTTCTAAAAACTGCTCTTGATAATTTTTCTGTATTGATCTGCTAATCCAAAAGCATTCTCCATCTGTAATTAACAACAGTAGCAACAATGTGATTGCAGCAGTGTCATCTAATAGTTACACTGTCAGGAAAGTTTCGCAAACAAAATCTGAACATCAATTTCACTCTTCCTCACACTGCATCGTGAGATCAGATGAACAGGCACTCAAGACCAGTGACGCCTTAAATGAGGGGAAAGAAAATCCCTGACTTCATACCACGGAGAAAACATTTTCAGGGAGCTGGACTCCTCTAAATTTCAAGTTACAGTATACTTGAAGTTGCAGCATAGCATCACAGACTGGTTTGGGTTGGAAGGGTCCTTAAAGCCCCCCCAGTGCCACCCCCTGCCCCGGGCAGGGCCCCCTTCCCCCAGCCCAGGGGGCTCCCAGCCCCGTCCAACCTGGCCTTGAACCCTTCCAGGGAGGGGGCAGCCACAGCTGCTCTGGGCACCCTGGGCCAGCGCCTCGCCCGTGTTTTGTCACCTCAAGGTATGCTGCTGTACCTAGGTGCATCATTTCTTGCTGACGGCTCATGTCAGTATGTTACACTCTATGTGTACTTCAGCTTTCATTAGCATTCCTTCATATTCTCCACTCCTATTCTTCTAAATTGACCTGTAACCAAAACACAAAAAAAAGCCCCAAAGATCACCCCTCAGCAGCTATTTATGAGTGATTACTGGAGAGTTTCTCCAGTTTCTGTTGTGAATTGTAAAACTCAATCCCCTCAAACGGCCTTTTCTAGAAAAAGTGAGAAACCTATTGACAGCATTTCTCTCAAGTCGGTAAGGTTTATTTCACTGCTTCCTTTCCACTGCATTTGTACAGGATGCTAGTATATTTTACATACTATTTTACACATGTGACTGTTACAGAAGAGGAAATTCTGGCCCACTCAGACTGGTGGAGATTCTATTACCAACTTCAACAGAGCGGAAAAAAATCAAGTATTCACAAAATCTAGAGTGTACCTAAAATGCTCAGGAAGCCTGCTGTTTAATATGGCCTGTGGTTTCTGAGCTTACAGTAAACCTATTTAGCCTACAGTCCAACTCAATACAACTGCCATCTTTGCTGCATATGAATTTTCCCAGTTTACTGCAAACTGACAGTTTCAATTTTGAATGCCTAAAAGCAACTAATCAAAAAATGTTTGGAAAAACTGGAAGCTTTTTTGTACGTTTCAAAATCATATTTTTTCAATATCCACTGTGTCATACCAATAAACATTTCAGCGTATGCTCCGTAACTGTCATAAAGAAATCTCCATTTGGGGAATTATTATTGTTGCATTTTTTTATTATGCTTTTCACTAAATTAAATAGGCTGATATGCACAGTGGTAGATTCTCGCTGAAAGCACTCTGCAGCTCCAAGAAACTATCTTTTATTTGTATGCCTAAATAGCAGGGTTGTGAGGAAGCTGGTAAAGTGTATGAGCCTACTGACAGCAGTGTTTGAAAAATGCTTGTACTTGCCAGTTTCTGCTAAGGGTGGCACAGAGCCAGCACTCGCAGGCAGCTTCTGCCAGACCTTGCCATGAGGAGATTCACAGCAACTGCTGCTGTCTACAAAGGTATCAGGAATTAGTTTATTTCTGAATTCTTGTAGAAGTTTTTATTGTAAAATGCCAGTGTTCTCAAATTATTTAATAATCCCACCATTTACTGAGGCCAGTCCAACTCCTATGGGAGTAGACTCCCCCTTAAAAGGCTTAGGAAAGGGCATTTAGTCACCCTCTTAGAAGGATTCCATGAAGTTTCTTCAAGTGTTTCCTTCCTCTTGGGATGGAGAAATGAGGAGGAAAACCAAGGGGCACTGTATGTTAAGAGAAACACGACAGGTCAGATGCTCACCGAAACACAAGGGAGAACAAGAGATCTGAAGGCTGCAAGTGACGGACTGACTTTTTTTTCACCTTCCCATGCAAAGGGGAGAAGCTGTTCCCTCCGGAGTTCTCAGGTAGGGTACCACCAACAGGAGAGGGGCTTCCTAGAGCGCGTAAGCATCCCCGGCTATGACAGAAACAGAGGAAAACGCTGCGTGTAGACCTCATGCAAGCTGCCTGCCGGGGGAGGAGGTGCGGTGTCTCGCTGAGAGCAGGAGGAACCAACCCAACCCACTGAGCCCGTCCTGCAGCGGACGCTGGCTTTTCCACATCACGGAAGGACACGACTCCCCATCACCATCGGGGGGGGGGGGGGGAACCCCGGCTGCCAGGACCCTTGCCTGAGATCAGGCTGCCTTCCCCCCAGCAGAAAGCATCGCTGCCGGCCCCCCCCGGGTGCGGCGCCGCGGACGAACGGCACGCCGAGACGGGTTCAGTGTGGGCGATAGAGCATCAATCAGCGTGTGTGTTTATTGGCCCAGGGTACATATATTTATCCAGACAATGATAATTATTATGCCTACTAGTCACTAGCTGATTGACTTAAGCTCTAAAGGTCGTATTCGCACGGTCCACCTACTTGCAGTCAGCTAGCAGCACAAGCTTCTCATAACACTAAGTTTCTCATGCCACTATTTCTGATTCCTCTTGACTTGTTTTCGATACACGACAGTACCGTAACACAGTGTTTCTCAGACCACCGTTACCATAACACTGGGTTTCTCAGACCACTATTCCTAATTCCCCTTAACCTGCTTTCGACACACCACGGTACACAGGGCTGAAGCGTCCTTGACATTCCCCCTGTATCAGCAGCTGCCAGCAGCTGCAGGCAAACCCTAGTGAGGCTCAGCATCAGCCCCTAGAACAGGCTCTGATCATACAATTGCTCGGTGGGCTCAGGACCCTTGTCTCTGAGCCATTCTCCAACAATTCCCCCTTTTTCTTTTTGTACGAGCAGAGCCTGCGCCAACGTTCGTTCAGAGATTTTCTTAATACATGACAAGGCACAACTCAGGCACGCAGGCTTACAATCTACTGGCTAAAGGCACAGGACCCTTGTCTCTGAGCCATTCTCCAACACCCGGGCTGCAAGGGGGAGGGAAAACCACTGCGCCGCTGCAGAGAGACGAACAGCGTCGGCGAGGCTCCTGCGGGGCCGAAAGGGAACTGGGAAAAAGCGTCTTCACCAGCTCCCGTTTTACACTGGGCAACGCTGAGCCGTAGCTGCGGACAACCGGGATGAAACCCGGGGTCGCAGTTCTCCTCAACAAAAAGCTCTCTGCAGCAAAAAAGGAGACACAACTCCAGCGGCCTCCTCCCAGATCTCAGGCATCTTTACTCAAATACACACAAAACGCACTGCCTGTTAGGTAGACATACACCTTTAAATAAAACATCCTGTAAATGTTTTTTACACGCTGTGAATGCTGCCACACTTATCCACATATATTTTCATGAATTCCAGAGTAGCAAGCACGCCAAGCTCTCATTTCTTGTTTCAGCATCTTACCCTCGCCACCTCTGTAAGATAAGAAGGAAACTGAGCACTGAAAAATTAGTTCTTCCAGACGTTCGCATCCCCAAGAGTCCTTAAAAAATATTAAGTGTATTTTTGATTCAGGTAAAACTTATTATAACACTTCTGAAACACCTTCATATAAGCTAACATTCTTGCCCATTTTGATTTAAACTAAATATAAACCCTTTGACTTGCATTCAAAACTAATGATAGCTGATGATTTCCCTTGTGTTAAAGATTATTCAAATTCCATACCTAATTATACGCTAAAAAAATTATCATTAAAGAGCTACTTTGATGAATGATCACAATTTGTAGCACGAAAGGCCTTTTAAAAATAATGTCGCAACTGGCTACCTGTTATACCATGAATAACATCTCTCTTTGGTTATTGCCTTGTGACATTATTTGCCACATTCAGAAGATGGTGCAAGCACTACACTACTGATTTACACCAATAATCCTCTCATCTCACCTCTCCGGGAAATGGAACTGGAGCATGTTCCTGTCATCCTCAACTGCGTGACAGATTCAGCAGTATTTCACAATTAAAAAAAAATTATTCCATAATCCTGGTCTACCAGGAATCATAAGTATGAAGAGTTTCTCCATCTGCAAAGCCACACTGTGTATACACTGCAAAGGACTGAATTTCAATACCCTACATCAGTGAAACCCATAGTTCAAACATAAACAGCATGCTCTGTAGTTAGGCTTAGATGAAAAGTCTTTTCAATAATTTTAAATGCAATTTTAAATACATTGGTTTGCTTTCAATATTGTGTCGCCGCCCAACATTAGGAGTATCTTAAAGAGTTACTCAATCATCTCATTTTACTTGTTATCCCACTGGCATTTACTTTTCTTCTAGACCCTAAAAATGTAGCTTTATACAGAGTTATACACCAGACAAAATGAAAAGTGTATGTTCTTGCACTATTACAGTTCTCCAGATTCTTCTGGTTTTGACAGTCATCTCTCCCAAATATTCTCAATTTAAGCAGCTAGTTTCTTACTGATATAAATATTTCATATCGGAAATGGTAAATTTATCAAATTGAAATGCAGTCTTTGCACTGCACAAGAATACTAATTGCACACTATTTCTGGCTTACTTCTTGCCATCTTTGGGTGCAGGCTTCAGTACCAGAGTCAGCCACTTAAGGATCAACCCCTCAGCTGTTTCTACACAGACTTTTATGAAGCATTACTGAATTGTCTCCTGCAGAGAGAGACACAGATCTGGTGATATTATCCTTTTAGAGGTCAAGGCCTTAAGACGACGATAAGCATCTGTTTTTAAGAACTCTTCCTGTAAGATTTCACACAGAAAATACACTACTTCTGAATATAATGGAAAAGCTAACAAATGTTTCACTTCAGCTCAAAGAAATACTTTCCTTCTGCTATTTGACAAGATTGGGTCAATCTTCAGGCATCTTGTAAAAAAAAAAAAAATATAAATTTTAAAGCCATAATGGATCAAATTCATCATGTATCTAGCCCGTTTTTTGACATGACACAAATCCCTGGGATTAACCTGTTCTACTTATTTCCAATTTTGTCCAAAGTGGAGCAGCAAACCAGCATTGCACATTCCTCAAAAAACATGGAAGGGAGTGGACTCCAGGTACCAGTAAAGTAAGACCACTGTGAGGAAAACGTATTTAAACACTTTTTGATGTCTTTCTTTTGACTGAAGAGAATCATAGAAAAACAATGACTAAGATGAAATTCCCCTCTTCATTAACTGTGCTATAGCATTTCAGTTTGCATCCCAAAATGAGTCTCTTTTAAAGCAAAAACGGATCAATCACAAACCTTTTCTGTTTGTTTGTTCATTTAAAAACAATATTTAAGATACTGTAAAACATCTAGAGAGGCATGTTACCAACATGAAGTAGTCACATAAACTCCACGTGCAAGAAGTCAGAGACCAGCAACAAATCAAAGGGGTCTTTTTAACCTGAAAATTTTTACTCCAGAAAAAAACTCTTAAAAAATATACATACTCCAGACACTGTATATGGCAAAAAGCAAATGAGAAATCAAAACCAAAAAAGAAAACATAAAGATGTAGGTGATACAGTTAACTTGTTAATATTACCAAATTATCAGGTCCAACATTACAAAGTTCTTCCCAATCTGATGGGAAAAGGTCTTGGAAAACAAATTTTTAAATCTAAGTATATGGTTAACTTTAGGATGGGCTTAAATAACCCATATTATAAACCACACTTGTGGCCACTACAGGATTTTGCCAGGAGCCAAAACGTAAAGTGGTTCATCACACAGCTGAGATGGAGTTATGGTACCACAGCTTCACAGTACTTGGAAGGAAAGCTGGATCAGACTGAAGACAGGATTTCTTGTGAAGATGAAGAGTAAGAAAATGAATAGTTAAATTTCCTTCTGTCATACTGCACACACCAGAGCATAAATACTGCCTGTTAAAATGAAGGATTATTTTCAGACATTTGAGAGGACAACAGCAAGATGTTGGTCCTCTCATGAAGAATGTTCTGTTCGCCTTTTGTTGTGACTATCCATGAGGCTATTTATCAACTAATAGCCATGATTAATGCTGGCACTGACAGCTACAGAAATATAGCTTCAATCTTTCTCCTTTTACTCTGAAAATGCTGTGGTGTCTCTTTTTATAAATTTGGGGAAGACAAAGTGTGCAGAACATTCGTGACATGAGAATTCAACTTTGAATTCCAAGACTGCAATATGTTCAGCAGCAGGTTTCTAAAAAGATATGTGAAACTGCAGTTCAAAAATTAAAGAACAAAAAAGCTAAAATTAAAACAAAATTATTTTCTACCATGTAGTTTAAGTATTCTTTTAGTGTGAAATTCACAGCTCTTAAAGAAAATTCAATTCTCAGGCTTTAAGCAGAAGACCTGGAAAAAGTTTTGGAGGAATGGGTTGTTATGCACTGATACAGACCTGCAGTGTAAGACTCCCCAGAGATAGTTCTGGGATAAATCTTCCAAGCTCTGGTTTTAATATCTATATCTGTCTTAGCAGCTCCATTTAGCATTTGGATATATGTTCCTACACAGTGTTTCCCACGGACTGTCCTGTAATCGCTTTCTGGCTCACAACCCCTGACACAAGCACTGCTGCAGCATGCAGGCAGTGCAACAGGAGCACTGGTGATGGATCAGAGCTCTGGCTCCACCTGGGCTATAAACAGATGCTAACAGAGAAACGAGAGGACACGCACATACATTATTTCCCTCCAACGTCCTCCTAGGCATCAAGAATTTGGAGCAAAGATCCTCTGAGTTAGACGTGTTCTCTGCGCATTCCAAAGCCCTTCGTGGATTTTTCTTCCATGGACTCACTGAATCTCCTCAGGCATCCACACCAACCTCCAGCAACAATTCAGTTTTGCACACCCAGTTTCATAGTGAAACATCACTGGGACTACCACAAGCATACTTTAAACAATGAATAGAAAAGAACTGTTACACTCAAGACAGGATTTACAACAAAACTGACTTAACCCAATCAAGCCTCGTTCTGTGCACTTCCCATTCAGCAGCCATCTAAATACATTAAGTGCCAGCCTAATGCCTGTAATTAATTGAATCAATTAAAACACTGCAGGTGCTCCTAAAATCTCACTCCGAGTAGCTCCAAGAGAAGAGGAAAACAAGCAGAAACACAGTGGGTGGCAGCCAGGACATTCAGTCATGAGTGGATGGATCCTAGCTTGGAGTCCCAGTACAAGGTGCTGGTTCTGTATTTTCCCCCTTAGGAAACAAAGGCTCAGTCCTGGAAGCCCAAACTCAAATGAGATCTGAAACCTGGTCAGTGCGGGAGGGAGCACACCTGTAGCTCCCCACCTGGTCTGAAGGATATTCTACACTTCACTAGGACGTAATGCACATTCTCCTTCCTGACAACCTTGCAGCGGCTTAGTAAAACATTCCCTTGGTTGGTCAAGATGGGAAGGCTGAGCTTTTTCAGGGGCAGGAAAAAAAATTCAGAAAGGGAGCAGAAAGTAACCCAGGCATCTCGCTTTTTTTGGCAAGAGTTCAATCTACAAGACTAGCCTGCGAAACCAGAGCCCAACAACTACCTTCTTCCCCAGTATCTTTTCAAAAGAAAAACCAGTACCTGCTCAGCCTTTTGAAAGGCGACAGGTATAGACCATCCAAAGTGAGCTACAGGCCACGAAACAGGGTGGGCCACAACCTTGCACCACAACCCTCACGTCTGGGCTCCAGGACCAGTAAATACTGAGGAAGCACCACTCTTGCCCTGTTGTCTCCCGGGTAGCTTGAGGAGGTTCCCTCGCTGCTCAAGCAGCAGCAATCTGAACAGACCCTTTAAAGCACCTGGCCTTTTATACAGCACCTAATATTCATTTCACACCCTGGGATTCCACCTCAGGAGACAGATCTCCTACCCTGTGTTTACTCTAGGCCTAGGCTCTTGTATTATGTGGGAAAAAAAAAATCACAGATTTTTTTCCTTGCATACAAATAATCACATTTACATTCACATTTTTGTTCATTTATAAATAGTATGAATGGCAGATATGACTGAATTACAGCATGTCATTCAGAAACCGGGCAAGTCTCCCTAGCTCATGGAGCAAAAACATTTGACTATCTATTTTAATGAATGACAGGCAAAGCTTGGTAGAATATCAATATATCTAGAGGAAGAATATACATAAAAGCTCATTCTTGCAACAGTGAGTATATTAAAATTTCAGTTTCAGTGATATAAATATCAAGGGAGTAATTTCCTACCAGCGTAAACAACCTTCCAGGTTTATGCTACCATATCTGAGATCTGAAATAGGTCAGGTAACTTCATCAGGTAAGCATGGAAATGTCCTGTGCAATACTATTTTTGCAGTTAAATTTTTACTATGGCTTTTTCTCTCTCACAAAGAATATATTACAGCAAATCCAAAATAGGCTGTTAGATTTATCACGCTCACATTGCTGTTCAGGAAATGAATTACTGATTTATCTAATTTTAAATATGAGCTGCAGTTGCATGTACAGAGTCACTGAGTCAGACTGCTGCATTCCCATGGGTCACAATACCTTTCAGGAATCCTTTCTACACCTGAACTGCGTGTTCAGTGCATGTCTCAGAGCAGACAGTAAAATGCCAGTATGTGATCAGCAGACTGGACAACAGGTAAAGCCTGGACACATCTAATAGCAGGAGTTTACCACTTCTGTCTTTAAACACAGCATCAGTATTTATCAGTTAAGCAGTCAACAAAAAAAAAAAAAACAAGTAGAAAGACAGCACTTGTGTGAGCAAGACAGCACAAATGCACGGTTAAAGTACATCTATCATGCTTTTCTTAGTTTGAAATATTCAAAAATGGGAGGAAACTAGCCAGCAGAAGAATTAAACCAGTGTTAATAGATCTTATTTCTCTTCCTGTGTGGGTTTAGCTGACCCTAGCTCCTTTTACTTCATGCTTTGCAGTCAAAGAATGTCTACACAGTTTTAAGCACAGTTTAACTAACTCACTTACAATTCAAACCTGAACTATAACTTTAATACCCTCATATAAATTTACCCAATGGACATGTAACTTCCCAAACCTTAGGGCAGTGTTTACCAGCACGCTTACCTCCACGGTCCCGTGCCGCTAAATTGTGTCCTCTTCTTAGAGTAACGTCCAACTGGTACATTCCGGGATCCCCAGAGGGAAAATCCGCATTACTCGTTCCGACCAAGTTTGTCCTCTGGAGTGGGAAAAAAAAAAATAATGCGATAGCCAATGTTAGTAAAAGCTTCATGTAAGGTGTATTTTTCTTTTGTATCCCCATTCTGCTGAGCTAAGACAAGGCTGTATCCCATTCCCTCACCTCAGAGCTAATACCCCAACACCAAGGAACCTACTCCTGTTATGACAACTCCTGAGCATCCTTTTTTTTTAAAAAAAAACCAAAAAAACCTGGTTGACATCTCAATGATTAATTTTTTTATTTTAAAAAGGTGGCTGAACAATGATTCTTTGATACATGTATTTATTATGGCAACTTCCATTTTTAATTACATTCACATACAATCCTGGCCCACTAGAGCAGAATAAGTAAGGAAAAATAGAGCTGGACCTTACAGTACCATTCGGACTAGTCATTTTTAGTGCTCTCAAACTGTGCATCTATTCAACAGTGATAATCTAGGCATTGAATGAACATATAGGAGTTACAATTTTGTCAGCCACTGCAGTACTTTGCAAGATAGGTGTTTTTTTCCACAGAGTTATGGGGGAGACTGAGGAAGGGGGGAAGGGGCAGTGGAATCATAAAGACATTAAATGCAGCTGTAGCTCTTCATTTCTAATATATGCCTTCTTAGTTTGCTGGTATGCTAGGGCAAAGACTCATAGCGTAGATATTTGTATAAACAGTATCATATAAAAATGTAAATAATAATAATGAAGTAAGTCAGAAAGCAAGAAACTCTCTGGACTGCATGAATAGTAAGCACATTTCTGTCCCAAATGACAAAGGAGAGAAAATATATTTATCAGTTGCTTTTAACACATCTCCCTGCAAATAGTGTCTAATTACAGTGCATGCTTGGAACACCACATTTAATTCTAAGACTAGAACAATTGCATCGATTATACCTTCACAGTACATGCAGGAGCTTCATATATTATATACACTGAGCACCATGGTTACATAGCCTCATGCTAGGAGCTAAATCTTTTAAGACCAGTGTTACTAATATTTTACTATGCGATTAGGGGTCCTCTGCAAGGAAAAAAAAAAAATGAGCACGGTGGAAACACCTGAGAGGTCACTTCTGTACTAAGTGCTACACCACTTCAACAAGCAACTTTCGCTGTTTGTCCTCCTACTAATCCCCTTTTCTTTTTAAGGTAGTAATAAATCTAAAGCACAAAGGAAGCCACAAAATTAAGGCATTTTAACGTATGGGTTATTCTTGTTATTCCAGAGACAGAACCCTGAGCCTCAGCATATTAACCTTTGCTGCAACATGCAGGATGCTGGCCAAACCTCATACAGACATGCTCATGACTTTCGCAGCAACGAAACTGTGCGAAACTAGTGCAGTTTAGAGAAAATGGTTCCATCAGCTTTGATTTGGCAGGGGATGTCATTCTTGAAATCTCTCAACATTTATCTTCTGATTTTGTTCATGTAAATTAACTTGCTGAGGCACGCCTGAAACAATCAAAAGACCTTGCACAACTCTTTCAGAAGGCACCTACCACCTTCTTCTAACTGATGCCTCACTCACCATCTATTTTTTTTTTCCTTAAGATTTTAATGCACTGACTGCAGACAGATACAGGATTGGCAATAGTGAATTTCCACTCCACCCCTGCAGTGCTTAGTACCTAGTCCGGCCAGACATAAGGAGAAAATTACATGCCTGCCTGACCCTCAGGCTCACCCTAGGCCCTGTTGTTCATCAGGGTATTGCAAAAGAATCATCTTGTGTTCTGAAGTAAATAATAAACACCAAAACTTTCCTTCCCCTTTCTTGCCCTTCTACAAGAACTTGCAGGCACAAAAGAAACATGAAGTCTTCCAACATTTATAAACTCCATCTCCCTTTTTTCCTTATGGTGTCCCCTCTCCCTTCCCCCCCGAGGTACAGCACAAGCTCTACATCAAAGCTCCTTGCTTTAAACAGTGCCATGCTGCTCCACTCTTTTCCCTTTCACCTCATTTTCAAAGCTTTTCCTTCCTGTTTTCTTGCAATGATACTTCACTTTCTTTTTAACCTTTCCGACCTGATCAAGGAGGCTAGGCACACTTAGGTGAGCAATGTAACACGCCTACAGGCCATAAACAGTTACACAAATGAAATAAAAAGCAAATAGATACTAATCATCCCTAGGTATTAGAAAGTCAAACCAGTATTTCTCCATCAGAACAGCAGCATTTGAAGTATGCAATTAAAACTGGAGATTGCCATCATAAATGCAACTATCAGTAAGTCATTTTTCAATCACCTTTTTTAATTAAGGAGTTCAAAAGCTAAAATGGCAACTGGTAAATAACAAAGAACCACTTCTGTGTGGTCTGTAGTAATAAACTAAAGTTAGAAATGTTTAGACGAGAAATGTGAGAGCATTTACGAAAGCCTACAAGTGCCCTAACCTTAGAACAGTTTCAAATAGAAATTTTCCAAATTTCTAGATTGCATCTAACAATGTCAAGAAAACAAGTTCTCCATAGCTAGAAAAAAAAAAGAAAAATAATCACAACTAGAAGTACAGGGCTGATTGCTGCAGGATGATGACGCCAAGCCTGACAAAGCAAGGGCATGCCTTCACTTTAAGTGTGTAGAATGTATAGAAGGTCTAGGAATTACTTTTATTAAATTTGTAACAGACATGTTGAGATGCTGGACAAAGACCATAAAGGTAGTTAACCATATTTTCACATTTGCAAAATTGCCTGTGGGAAGGCAATGCCTGAATTAATTCCTTTGAATTAATTTTTAGTAGTGGTCTGTCATTATTTTACTTTAGAATATTCTTTTCAGCTAAACTAAATCTAAATTCTTGGACTCTGGAATTTCCCGTAAAATCCAAATTATTCTGGTTTAAGGGAAATTTATTATTTGGCACGAACACTGAAGCCTTGAATGCAGTGAATTCAATGCAGAGGGTAAAGAATAGTGATGGTCTTGGAAGCAGGCCACGTGCTGAGGTCAGGGCAGGGGTCGGGACGGCCGTGCCCATCCTCGCTCGCACCCGGGTGTTTCAGAGACAACAAACCCTCCCGGGCTGCTCTTACCCGACAGTGACAGCAACAACAGGAGCTGCTTTCACTTTCAGTGAGACCTGCGGGAGAGGTGAATCTGCAGCTCCAGCTCACTCCTGACTCGTGGCGTGTCAAGTGATGCTCAGGCGCGCCCAGAAAATCATCACTGGGTCGAGCCGAGGTGAACACAGAGCTCACGCTGGCCACGCTCTGGACGGACCCCACAAGTGGCACTCCACCTTTAAGTGTCCATTCTTCCAAGAACTACCTCTGCATTTTACAAACTCATCCGAAATCTGAAAGACTATTTTCAATAAAGCCAGGAAGCAAAAATAAATTAATTTTTCCATTCTGTTCCAAATTAGCCCAACAACCGTTATGCAGCTGGGTTATTTATTAGCTGTAAGTCAGCTTTACATTAGAGGGGTACACAAGGCAAGCCCATGATGGACATGGGATGCTCTATTAGAACAACTGCCAACAAACAGCAGAATGGACAACTCCTCTCTGGAAAACACTCAGTACTGTATTTTAAGACCAAAAACCAAAGACAGCATTACTACATGAGCGTGTATTAAGCACACGTATGGAGCTAGACTGTTAGTCTAACAGCATGAAATAATATATTTGCTCACTTTTAGAGAAGCTCCAGGGCTTAGACATTTACTGAGACATCTGACATTCTGGAGACAGACAAGACTGAGAGGAGCTGAGGAGGAACATGCCCTTACCTAGGCCGTGTGCCACTATCACATTATGGGCCACACAAAAAAAAATGCAAAGTCTGTGCATCTTAGCACCAAAAAAAATTGGTTTTCTGATGCCTGTGACTAGTATCCATGAGGAGTTCCTCCGACACAAAGCCTGAACTGTTGTCAAGAGGGTAATAAAAGGTTTTGAATTTTTTTTAAAAATGCCCATTTATGTGGCATACTTATATATAAAAAAAAAAAAAAACCAACTTCTCCAAAAAGATTTCTAGAGCAGCTGGAAGCTCTGGCTGCAGCTATGCAATGAAGCTGTTCTCTGCTAAACCATTGAAGATATACTGACATGAAAAGTTAGGCAAGTACTTTCACTTCTGTTGTTCACACCATGAGAGACACTTCTCTGTGTTTTCCAGATTTAGCAGCTTAACGACTAGATGAACAAACTATTTTTTACAGCTGAACAAATGCTGAGCATGTAAAAGGACGGTAAGCTAGCTGATGGGTAGGTACATGAGAGCAGCTGCACCCAGCATTAAAGGAAAAAGCTATCCCAGTTCTTGTGCACCCAGTGCTTCCATGGTATGAAGTGTTCACTGGTCAGAACCCAGTTCCACCTCAGCATGCTAGAAAAATGATGCTGCTTTGAAACTGACAGGGTGGCTAAAATCACCACCATTCCCACATGACTTCTTTTTTCACAGTTAGTTAAAAACATACTTTAAAACAAAAAGACAGTGAACTTGATTCTGGTCACTAGACATTACCACAGCCCTGGGTAAATCTGTTGAAGTCAGACTAGGAATTTCCAGCTAAAAGACGAGACTCAGTAACATGATTTGTATTATCTTCTTAGAAACCACAACTTCAGGCTAACTCATTAACTTCTCCCAGACAAACACGCGGAAGATTACAACTATTTTCGACCCTAAAATCCATCTATCGCCCTTTTATATCACCATGAATACTGACATTCTTCTCCAGAGCTCTTAATTATTTCTAACAATTAATCAGCTAAACCAACCCAAGAAATCAATGGCCTTGCTGCTCTCCCACAGTTTATATACCATACCATACACTAGCATGACTCTGTGCCAGCAATTCAGGGGATACAAGAGATTTATGAAACTCTCTGCTGCAGATAATAATTACCACTTCATAGAAACAGATCCTAAAATTTGATACGGTTTATTCAATGACAAAACTGAGAACATTCTGCAGGTTTTTTAAAAAAAAAAAAAAAAATCTACACCTGTAACACAATCTCCTCTTCCAAAAAGGGGAAAAAAAAAAATCTTTAGCAATACAGTTAAAAAAAAAAAAAAAAACTGACATTTTCCTACAATGAAAAGTATGTTTTGGAAATGCATATGAACTAGATTGAAGTAATACTCTTATCTGAGTTAATTAAGCAACAGGTTACAGCTCTGTTGATTTGCTGTTCCTCTGCAGTATTCTACCAGAACACACTGATAAGAAAAGCAAGCAGCATTTATTTTTGCCAGCATAAAACAAAGGCATCAACATCAACACTTCCTTCAGTAGGTGAAGGAAAAGGAAAAGGTAACGAGTTGTATAAAAGGAGTGGAAAGGGGAGCTGGAGATCTGGCAGCACCAACTGTCCATGTGTCGGGGTCATTGTCAGGAAATGGAACAGTGAAATAAACTGACATTCCTTTCATAGTTGCATACAATAGATGAAATTAAATCAAAGTGTCCTTCAGGGAGGAAGCAGCAGAACATCAACAGTCAAGAGTTCACAGCATGGCATGAAATATTACCAGCTTTCAGTCAGAAAAAAATAATCAAAAACTTTGAAGTAATTTCAGTATTGCATAAGCAGAATTTTCCACTTTATTACTGCCTGCCTCAAACTGGTTTCTTCAGATCATTTCCATTTGTCAAAGCTTCATGGTTTGCAAACACCTGCTTGCAAGAAACTTGGAAATTCTGAATATCCAAGAGGCTGTCAACTCCTGTTGGTGCAACTAATGGTAACAGACTGTGCTTCAAAGTTATGACAGCAAAGTCAAGTGACAGGCAATTTTTAATTTCACTGAAAGTATTTACTTACCTAACAGAAAAGTTATAATGATCATGTCCTAAGCAACACTTTCTATGCTAGTGGTCTGGTTGATGGCAAGTCAGGAAGAATTGAGGAACTTCTGAGTAAAAACAATTATACGGATCATTTCATCTCATTCACTCTATTTTCCTTATTCCTTGAATAAGAAGGGAGGTGTATAATGTGAATCCATTTCAAAAGCAATATAAAAGAACATTCTGAGACTTTAAATGTTAGAAAAGTGCAGAAAGTATTAGTAGCCTTTTATGTGCACTACGTGGTTTTTTGATTAGCCATCTATGTGCTTTGGAGGAGACTTGCTACTTTCTTAAAGCTTGTCATGAAACAGATGCTTCTCATAGACAAGGTAGGAGTATTTATAACACATGTGAAAAGCCTCCATTGTTGTTGTGAAGATTTTTAATTGGATAAAACATACTGATGAACTGTGAAAGTCAGATTTTGCACATGTATGTATCCCATAATGCCAACAGTGAATACATGATAGTCTGGAATGTCTCAGTTATGAAGAACTATGAATTCAAGATTATTTCTGCAGAATAAAGCCATTTTTAAAGTTAGCATTAATCACATACATACTCACACACACACTCTTCTTTATATATCGGTATGCTCTGAATATGACCGTCAGTTTATATTGTCAGGAAGTATGTGGCTAAATAAGAGTCATGAGAACATGAAAGACTCACCCTCTCTCCTGAGCTTTTTGGCTATGGCTGAAAAAGCTATTTAATCTGCTTATTAAAGAATCAAATAGCAATACTGGCCATTTTTATCTGCATAATAATGGGAATATTTTTGGTAACCTCTGTACTAACTGTTGCTCTTTGATTTTATTTGAAAGCAATCAAAACCAAATGCTCCTTTTCAGTATCAAACTGATCACTGTTAATAGCTTGTTACATTTTCTTCTGAAGACATAATGAATAGATGAAGAGATAACAATAAAAGATGTAAACATGTTAACATTTCGAAAGTTCTGATATTCAGAAATACACTTCGAATCACTTATTTCAACTGAAGCACCAATCCTGTCTGGCAGCAAAAGAAACCAAACAAATATCAATATTGACAAAGCAATCAGAAGGGATTCCACCAAGTTGTTCCTCCTTCCATCTGTCTCCATATCCTGTTTTTTGGGATGGAAAAATCAGCTTACTGTCACTTATTCATTCAGAACTACTATAAAATGTTATTTCTGCAGCACCACTTATAGAGTTTAAGATAATAACACAAACAGAAAATAAAATAATCCCTTCTCCACCAAGATTATAAACGGAATCTTAAACAAAGCAACCACACCCTCACTCCTAGTTTTGCTGCACTTCATAGTGGCTTCCCCCACCCTCCCCCCCACGTTATTATCCTCCCTTGTTATATCACAAATTAAAAGCGCTTGTCTGGTCTCTTCTGTGCAGAGCAGCTGCTGTAACCATGCCAAACCCTTCTGGGGTTATCAGTGTTTCTCACAGACACAATAGTTCACCTATGTACCACGAACTGTAAACACGGGGATTTAGAGTGTAAGCTTTTCAAGCACTGAAGAAAGTCTTTGTTTTCATGTATTAGTAAGGATGGATAACTCATTGCTGTATTTCCCAGCTCTTACTCCTCTATTTATCCTCAGAAGTATATTGCTTCAACCTCTTTGTAATGGGTTGTGTGACAGTATTTTTGAAAGTCCAAATACATTTTACCACTTTGTTTCCTCTTGTCTGGTACTACTTTGATAAATCCAAAGCTTTTTAATTTCTTATTGATGAGCAGTTCTTTTGTAGACGACATGTTTTAAACGACTATGTGTGTTACTTCAACTACTGAGTTATGAGTTTGATCAAGATCGTCAGCACAGAAATGTCAGTCCACTGTCTTTCAGAGTACCTATTTTTGCCCAGCACTCCAGTACAGCTACTGATTCTAGCTGAACACGCGCTTGCTACGAATTCTGCTGCTTTGACACTCGGATTTTACTCTCCGAACAGAGTGATTTGTCACAACTTACTGGTTGGCTCTGGAACCCTTTCTTTTAGCACCTTTTTCGCCGGCAACGCTTCTTCCCTCAAGCCAGGAGACAGCACACCCAGCGCAGGCTCCTCTCCCACAGCTCTCGTGGCGGCGGTGGGCACAGGGCAAGCCCTGCACGCTCGCCCGCGGCCACCGAAGGCTTCCCCGACCCTGCCGGCACCTTTCCAGGAGAACCCGGCTCCCCCAGATGCTGAAGGTGAAGGGAGGGGTGGGCTGTGCAAAAAAAAAAAAAACTCCCTTCTCAGTAACGCCGCAGAGGAGACCGGGAATAAGTTAACCAGGTGAGCGAGGAAAATCAGCACGCTTCTGATTTTACCTATCTAATTACAACTGTAGATCAGCACTAGGGTATTCCTACTGCTTTCTCGTCAAGAAATCCGTCGTAACACAGCATGAGGAAACTACCCACCCTGTTTAAAATAAAACAAAACTGATTTCTACAAAATACGCCCGCAGTTCCAAGTCCCGCTATTGGCTGTTCAGCAGCAAACTACACAAAACATTCAACAAAAGTAGCCCCAACCCTGCAAACGTGTATACAAATAGAGACGCACCTGGATACAGCCAAACAGGGGAGTATCAACCCTCTGTCCTTCCACAGCACTGAGCTCTTCTTATGTTTTTATTTGCGTGAAAATTGACATTGTGAGCCACCATTTCAGAAAATGAGCAACAACAAAAGAACACTGACCCACAACACGGTTGCAACATCCAGTATAAATGGAAACTTCACATGTATTGGAGGAAAACATTTCCTAGATATATTATCTAAACTGCTTTACCTTTACAGCCGATTGCTGTAATACAGCTATATGTATAGCGATAGCTTGAAAGCTACGTCAACAGAAATATAATTTATTCCTGGCTGTGTATAGTTACCTGGGGTTATCTCTATTAATGAGTAAGAAAAAACTTTCTTTTCTGGCATCCAGAAATAGCTTGCTTTTCAGAAGCAAGACATAAAAACTAGGAGGAACTCTTTTTGATATGTTCCCAGTGCAAAACTCCTCCAGTTAAACTGATACCTGTGAACTTAGAAAATAGATATTTGTGGAACAGAATTATTAAGATCAATTTAAGCTGGTTTAGCTATTTAACCATTGTGCTGTAGAACAAACACTGATCTTTTGAGGCATAGTTGGAATAACTGTAGGATAAGGCACTCATAAATAATCTTACCGGAGATGGTTTGGCCTTGTAGTGACAGCTGCAAAGAAACATAAAGAAGCTGCAAATTAACAACAAAACCAGAGCAGGCCAGCCTGGAAGGACAAGGTGTACGTGACCACAGGGCTGAGTTTGCACAGAAGTCAGGGTCAGCTGGCCAACACAGTGAAGAAGACTACGAGCCTTCATCTGAAGACCCCCAACCACCACCTGAAGACTCCAACACACATGCACGAGAGACATTAACATATGCCAATGAGTTCCCAGAAAAGTTATGAATATGATAAAAATGCAGTGAATATGTATGATTAAGGTCATATAAATGCTTGTTGATTTCATTCTCACACACACACATCAGGAGGAGCCACCCCTGTGTGTCCGGCGCTGTAATAAAGAATGCCTGCTCTCTAAAACTCCAAAATTGAGTCTTAGGGAGTGAATTCATTACCACCTTCCAGTAGCAAAACCAGTACTATTGAAACGTGCTAGAGATACCTTTCCATAAGTATGTTTCCTTGCTGCATGGAAACTAGTAACGGTACTGAAGACAGAGTACAAAAGTTTTCAATATAGTGTCATAAACATAATTACTTGCCGGGGACTTCAGCTGTACAGGACAAAGACATCTGCAGGCAGCAATTACCAAGATCACTCTGGTTTGACCTGAAGAAAACATTTCCAAAACCTGGAAATTAAATTAATCTTCACCTGTATTCAGGTAATGTCTACTCTCAAAAAACACAGAGCAAGATTCTCCACTAATGAAGATTTCATAGTCTCTAAACAAGACTGAGAGTGTCTAACTGGCCTTGTTTCTTTAAAGGCATTTTCTTGCATGATTTTTAACAGTCTTCGTATCAGCAGGTCACAGAAAGGCTTTCTGCTACCAACAGTTAAACTGGTATGTCCAGAAATAGTTAAACCAAAATCCAGTGTAACTACTGCAACAAATAATGGCAAAGAAGAATCTGCTAGAAGAAAACAACTTGCAGTGGGAAGGACAGTCATGTGCTAAGCATGCAACTTTTAGGTTCCATGGGAAAGCCTATAAATGTAAATGGGTGTTAGTTCTGAAAGGTTTATGCACATTATTTTTTTTTTCTAAAAAACCCCAAAGCCTTACAGCTATTATATTGCTCACGCAAGCTCCTTAATTCAACAAAGGCATCTACTGCATAATCTTTGATACAAGAATGAGATGCAAAGTCATGACCACAGACACATTTTCTGCAGTCATCTACACAACAGCTATCTGAATGTCTCTTATCTGAGCATCTTGGAGGATGGGAACCTCATCATGACCTGCAAGATGCCAGTTAAGGAGTAATTCAGGGTCTCCAATTCTGAACATGGCAAAAAGTAGTTTTTTTGTATTGAAAATGTATGTAATACTATTAGGCTTAGCAGTCTGAAAGAAGTTGTTATTGAAGCCACTAGGTTTTCTTCCTGTCTACAGATACTTTTAGATATTCTCCATTTGTCTTGACTAATGCAAAAAAAGATTTAAGTACAGAAAAAAAACCCAAAAGGATACTTTCCAGAGATAGAAGCTGCAGTGGCCAAGGATGCTGTAGCTAATTCTTGTGTTACTGATGACCAACAATGCAGAACTCCACGCTACGAATGACGACTGATGATGACATGTGAGACCATGGTCCCATTCGTAAGATTTGCAGCTCTTCACGAAGGTGAACATTTTCACAACTGTAGGCATGGATTTACTGCTGAGGCCCTTCAAGAACTTCATGGAGGCTCCACTGATGGCAGCCAGCTGCTGTAGTCATTCCGTGGCCCTGAGATGTGGTTGGGGATGGCAGAAACCACCAGTTTCAGGGTGGATACAAAGGTGGTGAGATGAGAAGTTGTAACCACCTTGGAGGTGTTACTGTAGGTCTGCTGTTCTTTAACCCAATTCTGATATATGCACACAGTTCCCAGGAGAGATATCAGCGGCGGGATGGAATACAGTTTGCAAAGAAATGTACCAGTGGTGGTTTTGGGTTGGGGAACAGGAGGAGAACCAGTTCTCTAATTGCAAACCTGTTGCCTGGTCTATACCCAACACAGAAAAATCACACCTGTCTTCCAGGGACCTGACAAACTGCTCACATTTTAGCTCCATCACTGACTGCTCTACGATAAAACAAGTGAGAAAGTAATCTGCTCAGAATTTCTCAGAAAGGTCCTGATACTCTGTGAAAATGGGGACTGGACTGTACCAATCTCCTCAAGAACCCACCTGGATCTTGAATTGATTCATCAAATATCAGAGGGGGAGAAATACCTTCTCAAACAGAACAGACAAGCCCCACTCACCAGAGTCATACTGATTTCCTAAGCTGAAACGAAGCCTTTATGAGCAGTGGTATCCACCATGGGGCACAAGTCTCTGGCAGGGCAGATGCCTGATTAGGGGCTGGTATCACCAAATGCCAGATAAAATGGGAAAGTGCTTTGCCTGTGGGCATTACTCAGTGTGTCTCTGGCAAGCGTCAGAGGCTGACAAGAGAAGTCCCAGCTCCAGAATATACCCCTACCATCATAAATAACTAATCAAGGGCCAGAAAAAATGAAACAAAATGCAGGTAACTTTCCAACAGAATGCCAGTTTGCTGACTGGTGGGGCAATGATGAAGCTGTTCAGGTGGGACAGTAGCAAATGTAGAGCCTTCTCCCTCAAAAGTTTTACTACTCCTTTCCCTCTGGTAATTTTCAGTGGTAAGTTCCTTTTCCAGAAAAGATGTAAAATCTTTATGAAGCTGTGCATTACAATGCCCAAGTTTCTGGCAGGGAGCTGATGCATAACTTTTGATAATTCTTGGAGGCCGGTTAACCCAAGGCTGTGGATCAACCAGTGGCTGCTGCTTTTTTGGGAGTCTGTATTGAACACCACCAGTAACTGCCCCCTCTCAGGCTGCTTCAAAGCTGCCTCTTTTTCAGGCTGATGCTGGTTCTCTTCTAGCCATCCAACAGTTTCTCAGTAAAACACAATCTAAAAGAACTTCATTTATTGACGAGTGTGGACAGTTTACACGGCCTTAGAGCAAACAGTTTTTCAGTGGGTGTATGAGGCAGGGTCACTATTCTCCTCTGTTGGTTATAACATTGTCCAATTAGGCAGCATGGTCTGTTACCACAGCTTTGTCAGCCAGAGACAGATGAGGAAAAAGGAGTTATTAGCTGGTTTAGCCCTGGAGCTTTTTATGGGGGCAGCTCACAGTTTAGGAGTTGACTCTTCAAAGATGTTTCCCTTCTCAACTCATAAAGAGATACAGCTCTGGTTTGTTAGCAATCTGTAAATGTAGTTTGTTCTTACAATGATGCCCAAGGAGATCCAAAAGTTTGCAAGTGCTGGAGACTATTCCTAAATTACACTAGAATAATGAAGCATATATGAACCATTATCACATTTATCAACTCTCAGTTTAAGAAACTTCCTAGAATGGGGATGACAAAAATAGCTGACTGTCATCTTTGAAGTGGCAACCACTCACTTTCTTGAGTTTGTACTATGAAAAAATTTTTGGTTCCCTCCTTAATGCAAAAAGTCCCCTTATCACAAAAATCATCACACACAACTCTCAAAGGATTAATTTGTTTTAGCATCTTTGAGTAAAATAAGAGCATGGTAATAAAAAAACTTCTGGAAGAAAAATAATCTGTGACCCCCCACAAGGCATCCTGACCACTCAGCTCAGTAGACCCAGTATCAGCACTGGTGACAAGTGATCATGTCCTTCCTCGCGGTGTCTTTTGTTCACACCACCTACACTCTCCCCATCTTTGTGAAGCACCCAAATGCTGTGACATTATCCATCCCCCCTGGGAGAACGTGTGACCATTACAGGGCTCCACCGTACAGCTGGATCAGCACAGTCCCTGCCCAGACACAGCCAGCACGGAGGGAGAGGAGGACGCCTGGTGATGGGCCCAGGAGAAACTGAAATGACAGACACCTCTTCTCCACACCCCAGACGCCTGCCATGAAATCCACCAGTGTGTTGACCAGTAGCCTCTGCTGAAGGCTTTTCTCCCAGGCTTGAGCTGCAGGCAGACGACCTGCTGTTCCACCACAGGCACACTGGTGTCCCATCAGAGGAAACAGAGATCTGGTGCTTCTGTCACTTAGCCCCACAGCGCATCTCACGACAGGAGACACAACACCAGTTCCACAAGGTAAAATAGAAAACAAAGCGTCCTGGGAGTGAGGCATTCTCCTAAAGCATCAATGTTGGGTGTGGTAGCTCCAGGTTTGACTCATTCACCACTTCCAACTAGGAGGTTCTTCAATCCAAGTGGACCGGCACATGCCCGAACACAGGAGATTAAGAATTGATTTTCTCCCACAAGCAGACAGCTTGCTAGAAATCACACAGATGTTCCCAGGTAATTAGAGCTGTCTCAAATGTAAGCAGGCTCCCAGAGGAGATGCTTTCTTTGCACCATTACTGATATACCTCAGTTGCCCTACCTATATGTGCATCTTGGTGGTTTCTCCACCTGGGTTAATCCCTTCAAGGAGGACGGTTAAACAGAATGGGAATTACTTTGAAACTCAAGGCAATTTGGTTAAATCTGCTGAAATTTGTTGCAGCATCCTTCTCCCTAATTTCATTCCCTACCTTGTCCCCTTCATTCGTTTTTATTTTTGAGGGAAACTGAGCAAAAATTGCTTATAATGAAAATCTAGAGTCACAAGGGAAAAAGGTCTACTCATAGCTCTGGAGAAAGGAGGATACCACTCTTCATTGACTCTTAAATAAAAGATAGTATGCAAAGTATTTTTAGAGTGAATTTTACTATCAGATTATTCATTTTACTTGTGAAAAAAGTTACCAACAGGCTATCTTATCCCACAGGAAAGTGAAGCTGATTACTGGCCTCGCTCTTTAGTTACCAGAATTTCCCACAACTGTTTACAAAATGACCACCTCTAAATGAAACGTAATTTTTAAAACAAACTAAATGTGTAAAGAGTCTTGATTAAGTGATTAAAGACTAACACTCGAAAATCTGTTTCCAGTGTGAAATAAAACCCTAGAAAAAATTAATTAAAAAGTGAGTTTTTCATGGCCCTTCCTCCTTTTTCAGCAGCTTATATTCAGTTTTAGGAGGTGACTCGACGCTTCTTTCCCTTCTACTCAGCACCGGTGAGGCCACACCTGGAGTGCTGAGGCTGCCTGGCATGAGACAGACACAGACGTACTGCAGCAAGTCCACCGACATGTCACAAAGGATTGGAGCATCTGTTGCATGAGGAGAGGCTGAGAGAGCTGGGGGTGCCCCACCTGGAGAAGAGCAGTTTCCTATCCAAGAGGGGGGTCCTACTCATGGATGTAGTATCACCCGGGCTCTTCTCAGTGGTGCCCCATGACAGAAGAGACAATGGTGTTACACTGAAATATAGGATATCTCATCTTAAACATGAGAAAAAAACATTTTTCCTCTGAGGGTGCTCGAACACTGAGCACAGGTTGCCCGGAGATTGTCCCTGAAGATACTTGAGACCTGCTCTGACATGGTCCTGGCAACCTGCCTGAGATGATTCTGATCTGGGCAAGAGGTTCAGCGGGGCTATCCCCTGCAAACCTCAGCCGTTCTGTGATTCTCTGTTGCTTTGAAATATCATAATTAATAACGTATATGCAGACCTCCGCTACCTTTCCTCAAAATACTGGTTTGCCTCCCACTTTCTGGTTGCACTGGTGCAGCAGTGCTGCAGTCAGCATCCACAACGAACATCCACCCCTTAGAGCAGAGTATGTCCAAGATATCGACATACTCTCAGATGTTTATCGACATAAACCCTGAACACTTCAAAGCAAGCTTATACACAAATATGCCTTCAATTTATGCTGGAGTGCTCACATATGTTGTAACTTAAACCCTTCCCCCCTGCACACTCCAGCCTTTTCTGTAAAGAAATCCATTATTTTCAAAGGTACAGCAACACATTGTGTATGACTATATAAACATGAAGCTGCTTCCCTCATGCACTTGAGAGTGCATTTACCTGCACTCTCAAAAATCCCAAGACTATAATCTTTTTCAAAAATGAAAAAAAATGTGCTTCTTTAAGCAGGATAAACAAAAGCCATCATGAAATGCAGTAGATCTGACTTTCATCTGTGCAGAATTACTCAGTCCCCAGGACAAGCAAAAAGAATGAGTACTGTTGGGCCATTCTGATTTTAAGAAGATTATGGGAAGTTATATGGGCTGTGTGAGTACATTTTTGCAAGTACACGGGCACTTTCACTCATGAACATGTGATGCATACACAAAGTAAACAGGGAAATAGAAGTAGTCTGTAAGGGGATGAAAATACACTGAAAATACAAAAATCACATACTTCTGTCCAAAATAAACCTTAAATTCCTAACTGTAAAGCATTTTTTAAAAAAAGCATTTACCAAACTGTAAAGCATTAAAATCATGTCTGCATTTCCTTTTTCTGTTTTTTTTCAAAGACTCGGTTTCGGGCAGATGCAGCAGTATCCTCATTTCTGACAGCTAGCATTTCTATCACCGCTAGAGAAACTTGCAGTATCACACACAAAAATCCTCTCATTTGCCTGAAGAGTGCAGAATTACACTGCAAGTTATGTCAAACATGGCACATGAAGAATAACTCAACTGGGAGTTAGAGACAGGTGTCACATCCATATCAAGGATGATATGTGAACAATTAGCTGTCTCCATTTCAAAATGAGATAAGTACCTGAAGTCAACATATATGCCATATGCATCATTCCTTCAAAAAAGAAGAAATCTTCAGTCACTGTATTTAAAAATACACTCTCCACATTTTCACAACAGAAAGCCATACTAAAATTTTCCCAACTTAATTTTCCACAATAGTAATCATAATAAATTATATACATAAATATACACACATTTTACATAACCTCGGTTATTCAGAAGTAGCTTTATATTTAAATCATATGACAAAGATATACTTTAAATTTTGGGAAATACAACTATCAGAACACGGCATTTGAATTATTCTGAATTGATTTTAAAACAAATACAGCGACAGTGTCGCTAACAGTAAAACACTCAACTCCTTCTAAGATGAACTTCATTAGTGCTTGTTGTACTCGTACTTCAAAAGATCAATGTTATGAGGATAACACTGGTCTGTTAAATACAAATGGCAAAAACATTTTAAAAATAAGATTACAGTTTTACAGGCAACTAGATTTACTGGACTATGTGCTGCCTAAGTATTTAGCAATATTCAGTTGCCATTAAGGAATAACAGCGTTTTACAGCCACAAAAATCTATAAAAATCCACAAACTACTCAGCAGAAGACAGATATCTGAGAGCAATTGAAAAGGAAGAAGAATGGTCTTCAAACTACTGAACCCTCAAGTAATTAAATAGACACATTCTTCTGTTAACATGGAAAATTGAGCTAAAGAACGACAACAGTGAGATTTCAGAAAATCTCCTGTATTCCAAACTACTGCAGACATCAGTCTATCAGTGAGTGATGCTTCTCTCTGTGTCATTCTGTAAACTCTAAACTGAAGAAACAGTTTTCTTCATTCTGTATTATCAACTTAGGGCATGCAGTTTCCATCAAAAGCAAACATTTAATTATTTTCAAGACAGAATTTTAAATTACCTACATTTTAAAGCAGGACGCGTATAGTACTATATCACAGCATGATCGACCTTGTAAAAAAACCTAAATTCCTACCTTACCAGGTCCAAATTGAGAAGTTCCTCCAGCTTTCACCTATCTCAAATAGTATTACAGGAGTGAGTTAACTATCTTTTGCTTCACAAAGACACTTGCAAATCTGAATTAGCCTTTCGAGCTGACAACTGCTCAGTAATACTGCTCACCTCCATCTGGTAGCAACAGCTCTGTGCAAATATCATTTGACTACTGCTGTGAACTGCAGCTACTCAGAACGAAAGTAAGATAAATCTTGATATGTGAATATGTTTCAACACATATTCAGAGGAAATGACTCAACTATCTCCACATCTTTAAACACTGAAAGCTGCTTCCTCCCCGCTCCCCCACTGCAGATGATGGTGTAAACTGAAGGGTTCTGTGGTTTATCTATTAAATATTGGTATCAAACAAATATTAAAGTTCAACTGGTGAGCACTACATTATAGATCATCCCTACCGTGACTTTTTTTCGCATAATACCTTCAGCAGAGAAATACTAAACTTAAATGTTTGTTTTAATAAATGCATATGTAAATATTCCATGGAAATAAAAGAGAACACATACTTTCTATCCTAGGATGCTTTCTATCCCAGTATATTAATTCTGAAGATATTCTGAGATTTAAAAGCAGTATTCAGATACCACATGACAGTAATCTCATAAAATTTCAGAAAAACTCCTTCTTGACAGTTATAGAAATATCAGGAGCTGAAAAAGAAGGAGTTGAGATAAGGAAGCAATAAAAATGCAGATTTCATCCAACTGAATTTTAGTATGCATTCAGTTATAACTGAAGAAGTATAACTATTCCACAACCAGATATGTATTATTATTTGTTTGACATTTCAGCCTGTCCAGTCTTACATACCTTTAGTATGACAATTTATTCCTTCATTCTCTACCCACTGAAGAAACTTGATTTAATCTAGCTTGAATCTTGAATATAGAAGAATCAGCTCTCCTTGAAACCTCTACATGTCCTGTACATTTTGTAGTCAGTATCAGACTGCTTAGGATCTATGGGTTCTCAGTTTTCTGGGGTTTGGCTTCTCTGCAGTAAACATAATATTTCACAGGTGATGAGAAACAAGCACCATTTGGAAACACGTATTCTCTCTTTCTAGACCTCTCCATTCCACAAGGATGCCTCTGGATGCCTGGGACCCCCTCTCAGATTCGTGCAGTTCACCCAGGAATATGCAAGTCTAAATTTAAATCCAGTGGTGTGAGTCTGAAATACTACTTCTAAACTTTATGCATAATCAGAAAGCACACAGCAGCCTGCAACCAAGCAGGCAAACCACTTTTCTCAGGAAGTCATCTTTTAAACATTGAAATAACTGGTTTAACGTGTATCGCTAATGGCTGTAAGGAAACACTGTTAAGGAATTCCAGATTCTTCCCTCAACAGTCCCTTACTACAAAGCAGAAGAGTTTGGTCAAATTACTTATATCACATAGCAGCCCAACTGTACACTAGACTTGGTCAGAGTCTTCCACCTTTTTCTTAATTTCAGCTTCATTTACCACTTCAAAGTTGTGCAGTTAAATATGCTTTTGGCATTCACTTCAGGAAAAAAAAATATCACTCAAAGAAAAAAGAGCATGTATCAGAATCACTCACCTAAGACTGTGACTACAGGTCTTGATAGACCTGGATGAGGTGTGAGACACTGAAGTAACAGAAAGGGGTGCAGAAGGAACCTCAAGAAGACATCACCCCCCTGGCATGAAGAAAGATTATATAGGTGACATATATATGACACACATGTGACTATATGTATGTGACACTACCAAAATCTCCATGCCAACAGGTGAAGACAACTTCCTTTTTGGCAGACCTCTCTTCACTACCAGCACCCAGAAGAAACTGAGGAGAACAGATTAGTAAGGAGTAAAGCATCTCCTTTCTCTACTATAAGATATATTTTCCCAAAACCAGCAAAGTTTTATTTTAAAAAATGATAGGGACTTATGGTTTTGTTATTAAGATAAGTATCTGAGTAGCTTTTATGGCTTCAGATACAAGCACCTGCCCTTGCCCATATTATTTAATCCCTCTTATGCCTCATTTTCGACCACCAGAACCAGCATAATAATTCTCCCTTACTTTGCAGACGAACGGCAGAGCACTCAGATATTGCTGTGATAGGGTCCACAAAAGGAACAGTAACATTTGTTATCTCCCCAACTGCAGCTCTGGAGAACAATGAATTCATTTTTAAATAGCACATATGTTGCCATTCTCATTTAGCAGCAATTTCCAAAGAGCTTCACATATTTTCCATAGAGGAAAAGCAAGCAAATGAGGATAGAACACTACGGAAAGCAGGAATTGTAAGGTGCACGTTTTTTAAAGCAATGTCACCTATCACTGCTGTCTGCCTTCAAAGCAGTGAACCCCATCTGCTCCAAACTAATAAATATTAAAAGACAGATTCTTATATATGGTCAAAAGCCAGCTGGGAAGAGCTCTTTGCAGAAGTGGCCTGAAATACGGCAAAACAGCCATCACTTTTCATGGTAAAAGAAAGCAGTTTTCCACTCAAGACCAGAACATGCTGGAACAGGGGTGCTGCTGATGAGGACCCACCCCAACGAGCCCCTCAGACACGTGGATAAAAACAGGGAGGTGGAGATCAGCACACTTCCCATCAGGAAGGTATCCCCTCCCTGACTGATGCCTTCTGGCCTCTCCATCACCTGGGCAGTCCCAACAGCCACTCTCCTGGGTCCTCACGCTGAGGGCTTCCCCCCAAAACCACTGATGGCTTCTCTTCCATGCCAGCAAAGGGACAAAGGAAATGGGTATGGACTGAAATGCCATCCAGAGCGGTCCGATGGATGCTTGGATGCAAAGCTGTGATACTGAGCGCCCCACGCTACCACATACACACAATAGCGTGCATCTCCCACAATGGTGGGAGAATATCTTTCTTTTTGTCTCTTTTTTTTTCATGTGCCTCTCTCCTTAGTTTCTAAAGGCACATGACGAAGTACTGTTACACCAACAAATGTTTTGCAAATTTAGTTTTTGAAGCCCTATTAGGATCGATGAGAAATCAGTTATTTAGAATGAAAAGCAGGTCTCATAGCTCTCTGCTATGAGAAATTAAACAGCAGACAATGGACCTGCAACACTCAGTGAAGTGTGTTTAAAATGTGCATTTTCTGATGAAGCTCATATGCCAATAAACACATAATAAAAACACTTTCTACAGTATCCACGTGCACATTTCAGTTGGATGACTTAGCTTTGGAAACAATCATCTGAAAAGGTTCTTTAGTCATATTAAGAAAAAATAAACTCTGATTAACAACGCCCTAATCTAGTCATTTGAGCAACGCATTGTACATTGACCTGAAAGAGTGGAACAACTTACTTCAGCTGTTCCACTTAGACAACAGTGGTGATGCTTTTCTTCAGAAAACTTTACAGCTTCGTGGACAGCATCCAGTTTCCAAGAGTTTGCTGCACCATTCAAAAGGAAAATACTACAGACAAGAGTTTTGTAACGTTACTTCCTGATTTAGAATTCTAAATTATTACAGAATTAATGAGAAAGCTCTTGTTAGTATTGGTATGGTAAGGGGAAATAATCTTCAGTTCATGAAAAGACAGTAATTGTAACACTGCAACGATGTCTGATTAGGATAGAAGCATATTGAATTCAGTATTAGACTGACAAGTACTGTATTTCTTTCAGCTCAAGAACTTTGTTTAATGTGATAGAATTTTTTTCTTAATTTCACAGAACGCAGATACTTTCGCTGCTGTTGAATGCTTAATCTTCTAATCACAGGCACATTGAGCAGCACTTGAGCTGCCCGGTGTGCAGCAGAGCAATGCTTCAGGCTGGCCACCCGGCCAGCGCTCCTTCCTTCGTTCACTCTGTGGAGCCTTAATTTCATAACCAAGAGACAGAACAGCAACCATAACCATTAGCGACAATGGTTAACTACAAATAATGGCACCAAAACTATGATGCAGCCAGGGTGAATAATTTACATGAGTTAAACTGCTAATGCCAGTTTCCCTATACCTTGACTAATGCCTCTTGTTTTTCTCTGCATAGTGACAGCATACTTCACATGAATTTCTTATTAATTACATCTGCCTACATGAATTATTTCTGCAGATGATATCAAATACACTTTACTAAGATACTGAGTTTCCTACTGAAACGTGAAAAAAATACCAAAAAATAAGTAACAATTTTACTGAGTATATAGGCTCCAGCCTTACCCCTACAGACCACTAAGGAGTCAGTAGCTGCCAGGTGGAAAGAAAACTGAAGCTGGCTACTCCTTGTACGTGTGGAAGTGTGGAAGCCTTGGAAATGATTGCTCTAGTCCTGCCTGTTGTGAACACACTTCTCCACCCAAACAGCAGCCATGAGAGTGCATCTTCCAGGACGAGAAGACCAGGCTTCTCATGCCTGTTGGCCTGTTAGACAAAAGAAGGGTGATGAGGATGAAGAGGCCCTTGATGTAAATCAGAACAAAAATTTCAAACACAAGGACCACAACTGTCCTTCCAAGAACATCACTACAAACCCGGGTAGAGGAGATTTCTCTAGAGATAGGGAGCAGCAAACCTGGAATAGATACAAATGATCATCTGTGAATTTCCCTGAGAAAATACTGTCTACCTGACAGCCTGCTAGAATGGAGTTATCAGGCACCATCATTTACACTTTCACACTACCAGCCAACAGAGAGTAAAAATGCTTCTCACAATATGCTTTTCACAAAAGAACTGCCTGAGGCAGGGATACTGGAGAGGCTGTTAAATCAATATTTAAGAGTGAAAAACACAAATAACACAGTATTTTGACCAACAAGAGTCCCAGAAGGACTGGAAGAGCTGCTGCAAATGGGCAGTGACACCAGCACCCTGTCCTGTGCAGAGACCACAGCTTCACTGAACTTCGGCAGCAAGCCCACTCACCTGCAAAGAGTCAGCAGCCAATGAAACAGACAAGCTGACAATAAATCTTTAAAAATCAGAAAGACTGTATGGTAATATGCTTGTATAGAGAGGAATATGTGGAAGAATAAAAATGAAAAACAACCAGAAAACCAGACAGAGAGGTGACTTGTTTTTCCACATTTTACATTACTAATGCAGGTTATACCAGGGATTAGATCCTCTGTGGTAGATAAACACTGAAAGATTTCGGCAATTCCACAGGAATACAGCAGTTCTGCTCCCCTACTGCTGGTACAACTGTGCTTTCCTCATCTGAAAAAAGTGCATTTGCATGCCAGATGCACCAAAGCTGGTAAATTCTAAATGAGGTCACCAAAGCCAAGCTGACGGCCTGCTATGAGGAGAGGGCTGGCTTGCTGGGTGAAGGGAGGGCAGCAGGTGGAGTTCATCTCCACATTAACAAGGCTGTTGGCACCATTTCCCACATCTTCATCAATGAGCTGACAAAATATGGACTGCCTAAATGGACAGAAATTTAGTTTCATTGCTCATGTAAATGGTAGATAATATCTATAGTATTTATATCAATTCCTGGAAATATTCCTCCAGGACTTTCTAGATTATGTCCATTGAAACCCATTCTAGAGCATCATTACAAAAGCAGTTTTGATTCCTGGCTGTGAGACAACTAAATACAACTTCAGGTGATTTTGGTTACACTAGTGCCTCGCCGTATAAATGAGGCAATCTGCTCAGGTATGCCTACACACAGGGCAAGACCTGTCAAAAATCCCTAGCCAGCCATGAACAACCTGGTTCCAAAACGAGGAGCTCAGAGTTGGGCATGGATGAGCAACTCAACGATACAACACATATAAACACCTTAAACATAGACACCTTAAAATGTTATTTTTCTACATTGTTTTTTGATGATCTATGGAGCTCTACAGTGACATGTAAATGGGAGCAGCTAATCCAGGACAACACTTACAGTTTTTATATTCTCCCATAACTACACTCTTGAATCTCTATCACAGTCCCCATGCAAACCAGGTTAGTACCTCTTTTCACATCTTCACGCAGATGGGCTAAGGCAATTCTTATCGGCTGAAAGATCTGGCAGCATTTCTGGCAGAATTCACATCCCAATTTTTTTTCCTGCCCTGTGGCTTGGAACGTTTCTAGCGCAACATACTTGATATGTTTCTTGTAACCTCCTTTGGGTATCTGTCTTCTGTGTATTCCTTTTGCCTACCCTAACATCTTTCAAATCGTGAGAATTCCTGGGGAAAGAAATCTATTGTGATAGCAGCTTGACAGGCAAAGCTACTATATGACTTTACACTTATTTCACCTATTGTATGGAAATTACAGCTTTCTTCCCCTTATCCAAGAGCTGTCTAGCTTTTTGCAGGTGGATTTGATAGTCAGACCCGTAAGTGTTCACTTGGTAGCACAAGTCATCGAATTCTGCCCTGAAGACCTGAAAAAGTCAGTTTGCCCTCAGGAAACTAAGTGGACACCACAGATAACACGCAACAACACAATATCAGATTAAATCCTTACTCTTCCCATATTAAAAAGCACATACTTTATTTGAAATTTCTGGTTCTGTTCCTGTCACCTGTAAAATACATCTCTCATCTCAGCTGAGTAAAGAACTACCCAGACACCACACAATAAAGAGCTGTTGAAGTACTTATGGAAAAGGAACCCCTGGTAAAGAATAAACCCTTATGCAAGCACTCATTTAAAATTTACTGATGTTGTATTTCCCCAAATGAGAGATTATCTGCTCAACAGAAATTCTAGGTCTATAAACACAATCTTGAAATAAGCAGTCATTCATGTAAATGAGAGACTATCCACTCATGTACTTATGTACTAAGGGAGCTACCACCTTACTAAATGATAATGGAAGTTAAGAAAAAGCTCTGTGAAGAACTGAACCACCCCGGTTTAGACTCGCAGCCCTGGTGCAATGTAACTGCTGAAGATATCAACTTTAAGAAATATTCTGAACTTTACCGTCAGCCATATCTGAACTGGACATGTGTTATGACAGATACTTGGTTGTAACAGAATCTCGCATCAAGAGGGAAGGAAGGGGGCCCAGAAAGTGGCATGACATGGGACACTTCTGCTTCAAAAAAGGCACACAAAAACAACAATAAAAAAGAGGTCTTAGTGCTGAACTAAAATATCCTGAAGTCATGCTAAAGCAACTGAAAGTAGGGGGTTTTGAGTAGCCTTTTAGACTTGTGTAGACCCCCTTGCAGAATACACCCTGTCCATCAGTTACAGTGCTTATAAACTTAAGACAACTATAAGACATCTTTCCAGAACTGATTAAACAAACACCTCAGGCAGCACATTCAGGTGCCCCTTTGCATCCCTTGACTTTATAAAGGGGGTTATACTTTGCCCTTTACTATAAAGCAGTTTTCTTCAATACATCAAAGGAATGACCACCATCAAAGCGCTCCAGTTAACCTTCAGGACTTTCCTTTTATAATAACCACAGTAAAGGGGATGAAAGCTGGGACACAGCCACTGAACAGAAAGGGACATAAAAACTGTTAGAAGTAATACAAAATTCATAAACATATTTCCTCCAAATCAATTTGGCACCAGATTTTCACTTCTGTATTAAAGTGCAATTTTGTGTTCAATTCTGTGTGCAATTTTGACAAGGAGGGCGTTATAAATAGCACTGCATTGTGTAGAGGTAAGGAAGGAGACAGTTGAGACTTCCTCTAGATGTGGTATTTTTTCCATTGTGTCTCTTTTTCAAAGAGAGAGCAGAGATGCCCACTTGCAGAAACAGTCCTAGTCTGTGACTTCCAAGGGCACCTCTCTGACATTCAGCTCTTCAGCTTACGGAGGTGCAGGGTGTTAAGTTTCTTGTCAAGAAAATATTAATAATGAGATGTTAATACTGACTAACAGGTTAGTACTAGGTGCCTCGCTGGAGCCTCCTGTGCTAGAGAGCCTAAACGTGCAACTCAGGACCATGCATTCTGGCATCAGGCCAGGCACTTCTGGAATTTGCCGTAAATATTTTCAGAAACATTTAAGTGCTTCAGTGACTTCTGAAATCTATGTGTACTGTTTAATTGTTGTTACAAAGCTCCAGTATTACAATGCTTAACCTTCTTTCAATTATCACCTTTCGATGAATTTTTAGGTAACTCCTCTTGGACAGTATGAACCATGTAAGTGCAAAAATGTAAAATTAATCTACCAGAAAAATTTATTTTCTGTGCTAAGTCTTATTCTTGAAGAAGGGAATGTGCATTTTCTCATTTTAGTAGCTTGAATACTTTTGGTTTTCAAAGAGTTTCTCTATGATTGTCTGTATGGCTTTTTCTTTATTTCCGTAATGATTTCTTCCAAACAATCAAAGAGCAGAATTTTTCATGAGCTCTGGGGAAAGTCTGGACCCAAGAGGTTTCAATAATTGAACAGATTGAGCAAAGCTTTGATTTGCAACAATAGCCATTTCCCAGTGTGGAAACCTGAAAAGCAGCTCCTTTTTCTACTCATATAAAAATGCATTTATGATGCTTGCCCAGTCTTCGTTCCCAAATCTTCCCAAATCGTTGTAAATACAAATATTAATGATGGACTGTTGGAGACAGCACCATATCAAATAGTTGCTTCAGTGTTTTTCAGAGCAGAGTCACTGCACAGTACAGCAGATTTTATTCACTGGAACACTGCAGGCTTTCCTGGAGGAGAACAGAGTGCAAACCCTCTTCATCCCTAGTGAAGTAAGACACCTTAGAAAAGCATCATTTTAACTGGCTACATTTTAGGACTGCATTTTAATTTGTTCTTTGTAGGTAGGAAGGCATACAATTTGTACAAACACTTCATCTCAGGAAGAAATGTAGAGATCGCTTTTGCTTGAAAAAGTCCATAGCTTATCACACTAGTAATCATTTACAAAAGTCTTCTGAACGTGTAAGTGCATATATTTGCATCTTTTCTTGAACAGAACTGAGATTTTATTTAGAAAGAAAACATTCCTACCTCATGCACAGCTTTCATCTGTCCTCATGCTCTAATGAGCCAATTAATTTAGCAAACAAGACTTAGAAGATATCAAAGAGCCACGCAGGCAGTTTGTTTTGTGGTCACATGGCAAGCTTATATTTACACTTCCAAATGTAAGATTTTGCTTAAGAAACAGACCAAACACAGAAGGATTCTTGCTAAGATCAGCAATAAGTACTAGATCAAAATAAGAATTAAGTCCTCTGCAGCAGGTGGGAATTTTTCAGCACGTAGGCTGAACTCAGACCTCGCAGACTGAAGCGCATTGCAGCCCCATGGGCCCTCCAATTGCTCCTTCCCTGCCGTCAGTCCTGGAGGGCACCTGCTCTCAGTTGCTACCTCCTGCTGTCCTTCTGAAGTCAGACGGAAGCACAGACCCTCCCACCTGCCCTGACAACTGGACACCTGTGTCTTGCCCCCGCCACCCAAACCCGGCTTCTCCCCTGCGCAGTTCGCTCGGCGCTGTCAGGACTCACCCGAGACTCTGGCTTTCATGGAGTCATCTGAAAAGCGCGGGAGGTGGCTGGGATGGCAGGGGCTGACTTTCCTAACACGGTGTCCCCCACCCCCGGATCCCTCGCAGGGCCCCCCCAAGGGGCTCCGCTCCCACGGCTTGGCCCCGCTGATACCACCCCAAGCGCCAGCCAAGGGGACCACCGCTCCCAGCCCCTGCAGCGGACACCCGCAACCCGCCCCTTCCTCCCTCCTCTCATCTGCCTCCTCCAGCTTACTTCAGATTCCCATCCTGGGAGAGGAGAGTGGAAATCAGCATCCCCTCCTGGGAGGCACGCCACGCCGCCCGCGAGTCACACCATCACGCTTTCCCTCGCGCGCTGCTTCCCTCCCCGACTTTTAAGCCTGATCTGTGCAGAATGAGATCCATCCCCTTTAACTTGGCACAAGGGGAAGGAATGAGAATTATGAATAACGTGGTGTGACCAAGGGTAGGTAATTCAAGAATGCGACTGAATTAGGTATTTCATAATTGTGGTTGACATTCTCACAGAAATCACTTGCCCCCACATGAAACCTGACACTGCTAAGAGATGTGTGAGAATAGCAACTTTTTTAACAAAGAAAATAGAACTGTGTAAGAAACCTTGGGGTGCTAGAAACACTTCAAAGAAGTGTGAGCTCTTCAGCCAAAGCCACTAATACGCGATGTATCTTTCATTAGAGAAAGAGAATTCAATAAAAATAGGAATGTATTTCTTAAATTATGATTTTTACTAGATTTTTCAGTAAACACATACTGCAACTACCAATATTTTGTACAAACTATGATCACTCTCAGTAACAGTCAGTTATTAATGCTCCACTAATGTTAATTAGTCCAAACCCAGAGCACTACTACCATTTCTCTATTCCTTAAGGCACAGGAGTCACATTAGATTTCCTAGCATTTTTCTATCATTTAAAAGTAAAATTAATTTTCCCTGTCCTCTTTTTATTCACACAAAAAGCCATTTCTGCAAAGAGTTAGTCCAAATATCTGAACACAAAACATAAATCGACTACTATACAAATGTGAAACTTACAACTATTTTCAGCAGCCCAAGGTGATGGAGAAGTAGCACAAGGCAACTACAGGCAAGACGCTCACAGATCATACCCAGCTCCTTGTTTTACCTAGAGTTCATACTGGCCAATCATGCAAAAATCACCTGTTAGTATGACCAGTAACTGCTAAGATATACAAGAAAAAGCACACTAACAGTCTCAAGCTTCTCTTTGTTGTATCTAGGTAAAACTGCAGTGACAGTTATTGCAAAGCATTCTGTTTTAAAAAAATACAAAGTTAAAGGATTTACCACCTCTGTACATTCTTCTTGAAGTACAAATTTGGAAAAAAATAAAAACAAAAACAAAAACCACAATAGTAGTACAGGTATACAGCAGTAAATCACTACTAAAGGCACAGTTTGAACACTCACTGCTCAATGTGCAAGCTGTCACATATCTCAGCATCTTGTCACTTAAGCATCACATCTGAAGGACACCTTATCTAAGAAAAATACCTTACAAAAACCATCAAAATACCAAAACAAGTTGCCTACAATCTGTTATATTGCTTTCAACCACAAGCAATTGATTCAAAACCAATATATGCACCTTGCAGACAGTATAAACAGGCAATAGTTGTCTAAATGCTTCCTAACTAATACACAAACCTCGCCATCTCAATACAGCCATTAGTGAGAGTGAAAAGAACAACTGGGGAGGAGATATTTTGTCTATATTCCAAGTAACACTGAGTCTCTTCTTGGACGGCAAAGCTGAGTTTATTCCAAAGTTGTGGTGATAGGCAGGAAAGAGAAGCCAGTGTCTTGATGGATTGATGACGACGACGACAATAAGCGATCTTAATGACTAGTTCCAACCTTTCATTAGGGTAAAATGAAGCGATTAAGAGTTTGAGCAATGGATTCAAATAAACCTAAGAACCTGACAGTCCAGCTTTTCTACAGTTCACAGGACAGCTTGGCATAGACCTGCAGCAAGGCTGAAACTGAGAGGTAGTTTTCTGGCTAGCAAAAACCCTTCTTACGACTCCACAGTCCGCAAGGTGCAAACTCTGTGTAAGAGAAGCCCAGCTTCGTGTCTTGGGGCACATCCTGCAGAACAATACCAGTTCTGCGTCCAACACCTGTGCAAAAAAACCAAGACTTCCATTTTTGTTGGATATAACTTATTACTGTCCCTAAGACATTTGAGAACATAGGCAAAATTACTGAAAAAGCCAAAGAAATAGAAAAGGCAAATGTATGACTTTCGCCCATATAATGCAGGAAGGGAGACCAGAACCACCCTGCAATAATCAAGGCCAAGTCGTTCAGAACTTGTCCACGGGGATTATAATGGCAAACCCCTCTGACGGGGCACTTGTTTGGAACAGTACAGAAGCAAGCAACAGTTCTCAAACACTCCTGGGCACAGTCTTTTTGATACGTTTATTTGATCTCCTGTGAGGTCAGACGCTGCTCAATTAGGTAATGCTTTACTGGGAAACTTTTTGATGTGTTTATGTAACCAATTCAGTTTCCCAGAAAAGCATTACCTAACTGAGCAGTGTCTGACCTTACAGGAGGAGTTTTGCCATGATCTTCACTATCAGTTATGAATTACACACCAATATAACAATGGATTATCCGGTTCTTAAGGTACAAAATAAAATAATAGGCTGCAAGCTACAAGGTACTCATAAAGCAGTAGTAGTGACAGCAGCCTTGTGAGTGAAATGGGAAGTTTTCTGTTCTAGGGCTTCCTGTCTCCACTCTGTAGTTGTCCTGCAGACAAGTCTGATGAGAAGCAGCAACACATCAGTAAGTGGAAGGGGGGGAAAGACAATTATTTTCTCTCCCCATCCATTGTTTTTTCAAGCCTCACTGACTCTATGCCTGTAAGTTTTAATAATATTATACTTGGTAGTGCCACGATGCCTTTCGTTGGTTGCTCCTTCCAGGAGCTGCCTCTCGTCCCAGTTCAGGGCTGGAACTGCTGGGGACCACAGTCACCACTTGAGCTGCAGGGTAGAGTAAGGCACAATTAGCTGTTCTCAGGCCTGTTCATCTCCTCTCAAAGATCAGGCTTGCTTGACTTTAACTAACCACACAGCTGGACTTCACCCCGGACGTGGCAAGAAGGCTTTGGTGTTGTATACGTGCAGAATTCACCTTGAGATGCTACGCCCATGACCAAAGAGCACACAGTGACCTCCACCCACCCACCCAACAATTTGAACCCAAAGAATGCAGCCTATCCTACCCCTCTGTGTATGCTCAGTAAGTACTTTGTGCACCGCATCTCGCATTTCTTACTGCTTACCATCATCTGTTGTGTGTCAGTCAGTTCCTAACTGGTTAATTGCTGTATTCAAATGCAAACCACTGGCTTTAGCCTGTATTTTTGGTAACCATACCACGAAAACCAAACTCGTACTTGCTGTCTCAGAAAGATGTGGGAAGCCTGATTACAATCTTGCTGGACATACTGTTTTCTCCTTCTCCAAGGCAAGGCAAACAAGAAGTGAATGAGAAGAGCTGCCAAGTCTAAACTTTTCTCAAGGTCTCATCAGAAACAATGCACTGATCTAGCAAGATTCCAAAAGAAGCAAACCGCAAAAGGACACTGTCAATCTCTTTACCACAGACCGAACATAATCTCTGTAAACCCAAAACCATTGTGTTCTATTTCAAAGTTTTCAGAGGACACAAATAAGAAGGTTGGCACTGATCCTTTATGAAAAGTCTGACATGATTCTTCATTTTCTAGCACTTCAAGAACTAACAGACAGTTGTGTGCTAGCCAAGACACAGCAGAGAGATCAAAAAAACCCCAAACCCCAACAACCTGCTACTGCAAGCAAGTGCATGTCTTCTAGCAAACGAAGGGATAGAGATCAGGAAAAAGTCCACATGCTGCAAACATCTTTTAGTCATTTATCACCAACAACATATTCTCTTTCAGGATGTCCTCTGTCTGAAGGAAATTAGTTGTTACACCGACAATCCACATTCCTGACTTTTTCCTTGGTGAACAACTTTCAGAGTCACCAACATTTACCAAAGAAACTTTTCAAAGTCACTGAGATTCCCATCTAACGCTCAACTTCTCAGTCTCAGCTCTTTTGATTTTTAATTTGCTTCTGTTCTACCTTCACTTTCTTTCACTATTTATTGCTCCACTTCCAGCCTTTCAGACGGTCACCCATCAGTCTTACATTTTATAGCATAAAACTGGGCTAAGGAGGGAGTGGGGGAGATAAGAGCAGGGAAATAATGCAATCCGTAACATCCATTATCACCCAGTTTGGCAAAAAAGTTCCTGTATTTTATATATTTCAAAAATGTCTATGCACACTTGACAGAATCTTCAAAATTACAGTATAAATGCAGAATGGTTATAAACTTTTGCACTATTTTTTTTTTTTTTAATCTGAACATCCAGAAATCAGTGCTCTTTCATACTAGCAAACTGAAATTTTGCACTATAAATTAAAACTTTTAATACATTTCATAATTTTGTTCATGAACTGCTATACTTTTCATTGAAGTGATAAGACTTTCATATCCTAAGTGACTAAGCAGAGAAAGATTGTATATATAATACTCTTCAGAAGTACAGTTTAAGTGATGCATCTGTTCCCAGTGACAATCAACCAATAGGTTTGCATCACTCCCTGACCAAAATAGTTCTCAAAGGCAAACAAGCCTCCCAGAAGCAATCTGAGTTGTCTGTATTAAGGCCACTGAAACTATGGGAGAGGCAGGGCAAGAAAGGTACTGCCAAAACCCAGAAGATTCACAAAAGTCTGTTACATGAAACAGCAGTCTTAGATTACAGGTAACAGGCAAGACATATACCGGTTTACCAAATGCTACTCAACAAATTGCTTTTCTTGTCTACTCTTTTGTCTGGAATAATTAACTATCAATAATAGTAGATTTGGAAATGAAACATTTTAGTTCCATCTTGTACCATGCTCACAGCATGCAGGCTCATGTAAAAAAGGTAGATTAATGTCTGTTATTTAGTTCATCAGCCAAGAATTGAATTTGGAACTCATCCTCAAGTGTAAATACTGAAATAGTATCATGCACAGATAAACAAAAGCACCAAGTATTTCTTTGTAATAATTATACTATGCGCTTTTATTTTGACAGCAATACTTTCTTAAGATGTCTCATTGCAAACAAATACCTATTTATGTGCACGCACACACACTTACATATATTGTGACACATTTCCAACAAAGTGGATATATTTCTCCTGGTTTCCTATTATTATATATATTCTAAACAACACAAACTTTGGTCCTAAAAGATTAGTTTCTATCACAATACCACCTGCATATTCTTATTTCATTTGGAGTTTAAAACGGTAAGATTTATAAGCAGAGAAAAAGATAATTTGGAAAATTAATCACTGTCCCTTAGATTTACAGTAACAGAAGCTTAACATGGATTCGACAGTTTGCCTCACAGATGGAGAGAGTACACGCAGTAGACAACTTAAATAAAGCACACTGAATTACTCCACAGCTCCATTTTGTATGGGTGAAAGCAGCTAGCACATGAATAGAGATTCATTTGTTTCATAAAATGTTGGGGTTATGTGGATGCAGTTGTCTTAAGCACACTGCAGATACTTGCTATCCCCCTTAAGCAAACGCCCAGCTCTGCAGAAAGTTGCACATAAGCAGATGCCACGGCCTGTGTGTGGACGAAAGAGTCTGCTTGACTAAATCTCATAGGAAATGAGAGATCATAGCCTAGAAATAGTCTGCATGGATTTCGTTCTGCAGAGTGCTAAGAAACAGTAGTTATCTCAGCAATTAGAAGTGAATATCCCTCACCGCTATTATGCATTAGTGAAATCTTTTTATTACACTGCACTGACTTCCTCTTAGGGAATAAAAGTCATTACCAAAGCTATCACTGAGATGACTATTTTGGAGTGCTATCCAAGAGTCTCAGATGTCTGGCAAGAAAATATGTCATATATTGTAACTATCTAAACTTCTATGATACTTTTCATACTTATGATAAAATGTGCCACAGAGTTTGTAAAATACTGTAAAAATCTTTGCTTTCACATTCCTAATGCTTACTTCTATTCCCTCCTTGAAGAAGCCTAGTCATTTTTTCCTATGTATTAGGAAATGCAGAATCATTTCTCTCAAAACAGACATCTGAAGTGAAAAAGAAAAAAATCAAGATATATCAGGGGGGGCCTGCCTTCTATTAGGCCTCTAGGTCTCATTCCTGAAGTAAACACGCATCTATAAAAAGCAAAGTGAATCACTGAAATGCTATTGCCATATAACTTTTAAGTCACCAGAATGTTTTGTCAGTCAAACAACACTCAAATATATTTTGAAGTCTGGAGCATGAAAAAGGATGCACAACGACTGTTAAACTTTGCAAGTTGTTATTCAGGGGTCTTTTCTTCATGTGCATTTACAATTAAGAGAAAGCTGAATGCTAGAAGTACGTAACTGCACATCAAGATTTCACAAGATCATTGTACTAGATAAGGTAAGAACATGCACATAAAACCATAAATTTATACACCAAAAATTTGTGACAGTAGTCTTAAAAAATCTCTTCTGAGACAAACTGAAGTGTAAATTTAACTCATGCATATGAATTCATAACTGCTTATCTACATATACATATAATTTACCTGATATTCTACTCATTGACTGCTACCATCCAGTTCTTGACCTTGGTGCCCAACAAATCCACTGCTTTATCACTGCAGTGGATCTGTTCATTTCTTCCATTAAATCTTGCCTAACACAAGAGATTTTTCAGGCAGCTACACACCAACACGTTCCAATCCTATCTCCAAATGGTAGAATCAAACATAATGGAGACACTTTATTTCTGTGTTTCGTTAACTTCTATCTCCTGTCAATGTTAATCCACTTAAATCTCATTAGTCATTCATGTTAAATCACTTATATTTCTGTTTTACACTCTCAGCACTATAACACTTCAGAAGCCTCTGTAAGCTTCTGGAGCCTCATCTTCACTGTGCTTAGTTCAGACCATTGTTAAGTATATCTCAGATCTTGGCCAACAGTCATCTAGACAGTTTTCTAGCTGTAAGAATGAAGACGAACAGTAACAGTTTTAATGTTTCGAATCTGCAGTTGCTCAAGTCTTTCACGCTCCTTTCCTGCATTCTTTCTATTGACAAAAAAGCTTCCTTGACTATTAGATTTTTTAGAAAATATGATAGAATGAGACTGAAGAAAACGCATTCTTCTGTAGGGCATTTTAAAATCCAACCAGTATGTAAAAAGAAGAAAACAATGATATTATACGAAAATTACACTGATTTTCATAATTTCTTTAAATAATCTTTTTTCCTGTATGATACAAGAGTCTGCAAACAATCTTAAATACAGAAAAAAAATAAGCAGAATTTGTCTTTAAATCAGGCCATTATTTTAGAGTATACAGTGTAGTAAATGACCAAGCACTGTCTTACATTCAAAATGATCCAGGGAACAAACAAAAAAAATGGGTTCTGTTTCCAATAGTTTTCCATAAATTCCATTAGATTTCTCCATGGTTTTCCTACATACCTATGATTGAGAAATCATGATTAAAACCTCAGTGAAGCACGTTATGGGGGTTTCTTGTATCAGATAGCAAATGCTAACTCATATGTGCCTGTCAGTACCCACTACAGAGAATACTCTTCAAACTTGCTAAACAGTAGAAAATCTTCTCATGAAGCAACTATTAAATCATTACTATGCTTCTCTTTCTACCCACACTGCATTTAATGCAGTTATTTTAAGTGTCTATGAAAAACCATGAGGCGAGATCATCAGAATTCACAATTACTGCTTTGCTTCACCCACACATTGTACCTACACTGTACTTCCTCCACTCATCTGAGGACCGACTTCAGAGTCAACATCCTGATCTTAGATGTTCCAGCAAAGGCTAAGCATTGCGCTCCTGGCCAAGACACCTAGAGTGCCCGAATATTATCTGCAGTTTAAGCATAGTGCCAGTTTAATAAATAATGTCTAAACATGTACACAGAAGACCTAATATATCACACAATTCCAGTTACTGTGGTTTTCTACAAGAAACACTGCCTACACACCAAGTCCAAAAAGGTCAGTTGAAGACCGTGCCGTAAGAAGCCATGCCAGAAGTCCTGCAAGGACCTTAGCTCTGCTTCACTCAAAAAAAAAAAAACAAATGTCAACATTTAACTATTTCACTGAAGTCTGTAACAACTTTCAAACTACAGTGGCTGCCTATTCATCACTGCTGCCAAAAGGACCTGCTGCACGCTTTGCCATAGGCCTCTGGCAAAAAAACACCAGATATTTAATGCACTCCTCACCCTCCAAACAGCAAGTTCTGTTCTGGAGCGGAAAGGAGAGAATTTTCCCTTGCCACACTGAAAACCTCAATCACTGCTTTGGTGCCTGAAGCCTTTTACTAAATATAAAGCAAAAGCATGCCATAAAGTACAAAATGATAGTAGTATTCATATTAAACTCGGCAAGTAGCTGGCACGCTGCTTCCAGCCTGCCACACCTCTGTCTTGGAAGAAGAACAAACTTCACACCACTTCGATTTTGCTGCCAGGTGCCGAAGGGCCGTGAACAACACTGACACAAGATGCTTCCAAGACCCTCCTGCAGAAATGGTTTGCGAATGCTCCAATACAGTATCGTTCTTTAAGAGCCAGAGATGCCTACAGGAACTCTGAGAAGTACCCCCTAGTACAAATTAGTTGAGCATTTTATTGAAGTGTTTTGGAGCAATCATCTCTAAAGTGTTCACGTTGTTGCCATTCACAGTTACATTCAGTGAAACTCAAGTACCTTCAGCCCTACAATGTTACTAAATCCTCTCAAGTACAATTTTTCCTCAGCCACCTATCCTTTTCCAGTCTCAGTATTTTTTCTACTATCCAAAAGTAATTCACGCAGCATTTAATAATCTTCATGGTTAATTCTAAACAGCAGAAAAATAAATATTTGATACTTAAAACCTGCATTCCACAAAAGCAAACTTTGTAAAAGAAACTGTGCCTGGATACAGAAAAGTGTATAAATTACCCGTGAAAAAGCAGGCAGCTATCAGAACACACTGATGCAGGCAAATAAGCACTGAATGAAACGAAGTAGTGGTGTTTTAAGTCCTGAGGAGCTGTTTGCTTCCAAACAGTACCTTAACAGCGTATCTGTTAGAAAGTGCTACACAAAAGCTATACGCTAATGAATACTCTCTCGCACGTACATATCAGTAAATTACAGAAATATGTTTAAATGTATTCTTATTAAACTCCTACTAAACTGCAAATTATCTCAGATGTTGTCCAGACTTTTCAAATAGCACAACCAGTGCACACTGCTTAAATAAACGGACGAAAGGGGAACTGGGCGGACGGCAGATGTCAGAAATAGTTTCTTTACCTCCGCCTGTAGCTGCCGGCAGCAGCGGGCAAGGCCAGGGTCCCACAGTAACGTCCCAAACACCAGCAAATCTGACACCAGCAAATCCTTATGTCCTCCTTCTCCGGCTCTGCTGGCTCTGCAATGCCTCTGCAAACCCTCCGGCCCTGGCAGGGGAGGGTCCCCCCGCCAGCAGCAATCCCCGGGGGGCAGAACGCCAGCTGTACTGGCCTGGAGACCCCGGGGAGGAGGGGAGCGGGGACCCGGGCCCCGACAAAGGGCCGGAGATCAGCCGTGCTTGCTGGCCAAAGCCAGTCCGAAAATACAGGCACGAGCACCTCGGTGCCCACGGTGTCACCACCGGCCAGGGCAGCAGCCCTCAGCTCCTCACCGCTGAGCAGGCGTCTCCAGGGACGGCCACACTTCTGCTGAAAGCCACAAATTACTCTTTTTATAAGTCAAATTCAAAATAACCTCAGCACCAAGAGGAGGTAATTACTCACTGAAGCATCAAGGCTCAGTTCTTCACATCTCTTAATTAGCTGCCACTAAAAATACAAATTCCTCATGTGAGAATGACACTCAATAGCCCTCAATCCAAGATATTACAGAAGACTCCATAAAAAAAACAAAACAAAACAAAAAAAAAAACTCAGATCAGTGAACCAAACACAAGGCCATTGACAATGGCAACATATGTTTTCTAGCACTTAATCTTGGTACAAGTAACAGTGACCCTAAAATTTGAACGAGGCACAATAAATTAATTTTCCAAAAAATTAATTTGTGAGATTAAAAAACACTGTGGGAGTTTGAATCAGTCAAGAGCATGAACCAACAACTAGAATATTCATAATTCAGAAATTAAAATAATGTCATCATTTATTTCAGAATGTGATATTATTATTGTATATATGTGGACTAACTTTACAGCTCAGTTAAATTGTGCTGAGATCATAGTTCCATCTAAAACAAGAAAGAAACCTTTGAAGTGTATGGTTCTTAAACAACTTTTGATTGAGAGAATAGTGCAGAACAGAGAGCTTTTTGCCTTTAAAAAGATAAAGACAGCTAAAGAAACTTCAAAAATGGGCAATTAGATTTTAGCCTTTATTTGAAGTAGTAATGGAAAATGACGGTGAGTAATTTTCTACAACATTTATTTCTTCCCTGTCTTCACTGCCCATAACTTTCCAGCAAACCTCAACAATTATCAGATCAGCACTTAAACATAAAAAGGTCGTAGTGGCATGTAATAAGAATTTTAAAAAGCATTTTTAAAGTTTTTCTAAAAGATGTTTTCTTATTTTCCTGTCGAGAATTCTGATTAGACTGCAAAAAGAGAATTAGTTAAGCATAAAGGCAGAAAGCATTATTTAAGAAAGACTGTCAGAAAAATCTCTTATATTCACTGCTGCTTACTCCAAACGTACAAATTGAATTACACTTGTAATGAAAACATGAAGTCTCCATAGCTCATTTATTTTGTATAGGAACCTGTATCATTTCTTCAGAAATAAGCTTACCTTGTAAATTATACTGCTAAACCATCAAATTCACACGGTAGAGTAGGTACAGTTTTATATTCATTAGGGATTCACTTATAAAACTGACAATCTGGCACAGTTTGTACTCAGCATAACAGGACAAGTTAGAATAAAAATTGAATCATACAGAGCGACAAGTTCAAGTCGGTGAACATAAAGAATACTGACAGCACAGCAATAAAAGGATACTCATTTTTTTTCAGTATCTGGCTTACAACTCTCCGAACTCATCTATTTTGTCTCAGCACTGGTATCTTCAGGATTATACACTAAAATGAAACTTAAAATGTTCCTTTCATAAATATTTAAATGGCGATGGTCACAATTCTGGAGTGCTTGGATTCAAACTGAAATTTCAGCATACCTACAGAGAGTCCTTGGGATTGAAAATACTTGCTCCAGCACAACAGAGGGCCAGAATAAGGCTGAAAGGAAAGCTGTTCCATTACAGGCAAAGAGGACGGCAGAAAATGGAAGCTACGCTACAAAGGCAGATACGTGGATGCATTTGGAAATGTAACTGGCAGCCCAGAACAGAACTTCTCTTTCAGCTGAACACCTCCAGATACATACAGAGAACAGATTAGTTTGGAGTTTCAACTAGACAGGAAATTCTACCTTCTCCCAACAGCGGAGATGAGGCTGTGTTGATGGATTTTGTATGCTGTTCTTCTTAGAAGAAACCTTCAAAATTTAATTTTGGCTTGAGCTGATTTTCGAGCCCCTGTATAGAGTTCTATCTGTCTGTTCAGAAAGATCATATTGGAATGTCCTGCATTACCTTGATGGATTCAGCTACAACTTTCATTTTACATATTTTTGATGGTTTCTTTATATTTGTTTTTTTAAAAGGCTGACTTCAGGAAGTGTGTTACCTTTCAAAGAGAAAGTGATGTGTAAGGGAACCTAATTAATTTCTCATCTCATTCTCACTCTCTCCAAAACTTAGTATGTTTAAAGTTTATGCAAATTCAACATAGATTCCCAGCCGAGGAAGCAATAAAAACAGCAAGAGCAATACGGTGAAAACGCTATTACATTAGTGAAATAATCTTAACTAGTAAATTATGTGCATCTTTAATATTCTGTAAGTAAGTAATCTCACATGCCTTAAGACAACGTGCTTGTTCAGAAAAGTCAGTCTTCTAATCATCAGCTCAATTAACTCAAACCCACCATTTGCTGTGTTTGAACATGCTATTCATTCTTCCACCGATGTGATGCAGAACAGTCAGAAATGTGATGAACCACTACAAAGGAGACACATTCAGAATCACTTATCCAACTGAAAAGTCAACTAAAGCTTCCTCCAGGAGGTCACTGACCGAAGAAAACTAGACAAACAAAAAGCAACTTGTCCCAAACACACACAGAAAGTGAAACAAAAAAAAAAAGTGCTCATTTAGAGGGCATTCGTATCCATTCCCATCCCCCAGAAGCAAGCATCAGCTTTTCAGTTCCTCGGTTCTGTATTAGTAGCTCTGAAACTGCTCAGAGAGGAGAGATTTTTGAGCTGCTCCGAAGAAAAGCAAGACCCCCCAAATGGCTTATTCATCAAGATCTCAGTCTCAAAGGGACACAGAATACATCAACACCCGTGGTAGCCACAGTTGCTTTTACACCCCTCCCAGTCAAGCTTTTCACTAATTATGTCATGACACATTATCCAAACCCCTCAGCACCTTTTTGCACTTCTCTACTCCCCAGGAAAGTCTTGAAGCTTTCTTATTTTTCTGGCTTCATTTTCCACCAGAAAACACACACATCCAACCACACAAAACACAACCTCAACTATAAGAATATTCAAACCTGAGTATTACCTGCTCACGTGACTCTTTTCCCTTCAAATAAAAGTAGGCAATTGATGTTTACCTCAGTTTCCATATGAACTCGCTCAATCCACTCCATCTTAATTACATAGTCTTCATATCATCTGGTTCTGATCGAAATAAAAACCTTGCTGAGATTTTCAAGACTGACCCATAAAGACAGAGGAAAACAAAAAGGAGTCAAACATATTCACTAGCCTCAGGAAAACCTGCTCTGTTTCAAATCTTTCCTTCCAATTGCATTTCCATAGATGCCTTCAAGATGCTCTTCCCTAGGAACATCTAACAGAGACCTCCTCAACAGCAGTCATACAACACAATTAATTGCCTAATAATCTTCGTTGTTAAAATAGAAAAAATAAAATTTAAAAATACCCTTTATTGTGTTAGATCCATCTCTTTTGTTAACTCTAAGTGAAAGAGTTTAGAAAAGCCACTGGCCTTCAGTATGGATGCTCTGCCTGGCATTATTCATTACTGTCAACTTAGCTTTATCACAGGACACTTAACCTTGAACAGGGCAGTACAAAACATGCACAAAAATACACCTAATATAAAGATGGATAACTAACTTAACTACCTAAATTCTCAAAACTGTCATACTGGGGTCTGTGTTTCACTCATTTATTTCTCACGGGTGAAGAAGGCTGATGTAGCAAATAGGTTAAGCCTTGGATTCAGAGTATGCAATCAACCAGATCCTATGGGTGACAGAACAAAATAAATATATTCTCCGAAGGAGTGGTTCTGAGTGGTTTAGAAGAACATTATGGAAGACAATGTGAGGAGAGGTGTATCATAGTGTTGCAGGAATCCTCACCTGAACCATATACATCATGTATATCCTCCAGCAGGAGAAACATGAACTCAGTTTGCTCTTCCCTGTTCCCAAACTGGCAGAAATGAGGAAAAAAAGAGACAGAGATGTAGCAGGGCAGCACACCTGGTCAAGAAGCAGGACACATACTTCATGATCAGCCTTCCACCCCCACACCAAAAATACCTGGCTTGGGAGTGTACTTGCATTCTGAGCTTTTTCAGAAAATTCATGGACAAGTCATGATGACTATTCTCAGCAATTTGTAGTAAAATTACATCTGTAGTCAAATGTGTAGTAAACATAAATAGAAAGGTGAGGAATTTAAGTATGAGTAAGATTTTACTTCAAAAAAAGGAGAAGCAGAGGGAAAATGAGAATATTTTCTAATTAACCTACTAGAAGTATTTAAGAAATAATTTACAATATATCTTTGAGTGTAGCTTTTTAGACAGTTTCTCCAGTGAAAAACATGTAAACAGCTGTATTTTTTTAACCATTTAGAGGCCACAAAACAGATGAGACAGGAGACTATTCTCAATGGGCAGAGTAGCCAAATCCATGTAGCACCACGGGCACTGCTGCTTTGCAGAGACGCTCTGCAGCACCTCTGCCTTAATTTGGCAGAGAAATATAACATTCCCTAAATGATACAATATCTAAAAGCAAAAATATAACCATCGCAGAAAAATAGCTTATTAATATTATTCCATCCTTTAGTGTGATGTGGAAAATGGTAGGAGAGCTGCAACTAGAGGAAGTGTCAAGCGGCACAGAGTTTTAGCAAAAGAGAGGAAGGAACAGCTCACGGGACAACTACAGACAGATGCTTTCTCATCACTCTGTTCTCACTGTTTAACCGCCGTTTCAAAAGCAGAATATCCTCCATTCTGGATGGATGCTCTGTTATAGAAAAGGGATTAACACCACATTTTATTTGCTGGGTAGCTATGGATAAATCCTATGTAACAATGCTCTCTGGTTGCGTACAGCATGGTGACCACACCTGACTTGTGCATCTCTACTTCCTTCTACTTTATTCTACTCTAAATTCAGTTCACTTCCTAGCTGACTTGAATGATGACGTTACTAGGAGAAAACGAATCATAGTAACAGATACAGCCACTTCGGATTAATACAGTTTGACAAAGGCTTGGTCTGACCCACAGGACCACTGCCTCCGAAAGTGCCGTCCCCCAGCCACGGCACGAGCGGTCCTGGATCATCTGTACAGATACAGGACAGAAAAGGTGACAGGGATGACTTTGAGCTGCCCTCCGGGGAAGAGGGGCAGTCACCCGAACCCACCCTGTGACATAACTCGGTGAAAAAAGCCGGGAGCATCCCTCCCAGGCTGCGCCCTGTCTCTGCAGGCTGGGCATCTTCACCAGGGAAGCGGGTGGCTCTGAGCACGATCGAAAGATCGAGCAAGTTTTCAGCACTGCCAGAACCCCCCCAGAATATATACAGTTCATGTACCTCCACCTCACTTCACAGTTTTCATATATGGTGAGTATTTTTGCCAAAATAAATTAATCTCTGTTCCCCCCACCCCACCCCCTTAAAATTGCTAGCAATATACTAGGCCTTTTATTCGATCACTCAGTAACAAGCTGCTGGTTTTGATGTTGAATCCTTTCATGTCTTTTTGAAAACGTGCTAGAACTTAAAAGTGCTAATTTCGTATTCAAGTTGCAGAGGCTCCATATGCTTCCATGTACGACCAAGTAATTCATCTGCAGCTGTTTAAGCACCAAATTTGTCAGTGACTAAACACTGAGACCAGTTTATGTCATATACAACTGTCTTGTTTATAGTCTAATATGTTCAATTACCATCCAGACCAATTTAGGGCCCACATTTATGCTCCACGTAAACTTTATTCACTTGAATATTGTCCTTGATCTTAGACATAAAAAATAGCAACAGATGCAATCTCCCCCTTTTCTTTTTTTTAGTGAACATTTTGTCTACATTTGTTAATTTTCCTATTTAACATAAAAGGATAGACATACACTATGGTTTGATACTGCAAACATCACCCCAGGCAAATGAATAATTTTACTTAAAGAAGCAGTCTTCTTGGCACTAGAAGATGCAGCATCATGCCTTAACACACAAGAAAATAGAAACACTAGCAAAACTGCATGACAGTCCTCCTTCTAATCAGTTTTGGAGACAACTGAAATCTTTCGGAAAACAAAAAAAAAAAAAAATCCTAAAAATTGAGGAAGAGAAGCATATAATGCACTGGCTGACTTGCTATGGGTCTGACCAGAAGTTGGGTGAAAAAACTAAACGTACTGATGCTACAAGAAGCAAGCTATTACAACTACAATACTTCAAATTCAGATAATAGCTAAACCAGTAATTTAAGCCATAAATTAATGCTCACAGCCTAAATTATGCAGAGGAATGTATTACTCAGAAATACTGAAAAAAAGTCTAATTCTAAGAAACCTAGAAGTTTAATGTTACAGAACAGGAGAATAATGCAGGAAAGACCTTGTCAATTACAGTAATTCAGAATTATAACAGGACATTTGATATTTTGCCTGGAAAAACAGAAATAAACGGTTGAGCTGGACAGCATTCAGTAGTCAACCAACTTTGGAGACTACTGGGTCCTTTTGAGAAAGTAAACTGCACAGGCCAAATCTCCCGGGATCATACTGTAAATGACTACCACAGATCTACATAATGGTACTGGAACATGATTATCTAAACCAAACAGATTTCTACAGCTGCCTTTATGAGTTCTCTGCACCTCTTCATTTACTTGCAACATTCTTTAGTCATGGCAGAGCATCTTCTAATAGCTTGGTGCTTTACCAGATAAAATTTAACACGAGCGAAATGCAAACATTTTCCTCAATTTGCAGTCAAAGCAGAGTCTCCTATTTTAAAGAAGCAAGCCTTTGAATTGTTAGTAAGAGCTTTTTTATTTCATGCCACTGGGTGTACTAGTAGGAGAATTACATTTAATTACCTGCATTTGCAATAAAACAATAGTTTAGCATGGCCAAGAGCATAAAAAAATTACATTATTCATTGTATAAGACTAGCATATAGAAAAAAAAAGATTCCATCAGGAAAGTTAGCTGAAGGCAATATGCTAGAAAAAATGAGTTACAGGGAAATGTGTACAGATAGATATTCCTGTCAAAATTATGGTGTATCTACAAACACTTCTATGGTATCTTAAAATTAATCTGTCAAAGGCAAGGAATGGCCAAAATAAAATGCTCATTCAAATTTATTCTTTCAAATTTTCCTCCTGATGCATATTATCCAATAGGCACTCAGTAATTATTTTTTCACCACATTATTTTACTGTCGCAGAAACTCTGTGACAAATTAAGGTATCCGTATTTTATGGGTGGAAATTTTCTGGACCAATGAACCCTGTGTCACTGGTGCAAATGAGAGTCCAGGCACTCCAAATTCAGCACGTGGAAAGAAAGTGAAACACCTTCTAGGAACTCTGCAACAAAGTAGGAAAGTAATATATTCTCCATGTTAGCACTTAACTACTTTAACCTTGTCCATCACTCTCTTCATGACCTCCTTTTCTCATTTGCTTCCCTATCTCAATTTTTTCAACAGATAAAGGATTTACAGAAAAGCATCAATCATAGCACCCCCAGCTCGTTTCAAACTACTCACTGTGTCTTTAGTAAGTGTGGCATGATACCACAAGAAGCAAAAAATAAAAAGCGCATGATCTTGTATCTAAAGATAGTATAACCCATAAGTCATTTTTGAATGCTTGACTGAAATTATTAATATGCTTTAGTTTTTTAAATATTATAAAAACTAACTGCACAGTTGCATAACATGCCATATTTTATCACATTGTCATCTTCATGTACAATTACTAACAAAATACTTCTGCTATACACATGTAAGTATTTTATTAGAAGTATATATAAAATGTAGCTAAAAAATAAAAAACTAATTGACTTATTAAAATTAATACTTCCAATCTAATATGTGGTCATAAATGTTTCACTTTTAACAGTAGGTTTTCATTTTTACAAGTAATACTTGATGCTTGCTGCGTATTGCATTCCAATTACCACACAAAATAAGTCATTAATTAAATCAGACAATAATTGTGAGATAAGAATGCCAATAACGCTGCAGAGTCTCATTATTATACTGTAATGTTTGACCACTCTTAGAAAATTCTGCAAAACCTGTGCTATCAAAAGTCACATATAAGCATGGTACTCTCTTACTTTGCTTTCTACAAATGGCCACTCCTGACATAAATCACATTTATTTGATCTGTGTGGCCAGAAAGAATCAGGAGTCTTCAGCCACACCCCTCTCCTCAACAGCAATACCCCTGAAGGGCTACAAGATAGAAAAGTGATTGCCAACCAGCAAAAACAGATGAATGCCTGGAGAGAATACTTTTCCTGATAGTAATTAGTAAGTAAGTAAATAATTAAAGAGTTTACAACAGACAATACTATTCACTGAGTAAGATCTGGATAGGGTGCTCAGACACTCTACTTATGTTGAACACCTGACGTATCTTGGGGTTTTGAGCGTATGGATTCTGGCAAACTGCAGTTATCCAAGCAGCCTATTGACTTCTGAAACAGCTGCCCCATTCCTGTACGGAGAAAAGAATCAAAGGGTTATATGGCAGGGAAATTCTGGTAAGTTCTGCTAAATGTGACTGCACTCAAAACTCATCGCTCAACAATGGCAGTCATTGCCATGCAAAAGCCTCACCTGCCACAACTTTCATTTCACATTTTGTAGGCAGGCTAGCCAAATTTCTCCTTTCTAAGTAAACAGGTCTCAATTTGTTTTAACAGGAGTCAATTTTTCATGTTTTAACTACATCACAAAGGCTGATTAGAATGACAAAGGTTGTGACTCCGCCTCTGGGGATGAACGTTTTTGTGTGCACTGGTGTCTCTGCGTATGGGCTGGAGAGGAAGATCATAGCTCACCCAGTGGACACCATGAGGGAAAAAATGTCCCAAGCCACATTCAGTCTTTCCTCACCACCCAGAGGCTGCAGAGGCTGCTTAAACATGAGGACAAAGACAAGACACTTGACATTTTGTTTGTTTTAAAGGGAGGTTTGGGATGGTCCCTCCTTTCTCTACAGGTGAGTAATGATTTACTGCTAGCACATGGTGATTTCAAAAGAGGCCAAACAGCTCTCCTTCAAAGTTAAAACTTTTCTTCCTGTTCCTCCATCATGTGTCTCCACCATTTTTCATTCCCTGTAGCAAGACCCTCCTTCAGACTGTACTTCTACTTCCTTATATAAAATGGTAAGAGTAACCAAGGACTATAATTTCATACTTCCTAGAGGAATACTTCAGAAAGATTGCATCTTAGAGTCTTGCAGAAGTGGGTGCAAACATTAAAAAGCTCTGTTGTCCTAACCTCTTCCTGGTAGAAAATAGTGCATTTCATGTTCCTTTCTTGTTCCTCCCTCAAACATGAGCTGCGAGTCTGGCAGAAGATTCTGAAAAAGGATAGGAAACCCATCATGCAGCTATGCAACAAAAGCAAAGGCACACTCAAAAATCCAGGAAAACAAAGCATGGACAAAGAAAACAACCAACAACCAAGACGGATACAAAACAACCTACAGAAATTAAAAGCTCAGTTGTATTCTCGTGGCCACAGTACTGAGGAATGCAAAAGTCTGGGGAGTGGGGGGAAGTAAAATTTCGTGAAGAACATCTTTCCTATTGAAAAGAATTGAATGAGTAGAACAGAAACATGACTAGAAAAGCCTCTGCTCCAACTTTCACCTAGGACAAAACAGGCAAGACAGACAGGCTGCTGAGCCAGTGATGTGAAGCTTGGTGCCCAGTTTTCTGAGCTGCTGTAGACCCCAAGGCAGCTACTGAGGGGCTGCCGAAGCAAGCTTTGTTTTGGAATAAAAGGATTCGAGCACATGAAAAGTTCAGTGCTTCTAGAACAAGATACTTGACAATAAGAGCAGCAAGAAAAATCCCAAAGTAAGGAAATTTACAGCAGGCTTTTTTCACAAAGTGAAATCTCATTTCCTGAAGTGCTTTGAGGTCTTCTCTGTACACAGAACCCAAGTTTCATCTTAGGTAGACAAGTGTGCTTTTCCCACCTCTGTTCATATGTTTATATTTAAGGCATGTCCCATTCCTCCTTTGGAAATTCCTAAATTCTATGAGTCTCTTGATGACATATGCACTCTGGTACCAGAAACAGCTGTAGTAACTGATAATTGCTAAAAACACATATGTCTGCAAAATTATTAAGTAGGTTGAAGCAAACCTCAAATAATGCATGTTTTATTTACAGACGTTTAGCAGTATGGGCTCTTGGGCTCTTGACCTCTTTTTTTTTTTAATGACAGCTGAGCTTTTTGAATAAAAATTTTACCTCAGTTGAATGTGAGATGAATAATAAAACTTCATAGTACAGAAGTTACCAGATTTCAGACAGTGAAAAAAAAAAATTGTTAAAAGTTACTTTAAATCCCTGAAGTCATCAAAACACCCCTACCTTCTCCAAAACCACAAACTGTTATACTTCTCATATTCTGAACAAGCTTTCTTTTTTCTTAGCAAACCTCAGCTCCTTGTAAGTTCTCAGAAACTTCCAAAAGCTTCTTTAGTGGAATGTGCAAATTTTGTAACTGCCATGTTAAGTAAAATGTCAACCCACACCTGAAAAGGAGATTGTAATAATTCTTTCTTTTCCCCCTATATCTTGGACTACACCTACATTAAGACTTTCATTCAGTAACTATTAAGTCCTTACACTGATTACACAGTGAGAGAACCAAGCAGTCCAGGAAAGCACACTGCAATTTTCAACATAAAGCAGATTCTTGGCCAAACCTAAAATTTATCTGTCAACCCAGTTTTTGATCTCCCTCAAAACAAACTCTCCTCAGAAACTGGTTCTGTGTTTCCAATCATACCCCCCTTAGCTTTCCTTACAAGAGCTCTTTAACCAATCTCAGGCAAAACTGCTGCCTCACTGACCACCAGAAAAACAGTCTGCGCCTCATTAATACTGCACTGCTGCAGCTGAGTGCACACACCCTGCAGCCACCGCTCCTGTGAGCAGAAATACACATGCACCTGGAGTCTGGGGACAACTGAGCATCAGTGATGCATTACACTGCATGTCCTCCCTACATGGTGTTTGCAATAATTTAGCAAAAGTAAAAAAATTCTTCCAAGTGTTGCAGCTGAATGCCGCTCCACACAGAACGATGGTTTCTTTACAAGGTAAATTCCTGTATGCCCGCAGAAGAACTTTCAGTTAATTCACCTTCAAATCTTCTCCAAATACTTCCCCTACATTAATAGACAAAAATTCAGAAAGCAGTGACATTCATTCTGTCTTGACTTCCCTTTGAACAATGGGTTTTGTATTTAATGAAAGACTACAGTGTCTGAAAATAAAAACTTTTGATACACTTATACACTTTAGCTCATCTATAAACTATCTTAATTCCTAGAGGACCAGTAAAGCCCATTAGCAAAGCTAATGCTAATATTCTGTGAAAAACAATACGGTAAAACTAAAAGTTTTATGAGTGTTTAATTTTATACCAAAAGCAACATTACCATTATTAAAACACAGCCTCTACAGTACATTAAATGAGCTATTCTGGAAGTTTATTACCTGACAAGTGACTAGAACTGATATTTAAGCTAAAGTATGTTTTCTGCCTTTCAATTATGAAACACTGCACAGAGGCCAGCAATGCCATCTGAACTGTCTCCAGTACAGGATGCAAACCGCTGTGCTCACACGTACGGATTACTCTGAGGTAAGGATGCAGTAAGACAAGAAGCATGCAGAATCACTCTGCAGCTAAAATGATTACAGCCAGATTTAGACATGCCAGGGCCACAGACAGTGATTGGATCGGAGCCTCCCGTGCACAGGAACAACAGCTGGGGAGTCAGCTCCATCCCGCAGCTCACACTGCAGCGAGGCTCTGCTCCAAAGACGCCCGCAGATTTATCTCGCTCTAATTATTCATTCCCACAGTCCAACTGGAAACAGACTGACTGTGAGTAGCCTATGCTAATTTTAGGACCTTAGATCCACTAACTGCATACCCTCCAGTACGTTTTTTCTGTCCCCCCAAAAAAACTCTTACAAATATTTTTTTATGCTGCAAACCAGAAAAGCCAGCACATGAACATAAATAGAAGCCACAATCATTAAAAAGACAAGACAGACTACAGGAAAGAAGTACTTGAATGGATAGGGAGGAGAGTCTGTGTGAAGGGAATCATAAAAAAAGAAAATAAAATTCATTTTGATTCACTACAGCAACGTCTACTGTTCTGTACTGGTCTGTGGAACGCACAACCCTGAACTACTTAACATCTCACTTCCACGATTTAGGAGAAATTTAAACACCTCTGCCTGAGATTTCACATTAACTGGCAGCTAAGTGGGAATTTTTTTCACAGCCAGTGCTGGAGGGGGAAGGCAATTGCTTATCCCTTCTCATGGATCTAAGCACCTCATCTGGTGGTGCATGAAAGCCCCTGGCATGGTCCAGGATCCAAGGCTCCAGAAATCTCTTCCAAGTTGATGCACCAGACTCCCTGTAGCTGGAGGGAAAGGGGCCTCCCCCTTTTCCCTGGAGCGTCTTCTCTGATAAAGTTATTCACCTGAGCAGCCAAAGATTCTGACTTAAGTGATTTCTATGTTTGAGGAACCTGAACCTGTAATTCCCATCTTAAAAGGGAACTTCGAACCATCAATCTAATAAGCAGGTTAGTATGAAACACCAGATTTACATGTTTGGACCGGGCAGACCAAATACAGAACCACCGGATCATTTAGGTTGGGAAAGGCCTCTCAGATGAGGGAGCCCAACCGCTTCCCCAGCGCTGCCAACCCCCCCCCCCCCCCAGCACCGCACCCACCCGCCCTTTAGATGCCTCCGGGGAGGGTGACCCCCCCACACACCCCGGGCAGCCCGTCCCAGGGCTCGGCAGCCCTCGCAGCGCAGAAATTTTTCCCCAGCCCCAACCTAAACCTCCCCCGGTGCAGCTGGCGGCCGTTTCCCCTCGTCCTCCCGCGGGTCCCTCGGGAGAAGAGGCCGACCCCCCCCTCGCTCCGGCCTCCTTCCCGGGAGCTGCAGCGAGCGAGGAAGGCTCCCCTCAGCCTCCTCCTCTCCAGGCCGAAGCCCGCCGTCCGTCCCCTCGGCCGCTCCCGCCAGCCCCGGGGCTCCAGCCCCCTCCCCAGCCCCGCTGCCCTTCTCTGGACACGCTCCAGCCCCTCCCCGCCTTTCCCGCCGCGAGGGGCCCGCAGCTGAGCCCGCTAACGGCGGGGCGGCCTCCCCGGGGCCGGGGGGCCGGGGCCGGGGCCTGGGCCGGGGCGCCGAGGCCGGGGGGCCGATCCCTGCCCCGGCCCTGCCGGCCAGGCCGTGGCTGACGCGGGCCGGGCCGCCGTTGGCCGCCTCGGCCACCCGGGCGGGCTGCCGGCTCCCGCCCGGACCCCCGGGTCCCTTCCCACCGCGCAGCTCGCCGGGCTCTGCCCCCCGCCTGTCGCCTTGCGGGGGCTTCTTGTGCCCCCGGCGCGGGACCCGCCGCCCAGCCCCGCAGGCAGCCGGGAGCCGGCCTTTGCTGAGACTTCCTATCCTCAAGCTGATCAACACTCCCGCTCAACTGGAATTTGTAGAAACAAATCAGGCAACTGTACAACTTTTTAATCTCTTTATTTCTCTCATTAGCCCCTGCATTTGAGAAAACTCTTTTAAGCAGCAGGTAACCAACAACTGATGGTGAAAGTACAGCATTCTCATTTTAAGCTCATGACTGAGAAGTCTCAGGTGCTGAAAATTTATCCTCAATTATAGCAAACAGCAACTGACAGAAATGGAAACAGAAACTGCTTCCTTTAAGAACCAAATCCATTAGAAAAAGTTCTAACTATCTTATTTCAAATCTTCAATATAGCAAAAGATACAGTAAATCAATAATCACTTTGCTCTATTGTAACTTTACAACAGTTTTGAGGTAACAGTGAGTAAAACTACATGTCAGGGAGCAACGGCTGCTGAAAGTCTCAAGTTAGCTTTAAAAATAATAATGCCTTTATTTTGCAGTAATTGTAATTTAAGAAGACACTCCCACAAATCTTTAGCACCTCTTAGAAGAAAACATGTGAGAATTCACAGTGGTGTAAAAATCATGTATTCTAAGAAAATAACACAACATGAGAAATTAGTGTGAAGTTTTGCCTAATGAAGAAAAATCAGAGCTCAAAAACACACAGCTGACTGTCTCCTTTGGTGATGAAGACACACAACAGATACACTGAGGAATTACCCATCTCATACCTTTGAATTTCTAGTCAACCTAGAACTAACACATTTAAGCCCTGAAATATCTTATGTTAGTGGTCCCTAGAAGCCCGTGTGTATTTTTAACATTCATAATGTGCCCTGCTGATTCCTCGATTCCCAGGACTTCTATGGAGGACTGCTGTCAGTAATTGCTGCTCTCCTGCCACTCAGCTAATTACATTCTTATGCCCAAATGGAGTTTGGAAAGGTGTAATATCCTGCAACATGTTTGTTGCCAAACAGAAGTCATACCTTTGAAAGAGTTTTTTGGTGATGGTTGATGAAAGAAGCCCTTTAGGAAGGTTGATTTCTACACTTCAGAACCTAAAAAGGTTCCTCTTTAGCATCGTCTACAGTCTGCACCTGTTACCTGCTGTACTAACTTTGCTTTCTGTGAACTTCGGACTAGAAAACAAGACTAAAATAGCACTGGGAAATCCTGAACAAAACCCTAAAGTTTAAAAAATAATATTCTGTGAGAGTACTAACAGCTTTAGGAGCTTACTCCTGAATACCCGAGCCAGCTGATGACACTTTTGTTGTAATTACACGCTCTTATATTTGTATTATTATCTGAGTTTTCTGGAAATTGACAAAGTAGTATGTGAAACAACCGTTTGTTCTCAAACTTTAAGGACAGATGCAAATTAGCTATCACGGACAGTTTCCAATCAAGCCAGCAGAATACATCAGAGAGGCCTGACATGTGGGAACCAAAGGAGATTGCTGAGAGGTGTTTGCATTTGGACCCATCAACCGCAAGATCCAAAACAGACTCAACACCTAAAGCAGCTTGTGTCAGCTATGCAAAAAGGACAGAGGTAGCAACAGGGAGCAGGTCACTTCAGTCAAAATGTACATTGAAGTGTCTACACACAGGACGTACAGACAGAACACAAGCGGGTACAGAGTTACAATGCCTACAGAAATACAGGCCTATGTATTTTACTGTGGTCAAGCAGTCAGTTCCACTCTACATACATTTATAACAGGGGATCAGTAGATGGTAGAGTCAACACAATTATTTGGTAGACTTGTAAGTACAGCTCCTTTTTTTACTCTCCTGAGAACACTTGAATGCTAACGCATGGTATTTTAATAGAAATGATACACACTTTTAACCACCATATTAATAGAGCTACATTCATACTATATTCCCAACGATTCACCAGATGAGTGGCCCAAGGAATCATTAATCTTTCAGCATTCTCAAATGTAAGTTTTCTGATAAGGTGTTTCGAGGGTTGACCACAATAACGATTCAAGAACTCTGGGAATGTTAACAAAGCATTAAACCTGGCAACTGATTATTCTCAAGCACAGATTAAGAACAAAACTGATTAGAGGCAAAATGCTAAGATATAGTAAGTGAGATATGTCAGCTAGTACTGAACAGAGCTGAATTTTGAGACCATTCAAGCTTATTTATACTAATTTCCACACAGAGGGAAAAAAAAACTGTCCCAAATCCAAATCTCCTACAGGTTTTTGTTGTGTTTTTTTTCCCCTTTTTCAGGCACTGAATTATATCAGGCATTTCAGGGTCTTCATTTACAAACCCTTCCAAGTCTCTACTTTCATGTATATAAAACTGTAACATATTAAAAATTAATGCCCTTGCTCTTAAAAGCTAGACTTCTAGTCTGCATTGTCTCTGAAAGAAGCTGGAGATGAACAAGAGTCTGTCATATGAGTTTGGGGAGTCCTTATCAAATATTCAGTTAATCTAATTCCTGAGAGAATGTGAATTTTTGAATATAATTTTAAATGTACTCCTCTGCTAAAATTTTTATGAACCACTCATTTTGAATATATACATGATGCATTTGTTTATGAATAGACAATTCAAAGTGCATTATATACGTATACATTTTAAAGATGAATTAAAGTGAGCTTGACACACATACTAAAAGTGATATAAAAACAGTTACTGTAACTGTTTAATCAGTAGTTCTGGACAGGGAAGGGGCTGGGTTTGCTATTTTCAATTCATTTACTCCAGAGGTATAAATTTAATTATGATATACCAAAACAGCTACTGCCCGGTAAATGCAAGAAAATTTACCATAACAGATAGGTGGACTAGACAGAGAATTGTAATTGGGCATTTAAATAACAGATGCATCTCTGATGCTTATAATTTGTGATATAATTTGATCCTCAATGTCTATAATGGATCAAACAATGAAACATCTGTAAGATTTCCTCACATTTCAGCAGAAAGGACACAAAAGAAAACAACAAATCAGTTTTGGAATTAGAGTGCCTCAAACACATTTTAGGCAATTATAGTTTTGAAGTATGTATGAAACTGTGATGGCATAAACTGTGAGTTGAAATGTGCTGTATTACTGTTCTCTTTTCTTACCAAGCAGAAAGAAAACATAGGACAGACAGCTTTTTGTGTCGAGATATCACAAAAACCTCTGTGGAACAAATCAATGGAAAACTGTTCAGATTGCCTTACCCAGGCAGTGAGGTAACCTGGGTCTCATGACAACGCTGTGAGATCCTCCAGTACTTGGGGTATCACAGGAACTGTATGAAGCAAGTGGATCACAGTTTACAGATGGCAGACACTGGAGCAGATCTGACAACGGCGAGTCCAGGAACAGATTCTGAACTGATTCCTGCTAGAGTCCCTACAAACAGATCTGCTGGTGAGCGAAGCCACTCCTGAGGGAAGCTGAACAAATCCAAAGTCCTTTCATTTCTATACATGGGTGAGGGAACATAGAAGGGAGCTGCTCTGATAAGAGATAGTTTTAAAGGAATTACATTATCCATAATAAACTCACTTGTGCTGATGAATTCCCAATCAGCTGAAAAAGCATAACTCCTGCAAACCAGAATAAATTCCAACGCTTACAAAAATGCCAGGCCTAGATGGGACACTGTAAGTACAGTGAAGGACAGTGGGCCACACCTTCTAAGACTGAAGATTGAGCTTTCTGACCTATCTTTATTCTGCTTTTACCTGTTCCTATTATTAACTGTTTATCTTCTGATCAGTGCCTAACTTTATTTGAATGTTTTTCTGGCCAGGCAACTATCAACTGTGTATGCTTCTAAATGTATCTAACCACTAGCCATAAACTGGGCACAAATTTATGTATTCAACTCAAGTAATCTGCATAAGGTACAATATAGGCAGTAAAACTCATTATATGACCTAACACATCCAGAATGCAGGATATTAATTTAAAAACACTGCATCACCAACCACTGAAGCAAATGCTTTAGCAAGCGATATCTTCCCAGGTGCTTTTTTGAGTGACAGTTACACTAAGTAAACATAGTTGAGAATGACTCTGTTTGCTGTTTACTATTTACTAAATAGCTGATTACTATTTAAAAGGGTTATTCCTCTAAACTCAACATGCTTATCAGTTCCACTTTGCTGATTCATTTGAACTCATGAGATTGAATAGGAAAATAAAATGAAAAGTGGTAGCAACAGCTGGTGGAATTACCTTCAACTGCACAGTCTGCTCTGCTTGAAGGAGCACTAAGTGGGAATTGGGCATTTGTGGTGTTTTCATGCTCCAGTCATCACCCAAGCACCAGGGTGATACTGACTGGTACTCAGACTTCCTCACACTATAAACAACTGCTAAGACTCCTTAGGTATAGTTGCCAGGTTTTTGTTTATAATTCATTAAATAAAATCTTAGAAAACTTCAATACCATTAACAGATGGATTAAAAAAAAAATAAAAATAAATAATACACCTAACAAATAAAAGATGTTGTTATATATGCAGAGAGGGAACCATAGTATTACTGTTTGTACAGAGCCCAGCAATATGCAACTGTTGCTCCTAAGCATTATGCCAATATGAGGAAACATGTATGAAAAACAACCTGTAATAAGCTATCCAATATCAAAACATTTCTTCATCTTGCGGGGTGTGGGGTGGAAGTTATTTAGAAAAACCCCAAAATAATGAAAACTCTGCCATATACATGGTGGTCTGTATACAGATCATACAGGCAAAGACTATTTTTTTAAGTAAGGTATAACACTGTCCATGAGCAGGAACAAATCTGGGCTGTAAAACTTCAGTGTCTCATTACCCAAGGAGTATGGTTCTAGGACAAGAGTAGAAACAGGAGATAGAAGATGTACCTCGTTTCCCAGGTAGTCTCTTAGTTCTCAAATGTGGTAAGATGACATGGTTATAAACCATACTTGAAGGACTGCATCCAGGAGGTATCTCCCAGTCCTGAATTTCAGTATTTCTGCTCTACTTACTCTACTAATCTCAGGTGTACTGTATGCCAATTAGTTACATCTTTGATAAAGTGTAATAGCTTCTCCTCTGCACTGCATATGCAGTTTGAAATTTCTTTCCCACATTCCTTTGTTTTGCAAAGATAATGCTTTAAGTCCAGTCTCTTTTGTAATTAAGTCCCAACTGGAGGCATGTTTTCCCCCTCAGTTCAGCATGCCTTTGTAATAGGAATTTATGAACACAAATTGTAAACAAATACACCTACGTATGTGGGAAATCCATCCTTTAAGAGTCCAGCAACACCCCACTAGTGTCAGTCCCTGTGGGTGCTCAGCACCTCTCTGACAGGGCCCTCAGCAACTCACAGCTTGGGACACCGGGGGGGGGGGGTGGGGTGGCAGGGGGCAGGGAAACAAACAAACAAACAAACAAAAAAACAACAAACCAAACAAAAAAACAAGGAGTGTATTTCATAGTCCAAGCTCTTAAACACAGAATGATTTATCATTGCTGTAAACAACTACTCTGTTTACAGCGCATGAAGATTTCTTGCGCTCCAAAGTTCTTCTGACTTGGGTATATAAATTGCAGGATTAAATGTTATCTGCTTATTTAAGTAAGGTACAGATCTGTCAAACATGCCATGTTGATATCAGTGAGCAATGCAAGTATATACCTGCTACACTCAAGTCATTTTTAGAAATGTCAGAGAAAGTTTCTGAAATAATGCGGCTTTTTTAAAAGAATCCCCAAACCTATTTAGGGTTATCCTATGCCTGATGTAGAAGAATGCCCTTTAGACACAATCAGGTTTAACATACATTGTAATACACACATAATGAAAAATAGAGCAAGCAAGCATGGCTTGATTCAGTAAGTTCCATGGTATAACATTTGGGGGGGGAAAAAAAAAAAAAAAAAAAGAAATAAAAAAAAGAAAAGAAAACTGAAAAAAAAAAAAAAAGAACCTGTACAAATTTCCACTGACCCACCAATTTCAGAACTTAAGACTTCACAGGACTACAAAATCAAAGATGATGACCGCTCTGCAATACACTGAAATATATTGGTCTGACACTGTGTCCATCGCGTTGCTTGAACAAAACAGATCTTCCTGAGGTCCAAAGAGACAGGAAGCCTGCTGTACACCTTGACAGGTTGCTCTCAAAGCTAAAATCCTAATAAGATAGATATGCCTTTTTACGTAACATAAATCAAAGGCACTTGATTGACATGACTACATTTATGTAATGTTGCAGAATCAAGCAAGATACTGTCTCCCTCTCCCCTACTCTCATCACCAGCAATCTTGCAGGGAAAAATCTACTGAGGTGACCCTTTTAGCTCTGCTGAGCTACTCCTGGATTACAATCATTCTCCACCTTCTTTAAGGTAAACTGAGTATATTGAACTCTAAGGTTTTCTCTGTTCAGCATTTTCTTCAGCCTGCGAATTGTATTTACGACGACCCAAGACAACCCTGGTTTTCAACATATTTCTAAAAATGCAGACACAGCGTGCAATATTTTAATGCCCTTCTCCTTACACACAGGAGGAAATTAACTCTCCTCAGAGTCAGGATTTTCAGTTTTATAAATCTCAAGGTCACTGTAGATCATTTTGCTGCAATGATTACATTAGGTTCTCTTGCTGAATTGCTTGCTAACTATGACTCCTTTTCAGGATACTGTTCGCCTCTTACAGACATGAGATCTGCATTTCTCATCACTCAGTGTATAGGCAAATACCAATTTTGACTGTATTTAAAAACTGCTCTTTGTTTAAATGAGGCTAGTTTCTAAAGTCACTCAAGCTGTCAACTATGCCTTTCTGCAATGTGTCGCCTGCCAGTTTTATTAACAGCAAATATATTTACTTCTGGATCATAAAATAAAGTGTTGGAAAGCACTGGATGGAATGCCCTGAAAAACCTCAGTGGAAATATTTCTGTTCAGTCATGCTAGAATATGACTGTTTTTTTTGTGCATGACTATTTTTAACATGAGTTTTAATGATACTGTGCAGCAAAAACTTTTAGATATAGTTGTGCGGTATTAGATCAGCTCCCCGTACTGCTGTCACGGGCACGGAAGGAAAAGGCTAAGTTTATGCCCCAGATCTCCCACTCCTGCCCTCAGCACGAGCTCACTAACATCAGAAGCAAGGTAACCGAGCTCTCCCACGCAGCTCCTCTCCTCGCCCCTGCCCCACCAACCACCCCCGGGCTGCGGGCCCCGCATCCCCGGGTGGGCTCAGGGCAGCGTGGCTGTGCCTTTTTGCACGTGCAACGCTCAAGCGCAGCAGGCGGCACTGCAAAATACATCCCGACGCCTCAGACGTGCAAGGGGAGGACTGCACCTCGCGTTTTAAAAAAATCACACTGCCAATAAACGCCCCGGGCATAAGCCTCAGTGATCCCTTTCCTGATACGCTTCAACAGCGTTACCAGATATATGCCAACGGGAGCATCAGTCACGGACTTCTGCTCAGCTTGCAACCACATACTGTACTTAAATAGACCAGACTTATAACACAAAGGCACTAAAGTTTCTTTCATGTTTATCTGAATAACACACTCCAAGAGAACTGCAAGTCATGTTTTGCTTTTGTCAACATTATTTATCATACAGATCGTTCTTTAACACCTGATATTTCTAAGTGTTTCAGCAGTCACTTGAACATATGTAATTAAAACCAGTTTCTGCTCCCAGACAAAAAAAAAAAAAAAATTGTAATAAGCTACATTACCTCACGAACTTTACGTTAGTGAAGTATTCCTCATTAGAGAATGTATTCCTAAAGTCGCAGCAGAAAACGTTACAGGCCATGAATATCAAATTATGAACTCCAACATAACATGTTGAGCACATTTTGGCACATTCAATGACAAATCCATTTCAATTCTTTATAGAAAACTGCTCTGTCAATGAGGTTTTCTTTTCCTAATTCATCAGTGACTAGAACAAAACTTACCAAGATCTCACAATGAAGATGCTGTCTGTGGATGGTTTGGTTTATAGTTTCCTCTACAAAGGTCAGTAGCCTACAATTACCCAAAGGGGTAGCATCTGCTCTGTGTGAAATGTGAATGGGTATCACATGCAGAGATTTGGATTTTTTTTTTAAATATTTTTTAAATAGTAATAATAATAAAATGCCCCCTCCCCTACAAATAACCTGAAGAAGTAAAAAAAAGTTAGAAACACTATGGTAAGATTGAAATACTGACAAATTTCAGTCTCCCATCAGAAAAGCTGAGGTCAAACCTAAATGAGCATGCACCTCCAAAACATCTTGTAAAAATCTGCAGTTGTCAAAACATGAAAGTTTCTGGGATTAACCCCATTTGACCTTGGCTGCCGCCACATCATCTTCAAAGACATTCAATACGCCCTCAGCGCTGCAGCGTACGTGAAGGACTGCGTGCTGGAAAACTGGTATCAGGGTACGGGGCAGCATGGCAAAGTCCATGGCCCAAAGGAAAATAACAACCAGGCATGAATGAAAATGAGAGAGAACGTGAGGTTGAGAGAAAATCCTCTTGTCTAACAACAAGAAGCTGTGACTGGATGCTACCAATACAAATCTTGCTGGGAAAATACAGCATCCAGACACAGGGCCATCCCCACGAGACCAGGGACACTGCAGTAAAACACTGAACATAATCCAACCAGAAAAGGAATTCAGAGACTAAAAGAGCTGACCAAAACCATCAGAGAGAGTCTGCAGCAATGAACGCAGCATGTGTTTAGACTAGTTCCCATCCACTACCTAGTAACTCTGGTTACGATAAATTTCCTATGCAAATGTAAGGAGAAGCACACCACCTATACGCATCTGAAATGTTGGCTAGTGCTTCAAAAAGCTGCTTAATTGTGCTTGCCAGTAAAATATACAACTAAAGAAAGCAACATGCTTGTTCTGTTAAGAGTCCGTCCAAATAAAAGATGTATAAGCATCAGAGAAATAGAAAATCTGCAAGCAAACTTTAAAGACTGTTATTTTCATGTATTCATCCCTCAGGTAATTTTAAATGGCTCACGAGATCTTTTTCTACTTTTTCATGAATGGTGTGAGTTTATCTAGTAGTCTAATCAGACCTAACACCTCGAAAATCACTTTGCGGATGGGTTTCTATCTTATTGCAGATATTCTTATAATCAGATTTTTAAAAGAAATAAGGAACAAGAAAGAAAAAGTCAGCAATCATAGCAGCGGAAGTTGAAATCCCATGACTATAGTTCTGCTTTTAACTCCACAGGTCATCAACAACTTAGCTTCATACAAGAAACCGTGCATCACATCCGCTAGCTAGCACTGGCTGTAAGGCACACACAGCCCTGCAGTCACTTCAGTAGGCACTTAGGGAACAATTTCAGTCATCTGCTCACTGGTGGCACTGAAAGACACAGATGTGTACAACAGTAAGAATTAATTACTGATGCTTATTAAAGTACTGCTACAGTGTGACAATTTTGAAACTGTACACATTACCAGTAAAAGCATCATCATTCACTTATAAATTGCCACTGAAACCACCATAAGAATAATTTAAAAAGCAACAAAACAAAACAACAGAAAAATGCCAACCATTCATTTGCTAGAAACGGAGGATAGAAGTAACAGAAGGGGTGTCAGATTAAAATTCCAGGGTCAGCAGCATACTCTTTTTAAGGATTAACATCTGTGAGTTAGAAGAGAGTAATGTTAGTATTGTGCTCCTCATCAGTCACAAGAAAGAGTCTGATGACTTAGTCCTCTATGGCTACCCAAAAAGCACGTTCAAAATATTTTCTAGAAATATGGCTACAATACAGCTTTGCTCCTTTGAAAAGTAAGTAGTACTTCACTCTGCTAATGTTAATCTTCAGGTGACAGGCAATATAAAAGAGCTATTTGTAATCACTCTTAAAGAACTATTTTCTCTGAAAGACTTCTAGTAAATTTAATTAAACAGATAATTAGGATGAAGAAGCATAACTTACATAACACATTAGAGTTTCTTTCAGAACAATTATGTAACGATACAGCTAAATTCAACTGAAACAATGACAGAGTTTATTCATGTGTATCACTGCTCCAGCAGATCTTCATCTCCCTTGAACATGCTTTACGTCCTACAGGAGAGGAGAGTAAAGCAGTGGCTGAAAACCTCTCCATCACTACTACTGCACCTTGCCCATACAAGTGAGATACTTGCTAACTGGGGTAATACGTGGCATCTACTCTGCTCATTCTAAACTATTAAATAGAATAACAGCGGATAAATCACTGATTTAAGAATGTTGTGGTCAAAAGAAAGAACCAGGAGATATGGGAGTTACTCCAACTTTGTCCAAACAATGCATGTCTGGCTAACACTAAAATGACTGATAAGCCTGGAATATCCTGCCCCAGAAGTTGCCAAAAGATTGATGATTATCTGCAAAAATTGGCAGTAACTGGAAAAAAATGAAGACAAAACAGGGGGAGACTACAACTACCGACTCAATGTAAGACCAAGAAAACAGTGCTCCCCCCTCACCCTTTGAGTTTGTGCAGGAAAATTAAGACACTGTAACTTTAAATTGAGATGAGGCATGCTGCTAACCAATAAAGGGGCAAAGTGTGAAGAAACTAATCATTGGTTATTACAGTAAATGTGTATTCATGTAGTCTGACAAGTATAAATACACTGAAGTTCTTTTGTGTGGTGTGCTAGCTTTGTGCAATTACCACCTAGCACCTCACTCTGCACAGACGTGGAATAAATAAATACCTTTGCTCTGTGTGTACACTGGTGTCGTGCACACTGGATAACCCGACTGTGCTTGTGGGACTGCATTACTAGGTTAGAAATGTCAAAAAAAGTTTTGATTTTTTATTATAAGTAAGGCTCTGGTTTAAATCTTGCCTATTTAACGTTTCTCCCCATCAGATCTAGTTTCTGAGAGGCAGCAAGCTGCGCCTGTCCCTTGTTTAATTTAAGGAGATTGCTGCCAGAGTATTCTGCCTTCACACACAGGATTGGCTGCTCAAGGATACATGGAAGAACCTTTTGCTTTCACATCCAGTTATCCATGGCATTAGGAGCATCACTGTCCACAGAGCCTCTGGATCTAGGCAAACTTAAAAGTCATGTCACTTCTCCCTCATTTGGACAGGCAGCAAGTGCATCAGTTTCTCCACTTGCATGATTTTACCACTAAAATCCAACCCAACTGTATATATTTAACGTATTAATTTATATTTTAGGACTGCTCACCTGTTTTCCACTACACTTAAGATATATTAAAACGTCACTGGTGAACAGAGCACTCCAGCTTAAACAGAAAAACTATTTGCCAGAGGTTGGTCCTGGTTCTCTGAGGACCAGGTCTAAATAAAAACAGCACACTCATGAAACACAGCCACCTAAATTATACAACAGTTACCTTGGGGTAAGGTAGAGAAGACTGGTGGGATGTCTCACTGCCCCCCTGGTGTCACATGCAGCATATGCTCTTCCTCCTCAGTTCTGTAATAAGCCATTTTCATTTCTTGTTGCACAAAAGAAATTCAGAGTTTGACAGTGGCACAGAAAATAACTAATAAAAACATGAAACCACCACTGAAAAGAGACAAAGATTTAGAGTAGACTCTTTCTAATGCCATGTAACCGAAGCACAGTGAAACCTCAAGTTTAATTGTAGCACACATGTACAAAAATGAAGATAATTTATGCATATGCACATGGATACCCCGGCATGTAAGCATACAAACAGACATGCATACTAGTTTAATTATTTCCAAAAACCCCCACATCTGAAAGGGCCAGAAATCTCTCAGTGGAATAAATTTAAATTTAAGCACATTGATTACCTAGCTGTCACGTTTATATGGCACAAAAGCACTCGGGCTTCCCGAGGAAGCGCTCCACTCAGACACCTTTCTGTTGCCCGCTGGCAACTCAGCAGTTAAAGAAAAAGCCTGCATTCCCGTGGAACACTGATCTCTCCAGATTCCTTCTATCGCAGGAGACAATCGCCCCCAATACAAACCCGTGGGTGAACGCATTAACGCCTCCAGCACTGCAACAAAGACTTAAAGAACGCTTCTTAATGAACTACTCCAAGCAAAAGGTAATGGAACTGGAGCACCTCCCCGCAAACAGCGGGGTACTGCAATCACCACGCTGTCACCCATCACCAAAACGCCGGGATGGAAGGCACCTCGAGACACCCGTCACCTGTGACTTGTGCAAAAAGCGCCGAAGGTTTAACTATGAGAGATCCAGAAACTGTAGGATCACTCTTAGCGAAGAGCATTCCTTCTCTAAACAGCAGACTTTGCCTTTTTCTTAGAACTCGGACAAAATGTTTGCTCTACTTGTTCCCAACTATTTGACCAAATTCTCAAAATCTTAAAAGATGGTGTAATTATAGTCAGGTAAAATAACTAATACAGCATATACTCAATTTGCCACCTCAGATAAAGAACAGCCTTGAAAAGTGAAATAATATCCTGACTATACATTTTGCACACTAGAAGAACAACAATATAAACCTAAATTAACAACCAGGATCTGGAATGGATCTGCTTTCAGAAGCCGATTGTGTGATATGTCATCTTATATAGAAATTAGCAACACAAACATGCATATATACTTTTTTTTTTTTGTGATATTCCTGCATTGTAAGAGATTATATACCTCTTCCTGGAACTGAACATTAGCGTTGCTTTTGGGGACTTTCTTTCATAGATAACATTTGTTGAAGAATTATTTTAAAGGCTTTCATCCCCCAACTGCATTATTCTTAAACGAAATAGAAATGCTCTAGCTGTTACACATAAAGCTGGAAATGTCTCAGGTGTTACACGTAAATCTGAAAATATGTGCTACACGTGCATTTTTTTAAAAGCAATGTGCATTTGTTTCAAGTTACTATTGAGACATTATGTTTAATATAAACTACTTTTAAATTAACTTTAAAAATACAGAACCAAAATTTCTCTGAAGCAGCATAAACAGAACAATGTTTGCTTTCAGGGAATCACCACAGCAGAATTACTGTAATTCAGTGAAATTCACTATTTGCATCATTTATCTATTCAACATAGATTCAGAATACACTTACTGGGTTTGAGTAAAAAATCAACAGAATCAAAAATACCTCTCAGAGTGAAGAAACAATGGGGGACTGCTGTTGTTTGCCAGAATACAAATCCATGCAACTCCTCCCTTACCTGCTTAACATTAAGTACCTGTTAAAGCATTTTACTAGACTGAGGTCAAAGTCATAAATTAAACTTCCACAGTGGAGGACTTGCCTCATTCAAGTAAAGATCATTATTTTGAGACTCTATGCCATCTAATGAAGTAAATCTGTACTGCACTTCATTTTGAATGCTGGTACACTGACAAGTTCAGCATTTATTGTTATTTAAGGAATACGCTACACAGTTTTCCAAAAGCAGAATCAAGTCTCCTAGTTTTGGCTGAAATGCCACCAGTTTTAGGTGTGATGAACCTTGCAGTGGCTGCAGCTGGCTGAGATCTAACTCGAGCCAGCTCGGTAGCTCAACTGTGGAGCAAACTTAGCCCCAGATGAATAAACTGCCAAGAGAACCTGCAGCAATACTTGCGCTGCTTAACCCAAGCCGAGTGTCTTCCTGTTGAAGCTACAATACTTCATAGAGAAATAGGTGGTTAATAATTAACTGATATTTACCACTATGACACCGATGAGGAAGGCATACTTTTATCATAGAAACAGCAGCAAAAAGACAGGACTTGGTGAAACGATTTCAGGGAGTGAGTGGTGGCATCCAGTTTTCCCAGCGTGTGGATTAGCACCCTTCCCACAGAAACCCACAACCTATTAAGAGCCTTAATGCTACTGGAATCTACACAAAGAAAATACATTCATCACAGCACAGGAAAAGTGTAGGAGAAAGATTTAAAAAATAATAATAAAAAAAAAAAAATCCCCTAAACACCAAACAGAGAAACAATTATTAAATTATTAAGTAAGTTCCTGTGAACGTATGAGCAGGAATATTCCGACAGAAAAGTTCACACAGGCTCTCATCAGAAGCAGATCATACAGTTATTTCAGTTTACCTACTGAAACCACTTACTCCTCTTAGCAAGGCTCTTTTCCTCATACGTGCCCGTAAAGCCCCGAGAACACTTCTGGCAGCGCACATGTATTCGTGCACATTCATAACACAGCTGCTCCCTGCACACACTGCTTCCTTCCTCGTTCGGCAGCGCAGCCAGGGTAGAGGCTTTCACTTATCTCGTAGGCAAGAAAAAATAAAATTAGCTTGAGCCTATGGAATTAAAATTCACTAACATACTCCCAGCACGGTTTGAGTGGTGTTTGTCTTGAGAGCAAAGGAGGTACAGGCTCTGCTATTCATGCTCCGTGCAGCAATCTGACAACTGTTAGGTTCTGGCTGCTCAGCAGCAGCTGTGACCTTCAAATAAGCTAAACTTGGCAAGTGAGCCACAGAGCCCACCTAGGAGATGGCGTTTGGACACAGCGCAGCCCAGTCACACGATGGAGTGAGAAACTCCCTACACAGATTCTGTCCTGCGAGTATTTTTTTCTGAAAAACACTTTATAAAATAAATAAATGAATAAATAAAAAATGCTAACACAGAAATTAAATCCCTGGGAAAGTTCTTCATAAACAAGCAGACACACAGTCACCAGGTTGTATTTTCACTTCTCCCAGCTGGAAAAAAAAAAGCAAAATCATAACTGCAGTGCTTGGCTGATGCAGATTTTTAAAGTTTCACTCAAATGCAAAGGTGCAGACAGTAATAAACTTTGCCAAATGTAATTCTGATTTTCTGATACAGAACTCCACCTGGCCATGTGTGCTATCAGCAAAGACACGTACATGGCTGCTAGCAGGTGAAGAGTTCCGGACTGTCACATCTTCCACCAAGGGATGATCCTGAGCTCTACACAGTGCATCACTAAAGCACTTTTAGGCACACTTTGTCAAATCGTCTGCTGAAGTGGGATCTATTGCCATCTCTTCCGAATGAGCTGTTCAGGGGGAATTATATATATTGGGGCTTTAGAAACAGCGGTCAGACACTTTCCAACACTTACCTGACACTGGTATGTGAAAAACGGTAACAAACAGGGACTCAGCTCACACAGATTTGAGCTGATACAAACAGGAATGCAGGCAGATAAAAACAGTGCTGGAAATTTAACAAGTACTCCCAATCTGAAGAATGTCTGTTTATATTACGCAGGGTAATGTCCCAGTCTTCAGGGTCCTATAAAAGTCTAAATACCAGGGGATCATTCGAATCACCCCTTCTGTTCATTTTCTTGGCAGGGTTCTTTCTTAAACATTAATAGAAGAATTCAGAGAAAATCCCCTTCCATTTGTTTTAAAGCTTGGTTATTTTACTTCCTTAAGGTCAACATGTTTTTCTACATGTTGACCTTAAAAAACAAACCAAGCAAACAAAAAGCAAAAAAAAAAAAGTAAAAGGTGTTTGAGTTCACCCTCACAATGAAGGGTCATTATTAAGTAATGAATTAGTAGTATTAAAACATTATTTTGCATATCAAAATTCTAAAATATTTTTCATTTTATTAATTTACTTTTTTTAACAACAAAAGCATAGTCATGTTTGGATTCCTTTGCCCTTATTTACCTCTACAAAAATGTACAAAATATCTCTCATCCCTTTTAACATGTTTTATGTTTTGTCAATATCAGTTTTTATGAACTGAAGCTGGAAGGGGGACCTTCAGAAGTGTTACATTTTTAAAACAGCTCACTGAGTTTTAGGGCACAGACTTTTCTTCCTGCATCTGTCATGTCTGGCCTCTTGGCCAGATGTGTTCCAATCTACTTATTTGTTTTTAATTGCAGTTAATATTTCATATTTCATAATATCCAAACAGCTTATGTTCTAAGAATAGATGTGTTTGCTTGTGTTTTCAAATCTAAATAATTCAGGAAAATGAAGTGGTAAAAACTTTGCTTTCTAGCACATAAGAAAATGGTTGAAGAAAAAACATTCTCTATGCTTTTTAAAATAATTTTTCTTCTTGGGCTTGCAAGAGATTAGCATACCACATACTTATTTTTAGGCATTTATCTTCAAGTACACGAGTTCTCCTTTTTTCTATTTCTTCCAGAAATTTAATAATGCATAGTACTGGAAAGTATGACAGAATTTTCTGATCTTCGATTTTATTGATTTTCCAAAACTAAAGGACACCATTTGCTAGTCATTGGTGAAGTAAGTCCTCTGGATTTCTGCTTCTTGCTCAAGCATACTGCAGGTGAAAGTGAAGCTATAAACATTATTTCAATTCTTTTTGGTTTTGTTTGGATTTGTTTTCTTCTTTTTTAGCCATCTCCTTTAAATCCTTCAGGACACAGCAGGAGGTCTCCTAAAGCCACATACACCAGTCTCTGCCTCCACATTACTAAAGTTTGTATCAATATTGCTTTTGCCTCCCCTGCTCCCCTTCTTTGCACTTTCTTTGCTCAGAAATCTCAGCCTCCCCCATTGCCAGGATTTCCTCCACAGTTTATTGCTGTTGCTTAATGAATCTTGTCTACTTAAAACTTTCAAAGACAAAAATAACTCCTGGTGTTACATTAGCACATCAAAAAAAGGTGACTCAATTTGAACACAATCCCCTCACTCCCCCCTCGTTCAGAAAATTTCTGAGTCCAAAATTAGTGGAGACCAGTAGGATTTACCAGACTAAACTGTAATTATTTATTAAGATCAAAGTTCTTTATTTCTGTTGGCTTTGTCTTGCTAAATGACCACATGAAAATATTACAGGAAGTTGAGTTTTTACCATAAAAATCAAAAGAGTTACCCAAATTCTTTGTCTAAATTAAGGTCAGAAGCAAGGTACCAAGACATCACCTGTAAGAAGAGCTTTCAAGAACCACTCCAGCATCTCCCCCCCTCAGCTACCATATTCACCTATTCATTGGTTAGTCACATATGGTATATATGATCCACAGTAAATTTGGGATAAAATATTCCATTGGTTTAATCTAATGTTTGCATGAAAACCGAGTTCCACTTAACTTAAACATACATGCCAAATATGTTATCAAAGTAATTATCCTAAAATTTGATCCTCAATGCCAAATTTTTTTCCTTTTATTTGATATCATAGGCTTTATTATCCTAATAATAAAAAAATCCCTTCATGTCAAATTATTCATATAACAGTATCTTATATTCATCAGATTCTAAAACTCATTTTGCTTTTGCATTTCAAAAGCCAAATGTTTCATGAATTTTAACAGAATGAAAACTCTTAACAGCAAAATTTCAAGCTACGATTTTGAAATATTATTCCATTTGATTTAGATGAATCTTCAGTTTGAACTGCCCCAGTAGTCCTCACTTTACCAAGTCTAATACAGTTTGTACATCGCCATCATGATATATCCCACATACCAAATTCCTCCCATATATATGAGAGTTTGTATAAATGGTACTTAACAAATTAAACATCAAGATTTTAATCACTGTTTTTCTGAAATCTTGCATTCAATTACTATTTTTGCCACACTTTGTTTTTATGCCACTCCAAAAATTCACAGTACAAATCAGTACAGGGAGTTCATACAAGAAAGCTGGGGGGGAGGTGGTGGCCTTAATGTCATCCTGCAAATTACAGGGTAATAATCTTCAAGACTGAAATTTTGTAACTTCTCCCTCCAGGAGATTAACTGAGAGCAACCCTTACAGATCAGCTAGTGCTCAGCACTTCCACAGCTGGACACGAAGACCCCCACATTAATGACAAGGAAATAATTGACACCCTGACTGACAAAAGCAGATTTTTAACCCATTTTTGGAAGAGACTTTTTTTTTTTTTTTAATGTCAGAAACTGGAATTCTGCTCCCTTACCCCAAGTTCAGAATAGAGAGAGTGACCCGAACATCTTTTGGCCCTGCTCCCGGACCTCAGGGGCTGCCCCCGCGGAGCCCCCAGACTCCAGCTCCCGTAAAGCTCTGGCCAACAGTAACTGCAGCTCCTGCCTTGGATTCTGCTCCTCAGACAAGCAGCCTTCTCTGGGCAACCACTACAGCATCCACCAGAATACAAACACATCTCCCCTTGGTCTTCTTAGGAAATGGACCCGGGCGGGGTGGGGCAGGAATATTCTTCCTAGACAGTAACGCCTCATGCTTTCCTTGGAGCATAGCAGCATACAAATGAATTCCAAAGTCAGACTGCACAATCATTCAGCCTTGAGTCTCTCTGCAACTAAGACCAACAGTTCATATATTGAGCTAAATCACATTACTTGTAAGTTTCCATACATAAAGAAAATAAATGTTATTAGAAGTCAATGTAGAGTCTTCACTGTCCAGGTGGGGCTCAACAGTAGGCAAATGCTGGCAGGTACCCGTGCTGAATGTGGAAATTTCTACATTACAGTTATGAAATGTATCTATCACTCAGTTTATCCACACACTGATACACTGTGTAACAGAAGGGTTAAAATCCTTTCCCTTGGACAGAGAACAAAAAAAGCAGTGGGTAACACCCAGCCTGATCAACTCCTGGCTGACACTAACCGGTCTAAACTATCTCAAAATATAGCTGCTGAAATATTACTTTTTATCATCTGCTCAAAGAAAGAACATGCAAACAGACTTAAGACATGAAACCCGTATCTGGCTGAGGATTTGGCTGCTCCGCATATACCAAGGCAGACAAAATCCTGGACAAATCTGTCAGAGAGGCAGGTAACACTGCCAGCACAGACAAAAGTTCTTCAACACTGGCTCAGGAATGGAACGTGCTGTATTCAAGTTGACTAATAAACATCGGCTTGTTTTGAAAAGGTCACCATGTGTTGCTGCAAAATTTCTGCTCTCTGCACACCTCCCAGCGAGGCTAAATCTTGCAGGGGAGCCCAAGTTCTTTTGCTAGAAGAATCGTGAGGTGATAAAATGAAGCCGCTAAAACCAACGCCCAGGACTCTGATTATGGAGTTCATCCTTGGGGGAAAATAAAACAGCATGCCAGGGAGGGCCCCAAGGCTAAAAGAGCAGGTTCTCAGTACAAAGACCAGGAACACAGTGCTCTCTCTGGCACCCTGACAATCACCTAGAAAGACTGCATTACTTGGCAAACAGAAAACAGAATACTTTCCGCTACTACCCTCTATTCCTCCTTGGTGCTTCACGTGGCCATATTGCTCTGCCTCTTCACCTTCTTCCTATTCTTCCACCACTTCTTTGCTCTTGATGAAGGACCTTCACCAAACAAAACGTATGTGAAAACAGCCCAGAACCTGTAAGCATCAATTTAGGACAAGTTGGTCTTCAAAGTTTTTAAGAAAAAAAAAAATTTAAGGAAACTGGTATCTAGGATAGCTATTCAGAGAATTCACTAAACGTGAAATTGTGGTCCACTAAAATCCCGATTAATGCTTAAATGAGAGCTTTTGCAATTGCTAAAAATCTCAGCCTCTCAAAAGCTTTATGTGAAATTTGAAAATACAATCACCAGAAGCTGGTATGATGGCTTATTTTCTTCTTTCACATCACTTTTGCACTGATGACTACTTTACAACATTAAGCTTCCTGTCCTTGAGTTCCTGTCCTTGATAAAGTTTGTTGATCTTTATTTTATATTTATGAGACAGAAGGTCGGGAGGGGTGACATAACACGACACAAGAACTTGAGCATTGAATGCACATACCTTGCCTCACATAAATAGCAAACCCAAGTTTAGGAAGTTAGATGTTGTCACAGCAAGTTAAGCATCCGGCCTCACACAGTGCTAATACTCAGCAACTGTCAAGTAGTATCTTTTAAGGAATAATCAACAAATATTTTAGTAAACACCACTTTATTTTCTGAAGAGGAAAGCAACAGTATCTTTGCAAAAGAGAGAAGCAAATTCCTTCTCCAGTTCCAATCTTGTTCATCTGCACTTTGTCACGGCACTGCACACGTGTGGACCGACAAGATACGAAGACAGATTACAGAAGTCCAGAAGCCAGCAAGGGATGGGTCTATCTTTGTTCCTGTCTTCAGTCTACTGGTGAGATGGACAGGCAAAAATTGCTTCTGCTTTGTAAGTATCTTTCTGCCTTGATTTCATAAATTGTATCTGGAGCTTTATTATGCTGATTCATTCTTACACTGGCAGCACATTTTTTGGTTTTGTGGTTGAGGAAGTTCCTTCTTTCTGGTTCGTGCCATGCAGACCTATTTCTGTCTTTTCTTACTAGCCTCAGACAGTTTGTTTAAAAACTTTTAAAAAAAGAAAAAAATCACTCCTTTTGTCACCTCCCTTGGTTAATATGTATGTACCCAAAAATGTAATTGCCATAACTTTGCAATTGATGTAATGCAAAGAACAGAAAGAATCCATCTACAACCAGAAGTGCCTGAATTACCAAAAATTCCAGACAGTACAGGTTTGCCATGCTAAGCCTACTAGAAACAGGTGGGATGATTTCAAACTGCAGTTTGTGAAAGCCAGAAGGGTTTCCAAGGGTATTTTCCGTTTGTTTTAACAAAGCTCCTTCTGGAAAGTTTTCCAGTCTAGACAGCCCAGGGGAATAAACAACAAAACACTGTAAAGCCTAGAATTTAACAAGTCTGGTGCAGTCTGAGAGGACATGCTAATTTATTTAAATGTACACGGCTATCAGAAAAAAAAAGATGCTTTGCTACAAGTTCACTTTCAGAGAAAAATTTTATCCTCAACTTCAGCTCACACCCACTTGCCTCTGGTGTGCTGCCCACATTTGACAACCGTTCGAACCTTTTTCCAAGGGTAAAGAAAGATAACATCATTAACACCTGCTTGCCACTGCAGTTAAATTCCTTAATTGTGAGAATTATTTGTAATCCAATGCTTATTTGTGACGCTTTGCTTTACAAGAGCACAGTAACTTGCACGAGCAAATGCAAACACTTTTTGCTTGATGATCTGCTAACCTATGTAGCATACTTCAATGGAAGTATGTGCCGACCTGTGACAAGCAGTTTATATTTTTTACTGACCGTGCTTACTTGTACAATAAATTCTGAACATGCTTCTTGTATGTCCCTGTCTGCTGGGCAGACACACCAAGGTAGCATAAAGGTAAGGGATACTTGAGGAGGAGGCAAGGGCAGCAGTGCCACACTCCACAGCCCCGTATGCATCACCCCAGCCTCCCAATCCACAGCAGGGCCAAGACACCTCCAGGAACTTGGAAACCCTCCTCAGCAAGCAGCCAGAACTCAGAGGGTAGGGGCAAATTCTGTGCTGCTCCGCCCTCATCTGCCACCCAGAAACAAATGCACTCTGCATTTGGAAAGCACAGAATGACATCGAGGAGCCACAAAACTAGTCTCTGAAACAAACATATAAACCTTTTTCAGGGATTAAAAGACTTGAGCTAAATGCCATTCTGCAAAGGTAGTTGGAAAGCTAATTTTTCTACTTCAATAGAAAACAAAAGATCTGCAATAGTCAGACTGCAGCACACACCCTCTTTCTTTTATGTGGTTCCTGATAAAAGGAAGTCCCCTCAGGGGCCTCACCAACAGTCCCACGGTCAGTCACTCACAGAGGTTTCTCCAGACTTCACCCCTCTTTAACTAACCTGCCTACTTCAGGAAGATCCATATTGCCTCAGAACTCAACTGATCCGTTCCTCCACTTGCACTGATGAAACTCAATCTTTCCATTTCTTCTATATCCAAAGTAACACAGAATTTAGAGATTCTAATTACAGTAATGAAGGAGGTCTGAGATCATGACTTAAACTATCTTCCAGTTTCTCCTTTCTTAGGACACGCCCATACCTTCCTCTGGATGTTCTGACCCTAGTGTAGAGATCTGAACTACTTTCGCAGGACAACAACAACTCCAGAACATGAGATAATATGTCTAAAGATTGCATGAACATGTCCATTAGCCCTTTCCAAGGCAGGACTTTTTTTTTTTTTTTTTCCCAACCCCAAACATGAGCATGTATCAGAGTAAATGGATGTTTCCACTCTGCAATAGCATTGGAGGTCTCTGTCCTGTGCCCCACTGTACAGGAAAATATTATGTCCCTACTTACCTTACCATGCCACAACAGGCTCTGGGCCTTATCGGCAAAAACTGCACGCTACCTATCTCCATCAGTAATTTTCAACAGAACCAAATCTCACAATTTCATGCTTTGCTGTTTCAAATATCCAGCTTCGATTTTAAGACAGAAAACACATTTTGACCAATTTCTACCTTATTACATCTACGGTAAAGAATAGTGCAAGAAACAACAATTTACCCCACTGCTCCTTTTCCTAGACGGACAGATTGAAGCAAGAGTTAAATCCATGAATTTATACCACCCACATCATAAGAGTAGTTAGGCAAATGAGTCATGTTCATGGATACAATACAGATGTCTTCCATGTTCTCCACATTACTACACAGCAGCCAGAGTCAACTGTCACCTTGTAAAGCATCACAGTTATTTTTTCAGTGCCATAAATAGCGCAGCAGTGTTTATAGAAAGCAACTAACTACAGATGGTCCTAGGGCAATCTGTGTTACTCTGCAGACATAAGCAAGGTAGACATTAAAAAAAAAAAAAAATCCCATAAAGTAACTGGAAAAAGTATCCCCTTGATGTATAACTAGTGGTCCTGAAGTGAAAATACCTCAAAATTTACAGATCTGCTAATGTTGCTCAAAATCCCTGGGAAAAACACTGCCATATTTTGCTGAACAAACAGCTCAAATCCAGAAAGAGACACATGACCTCATCAGCTCCTCCAGCTGACCTGGTTCATTAAGATATCCATTTTGCTAGTTGCAATTACAAAACACACAGAAAATTGCTAATGGCCAGCTGGTATCAACTAAAATAAGAAACATGGCATTATTTTCCTTTTTCCACCATGTGAAAAATCTGTTAATGTCTGAAGACATGCACATCATCTTAACCTTTAAAGGAACAAAGTAACACAAATATTTCAACTCAATAAATAAAGGAGGTCCAGTATCTGATGCTGGAGATAGTTATAACAATTTTACACTGTTAAGTCTCATTAAATGTTTAAGGTGTATTTTTATTTTTAAAAAATAACATTCCTTGCCTGCAACCTCTTTGTGGTTCAAAATTAGTCTGCACAAAAAAAAATGCAAAATAACCTTGCATCACAGGCACAAGAGATTAGCAGATTAAACCATATATCCTTTTCTCAGACCACCCTAGAACATACTAGGTGAAATATGCCTCTAAAGCATCAAAAGCTACATCTTCAAAAGCTAGGGACAAAAGAGACCAGAAGTAGTGAGTAGAGAATTTCAGGGGTTTTGTTCTACTGCTTTGATTTCAGTGTCTGTGCAATGCACTGGAATCTTTTTGGAACTCTTCTTATGTTCAGCAAGAAGTAAAGATAAAGCTGACAAAAATTAAATGAAGGCTCCTACTATCTATAATAAAATGACAGCTGCAGCCAACCTCAAATAAAACTTAACAACAAACTTGCCACCCTGAAGCCTTAAGATAGCCTGAAAATCTTCAGCTCCACAGCTGATCAATACAACCAACAAAATTTTTTAATTCAGTCCTTGGTCTAAACATGTACCATATTCTATGGAGTGATTGGTAAAGTCTTTAAAAACTAAATTACTCAGTTATTTTCACTGTATGAAGTTTCTGAGCAATCGTCAGGAGCAAGAAGGAAGAAAATAACCAGGTTAAGGGGACAAGGAAAATGAGTCTGTATCAGCCACTAACATGAGCAGCTAGCTCCCTTTCCTTCACATCTGACTTGTTCTCAGAGCTCAATTTCACTATTAAAACAAATTAATCCCTGGCCCCTCTAGTCTCTTAACACTCATCTCTGCAAATGTGGTATTTATAGAGTCATCAGTAACAACAGATGAACAGAAGCAGCAATTCCCTTGCATATTATTTGAGATACAGGTATGTCTACCCTCTGTTTCCACCATTCCCAGTCACTAGAAGAGGGCAGCAAAGGGCACTTTGCAACCTCCACTGAAAGCAGGAAGCACAAGGAACTGAGTGCACCTCAGAGCTGCTGGTCTTTCTCCTACTTTACGCTTTCTGCTGCCTCATCAGCAATCCTTTCACTCTCCTCAGACTGAATAGGCAAAGTTGTCTTGCTCAGCAGTTCTTCCTTCTCTCTCTTCTCACTGATGTACATACAAGTCACTCAAATATTTTTGACTTACTGTGGTTTAATAAGGGGCTCTTAGCTGACCTATATTAACTGACCCATGAAAACATCCTCAGCCCATTGCAGATGTAAAATAAAATACGCCCTAGTAACCTCACTGGCTGCAGCTGTCTGTATTCTTTCCACAGTTTTGCAAAAACATAACAGCGATTTTCCCACATACAGAGGTAGGCTTTTTTTCTTTAGGGTGCTTGCTTTGTTGACTGTTCCCTGCACTAGCAAGCGTATGGCATTGTCAAGCTGAATGATGCAAGGCCTCAACAAGGCTTGTGGCTACCTGTGATCCATGAGCAGCCACCAGCCTTGGTGAAGCTGAAAATGCAGTAACAGCATTCGGTGTGGTTAAATGACAGAGAAGTTTGATGTCTATTAGCCAAAACTGTGTAAAGTACAACCCTAGGGACTCTTGACAAATGCCACATGACTAGGCTGAATACAAAACAGAAGCTAGAAACTGATTTGGATGCAGCTGTATGTGTGTGTGGCAGAAGCAATCATAGAAACAGAAAACCAAGGTGACTGCCAATGAAGATTTGGGAAAAGTAATGGCTAGCAGAGCTAGCCTGAAATTATAACTAAGGAGATCATCTCTTTTCTTTGTTTTGGCTCCTACTTTGTCCAGGAAAATGGAAGGGCAGAAGGGACTCTCATACATTCTTTATAAATTAACAGGATCTTACCTCAGAAATACCTGACTCTTACTAACATCCCCCAAGGCTCCAAGCAATGGGCAGGCATTCAGGTCTAAAGAATGGTAGAATTTGGATTGCATCAGGTTTTTTTTAAAACTCAAAAAAATATTTCTAAAGCTTAAAACAAGTTTAGACCAGAGATTTGGACTCTATTATCTCTGGGATTCACACTATTATGGCTTACCAGCACCTACTAAATACATGTCTTCCATTTACAGTGTTATGTGTAGCCCATATATGAAGTGTGCAATGGCATTAAGCATCATACATGATATGTATACATACCAACATATTTACTTGTATTATTTGCACAGCTCTGTAAGTATGCAGGGAACCCAGCAAGCACACATATAAAATAGAGGCTGTATGATAAACAACAGTATATATTTTTTTTTTTTTAAATGCTGTGCTTGCATACATAAATTTATGCCTCTATGGTTCCATGACTCCTTGCAGCTCACATTATTGTTATGTATGGCTGCACTGTGGTCTTTGCATTATTTATAAGTTTTATTGAACATTTGTTTCATTTTTCTCCATAAGCCTTTTGATAAATCACTTCAACTTGAATAGTTCTGGCTTAATTTTCTTCCCTTTAGCTCCCTTCTTAACAAAGTCATTTCATGCTTTAAGATAAATCAACCAAGATAAACAGCTAACACCTGGTTAAGAAAAAAACCCCAACACAATAAACCAAAAACCTCAAGAACTAAAAAAAAAAACCCAGAACCTAACTGGCTTTTCTCAGATATCTTTAACATGATTACATGCAACAGTTTAATACTACTGTGTAATCTAATAATTCATTAATGTTACTTTAGTTAATGATTACAAATATTTAACTTAGGCAGTTATCTGCAGCATCTGTAGCTTTGTGTTCAGAAATGGCCTAAGAGACAGAAAAAGTGGTGGCTAACCTTTGACCTTGGGCATATCGACACCATCAGTTTGAAGGATTATATGAACTTCAAACCAGCACTCTAACTGGATTTTAAATAAAGTGCTCGTGTGTTTAAGGACGTGAGGCCACTGTGCAGAAGAAAAATTTGGAAGCTACTTACAAATACTTTTGAGATTTCCTATAAACAGGGTTTCTGCAAGGGATCCCTCAAGCTCTCCTTCCTTCTGCTTAGCTGAGAAAATCCTCTGCCGCATGTGTGTTTTAAAACTTTTTCTTCCCCCCTTCAAAAAGCTGTAATTCCCTTCCGTCCCCCTCCACAGCCCAGGGATCAGGGTGTGTGGAGTGGGGCCCTGGCAATCCCTTCAGGTTCCACTTGCAAATGAGCGAAGGGTCTGAGCTGCCAGAACCACTCCGGGGCCCAGGTGCGGTGCAGTGGGAGCCGTACGGACAGCAGGGAGGCCAGGACTCCCCCACAGGCAACGTACAGTAGCTGGTGGCACAGAAAACCTCAGCAGCTGCATGAGGGCTTCATATCTGTGCCCTTAGGACATTACTGGGTTTTTTTATGAACAAAGACACAGCTGAGACAGCTCCCGTTCAAAGGTTACACCAGATGAGAAAAAGAGTTCTAGCATGGAAAGCTGCAAAAATGCATCGGAAAGTTCACCCTGACCTGTGTTTCATTTTTATTCCACTAAATGCTTTTCTACATCTCACTCATAAGATTTTCATGAGTATCTTCTTCAGAGAATATACTAAAATACCTTCAGTCTGTCTATTAGCATTTACTCAGGGTTTTCTGTGGAATTTCCTCTACTGTACCACAAAGGATCATGCACTACATGCTTGTTCAGTGTTAAAGATGCCTCAATTGTTATCACAGGTCTTCTGATATTCTGAGGTTTTCTTCAGAGCTCCTTAAATCAACACATTACAGTGAAATATTAAACCTTAAGTAAAAAAAACCATATTTTTTCTTTTTTTTTTTTTTTTTTATGCCCATTGTGCTTCTGCATCTGAAGATTCAGGAGAAATTAATGTTTCCTGAAAGTCAAAAGGAAGCCTCAGAATGCAGACAAAACAAAACATTAGTTCACTCTCACAGTTCCTAAGTTCTAAGAAGCATGAGTCATTCTTGAACACTCAAGGACAGCAGTGCAACACTGCACTTCAAAATCAATGCATGATTACCTTTTTTCTGCCCAAATTAGTTCTAAGAGCACTCATGGTGCCTGCAGTGGTTACTGTTAAGTCTCAATCTACCCTGTAACAGGATAGCACTTTTGCTCCATGCATTTCTAAGTAATTGTTTCAATAAGTCTTTTCCCAGCAACTTATTTCGTCTTCCCAGTGACAAACATGTAGCAAATGTTTAAGAGGAATGTTCCATTTCTATAACAGTAAGAAACCTGACACCTCTAAGCACCACTGACACAGTGGAAGTGTGCTCCACAGCACACCTTTGACAATTACCTTGCACGCCCATACAAAGCAGCTAGTCCACATGCTACTCCATGTGAACAGCATGAGTTTACATTTTCCGGAGCGGTGTGAGAACAACTTTTACATATACAGCGAATTTTAAGACCAGATTCTCTGGACTGGTGAGCTGAATGTGCTACAGGATCTGTCAGACAAAGGACATGCAGATCGATAACTTTATACCCCTCTGGCTCGGGGCTAGCCACACCAGCCACACTGCTGCTCCAAGCAGCCTTAAGATCAAGTTGCAGGCTGATTTCTGGGACAAGAAGAGCACTGAGGACAGCAGGGGCTGCCAGGATACACAGCTGCCTATGCACCTTTTTTTCTCTGCAAACATCTCTTGTGCTACAGACTTAAGAGCTGACAGTGCTGTGGGCCTTCAGCACCCAGGAATTCCTCATGTGCAAGGAGTTCGCCATGAACTGGCACGGATCATTCCAGCAGCTTGATCCCATTACAGTAATGCAAAACAGCAAGACTTGAATTTTAAAGACTTTAAGTAACTGACAGTCACAGCAAGAAGTCTGGATTAACAGAGGTACGTTTTTAAAATCAGGATGTGGATTGCTCAAAAATTAGATAATGATAACATAAATGTTTAGAAGTGTAGTAAGTAGGATTCAGTAACCTTTTGTTTCATTCTTACCTATTTAGAATATCCTACTAGATCCATGTAAAATTCTATCTTTCTCTCCTATAGGAATGCCTGTACCAACTAATTCCTTCTAAAAATCAATTTCTGGTCACATACTGAGAGGCAGGTGTTCCAGAGAAGGAGAGAATAGCTGAGGATATATCTAAGAGTCTAGAGGGAAGAAACAAGTAATTCCTTTTGGCTCTTTCTTCCTCTATCCTTTCCTCTTTTACACTCACACCCTCCTACCTCCAACAAGAACTTTTTCAAAACTTCTTGTGCAATATCAGAGCTGGTCCAGACGAACGTGTCCCATGTTAGGGCTCTCACTGCTTCAAGGTGTTGCTGACAAACAAGCAGGAAGGATACCCGTTGGCCCCCCTGTGGTAAACAAAAGAAAACGCTTAAAAAAGCATGTCAAGCCTTGAAACAGCCACACAGGACTGTGGAAAGCAGGAACTCAAAGATCCTAAGTGGTGCCTCTCGTTTTTGCTTATGAAACCTCCAACCTGCTCCACACACTGACACAGGTATGGACACATCTGCTCTCTGGCCTCAACTTGCATCCCTGTGGGCTGAGCTGCCAGGGGGTCCCCGAGTGTGACGACCCACACTGACTTTTCTTCCCCAGATGTACACGGTCCCATCCTGACCCCAAGCCCAGCACCCCTGGGAGGGAGCATTTGCCCAGCCATCTGCCCTCCGCACCCTGCACCAGAGTGCTCCCTTTCCCAGCAGCTGCTTCCAGCAAGGAGTTTCCCTCACTACCCCCTGCAAAATCCACCCCCAGCACAGACACCCTCTGGGACCTGGCCCTGCTACCCAGCTTGGCCTCTCCCAGACAGGGGACAGGACATTCTGGATCAGAAGATCTGCCCTGCAGAGGAAGACAGGAGAAAATACAATGGGAGGAATAATGCCTGCCCAACACACTGCCTTACTGCGTACACACACACACAAAGTATACCAAGGCTTGAACGTAGCCTTCCTCCCCTTCCATCCTCACACCAGCTCAAAGTAAACTATGCACTCTTCACAGAGGCTGTGGGAAAGAGAGGAGAGGAAGAGAGCACAGGAGAGAAAGAAGAACACGGGGGGAAAGGCCAGATAGATTTTTCTCACACCTCTCTCCCCTAAGCCCTGGCTGGATCCTGGTGGTCACTCGCATACGGGAACACAGAGACCTCTCCCAGCCTGACTCTGAGTGGAAGCGAGGGGAGCAAACAGCGTGGGATGCACTGGGTGGGGAAAAAGAGACCCAGCCCTCCCCACACCGCTACAGCATTAAACAACACTCATTATGCTCTCAGGTGTTGAGGGATACTTTTACAAAAGAAAAAAAGAAAGAGAAAGTCAGTACCACTGTAGCAGAGGAACGCTGTTCCACTGAACTGTATCAACTGAAGTGAAAAGGAAAGCTGAGAATGTCAAGGGGTATCTACTCCCTGACACCTTCTTTTTTCAGATTCAGTGTTCCCAGCACCTGAAGGGATGCAAAATTACTTATACTACCCTTTTTCCTAAGAGTTCTGGCTCCAACAGAGGGCATTTTAACCGATACTTCGGAGTGCCATGCTTACTGGGGTCGTAACAAACCAGCAGCTCCAGGTACAAAACAATGTAATTGATGTGACAGTGGAAACCACTATATTCTGCATATCACACTCCTGCCACAAGCTGTTCCCTTCTTATTCTGTGCTGCAGTTTCAATACATTAATTGGATCGGCTGCTCTAAAGGTAATTTTCCTCATAACATAATTTTACTTCAAATATAGGATGCAAATATTGATAGCAACTGATTAAAGCTTATGATTATATGAAGTATATGAACCAAACTGTGGAGACAGTTCCTTATTTTTTTTATCCATTACTGCTCTGCCTTTTCACTAAATAGTTAGCTGTATTACAAGGAAAAAAGAAAAATTAAAAATTTCTGTGCAACCCCTGCTAGCACCAAGGGCTGCCAATTTATCTCTGGGGTAAAATTTCAAGGCAGGAAAACATGTTTTGGATCAGTTACAGAATTTTCTAAGAATACTTTTCTTTTTAAGCAGAAGTACTGCCTAACAATGAGTACAAATTATACATAAGATCTGGCGTTTTTCAAATGAATGCCTAAGTCAGACATGTCTATATTTCAGAGCTTAAACAAGCAGCTTGATTTTTGAAATTCAGAGCCCTCATCAACTGCATTTGTCATACAAGTTGATGAACACTTTTCAAAATCAGGTCTCCTAATGAAACATTAAAACATGGAGGTACAAACTTAAACAAACCACCTCTATTTAAAGAGTGTTTCACATCTAAATAGGTATCACAGTGTCATAGGTAATAAAGAGCGTACATATACTAAACACACTGAAGTTTAATAAATATCACATGCATATGCTTGGTATAATACATTAAAAAAATCACTCTTCTTTTGAGGTATCATATTTGTGGCTCTTTGGTACACACATATCCCTGGTCCAAGGTAAAAACAGTTATTGGCTTCACAGTACAGAAAAAGAGCCACTGTCTGGGTGAATGGGGTAAGTAGTCTGAAAATACTTTCCCCAGAGAAATAAAGCTACTTAAAAATAAAACTTATCCTAAAAAAAAACGGCTTTAGCTATTTTTCATTTTGTCCTCTGCAACCCATTACCACCACATTTTCTATGTAATGTTATCTCAAACCAAGGTGTAAAAACTCCATAATACTTAGTATTTAGTATTTGCAACATTCACCTGATATTCTTAAGGATCACTCAGCAGTGAAAAAGAGAAAACCTATAACACCAAACTTGACATTCTGATATATTATTACCATATTCATTAATTAGTACTATGATAATATAGAATGCAAACAAGAAAAGTTATCAAAAATACATCTACTTGAAGAGGTTACTATGCTTACTTAAGTAGTTATCCACTAGATATAAACAGCAAACAACATTTAGGTAGACAAGAGCTTCAGTACCTCAGCAACTCCAGCACACAACTTACCTCGCTTCAGTTTGCAATTAATTTTGCATAATGTATCAAGTGACATTTTAAGTTGAAAAAAAAAAAAAAGTGTGTGTGTTTGTTGGTGTGGTTTTTTTTTTTTTTTTTTTAAATGGACTCTAAGTCATAAGTAAAATGGGGAAGAGAGAAGAAATCATTCACCAGAACACGTCACTTCAGCAACAGCAGTGACACACTGAAAACTAGCTAAAGAACCCATGCACGTTTGGGTGGAAAAAGGTTCATGTAAGCAAAAGCAGAGTTTCTTCAAAACTCAAGTTTCTGAAATTGAGGAACAAAAGAACATTATAACTGGTGGTACAGTAAAGGTACATGAAATTCATGAAGCTTAAATAACTACAAAATTGGGGAAAAAAATAGACGACTGCTATGTAGTGCTAGTTATCTACAAAAGACTGAACTGTTTCTCTGATATTTTTAGTTCAGCTCTTCCTTACAAGCCAAAGCCTTTTTCCTAAAGCTTTGTAATGAACATTCACAAAGGAATAAATTAGGGAGATTAATCTAACTCTGCAGCTCAGCTCTGACCTAAAAATGCAATGATTTTGAATTGATTGAGATGAAACATACAGCCTTCAGAACAAATCCTCATAGACCATTGGATTAAAAAAAAAAAGTCTTAATCTACAGACCTTCTGCTTCTCAATATATTATAGTTTTGGTCTGTCCCTATTTATCACTATTCCATATTCTTAAAAATCTCACTTCAATGTACTCCAAGACAAACCCCAAAATGTTGGCTTTTTTCCAAATCTCCAAGGCTATCTACCAGCATATTTCCAGGTGAAACTCTTCAAAATCAGGCTCTGTACTTTTTTCTTAAAAAAAAAAAAAAAAAAAAACAAAAACAACAAAAAAAAACCATAGAATTGTTACTTGTTCTTCAATGTTTATCATACACAATGCTTGCAGTTCCCCCCCAATCCTATAAAAAAAACTTCAGACCAAAATTAAGTTTGGCTCTGCCTACTGCATTATTAGCAGCAATAAATACTGTTACCAAGAAGAGAATGACCTTTTTGCCCCAATAAAATTAAATAGTAACAACCAACATAAGGGGTGGTTCTTCAGGCCAAACTTTGGCTGCCAAGGATGCAGAACTGCCACTAGAGAAATATGCAGGCAGATGGAGATCTCCTTGAACCAGTCTTCTCTTCCAGCTCTGGCTCCCAGACAAACACACCACCAGACATCCTGAAACAGGGCCGGGGCACTAGCCAGATCGACACACAGGCAAGGATGGAGGCACATGAGAGGTCTTCTGGCACCCACACTGCAAAAGTAAGTTGCAGAAGAAAGAGCCTTGTTTGCCTGAGCCTAAACGCGTGCACTTCTACGAGTAACACCAGAGAAAGGAATTTGCTTCAGCATCTGAAGTGAAAATAGAGACTAAAAGACACTGATCAGTTTGAACACTAATGGCAGTGGCCAGCAGGCCCCAAAATCTGCCTGCTCGTCTTAACTGCTACTATGGTACAAAGGCAGATTTACTGAGATATGTACGCTACACGGCTATTCTTTCTTTTTTTTTTTTTTTTAATCAGAACTCAGTATTTGCCAATAATATTGAAAGGTAAGTATGACTAGAACGCCTGACATAGCTAAATAAAGGGCAGGTTTTGGAGCAGGTAGAAGATACCTGAACATATCGCTCAGAAAAGAGGCGCATCAAGCTGCTCAGTGATGCTCTACGATTTTCAGAATGGTGCAAGGACACACAAACACCACGGAAACCTATTTCTGGGCTGCCTTGATCACCTAGTGAACACTTTACCAGGATATAAAAGGTCATGAAAGGCTAGTAATAGGACATAACCCACAGATAAAAAGAAAGGCGACTCTCTCCAAGTTTCTCCAGGAGGAAAAAGAGATGGACTCTAAAAATAAATCAGTGGCAATTCAGAAGCCTCTTACAGTTTGTCACTCAGCAGCTAGCTTGTCATATATTGCTGGGGGGGGTGGGTATGTTGAGGTTTTTTTTCTTTTTTTCCCCTGGTTTCCAGTACTAAATCATATTAAAACAGAGATAAATATGATATAAATATTTTCTTTTATATGCAAGCAACTGAAATTGCCATAAGGCTGTTAATCATGACACAGGTAAGTGAGGCAACATGATAGTCTAAACAAGGAGACAGCAGTATATTCTCTCCAATAAAATATAATATAAAAATACATAAAAACTTTAAAAGCTAGATACTAAGAGGGAAAAAAAAAAAAAAACAAAAAAATGACAAAACAAACAACTCATCCAAATAAGTAGCTCTCCACATAGATGTGGAGGAAAAAAAATAAAAGGTTTATTGCAGCCATCCACCTTTTACAAACACCAAGCTGAAACACATTAAAATGACAAACAGGCTGCCTTCAGCAAAATACTTTAGAAAACTACTCATCCATGACAGGACAAGCTTCATTTGATGGCAAAGATTATTAAATTGTACAGGGTTTGTTACTTAAATTGCCTAGTTTTAGATAATGTGCACACACAGGAAAAAAAAATTTAACCATTCCAGGTATCACATCCTAATCAAATACATAAGAACAGTTATCAAGAATTACCTACATGTAAGTGGCAAACAAGGAAATTAGTCCTCATTTTTCATTACTTTGTTATAAAAGTGATAATGAGAACACTGAAAGTTGGATGTGAGTATATAATTTCTTTTCCTTCTGAATGAAGATATTTTAACTTTGAGTAAGTGAAGCGGGCAAGCTCTAGCATTAAGACAGAAATAAAAACACATGGAAAAACCTATTATTAAGTAGGTGATAGCTTTGACTATTAATTGGCTACGCATGCATCTGATGTCACGTGTACGTACCAGTGACTAACAGACCACTTCAGTGACGTCATAAATGAAATAAAAATGTATCTTCCTTTTTTTTTTTTAACATATAGAACTTAACATACAAAAGAAACAAAGATTATTTCACCTGTCTTGTAAACTGGTATTGAAATGGTAAGACAGGTACTTCCTGCAACCAAGCTTTTCCTTCAGCACAGTCTTTATTTTCTTTCCTGCAGACTACTAAAAATTTCAGTATCATCTTGCACAAAAAGGTAAACCAAGATCTCTTCCTTAAACCAATTCTTGCTACATTTCACATTAAGTACTCTTGATGGGAAAAAAAAAAAAAAAACACACACAAAAAACCAAAACAATGAAACAAAAAAACAAAGAAACAAAATACCAAACCAAAGAAATAAAACACCCAAACCAACAACCCCACCCCCCAAAACCCCAGAAATAATTAAACAAGTATTAGCATCTACATTCTTAGTTTCTAGGTGATGGATTAATGTTTACTCATGTGTCTTCTCCAACAACTTCATCCTTAATTTTTTTCCTTTATTGTAGCATACCTTTAACCAGAAGCACATAAAATGACTATCTAGGAAAGACTTTAGCTTGGCAGAAGATGAGAATTTCAACATATTCTGTATAGGAAGGCACTGAACCATGGCCTCCCAACTCCTAGATGACAGGTTTTACCTCTTACAACACGACGGGCTGAGAGGCAGACACAATCACATCCTTTTCCACCACATGATTTAAAAGACTGCTTCTCTAAATTTCTTTCAGGGATCCCAATCTCACTGCTGGGCACTTCCTAACAGTCCATCAAAACAAGCTCTTCAGGACACTTAGACACAGACCCACTTTTTTTTTTAGGCCCACGGTTCAGATAAAAAACCTTGCAGGGAGCTGATCAGACTGCAGTAATTCCAGAGTAGCACAGTGCAGGCTCACCTGCCTCTGGAGAACTCAGAAGCCAAACAGAACTACATTTCATGGCTTTGAACACCTACTATGAAGGGACTCCTTGGATATCGGTTCCTGACTGGTGGAACTAAATGCCTTACCCTTGCTTATAGTACCTGTATCCCTAGAGCGTGACTTAATTACACCAAGCCCAGACCGAACCGTGAGCAGGTATAAACTGGTCTTCAGCCTTGTGTATCACAGAAGTACACCCATTAACACCAGCTGGAGGTCTAACCTTATACAAAAATTAATTCCAAGTAATAGAAGCAGTCTACACTAAGAATAGTAATTAATGTAATCAGGTCAGGCATAGAAGGGAGTTCTTCAACCCATAGTGAATAAGCAGAAGCCACTTAAAATTCAAAACAATTAAAATGCTAATTAGCTTTTCTTCAATTGCCTGCTAAGATATTCCTCCATTTCATCTGTGTTTCTGCTCTGCCTAGATCAACCACATGAGGCAGAAAAAAAAAAAAGAAAAAAGCATACACACATAAATCAATGTAAATCAAGCCTGTCTGAAGCTGCAGACCAGGAAGAGATGACCTGCAGTAAATCTGCCAAATGCACAGCAGCATCACAGGACAGGACCAGTCTGAAACACAAAGACCACAATTTCCATGGCTCAGTCTAGGACCATCAGAGGCTGAACGCTTTGCTGTCAATGCAACTTTTTACTTCTAGCAGGGAAAAAATAAAGGGGGGGGGGGAGGGGGAAGTAGGGTGGTGGTAAATTGTAAAAATGTTAATCGTGTATTAAGTAAGTATCATCTTAAACATAAGCATACATTTAAACCACTCACCGTATTTTCATTCACATAACCCACACCCGAAGTAATAAAACTCAGGAGAAAAGCAAATTATGAGAAATCCGTAAATCCCACACAATGCAAACAAAACTTAAGATGTGTAGGTGGAAAGGAAGGGCAAGGAAAGAGAATCACTGAGACTGAACAACAGAATATTAGAGCTCAAAGGCAAGAGGGTCCCCCAGGTTACCAGAGGCATGCAAGCTCCTGGGTGAAAAGGCTCTGGAATAAATTCTCTATATTACCTGCACACACGTGCTGTCAAGCTACTGCTAGATCACAGGGGAGAGAGAGACAGTATTGTTTCATTTTTGCAAACAATCCATCGCATTTTACACATAAAAATATTGAATCTTCCACTTCAAACCTCCCAAGTTCCCCTCTGACCAAGAATATATGTGATTAACTACAGCAACTCCTTTGTTTTAGCAGAACATTGCCTGCACGACAAACAATAATATTAAAAATGTCAGATACTACATCAGCATATAAAAACCTACAGTTATTTAGAAGTGAGATGATATTAAATACAGTGCACACAATACTACAGACTACAAAAAAATACACCCTCTCAGGTTTGGGTCAGAAATGTGACACCAATTTTTTTTTTTTTTTTTACAATCTTATGGGTCTGCAATAGGGCAAAACAGGTGATAAATTGTTGATGAAAGACTGCAGATATCAAATTTTTGAAAGTCTTTTGTAGGACAGGGTCATTTCAAATTCCTGACACAATCTAAAGATGATGCTGGCTAAGTAAAAGCTCTGGGTGAGGGAGGCAGTGTAAACCAAGCATGACCTGTGTATCTCTCATATCTCTGCAGGCACTTCTGTTATACTGAAGCGTTAGAGATTCTGGGATTTGATGTTACTCATGTTCATACCTATTCTTTCTCTTCATGTCATAAGTCCTTATACATTACCCTCAACCGAACCCAACAAAAATAATTATTCTCCTATTTATCAAATTATATTCCTGACAGCCTTTTGGCTCAAGGTTGTGTCTTAAAACTTACCCCTGAAGGAATTTCATGAATCACAGCTGAATTTGAAGGAATTCTTATCCAACACTAACATCAAGCATCTCTGGTCAAGTGCCATCTAAATGTAGGTACACATGAAGTCTGCATTTTGATTTCCAGCAGCAAAGCCTTCCAGATATCCAGGTTTGAGATAATTGACACCACAGAGCTGCTCTGAACCCCAACCCTTCTTTGAGCCCTCTCAGTACTTTCACAGAAAGCATCTCCTCGCCCAGGCACCCTGGGCAAAGCCATAAGGCAGGAATGCTTGGTGTATGCCTACCCTTCAGAACATCACAGAAAATGAACAGGAGGAGGTAACATACTCACATGCAGCTGAGACATGTTCAAATGCATCTTGTTCTGCCAAATAGGGGGCTAGAATTTAATAACATTGGCTAACACCTACCTAACTGCCCTAACCATCAGACGGAGATACCTCCCAGGAGGGGTTTTCTTCCCATGCATTAGATCAAACAATTTTGTGACCACTAAATGAAATGGACTCATTTTCCAGCAGCTCAAGTGGATTAACTCATCCCGCTGGCATAAAATGGATCCTATAGAAGGCACCCAGAACATGCAGACAGATGGGAAAGTGTAATGAATGAATATATCCCAAGACCAGTGATGGATCCAGCACTCCACTGGTTGAAGCACCCTTTTATATGGTCCAGTTTTGAAGAACAAGCACCCTGGGGCAAAAAGCCAGGTTTCATTCAAATTAAAATCTAGTTTTCCTTACTTATCAAGAAGTCCATCATTAGGTTAGCAGTATCTTTCCGATCCTGAAGGGAAAGTCTGACATATTTTCCATATATCCTATTTCACTGGCAGACAAGGAAACAAATTAATCACAGTTTTACATAAGATATCACATATGTCAGTTTCTAAGCAGCTTCCTTAGAAACAGAAGTTACTGAACAGAGTAGCTGTTGGCTGTTTATTCTGCTTTTAACTGTCTTGCTGTCCTCCCCTGCTGTTTGCTTGTGACTGCTATCACATTTCATGAGATTACATCTCACCTTAAACTTCTGTGGACAAAACCTTCCACTTCCCTATATGTCTGTGCCTTACCATCCCTATGTAATAACACAAAAATTGATTACTTCGGTTTGAAATTTAAAATAAGAACTTGGTGCACATCTGATAAAAGCTTTTTAATTGGATTTATTGATCTGCTATGAAACTAAAATGCCAATTATCAGAAAACTTCTCTCCCTTAAATGAACCAGTAAGAAAATCCATAGGTAGTTATTCTTGACAAAACATGTACATTATCACCATTCAAATCATATACTTCAGGAAGCACAAAGATTTTTCCCAAACCACAGCTCAACCTCATAGGTACAAGCAGAGCACATTAATCTCATGCTGCCATTACTAGGTCATTCAGCAAGTATGTTTTATGTTTAGAAAGCAATTGTACTGGAAAGCTGCTCTGTAGGCTGGAAAGTGCTTGACTTGGAGAGTAACTTATTCCCAGGCCAGTTTACTACATGCCTAATTTTCTTTTCTCAGCATTTTACAGAGATGGAGAACTCTCAGAAGATCTCACTGAAAAGTATCAGAAGACATTTAAGAAAAGTTCTGCTAGATCAGCAGAGATCAACATGCATGTCTATTTTAAAAATTACATTAATACAACAAAGATAAATTTAATATTCTTGTAAAGAGAAGTCAACCTCTAAAACAGAAACATTTTACATACAGAGACAAGCAGATCAGATGAATCATAATACAATCATAGTGGATTGCAAAAAAAATTCTTGCCACATGTTGGCATAAAGTACTATGAAAGCCAAACCTACAAAAACAGTGGAAGTGGTTGGGATTGAAAAAAGGCGGGAAGAGAGACAAGGGCTGATTTTCTGTTTTTTAACATTTGCCAATTAAAAAAGACATTATATCTGGGCACCAAGGTTTTGGTTTTTGAGGTGATGCAGAATCTAGTTCAGATTTGTAAGGAGAGTAGTCTAACTGGCCACTCTTTACAGAAACTGCAGCTGCACTGCAGAAAACAGTATTAGACATCTGCCACAAAGAAGCACAAAATATTTCTCTTCCTGCTTATTGTTATAATGACTAGTGCAGTAATAATCTTGTCTTTCACTTTTTGCAATCACTTCACCCCGACACTGCTTGTGAACTGATGTGACTTCCACATGGGGAAAAAAACTGACATATAACTTTGTTCAATTATTTTTTTGGAAGTCACAGACTCAATTTGAAAAAAAAAAAAAAACAACCCTAATGTAGTTTAGGCCTTAAGACATTTTGCCATGATAGGCAAGCAAGCAGCACAATTAAAATGTAAATGTTACTTACAGCAGGTTGGCCCTTTCTGGTATTAAATAAATAAATAAATAATGCTAGTTTATTCTCCCATGGGTTACAATATTAGATTATTAGATTCCTAAACAGAAGAAATTACATTGGTTTTCTGTTTAGCTAAGCAAACTAAAACACAGTGGATTGAGATTCACAACTCAGCTGACATTTAGCTCTATTTAGGAAAGCAATTCCTCTGACAGTCTAGGAGGAGAACTTTATTAAAATGCTTCTTTTTCTGATGAACAAATACAGTGAACACCAGAAGCCCCTCATTTTGCTGAACAACTGGAGCAGACCTATTTTGCTTGTTATTGTCATCAGTGCTTTTGCAATTTTTCCCACTTCTTTAAAATCAAATTTAGAATAGCATAAAATAAAATAGCATAGAATAGGCTATTTCATTTGGAAGAGGCCTACAATGATCCTCTAGTACAAGTGCCTAATGACTTCAGGGCTGACCAAAAGTTAAAAGCTTGTCATTAAGGGCATTGTCCAAATGTCTCTTAAACACTGACTGGCTTGGGCTGCTGACTGCCTCTGGAGGCAGCCTGTTCCAGTGTTTGGCCACCCTCTCAGTACAGAAATGCTCCCTGACGCCAAGTCCAAACCTCCCCTGATGGAGCTTTGAACTGTTGCCAGGCGTCCTGTCACTGGGTACCAGGGAATTTTTGAAAACTTGAAGATAAGCTATGAAATACAACTACAGGTTCCCACCTGTAATGAAGAGACAAACGATTATTTCCATTGAATTATATGACATAACAAGAACCCAATAACCTGGAAAATGAGCAACACATTAACCAGAGTAATACATAGCTAATGAGAATTAAGTAACAATCCTGGATTTTGTGAAAATTTATACTCTTGCCCTGCAATAGCTATTGCTTCTTTTAAACACGAACATCACCATGTGACAAGGTGTATACATGATATAAGCACATATAGCACAGGACAAATTATTTTGTACACCTTTCACAAGATAGGTAAGCTTTTCCCTAAATATCAAATACGTCAGACAGAATACAATATATAAAATCTCAAGTTTTTATAGGTAGTGGTCATAAATAACTCACTTTTCAACAAAATCTGTTAAAAAAAAAAAAAGCACGCTCACGTTGCTACCTTCTCTAATCTCAATCTCCATTTTTAATACCAAGAACAAGGATAACATCAAATAGTTTTACACTGTAAGTCTCTAATACCCCAGTCTTATGCCCAACAACAAAGATTTCAGCAACATGGTAATAAACCTTTCCATATTTTAAAAATAAACTCATGGGTTGTAGTTCTGCCCTGCTCCTAACAAATTTAGTCAATAAAAGATGTCAATCCTTTTTTCTGCCAAACCTCAAAGTGCTGAAATATTGACTTCATCATGCACTATATATAGCTGAAAACCAGTCCATTCCCTGATGAATTCATAAAAAACAAATGATGACTGCCTCTGCCAAGATGCCCTAGAAAGTTGCAGTGAAAGAAAATCTCTCCTGTCTCCTTTCCCAAGTGCCATCCGAAGGACAACAGGCCTGCAGATCCTGGGCAGTGAAAGGGAACAGACCAGTAGCTTCTGAAGGCTGTACCCAAATAATATGACAGTGACACACTAGTGCAACCTTTCCGCAATCTGGCATCACTATGCCATCTGTCATCACACTCTTGTGCAGCAGAAGCCTGCACTGTTTTAATAACTGAGACCTACAGATCTGCCTTACCAAGCAACTAAATTGCAGGGCACATATGGAAACCCATAACCTGTAACACTAACTGTTAATAAGGGTGTTACATAAATAACACAGAAAGACTGAAGAGCCACTGATGCTTTAAAGTACTGCAGTACCACTGCAATGCTATTAAGACAATGACAACATTTGAGATAAATGGTCCGGAATGGGCCCTACTATAAAACAAGATTAAACACTCATGATGATAACAGCTGGTACACTGAAGGTCCCCCATTCCATCCAGAACTTTGAATTAAGAGATGAAAACAAGTTACCAGAACAGCTGCTGGAATTCACTAGGTAAATCTCTTGGGACTTTATTTTCCCTTTGCTATTAGCACACAAACCATTAGTATAGAAATTATCGCACCAACGAAGACAAACGGCAATAACAGAGTGCAGCAGAAGGGACTTCTGTCTAATATCAAAGTTCCTCCTCACCTTCCCTGTGTGTTCCTCTCCCCTTCACCCACTTCTCTCCCTCTTCCATGCATGCAACCAGACACATGCATAATGTTTTCACCTAACTCTGAAACCAAATCAAACCTGTTTTGCTAAAACAAATTTCCCTGCAACAGCTGACAGCAGTCTTACAGACCAAAGCACCTGTCTGTGACTGGCCATCTCCCCTTGCAACCCAAGAATGGTACTTATAATCCCACTTTTACTACCCCATCTCTTTTTCACTTCATTGCTCTTATTAGCTATCTCAACAGCAATAAAAGTAACACACATTACATCAATCATATCAGAATAAATCAACAGAATGAAGTCATTCTTCTTTGCTAAAAAAGGACTGAGTGATAAAGCAAGCAACTGACTGATATCCTTTTCCTTAGAAAGGGACTTGCAAAGATTCTGAGTTGCTCTGTCTTGCAGAACTACTCCATCTCAAAACGCTTTTTGTGTTGTTAAGGACCCATTTCTCCTGGGTGTCATGATCTCTCCAAGTAGTAACTCTCAAAAAAACTTTGGTATGGATTCTCCAGTGCATCTGTCAAGGAAATAAATAAGTCAAAATCTCTGTGCTTAGAAAGACAACAACCCATACTTAACTGTAGTTAAGTCATGCCAACACCTGTTGTTCATTTGTGTCACTTACTACACCAGAAGTGAACAAAATACACTACTGTGCACAGTATGTCCTCTTGGTGAGGGCTGGACTACTGCGTCTGCAATGCTTTCAGTGCCTGCTCTCAGACACATACCAATCAGATCTAAGGACAAATAAAAGTTCTTCCTTTTCTGCCAGATATTTTCAATCACTCGTAAAAATAGAAATATTCTTATGTTCTATAAGCAGCTGCTTCTCCTTCCATGACCAAAGCAACTGACATCAGAATTTTGACAAAAGCTGTCATCTGAGTATAGAACATGTAATATGGTAACTGGTCAATAAACCTTTAAGTGGCAGTGCAAGTGTTCATTTTTGAAATAGTAAAATGTACCACCACCCAAGTTTTGTCATTTGTGATCACCATTACAGCAAAACAAAAGTATCAGAAGAAACAAGCAGGAATAATCATAAAGAATGCTTTTTTATGCTTCTGCTTTATTTTTGTTAGTCAATGGTTTATCTACCATATGGCAGGTGTTGAATGCCAAGATATGCATAGTTAAAAACACTATCTAGAAAGGTCAAGTAAATTCAATATTAGCCTGCAGTTCCACAACTGGCAGAGGCTTCTGGCAATACATGACTCACTACAGCTTGTATTACTCAAAATGTTGTTACAAATAGGCCTGAAGTTAAGGTTTGTGGGGAGGACCAGCACATCAGAACACCAGCAGAAAGAGCAGAAAACTGAACAGCTGCAGTTAATATTTGGCTTCTAAACATCTGAAATTATTTAACAAGGCTTGACATACATGCTGTCCTTCAATATACCATCTTTGGGGAACCTCAGATGTCCTTGAAAAGCTCCATTTCTGTGTATATATTATTTTAGAGACAATTTTTTCTAGTGCTTTATACTAACAGGAAAGATATAGAATTTTCTCAAATTTCCCAAGTTTTAAGGAAAATTAGAAAGCAAAAGAAGCAACAATTTGGAAACAAAATAAGGCAGCACCTTGCATGTTGACATAGTGCTAAAAAGGGTCTACTGGGTGTTCCGAGTTTGAGTGGTGGGGTTTTTAGTAGCAGGGGAGGGGGTTACAGCGGTGGCCCCTGTGAAAAGCTTCTTGAAGTTCCCCCAGCTCCAAATCAGACCCAGCTCTGCACCAAGGCCGAGCCAATTAGTGACGGTGGCTGCGCCTCTGTGAGAATGTATTTGATGAGGGACCTGGGAACAGAAGTGGGGAGTTGTGAGGAGGGGTGGGGAAATCTGTGTGAGCACCGAGGTCAGTGGAGGAACATAGAAGGAAAGGAGGGGGGAGGCGTGCCGGAGCAGAGACCCCCCTGGATCCCATGGTGAGACAGCGGGGCGCCCCCCCCACCGCCACCCATGGAGGTCTGCGGTGGAGCAGATGCCGACACACGGTCTGTGGGGGGCCCCACGCCTTCTCAGGTGACAGCTCCCAAAGGAGGCCGGGACTCTGAGGGAAGAAGCAGCCCCCGCTGTTGTAGTTCAGCGCTGGGAGGATTGCAGCATGGGGGGGTGTCCCACACCACAGCAGCTCGGGAACAGCTGCAGCTGTGGGAGGGACTCCAGCTGGAGAAAGTTGGTGACCCATGAACGAGCAGTGTGGGGAACACTGCGGCCCGTGGGAGGGACTCATGTCAGAGAAAGTTTGTGGAGGACTGTCTCCTGTGAGAGGGGGACCACGCTGGAGCAGGGGAAGAAGTTCCAGAAGTTCCTTCCCCCCACCGCAGATGGAAGAGGCAGCAGCACTGACTGCACCCCCCATTCCCTGCCCCTGCACCACTTGGGGAGGAGGTAGAGATATCGGGAGCAGAGCTGAGCCCGGGAAGGAGGGAGGGGTGGAGAGAAGGTGTTCTCAAGGTGTGGCAATGCTTCTCACTGTCCTACTTACTGTCTCACTGACTGTTAAGTGGCAATGCTTCTCACTGTCCTACTCACTGTCTGTTAAGTATTGTTGTTGTTAGTGTCTGTATTAAATTTATGATCTTTTTCTTCCCCTAACAAGTCTGTCTTTTGTCTGTGACTGTAATGGGTAATTCATCCCTCCCTGTCCTATCTCAAATCCCAAAACTTGGCACATTTTCTCCTTCTCAGAGCTGGGGGAGAAGAAGGGAGTGAGTCACCCCATGGGGCTCAGTTGCCCTCTGAGCTGACACCAAGACATGGTAAAAGCAGAAAGAGGTCTAATTCATGGTACTACAAACATACCTTTTACTATTACATCGAAAGTTTTAGGACGATTCCTATTTCAGTTTTCTAGTCTTGATTAACATACGGAGGTATCTGTAAACAGGGAAGTTGCTCAGTTCTTCAGCATTAGGTGACTAAGAAACACTACCTCTACAGGAGAAATACAAAAATTCCAGATTAGATGACTGATAAACTTTCTAAAGCTGAGGAACCTATTTTCAGCATATCAAAACAAACCCTTCTAAATCACTTATACCTAACACACCATCTGAAATCCTAGATGCAACACGCTATATGCCCAAATACTGCTACAGCCTCACACCCAGTGTGTCTTCCCCACACAGAACCACATAGCCATACACCATATGTTTCTAGTCTGAAAGCCAGGCAATCAAAGCATCTGACTGCTCTAGCAGAAAGAAAAAAAAAAAAAAACAAAAAAACAACCAAAAAAACCAAACCAAAACAAAAAAAAACTCCCAAGTCCCGCCCCCCACAACTGTTAAGATACAACTTCACAAGGAAAATCCCTTCATTCTGTAGATCATTTCAGAAATGCATATTTCCAACACATCATGATGATTAGACAATTTCTATTGTTATTTTGCACTAACTCACAGAAAACACTGGAACATAAATCTTAGCAGTATATAAATTGTATGAGAAGATTAACTGTTATCTTGCATACTGAACTACATTTAGTAGCTGAATCCTAGATAATAAAGAATAAAATTCCCTATTCTTGTAACTTAGAGAGGGATTTTTACATATCACACAAGGGTTACATTATGAATGTGCATTTATTCCTCCACATTTCCTGGACTCCAGCTGATTCCCACATTGTATTACTATTATTTTGATAAAAATGTAGTAGAAGGCCAAACTGCAAAAGCCAGGTCTTGTGGCAGGAAACAGTTTTCACATTACTATACTGTCTACAGTAATGCAGAACATCAAAACACTCAACTAATGTCAATAATATTCAAAAGTTAAAAATGGAATTATTAAAACAGTAACAGAATATAAAAAGTTGGTGTCAAAGAGGGCAAAAAGCCTTTAATTTTAAGAGCAAGGATGTCCTTAAAATGAAAGGTGGAAGCTCCATTTCTTACCTTCAAGTAACAGTTTGATAATTCTTTCTACATTTCATCAAGCATCCTAGAACTTCAGACTCTCTCTGCTGCACGTGAAGTTTCATTTGATAATCGTTCCTCACCCAAGAAATACAGCAGTAGGAAGTTAGAAACTGCTTTTTTCTGCTGGAAAGAGTTTTGTCCTCTCTCTCCAAGAATTTAGAGCCCTTTGTTAGACAGAATCAGCTACAATTTTTTCACCCAGTGCTTAAATTAATAGGTAGAACTTTCTAGCTTTGAGGATCTGAGAGTTCCTGGAAGGTACTTACATTTTGTGGACGGAGAACAGGAGCTTTGCCATAGCTGAAAATCAAGTCCTGTCCCAACTGGACAAGAACTAGTTTCTGGAAAAAGCCTCAAGTTCTTCCCCACACATTGCATCTGACAGCATATAGAGAACCAGCAGAAACTGAAACTACATTTCAAGCAGTAACCTCTGCCATGTACTTTGTTCTGGGCTCCAGAACTGGCTAGAAAACACTTGGAAAGAGAACTTGGCTCAGTTACCAACAATAGCATTAGGTGTAGATCTCCTTTTCTCATAATGAACTGCAGCATAAGCCACCTTAACCAAATGCAGCCAACAGTATCTGGCTTCTCACTGCTCTGGCACTGCACAGAAGATTTGGGTATTTGTCTAAAAAACTCCATAAAATATTTATTATTACCTACAGGGCAGTCTAGCTGCTGATTTAAAAACATGTATCAGAAGCAGCAAACAAGTGTCTCACCGGTACGTGCATCTCTTACATGAGAGATATGAAACAGAACAGCTCGCACAAGGTGAGAAACCAGTAAAGATATTCATTAACTGCAAGGTAATGAATGGTTTAATTGGTTATACTGCACAAAGACTCTGTGAGGCACATTAATTTTATCTTGTTCATCAAATGTTTGCAAGCCTTCAAAGGAATATTCATCTTTGCCTAACATGATCACCTGATCACAAGCACAGCAGAAATAATAAACTGAATGCCTCCAGATCACATCCATCAAAACCAAATGGCATCCTACCCATAGCACGCCTGGTGTTCTGACTAAAGCCAACTTCCTTATGTAAATAGCACTCAGCTTTTCTCAAAAAAAAAAAAAAAAAAAAAGCATCTAATCCGCCTGATATCACATTTCATGACTCACTCTTGAATATGATTTTCTTGCGAAACAGTTGCAGAACTTCCCCAGAATAGGACTGAATGAGGAGAGCAAAAGTTTGAACACTGCAGCATTTCAAAAGCTGTTTTGATACTGAGTTTTATAGAGCATCTTAAGAGTGCCAGTGGTTAAAAGAGTAGTTAAACAATTGACTACACTGGCTTTGTTTTTCTGGAAATAAATTTACTTCCCCCTTCCCCTTTGAAATGAGCAGAGTGAAGCTAGAGAAAAATTACAGAGCTATAAAGAATTAGATTTAGACATATTTGAGCACAGTTTGAAATATTAGTATTTCATTTAAAAGTATGCACTGTTGTTGCCTCTGGACTTTCTGCAGCAATTCATGATCTTAGTACGAAGGAGGTAATACAGATGTGGGAAAAATAGGAAACGTCTGATCTAAAAAAATATTTATAAAAAGACCTAAAAGAATAAACAGCCAAGAATGACAGAGAATACAGGCTGAAGAAAGGAATAAATTCTGCTCACAGACATTTGCACTTCCCAATATCAAAATGAAGAGACAGTTCAGAGAAAGCGTTTCTGATACTTGTAACATTTTGACAGCTCAGCAAAATCTGTCCCAAAGCTGAAGTTCCCTTCCTACTGACAGCAAAAGCTCTAGATGTGTTTCTGCTGTGCCATTACCTGGCCTCAACATGGTCCAACATCCATGGCATACATTTCACCTGTGAAAATACACATTATCAGAATAGCATGTCTGTAATTCAACTCGGACTCTTGCTCTACTACATTTCTGAGGGAAGAGAGGGGGGGAAAGGAAAGCAACAGTCCTGAAGACATGTACTATTTATCTACATAAGGTCAGTAAGAAAACAACATTTATCTTAGTAAAGCAGAAGCTGGGGGGAAGTGGCAGAAGAAGGGTAAATTAATGAAAATCCCTTTGACAAGAGGTGGTTGAAACATCAGTCATCTATTCTAGAATTTCCCCACTTAGTGGGAAACAAAAAATTGTTCGGCCTTGCAATTACATAATCCCAACGAACAATAAAGTCAATAATTTCACCTTTTACCCCCCCATCTTATGATCACCAAACAGAACTTGCACTGTGTTTAGAGTTCCCAGCATAAACAACCTGTCAAAATGCTCTTTTAACCCATGTCTTCAGGTCAGAAAAATTTCACTAGGGACATGAAACACTGGGATAGGATCTTTCTGTGATGGCATTTACACATCATCCTCAACTCCCCTGTGGTGTTAGGCCATATCACCTGGGGTATAAGACACGGGTCCACAGGGAAAAATTAATTACCCAATGAAGAATTCAGCAGCCATTGCTTGGTACCTGCTAGTTATAGCACCTGCTACCCAACTTGGCAGTTAAAGGCTTTCCCTGCTGAAGTAAGTGGGAACATGTAAAACACGAAAACCACATCATATCCAACAACAGCTGAAAGTTTTTATTTTAAGCATAAGTGATGCTAAGTCTCAGATGCATCAGAGCAAGAACAGGGTTTAATGGGAAAAAGTATGCTCTAAACACAAACCCTCATTTGTAAGGATAAAATGTCAAGTAATTAGCATGCTGCTATCAGTGCTAATGACTCTTCTGACCATCCACAGAAAAATCTGATGACAGAGCAACACAAATAGATCCATAAATCATCACTCTCTCGTGGAAAGGTTAGCACAAACCTTACATACATTTAGACTTTTCTTTAAAAACAAGTTGAGAAATCACACCACTCTAGAAGCAACAGGATTTAATGGACAATACACCAAAAGTATTGATGCAATGCCCAAACATGGTATGGTGTACATAGTGCTATTTCCTTTCCCATTTTCTTATTGAGATGCAAAACTGAACCTAACCATTTTAACCAAGAAGGCTACAAGTATCACACAGCCCTTCCCATGACATGCTCTACCGATGGGCCAGGTCAAGTTACTGGATTTGTCCACCTGGAAAATCAATACATTTTTTTTTGAAGAATATTGTAGTATGCTTTGTTAATGACTTACTGCTGAACCTCTTCTCAGAAAAAATGCAGAATTATGTCAGCTCCACTTGACAGAAAAGCACAGAGAAGCTACAGAAGACCTCAAAGAAGGCAGACCTGGATGCATTGCTACACAGACAAAAATTAACTGCTTACCTTACACCACTGCTACCCTGTGGTGGTAGATACAGCATACAAAAGAAATACGGAAGGAAACATGAAAAAAGAATAACAAGAAGACAAGTCCTTTCAACATTAATTCACTGCATATCTTTCAGCACAGTGTTAAATACTACCCTTCAAGAAAATCTTTATCCTATATTGCACTGTTCCATGTTAACCACTGTAAACCGTTCTGTTTGGAACAAGCAAAGGAATCTATTTTAGGGGTTTTATATATACTTATCACCCTCCAGTCACTTATACAGTTAATTCTTGCTCTTCTCTTTAGGGAAGAAATTAAGCGCTTGGTAACTTTTAAGAACTGAAAACATAGATTTTATTTGGTCAATAATCTGAAGCTATAGATTTGGTCAAATGACTACATGGGAAAACATATCAGCAACATCCAAGCAGAACACAGAGGAATGGAAGACTGCTTCCATCCTTATTATTTACTTGATTTTCTAAGACATATTCTTCCTCCTCACCAGAAAAATCATTCACATGAAACATGAGAAACAAGGTGGCTTTACTGACAAATATGCCAGTACTGCAATAGCTTTATCCCCTGGTCCCACTTCTCACATGCAGAATCTGAAACTTTCAAAACTAGAGTTTTTGACAGTGATGCTCTATCATAGTTCTAAGTCTTTGAAATAAGAAACCTCTGGTTTGGCGGCAAGGTACGAATCAGCTACCCCACAAGACTTCAATACTTACAAGTTCAGGGGCATCATTTTTCTATGCACTTACTACGGTTTTTCATCAGTTCATCAATACAGAAATATGTGGAACACACACTGCTATTTCTGCGAGCAGAACACAAACTCTACATGAAACTAAACTCCATACTGAACTAAAGGTGATCTAGTTTGTAGCTTTGGTAAATTAAGTCTACCACAGATAAAATTTGGGGGAATTCTGCCTTCTTTTACAAGGGAAGAGGAAAAAATTTCTTTTTTACACTTAACAGTTTCAGGGCTTACATTATAGCTACCTTCTTAAAATTCCCTAGAAGATAACACTTATATTATCTGAGATCTAGGATCAATGCTAAGATTAGAAAGGAAAAGCCAAATTCAGTCTTCAAATCAATGCAGAGTTCTCAGTCGTCTTGCCAAAGACCATCAGTTCACCCAAGAGGGAAAAAACAGATGACACTTGGGTCTGTTAACATGTTAGCACCACATCACAAGACAGAACAGTTAAATTAGAACTACCTACAGAGCTGGGTGCTGAATTACATACTGGCAGTTTTAAAACTGCTTTAGTCATATTATTTCAAATACTAAAAAAGTACTCTCTTTGAAACAATATAGTAACTGATGGTAACTCTTATTGGTATGCCTAATAATTTTCTGCATCCAACATTTCAACAAGAGGGAAAGAACATTTTTCAGCACTTCTTGGAAAAAAACTTTAATGCTGTAAGCATGCTTAGGTGTTTGTCTTTTTACATTAAAAAAGTTCAACAGAATTCAGTAGGTTATGAAATACACACATGAAGTACGCTGAAGTAACAGAGTTTTGACACAGTCACTCGAAATCCAACTAGAATCCCTATACTGCAGAATCACTTCACAGCAGAGTCACTCAGCAGAAAATAAGCATTTTTTTGTTGCTCCAGTGTAAAGATTGTTGTAATTCCTATTCACCAACCATGTATTATTCTCAATACGATTATTTTACTATGAATACCTTTCCACGAGACCAGTAAAGGCAGGGAAAAAAAAAAAAAGGAGAAAGTAAAGCTCACGTAAGGTCATAGATAAACAGTAAATCAACAGCTGCTACTAGTTCATTTTTAAATACCTAAGTACTTCATACAAAGATAAATGTAAACTGGCCAATTCTGAAAAATGATGCAGCCTACTTTGAAAACTCTGGAGAGATTCTTTAGTTAATTAAGCAAAGGTTACTCAAGAGATAATTAAATACAATTCTGTTGTGCCATCTCTTGATTTTCATGTTAGTGATATACACACGCTGTATTAACATACTGTAAGTTGACAGAGTGGTCAGAGGCTGACAGAGCACAAGAAACAGATTAATGCATCTCAACCTGCTGAAAGATAAACCTTTTATCAGAAATTAATACAATGATGAAAAAGGGCAATGTAGAACACCCCTTGATAAGATCAGATGTCTAATTAAACTCCTGGAGAAACAAACAGCCTTGAGAGACTGCAACAGCTTTCTTTAAAAGAAAATAACTTTAGCAACAGCTTCTTACTCCTGCTTGCTATTTCTACGTAATTTCTATTAACAAGCTCCAGGCTCTTCTGACCCAGCCTAAACATCTACTCATCTGCTTACTCCCTATGTGTCAGTAGCCAGATTCCCAAAAGGAAGCTTTCCCCTGTTCTCTAAAATTTTGCCCTCTTATTTGCAGAACACTGATGCCTTCAAATCATGCTCCAAACACCTATGCAAATTAGCTCTCTCCAACTCTTCTTGTTTTATATTAGCAATATCTCAGGAAAAGGTAATCCTTGACAGTCAGGAGTGTTCAATTTTCCTCACCACCTTCACCTTTCCCAAAGCAGTTTTCTTAGAAATCTGAAGTAGCAATTAAGATTCTCTTGGGTGACATTACATTTGTAGCTTTTCACTGACATTGTCTGCCTTTTCTTTTGTCTTTATTTTGTTCTTTTGCCTTCATTGGCTGGATCAATTAGTGAAACATGGCCTGTGACATATGCCAATTAGAACAAACAAGCCAAATTTTTCCCTTGTGTAACTTCACTGACTCTGGTGGTTCTAAACCAGATACAGATTTATTCTGGTATAGGCAAAAAAACATGCACGGTATGCCAGTCAGGTTTTCATTGGCTCTGCAACCCTCTCCACACCAAATTCAAAATTATCCTCTCTTCTCTTCAGGCTTCCTCACAGCCCTGCCTCTGCCCCTATTCCACCACTTCTCTTCCCAGACATCTCTACAGCACCTTGCTCTTTGCCTTGAAAGTGCAACCTGTCTTCATACAAGCTGGTTCACTAAACTTCCCTTTTTTCCTCAGAGCCCTCATGTGCCACACAGCTAACCTTCTTACACCAACTTTAGTGAGTAATACTTACATATTATCAAGAGAATGGGTGACACCCTGTATCTGGATGCATTATCTCCAGTCTTTCTCCTCTCAACTCTTTCTTGCATCACGCTGTGTTACATAATCTAGGCCACTGTTATCCAATCTCTGACCCTGAAGACCCACAAATGTAGGCCTGAATGATGCTAACTAATTAAGCAAATAGTTCTGTGTGCAGCAAAGATAACAAACCTTCATATACTATGGCTACGCATCTAGAGGTTGAGCAGCAGCCCCAGAATTCTCCACCTCCTCCCTCTGCAATAAACCAGGAGCTCTCCCACGTCTCCTGTTTTCCCCCACAACCACAGAGCTGGAGAGGAGACAGGGAGGGAAGCAGTTAAGAACCAGGTCAGTTTGGTGGATCAACCTATGACATACTTAAAAAAGTCACAGAGCTCATTGCTACCAAATCATTACTTTCTAAGAAAATACACCACAGAAATGTACCCACAAGAGCTCTCATTGCTGTAGCAGCCAGACTGCAGCCTGGACACCCCTTCAGCTGGCAACCCTCTCCTTAAGTGCTCTTCACGTCCACTGTTGAGTAAAGGTGACATATGCCTATACCCATGTTCTCTGATTAAGATGATGAAATGCTCACAGGTGAAGTTCCCACTGACTGGAAAAGGAGAAACATAACCCCCAGTTCTAAAAAGGGGAAAAAAAAAGAACCACCCAGGGAACTATAAAACAGTCAGTCTCACTGCTGCCCAGCAAGAGCATGGAATGGATCCTCCTGGAAACTCTTCTGGGGTGCATGGAAAATAAGGAGGTGATTGGTGACAGCCAACATGGCTTCATTAAGGGCAAGTCATGCCTGATGAACCTGGTGGCCATCTACAACGGGGTAACAGCATTGATGGATAAGGGAGGAGCAACTGATGTCAGCTACCCGGACTTGTGCAAAGCATCTGACACCGTCCCACGCTACATCCTTGTCTCTGAATTGGAGAGAGATGGATGTGACGGATGGAGCACTCGGAGGATGAGGAATTGGCTGGAGGGTCGCACGCAAAGAGTTGCGGTCAACAACTCAATGTCCAAGTGGGGAGCGGTGACGAGTGGCGTTCCTCGGGGGCCGGGGTTGGGCCCGGAGCTGTTTAACATCTCTGTTGGTGACAGGGGCAGTGGGATCGATGCACCCTCAGCAAGTTCACCCCCGACCCCGAGCTGTGTGGTGGGGGGCACGCTGAGGGCAGGGGTGGCACCCAGAGGGACCTGGGCAGGCTGGAGAGGGGGGCCCGGGCAAACCTCATGGGGGTCAACAAGGCCAAGGGCAAGGTCCTGCCCGGGGGTCGGGGCGATCCCCAGCACAGACCCAGGCTGGGCCCTCGAGGAGCGGCTGGAGAGCAGCCCCGAGGAGAGGGGCTGGGGGGGCTGGGGGGGGGAAAACTGCCCGTGAGGCAGCCCCATGCGCTGGCAGCCCAGAACCCACCCGTGCCCTGGGCTGCAGCCAGAGCAGGGGGGGCAGCAGGGCCAGGGGGGGGATTGTCCCCCTCTGCTCCGCTCTGGGGAGACCCCCCTGCAGTGCTGGGGCCAGCTCGGGGGCCCCCAACAGCAGAAGGACCCGGAGCTGCTCGAGCGGGGCCAGAGGAGGCCACGGAGATGCTGGGGGGGCTGGAGCAGCTCCCCTGGGGGGCCGGGCTGAGAGAGTTGGGGGGGTTCAGCCTGGAGAAGAGAAGGCTCCGGGGGGACCCTGAGAGTGGCCTCCCAGGGCTTAAAGGGGGGGCAGGAGAGGGGGGGGGGACTCTGGGTCAGGGGGTGTGGGGATAGGATAAGGGCTAACAGTTTTAAACTGGCAGAAGGCAGATTTAGGTGACATCTGAGGCAGAAATTGTTCCCTGTGCGGGGGGTGAGGCGCTGGCCCAGGGTGCCCAGAGCAGCTGTGGGTGCCCCCTCCCTGGAAGGGTTCAAGGCCAGGTTGGACGGGGCTGGGAGCCCCCTGGGCTGGCGGAAGGGGGCCCTGCCCGGGGAAGGGGGTGGCACTGGGGGGGCTTTGAGGTCCCTCCAACCCCAAACCATTCTATGATTATTGCAAATCTTAAAAAACAGTGGTATTTCCACCCTCCAGGTTTTCACTACATGAGTATGACAAACTGCAAGTGGCCTAAAGCTTTTCATGCAAAGCTACATCTCACATAGAGGAGAAAGGCCATGCTGGCACAGGCACTGCTGGATAAATCCAAGCTCCTGCTGGCAAGGAGATGTAAATTGTAAGGGGCAAGTGTAAAAACCCTTGCTGCATTGCCTTGGGGCACAGTAGCACACTCAGCCACTTCCATGGAGCAGCAGAACCCCTGGAGGGCTGCTGTCACCTCCTGCCCATGAAGCACTCCAGGAAGCTTCCATCACCCTTGGCTTGCTCCCTCAAGGATCCAGCACATGTCCCGCTGCTCTTGGCTAAATGAAGGTGACTAGATGCCATGTCTAGGGTTAGGAAAGGTTTGGCCAAGCAAACCTGCCACAGAGCCTTTGGAAGCTGAAAGGAGGATGATGTTTAATTCCATAAATGTTTATTTCTTGGTCCTAATAAACAAAATTTACACTTTGGCTACTCTTTAAAAGGAACCTAAGTTTCCTGCTAGCAAATATAGTAATTATGATGCCCTGCTCTCCCCAAAACTATCAAGGACAGCTTTGAGAAGTATTCAGTCTTCGGGGGAAAACTAGATCAATATTTAGTGCTCACATGTAATGGTTATTCTTTGCATAAGACTCCACCCTTAAGTGTGCACTTTTACTCGAACCAAGATATGAATCCTGTTCACTGCAACAGAAGCATTATTCAATGCTGAGAGAACTAGGCCTCTGCTAGATTGCCCATGTCCGATGCTATATCACTATATCACATTTTATTTAGTTCAAATTATTTTTAAATCGTTTGACTATGCCAAAAAGTACATTCCAACATTAAATCCACAGAGTACAGAATATTACATTGTAAGTCTTCCCATCCACTAACTTGTGCTCCCTTTCACTGATGACAACTGTATTTAGCTTAAAAGCACAAGAAATTTGAATTCTCATGAGATCTTATTTTTCCCTACCATCTATCTCCCTTACAATATCTAGTGGGTCTTCTTGTATACAGATTTGCTAAAAAATTCAAGTGTCTTGATCCAAAAGCAGCACTAGTATTTGCTACTGTTTTTCAATCAAATTTTAAATACATTTTAAAGCAAGTTGTAATTCTAGTATTTTTTTCCCTTTTAGATAATTTAATCTTATTTTTGTGATTCTGTTAGTTGCTAGAATTTTTTTTGATCTTTGGATATGTAAGGCTGCTGGGCAATAGAAATCCACACACTGCTGCTGCAAGTAAAACACTGATTTGGAAAATATAAATGATTCCAAACTCGTATTACCAGACTTCTAATCCCAAATACTCAGAGGGGCATTAAATGCCAACATTGAAGTTAGGCAGGGGTCTTACTGACCTGGGGTACATCATGTACGTGTACCAGACTTGACTCCTGAAATATACTGAATTGGAAAGTCCATCTGCCCACAGTGGAAGGTACTTGCTCTGTAACAGACCACTGAAGAATAACAGACACAACTGAAAACAGCCCAAGAGACCTTCATAGTCCAAGTCTCATTTCCTCAACTATCCCACAGCTCAGTGAAGCTGCTGAATTGTATCAGATTTAATAATCTGAGTGAGAGTATACCTCTGGAGATGAGAGGAGCAGAGTATGTGCTGATCATGGAATAGCAGAACAGCTGTTTCAGATCATCTCTTCAAAACAAGCATCATGATCATCAGCTCTGCAAACTCCACCAACATGCATGCAAGGGACAAAACGAGCTTCATTTAACATCAAAACCAGCAGGTTTGGTATGCAGGCACAGCCCAAGTTAGTACTAGAAACTGATTGGAGGAATTGGCCATAATCCTGCTAATTAAAGACAAGTGTTAGAAAGCTGGGGTACCACTTTGTCCTTATTAGCACTATCCTTTCCAAATGTTATGACTGTACCTTGTTCAAAAAAAAGAGTAATGCCCTCACAACTAAGTAACAATTGACATGTTTTGCAAATACATGTGCTGTTTCTTTGCTGAACACAACAGCAGAACTGTAAAAAAACCCACATTTTCCTATTTATTAATTGCTAAATGTAGCAGTTTTTAAAACAGAACAATATCCTGTAGTCCCAAACAATACTTAAAATGTGCAACACGTTTTTTGTGAGCCAGTGTGGAGAAAGGGACTGACTAATGAAGGGAAGAACCGACTTTGCAAACACCTCTCAAAATAACCCCACCTCAAGAAGCAACGATCTAAAGCATTTACAAACGTGATTTATCCATGGGATAACCACAGTAGGCTCAATTCAGCACGGTGCTTATCAACAAAACAGCACCCTGGGACGGAAGGCAAAGTTAGGTCTAGGTCCCAGGTTTGTAAAGACGAGGGCTGAACTCTGCAGAGGGACATGAAAGTCCCGCTGACCCCGAGGGATGCTTGCGGGTCGTCACAGAACCACCAACGCTCATTGCTGGACCACGACCACAGGTTCTGCAGCCCTGACAGACGCCACATATTCACACAACTTCTTTCTGACAGCAAACAGAGCGTGCCTTTTACTTCAGTTATTTCTTCCTAATTATGACAGAAGACAATATATAATAATACGTGCTAGTCAACTATTCCTGCAAAAAGTGGCTGACAGCTTAGAATTACACAAACTCCAGAATGACTCATGTGTTTTGCACTTTTCTCACTGGAAATTCATTCCAAGATCCGGCAGCCCCTATCAACGCTAGCTTCACCACTTAATTTCAAAACTGACAGTCGGAAGAGCTATGGCTGTGTACACCGCCTCCCCCCAACGACAAGGGAGGAACGACTACTTCATCAGCCTGAACCGACGGCTGCGCGCGACGGTGTCTGGTATGTTCTGCCAATTCGCTTATCTACTGGCTTAAATTTGTACTAGTGGTCATCGTGCGGGTGTCCTGCAGAGATGAGAAGAAACAGATATTCAAATGGGATAAGCAGGCTAGTAACTGAAATGGGGTTAGGCAGGCAAGGAAAAAGCGGAGGTTACCTGAGGAAAAAGTGTGCTGGAAGCGCCAAGGGCAGGAACCAGCAGCGAGGGGCTCCCACAGAGGTTAGGAGAAATAGTAATTCAAACTGGGGTAACCAGGCAAGGAAAAAGAGGAGGCTGCCTGAGGAAAAGCTGTGCTGGAAGTGCCAAGGGCAGGAACCAGCAGCGAGGGGCTCCCACGGAGGTTAGGAGAAATAGTAATTCAAACTGGGGTAACCAGGCAAGGAAAAAGAGGAGGTTACCTGAGGAAAAGCTGTGCTGGAAGTGCCAAGGGCAGGAACCAGCCGCGAGGGGCTCCCACGGAGAAACCAGGCGGCTCCGGGGGTAAAAAGGGGGCAAAAGCGAGGGAACCAGCGCCACGGGTACGCAACCCCAACCTCAGCCTCGGGGTCACCTTTTCCCCGCGCGGTTGACCCAAGGAAGGCGTGAGGGAGGGAAGGTCGCTCCTGCTCCGGAGTACGAGCGCACACACTCCTCCCCAACCCGCCGCGGCCATGTCGTGCGTGTGCGGACCCCCCCCCCCCCCCATCCCGACACCGCCTGTCGCGACAGCCGCCACACACCCGCCCCTCCTCCCCCCGAGGCGACGCCGTTTTCCCGCCTCCCCCCCCCCCCCCCCGCCGAGGGGCCACCCGCGGGGGGCGACGGGGTCCGGGGTCTCACCTCGCCGCCCTCCGCCCGCTGCTCCTTCCTCCGGCCGGCGGTGGGCGAGCCCTGCAGCAGCTGCTCCAGGCAGGCGGTGCTGGGCAGCGAGGAGCTTTTCTGGTGGGACAGGTGCGCTCCGGGCCTCCGCCCTTCCTTCCCGCCTTTGGGCCCCTCATCGCCGGCGGCCGGCTCTTCGCGGCGGCCGGGCGGCGGCCCCTTGCCCTGGGGGAGCAGGTGCTCCCTCAGGCGGCGCAGGGCGGAGCCGGGCTCCCCGCCGGGCTCCAGGGGCTCGGCGGCCGAGCAGCAGAGGTTGGGCTGGGAGGAGGAGAAGACGCGGTCCAGCACTTGCCGCCGTCGCTTGAAGCCGCTCCGCTTCCCGCCGGGCGGTAGGTCCCCCTTGGCGCCGGGCGCCGGGGCGGGGGGGTCCGCACTGCGGCGGTCGGCTCCCGCCCGCCCGCCGCCGCTCCGGCCTTTGCCCCCCAGCTGCAGGTTCTTCCACAGCCGCGCCTGGAAGGACACCGCCGGCTCGGCCTCGCCGGGTTTCTCCCCCGCGGCCGCCCGCGTCTCCTTCCCCGGCTCCATCCTCCCCTTCTTCCCCCTTCCCGACTGCGGGAGGCGACAGCAGCGGAGCTTCCCGCTCCCCTGCGCCCCCCTCCCCGCGCCGAGGCGCTGGAGCCGCGACGTGGAACCGAAAAGGGAGGGAAGGGGACGGAGCGCCGACCCCGACAGACGGAAAGTTTGAGGCCGGGAAGGGAACACACACACACACCCCCCCCGCCCCAAACCCCGGGCGGCCCCTCGGTGGCCGCGGCGGGGGCGGGATGCGCGGAACCGGGCTGCGCAGGGGCGCGGAAAAGTTAACGGAGGGGCGCGGAGCGGCTACGGCGGTGCGCGCTGCTGCCGGCTCGCCTATATATACAGGCGGCGGTGCAAGGACATAGCGGGAGGGGGCTTATCCTGCCCCCCCCCACCTCTTTCTTTTTCTTTTTTTTTTTCTTTTTTTTTTCTTTTTTTTCTTTTTTTTTCTTTTTTTTTCTTTTTTCTTTTTTTTCTTTTTTTTTCTTTTTTTTCTCTTTTTTCTTTTTTTTCTTTTTTCTTTCTTTTTTTTTCTTTTTTTTTCTCTTTTCTTTTTTTTTCTTTTTTTTTTCTTTTTTTCTTTTTTCTTTTTTTTCTTTTTTTTTCTTTTTTTTCTTTTTTCTTTTTTTTTCTTTTTTTTCTTTTTTTTTAAATTTTTTTCTTTTTTTTTTCTTTTTTTTTTTCTTTTTTTTTTTTTTAATTATTATTTTTTCTGTTGTTGCTGTTGCCTGTGTGGCAGTCGCATCGTCGCACCTCGGGACTGAGGGTGTCCGTGGACGAATCTGTGCTTTGGCGGCTGTGAATGCAGCGTGGGTAGCAGGTCCCTAAACGTATGCGGAGGAAGAGAAGAAAAGAAGAAAGACGAAAAAAAGTCAGTTCGTCTGCCACGCTCGTATTTTTAAAGGAAAAAAAAAAAAAAAAAAGGAAATACATTGTTTGCTCATCATAGTGCCCCCATCACTGCATGTTTGGATGTTTAATACCATCTGCTATCTTAATACTGTATAAGATACACTATAATACTATATAAGAAACCTTATGCTGCTGTCTTAATACTGCTATCTTAATACTGCTTATTTATCAAGCACATATAATTATATGTATATTTCTTTTCCAAGTTAAGTAAAGGCGGCTTGTCCACCTGGGTCCAGGTTGGTAAAATTTAGTCAAGTTCAATAATAAATGTCAATTACCAGTTTTAAAGACGCTTCATAGAAGAACAAGATGTAAATCCCTACATACTATCATATATTTTCAGTAATCCTAATCCTTTCCCCGACTGTTCTGATCCTTCCAAGATCCTTCAATATCAATCTTCCCATCATTTTTTTTTTCTTTTTTTACTTTAATATAACTTTTATTTTAAAGTTTCTTTTTAAATTAAAATAATATCAGCAGGATGACTTGAGAACAGGTTTCCACACTGCTGAAACAAAATATTTCTTGCACACAGTAACCCATACCTTTATCCGGTGTACTTCTGGGTTTCATTTCCGAAGTTGCTTCTTTATACCATACAGGATTTGGCCACCCATCTTCTGATTCAGCTTTCCCCCAAAAAGTTTGCAACCAAGCATTTGACAATACAACTTTTGCTGAACAGAACAGGAAGAACACAAATTAAAAGTAGTGAGATAAAATGATGCTTTCATATCACCAGGGCCTTGACAGCTCAATCTACAGTATTTGAGAAAACAGCCAGAATAACCTCTGAACCACTGGAGATTATTTTTGAGAAGTCCTGTCAGATAAGTGACATTTCAGGACCAGAAAAAGCCAAACATGATTATAGCCCAAAAAATTTAAAAAAAAAAAAAAAAGTGAAGATAGAGAATCACAGATAAGTCAACCTACTTGATCCCTTGAAGTGAATACACATAATCAGGTTCTAACCACGTAAAAGCAAAAGCATCATATAGAAGAGCTCAAATGGATCAAAGCCTGGAGGAAGCTTCTATGTCTCAATTTCTGAGATGACGTCTTTAAATTGAAGAAATGTGCTGAAATGGAAGCTCTTTGAAAGGTTTGCTTTCTTGTAAATAATGGATTTACTCAGTGAGCAGGAACCAAAAGAGTAAAAGGAAAAATTAAATTGGTTCTTCATCTATACTGGGGAGTGACAAATGCTATCAAAGTATTTCAATACGTGTATCTGCCTTGTGTTCTCCTCTTGATTTTCACGTTACAGTTGAAACAGCTGTGAAATAAGCAGCTTTTCAGATAAGGAGTAATGTCTATTAAAGTTATGGAAAAGTGAATACTCTTTTCACAAAGCCAATAGGTATAGGAAGAACACAACATTGTATTTCGAAGAACTTATTTGACAAAAGACTGAACTACTCCAATATCTTTAATTGACAGTTATTTTCAGTAGTGATCACACTTTCCTATCCAAAAAAAAAAAAAAAAAAAAAAAAAAAAAAGATCAGAAATTTGTTGTTTGTATAGCTACAGATTCCTTCCAGCAGCCAGTCTTGTGAGTGCAATACTGCATGGAAGCTGGTGGCCTAGGAGGAGTGGACAAGCCGCAGTACTGCAGGCTGGTGTTTTCAGTCTGGCTTCTGCTGCATTTTTATGACCCCCTGCACTGAGTGGTCCCAAATCACATGCTGGCAGGCTTCCTGATTCTTTTTCCACAAACACCAGCATAAGCTTTCCTTACATTAAAATTGTGTCATTACATCATCATTTCCAAATCCATCTAATTCAGGTCCATTTTATCCAACCGGAAAGTAGATTTACTTGGAAAAGGTCAAAGTAGCTTAGGCTGTTCAGTTGCAGAAACACTCATTGTCCTGGGGGCGAAGTGGATGCGGGACCGGAAAGCATGTATGGCCACACTAACAGGCAGAGGGGGAATTTTCTAGAACTAATTCAAATCAATTCACCATAAACAGTTTTATAATAAAATGAGTCATTCTGCACATTCTCTGAGCTATATTCGTTTATTAAAGTTGAAGCTGAACCTGGCAGAAAGATCACAGCAAGACTTCAAGCAACATTCAAATGGAAATCTCAACATTTAACGGGAGTATGGGTATAACACCTGTATAGATCAGAATGACACTTTTCAAACTGTACAAATAAGCCATTATTAGCCTTGGAAATAAAAGTGGTAACATAGAATAATTTCAGCTGGAAGGAGTCTTTAAAGCCCCCCCAGTCCCACCCCCCTGCCCCGGGCAGGGCCCCCTTCCCCGAGCCCAGGGGGCTCCCAGCCCCGTCCAACCTGGCCTTGAACCCTTCCAGGGAGGGGGCACCCACAGCTGCTCTGGGCACCCTGGGCCAGCGCCTCACCCCCCGCACAGGGAACAATTTCTGCCCTAGATCTCACCTACATCTCCCCTCTTTCAGTTTAAAACTGTTAGTCCTTATCCTATTCCCACACCCCCTGACCCAGAGTCCCGTCCCCCCTCCGCCCCCCCTTTAAGCCCTGGGAGGCCACTCTCAGGGTCCCCCCGGAGCCTTCTCTTCTCCAGGCTGAACCCCCCCAACTCTCTCAGCCCGGCCCCCCAGGGGAGCTGCTCCAGCCCCCCAGCATCTCCGTGGCCTCCTCTGGCCCCGCTCGAGCAGCTCCGTGTCCTTCTGCTGTTGGGGGCCCCCGAGCTGGCCCCAGCACTGCAGGGGGGTCTCCCCAGAGCGGAGCAGAGGGGGACAATCCCCCCCCTGGCCCTGCTGCCCCCCCTGCTCTGGCTGCAGCCCAGGGCACGGGTGGGTTCTGGGCTGCCAGCGCACGGGGCTGCCTCACGGGCAGTTTTCCCCCCCCCAGCCCCCCCAGCCCCTCTCCTCGGGGCTGCTCTCCAGCCGCTCCTCGAGGGCCCAGCCTGGGTCTGTGCTGGGGATCGCCCCGACCCACGGGCAGGACCTTGCCCTTGGCCTTGTCGAACTTCATATATGAAAACATTTACATACACCGTATTGCTTCAATGTTTTGTAAGCTAAAACAAAACCTAACTTAAATTAAAAAAAAAAAAAAAAAAGAAAGAATGATCTGGTATTTCAAATGTGAAACCAACGAGATTCATAATAGAAAATGTTTTTTTCATTTCCTACATATCAATTATACATGTCAAAAAGGAAGAATGTTTTCTGAGGAAAGCAACTATCAATCTCAGAACTCTTATCTGATCTATCTATATATGTCATTACTTTAATTAGTTTAATTTAAACTGATAAAACAAATGTACCACTCTGTACTTAGCACTGTGCTTTTTAACAAATTTATTTTTCAACAGCTTTGCAGACTGACCCAAAGACCCAGATTTCTGCAGAAATTTGGATCAAATAAAGATCTCTTGGTTTGGTTTTGATTATTTCTTGAAAAAAAAAAAAGTTACTTCGTAGCTTCTGACATTTAGGGCATTCTCTATATATGTTTATATTTGGAAATATACTTCATTTGTCAGTTAACTCCTCATGAAACACCCTCCCTTCTCCCATCACTCAGGATCTAAAATACAGCAAAGATGATAATATTATGATACAGATACCAGACAACTATGGAGGCAATATTTCCTTGAAGATGGCCTTAGGCTCAAAGGCTGAACATGATTTTGGCCTTCTCAGCCTGGAACCACATTTTAACACCATTTGCACATCTTCACTGCTGTAATTTTGTCTTATTCTTTTTCAATGTCTCTTCAGTCTGAATTGTTATGAATTTCTGTCTCCTTTTTTATCTGAGTTATGTTACAAATGGCAAAGTTCTTGTCAATAATGTAATTTTTAAGTACAGCCTTGAATGTTGTTTTTCGCTTGTTTTTTTTCCCCACAGTAACAGTGAAACTTAGGCATCCCACTGATGAATTTTATGTCTTGGCATAATAAGCAATATCTCAGGCAACTTCTCCCCAACTTGTAAGAAGTTCCATATTATGCAGACAACCACATGTTCTTTAACTCTTCATGTCTGTGACTGAAGTATTTTTACCTGAAACTTTCTAACTGGGATTCAGCAAAAGGCGGAAAACCAGTGTAGAGCACTGTATCCAAAATAGCTAAGAGCTCAGAAATTTTAGAAGTATTGAAACCGTGTCATATGATTTGAAGCTTCAGTCAACCTTAGCTATAAGCAGTACTACAAGTCCTGTCTTCACCCACAAGTACACAGTAATGAGTACATTTCTTCTTGGATTTTATACAGATAATTATGCTTCTACCACATATGGCTCTTCTAATTTGACAAAACACAGCATCTCACAAAGCCAGTCGAAACTTAGCTCTGCAAAATGCTTCATCGTCAGTGCAGTTTTGAGTATTTTTAACTAGCTATGGAGTTTTTTGGGTGTAGCAATGACAATACAGATTCAGCCATTAATCTGGGATAGTCCAGGCTTCAAAACATTTTCCTGAAGTGAGATAGCACGCTTAACATATCTGCAAAGTACCATGAAGATTACAGGATGCACTCTTATGAGAACTTCAGTCAATTTAGTGGAGATTGATTTCCTTTCATTTTGTGTGCACCTTTGTCTCTAGTATTTTAACCACATTGCTAGCTTTCTGCTAATGTTCCTTAGCTATGTGTGTAATTGTTGGTGTTGATGCCTGACACGGTTCCCCTATCAGCAAGTGCGGGAAGGTCTAATGCAGCTCCTGGGACTAAAGGGAAGGAAAAATAAGAGTCCCATCACCGGCATGTCATAAGCCACGTGCAGCACTCCAAACCACGTAGCCAGACCACAAACCAGTCCATCTGCAATGGTGGGAAATCCAGCGAGACATCCTCACAACTGGGAAGAAGCTCTCTACGAGAGGACAGAGCATCAAGACACGGCAGGTATTTTTCCCCTTCAGATCCTCACCGCTGAGTATACAGCTTTCCTTCAAGTGGCTTCCAGCTCACTTTTTCATCATTAACATCAGTGCTAAGTTGCAATAAAGTTAGTGCTAAATTGTAGTATTAATTCTGAAATGTTACAAGGCTTCAATGTTATTCTAAACTTGTCTGACATCTTCAGTATTTCCCCAGTTAATACATATAAACATTGACAAGCAAGTCTTCGTTTGGTACAACATTTCAAACTACCTTCTGAAAGCTCTTTCTAAGGGGGTTGCTTTTAGGCCTTTGCCTAGCTTCCAGGGAAATTCCATGATTCTCTCTCAGGCTGGGACCTGTGTCTCCGTAACTCCTGTGTCTCTCTGGGTATTAAGATCAGGCTTCTTTGTTTCCTTCCTTCGCACACACTAATAGTAGCTACTGAGTTGAGAGTCTTGTTAGAACCAGAACATCATTTATTTTAGCATTAGAAACAAAAAGAAATAAAAAATATGTTTCAAAACTGCAGATACTCTCCATATTCATCTTATTATAGCATCTTCTGTTGCTAGGCATCTCATTCTTCAGATCCTGCTTGGTTCCTTAGCCACCTTAACACAGTGCCTCTTAAATCTTCTTACAACAGCTTTGCTTTTTGTCACTGTCTTGTATTTTTATCCTTATGGTCAAAAAAGCATCTCTGCCGTTTTGTCTGGATGTTAAGCATCTCGGATGTTCAGAGTGAATCTTTCTGGCAGTAGTCCTTGACAGCTTTCACGACTCTGTTGAAGCATCACCAGTGGTGAGCCCTTTTTCCCTGTGCTGCTTGTTCTTTCAGGTGTCTCCTGTTGACCCTGTATAGTTATACAGGGAACTGACTACACGTATCAGAAATGAGGGTTCCAAATACTGCAATGCCCAGAACATTTACTGACCTTTGTAGTCAATTCATTTCACCTATTTCAACTACCATTGAACAAATTTAGAGACTAAGGATTTTTTTTTTCTCTCTTAAACTTTTACTTATTTGCTGGTCATCTCTGCTTAAAATCATCTCCCTTCTCAAAAGCCTTCTTACTTTGTAAACTCTCAGTATCCCAAGAAGATATAATCATTATGATTTCTTTTTTCACACTAACGTTGTTCACATTTAGAACTGCTTCCTGATTCCTAAAATGGCAGTGGGGTCCTGCAACACAATGAGCAATTTCAATTCCAGTTGGAATGAGAGATCACAGAGGGCTCATATCGTCTCCTCCATTTCCTCCTCCGTGCTAGCACTGGCATTAGGAAGAGCAGGAAAGGAAAAGCTGATTGGAGAATCATTTGGAGCTTACATACGAGTATAAATATATATATATATCTAATCTGAATCATACTGCCTTATTCTGTTATTTCAATCACCAAAATGTCAAGCTCCTTTAATTATAATTTCTCATACAAATATCTTCTTTGGTTCCCTTCTATTCTGGAAGTATTAATAATCAAGGAAACAATCTATATGAACTCATATTATCGCTCTTTCTGGGTTTGAACATATGACTTACATCTTTATATTGTACAGACTGCCTTTTACTGAATAAATTCTTCCATAGACCATAGTGATTTCAGGCACAGAATGTAAATATTTCATTTTTTAAGTCTTTGGAGCTTTTTTGCTTGATCTTATGTTATGCTTTATATAAGACAAGTAGTGCATTTTAAATAACAAGCAATACTTCTTGACTGCTGGACTTTTGGAGTATGAGTTTGACATACAATTGCATCAACCCTAAACCCACATCTTGTCTAGCCTTCTTAAGCTATTTTAATGAGTTCAGTACTATGTCTGACTGTCCCTGTTGTTTGACCACAGATACCTCTCTTTACTGCTTCTCAGTCTGAACACGCTATGATCCAACAGTAGACTAGCCCTGGACCTTCCTTGTTTATCTATCCATCTGCTCTGCATTTCCCAAAATACCTAATTGCTGCTTTTTTCCTAAACCACTCCACTATTTCCTTGAGTCTACCCAGGGTCTCCAACACAGTGATTAGTATTCTGTGTAACTTTTTTCCTCCTCCTTTGCAAAACTTTTGTTCTAGGAAGACTCTTGTCTGCATTTCTACTGCTGTTGTCACGTTTTTAATTTCTTGGAGCAGCAGTTTAGTAGCCATGTTACACTGCTTGTACAAACTATAAAGCTGGTTGTATACAGCTGCCTGATTTTTTCTCAAATTTTTTGAGCTGTTTTCATGACTAAAGACATAGGAAACTGTCTGGTGTGAAGTTAAAAAATGCCTTGGTTCTTAATTCTGATTGAGAGGTTTAGTGTCTTGGTTGCCTGTAAATTCATCCTTTTTCTTACAACTGCCTATCAAGTTACCCAAATAAAAGAATACTTGGCTGTCTCTGTGCTTATTTTCTTCAATTTGGCTGTCTCCATACTTACTTTTTTCGATTTTCTGGCAGCACTGAGAATCAAAAGAGGTTTCTATAACTGTATAAATGCGCTCTAATTGAATGTATTCTAATAAAGTTTTTGTTCTGATCTATCCTACAATTGCAGATTATCAACTGCAATTTTATTTGACTGCCACCTTCCAGGCTTTGTGAACCTATGTTTCAAGCTGCAGTGTGGACGATTTGCTCTTGGCTGCTTGTAGCAGTCCTAGAGTAATAATATTTTCATCACAGCCCTGAAGTTCCAATATTTGTCTCAGATGCTCCAGAGCTATTATTATCTTTATATCTTATAACTCCAAAGTCCTCTTCAGTACTAGGAACCATCTTTGTCATTGTCATGACTAGTTTATTCAACTGAGTATTCACTACTGTGAGTTTTTCTTTTTTTTTTTTTTTTTTTTTGTAATTCTCATTTTATTTTTATTTTGTTCTGGCTCCCAAAACAACCGCCACCTTGTCAGAAGTTACTGATGCCACACTCATATTGCCCATCCCCACAGCTACTGAACCTTGGAACCTCTGCTCTAGCGCAATTTCCTGAGTTTACCTCGTTGCTTTTCTGCTCTCCCTGGTCTTTGCATCCTTCGGAGAGGCTGATGATCACCTGCATGATGAATAAACGTCTGCCGCTCCTCTTTGGCCTGCAGCCGTTATCCATCTCATTCGTGACTGCATTAATCCAAACTTAAAGCACATTTGGGAAAGTGGACAGGAGGGAAAGAACTATTTCTAACAACTAAGTCGTTATGACCATCACATCCACTGATGCCCTGTGACCATAGTGGTCCCCCCTGTTACCACAGAACTAGCGAATTTGGGAGAATACGGGTCGAAATAGGCCTGAGCCTATCTTCTGCCCCCAGAGACTAGAGAAGGAAAATAATAACTTTATTCTTTTCTTTAACACTCAAACATTTAAGAAGGAGGCTGCCTCCATCAGCTACGCTAACACTGAATTGGATGTGCCAGTGGCGGCAGGAGGCAGAGCCCTGGTCCTGGCACCAGCCCTCACCGGTCCCGCACCAGCGGGAGATGCTGTGGGGCGCTGCACAGGTTTCTCCAGGAGGAACACCCGTACGCGTGTGCCCCAGGAGGGTTTCCATCCCAGTGCATCCTGACCGGTACGCCCAGCTGCTAACACGCAGGAGGGCACAAAGAGCCTCTCAGTCACCGCTCTGCTCTGTTCTCTGCACAACGGGGAGACCTGGTCTCCCGCAGCTGCGCTATCGCCTTGCCGTCCCTCCTGCACTGCGTTGGAGCCTGGTGAAAAAGGCGAAGCTCTCTCTTTCCCCTGCATACTCCAGTACTGAGGAAGCTCAGCCTCTTCTTTCCTTCTCAGTGAACATGTCTTGCAGGTTGAGGTGGAGTTCGAAGGACTCCCACTCCCCCCCCTCACGCCGTCGTTCCCCATCCTTGTGTCCCCCCCAGACCTAGCAAGGACTTCGCCGGGAGCACGCGGAGATACGGAGCGGTTTTGGAGGTCAGTGAAGCTGCTTCCTCAGCTGGGAGAGGACATTCAGAGGTGAAAAAACCCCGGTGCAGAGTACAGCTGAGCCAGAGCCACCCATCAGAAGTCTGGGCAGCACCAAGTGGCAGACGGACAAGCCTCCAGCGGCGCAGGGGGGTAAGATAATGCGGTGCTGCTCCTCCTGCCTGGTCAGGTTGCACCTCTTGTGTGTTGCCTGCGCCCACTCCCACGCGGGCAGCGTGGTTGCCCGCTGGGAATCCAGCAGCTATTCCCCACGGCTCACCGTCAGGTGTTCCTTGCTGCCATAGTTTGGAGAAGGTAAAATCGGAAACAACGTCGTGAATAAGTGTCCGCAGGATGCCTGCTTTTTTTTTTTTTTTTCCTGATGGAACTGCAGTTAAACATGAATACATACTCTGATGGAATCCCAGGGAAGCTCATGTATTTTGTAAAACTGCAATGCCATATTTAAGATCATAAATAGTAATTTTAAGTGCTGAGAATTGATTTTTTTTTTTTTTTTTTTCATGAGAAGTAATCGGTACACAACTGCCTAATGATCTGAGTTGCTTTAAAGTGACTGCACTACGGTTTTTAACTATTTTTCTGCTGTGGACCTTGATCATTCTGTTGGTATTTTGGATATTTTCTCTTTACCTTCTGGCATCTGGGTAAGCTTTGTAATGTTAGATCTTATTCTGAAGTTTCCCTATAATTTATATTTCTCTGTCTCCATGTGGATGGCATTTGATCTGAGAAAGGAGAACACTTACTGACTCATTAAATGACTGACACTGGAAATGTAAGAGGTTTTCATCATGCTTCCTTAATGTGTTTTTGTGTAAGCCACAACTATACTGTGTTCTAATACACTAGTAACATACGTAAAGCTTTAAAAAAGAGGCTTATTTACTTGTCTGAAACATTACAGTATTGTGCTGCTCTTAACAGAGTAGAAGAAAAATATTTTATTATTTTACTGAAAATGAGATAGCAGATAAACATAGATATTTCACTTACACATTATTTCTTTACCAGACTTCTCACAAAAATCTCATACAGCCCCATTTAAGAGTTACCACTTATTGCAGCGATGAACATAGCATTCAGGACAATGTACGTAGCCAACTCTACATCTATACTGTATGCTTAGAAGAGTATCAGAGCTTTCTGAAAAAAAAAAAAAAAGCAATTTGATGAACTTGATTATTGGGGATTTACAGGTGTGTTACAGAACTTCAATATGTCAAAGCTAGCCTACAGAAACCAATAATAAAAGAACCATTATAATCTAAAGATTGTTTTACTGCTATCTGAAACAAGGTTGGAGACAGCCTAGTTTTCATCACAAGACAGACCAAAACAAGTGGCTTTATTCAGCACCAGCCATTCCCTCCCAAAGTGTCTTTAGACATTGCTCCCTCGGGAGCATTTTACAGATAAAAAAAAAAAAAAAAAAAAGAAAAAAGACATTTTCTGAATTAGCATGGGGATGACAGATAATAATCTCAGGAAGTGATTTGTGGTTTGGGGTTTTTTTAAATAAAAGATCTTCTAAAAAAATCATACTACAACAGGCAGGCAAATTAGGCAAATGTATTTTGCCTAAATTTGTGGTTCAGTCAGATGGGATTCAAAACTGTAGCTCAGCTTTAGATGTCATTAGTCTTTCGTGATTGTAGATGAGAAAGACAAAATGAAACAAGAAGTAGGAGATTCAGTGTTCATGAGGCAGAATCCAGTGAAAAGAAGTGGAGAGCAATAAGACTAAAAAGTATCACAAAGAAGTCTGTGGTAAGATATTAATAGGATGTTAAAAACGACAGGGGAAGAAGGAAGATATTGGATAATTTGTGAGGTGAATTTCTAGGAAAAGTTAGTATAAAATTAAGATGTGTCTAAAACACTAAAATTTCTGTAGGAAGAGTAACTGCAGTCACAGATAACTAACTCCGGCATTGCTTTTGCCCGTCTCTGAGAACGGCAGTGCATCGGAGGTGGATGGAGCAACTCCTGACTGATAATTCCCCCTTACGTCTGGGTGGGAGAAGAGGCACGAGTACACCTTACGCACGCAGGACATGTTACACACTGGGAAATATATATATACACACATTGGATCCATAGCTTTATGGGCTAGACTTGTGGTTCTTGACTGTGAAATGCAATGGGCTTGCTTTGAGCCTTACACAAGTGACTCTTTAAAAAGCTGTTGCTTTTATCTACAAGGAAGAGGATTCAAAAATAAACCTAGTTTCTATCAGATGTGACATGTGTTTCTGGATCTATTTAGTACTATATTGCACAGGCTTGCCCATTTCTGAACAATAGACACTTAACCTGATAGAATGAATCTGATTTTGTTGGACCAAGTCTATATCCACAGTACTCACTGGGGACATAAAACATATAGCAGCAGATGAAAGTGAAACTTCTGATGTGGATGCAAATGCAGTGGGGACAGTCTTAAAAATACAATCCCATGTTCGTTCTGCTTTGATTGATTAAAGATCCATATAATCCTGACAGAATGCACACGTGCAGATAGGGAATCAAGTCTGTAACTACTAGTGCCTGCATCCACAGACAGCGTAAAATAACCAATGGGAAATGCAGGTGTCATTTCTGATAAAGAGAAACTGCAATAAACAACAATAACATGGAAATGGTTTCCTGTGATTGTCTAGACTCCTGGAAAGCAAAGACTTTATGGTCTTGCTGGACCAACCTTATTTTCCAACTACATTGCTAGATTTTTCCTGCAGGTGAAGTCTATATTGCCTATCCCTAGTTTAGACAAAATACTTTAGAACGGCTCACTATACTTTCAGTATACTTTCAATGGACAAGGATACTTAAAAAATAATAGGTATTTCCCTTGTATATAATGTTGTCTAATACAATTTTGACCTTGTTTTTAATTTTTTTAATTAATAACTTCATTATGAAGCTCATAATAAATACAGTGTTTATGGGCTTGATTTGTTCACTTGGTTTTACTCTACATTTTTTTATATCAACTTTGTCAAAGTTCACAAATGCATTTATTCAAGGTGCATGACTGAAGAACTACAAATCAAGAGAGAGTAACAAACTTCAAAGGTAAGCTAGTTACCTTAAATTAACATTTTTACAACATTGATAAAATGCATAGTAATTTGTGGCCAGCTACTTGAGAGCCAAGTTCAATAAAAGTGCCATCTGGTGCACAGGATCCTGCACAAGCCTATACAAAACTGATTTTTTGAGGGTTTGCAAAGACATCTACAGCGCAGAAGCCAGATGGCAGATTTAATGTTCATCGACAGGCAGATTTTCAGAGCTGCGAGTGCAATCTCATACTTTCTGGGTATTCTTTTTGCATTTGGACTTTTAAAATGAGGGATGCAAACAGTAGTAACTTGTTACCTAATTACCTGCTTGCACATGCAAACTTCTAAAGAAATGTATAGAACATACACTTTTTTAGGGGTTTTTATATTTTGAATTGAGCATTGAAATTCTACAGCTGGATGTCTACCAACCCGTATTTGCACACACTTTAACTGCACGTGCATCTATTTGTAAATGACGAAACTGCAAGCCACATTGAGAACTGAACCCAAAAAGTACAAGTCTGGGAGGTCTGAAAATTTAAGCATCTGTTGAGCCACAGACCTTCTACTATTTGGGCAATGGGAATAACTTTTTTTTTGAGATCCCATCTATTTGAGGAGGACTTCTCACAGGAACTAGGAGACTTTGTAGCCCATATTAATCCTGCCAGCTATCTGTTTATCAGCTGGAGATGATTATGTATACAGTTCATCTGAAATTCATTTTGTAGGTATTTAATACCTCTGAGTGTTAAAATGGTTTTGTATGTAGGATCTTATCTACATTGTATACATTGAAAAAAATGAGTGTCCTTATGTTGAGGGAAATATTTTTTTCATCACCAGTCCTTTCAATCTGTAGCAATCTCCTAGCATAAACAAATTCATTTCCCTGCTCATGCGAGATGCTGTAATCTGAATATCTTATTCTCCAACTCTTATTATCCACTCACCGAGATTAGGATTTCCCCATCAAGGAAAATGTTTCAGGAAGCTGATCGGTGTCATGGAAGTGGCCTGTGAGCAACTGAGATCACACTTTTGTCAAATCCAAGGAGTCTAACGTGCAAAAAGAGCGCTTCATTTTGCATGTTGAGTCCTGGGTATGTACGTTCTTAAGTCAGCTTGTTTCATAACGTACAGGTAACTGCAAGCGAATACTTTCTATCATGCGGCTGTTAATGCAGAATTTTGCCTTACACAATCAAGAATAGGTGTACCTACTAATATTCAGCACCTGTTTTCCTTGATGTGTTATTAGAACTACGGCTTATCCTTCTTTGTACTCATTACTGATTGCAGATGGCTCATTGTCAGGCGGGGATAACTTCTTGTCTTGTACAAGAAGGCACCAATAAAAGACAAAAACCAACGTAATTGCCTTTATGCTTAAGCAACTGTTGTAATTACTGTAGGTTTGTCACATAGGCAGCTAAGAGAGCAGGATTTTCACATCTGTGAATAGAAGTGAAACACTCTGAAAATGAAGCTGAAAAGCCTTTTAACTTCTGGCTGAACAATTTTATATGCTAGGGTATACTATAAAGCTTCAGAAGGCAGTACTCAAGTGTTGATGGAAGTTTCTGGCCCATTTACATCTGTTGAATTGTGAAGCATCGTGGAGCTGGGCTGATGCGTCATGGGTGTACAAGTGGGGCATGTGGCAGCTGCAGTAACTCATGGTTACTTGATGGAAAGGAATTCAATGTCTTTATAAGGTCATATGTTTTTATAAACATATTTGACACTTGTATAAGGTTTATTATTTACATTTTATAAGTTTTATATTTGATTTATTGTCTTTATAACGTTTACAATGAATTAATAGAGGTAGCTCTGTCTGATATTTTCCTTATCAATTTTAAGCATTTAAGCAAAAACGCACACAAATACAAATTTATTTCCTACATCTAAACTTCAGCATTTCAGAATTTATGCTGTCTTTGGAAGCCCGTGTGGTATCTCTGTATATCTCTGTTTATCTCTGTATATCTCGGAAGAGCTGATGCATTGCAAATGAAAACATTTCATGAATCTGATTTTTCCCTAGGTTTTGTTATAATCTGTTTTCAGCAAAAGTAGAGAAGACGCAAAGACGACTGCCATACTGCTGAGGTTTCTGCTGCATGAAATGCAGTCAGACAGTACTGCAAATGAGCAATAATTTGGCTTTCAGGTTTATAGTGTGTTCACTGGAAGATCATAAAGAGATGCCAGAGCATTTCACTTATTTACCTGGTCTTGGGGAGACAATAATGAAAAATCGGGGATAGTCAAAGAAGAGGAGAGGAGCTGTCCCGGTAATCTGGAGGCAGACTCATCATTCAATTCAGGTAAACTAATTTTCTGCAGAACATATAGGTCATTTTTCTTGTAAAACTATTAGAAGGAAATTTACCAGTTATTCAGCAGCAGAGTAAGTATTCCCAACCCCTGTCTGCTACTTTGCAGAACAGCATTCTTACTTTGAGGAAATATTTTAAGAAATCCCTTTTGTCTAGAAAGTTATGATCAGAGAAATTCAGTTGGAAAAGCAGAAATTTAGAAAAACTAGAGTAGTGGAAAACGAGGAGTTAGGGAAAAAAAAATAAAAACATTATATATCTGTGCAAGATGACCTGCTTGGTATAGTAATCTGAATTGATGCTACCTGTAATGGGAATATTCTCAAGTGAAAAAAATTAACCTTTATTCTGAAGCAAAGAACTACTTCTTGAATATGATAGCTTATTATTTGTCTATTATTTATATAAAGGCACATTTTTTTTTCCACTAAATATGTGGAATTATACCCCTGTATGTGTGCATATGTATATGTACACAGAAGAAACCCAGAACCCAGAAGGGTTCACCTGTTTCCCCCTCTTTGTGCCACGTTTTCTGCTGAACAAGGGCCAGTTTTGAAGAGAACTGAGGATCAAAACTGTTGTCTGACAGCAGTGCTGTGTGAGAAATCAGTCCCACACCTTTCCCTGGGAAGAGCCACCCCTAATTGTACATGCTGCTTATGGCAGGACTTTGTAATTATGCAAAAAGCCAAAGTAGCTGGCATTTAGAGTACAAGCATGCATTATCTCTTCTAGGACCAGCTGAATTTGGTTGCCCTACAAGAGGTTTCCCTAGCACCCGTCCTTTTATGGACTTTGTAAGGATACAAGACATCAGTGTTTTACTTGAAAGATTTTCCATGCCTTACGGTTTTCACAGGAAGAATTTGGACTTTCAGGGTTACTCCGGTGCTGCCCATTCTGCTTTTATAGGTCGAGGGGTTGCAGGATGACGAACTGCCCCGAAGGGATTTGTTCCTTCCGCCAGCCCCCGTGGAGCAGCATGGTGAGCGTGTGGTTCCTCTCCTTTGGGCCGTCGTGGGCAGATGTGGGGTATCACAGGCGTTCAAGGGCACATGCTTGTGTTGAGCTCCAACTCCACCTTACAGCGCGGTATGCTCTTCCAACAGCATCCCAAAATATGGGAGATGAGCAAGCTGCCTTCATCCTCTGGTACCCAAATTCCTCGTGTGATGATACGTTCTTACCCACTGTAAGTGCTCTCACTGCCCACATACCTCTCCCATCACTTCACTCCCACTAATCCTTTCGAGCACTGTGATTACTCTCTGCCTTTTTCTGTTTATTCCTTTCTGGGTGTTATTTCATCTCTCTCATTCACTCTTCTTTTGACTTGTTTGCGTTTTCAGAGTTGTCTTTGCCTTTTCATTTCAAGCGAAGTCACAGATTCTGTCAGATTCAGTCCTACAGTCTGTCATACCACATTTTAACTCTGAGTGGCAGATTTAAGAAGTTTAAAGTGTCAGAACACTTTAGGGAATATTGTGATAAAAAGTAAAAAAATAAAATCCATCTAAGCAACACTTGCACATTTCCCTGCTTGATTACAGTACATAGATATTTAAAGATATTTTTAAAAAAGATATTTCATTTGTTTCTTACTTGTGACAGATGTGCTTTTCCTCTTGGTTATTTTTGCTTTACCCTTGAAATTATCCATGAGAAAACCCAGTCTTTGGTGGGAAATTAGAAATGAGGTTTAAGGGTTTTTCTTTCATAATTTTAATGTGGTTTTCTCAAAGAAATAGTGACAACAGCTGGTCAAAGAGTTAATTATACATAGAAAAAAATATTTTTTTTGTCTAATGGAATTAATGTGCACATTCTCAAATAAATCAAAAGGGATGATTGAATTTTGCTGGAAATCATTTGATGCATAAGGCATTCCTGAAATGGAGACTACAGTCTATGAAACAAATTGATTTTAAAATATTTAATTGTGTTTAAAACACACGTGTAAGTAACTACGAGCAAGGATCGCAGGTAGCTACTGCAATGTTCGTTTTTGTAGACTTTGCACTCTTGAAGGGTGGTTGGGTATGCACTGTTCACATGACGACTTGCAGAGCTACCATGATATGAATGCCGGATCATTCAACCTTGAGGCATTTAACTACGCGCTGGCACATACGGAAAACTCATCCAGAAAAACTTTAGGAAAACCTGGAAATTATTTTCAACCAAGGATCCGAGGTGCCAGGGTCCCCAGGTCCCTGCTGAGATGCTGCGGGAAGCCTGCAGCCCGGGGAGCCCCAGCGAGGGCACCCCGAATAAATCTCACCTGCATTTCCACACGCTTTTGTCAAATCCGTGCATCCCTGTTCCCAAAGGTCTGGTGCACCCCGGCGGAGTGGTGCCCCGCTGACACCACCTCCCGTCAGCTTCCACAGAAGAGCAGTGGCGCTTCTAAATCCGGTGTGAAGAAAACCTTGTACGTATGCCCCCAAAATACCCCATCTGTTGAGCAGTTGCAGCATCTTCAGTAAGCCCAGAAATAACTACAGGACACGGGAACACTCCTTTTTGTCTGATTTTTCTTGTGCTGCAATGTGGGTTGGATGTATCTTCGTACCAACACCGTATTTTAAAGGGCTTTAAGGATATAGCATCCCCCATCTCTGATATTTTGGGTTGGTTTTAATACTACCCAGGCAGTAGTAAAACCCGTAGTATTACTAACCCGAAACAGCTGAGATGGAAGAAAATGTAGACTAGCATCACTGTTCTCTGAAAAAATCCCTTGGCATGTTGTTGAGCTGGCCTGAAACCAGTTTATGAAAAAATGCAATATGAATAAATAATGTTCTTTATCGCTGATCATAAGGAGTGGGATGCTGAAGTACGCCTAGTCTGCCATGACCCTCATCTGCTAGCCTCCAAAGCTAATTAATCCACCTGCCTCTGAGGCAGTCATGGTTTTAAACACAAAGAGTAAAAGGTCTTGTAAAATTCACACTCTCTGTGACACGCATCATTTTTATTTTTAAATTAAGACAGACTGACCAATTAGTTTCCCAAAAAAGAACCCTAGATGGATGTAAAAGTACATATTTTTCCTTTTTATTCTGAGGTTAACAATAGCTTGCTCTTTCTAGTGTCTTGTTATTGGTATGGATTTCCGATGGAAAATGACAGTGTGGAATAGAGACTATAAAAAGCATTTATCTGCCTTTGACTTTGAGCTCTTTATTAAGCTGCTGTGCAGATCCATTTCTCATTTTGGTTTCATTAACGTACAGAAAGCTGACCTGCGTTTTGTCCTGTTACAATATGAGTTCTTAGATGTGTTGTAGCCTTTCCGGGGTCACGCATGTTTTAATTAATATAACACTTACTTCATAGGGATGTTGAGAGGCTTAATTAATTCAGTCTTTCACAGTCAGGTGGAAAACAATGAGTAATTGCAAAATACTGCCAACAATTATTTTGTCCAAAACTTGATGGCTGTGTCTCTTGGGAAAAGGACTACATTTTTATCAGAAATATAATGTGAGTACATAATACTGCAAGGGGAGACTAATAAATTCACTGCTACAACAGTAATTCTGCAACAGGAACCCGCGTCCACGTCTTTCCCACCTGAAACAGCCCCGCGACCCGGGGCTGAGATCAGCAGTGATGTGCGTGGGCCAGGCTGCGGGCTTTGCTTATTTAATAAAAGCGGGCTGTCACATGCTGAGAAAGCCTGCTGCCCACATCCATCATTACCGCCGCTCCGCAGCTCCTGTAATTAGAATTCACAGGGGATCGCGTACAAATGCCGCTCCCTTGCAGAGACCTACATAACCCGCCGTCCACCGAGGCCTCCAGACTGCCCGTGTGCGGGCAGCAGGCGGGATGATGCCTGTTCGGACTAAGTCAAAATGACATTTCTCTTCGCCGAATTCAGGTCAGCCTGCACTTCGGGGTTAAGCCAAGCTGGGGGAACAATAAAAGTAGCAACGTTCTGGAGGAATTTCTAGTGAGTTTTCCTGTGCCTCTTCTCTTGCTGCAGCTGATGAAACCTTCCTAGGCATCTTCAAGCATTCATCTGAATTAATCTGAAAAAATAGACATTTTAAAGCAGGACCTATTTTCTTTAGTGAGTATGTACGACGCTGCTCACTGTCACGTTATGTATAGGAAGATAACCATATCCAATATCTACATAAATGTGTGGGCCACCTCCTGGTACTAAGTGGTTTGGGACAGCATAAAGAAGCCATTAAGAAGACAAATGCAGGCCTTTACAGGTTTCCTAAATAGAATATTGATCAAAGGATAAAGAGGTGTCAAGACAGTAAAAGAGTTTGAGTCATTTTGTGCCTGGAATGCTTCAATGTTCAAATATTTTTTTAAAGTAGATCTCCATGTTTACTGTTATCACAGCGTTGGAAAGTCACTGTTAGGTAGGAAAAAATAATATAGCCCTCTGCATTGTACTTTGCACCAGGAGTCAAGGTTACCCCAGCAGCCTAGCACTGTTTGGGGATGGGAATGGGAATATGTCGGTTCTTCCTGAACGCCAGAGGAGGCTACTGGCAGCGTCTGGTTGTGTCCTACGTGGCCTTCTGGAAGGGACACCGGATCAGTGGCCTCCACAAGTCTGGAGGAATGAACCATCAATTTCTTTTGGAACGACAGTTTCACTGAAAAGTTGTTTGACGCGTGGTGAGTAGATTAAATATCCTAGATCTCCGGGGAAACGTGTTGTTGAGATGTTTACTTAGTAATGTTTAGCAAAACATCAGAGTGGATTAGTAATAAACACCTCCATCTGAATTAAATCCATAATACCTACATCCTTCTGATTTTCATAAGCCAGTGATCTGTTGTCGACAGGGACTTAGATGCTCCAAGCAGTGTAATAAAAATATCATGTCATAAGAAGAGCTAAATAACATTATCTTCATTACACTGTATATCATATATACTTTGGTATGCTTTTTTGTACAAGAAAAGTATTAATTTACATTCACAGCATGTTTCATCAATTTCAGCAAAAATCAACTGAAAAGACAGAATCTTCTGAAGCAGTATTTAGAAGTGCAGCAAGACTCTATATGATTTTCATCACAGCATTTTCCTCCTCTGGATTGCATAATTCTTGCTAAGCATCACTATGTTCAGCCAAAAAACACTGAACTATAAATGGAAGAACAACGTGAAATCAATACACTCAGAGGTGTCTCCTCTTTTTGAGCTGTGAGGAAGGTTAATGTTTTGGATACCCATATGTAAGTCTGGTACTTTATTTTTTCTGGAACAGGGACAGGATTTGAGAGGTCTTCTTTCTTCTACTTTCATCTAGCATGATGGCAATGGGCAAGCTCCCCTTTTCTTTGGCAGCTTTCACTACTTTCGTGTCGGTGGTGTCTAGGCAATGCTCCCAGGCTCCCCTATGTTTATCTTTCTTTGCGCTTTTTTTCATCCTGGACTCTGTGCCAGTTTCCATCAAATTTGGTTTACTCCATTGGCAACAAAATGTTCTATATTTTTTGACTGAAAATATTTGAACCAAATATATTTAATTTCTACCATCAACTGTAAGCCAAATTGCTTCCTTCAAATACATTACAAGGTACTTTTCTCTGAACCAGCTCCTGCTTTCTGCACTAACCGAAAAGGGCTCATTCCTGTCAACATTTTTTTTGTGAGTCTCATGACGTTCAGAGGAACGTGACTCATGTCCACTCTCTCTGTGGAGATGATTTCATACTTGTTTTACTCCAAGCTTTAAATTACATTAATTGTTCTTCTCCGTGGCTATCAAGAGGGTCATTTTGCACTACAGTTTATACAGGCTGCCTCATGCTTTCACTGAATCACTCAAAAAAACGATACTGAAATACAAGTGTTGTCCAACAGCAGAGATCACACCAAAACTGACCCCGCCTCAGGCACTGCAAGTGCTGCAATTTATAAAATAATTGCAGCATCATTCTTACAATAAATATTAGGGTTAACAAAAAATTCAGCTGCCTAAGTAAGCAGCAGAATATTTGAGTTATAGCACAGAGATGTCCTCACACACGCAGGACTGGGTTTCGAAGCCGGAGCCGCTCGTTACCTGCAGCAGCCGGTGACGACCCGCCTGCTCCCATGCCACAAGGACCAGCAAGGATCAGAAGGGTGATGAATAAATTGTTTTTTTGAAATCAATTTAAACTCACTGCGCTGAGCTTCGTTGTATATAGCATTTTCCACTCCTAAGCATCAACTGGAACAATATATGATTTTGAACGAGAGCAGAGATTATGGGAAGGGTGGCCGGTTTTAGAGCTGCTCGGCCTTTCCCCTTACGTGTCGTAGTTACATGGCCAAAATTTAAAGTTATGTGTTTATATGTCCAGTGTTAATATCAGTACTCATTCAGAGACTAATAAATTACTGATAAAAATATGCTGTGGGATCAGTTATACAGGACTAGCAACTATAAACCAGCATATTAAAATACTTCTTATATTTAAAGCAGTCTATTTAACAACATTACTATGTCACTAATATGAAATTAGACCTTTATTACATCTCAGATGCAGAGCTCATATATTCATGACAGAGCACTCTTGCTGATAATACGGGGATTAGCCAACTGTGAGGTTTTTTACAGCATTGTACCAAACATGCCCTCCCTGCTACCTGTTTGCAATACCAGTAATGGCTACAATAGTTTTCTCCTTTTAGGATTGACTGAGGTTGGCAGCCACATTTTTTACTATTTCATCTACATTAGAGCTGCTAATATTAAACAGGTTTCATAACCATTTTTTTTTTTCAGAGATACATGAAGCTCATAAAGTGCACTCATTTTGATAATAAAACCAGAAACAGCAGTCTATGCTGCTGAAAGAGCACACTTAGAAAGAATCTAAGTTAAAGTGAATGAAGAAATAATAATTGAGAGCACATTTATTTTTCTTTCTACAAAATAAAATTATTTCCCAATCTCTTTGTCTTGGATGATGCTCAGAGAGGATTTTCCTTCTGAGAACACAAAGTGCAGAAATTATTTTCTTGGCCATCTACTGCAGACTCAGTGCTATTGATCAGAGGGTAATAAAAGACTGCGGGTGCTTGAACAGCCTGACACATGCCCCTAAATATCTGTTATTTTTATAGATCAATCCCTAAAATTGTTATCGCTATTACTCAATATTATGTCTTCTAATAAATATCCTGTTATTAGCATAAAAATACTAAAAATAGGTAGAGGCTTAATTACTTAGCAACTTCATGCTTACACAAAAATTTTAAAATTTGCCACCCTCTCATTCTATCAAGAAATAATTCTTGTTCATGTTTCTTACTTTCAAGGAGAATTTACAAGACTTTCATGGTGATAGAAAGTTAAGAGGAGGATAAACATACCTAGAGAAACAGGGTAAACTGTATTAGTGATATCTGCAAAAGAGCACAGTCCCAGGGAAGTTCTGTGTTAATGTAAATATACAACGATCTTTCTCCAGCAGCAACATGTAACTGACCGCAGGCAAAGTATCCCCTTCAGAAGAGTCAGGTAACAATAAAAAGGTATGAAGTCAAGTTCCTTAATCTGTTTACAAAGTGTATCTTATTCCTAACTAAAAATAAAAAAAAAAAAAAGAAAAAAAAAAAGAAAAAAGCATTAGCAGAATTTGAATTGCTCATTATGATATCATGTGTATAGCTATACTTGGGTTTTACTACATTTCATGTGCAATGTAAGTCTCCACTTAATTTAATCATGGGATAGAACAGTTATATTCTTGCTAGATTCTTTTATGGTGCTATTTATTTGATTATTTTGCTGTGTTATGTATGCTAGTGTATTTGATTTGGTTCACTGAATTTAACAAATATGTCTGTTGTGCTCATCGCTGAAAATATTACGATCTTATGTCCAGCTAAGAAAATTGAAACAACATTTCCTACTTATGTGGAGCTAATACGCTTCAGATAGGAAGACATGAAATCTAATTGGAATAACTGTCCAGTCATTCAGCAAATAAAAAACAGTAAAACAGCACACCACACTAGACCTAGTAGTCTGATGCATGGGAATAGTGGTATTACCATGCTACATTTGTCTTCCAGATGTTTTAACATAAAGTGACCTAGGTTGTCAAGTACTTAACACTCCAAAATTTTGTATTTTACACTGTTTGAATTTGTGCACACACACATACAATCTGCTGTGGTATCATCTTTGCTTCCACTGACACTCTCCTTTTTTGTATTCTTGCTACGTATATTTTCGTAGTTTGACATGTTCAATTATAAGAGAATGTCACGACTCTTGCTTACAGAAGCTAGAATTGCTGAAGTTTACATTGAACTAAGAGCAGCTATAATTTTAATTGCGTTTGGATTGTGAAAGAAAACCCCCAACCATCAAGTCCAAGTTCACAGAGCAGGTCTGCACTAATGGCCTGCTCCCAGATGAAGCCAAATACAATCTTTTCCTTTGGAGCAGCTGAAAGCCTGGTGCTATTCAGATGCAAGTAATCCATCTGATACCAGAAAAAAAAAAAAAAAAAAAAAAAAAAAAAAGTGTCTGTAATGTTTTTAGCTCACGCCCCAAGCTCTTGTGATTACAGCTGCAAGTTGGTGATTCCCATACGAGCGATTCTCTCTGATCCTTCCCCCCGAGGGTTTCTCCAGGGTCCCTATCCTGATCCCAGTGGTGGTGCTGGTGGACTCTGCTGGATTTGGGCATCCTGGGGCTGGAGGAGCTGATGGTGCCCACGTGGGTGCCCAGCCACTCCAGGCTGCCCACCCGAAACCTCTGCCCTCCGACAGCACCTCACCTCTCCCTCTTTCCTCCTCCTGAGACCATCCTGGGATGGAGACAGCCACCAGGTTTCATTCCCTTTTGTGGGTTTTTCCTTTGCATGATGTTCTCCAGTTTCACACACAAAACTGGGGTCCGCCTCTGAGCTAGCCATACTGTATCTAAGTGGTTTAATCACAGCATGCTTTTCTGAACTTTGGATTTTGCTTTACACAAATGGGAGCCCACACCCCATTTTGCTTCTCAAATCCTCCAACTTTGTAACTGAGAACTGTCTTAAAAGAACATGGAAAGAGTTTATCTGATAAATTTATATGGCTCACTACTGAAACACATATCAAAAATTCATATTTTTATTTTTGCTCTTACTGCATTTGTGGCTTATTGGGCTATCTACAATGAAAGAATTGCAATAATCTGCATAGGTAAAATTATTGAGGAATACAATACCAAAGGAAGTCCAAAGAACTGGAAAGAGTAGAAACAAAGGTAGAAGTACAGGATGCCGCGCACAAGAGTAGACAGCACCGTCTACACAGAACACAATGAAACAACTGAGAAAACTTCCAAGAAACCTGATTTCTGAGCAGCCCACCTTCCTGATAGAAGCGCACCACCAGTGAAAACCAGGCATGGGAAAAGCCAAGCAGCTCTTCCACAAGAATCCTTCCTGCCTCCATTTAAGCCAAGATCTAGACCAAATCTGCGTCATTTTCACGCTGAGGGAATCCAACCTGCCCGTGCAGGGGCTGCCTTCAGAAACATGGGGTTGCCCACCGGCTCCCCGAAGGGTTTGGCCAAGGACTTCAGAAGACTTTGAAGGTGCCGGTGGAGGACGGCGGCACAACCCGCTTCGCTGCACCAGCCCCGGAGGTGCTGGCACTCGCTGGGTGTGGGGTCGTTTTTGGAGGACAATGGCCACGTCAGACAAAAGCAAGACTTTGGCTGCATCGCAGAGAGGATGCGAAAAGGGGAGGAGGAACTGCGAGTGCTGTGCATCTGGGGAATGATGAGAACATCTTGACCTTTGTTGGCTAGAAGCCTTGGGAGCAGCAAACAGGAATGTAGAAAACCATGATAAGGATGCTGAGCTTTGTCTGAAGAAAACTTGCCAGGCGACAGTTAAAGGAAAGCATTTGGCTGTTTCTTAAACAGTGGAAAGTTTTCCGCCTTGAGCTAAAAGTGTATAGAACATTGTGTTTGTGCTTGTAAGATTTAATTAACCAACAGGCTTTAGGACAGCAGTAATGAACTTATGTTCGTTATATGGGTGTATTATGGACTGGGGGGAGTGACCACTCAAACGTTAGCTTTAGGCGTGGAGAAAGCGTGTAACCAACCCAGCCTTCTGTTTGCGGGCGATCAGCTGATCGGAGGAGTTATAAACGCACTTGTATCGGCAGTAAAGGGACTTTCGATTTCTGACTCCTATAGAGTTGCCGGAGTCCGTGATTCTCCTCAGCTGGGCACCTCTCGTTATGTCTGTTAGGGGTCAGGGAAAGCGGCTGCTCCCTGGGGAGCGCGGGGACCTGCCCACCCAGCCCAGCGGCTTGGGTGCCGCGCCGCCAACCCCATGTCTGAAAAACAGGGGTTTCGGTCACTGACTTAAGAAAACAGGGACTCTGCCCCGTTATCTTCTATCCTACCTGCTTTAGGATAGACTGCTCTATCTGATTTCAGTAATACTTACCCTGACATCCAGATGTTGGCAGGTGAAGTTACAGCATTGGATTATTTTCCAGTGCAAATAAAATATTGCATTGGAAATATTTTCCAATGCACAGTAAGTCCACAGGAATATTTGTTAAAAGTACATTCCTGCTCCTTTTGGGAGAGGCTACAAAAGAAATAAAGCCCCTTCTCAAATGCTGAACAAGTCTTGATATTTCCTCTTTTTAAAAAGACAATATATCAGTAACAATGTATATTAATAAGAGACAAACCCAATATCTTTAAACTCTCAATACAGCTGTTTAGAAGTAAATTAAGAGAGATAATCCTTCTTATTTGAAAACACAGATTTTCTAATGTAACTTCAGGGTTTCCAGTTTAATATCTGAGTGTGATTAATTTTTTCTTAATTCTTTTTTTTTGGAAAAAGAATTTCCACCACTGGATTCGAGCAATAAAAATTTTTGTCATGAAAGAGAGACCAGCTCTGTAAATAAGATACTTTATTATGATAATTATTTGACTCAAGCATTTCTTATGCTCAGTCAGTCAGGATTTCCTGATCATCACTTCTCTCGGTTTTGTTGCAAATGTTGTCCAAAACCCGTATGATCCATTAGGAGAACAACAAGTTGAGGACATATTCTGGAAAGCTCAAATGCGTGTGGTTCACCTTGTAATTCTCAAGGTTATTCTCTGCTAAAAAATCAGAATACAATAGCTATTGCCACATTTAATAACAATTTTCAGTTACTCTATCTTCTCTATGGATTCTCCTTAATAAGCAAAATATTGGCTTTTGACTAGATTTCAGGTTCTCTGTTCAGCACTTTTACTGGGTTCTGTTTGCCACCAAAATATAGTTGTCGGGGTTGAGAACACAGCTCAGATTTATTCCATGGTTAGAGAAACTGGAACAAAAAAAAATCAAAAACAAAACAAAACCACTTTCTCCTTTTGCAAGAGGCAAATAAATAAATTAAGTGTGAACATCTGGCTTCCCATGAAAAACTACTCTAACTCTTTATTTTTGAGATGATTTCTCTCAGGGCTTTCCTTGTCTCAACCTTATCATCCCACTACTGACCATTGCCTGTTATGCCTCTGCAGGGTGTTGTTACTGAGAAAGAAGTATATATGTACATAAAAGAAGCATAAAAGAATATTTTTATATATAAGGAAGAGGTATATATATCTCTATATACCAACCTTCTGTCTGAGAAGTAGGTTAAACCTTCTGTTAGCTGCAGAGGTGCACAAAGAGTCTTGAAATAAGACTTGGAAAACGTACATAAATAGTTTTAACTCCTTATTTAAACATATCTTTTTATTTTTTTATATTGGTGATGAATTAACTTTTAAAATCTTACTTTCTATTCACAAGCTTTCCTTGCAAGCTTCTCCTTGCAAGTTCTCAATGGATCTGAGTTTCTAATAATAACTACCCTTCAGTTTGGTTGGTAAATTAGGCAATATCTTTGCTTCTAGGATGTTCCTTTCCCTCAGCAACTGATGAAGTACATATGGAGTTCCTCTTCTGGTCACCCTAAAAGGTTGTATTTTGGAGAGAGGAAAGGAGGTCCCTGGGGATCAGATAGGGCGCAGGGATAAATTTGAAGCAGTCAGAGAGATAATTTTGAAGCACTGTATTTTGGATTTGACTCTGCTCTATCCAAATTAACGGCAAAATGCCGTCTGTCCTTGGAGAAGAGACAAGCTCCGTGATGCTGCCCAGGGGGTGCGTCACCCCCGGCAGTGTCACAAGGCAGATTTTACCTCAGCCCGGAGGCTGATTTCCACACCATCCTTCCCAAAATGGGTGCTACGAGGCAGAACTCTCACCTCTTCCAGAATTCAGCGCTGCTGAACTTCCAAATGCTGAGCTGGGGTGTCTCCGCGGGTGGCTTTCCCTGGAGCAGCACCGAGAAGGGCTCCAGAGCATTTCGGCTGCCACCATGAACCACTTTGCCTCAACAGTGCCACGGGGAGGATTTAAACTGATTTGGGGGCCGCCTTCCCAAGCTAAAATATCGCCTGCATTCAGCGGTATTGCCCGAAAGGACTCTTAGCTTTCTTACGTATTCATCTCTTGCTTTTGACACGTGCTTGTAGAAAATCACAGTTGTTTTCCAGCCGCAGAAGCATCAACAAAAGGGAAGGGACTGCTGTTGCACATTTCACATCTTGACGTGATCAGCTCTGTGGTGTCCCCTGCGGGTCCACGCTGTGTAACACAAGACACCGCAAGATTTCGCTGACAGGGAGGAGGCGGTTCAACGCGATCCTCTGATCACTTACGCTGTGATCTGTCCGGGGCTGACCCCTCTCTGTACCCCGAGATGCTGATGGTGACATGCACCATCTACGTGCAGCCCTGCGGCCGCCCCTTTACCACCAGCTGCCCCCCGTGCAAGACCTCACGTGGAAACAGCAGCATTTAACATTTCTTGGACATCCATCTCACGTATACCGGCTATGGCTTTACATTTCTCCAGACCGCTTGGAAATGAAGAATCGGCCTCGGGTGTTTCTGCCAAATCCCCTCTCAAGCCCTTGGACGAAGCTTTGACACAGCAACTACCTGGTGAACAGCAAGGACAGCAGTCTTCAGGAGGGGTTCTTGTGAGGTCTTGGGAAACTTGTCTTGGGGAAATCATCCGCAAACGTGCCAACGTGCTCCCTGGATCACCTGTAATTTATTTACCTGTGAACATATATTTCACTTGAAGGGCAGCCCACTGCGCCGAAGCTTTGCCATGTAGATGTTGAACATGGAGATGAAAGGGTCTTCTCAGCTGGAGGTGGAGGGACCCACACGCCTCCAGAGATGGGGCCAAGCCCCCACCATGGAGCCGTCAGTGTGGTGCTGCTGGGGAGGGTCCCTCACCCCCAGCCCCCCCCATGGCTCCTCTCCTGCCAGGCTCCTCAGCCCCACCACCCTTTCCTGGTTGAAGACGAGAGATCTGGACTCACGCAGGGCAATTTAGAAGGGTTGGGCAAGAGACAGGCAGCTACAAATCCTCAGCACACTTCCTCCTCGGAGCAGGCACTGGGGTTTCCCGGAGACAAGAGCAAACACAAACCTCCTGCCAGCATCAGTCCCCATCGGCCGGGGACCCGGTGGCCCCTCTGCCCGCCTGCTTCTGCTGCAACATGCTAAGGAGGCAAGTTCTGTGCACCTTCCGAACCTCACTTTTCCTTTAAAGCGTTTTGCCTGCTCACGGGGGACACAGGATTTTGGGGAGGTTAGCAGCTGGCGTGCCTGCGGTTTGCTTGCTGGTTTTCTGGCCCGCCCAGCAAACCTGCCAAGTGGGGCTGCTGGCTGGGGTGGGGTGGGGGGGGGGTGGGGGGAGAGCAGAGTTTGGTGCGGTTTGGGCATGACCTTTGCTGCCTTGGCAATGGCTTCTGGAGCTCCGGCCGGCTGCCATGAGGGTTAGTTGAAGTTTTAAAAGATAAATGGAGAGGAGACTCTCAGTTTCAGGGTAAAGCAGACATGCTTTGTAGCTTTCCTGAGGCTTTCGGCTGCTCCTGTGGAAGGGGACAATTTGGGGCTGTTCTGGCACTAGGGTGGTATTTGCACAGGAAACCCCAGTCTGCAGCTGTGTCATTCTCTACACTTTTAAAAACTTTTTTTAAATTAAGAAACTGATACATAAAACTGCTGTTGCCTCAGCAGGTTTTACATATGCAGCACCAGCTCAGACGTTTGAATTCCAGAAACCCTTTACCATTGTTTTTCATACAGAAGCATAACTATGTGCATTATCAAGCTTAATTTATGCATTTGTAGTTCACAACGCAGTGCAAACAATGCTGTACAGACAGACAGAAGTGTGTTATGTTTATTTACTCAGATTTCTCATTAGCAATGTTAGGAAAATGTTTACTACCCAGTCTAAGTCTTATTAAACACCTGTATAAGTTTTTACAGTATTGGAGTCACTGTAGATGTTTATGGGACAGAAGTGTTGTTTCTGACAACACTGGTGCAAACATACTGGTTTTGAGACAGTTGTTTCTGAATGACTAAGAACAGAATTTCTTCCTGGTACAAGTGATTTTAAACCATGATTATTTGCCAGCTTTACCAATCTGAATATTCTGCTCTTTGATGTGCCTCGTCTGATGTCAGCCAACACATTTTGCGATGTTTGTGCTATCTAATGAAATCTTTCGCTGACGCTCTTTGAAGACGAACGCGTCTGTGGGGTTGGCAGCCCTGGGAAACGAGGACCTCGCTGCTTGTTTGCACAACAGGTACACACCCTGGAAAGCTGCACCTCTTCCTCACCGCGTGGCCATCACCACCAGCATCCTCCACGTGGGGAGGATTCAGCTGGACAAAAGCAAAGGTCATTCCTCCTGGACCTGAAATCAGACTTTTCCCTGGGAAACCAGCCCCGGTTCCACCAACATGCTGGGTCTGGAGGTGCTCATGAAGTCATAGGAGCGAAAGTCCAGGTCGACACAGACACTGTCCTGCTCTCAAAAATGTCCAAAACATCTTGTGGGTGGACTGAAACTCACCCAAAACTGTCGAACACATCACTGGAGTCCCAGCCTTCGGTGTGGGGGTGAGGATGGGCTCTGTGCCCCGGGCAGCAGCAGGCAGAGGCACAGAGGAGCTGGCACCCCCAGGGCCAAGGCACAGACATCTCCTGGGGGTCTGCGCACGGGAGTGCCCGCGTCCAGACACTACATGCAGAAAACCACAGAACTCCTCTGAGCCTCTCCTTTTCCCGGCCTGATCGGCGATCCCTACTTCCAGCTGCATTTTGAGAGGCTTTTCAAAGGTCGCTGAGCACACCTGTATCTTCTGAGCGTGCCCACAGCCAGAATAAGGAAGACTCTGACTCCAAAGCATCTCTCCTCAAAAAAAAAAGAGGAAAGCCCTGGAAGGTGGCGGGGTGGACGGCTGAAGACAGTCCTCTTTGTAAGTGTTTTACATTCAGCGCTGGGACGGTCGCAGGCAGGCAACGGGATGATGTTTTGCAAATGCAATTAATTGACACAGCTAATAAGGCCTGCAGTTGGATTTCTTAGAACAGATGAGTTAAAAACATTTGCAGACAGCATCCTCCTCACGCTCAGGCAGAGATGTGCAGCCTCAGACTAACAGAGCCAGCTAGTTAAAGTGCTTGCAAGTACTAATTATATTTCTACCTTTGACTTTGTAAATAGGGACTGAAACTGGTCAAGGAAAAATTGGAAACTACCTGCAGTTACACAATTTTGTACTAGCTGAAGCCATATTCTGCACAACATTGCAGACTGAGTTCTCTCAAAAGACTTTCTATTTTAAAATGATCTGCATGCGTTTGGTATCTCTGCTTTGAGATAATTCTAGGCATATGTGCCACCAATTTGCTGTGGTGATAAAAAAGTGAGGGGAATTATAGCATTAATGTTTTTATATGTTGTGGACAGGCAATAAAATGTCATGTTTTGGCTTCAGTTCTGGAGATTTGATCCTGTATCAAAACATAGGTTGAGATCGACTGCTGAAGGTTGTCTCCTGTGTTTAGCCACTGCAAGATGGCTTGATGAAACATGTTATATGTGGGAAGCCCAGCCAGGCTTAAAAGTCCAGCCAGTTTTAAAACCTAGGGAAGCTGGAGTAAGCAAGCTAATGGATGAACCAAGAATGATACCAAGAAGGAGAAATCTAATCCTCCCAGCCTGACGCCCATGTTCAAACCCCACCAAGCAGCTGCCCACTGCCCCTGGAACACAGCTTTCAACTTGACAGCAGAGTATCTCTCCCAGTCTGAGCCATTTTCCCAGAAAGTTCTTGCTGATGATAGTTTTCCCTGCTGTTAAATGGTCTTCCCAATGATGCTTGATGTTGCTCACTAAACTCAGTAAACTCAGCGACTCTAAACTCAGCTCTGCAAGGCATCCCAGCTTGTCAGGGTTTTATTTGGTATGGGAAGAGACAGCTCATGTTTCAGCCTGGTTTAAATAAAAATTCAGGAGACAGCTCTGAGCACAGTAGAGGGCTGAGAAAGCCGTTTGCTGAACTCCTTAGATTGTTATCATTTCTTAGAAACCTCCTGTTCAACAGATGTTATCAAGAAATTGCTAACAAGAGCACCAGGATTATTTAATTCACGACAGAAGCAATTAGGCAACACGGACGAATCATTATTGTGGATGCGCTGCAAAACATTTGTTATTGGTTTTTAGCAAGGAACATGCCTGGAGTTAAACTCGTCAAATATTTTCTGCTCGCCTCCGCGTCGGGTCGCCCGCCCTTCGCCCACGGCCTTTTCTCCTGCGCCCCAGACTGCGCTCTGCTGCTTCTTGAGAAACAAGGTGGAAAAACAGCTGAATGAGCCCAAAATCCCCACCCTCGTTACTCCAGGGTGGCCAGGAGCCCCCCCCCGGGAGCGTTGTGGCATGGGGGTGGGATGGAAAAGCTGAGACCTTGGCTCTGCTGCTGGTCCAACCCATCTCTCAGCATTAGAGCCCCGTGAGATAAAAGGACATCGGTACAAATGAGTGCACTACTGAAATCGTAGCTGAGCTGTGCTGCACGTACAGTACTGCCTTTCACGTTGCTTTGTGGTACTAATTTTATGAGGAATTTCATGCATTTTGTTCTGCGCCGGTTATTTAAGAGAGGTATGCAATTTTGTGCTTATTTTATAGTCTCTTTTCTCTCAGTGCAAAGGCCTTCATAATGATTTGTTTGATTAGCAGTAGAAATGAGGTAAGGGCTCTGTAATACGTAAAATAAAAATCAGCTAGTAATTAATAGAATTTATATATAGATGAAATTTAAAAATGCACTAAATGCACATTCATATTAAATATATTAAATTAAAAATAAACTGCTTGACGAATTTTTCCTTGTCTTGTTCATATAAGGGATAATAATTTTAGAAGAGGAACCTTAAAGTCTGTGTTCTCGGACATATGTCACCATTTACATCCCTGTTAGATAAATACCAAGAGATGAGTCGCATCACCGATCATTTTATTCAGCAGGTGGTTCCGAGGACGACGTAAATAAATTCAGCTCACCGCCTCGGGAGTGTTCACTGACTCCCAAAGGTGCTTCCCGGGGTAACCCGGGTTATCACCCCACGGTTATGAGACGTGCTGCTCCCTGTACGTGAGCGTTTGGGTCAGCGAGCTGGTTTCTGCAGCGTCCCTCCCTCCGCGGGGATGGGGGGGAGGGGGGGGGCTGTTATTAAGGGCTGAGTGATTAACTCTTGGGCGCTACCAGCGCCTGCAGCCCGGTGATGTGTGTTCTCAGGACCCCCCGAGTCCCCCCTGGAGCTCCGCCTGCCGCTCTCTCGCCCCGCTTGCGGTTCCCACGCCCATCAGATGGGTTTCAGTCCCCCCGGGGATGAACCGGTGCCCACGCTGCCTTTTCCCACCGCCCCACCCGGGGCTGCCCCAGGCTCTGCTCCTCTCACTGCTGGAACCAGCCTGGAGGTATTTTGCTGAAGCCGAATCTCCATCATTTCCACGACCTGCGCCTCCGGGCGAGGAACGGCTTCCCACCCCGTTTGGGGGAGCTGGGGGGCACGCGAAGCTCCTGGCGCCCCGGTGCGCTTCACCACCAATGCCTTTCGCGAGCTTTTCCCAACGCCGAGCTCCCGGGCGGGCTCGTGTCTCTGCACCCCCCTCCGCACGCCCGCACTGGAGTTACTGGGGCCACCTGCGTGGCCGTCGGTGGAGCAGCTGGCCTTTCCACCCCCCCGCTTCCCACGGGCCACGCGTGTCCGCGTCCGCAGCGGCAAAGGCTCCGCGCTTCGCGTTCCCGCTGGAAGCGTCGCAGTGCTGGGGGCAAGGCGGGATCACGGCACCGGTTTCACACTGGGGTTATTATCAGAAGCCCTCGCCGGAGCTCCTGCCCTGCGGAGAGGCCAAAAGCTGCTTCTGGCACCGGTTGTCTCGGCGCCTGAAGCTCCAGACTCACGAGTCCATGCTTTGCTTGGCATCCTGCGGCTTCTGCTTTGGGGATCAGCACTGCCTCAAGCCCTTACCGCAGACACCTGACCTGCCAATTTCACTAGCTGGGAGGATAAGCTAATAAGAACTTTTCTTAAAATGTTGGCGCTTTTGGTTTTTTTTTTTTTCATTTTGTTGGCCAAAGTGGGATGCTTTCAGCTCTTCGCCTCAATGACCCTTCAAGGTCACCTCTCTCAGAGCAGCCAAGTCTCTCAGCTCACCCGGCTCCTTCCCTCTGGACTCTGGAGCTGCTGCAAGCACAGAAGCTGCTGTGGGTAATTGCTGCAAGTAGGGAAAAAAAAAAAAAAAAAGAGAAAAGATGATACAGGGCCAACTTTGCTGTTTTTCATCCAGACATTTTTTCTCCATGCTGAAGTTTGGGAAATGTTTATAGAAACCGAGCAAGGAGGTGAATAGCGATCACTGTATTGCAACAGCAACTGTGCATAATTTACGCTGTTGTGCAGTAAATTTCTACAAGGTTTGGAAGGCTCCTTCAAGACTGGTGTTAAAATACTTCCAGTGAAACTATTCTGCGTGGCCAGATTTACTGTGTGTTTCAGACAGTTCTTAAAACCGGCCTTTTTTTAACAGAGCTGCCGCACAGCAGGTACAGTCCTTGGTTCTCAGGAGGGATAGAAAAAAAAAAAAATCTGCAGCGGGGTTATAATGAGGGAAGAAGGGGTGACTGTGGTGCTGCAGGAAGGGTGCAGTGACCTACATCGAAAGTGCAAACTGCTCTACCCCCAGCAGGTGAAAATATTCAGGACACACAGCCGCTGGCAAACCGTTCATCAGTGCTTATAAAAAAAATCCTTCCTCGGATATGGATTTCCAGAAGCCAAACAAAAATAAATGGTTGATACGATATATGAATTAATTCAGTCGTGCAATAACTCGGGTTGGAGGGGAGCTGTTTTTCAGCTCTGGGGAACATCTCTGCTTTCTCAGCCCTGCCCTTCAATCAGGGAGCACCGTGCAGTGCAGGACTCGGTTTTGGCATTAGCACCATGCAGGGGTGGTGGAGGTGACTGGTCAGGGCAGGACACGCTGCTGAGAAAGTCTCTGTGTCAGGAGTGGCAGCAGCATCCTGGAACAATGCACAAAAAATATATTCTGTGTTCAGGTCAGATGTATTTTCTCCTACGCCCCTATCAGCAGCTTGGCCAGAAAAAGTCCAGATTCACTTCGAGCTGTATCCTTGCCCGCTCTTTGCTGAATAAGCAGAGAAATGAGGATGGATTTGCATCTACTGCAAACATTCAGGGTTTATGTGAGTTGAGGGTGCATGTTGATTACTCACGACCGTGAAGTGCCATGGAGGCAGATTACTCTTTTTTTTTGTTCCATGGAATCAAGGGAACAACTTTAAGCAACAGCAAATTGATTACCTGCCCTTGATGTCACATTTGTAAACATTTCTATTCAGATTTTTCTTGATATTTTCTTGCAGTCTCTTTAACCCTGTGGGCTACTGACTTAACTTGGTTTCCCAAAGTTGAAACTGCAGCTGTGCCACCAGAAGAGTCTGTTAGGAAATGCTTATAGTCTAACTGGCAGAACAATGAAATTCTTTTCTAGGAGCCAAATGCCCCTCCTTTTTTTTTTTTTTTTTTTTTTTTTGTGTGTGTGTGACTAAAACACTCTCTGTAGTAACAAAAATAAAGAAAGCAAATCCAGGAAATGCGGCACCCAGAAGTATTTTCCCCATTTGAATCTTTTTTCTCCCTGTGTGCAATAGTTCCCTGCAAGTGTCCCTGCATTGCTGTTAGTCTGCTTTTCAAGGAAATTAAGGCAGCTCTGCTTTTAATAATTTTTCAATTCCTTGGGCATTTCAAGCAGATTTGATGGAAGGTTTGTGCTCAAATTTTTGAACTTCCTGCAAGTTTACAGAGAATCAGTAGCCTTACAGAGCTGCAGAGAAGCGTCACTGCTGATCTCCAGTGTGAAGTGAGGGTCATTTATTTAATTTTGTTTCATTTTATTTGGTCTTCTGACCAGCAGCACACAGAAGCACAAACACAGCTTTCTCCTACCTGATAAAATCAGGGTGTTTTGACCCATACTGCCTTCGGCTACCTCTTAGGTCCCCTCTTCCCACCTCCACCCAGCTCCCATCACCTCTGCAAGCCTCAGTCTTCAGACCCAGACTGTAGACTTGATCCAACTAATCTTGCTTCCCCACTTTGTTTTCTTCTTCCAGTTTCTTGACATGCTTTCTCTTGAACATCTCATGAGCACCTGAGCTCAGGGTTGAGATGTCTCCTGATACAGCCAGTTCCTCCTGGCTCTCTAAACCCCAGCCTCATGGGAGCAGCTTTCTCAGGACCAGGGAGCTTTTATTCAGTCAGCTTCCTTCATTTTCTAGCAGTATCTCTGCTGGTAATACCTGGATACTCAAGGCAATTAGTGTGTATGCTTTAGCACTTCAACTGCGGACTGGAGCATCTCATCCGCGTTGGCCCTGAGCCGCAGGAGATGGTTCTGTCTCCAGAAAGCGTCCTGACATGGTGGGAGCGACTGGTGGAAAGTACTTTTAGGGTGTGAAGTCCTTGGAATCTGAAAACCTTCTTGGCTTCTCCACTCAGCGGTCAATTATGACTGAAAACAATAATGGATGTATTTAGAGCAGTAGGTTGCAGGGTGCCGTGGTTTAGGCCTGATCGGCAGCCAACCCCAACGCAGCACCTCTCTCTCCCTTCCCCTCCAGCAATAAGAAGGGACAGAGAGCCAGGCTTGGGGTTCAAGATAGGACTGGGAGGGGGAAAAATCCCCCTTTATGATCACGACCAAAAGGCAGACTCGTTAGGGGAAGAAAAAAAAAGAACATACATTTATTACAGACACTAACAACACATAACAGAGTAGGACAGTGAGAAGCATTGCCCCATCTTGAGAACACCTTCCCCCCACCCCTCCCTTCTTCCCGGGCTCAGCTCTGCTCCCGATATCTCTACCTCCTCCCCCAGGGGCGCAGGGGCAGGGAATGGGGGGTGCAGTCAGCGCTGCCACTTCCTTCATCTTCGGTGAGGGGAGTGTCTGGAACTTCTTCCCCCTGCTCCATCGTGGTCCCCCTCTCACAGGAGACAGTCCTCCACAAACTTTCTCTGACTTGAATTCCTCCCACGGGCCGCAGCGTTCCCCACACTGCTCCGTCATGGGTCACTAACTTCCTCCGACTGGATTCCCTCCCACGGCTGCAGCCCTTCCCGAGCTGCTCCGGCGTGGGACTCCCCCGCATGCTGCAATCCTCCCAGCGCTGAATTACAGCAGCGGGGCTGCCTTTTCCCATGAGACCCCGGCCTTCTTCGGGCACAGAACCTTGATCAGCTGAGCAGGAGCCACAGGCCATAAATCAATGTCTGCTCCACCGTAGATCTCCATGGGTGGCAGGGGGGGCTGCCCTGCCGTCTCCCCACAGGATACAGGGGGGTCTCTGCTCTGGCACACCTCCCCCCTCCTTTCTTCCTCCGTTCCTCCACTGACCTTGGTGTTCACGCAGCTGCCGCAACTCCTCCTCACCAGTCCCCCTGCCCGTCACCACGTCCCTTCTTAAATACGTTATCGCAGAGGTGCAGCTGATGGGCTCAGTTTCCCAAACAGAAGTGGAGCTGACGTGGAGCTGGGGGAGCTTCGAGAAGCTTCTCACAGGGGGCCGCCCCGATAGCCCCCTCCCCTGCCACCAAAAAACTCCACCACTCACTCAACCCAGGACGCAGGGTTAGCTTACTGCACACACTCAGATCTTTTGAAGGAGGTTATTAATAAATCAAAGCGGCTTAGACTTCCTAAACCCATGTTAGTTCTACTAAAGCCAAACAGAACCACACCTAAAATTTTCATTAAATTAGAAGGCCAACGAGGTTTGCAGCAGAAGTTAATTTCTGTAAATGATGGATCTAAATCTTTGGAAAATCTCCCACTGCCGACAGAGGATCGAGGGTGTTTTACTGCCCTGAGTATGCAAATGAGCCTTCAAAGTGACACAAGGTGACAGAGTGAGGGTAGCCCCAGCCTCGTAACGAGGAGGAAGATATTTATGGGAGCTGACGAGAAGTAGCCCTCTCCTGTGCTCCCAGACATTCTCATTTAGAGATGCTGCCCGAGCCGACGGCAGCTTGCTCGGGGTCTGGCTGGCCGGCGAGGGCTTCCAGGCCGGTGACATGAAAAGGCTCAGAAATCCTCAGGATTCGGGTGCTGGCTGTGACAGGCATCCTGCAGGCTCCATCCCTTCACGCAGGGCTTGAGACAGCAGTCGTGACAGCAAAACTTCTCGTTAGCCTGATGAGTCACTGCTGTTTTCCAGGTTTTCTGTGTATTTTTTTGCTTTCTCTGCCTCCTCATCTCTCCTTCCTGTGCTGATCTGGATGCAAAAATGGCAGTGAGTGGCTGGGAGCAGAGAATAGGGGCAGAGGAAAGAGCAGGAGAGAGGGACAGGAGAGCAACCCCTGTCTCTTCTGGTCATGGGAGGCACTGGACCGTGTTCAGATCTTGTTGTTACCCGTGAAGGGTCTGAGGGGAATTCCCTGGGACTCCTCAGAAGGAACCTGGTTGCAAGGCAAGTGAAAAGGCAGAGAGAGTAAGGGGAATAAAGCTTCAGAGATCATATATTTAAGTCCTTTGCAAGTCCTCAGCAGGGCTCAGGCTCAATTCGAGTACAAAAGAACTCACACAGCCTCAGCTGGTCATTTTGATATTTAGAGTTTTTACCAAGATGAGGTTGAAATTAAGGATTCGGATCTTGTTGGTACGTCATGGCTGCCAAAGGCTACGTTTATTTTAAAACCTTAATTCCTCAGACAAATATGACGCAGCTCCTGGTACGTGCAGATGTAAGCCAGCTGCAGAACATCATTTCAGCCCATATGGCTGAAAAACTTGCCGCAGAGTATCCTTAGGCACACTTCAGTCACTAAACTGTCATCTTTGCATTTTGTGTATTGATTGGGTAGGGTGCTCGAACTCTCGTCTCTTCGCCTTTCTTTTTCAAAAATTATTTTTACATCAGAACTTTTATTTATAGCAGTCTAAAAGCAGAGATCAAGAGAAAACATGTATGACTTCTTTCCCAAATGACTAACCGGTTATTTTTCTTCATCATTGAGCTGCAGGGTTTAGCTAAACTGCGTGATGAAAGGGTATTTTAGCACTGAGAGCATAAAAAATATGCCATTCAGGTTAAACTAAGACATAAAACAAACTTCATTTTCTGCATAACAGGCAAAACCAAAGTTCTGCAGTTATTAAATCAATCTCTGGATTTTTACAAAAAAAGTGACTCCAGTTTCCCTCAAACTCCAGATTGTGCCTGTCTAAATTGAGCTTCATTCTGTACCTGCCAGTTTCAGATCCTTGCAACATCCTTCCTCTCTTCTATATTTATATGCAGTTCCACTGAGTGTATCTGAGCCCCTGGCTCATTCCCCTGGGCTTCAGCAGGCGGATGGGGATGGGGTGGCTGTAAGGAGACCGTTGGGATTTCAGACTTCTTTCCAGTGTGTAGGTGTAAATAACGCAAAGGAAAACCAAACACAGGCGTTGCTGTACTTGGCACGAGCTCTCCTTCTGCCCGCTCTCAGCCAGGGCGTGTTCTGCACGCGCATCTCTGTACGTACTGGGGCGTTTTGGAAGGAGGTGGCTGCGTGTGCTCACTGTTGCCTTGGTCTAAAAAGAAACAGGAAGAACTTAAAATGAGGATTGCAATGACAGCACATCATGGGAGTGCCTCGAGGCTTCTGAAAATAAGCCCAGGTCATTAAGCCGCATGGGTTTTGCTTAATTGCTGCAAAAATGTCGTTTGCATCTCCAGGGTCATTACTGAGGCCGGTGCCCAAATGTTCGCCCCGCGTGGAGAGGTTGTTATTGCCAGGGGGGTTGGCAGGGGTGCACAGGAGCACCAAAGCCCCTGGTACAAGGGACGATGTGGACACAGCCCCGGGCTGGGGCTGGCCCCACGGTGGGCAGGGGATCACCAGCACCCACGTCCTTCGGCTTGCGTGCCGTGACCGGCGTTTTTTGGTGTTCGCAGGAGAGACCCTTCCCCTCCTCCTCGCCCCAGGGACAGGACTTGCCTTCTGGAAAAGCGGTTATCCAGCCAGGAGAGGACCACGGCTTTCCTCCTCCATCAGGCTTTCCAAATCCAAGATGACATCGTCTCCTACCTCCGGGGAAGCAGAGGTTACCGGCACGGGGAGGACGCTGCCCGGCAGCTGCTGGAATATCACATCCAGACCATTACGAGCATCGTTAAAAAGCTCAGCCAGGACATTGAGGTAATACATGCCGAGGAGCATTTCCCTGCTTTAGTGGTGCAGCTTGAGCCCACGTTCCATTCAGCGCTGATATTGGCCTCAGGAGCAGGAAAGTACCTGACGTGACCGCTGTGTTCTAGTTAAATTTTGATTTTTTTTTTGTGTTGTGGCACTTGAAGTTGCCTCTGAAAACAAAAAGGAGGGGACTAGAGAAAGCAAAGTTGAAAAAAAAAAAAAAAAAAAAAGGGAAAGGAAAATGTAGTAAAAAGCAGACTAATGAGTTTTGGTGGTGTTTTCATTCAAAAGTCCAGATTCTATTTGCTTTCAGTTTGGTTGGAGTGCCAGAGACTGAGTTCAAGGGAAATAGGAGAAACCTGTATTTTCATTTTCTCGTCTCATGTATAACATCAAGACTCAAGTTTGGGTTTACTTCTGAGTTTTCCTGATGCAGATTTCTACTACTTTATATAAATGTCTGTATGCAAACATAACCAAATATTGCGGAAACTCTTCACAAAGCTCAGTGCAGCTCGGAATGTAGGTTCAGCTTCACTTTTTCTTTAAACCGACCGATGGCTGTATGCTGGAAATGCATGGGATACCTCTTTTCTGGCTAAAGATCTTTGATTATTTGCTCTTGCCAAATTTGTATGTGAAATTTACCAACACCTTCTTTGGGCAAAGATTGAAAATACAAAAATATTTTGAAATAGACTTCTCCAGATATTTGTTTTGTCCTTTGAAGTGTTAAATGTCTTTCAAATGCCACTAAATTCACAATACATTTGGTTTTTCATGTACTTGAGGAAATATTTGATCTTCTGTAGATTTATTTTAAGAAGCATGCAATCATGGCTCACCTGAAATTAGTCTGAATTAAAACTGAGCTCTGTGTTCATTTCATACTGACTTTATTTTTGAGATTGTGATACTATGGTGATAAGCAGTGCTGTAAAACCACTTATTTATTTTAGATCATCCAATTCCTCTAACCCTATCCAGATCAAATAAGTACAGGACTGTTTTGACAGAAAAATGCCTAAGATGCTATCAACATCTAAATCTAATCTTTTCCCTTGGTTGTAAATTACTCTTCTCTAGGTCCTAATCTCAGATGTGTGTTTGATTTGTGTATTTTGGTTGTGAGGATTTGATAAGGGCAGAGCACTGGCAGCATAGAGAACAGCACAGTGAGACGTGTCAATCAAAGCCACTACAAAATTTTGGAGAATTGCTCCTGGCGTGCAACAAATGAGGGTGGTTGAACAATGTCGATTTCTCAAGCACTTGAAAAAAAAAAAAAAAAAAAAAAGAATCTGCCAGGAAATGTGACTCACTCGTACTCCAAATCTTCCTCAAAGCAGGAAGAATGTCCTTCAAAGAAGTCTGATTTGGGCAAGATGCTGGCTTGCCATTGCCACCAGGAATGAAGGTGAGCCTGAGTCAGCACCCCTCTGCCAGCGCCGGGAAAACACCCTGGCTGATGCTGCATGAGGGACAGCAAAGCGATCAGTGCCGGGTGGGAAAACAACCAGACCCTTGACAAAAACCTCCCGGGAGAAGATTAAAAATTGCCAGAGAAAAACATCAATACTAAAAACGGAGGGGCGGAGGGGAAGCCGCGCCTGGCTCCACCTCTGACAAGAGGTGCCCGTGTCCGAGCCGGGGGGCTGCACGGAGCGGGTGGTCATCGGTCACCTGCCCCGGGGAGGGGCTGAGATCTGAATTTGAATTACCATTTTACTCCAGAGTTATTACAGCTTTCTCCACTCGCCCGTGCCCCACTTTGGAAGGACGCTGAAGCGTCTCCTCTTGCTGGAGAAAGCGGGGACAGCAGTGCCGCGCGGTGCTGGGGGTACGTGCATGTTCCTTGAGTGCAGCCGACCCTGAAATGTTTGCCCTGACCCGGTTTTCAGGGGCACGGCCGCAGGGGAAGGGGCCCTGGCACTGCCTCCAGACACACGAGCCACGCTCCTGGGACCCCGGACCACCCTGCGCCCTCCCGCAGCCCCGGCGGTGGGACGAGCCTGTGTGACCCACGGGACAGGCAAACCCACCTGCAACAGCTTCGATAAACTTTAAACATTTACAGTTTACATTTTCCCTCATGTTTTTCCTTTCCTGTACTTATTTTTTTTATTTTTTTTCAACTCACTCAGTGGGGAACATTTCAGATTAAAAGCCAATAAAAGCCACTCTATTTTTGCACAAGTAAGACATTTGCATAAAAAAAGAATAAAAGCTGTGCTTTGACCAGGTGAAGAGCTGTGTGGTGCTGAATGATGCTAAAATATCAACCCCAGGACTCTCCTTTCAATGGGAGAAGTAAAATCTGGAGATTTTAGTAATTATGCCCCCCCCGCTCTGCTTCTGCATCCTTGAAAGGTCACAGTAGCTGCACAAGGGCTTCCTAAAATTGATGCTTGTGACACAGTCAGACACCACCAGGATGAGCCACTTCAGAAGACTCTGCAGGGTGGTTACTCCTTCTACCTTTATCAGACTTTTAGTACGGTGCAGTAGATCAGATACCAGGCCACATACTGGGCAACAGGGGTGGAACAAGACATGGAGAAGCTGATTACACTGACCCACATCCTAGCTCAGGGCTGGGTGGGTATGTCTGTAATGCAGTTTAACAGCAGGTCCATGCTTTTGCTGCAGCCAAAACCTGCCCCGTGCAGGGCTGTCTGTGTTAAGAGCATCTTTTTGTGCATGCCAAGTGCGGTGAGTTAGCTTGGACGTAAGGATTCGTGCATTTGCAGCACGGGCAGGCTGGGCTGGGGGCAGAGGTCCTGCGCCCACCTCCGCGCCGCGCCTCGCTGCAGAGCCCCCGGGCTGCTGCAAAGCACTCAGATTCGCTGTTGCCTCCCTCCTCGAAACACCTGGCAGACCCTGTTGAAAGGATCCTGACTTGGAAAAATTGTGTTATTTATTACGGGCTGCACTGTACTGCGGCTGTGAACAGTACTGGAGGGAGAGAGTGAAATTAATTTCCCAATTTTTACATTTCCTAATTTTTGCGTGCTAGACTTTCCATCATAAAGTGCATTGTTAAGGGGAAAAATGGGCATATTATTTATGCAGATATAGATTTTTGAAAGAAAAATACACTGCTACTTTCTCCAAGAAAGGAAAACAAGATTTCAGATATGCTGTCATAAGTAGTGCTTTGAGCCCTATTGTGAAATGAAAAAAAAACCCAACAAAGTAAAAAACCAAAATTGCATTAATGGTCTTTAATTTACAGGTTTTGGAGAGGCAAATAAGAACGAGGGATGGTGCCGCAGTGGAAACTAATTTTGCTGTTCAAAGCCTGGACAATAAATACATGCAGGGTTTTGGAGACCTGCGTGGAAGAGTGGCAAGGTAAGGAATGCGTCCTGGTCCCATTTTCATCTCTGATAGTCCACTTGTGCAGAGCAGATTCAGAGTGGGCATAAATGTCCTTTGCACTCACTTTATATCTCCATTTTAGTGCCAGATCTGTGATTCTCACTCTCTGTGTTAGAAAAACTATCAAGCCAGGGGAAAATAACTGCATTTTCTTGTCTCATTCTTCATCACACACTTACCATTTTAGAAAATTTTTTCTTCTCCAGTCTGGCTAGACTTCAGCTGAAGTGGTTATTTCCTCCTACTGAAACTCTCCTGTTGTTTCAATAAAATCTTCACTTCCTCTCTTGGAAACTAGGTCTTGTTGAGCAAACTTGATTTCTTCCTTGGGTGAGATGATAAGTTTTCGTCACTACAAGTAATTGCACGTACATAACATAGGTGGACTTCCATGGGGCACTTTGTAGCACATTATGATTAAAAGAAAGACAAAGTTGAACTCTGCCATGTAATATCAAGAGAGCACATGGATTAAGAGCAGTATGAACTGATACATCAGAAAAAAAAAGTCATTAAGGAAAAAATGTCTCTGAACTGGCATATTTCTAATGTGTTTTGGGTTTTTTTTTGGTGTTTTTTTTTTTTTTTGTTGTTGTTGGTTGGTTGGTTTTTATAATTTTTTTTTCCTCCAGAGGTCAGTCATATGCTTTTCATATAAAACACTGTTATTGACATTTAGGAATAACAAAATTTGGTCAAGTGAGGAAAAGGGGGTAATGAATAATATCCAGGATTACTGGTAATGTGGGCTGATTGAGAAAATAATGTATTTTATAAACCCAATGAGAGACCGTTCCACTACTGAGTGCCCCTGAAAAGTTTGGGGAATATGTCAGGTAAATATCTTACCATGATCTCTTACAATGACACAACATCAGAAGTGCCAGGAGTATGGTCTTGGACAAGAGAAGCAGAGGATCAGTAAATAGGGAGGTTATTTTAGTTCTGTGTATGGCACAGAGATTGATAGCAGAATACTGTACCGAGCCCAGATCCCCCTTTTTGAAATGAAAAACTTGATACGGTATAAAAAAGAGCCAGGAATGTGATAGTGGGAATAGGAAAATTTCTGGCTGCGAGGAGTATACATCTATGTATAGTTTACAGAAAAAAATAAAACCAGAGATGTCTTAATTTCCATGTATAACTACTGGGAGAGAAAGGAAAAAAAATCACAGGGTACTGAAGGGCTCCAGACAACTGCAGAGAGACCCAAGAATCCAAAACGAGAAGCTGAAGCCAACGCTTTCAAAGTTGGCAGGAAAAAGATGGGGTTTTTTTAACCTTGTGGCTGATTAGCATGGGAACAAAGTAGGAGGTGATCCTGCAAGAGCCTCCTGATGTTTTCCAATGCGGGTTGGCAGACTCTCCAGACGATATGCTCTTCGTGAAGCCACAACATTCCACGGGTGACGTGTCTCGCTCTGCTTGTCCCGGCGTTTTCCCTGGCGTGATGTTTCCCTCCGCCAGCTGCGCCCGGCTTGCTCCCACCCTCTGGGCTTGAGCATTCGCCTGCAGCAGAGGAAAGCAAACGCACTTGGGGGGAAAGTGGGAAAATTGTGGGGAAAGAACTGACCACTCCACCTCTCCTTGCGTAAAGAAGAAGAAAACAACTGGAAGAAGCAAGAGGTCAAGCACTCACAGACGCCCACAACAAGACATTTTATTGGGTCCCTCTTTTCCCCTTCCCCTTCCCCTTCCACTTCCCCTTCCCCTTCCCCTTCCCCTTCCCATTTCCCTCCCCCTTCCCCTTCTCCTTCCCCTTCCCCTTCCACTTCCCCTTCCCCTTCCCCTTCCCCTTCCCATTTCCCTCCCCCTTCCCCTTCCCCTTTCCCTTTCCCCTTCCCCTTCCCCTTCCCATTTCCCTCCCCCTTCCCCTCCCCTCCCCTTCCCCTTCCCCTTCCCCTCCCCCTTCCCCTTCCCCTTCCCTTTCCTCTTCCTTCCTCGCCCATTTTTCAGGTGCACTGGTTGGCCTTTCCCACGGGCAGAAGGGAGGATCCCAAAACACATGTGTGCAACCACACATAAAGAAACTATCATCAGGGGACCAAGGTCATCGTCATATGATGCTGGAAACTAAGTCCTTAGACCCCAGTTATTTTTAAGGAGAGGAAAAGGAAAATGGCAGTTTTTCTAGCTTCATCTAAACATACTGTTATTGCAGAGCCAGAGCTGGTGTTTTAGCAGCATTCCAACATCAATATTATAATGTAGTTTTCGGTGAATGATTGACTTTAAGCTAAAGCATAGTATAGATTTGTGTGGTGCATGAACCACCAGCACTTTCTTTTCTTGCTGCTGAAGTTCAACTTCTGGAAATGCCAAGCCTTGGCTGCATACCTGTCCCCAGCTCCGTGGTTGAGGAGCGAGCCAGAACTGACAGGCATTGCCATTACCTTGACAATTAATATTCTGATTTTTTGCATTTCTTTGATCTTGACTTTCAGGACTTTAAATGCCTATGTATATTAGAGAGAGACCGGAGTGGCTGGAAACAAACGCATGTGTTTGTATAATTTACATTTACTGAATGAATAGAAATCTTCCAAATGCAAACATGCAATGAGAGTTTTCCTCTTGATTTGTGGCCTAACCTTCATCCAAGGCTATCTGGGATGGAATGAGCCTTAAATGGAGCCACTGATCTTTCTCACAGCAGATGATTCATCCTCCTGTATCCTGCCATGTGTAAAGGATTAATGTGGATTAGCTCTTGTAATTCAAATTGTGTCTGTTCTTTTACTCTACCTTTCCCTGCAAAGTAGACAGAGACTTCTTGCCAATTACTGATGTAATTATCCATTAATTCTTGGACCTTCTGACTACATTTCTACACCGTGTAAACATTTATGCGTCAGGTAGCCGTGATCTTTAAGAAAAACAGCCTTCAGCATCTCAGCAATAGTGGCTTTCCCATTGAATTAACTATATTTTATTTGTATTCTAACTCTTAATGAGAATTCCTGTGGGCATGGAAATATGTATTACAGTAATAAGACTTAGGTAATCAACTGTAAAAAAAAGGCACACTTCTGATAAATATTAAATCATTCTCTTCAGCCTCACCAACAAAAGACTAAATGAATGCACAAATGCATAAACAATGCACTTTACACAGATGGTTATATGGTGTTTACTTTTCTTGTGAGCGTTTTTGTTTCTCAGAGAAAAAGTCCAGCAGGAAAAGGACCAACTAGACAGCCAAAAGCCCTGGTGTGTATGCGTGAGGTTACACGACCCTTCGCAAAATTCAATACTTAGTCAAGTACAGCAGCCCATAATATACTGCTCCCCCCGTGACTTTGGAGGATAGAGCCCCTCGGGCATATAGCAGGTAGCTGTGTTCCTCTCCGTAAATGCTTTGATACAGCCATCAGAGCCTTTTAGTTCTTCACGCCCCATAATTCGTACGCAAATCTCCGGGGAGCACAGCCTCCGCCCCGCTCCCAGTGCCCCCGCGCTGGAAGCCGGGACCCCCCACCCCCAACCCCCCCACCCCCCAAAACTGCAGAACATCTCCAGCCTGGCGTATCGAATTAGAGCAAGACTTCAGCCGTCCCCAAGCCCCCCGCTCCCCTCCTGACGGCTGTGCGCGCAGCGGTGAGGGTACGCGGGGGAAAGTCAGCTCTGAGCAGTGCTGGGGGGGTCTTTGCAGAGACCCCCACATCTGCAGGCCCCCCGGGGTACCCAGTCATGCACCTGTGCTTGCACTAATCCCACGCTGCAAGCCTGGGGTTTGGGTCCTGTCATCAAATCCTCTATTTTTGAGTATTCTCCGTGTAGAATATTCAGGTTTCTTTCTCTTGTAACTGAAGCAATGTCTTGCTACAGCTACAGAGCCGTTAATCCTCCTCCTTCTCACACTCTGCTCTTCTGGCAAAGCCTTGCAATTCTTGCCCTCCCTCTACAGATCCATGCTCACGCTTGCAGATATTTTGTACATGTTTTCCAAATCAATGTTTCTTTTGATCAAAGGTCTGACCTTTGTACAAAGCCTCTAATATCTGCAGTAACTTTTGTTTTGTTTTGTTTTGTTTCCTTGAGCTACACGCTCTGTAAGGTGTATCACAATATCTAAGCATCATCAGGAGATGACAAAAGGCTGGTCTATTTAAGGTGTCAAAACTTCCCTTTAGAACTTTTATCTGTCAACAGCACTGGATTTGTTCTGTGGTGGTGCTTTGGAGGGTAATTTCTCTGGCATTTTAAAACTTAGCTGTTTTCCTCGCTCAACTTCTATTCTGTTATTTATATTAAATTGTGCTCTACTTTGTGGCCTGAAGGTATTTTCTCCCACACTCTTGTCCTACCTGCAGTGGGGCTGGCTGTTACTCCTGGGGGCACAGCGTGAAGGAGGGATGCAGAGAGGGAAATCTGTGTCTCCTTGTTCCTCTTAAGTGTATGTATAATGTTATATGTATATTTAAATACACACTGAAGAAAACCTTCTTGCTCATGTTAAAAAATTTAATATATTTTTATATATCTATTTACTTATATACATATATACTATACATACACAATGTGTGTGTATGTATATATATACACACACATATAGATGTATATACACACACATATATATACACAAATTTTTATATATATATATATACATATACACACACACACGCACATACACACACGAAAGACACGGGTTGAAAGTCATTCATTCTACCTGTAAAGGATAGCTGGTTGACTGTTATTCAATCCCTGGGCTACTCAATTAATGCCACCACTCAAATAATTCGTTTGTCCATTTTAAATGCAACGAGGTATTTCTGTGGATGCGACCAAAAGACTTCAAACAGCAAATGTCAAATGCCCCTTACAAAAGAGCAGGTTTGTTTTTTTTTTTTTTTTTAATCTAAAAGTGACCTTCCCCAATTTACGGGTCCAGCTGGTGGAGGCTACAGGCTGGGGTGCCTGTGGCATCCAGAACCTGGCGGTGCTTGGAGTCCAGATTAGCTTCTTCATTTACTCTTCGGGTTTAATTTAATTTATTGAGATTGGACGGTGGGAAGTCAGGGGGGGACTCGTTTCGGCGGGGTGAGTTTGGGCGGCTCCTGCAGCTCCCCTGGACCCCGTGGGAGCTGGTTTGTGGTACGAGGAGCCCACGGGCATCACGGCCGCAATGGTGTGCACACTGTGTGTGTCCCCCCCCCCCCCGCTTCCTCGCTGCCCCTTCCAGCAGCATTTTAACCGCCAGTAATACCTGGCAGCAGACTGGGGATCAGGGATGTTCCACCGGAGTGTCTCTGCCTGTTTTGCCACTCGCTGGGGTGGTCCGGGACGGGGCTGGATTCGGTCTGGTGGCAGCACGTGGAGACCAGCATCTGCCTTGTGCCGCCCCCCCGGCACCCCCCCCGCAGAGGCTCTGCTCCCCCTGGTCTGGCTGCAGATGCGAGGCGAGCATGGCGAAGCTGGCGGGAGACGTCGGGGTCATCAGCCGCGAGGCCCGGGAGACCGATAAAGAGATTTATGGCCTTCGCTCTGTCCTCAAACATTGTGTCGGTGATGTCGAGAAGAAGGTGAGTAGAGAAGCCGGCAGCGAGGCACTTGGTGAGTGGTGACCGTGCGTGTATAGGCGTGGCTTCTTTTCCCAGCTGCTGAACAGTACTGAAGACTGATATCAGGATTTTTAATTAGAAAAATATGTTTTCCGTGATACTGTGGAGGCAGAGAATCAAATAATATTTTCAGTTCAAAGGGACCTCGAAGCCCCCCCAGTGCCCCCCCCCACCCCGGGCAGGGCCCCCTTCCAGGGGGCTCCCAGCCCCGTCCAACCTGGCCTTGAACCCTTCCAGGGAGGGGGCAGCCACAGCTGCTCTGGGCACCCGGGGCCAGCGCCTCACCCCTGCACAAGGAACAATTTCTGCCTTATGTATAACCTAAACCTACTCTCTTTTAGTTTAAAGCCATTACCCCTCGTTCTATCCCCACACCCCCTGACCCAGAGTCCCTCCCCCCCTCTCCTGTCCCCCCTTTAAGCCCTGGGAGGCCACTGGATGTCATCCCTCTGGATGCCACCCCTGCCCCCCACCACACAGCTTGGGGTCGGGGGTGAACTGGCTGAGGGTGCCTCGATCCCAGCGTCTGTGTTGTTGACAAATCCAGTAGACAGTACTTGGTCCCAGTACGGACCCCTGAGGGGTGCCACTTGTCACCAATCTCCACCTGGTAGTGGCATTGTATAATAGACGTAAGGCAATAACAGCTAATAAAAATATTCCAGGATTTGAGGGATCCTCAGATCATAAATAACCCATTACTGCTTCTCAGTATGATTAATATTCAAGTGCATCTGGAAATTTCAGTTGCAGGCATTTTGGAGGTAAAAAAGGCCATTTAAATCCTTTGTTTTTTCTTTGGTTTTAAGGTGGTGGCAGGGAGTCATCTAATAGCATACATCTAATTCCATATTAATTTTGGTAGTATTTCAAAGCCTTTTGAGACAGTAATGCTGGAAAAGTTTTGTCAAATGGTGTTTTATGTGAGAGTGGTTTTTTTCCTCCATCGAGAAAGCCAATAGCAGGTAACAACTGTTATTGCCTACTGTTCCCTATAACTTGCTTTTCCTTGCATGAGGATCACTACGCTCAGTAGCAGTTTTGGAGCCTCTAGCAGGATCAGGAGCATTAGCAGTAATATTGTACGAGAACCCAGCTGTACTGGAAAATTCAGCTTTCTAAACCTGCAGCATGATGGCTCACTGCTCCTGCTCTGAACTAAACATCTCCCGTACCTGCCAGGATGGAGCAGATGTGGGACACTCAATTTCTCACACACTCTGGTATTGAATATAATCTCTTTAGTATATTTTTACTGCATCTTCTGCTGCACAAGACACAGTCCCAGTCATCATGTAACGTGCCTACCCAAGGACCAAGAAGGTGCTCTTCTCCAGGGAAAAATTTCTCATGACAGAACTTAAACAAAGATACCTTACCTGGACTTCTGTTAAAAGACACTCTGGACATCTGTCTCCTTGGATACCTATGAAAAACATTCTTCTTCACCTGGAAACAGGGAAGAGAGCAGGTGTGTGTGTGTGTGTCAGAGTTGCATGAAACAGCACGCAAAGTAATGTGAAAATGAGGCAGGGTAGACATGGAGCGGGATGCAGAAGTAAATTGTTTGGCTGAAAAGCAAAAAAATTGTCCTCACTTGATTGTAGGAGAGAAGAAAATAAAGGATTTATGAAAAGGAGTCGTTCACTGCATTCAAGGAAGAAGGTACCAACTCAACTCAATGAGTCTTTTTGACATTGACGTGCCACAGCTACCAAGCGGGCGGTGGCATCTTCTTGCCAGGAATTTTTCTGTTCATTTGGTGTAAAATCTGTGAAGAAAACCACTGAGATTTCGCATCCCCTTTCATTTATTAATTAACCAGGGGTAGGCAGGCTGAATCCCTCATCCCTCACATCAGACTGCCCTTCAAGGTGAAGTGTCGACTTGCAGCAGCCGGTAACGTAGCCCAGACTGCACAGGAAAAACTGCTGGAGGGCGAGGTCGTGTGAGAAATGGGTTTCTGGTGGCCTCCAGTCTCCCGAGTCACTCGCCCTCCCTCTTTCAGAGGCACACGGACACCCAACTTCTCCTGAAATAGCGGCTGGAGTCGCTGGAGCGCCCAGTGTTTCCAAAAACTGTGCTGCATCACTGATGCGTGGGGGGCCCCTCAGCACCACGGCTTGGCACTGACTGCGCAAAGTCAGATGTGTGCAGGTGGTGGGCGGGCAGCTCGGTGCCCTCGACTCGCCAGACCTTCCATGGGCGGGAACTGCAACTCTTGGGTGGGGTGTTTCCAGCTTTTCCCGGCCCGTAGGGCCCAGTGCCCTCAGGCCACCCCACCGCGTGGCCGTGGCCGTCCCTGCAAGACGTGGGCTGCTCGGCTTCGCCTCTCGAGTCCACCTTGTCCCCTGCCTCCCAGCTGAGGGCCCTCAGCCCGTGGGCCGTGTTGGTGAAGCTGTCTCTCTTCCTCTCACCCCAGCAACGGACGACCCCATGAAAGGGGGCATCCCCAACCAACCAAGAAACGTGGGAGAGCCTTGGGTACGTGGGGAACCCCCCACGGGGCTGCGCAGGATGGGGATGCAGACCCCAGCCCGGACATGGTGGGGTGGGGGGAGATGCTTTGAAAGGGGGGTTCCCCCAGGTGCCATCCTAGTGCTGCAGCCACCGAAGCATCTGTCACTGCGGGTGAGCCTCTCCTCCCTCCGCTCTTCTTGGGATGCCCTTAGCCAAGGCTTTGCAACACACGCGCGCTTTCAAGGGTTTCAAGTTTTCAGCCTTAACTGAATTAAATTATTTATCAGAAAAGTTCATTTTTATGTAGCTGCACCTCAGTGTTAGCTGTTTTTTTTTGCTTTTTTTTTTTTTTTTTTTCCATGCTTGCAATCAGAGTGCGTATTTAAATGTAAGTGCTCACAGTCTGGCTCATAAAGGCATTCTCTGTTGAATTCTCATTAGGTAATGCAGCTATTAGGCAAGATAGAGACATCCAACTCTGATCAAAGCTCAAATTTAAAGACAGTCCGGGGAGATCAACATCATGAATTGCAACTTCTGGATTTCAAGTAGGTGTTGGGGGGTTTTTCATTATGATAATTCACACTGGGTGTTTTAGTGTGATGAACAGGTTGCCATGAAACAGCAAAACAAACCTGTTAATTAGCATCCATTCAAAACACAAAGAGAAGGTTAATGAAGATCTGTGCCATAAAATAATGAAAATACATAATGAAAGTATATTGTCTTGCAAGCTAATTGTTAAAATGAGGCACTAAATGCCACCCTGTAAGAAGAAAGGTATGAAACCAATTAACTTTCCATACTTAAAAGAAAGGCACCAAATACAAAGACGCTATTTACCATTATAATTGGGGATAATTTGTGACTTGCCTAATGCGCAGAACATGACATTTTCTTTTGCACCCTCTGCCCATTTCTGAGAGAGATGCCCGGGGCAGGGGTGCTGCTGATGAATAAAGGTGGGCACAAGGCTAGTGTAGCTGCACAGCCTCACGTGCCCACAGATTTGTAATTTATTTCCTTCTTTCTTACCCAGTACGTTTTTCCTATTCTATCTGCATAAATATTTTTAGGGTGCCATTTTAATCTTGATGGGTTTTAGAGAGAAGGGAGCTCCAGGGAAGGATGTGATGAACAAAAGTATCCGGCATCCATATTCAGAACAGTGCAAAACAGCCCAGCATTGAATAGCAGAGCCAGCACAAATAATTGAAAATCTAATAATCCTGCAATAATGATATTTCAAAGGCAATAGTTCCACTCCTTAAAATGGTGAAGTATTTGAATAAATAATTATTTTAATTAAGATTTTATCTGAAATGTATTCAGAAGTAAAAAGTCAAGAACTTTAAACAGAAGAAAGTTCTCATCAAGAGAAGAGGAAAAGGAATTGGGGTTAATGGGGAAATAACAGCTAAAGTGGGCAATGAATTAAAATAGGGAAAAGGGAAGAAGGAAGAGGGAGACAGAGATCAGTGAATGATGGAGATCAAGGTGATGTGAAAGGGACAAGAAATGACCCCAAAATAAGAGGGAAGGAAAAAACAGAACAATGCCAGAAAAGAAAGAAATTGTCAAACTGAATTGAAGCAAATGCTGAGTTTCGCAAAAGTTAATGAGACCTTACTGAAATTATCAGAAATAAGAAGCTCGAAAAGATATGGCCTTCAAGACACTGAGATGTGCTGGCATTGTGCGTTTAACATAAAATCAAAAATACTTATTTACTAAACGTTGAGCTTTTATTCCAGTTAATATAAAATTTAATTAAAGTAGCATGCCCTTTGGGGAATGTCTGTCTCCTTTTTTATTGCTCCTTTAAAAGTCTACCAGATTTATGTATTCTTTTTATAGAGCTGAAATAAGATTTAACTTCTGGAACAGACTGGAGCTTCTGCATATAACTGGCCATGTTTAAATCAGCTTTAAAGCTCAGAGTTACTTCTTCAGTTGACATGTAGCTGTCTGGGATGCAGTCGTCTTTGACTGCGGGCTGGCAGCTGTATTGTAAAAGTGAAAGTTTATATTGTTATTGCAAACCAGATGAATTTTAAACGTATTCCTGGATTTCATGGGAGTTGTGTCTTGCTCAGAAATCTGGTCCTTCACAGAGGAGTGGGTGCTTCTCTCTCAGGGTAGGCTAGGTTGGAATAGCTGCATTCAGCTGCACAAAGACAATTCGGTTGCCAATAGGTCTATTTTCACATGGGAAAACTTATTGTAGCACTGCTGGAGTGTGTCCTTATTAAATATCCACACGTATCCCCTTATTAATATTTCAGGGCTTTGCTGAAAAATGGCAAAATCATCTGCCTCTGGAGCGTCACTCCTGGTAGATATATTTCTGTAAGCTCCATGCAGGAGGGGTGCTAAACAAGGAAAGAAAAGAAAACATGATCGTTTTATTATTAAGAATAAATGATGTAATAATACAAAATATCAATATTACTAATGATAATTGTATTATTAATCATCATCTTGTCACTGTCAAGCCTGTCCCTCGAGGCAGGCCCCAGCCACCTTCCTCCTCCTCAGCAGAGCCTCACACCAGCTGCGTTTTGCAGGATTTGCATCCCAAAGAGACTGTTGTGATCTTTTTGGCCTGAACCACACAGGCCGTGCAACCTCACGTAACCTCTAGTGCTCAACGCAACCACTTGTTAAATAACTTTTTTATTAAGTCAGGAATTTTTGTAGTTCCCCCTTTTCTCCCCAAGGCGGAGTTTGCCAAATCTTTTCTAAGTTGCCTAAACACAGGCTCAAATAATTAATTTTTATGTTGAAATATTTCTTTCTTCCCCCTTTTCCAGCTTCGGAGAAACTGAGGCAAAGTCAGACGCTGGCTGCCAACTACACAAAGTTTCGTTTTGAGCCTTTGAACAAAGCTGTCACTCATGGTTAATTCATCTTCACCCGTTAAATGATATTCCCTCAATTTGCTCAGTGATCTTAACACGAAGAATGACGTGACAGCTTTGTTTTGTGCCTGACGGATTAAAATCTCCCGATTCTCCCTCTATACATTTGAAAATGACCACACGGAAGGTCTGTCTGAAGAGGTGCCAGCCCTGTAACTGCCGGCTGTGAGCTGGAGCCCTCGTGAGCACCGGCCCGTCCGCTCCTCCGTGGGCACGGACATCCCCCACTCATGACCATCAGCCACGGGGTGGGCAGCGGTGGCTTGGGCAGAGCGCTGCCCCCATCCCTGCCTGGCCTTCCAGAACAGGGTTTGGGTGGAGATCCCCCTTCTTCCCGGCGGGTGTCTCGCCGTGGGGTCTGAGAAAAGCTCAGTGCTGCTCCCTGTCCCGCGCTGGGGTCGGATCCTGCTCTGGACCTTTGGCGGACTATCACAGCATCCTTTTATTTCCTCGTGAGCAAAGATTAGTGCTCCAGGAAGCAAACTCTGCGTGCGTGTTCACACGTGCGTGGTAGGACTAAAATTAACAAACTCGATACTGAAAGTTTTTATTCTTGAAAAATCGAGTCTTAGAACTACTGAAATGAGTAATAGTGATAAACTGACATAACACGCTGCTTATGTAGAAGATCTTGAATAGACACTGTCTATAGCAAACTGCAGTAACGTATCACTGAGAGAGATTTTGCTATCATTAATTTTTTTTTTTTACCACATTTACAGTGACTGCTGATGGTAATTATCACCTCATTAGACTGATACAGAGCTGTTATCAATCACCAGGTATAAAAACCACTTTAACTCAAACACCCTTTCAAAAATTGGTATCAAATATTAAGTATAGCTATAAAATCCTGCTCTTTACCTGCTGGTTTGTATCCCGAGGCCTGAACAAATTTCCAGTGATTGTTTGCACACAAGAGTGTGTTAGAAATTAATACAATTACATTAAAATTTTTCCCGACACTCCTGTAAGTCAGGTCATATGGATAAGCATGGAAATTTAAATACATGACTACAACTTGGACCTAAGCTCACGTCTTGCCATGGTTCATGCTGTAAACTACATGTTGCAGCATAAGAAAAGCAAAATCTAAATCATATAGTTCCCTTTAACTTCACATTTTGCAGATTTGATCCCACTCTTGCCTGCAGTTCCCTGTCTCCTCCAGGAGCCGCCTGCCCCATTTGCTTTGGGGGGGCTTTCATGCTTCTATCCAACTGCTGCCTCAAAGGCAACACTTTATTCTCTTTTTGGTTTAGTTATAAACTTTTTTTGTCCTTATGAACTTCATTTTCAGACCACGAGTGATTTTTGCTGCTCTCCCCAATGCCCAGCAATGAAGTCAATGTTCAGTGGGATAGTGTAGTTTCTTCATCCACTTTGAACAGAGTTAATGCAAACGGGAAATTAATATTTTTCAGCCCTCAGATATTTTCCTAAAGTAGACCACACTACAGAAATAACATTCTGGCACGTAGGTGCAACCTTCAAGGTAAGGATTAATAAGATAATTGAGTTTAGGGCTTGTTAGGAAGCTATTGAGGGGATTTGGAGTAATTTGAACGATTTACTCAAGTGGCTCAAGACTCCACCATAATATTGACTAAGCCTTAGTCTTGTTACTGAAAAAATGATCATAATTTTAGGTTGGCGAGTATCCTAAGTGACTTCAGGGATCAGATGCAGGCCCATCGGAAGTGGACGGAAGCGCAGCTGGCACGGTCTGAAGAAGATCAAGCCCAGCGCAGGCACCAGCTGCTTAACTCCGTGCAGGAGAGACTGGTAAGAGCCCCCAGGACGGCAGCGCCGGGCACTGGGGTGGCTTCCAGCCCCCCCAGGACCCGGAGCGAGAAGCACCACTCCTGCCACCTTGACCCCACCAGGCGCCAAATCACACACACACAAAAAACGAGATCTGAAACACAAAACCAGGTGCCTCGGGGCACGGCCAGAAAAAAATGGAGAGTTATGGAAAGCGTGCAGGCTATTTTATTTTGGAAGGGACACCTGGAAGTCATAAGGTTCAACCCCTGGCTCAGACAGGGCCAGCAGCAACGTCAGGGCTCGGGGTCTCGTCCGGGTGATTTTTATTTGTGAGGATGGAGATCCTGCAGCGCTCTGGGTGTCCCGGGGCATCAAGTCTTGCATCACTTCACATCTGTGTAACCCCAGCGTACCCAGCAATGGCATTTTCCTGTCCCAAGGTGAGCACCGGTGCCACCACGGAGCACCACCCCGTTTCACTCATCGGCAAGCTCGGAAGACTAAGGGATGGTCTGCGCAAATTCTGAAATTCTGCCTGGTTTTAAACAGGGACAACCCCTCCCCACCCTTTGGCTGGCACATGGAAAGGTGGTGTGTTTCGGCTCCACAGCAGCGGTTACCACTTGGCACGGGACCAATGCCTTTTAATTAATTCCTCCACAGCTTTTAAAGCTTCTCCTCCTTTGCTGTGTGCGGTTCATTCCGCTTCAGAGTTCAAAAGCAATCGAAACACCATCGTCGTGTCTCAGCACCAGGACGAAGGCTGCTGATCAAAGACCAGATTCAGGAGTTGCTTGGAACTCAAACACTCCTGAACTTTAATCTCCGTTTCTTGTACTCAGTGTAACCAATACTTGGCGCGGCCAGGAAGATATTAAGAATATTTCTGACTTGTCTCAAAGCTGCTGTTTGAATTCCCTTCCTCCACTAGTAGTTTTTGTGGCTGTTTCACAGAAAACACACCAATATATGTGGTTAATCTGGCTTCAGGGAGACCGCTGTGTCAAAAAAAAAAAAAAAAAAACCAACCAACCAACAGAGTTAAAGGAGTGTAAGCTTTCAAAGCCACTCTTAAATAGGTCGAATAAGGAATGCATTTATTTTTCTGTGTAGGCATGCCTGTACAGAGGCACGCGTGGTGGTTCTCTGGGCGTTGTTATCTCAGTGGAAGCCCAGCTCAGAGCCCGGGAGCTGAAGGAAACCTCAGCATGGAGAAAAGCAGTTGGAGATGAGCTTCCACCTGCGCCGGGAGGGCGCTTGGCCCTGCTCAGCCGCGGGCCCTGCCTTCAGCAGAGCCCCACCGACATCCTTTGTCGGGCTGAGAGGATGTGTGGGGCCGGGGCTGTGGGGCCGGGGGGGGTGATGATGGACCCGGCGGGCTCCGTGCTGGTGATGGAGCAGTTTTGGGAACGCCGAGCAGCAGCCCGGTTATTTCCCGCAGCCGACATCAGCCGCCTGCACCGCGCGGCGATGTTCGTAAACGCGGGGCCAGCTTCACCCCCTCCCCTGCCAAACCCCGCTCAGGTCCAGGCGGCTCTGCCAGGTTGGCAAACACCTTCCTCGGGAGGCAGAGCCGGTGCCCTGGGGCCACAGGAGTAAAGACAATCGGGGGGGGGGGGTTGTGACCACACTGACCAGATTTATTGTTGACCAGGGAACTCGGTGCGGCTTGAAGGCCAAGGAAGGGGTGGGAGGCTGGGCGGAGCAGGTTTGAGCATGCCTCCGAGGAAGGGGAACTGCCTCCAAGAGCTGTGCTGAGCTCAAAAGAGGGAGAGGAGAGCTCGCCACCCCCCTGCTAGGCAGCTCTGCCAGGGGCTCAGCCTCCTTGTGCATGCCAGCAGCTGAGCCGGGTTTACACCGCGGGGCTGCACCCCGTGAGTCGGGAAGTCTGGGCTCGGGATGGGTGCACGAAGGCCACCTGAAAGGGGCTGCTTGGGTTCCCAGCCTCACAGCGCAAAGTGTGACAACCAACCACGGGGTTGAAGTGAATCGATCAATAAAACAGCAATTTAAAAAGTGCCTTGGTCCTGGCCCAGCCCCAATTTCCCAGTTTATTTGGTTCAACGGGGAAGAGAGGACTGACACATCCTCCAGGGTATCAGACCTCACCTGCGTTTATTCAGTGCTGCCACGCATGGGATTGGGAAGCAAGACCAACTGAAAGGCTGGTCGGCAGGAGGGAGGTTAATGTGGGCATACATGAAGCGTCTTACTATAAACCTGTGTTATATTTTTGAAGGAAAGAACAGAAAAAAGAGTGGAAGAAAAGCTCCTACTTCTGTCACTAAAGCTAGAGCAAATGGATAAGCCGCAGAAATACGAAAAGCAGTTGAACCAGATGAAAAGTGATGAAAAAAGCCTGCATGCAAGAATCACCAGATTTGAAAGACAAATGTTGAAGGAGCTTGAGGAAATCCAAAATGAATACAGATCAGGTGAGGATGCGCTTTCATGCAATTAGTTTTTAAAATAAATTTCTACAGTAACTTGCTGTTCCAGAAAAAACTTTTCAGTCAAGACAGAAAGACATTAAAAATGATGGTTTCTCTCTCCCAGAGCCCATATACAGAGGTGTGTGGGCTAGCTGCTTGTCTTTGCAAACAGCCAGCGTGACATTTGCATTCAGGTTGCTTTCTCTTCCTAAGAGTCTCAAGGTAAGATAATTTAAAAGGCAATTTCACAACCAGCTCTCAGACTTTTTAGAGCACCTGTTTCTTCTGTAAGCAAGGAAGGCACAAGTCATTCCCTTTTGCACAGATCCTGCTGCTGAGACTGTGTTTGATGGTTTTGTACCGTTTCCACCCTTTACTCCCCATTCTCAGCCAGCAGTAGCTGGAAAAAGAGGCACCTGGATGAGTTACAGCTACTGGGCTCTGACCCCGCACTGTGGAAGTGGAGAGGGGAGCGGTTAGGTAAGACAGCAGCTGCTTCTCATGGGGACAGTCACGTTGGTGGATCTCTCAGAGCACGAACCACTTTACCAATCTGAGATGATTCTGGCTGTTCAACATTCGGCAGCAATGAGAAAGGCTTTCACCTGGCACTGCGCACATGGCCTTCCAAGGAAGGTTCTGCCCACTGTGTAACCCATCCTGTGTCACTCAAACCCAAACTATTGTAATTCCCTCCACTTGCAGCTGATCATGGAAATACTGTGGACACATCAGTTTATCCCAAAAAAATAAAAAATAAAAAAAAATCACTCAGCCCTCTCTCCAAGGGAACAGATGGCTGAAAATCATTACACAAGGGCTTCACATCTTACACGTTCTCACTTGAAACTCAAGCGTCTGGTTGTCATCTTCCAAGCTGTCTGTGATCGAGGACCCCAGCTCTTTACTTCAGCTCCAATTCCTTCATCATCTGCAGCCCACCTACGAGCCCTGCTCCAAGGCTGCAGCAAACCAAGCTCTAAATTAGCCAGGGTCTGTGTGCAGCTTGACACGGGAAGGCTTGGCTGTCTACAAGACCGTCTGAGTGAGCACAAGACAGCATCTCAAAGAAAGCTGTGGCTAAGAAATTTCAGAATAAAAGAGTCTGGTGCTGAAAGGGGAGAGTTCTTAACTTCAAATTCCCGCCTGCAGAGATTAATGACAGAAGAGATCTGTTTATACCAAACTCCAGCCACGCATGTGCTCACACTCAAGTCCAAGGATTGCTCTTTCCCCTGCCCTCTGGCAGGGGCTGACCCCCAAAAAGGTGGGAAAAAGGGCCAGTGAAGAGGTGCAGAGCAGCATGAAGGGCACAGAGGCAGCCTCTAGACTGCCTGAGCAGCTGTTTGTGCTTCAGCACAGATTGGCATCTTGGAAATCAGAGACATGTCTGGAATTTATAAAATTCTAAGCACTATGCAGTGATTTGGTTGGACACTATCTAGACTGTAGCAGCGACAAAATTAATCCATATTAAACAACTGTTCCAAAAAGAAAAAACAGGTCATCAGCTGTCTTGTTAGGACAAGCGCTTTAAGAAAAAAACAAAGAGCAAGAGAATTAATTTTAATCCACTGTTAGGCTGCTTGCTTGCTAATACATTAGCACCTATGCGACACAGTGGACAAATGTAAAGAACCACTATGTTGTAATTTGTAAATTACTGCAATCTGGAAACAGCAAGGTATCAGTAGTTTACAATTCTACTATTCCAGACTTCGTTGACAATATTTGACAGTACAGTGGTCCCAAAAAGGTGCATCAGGTGCTCTGTAGCTCTCTTGGAAAGAGCGTGTCTGTACACTCCCACCTTTCTTGTTATACACCCATACACAGACGCACAAACACTTCACCAGTGAAGCTGAGCTCCCATTCTCCCAGAAGCACACGACGAAACTGTGTCCATCTCAGATGAAGCACAATTCTTAATTACAGTTGCTACAACTCTGGGAGATCGTGGCACAAACCCTGGTATCTGGTGGGCAGACTGGAGAGCAACAGTGTCAGTGGCTGATGGGAACACACAGACTTCAGCCCAAAGTAAGGACTGCAGGCGTAAGAAAAACAAACCACAACAAAACCTCCAAAGCTCAATGAAAGAACAATAAGCTTTAAAGCTAACAATACCCTTGGTTTTAAAGGCAGACATAGTATTTTCTTTAGTCCGTACCACAAAACTGATGTCAAATGCAGTTTATGGCTATGCATAATCATACTTGGAATTGTCCAAGGTATTGGGAGATATGACTCCTACAACAAGGGGCTTGCAACCCAAGCAGATAATGCATGTCTGCAGTATTCAATAAAATGATGAAATAGATTGGATTTAATGTGCCCTGTGTTAAACGTGGCTCAGAAACTTTTGCAAAGAAAAAAGAAGAATCTTTTAATGTATTGAAAGCAGCCACTCTTTAATTAATTGTTCCTATTCTTCCACCAGGATTTCAATCCATCCATGAGTCTCTGGAGCTGCTCAAGCAAATACAGAACACAAAGCTGAAACTTGAAAAAAAGAAAATTCAGAAAGACATGAAGAAAGTCCAATGAAAGTGACCTCCCTTGGCTGAACAAGAGCAAGCCGTGTCCACTCTTGCAGGCGCTCTCTCCAGTGAGAGGCAGCACTGAGTTAAAGGAAGAAGTAGGTTTTACACTCATCTGATGTTGTTTTTCCCTGTCCCTGTAGGATGTTATTGCTAGCTATGGTATTGTGCAACCACAAAAATAACAACTCTGTAACACCAACAGTAATTTTCACACCAGTTTTACCACGGAGTACTTCACCGTAGAAGAAAAGTTAAACTTTAAGTATTGACTTAAAATTTTACAAACGCACTTCACAAAAAAGCATTCATAGCATTTAAAGGACTTCCAGAAGACAAGCACTCAGTCATCAGTGATGGCTATCCCAGTCCTGACATAAGCTAAATCGGTTTTAGATTAGTGTAACTACTGAAATCAGGTCTAGTAAATACCTCCAGCCACACACAAGGTTTATGTAGTAATAGCATTATGAAAACTGGTATCAGAATATCTACTGATGCATGATTTGCATCTATTATAATAAATTACTGGATTAGCTAAAAGTTGCTAATAAATTGGGTACAGGTGACAAAATGCAAGTTAATTATTAACAGATGCGTTATTAAGAAGGTTTATTTCTCATCTTCTCTGTTTGACTGAATAAAAGTTAGTGGTAGTTTGCAGCGGAATGCTCAAAAACGTAACTGACATTGTGAGTTTTGTGTTGCTTCAAAAACCAGGAACAACAATCTAGAAATAAGGAGAAAATCTCTGGGAGTAGGGCAAAAGAAACACAGCAGAATAATTTCTCCACAGAAGCTAATAGGAGTTCTTTGGCAGGGAGGCCAAAAACGGTCACAATGCAATTGCAACAGAAACCTGAATTTCCATAGTACATTTGTTTCCAGAAAGCCCAATACCACGCAGTGTCCAGAGAAGAAAATTCAAAAGGGATCAGACAATCCTCCCGCAATAATCCCAATCTCCAGCCTGTTGTGCTTTTTGCTTTACAGAAAAGCAGGTTTCTCAAAGCCACGGATTTCACGTGGCTTCTCGGAGAAGCCAGACCTGCACGGCGTGACAGCCGAAACCGAAGGGGCGCGGTCAGCCGGGAACGCCACCTCGGCAATTAATCACGTCGCTCCCGCAGGCAGAAACTTTGTGTGTGAACGTATAAAACCTCCTCCAGTGAGTAGGAAGTCCCAGAAATCGCTCCCCTCCTGCAAAAGCCAAAGAACAGCCGCCCAAGCCGCAGACGGCCTTTCTGCACGGGAACGACCCCCCCCCCAGCCCCACGCCCGCCTCCAGGGCTCCGCATCTGTCGCGTTTCCCACGAGCAGCAGGAAAACAGCGACTCCAAAACCCCAACGACTTCCAGCAGTTTCTGAGCTACTCTGAATCCGTATTTCGGTCTCACTCGACATTCTGCCCGTTACGGGGGGGGCTCTGCTTTCACTGTAGATGTAATGTCCGTTACTCACAGCGAGACGTTTGGGGTTGGGGGCAGCCTCCCACGCTCTCCCTCTCGAGCTGCTTTGGGGAACTCCTGCTATTTTTTGGTCCATGTACCTGGCTGATGGTGAAGCAGCAGCTATAGCACGGCTTGGGGTGCATCTGCCTCCCCACCGAGCACCCTGGATGCCGCGGTTCTCGGTATACCGAGGAACAACAGAAAAATGAAATACAAGGTTATTGATGAACTTGTTTCTAAAAGCGCACGGTATCAAAAAAAAAAAAAAAAAAAAAAAAAAAAGAAAGAGAACCAGCCAAAACAACCCTGAGAGTCTGAACCTGTAACAAAGGACAGAAGTATTGCTGCACATTTCCTAATTTATCCATCCACCCACCCATCTATCCATCCTTCCTTCTACATGGCAGGACAGCACAACCCAATGTCGCTTTGTCCAAGCACTGACTCGTGTGACTATGGCAGAAGGGTCTGAGGGCCTAACTGTGAATTCAGATCACACATGAATATATATTTGGAACGTTGCTATTGTTTGGATGACTTCACCGCATGAAGGAGTTATCTCAGTAGTCATCACTCCAAACTGCGACCAAACTCAAAATCACCTCTCTCCCTTGAGAACACTAACCTTACTAAAACTTTTATTTAACTGTCGGTTGTTCAGATAAATTAGTGAAAAACAAATTAACTGGGAGAGAATGAAAGCTAAATTCTGGACATCCAGGATGATATTCAACTGGGCTATAGGATTATGGATATATTTTTCCTTGCAAAGGTGCACTTCCAGAGCATTAAAGCAATTCTCGAGGGTTTTATATCTAAGAATTCATATAAAAGGTATCAAACAAAAGCAGCGGGGAGAGAGAATTACAGTTCTCTTGTTTTTCTTAAACTCCCAAGCTTAGGAAGACTATATAAATTAATACAATTGCCCACTGTATTTTGTGAAACCATTTTGAGAGAAATTCAAATGTTGAGTAGAAATCCTATCCAGCAGTTCTTGGGAAATACAGAGAATGAGATGAACACACATAACCCAAAGAAAGAAATAAAATTCTCAGGAGCCTTTGTCTCACAGCCACGTAACAGGAAATGTAAGAAACGTAAAATCCTTCATATCTAAAGCAGCAAAAGGTTCTACTTTGAAATTAATTAGATCTCATTCCATTCTGCTTTCAGCATAAGCCAACAAAATAAAACAAATTACAGTTGGGGAATGTTGTTTTTTCCCCTTCAGAGTTACAGCAGCTGAACATACGACTTCCCAGGCAGCAAAATCCACAAACAACTCTCTGTGCCCCAAATCAGCGATGCATATGTGCCTTTGCACAGTACTTTGCATTCTAAAGCTGAGCTCTACAATAGTATAAAAAATAGGGCTGTCTCAACCTGAACGAATTTAGATGTGTTTTCAGTGTTACAGCAGACTTTCTACAAAGTGCTGATTTTGTAGAGGCTGTACATTGTTAAAAAAAAAACGAGGAAAGTAAGACTTTTACCTCATATTGTTGGATCTTATAGAAGTTTAAATTTAAACTCATGTTCTCTGAGCACTTTTCACTGAGTAGGTGGTAGCGATATGTGTTCGCTTTTTTTCCTGCAGGGCATGTAATACAGCTTTGGGCTGTATAATTATCTTGTTCGAGGAGTTCATCTCTGATCACAGTGAAAGTAACTTCATGGTCTTCTGAAGAGAAAAAACACTCTGCTATTTTTTTTCCTTCCTCATCGGGAATATTCACAGTTGAGTCTATTACTCTGGCCTGCTGTTACTTGCCTGTTCTCCTAGGTGTTAGAGAGTATTTAAGGTTTAGTGCTGAACAAAGCCCAGGCTAACGCTCAGAGGCATTCCTGCCTGGTGCATTAAAAGGGCAGGCAGCTGCTTAGGGTGCTGTCGTCAGGCTGGTGATGATGGCTCTCCCACCACCAGAGTAGGAGGCACAAATATCAAGACCATACGCCAAGGATACGAACAACGGGGCTGTAAGAACTCTTCCAGGCTTTTAATAGCAGCAAGCTAAAAAAAGTTACAGAGAGCCTTGAGAGTCACGAGTCTGGCTTTTGCAACGTTCCCTTTTAATATTTGCAGTTACTGATAGTTCAAGACTATGTGACAGCAGGCTGTGAAGGGAACCACAGTCAATCTAAATTTACCAAGAAGAAGTCTTTTTAAGGAAGGTCTTTTGCACTGAGATGGGTGGGAGAATGAAAGTGTGGGAGACAAGGAGGGATTCTTGCCATTCAGAGAGGTTTCTACTCACCTCCGCAGAGCAGAAACCCCGGCCTACCGAGCTCAGTTTTCCTCTTCCAAATGCGAGTGGCACGCTTGTGTCTCTCGCCTGCTTTCCGGAGATCCCTGCACGTGGCCGGTCGCAGGGACGCACACCCACACCCCCGGCGCAGCACGCCGCGGAAGGGCCCCTTCTCCTCTGAAACACGGGGCCGTACGAGCCATCGGGGCGGACAGCCAGCAATTGTAAGAAACCAACCCAGGAAACAGCCGTCGTGACTCTTGTCATCGGCGTGAAAACCCTAATGGCGACACTAACAGAATACAATTGTTGCTTTTTTTTTTTTTTTTTTTTTTTTATTTTCACATACATAAAGGCAAAATAACATCACGTCTTTGGAACCACTGTCATGTTTCATCCAATTAAGCAGTCAGCAGTAGAATTACCGAGACATAAATAGAGCCTGTTATACACATTTATAAATATGACCCTGCCCGTGATGATCACAAGTTTTTTTTGATGGGAATGTTTACTGAAGCCTGCAGTTAAGAGCATACACTGATGTAATGGAAGATTAGCTAAAAAAAAAAAAAAATTTAGAAAAGTATGAACTGACACCACATACAAAGTTTCAAGTGGACCTGGGTCTCAATTGCAAAACAAAGTGTATCAGAGGAACACAGGCATTTTAAATCTCTGAATATTTTACAATACCTGGGAGAGAAGAGTTTGCTGCTACCTAGCTAGTAAGACTCTGTGCCAGGAAAACCTTGCATCACTGACTGCGCAGTTAATATTGTAGTTCTCTATGTGGCCCAGGGGGAAATACAGACAAGCACTCTCCGTTGTGAATAGCAATGAAGTTTCAGTGAAGAAGAAAACAAAAGCAAAATTCAGGGGTTTCCTTCCAAATAAAGTACATTGTTATGGTGGAAGCCATGTCAACAAGAAAATAACCTACTTTTGTTCAAGAAAAAGTTAAACTAAAGACAAAGTTGTAGATGATGCAACTAAAAAAACAAAGCCAGACACAAACAAATAAAGCCCAAATCACATACGCTCCTGGACGATAGACTGATTAAGTTACATGGATGGAACATTTTTCACTTCAGATAGTCCATACTAGGCACTTGATGACAATTTCTCATTTAGCTCCAGAGTTCTAACATCTCCATTAGCTTTGGCATTTTCTACAAGTACCTGCAGAGAAAAACAATGAACAAATGAGACGTTCATAATTTTATTGTTAGCATTTTACTGGCAATCTCAAATGCATTTCACTTTCTGCTATGCGGTTTCCCTATAAGATTAAGTAACCCATAAGCCCGGATAGGAAATATTCAGCATTACACATCACCTTGCTTAAAACATCAGGCACTTAAAACCCCCACCCTGCAGTGACTTGCTAAACCAGCAGTCACTTGCAATGCACTGCTACAGCACCATTTGTTACTTGAGGCTGAGAACAAGTTTGACAAGTAAGTTACCTGCTGACAAAGAAACAACCTGAGCTAGATGAGACCTATCCCCCTGCCAACACACACTTGTCTCCTGCTAGCACATTAGTATAAATCTAAATTTGCCAAACAAGAGCATTCCCTGCAGCTACTTAAACAAAACTGCCACGCTATCCTTTTTCCTCCTCCATTTAAATTTACCCTTCCCTGATTTATTTTCCACAACTTGTATGTGCAGCTTTTCTACTAGTTAAAAAAGCTCCCATGACAGCCTAATGTTCACAGATGTTCATAAGCTTCTGGCAATTCTCTTATAATCCACTCACATTATGCATATTAAAAAGGAAAACCATTAGGTAGCATCAAGCAAATCTTTACCCATTATTATTATTGTACTCATTGGCAGAAAGTACAATGACTTTGCAGAAGGCAAGTGATCACACCAGGATCATCCAAACTCATTAATTCTAGCTTTTTTATGAACCTGTATGTCTGTGTATGGATTTTTGTCAACGCTGAGCCCACGTGATGTGCTGTACCTCAAAATGTACTTTGTTACAGATTCAGAGCCTCCCCAGGGAACAGCAGTTAATCTGGGCAAAAGAGCTCACCATGCCAGTGGCAGCAGTGAGGTTATTAGGAGTTTGAGTAGCAAAGTGATTCCAATTACAAGACAAAATGAACCACCTGCCTTTGCATCTCCTGTAAGAGCTGTGCGGATTTGTGAGTTTGACCAAATCCCTTTGTGAAGTACTGTCAGAAACTAATGTGCCATTTACTATGTACTGAAAATAATGTACCATTACAGTTATAATAGAAGGCTTAAGTACAGAAAGTACAGCACTCTAGTGTTCAAACCTTCTGGGTCAAGGACACCACACTGTTCCAGAAAGGCTAGAGGAAATTAAATATTTTAAGTGCATTAATAAGTTCTGGTAAAATTCTGATAAAATGGTCCTCATGTCTACTGGAGAGTCACTAGTATAATTCTTGCCAGTTTGGATTATAGAGAGATTTTACTGCTTGTTTTTCATTACTATTGCACAGAGGAATGGAAGACTTTCAATCAAACTAGATGCTTCAAAACAGGTACGTTTTGTCAGTATAGAATCCTTACACATTGCAACCTCTACAGCAGGCAAGCCAGCAACTCCCTGGCTCCCCTCTACCCCACTTTCAAGTGGCAAGCACAATATTTAATGTAAACAGACTGAATTTCTGTATAAAATGAACTGTCTTACATCTATTAATTCATAATCATCTTTGGCATAGAGATGTCGCAGGAGGTACCAGCGTGCCACTGACACTATGGTGTCTGGATTCCCCGGTTGATAAACCACTCTTTCCAACATTCGACGAGTCTCCCTGGAAGCACAACCAAAACACAGACCGAAACACATGTAGCTGAGGAGGCTGCATGTAAGGTACCAGTATCACAGAGCAAGCAGCAATGACCAAGAGTAACATAAGGGAAGGTCCTTCTTTCCATACCACCCAGGAAAGTGAGGGAGTGGATTGTACATTCCTTTGTTACCTATGTAGTTGCATCTAGAATGCGGGGGAATACTGCCACCATTATTGTGCTTCATACTTTACACTCAGGTTAGTGCTTCAGCTGGCAAGTAACCCAAGTTAGACTGACATAGCAGGTTTTATCACTGCTGCAATAACATGATAAACATCAGGATATCTGTGAACTCATCACAATCTCCAAATTCGGTATGTGACCTGCTGAACAAGTACAGCAGGTATTCTGTTTAAGACATTATTTATGAGATAAATCTTTTGAAAGACAGTGCACCTGAGAGAAGTAGGTACTACAATAGATCTTAATAATCCCAACAGAATTTAATATTATACACCAATATATTTAATCCAGGTGTTCACAAAAGGTACTGCAGTTCCTGCAATCACAGATGCAAGATGTGAAACTGCTGAAGAGAAGGAAGAGTGCTACACAAAGGCTGAAATTCCATTTGGCTGATACTACCTTCCAACACCACCAGGTTACACCTAACCAAGACATTTTCAAATTCACCGTGTCATTAGAAATCTGCTAAAAACTGGCAATTAACTTTAGGGATGTCACATTAATTCAGCAGGAGTGCATCAGCTTGGGCTCTTGTTTCAAGAATTCTGTCCTTTACAACCAATGTGATTTACCAGTACACTGTGATTTAACAGGCTGTTGAGAGACTACATCTGGTTTTGGTTTGCTATTTGTACTCCAGATCAATTTCTTGTTTCAGGATTTTGAAACACCTAGGCAGATCAACTAGATCTGATATACCTTACTGTTCATGTAAATTAACATCTAAAATTGTAGCAAGATTGATGTTAATTATGTTCTCAGCCCAATTTTTTTATAATCTACAACCATCACAGTCACATTAGGCTGCCTAGAACCTTCGTAAAAGCCCACAGATAAAGTAAACCAGTTTGTTAGAACTACCTATAAAACCAGATGAAATTATTGAACAAAATCATCACAAATATTCCAGTTTTCCATAGCTTAAACACCATAAAATACAAACTCGACTTAATAAACAAACCCGCAAAGCAGGAGGCTTCCAGCCTCTGTCCCCCAAATCTTCCTCCCCTTCCTCAAAAAGCCACAGTGAGCACCTGGCTGTTCAGGAATGAACACAACTGTGACTGTGAACCCAATTTGGGATCAAAATGAATCCCAGCAGTAGACAGGGTAGTGATGGCTGTTTCGACTGTGCTATTTAACAAGATCTTTGAGAATGTATAGCCTTCATGATTAACTTATTTAGGCAACATGCTATTAAAATTAAAGCTGTCTTACAGCTGCTTTTCTCTTGGTATGAAGGTCATATACCTTTTTTTGAGAAAAGAAGGAAGACTGCTGCTTCCTGCTCCCCACACTATTAACCCCTTCCCTGCCCCCCCTCCTTTTTAGCTGTCAGACTACTTCACAAATTAAATCTTGTTTTCAATTTTCTTTCGGTTCTTGGAGTTAGATCTGGGGATAATGACCACTTGTACTTCTACACAGTGTGTTCCACTTCAACTTAACAGATCATGCATACCTTGCTCCCATTTTGCGATTATACTGCAGCAGCGCTTGTAGGAGAACTGCCAGGGGGCAAGAAGAAAGTTTCAAAGCTTCAGTTGTTGCCTCCTGAACCAAGGATGGCCAGTGCTCATCTGAAACATTAGCCTATGATAAAAGGAAAAAAAAAAAAAAAAAAAAAAAAAAAAGAGAGAAAAAAATAAAAGGCTTTATTGTTATGCGCAGTTGAAATCAGTTTTTGTTCCCAGCCCTCTAGAGAGCAGGTTTAATTCAAGCTATTCTGAGTTATATAAAGTATTTGGCATGTTAGAAGGAGATTTCTTAAACAAACAAACAAACGAACAGTGGTTAGAAGAGGCTGGAAAAGTCACATTAAATATTCTAGGACAAGCTTTGCCAGCAAATCACTTGCTTGTTTATGCAAATAATCCTTTTATTTTCTCCATACATGTTTTAGTAATGCTTGTTTTAACCACAAACCTTTGTCTGCTCTTCAGCTTGCCAATTTTGATCCCATGTACAAGACTACTCTAGAATACAGAATTTATCCCCAGAAGTGACATCATATTTTACCAGAAGTGAAAACCAACTCCAAGATGGTAATTACCTAATAGAGTAACTATTGAGCAAACCCCTGCATTTTTTGGCTTAAGAAAAGTCTTATTATCCCCATTGTGTCCAGATAGCATTAAAATTACTGTATTTGAAGGGGTGCCCAGATTTCAATTTGGACAGATAATTGGGAGACAAGCAATTTTCAAACACAGAGTTTTCTTGGATCTAAGCAAGGTTTTCACCAGGCTTCTGCACATTTCATTAAGCCACTACAGATTACAGAGGCTGAACAGAAATCCACTGATCAGCTGTTCTGCTCATGCAAAAAGTAGAGATGAGATAATAAAATTCATACTAATTACATTTTTAATCAGTCTTGTATATTCTCAGACAATTCAGGCCAGCATTTGAGGAAGTAGTGTTAATTAAGTTAGAGGGTACCTTGTGACCTGTGGAGACATTTAGGAGCTAAAGGAAACAGGGATCAGGCCACTAGAAAATGGACAGAATAATCACAGGAGGAAAAATCCTGACATTTGTCAAATTCTGCCTTTTGAAGCACACGGCTTGTGAGAAAGAAACTTGTCTACACTGAGGGGAATACCTTTCCCCACCAGGAACAACAGCATTGCAGCTTTATCCTTGGTAAAACTGCCTTTTCTTATATGAGCACTCAGGATATATGGGGTTCCTTTGCCCAACTTTGATTAAGGGTCTTAGCTCGACCACCTGTTAAAACACATGAAAAAGCATCAGCCAAGATCACAGGAGCATCCACCTTTCTCACCAGGCTTTACTAAAGTCTGGTAGTGTACTTCAAACTTCTAGAGTGACAATGCTTAAAGAGAACAGACACTCGCCAAGAATTTCAGTTATGTTCACCTGGCCCCTCTGTGCAAGGACTAGAATAATTTTCTTTATACTACAAGGTAAACTTCCTTTAGATTGTCTTTATACTTCCAGGCATGGCATCACCATGTCTAGAAATGACCATACAGCATAAAGTTACATGAAATATGACTGAAGTCTCCAGGCACCAGTGCAGGAAAAACATTTATTAAGGCAATTGTCTGAACAAGAGGATATAGACTTGAAGGATAAATCAATTTGGATGATCAAACTGAATCTGTTATTAGAGAAATAAGCCTGACTGAACAAGTTATTCTCTTTATATACACAGTTGCTCTATGTGTCTATTTCACAGCAACTTCTCTTACAAAGAGACATTCTAAAATCAGTCCACTGCCCCTTGCAGTCTCATTTTATTCTCTAATTGTCATTCATAAAATGCAAAGTCATTTAAACAGAGGCTTCATTTAAATACTGCAGAAGCCCTACATCCCATGAACTCCTGTTAAATCATGCAGTTATGTAATTCTGATTATCCTACCATGCAGATTTCCAGTGCGAGCATAGCTAGCCTGAGCAGACTGGATAACTTCCCATTCCAGCTGCCCTGCTGTGACGCCAACTGCAGACTCTTTCTGTAACACATCTCTGCTGCAATCATCATTCTTTGAGATTGATATATTTTTGCCAGCCACTGAAAATAAACATCCAACAAAATCAGTTATGGAGCCACCAAAACACACATCCATTAGGTAATATCATTTAGTTCAATTTATGAGAGTACCACTGCATACTATTAGCTAAAACACTACCACCCACCCAGCTCTTATTCCAACAACATACTGCACGCTGCCCTGCAGGAAAATGTAGTCTGCTGCAGAGCTGGCAGTACGCCTCACCGCAGTGACTTATTTCAGAGTTCCCTTGACCACCCATGGACAACTGTTTGACAGCTGTCTTCATCTAGAGCTTGCTCACAGGTGAACAAGTAACACAAGTGGCTTTGTGAAAGTCATCCCTCAGACCAAAAGAGCATCGTGTGGCGCCTCATTTGTCTCTAGAAGTTCTGTAGAGGTGAAAAGGCGAATTTTCGTCCGGAACAGAAGTTTTTCCAGCCCATCTGAGTAATGCCAGGAACATGAAAGACATTACGATGTGAGACTGAACTCAGATGATGGGTTGGGCTACACGGTTTCTGACCCAGCAGGGTCATGCTGGAGGACGCAGATGGGGCTAAGGAAGCAGACACTGGGATCTGTGCAGAGTTTCGTGCTCCTGCTGCCTGCTCTGCCAGCACAAGATGCCCTGGATTTGATCATGAAAAGAAGGAAAAGGATTCTAACTCCTCCCTCTTTAATTCTGTAGTCATGTCACATTTTTGAAGCAGATATAGCCACAAGTTTGCAAATTCCTGACCTATCAGGATGCATAAACCACATTTAGAAATAGCAAACAAAGCAACTTCTTATTAAAAAACCAATTCCTTGCTTTTAAGCAAAGGCCTTTAGACTTCTGCTAGCTAAAGACTGACTGGTGTTAGAAGAGGCAAAATTCTTAACCCTTTCTGATGCATGGAAGATATTAAGAGGAGACACACTAGGAATTATTTATTAGCACTAGTGACATTGTGCATCCTTGACTTCAAGCTGCAGGACTTCTTCGTAAAGTAAAACATCCATTCACGTGCAGAAGAAAAAGCTTTCCTTGCTCTCAGTTCTGTGCAGCTGAAGATATCTAGCACTGAGGATGTGAAGGAGAAGAGAACACTCATGCAAAGGAACAACGGCAGCTCTGCCAGATGAGCTTTTCTCTATTTTCCTGGTAAGCCACAGCAGAAAAAGTAGAACAGCCATCAGAGAAGTAGTTCAGCAGCACTCTTAAAGCTTGCAAAACCAGCACCTAGACAAAAGCCAAAAACTCAAGCAAAAAGCAAAGTTGATGGCCTCTCTAACTTTGTAAACCTGTAAGCATCACGATGGATACTTCTGAGTAAGACGAAAACATTTATCTAAGTCTCAGGAAGTCTAGAGCCAGAAAACATAAAAGCATAGACAGATCTATCTATTAGGAACAGATGTAGCAGCCATGCTTTTTCATCATGCTATCCAAGCCCTGAGAAATATATTCTTTTAATTAAAGACTGAAAAGATCTTTCTCAGAGGTATCTTATCCATGGCCTGGATTAAAAAAAGAAATCATAACAACCCTTCCCCCCAGCCCCAAAACACATACACTTTCAGCTGACTTCCCACGGCTTGTAAGGAAGATGACACTTGGCTATAAAAGGGATGCTTGAAGATTGCATCTAAGCCCTAATTCCGTTTTCAAAATGTATTACTAAAATAGAGGACACAGTCATGTCTTGCATGCCCCTGTATTTTGCAAATCCAATCTGAATGAGTTCAGCAGTTCAGAAAGATGAAGTCTCACAAGCCAAAGAAAAATGCATCAAAAAAACCCATTGTTCCACAAATGATACTCATATGTTCCAAAAGGGACGAAGATCTGCAGCCTTCTAACAAGCAATATAATGATCTCTGCAGCAGCCTCACACTGATTTTCTAAGACTGAAATCTACTTCAGTGAATTGTACCATAAGCAGGGTTTTATTTGTTTGACAGGCAGAGGGAGCACCATAAATGCTGCAACTATATAATGGACTCTGAAAGCTCACAGAATTTTTTTAAATACTGTGCTGCTAACATTGGTAGAGATACTAACTAACTAACAGCAATGGTTAGGAAATAAATATGCTGCATCACTAGAAGGCTCTCTTGGCATGTGTGAGACAGACTTCTCAGATTGTCTCACAGAAGCAGCAAACGAAGCAAGTTATAGCACCTTCATATTAACCAAAAACGATCTTTCATGATGCTGTGGAAGGGAATGAGTGAACACTGTTACTGGAAGTGATTTCTCTTCCCTGCAGACTCAACTTACTCAAAAGAATGGTGACACCTGATGTCAGGAGATTATGGAGATTTATTTGGATTTTCAGATCCCAAACAAGGAACTGTATATTACTACATTAGGAAACCATTTACTTCCATCTATTCTTATGAGTTATGAAGTATTTCACTGGTTTCTGCTCACATGCCATATCACAGGTCCCTAAAGACACATATGCCAGGGGTTTATCTCAAGTTTTTAATTCTGCTGCCTCCATGGCTGCTGGCTCTTACTAACAGTCCTTATTATTTGTGCTATTACATTAAGTTATAATGTCACAACTTTATAACGAACTGAATATAAGCTGTTTTTTCTGTCACTGGCTACCGGTGAACAAATAAAAGCAAACAGTGAAACAAACTGTCTCCCACTTACAGTGCATAGTTTGCTGAGAGTAGCACACAAAGACAGGGAGAGGATCCACACTTACTTGCCAGGCTGCAACTGAAGTTGAACTGGTCATGACCGTCTTATGAAGCTCCTTCAGGATGTTGTCTGGAAGTTCTTTGTGAGACTGCAAGAGCTGCTTACACTGAACTTGCCTCAAAAGCAAAAACAGAGCTGGGTGCTCAGGGAAGCTTTTTAAACCCTAAAACCAAAACAGGGTTCAACATGATACCAGAGTTATCATTTCCAAATATCAGAAGATACTTTGATTTTTCCATTTCAGTCTTTACAGAAAACTGCATTGAAAGTGTTCTCAGGGTGCTTGCAACACGGCATTTTCCTCCTACTCTGCACAAAGGAGCGCTCCAGGAACTGACACATGAAAATAGGTAACATTTTTTTCTGCCCTCCAAATACATTTGAAGTCTATTCTAAATTTTGCACCTGTCCTACCCTTAAAGGTTTCTTAAGATAGATAGGTAAATGGCAGACCTCTAGTTCTCCTTTGGTTTCACAATCACTACAAGTTTTGGGCTAATGGAGGCAAAATATTTTGTGGCTAAAAGTGATCTAGTACATGTTCCAAGCAATTTCAGTTCTCTCAGCCAAGGTGCTTTATTCTCACTGGAACAGAACCACTTTACTAGACATTTCTTGTTCAGTAACAGCAGATACTGAGAGAGTAATTTTTGGAACAAACTCATGCAAAAAAGCAAAGACAGAAAACTAGCCATCTGCTGCTTTATCCTTCTCAGGTAAAGTATGTGAAGCTTCTGCAAATCACGTTACATGTTATTTTACCTGTTCAAATCACAATATTTCCACAAATTCTAACTCAAACCAGATCTATTCTGACGCTGGTACTTTTCACCCATTTTTTAAAATATATTGTGAATCCTGAAGTAGCTGCTACTTTGTGAATAATGAACAGACATAGACTTTCTGAAACACAATAAAAGCTGTAAGTATTTGCTGCAATTTCCACCCATTAGTAAGTGTGAAATCATGTTGTTTGTCTCAAATTGAACAACTGCAGTGCCTGGCTCATCATACCCAGTTATACTACTTTCTGAGAATCGTGGGGTCCAAAACTGTCAGTGAGAGTTTGTGGTATCAGTGTTACTCTTGTTCCTACCCAAACTGCCCGTAACGACTGTCCTCTCCCCAAGTAATTTAACTAACAAAAAAAAAACCCAAAACCCACCATAACCTTCCCCCATGCCTAGATACCACCTTGTATGTCTAGAAATCTCTGATCCTTGCTAATGTGAGACAGGTCTGTAGACATGCTACCCAGAAAAGGAAAACACCTCCTCACCAAGCAAACAAAGAGACGAGAAAGTACTTCCCCCTAGAAAGCCAGTATGTTCACTGAATCTGTTTGTTTTGGGTTTGGTTTGGCTTATTTATTTATTTTTTAACTCCCCCATTAATACAGAAATGCCGTAAACAAGGAGCACATAATTTTCTTTAATGAAAGCTAGGGAAGTCTGCTGCTGAGCCCAGTTGTTTTTCTGCTTATCTTTTGCCAAGTCTTCTGCACATGAAACACACACTTGAGGCCTGTTAACATCCCACTCCTCTTCCCCAACTGTGTTGCCTCAAGACTTTTCTTTCTAATAGTTAAACCTGTAGCATCCACTTGTGGCTCTGAAATGGAGTACCAACACAACAGAGCAGAAGACATTGAAGCCCCCTGCAAGTCTCATACTTTGACATCTTGACTTGAATTTCTGTAATGTTTTGCTTAATTCTGTGTTAATGAATAAAGGCAGGACGAGCAGATTTAGCTTTGTCATGTCATATGCTGATTGTTTCAACTATTAACACAGTTTTGATGTTGCAAACAGAGTAAGTATTTTGGGGAGGGGAGGAAATTCCAACAACTTTTGCATCTTGTAGCTCTGATGGAACAGTCAGTTGCTATTTCAAAGTCGAGATAAACCGTGATTTTTATGCAATGCTACTACAATCTGTCAGAATGATGCCACCATACCTTGGTACAAAGAGCTGCAGCTTCTGAGAGCTTATCAGCCTCCTCTAGACTGGTAATAGCTTGACATAGACACCAGTCTTCCAGAGTCTGAATATAATTATGTGGAAGGTTATTTTCTCCAGCTGCAAAAACAGATAAAGCACTTAACCAGATTACTGTGTATGATGTAGTGCCATACCATGTCACATGGTCTAGATCTGCTAAGTGAGAACTTTTAGGAGTAATTCACGTGACATAGCTTCTTTCATTAGTAGGATCATTAAAAGACTGTAAAATTGAAAGCAAGAAGAGGGGAAAAAAGAATGCACTGCTTGAGTTAATGGTTTGAGAACAATCAATCAAACACGGAATTTTAATGCCAGTTTTCAAACACCACGGATACTGAGCAAAACTGAGACTGAGGTTATCCCTCTACTGGAAAAGTTACAGAACTCAAGAGTACTTCAGCTTTCCATTGTAAGCAGTGTTCCTGAGCTGCAATACAACCATCCATCCATGCAGGCATCAGAGTTCAGAAGTCCTATGCTAAAAAAGCACTTGAGGCTTTGGAAGGGAAAGCAAGCTGCAATTAAGTAATTAACCCTATCTGTGCATATTAGGATTAGCATTTTTATATGATAAAATACAGTTGCAGCTCAAACCACTATAGAGCAATTCTCAGCTTATTTGCAAGTTTCTGAAGTTAGAAGAGTATTGCAAGCTTAGAGCGTTTCAATTTTATTTTACTTTGTTAAGCTAGAAAACTTGTGTAGCTTACTTTTGGCTGAAACTGTAGATAAAAGTATCATCTCCAGATTCATTCGCTTTGGCTGAGTGTTGTTTAGACTGGCAACAGTGTTTTCAGCATGACAGGCAGCCATTAGCACTGCCCAGGCAGCAGGATTATCTAGAAAACAATGGTTAAAGGCAACTCGTGCCCATTCTAAACATGCTGGTAGTTCATTTAGAATGGTGTTTTCCAGATTAAACATAACAACATAGCCATCAACGGGAACTACATACTGTAAGTAAGAGATAGCAAGAACAAGGCAAGGAATTCAATCAGATCCTTACACCAGCTCAGCCCAAGGCAGCTGGTAACTATTTGTCTCTAACTAGTAAGATTCTTCTAACTCTAAGATGAAGATGTGTTTCTAAAGCCAGCTAATATGCTCTTCACACAGTCGCTGTTGTGCTAACCCGAAGCTGCCAGTTTACTTCTGACTACACAGATTAAACTTGGCTGTTACCTAGTGCGGCGTAACAGTGGCAGCAAAATCCCAGGATGCCATCCACAGCTTTCAGTCATACAGACTGAGTCTTGCCTGACCACCAGCATGACAGTTACAGCCGTAGGTGTCTACTTCTAGTGCTACTTCAGCTTTATCCTGACCCAGCCCCGTGAAGAGCACCTACGACTGGAAGAGTGTTCTCTGTCCTGAACTGGACAGAGGTCAGTTAAAGATTTCACTCGTGTAAATCCTCATTCCAAAGATAATTAATTTTGCCAGCAAAATGAAACAAAGCTTGAAGGTCTAACACAGTAAAATGTAAAGCATACTACTTTTGAACAGCAGTCATACTTTGGTGTGTACCTGTAGGAACATTAATTGAGATTTTTTAACTTGCAGCCACACTAACACATCAGAGCAAAATTACTGCAGAAGAAACAGAGTTTTGGTATTTCACCATCAAGTGCAAATGAGCACTGGAAAACACCAGCAGATTTGTACTTTATACATTTAATGAAGAACACCATTTAGTAATAGGAGAACAGTTGCCTATAGTTCATAACCAGCATATTGTAACAGCACATTTCCAATCCAGTTTCTCAAGCTAGATGAATAAATCTCTTCTGCTTGGTGTAGCACACTGACTCCGAGTGAAAAATGTGTTTTTCTTTTTTGTCTAATTACTAAATAATACTTTTCTCCTGATGAGGGATTAACAGATTGCTCATGTTTTCAGAACTTAGTGACTTTTTTCTTCCTGTCTGGTTTAATTCCCCACGTATAAACTTGGAACGATACTTGAAATTTCAACTCTAAGCATTCTCCCCAAATTATACATGGATAACACAAAACAACAAAACAATCCAAGAAAAGTAGGGGGTTTCTGTTAGCACAGTAATTTCATTTCTGATGGGTAAAATAATCACTGAAGTGTTTGAGAACAAGACTAACCTGGACAGAGATGGATTGCCTTCTGAATATTTTTCAGAGAATTGTTTTTCTCATCTTCTAACATGTGGCATCCTGTTGCCAACTGATTAACTGAAATATTCAGCAGGGCTTCCTATAAAGCAGAACATAAAAGTGACTTAACACTATAAAGTGATCAGGTGGAATTAATTTTAGGATTGTTTATGGAATGATAAACTCTGCATTTTAAGAAAGCCAAACCTTTCCACAGTTTACATCAAGTACATGTGCGACATTTCCTGCCACAGCTCCCCCCTGAAAGATTAAAAAAAAAAAAAAAAGGTGATTTGGTTATGTGATTGATTAATTAAGGGATTTTATATAAAATGTAATGCCACAGTCTTTTTATCTTTGTTAATCGGAAATACAAAGTTTGCACAATGAGATCTTTTCCTTGCCTTGAGCACAATCTCTTTATAAAGAATTAGGAAGAGACATTCAGGTTTGATCTTATCCATACCTTGTGTTTCTAATTTTAGCCCCACAAAGAAAGGAGTTTCTTTTCAGGTGCTATTTCTGCTTACAAAATTGACATAAAGTAAGACAAAGAGTATTTATTTGGAGAAGAGCTAATAATAAACATAGAAGCAGCAAGGAAGTCTGGCTAGTGCAAAAAGTTAAACTGACTAGGCTAACCAAATCCAACATATGTAAATCCTAATACATATTTATATGCATGCAGACATACATACAAAACTTAAACAAAAAAATCATACATAGTACAGCCTTTTCTTGTTGGCATAATTCTAGCAGATTTCTCCCTTAAGTTTATTTCAAGAAGATAAAGAATTGCTATTGCATGAAAGACGCAAGTAAGTGGATATATAACTTCAGTATGTACCTGTTCATTGCTCTGTATGCACTTGTGTATGGAAGCCTGAAGCTTTTATTTTAACTAGTGAATGTCCATGTACTTTAGAGTGGGGTTTTTCTTTAGTTAAGATACAACACGGACTACTCAGGTTGTAAACTGTGCATGTACTACAGCAATGCACTTACTTTTGCCTTTTGTGATGCATACAGTGGAACTAGTCGAGACAGAAGAGTCCAGAGGGCAGGATTCTCGGGGTTACTGGGAAAAGAAAAAGGATATTAGAATTTCCGGTTTAGATATGAACCTGGTCTTCCATGATTCGGCAGGCAGTTGCTATAAATCCCCAGTCAATCTTTTTCTATTAAGAAAACAACCCAATGTGGTTGAAAATAGACATGGGTAGTCATTTAAAACGAACAACATAATACTGATGTTATATTGCTAGCTAAAGAAATAAAACGTACAATATGCATATCAATATTCATGGGAAGTAAACAAATAAACTTTATGACCACAGGTCTTGTCCTCACAGTGTGAAGAACAAGCAATTTTAATTGCAGTTGGAGAAAAACAATTTGTGTAAGAAATAGCTTCCAAAAACGCCTGGAGAGACGATGAGGTGTGTCTTGTTAAAGGCATTAAGTTCCCCCTTTCTAGAATGCTAAGGCTAATCAAAACACATTTAAACACAGACATTTACCTAACGGAATGACAGTTTTAGAGGCTGTTAAATATGAAATACAAGCCCTGAAGACTTTTCTAGGTTGAAGGTTCTGCTACATATGATGAAAAACACTGTATGATGAACTTATCTAGCTATCAAAGTCACCAAAACAAAACCCAGAAAAGTGCAAACAAGCCATGAAACTTCTGCCATTTGATCCCATAAATCAGAAAGTAACCTTCTGTCAGCTGATGCTACAACCATAAGTGAGGACTTCATGCTTGAAAAACAATTTTTATTTTTGTTTTTAGAAGAATGCTGCGAGTGAACAGAGGTTTGCTTACTATTCAATGTAATCAAATCAATACATTTACAAGGCTACCTAAAGAAAGACAAAACGCATACCTGTGTATTGCTCTGGAGACTTCTCTCTGGACCTCCACATTTTTACCTTGCAATGCATAAACAGCAGATGCAATAAAGCACCTCTCAGAAATCCTATCATTCCCTTTTTCATGCTTCAGTAATTCTTTTAGGGCTGCTGTTGCAAGTGTAGCATCCTGCTTTACCAGTCCTAGTGTGCACAAAGCCATCAGACTTTCCGTACTAGGATCCTTTAATGAGCTGTTGAATCAGAGGAAGGGAAGAAGACACTATTTTGGAGCACAAATTAAACTTACTGTTAACATTAGTGTACTTGTTACTTCTGAGCCCCCTTTTATCATGCAAGGTATACAGAATTAACAGCCTCTCACTGTGGGATCATGGATCAAGCTAGATCAGTATCCTTGAGGTCTCAGGAAATGGAAAACAGCAGTGGTTATGTGCCATTTCAGTGCTCACACTTATAATGTGCAATGACTTGGCAAGCCTCTGACACATTAATTGTCCTTCAGCAGCAGCCATAAAATGAATGGTAAGAGACTACATGTAACACTGATAACTGTTTTCTTTAAGACATTTGTACTTCTAACTAGTAACAAAACAGAGTTGTAGTGTGCCTATTTACAGCTTTGCAACAGAAGTTCAGACACAAGCCAGAAATGAGCCTGCTGCATAGAACTGCTCTGAGAACAGAGATATTCTGAGAAATTATGCTTTGTTTACATCAAGTTTTGTTCCAATGTAAGGTAGAGCATGGTTTCCACCATCTATCAGTTTCAGTACTACTATCAGTGTACTGTTCCATTCATTTCATTATAAAAGGCAGTTTAACCTCCTTTCAAGTATTCCAAGCTTTACTGGAGACCTACTAGATACAGTTACTGATTTTTTTCAGCAAATTTTTCTAGTATAAGTGAATTCTTAACTCAAGTTGATCCCCTGGTCTTCAACTTCGGTGAAAACAAATGGTGAGCTCAGTACAACCAACCAAAATCAAACACCTTTACTGATGTATTAGGTGAAGGTGTTCTTATAATCAAGGCAATTCAATAAACTGCAATACAAACTGAATGGAGGCAAATAACAAAATAGTGCATGGCAAGAGCGGTTTGGAGTTACTTCACTGTAATGTCCTAAACATAACTACAGAACAAAGTGCTGCTTACTTTCACTTATCAGGTAACTACAGGCTTCGAATCACGATTCTAATGATTATTTTTTCCTTCAAACAAAATACAAGAATGTAAACTTCCAATTCTATGTTTTGTTTTCAGTCCCTAGAAAGAGAAATTTCTAAGAACTGTTAAATATAGACTTGAATTGGCAGCACTATATTATCTGTTGAAAGGGAGCTGTCCTTTGATGTGTAAGAAGTGGGATTCTATCATATTAGCTATAAAGACACACTCATTGCTAAAAATCTATGTGCCAAGCTGGCCATGAGAAAAGAAGAAAGGCAGCTTCTTGTTCAAGGTCCTACTTGGGCCCTTTAAGTCATCTAGCATGAATTCCACTCAAAAAAGACATCTGTCTATCGGGCTAGAATGCAACACTTTTGTTCTTATTACTAAAATCCACTTCATACCTTTGCAGCACTGTGCTTCCAATTCAGATCTAGACATATTCACTGTAGTGGTACTTCCCTAAAGCAGTTATTACCTTTTTTTTTTAGTTAAATGGAAACGACTAAAGTAATCTAGAAAACTCTCACTGTTGATGTTTATGACAAAAATAGAAGTCTGCACTGATTAACAGGGTGTAGGAAATACCATGTTCCTAGCTAGTTAATCATCATTTACTCAGGATTTAGAGTGTACTAGGTCCTCGACCTTCACTCTTTCAATAACTTCAGGAGTCTGCTGGCAAGATGGAGACTGTACAGCCACTATCGGAGTTTTCTATTGACAGAGAGTTGATCCTGGGAGGCTGAGATGTTAGTTCTTAATCCATAGCTACCAGGGAACTAACAATGATGCACGAGCTTTTAGCCTCCACAGCTCTGAAAAGAAAAAAGATTCATGACTTAAGAGAACAACTGATACAGATCTGTTTCTTTTCATGGTGAAGCTACAAGATTGTCCCTGTCTATGACACTTGGAACACAATTTTCTGGAGATTCCTGACTATTTAAACTGAAATTGCTTTTATTAGTCATCTAGATTTCTGACAGCTAAAGACCAAAAATACTGCTTAGTGATGAGGACAACTACAGATTAACATTATCTTAAAAGATAAACCTATTGAAACTACAATTCAAGGATATTAGACATCCAAACTGCCCAGCCCACTAACCCTTCCACTCCACACTGCTTTAAGATTATGGAAGATGACACATGCCATAAAGCAAAAGAGATATATCACATGAATAAGCTTAGAACAATACCACATCCACTCCCATTTCTACTCTGCAACACAAAGAGAAAATAAGCACCTGAGATCCCCCACAAATTAAATCTGAGGATTCAGCAGTACAATAAAACATCACATACTGATTATTATTCCCTCCACTCACCATTTAAACAGCAGTGCCTTTGCAGCATCAACTTTGTTCTGTTTATACTCGATTATTGCCAAGGCAGTCTGGATATGTGCTTTATCTTGTTCAGACTCAGCAACAGACAAGGCTTTTTCATATGCTGGTAAAAATTCAAGACATGGAATTGAAGTAGGAGAAGAAAACTATATATTTATAAAGCCTCTAGAGAGGCATGGTATTAGAACACACATGCAAGTGCACTTTGGTTTCAGGTTCATTGTATTTTCACACCTCAAATCATAGGTGGAAGACAAAAGTTGACTAAGACTTCAGAAGTAAATGTGTTGGTAAATGCTGGATTTACAGGGCTGTTTAGAGCCTAGAGTTGTTTAATATGTAGCAAATGGAATCAGAACTGAAAAGCTGTGTTGGGATATCCAGAAAAAGCCTGAAAGAACACAGTGTTAATACTCCTCTGTGATAGTTTATTTATGAAATAGTACTTCAGATGGGCATATATCATTCCAATTAAAAACTAAGTTATTTGAAATGCTGAGCTGGCAGCTCCTTTGCAAGTGCTTACACTTCTACACTGACAATTCAGGATACCTTTCTGTGAAGTCTCACATCTTAGCAGTGCAGGATGTGACAATATATCGCTTACTTTTATCACCAAAGCTAAAGTGCTTTGAACGACACATTAATTTCCTACCCAGAACTGATTTTTCCAGGAAAACCATTTTATTTGAGAACAGGGGAAGCTAAGAGCACAACAGCTTAATGGACAAGAATTAAAACACTTGAAGAAATGTAGCTTCCCTGTGTACGTTTTAAGAGCTCCAGCACCCTGCTGAACAGCCTACTGATTATAATAGTTGTGGAATTTGTACTTATGCATTAGGACTGAAAGAGCGAAATAAACTGAACTACAGCTAGGTTGATCAGACAAATTTTGGTAAGATTCATCTCAAGAGAAGTGTCCCACAATGCTCTCAATTAGGCAGATGCTTACCTTTGATACTTTCTTGTAAGAGTCCTTTCTTGAAGTAAGCTAATGCTATCCCCACAATTCCATCAAACTCAGTTAGGGGTGTTGATGTGTAAACCTCAATGGCCTTATCACACTGACCAAGGGCACTGTAAAAACATAAACAGTCACTGGTATGAAGGATGTACCAACAGCTGCTATGATTCAGACAAGCTATCTTTGCAGACCAGTATCCTTTTTTCCACAGCAGTTGTAAGCAGATACCTGGAAAAGAGCAAGATTAGGACAAGAACGTACAATATTCCCCACTTTCCTTCTGCTATAGCAGTTACTCTCTCCAACTGTCGTATGAAGGACAATGATTCAAGAGTCCTCCACATCTGCATGTCAGCTATATATGCAAGGATGTCACTTAGTGGTCAGTACAACAGAGTTAAAGAAAATAGTAAAGGAGAAGCATGAGAAAGCAAATCAAAGTATGCAAGCACACAGACAGGCAAGAGCACATACAGAGATACAGCATTGTTCTAAGACCACTGTCGAAGAAACAGTACAGGATTGTTTTTATTAGAGCTAGTTATTAGTTACTGGAGCTTTGCTCTTGTGTAAGTTGCACACAGGAACCACCATACATACAGCTTGGATGTGAGACTACTGGAAACTGAAGACTTGCTTCCAAAATCTTCCCTGAAGTTGAAGAATGAACTATCACATTATCACAGCCTAGAAGTTTCAGTGTCATGTACATAAATTTAAGAATATAGGAAGTTTCCCTAGAGAGCTGACAAATACCTAACTTGCAGAGCTTGACCTATCGCATATTAAAGAGAAGTTTGAAAGTCTTCATCTGTTAAGAACTGTGTCCTGCATTCCCTCAGGACCAGAAGGGAACTGTGAAGGGAACTTACAGTTGTGAACAGGACTGCAGCAGAGAGGGTCATCAGCAGAAAGATCACATGCAGGTAACACAACACCCCAACACCACATGTTTTAGGTTTTACAAGTCAATACTGGTTCAAAGGTCAGGTAGAAGGGATTTCAAATAAACCCTGAAGCACCTATTTTATTCACACTAAGCCTACTGCATATCTGAAGCGTGGAGATTGTAAAAAAAAACAATGTATTCTGGTGACCATAAAACAACTACATTGCGTAGACTATGTTAAGGCACTTAAGTATCAAGCTCAGGATAAGGAAATCACTGATATAAACGTGAAGACATATAGCAATTCCTTGACATATGATTATTTACTTTTTTAAAATATAGTACCCATTTCTGGAGCACACACAAAGTTCAGTCAAACTCCTCTACAGTTAAGAGTGATGTTTAATAGATTATTTTTAGCAACTACCTTTCACCTCTCAACATCAATCACGTTTTGAGCCACTGCATTCACTACATCTGAAGCTGAAGTTAGGGGCTGGAAAAATGTGTCAACAAACACCTACCACAGTGACCTGCCATAGTTCTGCATTGCCGTATTGTATTTCTCAGTATCCTCAGAGTTTTTCAGCAATGAAGCTGCCCTGAAAATAACAGCAATTAATTACCATCTGAATATAACACACATGTTTTGACAATACTTCTCAGCGCAGAATAGACAAATGTTTTATGCAGAAGATTTTCTATACTAATTAAGCACAAACACAGCCTATTTTACAGTTTTAATGCATCAGCAAACATGTTCAAACATGGTTTCCTTCTCCAACTCCCCCTACGATTTGACAAGAAGAGAGAAGAAAAAAATAAAACCAAACTCAACCACCTCCGTCAGTTAGAATGGGGTAGAGACCAAAACTAAAACCAACCTTACCAACCCTCAAAATTTCACTTAAATACCATACAGTCAATTAGTTAAATGTCCTGGTAAGACACGTAAGCCTTGGAATGCCTTTACTTCTCTAGTTCCGTCTTCTGAATTTCCAAATTTGATATAAGAACATCTCCACACCTTCTCTTACAGTATGCTTAGTTGAAATACACTGTTGAATTGACAAAGTTTACTAAAGGAAAAGAAAAACCCTTAAGTTTTTCAGCTGCTGCACAGAAAAACAGGTTAAGGAGCTTCTATCAGTAAACTTTCCAAAAGTTTATAGTTTACCTCTCATAGGCATCTGCTGCCTGCCTTTTTAAATGCAGATACTCATTCAAATAACCAAGCATTGTGAAAGCAGATGCATCGTCTGGATTTCTTTCTAGAAAATCAGAATTGACATTACAGGAGAACGTGATCAGAAAGAGCTGTGAAAAAGCATTCCAAAAAACATTATTTCATTGATGCTACAGTGTATGCATATATATAAAACACATTGCCAAGTGTTTCTGTCAGTTGCTCACTGGACTAATTTGGACAGCCTGCAGGCAAACACAGGGGAGATACAACACCACATGACATCAGGTTAGCTCAAAAATGTTTAAAATCTTATGGCACAGCACTAATGCACCCAATATATTTTAAGTTTTTCAGCACACAGTGGGTTGGGGTTTTTTGTAATGAAATAAGAAACTATTCAGCTTGTACTGACTCTAGTAAATACTAGTAGAATCTTATGGTTTACTTCTAATGCTACAACTTTGAAATGCTTATTAGTAGCCAAGGCACAGATTTGTCAGCTGTCATCTCATCTCAGACTTCTAACCTTTTTTCCCAGACTAGGAAGAATCATCTAGGCCCTTCCTACAGTCCATTTAAGAACAGGGCTTGCAAAGACAAAGAAATACAGTCTCACATTTATCTCATTTTAAGTGCATGCACCTTATTTTGTAGATCTCAAAAATCAGCAACAGATTGCTCATCAAAGGATTTATTTACAGTAATAGATGCAGATTAAAGAAAATCCACATTTGCTCTATCTACCTTCCAGGCTAGACCCTACCCCAACAGGGTGGCCACGCTGGCTTGGAACGACGCCCAAGAACACGGTCTGTCTCCTGCTGAAGGTTAACACAATCACATGCCTGAGGTTATGGAGTTACACAGCATCCAGGAGCACGGTTCTGCCAAGCATCATGGCACAGGGGCAGAGGAGCTAGTGTCTGCCCGCACCTGTGCATACAGACACACTCAAAGGAAGTCTGAGAGCAAACACCTGATGACAAGCATGACAAGGCTCTGGACCTTATTTTGATCAGCCTTTGAAACAAAATCTACTGGAATGAGTAGGTAGAGAGAACTCACATCTATTTCATCCTTGTGTGATAATAGAAATCAGTGGCCCACATACCCTGGTTTAGTTACTTTACAGTTCAGAAGCCTTTCCCCAACCCAGCCAGATCACTCTTTGCCAGAACTAGTACAGATCTATCTGATCATTCTGAATGCAGCTGTTAGGCTTGACAGGTTAGTGAGATATTTAAATTACCTACCTGTGTATTTGCTCAAGACTACCTGGGCTGCTGGAATAGCATTCATTTGAACAATGTTGTACAGATATAATTCAGTGTTTCTGTTGCTTTTATCCTGCAGCGTTGAACATACCCAATGGGCATAACCTTTTGCTCCCTCGATCTCAAGAAACAAACAAAAAACCCCAAAATAGGAGTCATTAAACCTGCTCAAGCAACAGTGAAATAATTAAAGATTATAATAACAATTATGTGTTTTAAGGCAGAGTCTTGGCTAAAAATCTGCATCAGCGTTGAGGAGAAGAAAACACCAAACTGAATTACACCACACAGTTTAACTTGTCCTTTGGACAAGGAGAGTTCTTACATTAACATCACCCTGCTGCACCACTGAAGGGATGACAGACAAAAATAAGGTATAAGAGAACATAAAGTCCTCCACTTTCTCAGAACTCAGGGTACCAGCAATATCCTTGCTCTCATCTGGAATAGTTATAATTTATATGTTTTGATCTCTGTCCAATTCTGTGGAACACTAAGAATGTTTTTTCACTACTTACAGAGGTGATTTCTTGGACCACTGGACTCATACATTTAATAAAATAACTGCCTGCTACTCAGTGCCACCATAGGCCAGGAACAACATCGAAGTCATACAAACTCATCTGGAACATGACCATAACTGTTTCATCACTCAAGACGTGCTTATTTTTTTTTTAAATTACATCACCGAAGTAGACATCTTAGCTATGCAGAAACTTCATGACAACAGAACCGTTATACTTACATGCATACTGAGTTCAGTTGTGTGCCTGAAGAGATCCATAGTATCATAGCTGCCCACCTTCTCTGCAATAAGTGCCTGCAGAGAAGCAAGAGTTGCTGTGGTCAAGTATTTTAAAATTTTTGACATCGGTAAGAAACTCAGCACATGTTACTTCAGGCATGTCTCAGGTGTTTAACATGAAGACACTTTCTTTTCCTCATACTATCCAAGAAACATCAGTTTTATGAATAAAATGAACACAATTAAGGGGAACACAAACAGTTTCCACTTGTACTTGAAACTTAAGGTTTTCTGCTTCTACTTCATTCTTCAGGACAAAAACCTAGTGTGTGTTAACGCAACTTATCATCTAAGAGGAGCTGAATTTCAACATGTGGTGATGCTAGTTCTTGCCTAGAATCCAGTTTCAATTGAGTATTATTAGCAGGTCAGCATTATGAAGATTACGATTACAAAGTGCACCTATAGCAATCATAAAAGTATGAGTCACAAGTATTTCTAATATTCACGGATGGCTTAGACCCCAGTGGGAGCATATCCAACCTTCAGTGGTAGAGGGAAGAGGAGACCTCCCAAGAAGTAAGAACAGCTGCTGTCCCAGGTACAATGGAGACTTTCTAACAGTGGCATTAGAAGTGGGGTGCTGAGAAGAGAGTTAAGCAGTGCCATATAATGAGCTAGAGGTAGAGCCAAAGCTAGAATAACTAGCACCTTATGAAGACAGTACTTTGTTGACAATGCTCAATAAAAAGCTTCAGAGCACAAACAGTGATTGCTTTTTTCGATAGCTAGTTTCTTACAGAATTTGCAACATCAGCCAGAAAAACATTATATAAAGACATCTGAATTAATGTAGCTTCCATAGTACTACCAGTATGAAAACAGAGGGTCCCATCCACCCTCAGGGGAAACAGAAGCTCCTTTTACTCAAATTTTTTAATTTTCAGGCACATGCTTGAGTGCCAATTATTAGGACGAAGTCCAAGTCCTCTCTTTGACTAACAACTGGTTTTGGTGCACAGTATTATATTTTTCATCATCTTACCTGCCCAATCCAACACAGTAAGTAAGAAGGCTCCAGAGACTGGGCTATCTTGAAGGCTTCATGAGCTTGCTGTAGAACCAAAGATAACAGTGCTATTGTACTGTCTGGTGTCATAGCAGAGTACTTTTCAGTATACACAGGTATTGACATGCAGCAGTATTGGAAGAGATTTCATGGACAAGATTAGGTCACTACCAAAAATACCTATTGTGACGTAGGGAACAACACATCACCCAGAGAAATAAACCAATTTAGTCTTATTTAAAAAAAAAAAAAAACAAAACCAAAAAACTTTACAACATCCAAGTTCTCCTCCTTTCCAAATATATTTCCTTCTTAAAACAGTCCAGCAGCTAGACTACCTCTTAGAACAATTACTATTTTAAATTTAAAATCTCACTCTTAGAGGAGCCAGTTTTGGAAATTTACTTTTCCTTCATGAAAACAGTTAAAGAAACACATTTTCAAAATGGTAAAACTGATTAAGACCCACAAATTATCTTCTCCCTATGAACTGCTTCTGTTTAGAGTTCCTTCCTCAGTGTGGTGTAAGGTGACCAAACTCTTAGCAATAAGCAGTATGCAGTATGAAATTGTTTTTATTAAAACTAATTCTGATCATCACATTTCCAATTAATTACAATTTCTGTAATTCTGACCAGCAAATAGGATAGGATATAGTTCTGGCTCCATGAGAACTCGACTTCACTTAAGATGTACTCCAATTCTTTTCCAGAAAAACTCTGAATTATGGAGTTACACAGATTTACAGTAAGACATATAACAAGCTAATGAGCAGAAAGTAGCTACCTATGGGAAACTCAAAGTTCAATTTGTGATTTACAATTAAAAGAGCTCTTGGTCAAACCTGGTGTGTACCAGTTTGATTAACTACTTCTCAGTCCTTCCAAATACTTTTCACTCCCATCCACCTGGGTGGAAAGCAACCTCACCAATTCAGAAAAAGTTCACTTATCTCCTCCAGAACAAATATTTAATTACTTAATCTGTGTGCCTCAAGTAAGGTATAGGTGCCAATTCAAAAGAAGTAAGTTTCTCAAATCTGAGGGGCGTTCTTCACTGTTTGCCCACACCCCTGCCTCCATATGTTCCCTTAAAAAAATAAAAGGAAAGAGAAACTATATTTGAGGATAGGAAAGAGAGTTACCTCAATGTTTTCAGTTGCCAGATACAAAACCCCCAAGTTGGTCCAGGCAACAACATTCTAGACAGAGCAAATAAAGTTAAAATCAACGTATTATTACTATATTCAGAAATAACACTGCATTGGGGGAAAAGAGTTTTAAATGCCCACTTAAAACAGATGGCAGCTGCCTACAGCACTTACGATTTGCTCAGCTTGAACAGATTTGATGAACGAATGTTGAGCAAGTGCATAATTCCCAATAGCTGGGGGGAAAGAGAAAAAAGGAGAGCTAGTTCTAACTGATTTTCATAAACACCGTTAGTCAAGTTGCCTTCTAATTTAGGATAATAAGGAGCTAGGGCTTTTCCTGAAGACTTACCACTACAGGAAGCAACTACACCAAGTGCATTCCAATAAAGATGATTTTTGCTGTCAAGCCTCACTGCTTTTTTGAGACACTGGAAGAAAATCAAGTGTGGATTATATCACTAGAGGAGCAAAAATTAAGACCTTACACACTTACTTATTCAGAGAGGTAGGCTTTACTGAGGACAGAGAGAGTACGCAGACAAGAATGAACACCAATTTAAATTTCAAAGAATTTAACAGGAGAACCATGCAATACCTGTAAAGACTTCGCTAGCAGTTCACTGATCTCATTCATGTCAGTGCCCACTGCTGTAAGGTGCTCTGCTTGTCGATAAATATTTATTCCAAGATCACACCATATGCTAGGCAAAGGCATCAGTTTTAAAGCTGTGCCATAACACCTACAGAGACATGAATCACAGAAGCATTATTCCAAGCTCCTCTACATGAAGAGCAGAAAGCTGAAAAAACATTCGAAAGAGCTTAAAAACCTAAACCAAGCAAACATGCATAAATACAAAAAAAACCCAGACAAGAACAGAGAGCAAACAACAACTAACCAATTTTCATTCAGACAGTTATCTTCACAGAATCTATCCTGGTCTAAAGGCAGCCTGTAGTGCCCACCACTTGTGAAGCCACAAATATGCATTAAATCAAAGCTGTGTCAGTTGCAGTATGCATGCTTTTACTTAAAACAAACATCAGTCATTTTTACAGTTAATCAGACTTCCCCTAGGAAGTATTTGACTTCATATAACATGGATTTATTAAGCAGCTGCATTTCCTGCCTTACACACCTAACTGCACAAAGCTTAGAGGGAGTCACAGAAGAGGCTACAGAAATACTACAAGTATTTTCTACCATCATGAGCTTCCAGGGCCAGAAACAAGGAACTCCCTCTTCCAATGTACTCTAGTCCCCATACCTAGGGCAAAAATTGATGACATTTTTGTAAGAAAGTACTAGAGACAGAAAGCTTAAAGTGTTATCTTGGACTTTAGCAGTCCTGGGTGAATTAGTTAGCAAGTAATGCAACCACTCCATTTAAAGAGGTGCAATTTGTTGCATGACAGGCAGGGTGTAGCCTTGTTGAGACAGAAACAAGGAGAAGAGCTTATGCTAGAGGAAGTAAGTGCTGGCGGCCACTGTGGCAATCCAGGAAACCCACCCTGAAATGAGTAGTGTAATTTGGAAGAAGCATGAGACTATTTACCACCTCATTAATCTTTGCTCAGTAGGTACGTGTTGACAGATCAGCATGTCTTTCATTTTTTAGAAATGAAATAGTCTAGAATACTTGAGACTCTACACAGTCTCAAGCTGCATAGAAGCTCTTGATAATAAAAAATTACTACCTTTCTCCCAGTTTGAGCAGCTCAATTTTCTTCAGTGTCTCTTTGCCTGTATTTTTACCCAGGAGGGATCCTAGAACTTGAATATTCACTTTGGCTGGTGAAATAACATGCACACTAGTACAGGTATCTCCAAGCAGTTTCCAGAGGCAAGATATATCAGGACGGTGCTTTGTTGCTCTGTAATTAATGATATTGAAAACACACACAACACCCATTCAGACACAACAATATTATTTTCTGAAAGTTAACCATTTTGAGCAGTGGCACAAACTCAAATGTAGTTAATCGATGAGCTGTGTGAATTGTTTTGATTCAGTTTTCTTCCTATGCAAGCTATAGGTCTAGAAGGCCAAAAATAACAAAAAAAAAAAGAAACTACAGATGTATCCCAACCTTGTTGGGACTAAGAGTCAGTTCTGAAAATTAACTATTATCTATCAAAATATCAGCTGACTACACCCACTCTTGCATTTCAGAGCACTACCATGCTATATTACAAGACATGACTCATCTGCAGAATGGATGGACCTTCTCCTGGAACAGCAACTATCCCAAGGTTTAATTCAGAACAGTAAAGAATTCTCTACAAAATGCAAAACAAAGACTGAGGAAGGGAAGGAGCAATTTCTTCTCATTCACCGTTTTTAGTAGAAATGTCCTCCTGCCAGACCCATATATACACGATGACTGCTATAGAGAACTGCGCATCATTTCACACTTGTGTTATAATCAAATGACTCTATCTTTAAACATAAAAAGCAGAACTCTTGATTACCCTTCATTTAAGCAGCCTAAGTTCAGAGTGTATTATTCAAAATATTTTCAATAAGTATACTTACTTCTAGATTAGAAGACTGGTCCATTCTATTTAGTTTAACTGAAAATCCTCAAACGCTTAACTCTTATTCTGCCTGTCAACCCACAATCCCAGTGGAAATTAACTGAATATTTAGTACTAACCTGGTAAAAAATTCAAGGGCCTGCTCTATGTAATCCACAGCCTTCCTATCAAGAAAGTTATCAAGGGCTGATCTTGCTAGCATGAGATTGCACTCACCAAGTCCTGAAAATAAGAGAAAATATCCTCTATGAAAAGAGACGCTTTTATGATTACGCTTGATAAAGAAGGTGGGGTGGGAGGGTGGAAGCCTGTTCAGTGTTCTGCTTGATATAAAGCTTTATACCCTGTGCAGGTTATGCCAAAATCAAAAGACCCACAGTGCTCACAGCAGAGCCTTTGCTTTTAAACCTATCCGGTCAAGTATGAGCTGTAGAATAATTTGAATATTAAAATAAACCTAATTAATTATAAAAACAACAGTGCTTAAGCTTTGGGTTTGTCCTCAAATATTAAGTAAAGCCCTCCTGAGAAATCTGCTCTGAATTGTTAAGTCTTTGGCAAATACACCAACTTTCACTTCACATATGAGTCAGAAATCATTGACAAAACAGAAAAAGAAGAATGTCAAGCTAGGCATAAGGGGAAGTCTTCTTTGAAAAATACTTGAAACCAGCATTATTTAATCCTATTTAAGTAAGATTTTACTTCATATGGTGTATTGGCCCTGGCTGAGATGGAGTTAATTTTCCATACAGCAGCCCTCATAGTGCTGTGGTGTGTGTTGGCAGCTAGAAAGGTGTTGATGAGACAGCAATGTTTTGGCTACTGCTGAGCAGTGCTGCACCAAGGCTCTCTCTAACGTTCCCCCACCACACACCAGCAGGCTGGGGGAATGCTAAAATCTTGGGAGGGGACTCAGCCAGGAGAGCTGAACCAACCCGGCCAAAGGGATATTCCAGACTGTATGATGTCTGCTCAGCAATAAAAGCTAACAGAAAGGAGAAGGAGAGGGGCATTTATTATTACAACACTTGTCTTCTGGAGCAACCACCATGTGTACTGAAGCCCTTCTTCCTGGCAAGTGGCCAGACGTTGCCCACTGATGGGAAGCAGAGAATAAATCTTTTGTTTTCCTTTGCTTCCACACACAGTCTTTGCTTTTGCTTTATTAGACTGCATTTATATTGACCCAGAAGTTTTTTCCATCTTATTTTCTCCCCGGCTCCCATCCTGCTGAGGAGGGGAATGACAGGGTGCCTTGGTAGGTGCCTGGCATCCAGCCAGGGTCAACCCAATCACATAGAGCAATAAATCCAACTGTTAAAAAGGAACTGCATCTAATGTCACAGGTTTCAGCATTTTGTGATCAACAAGAAAACTGCTTGGTTCATACTCCTGCTGGCACCAGCAGTGATTCTGTCTGGCAGTAAGTCACTGGTTGAGTATCCTTCATTCTCAGTATTATTTTTACAGTTCTGAAGCTATCTTTTGCATGCTATTATACCCTGTACCTATACCAAACTACTAATCACAGAAGTCATGTTTTGCAAGCATCTTTATCTTGCCCCTGCTAGGTATTTGTCTTGACCACACAGAAGCCCCAAGATCATGAGCTTCTCAGATGGCAAGCATCTCTTATCTAAAAACAAAATTTATTTTATTCCCCAAAGTTGTACATTGAAAGATATGCTGAAGCAGAGACAGAAGAGGTATACCACTTAGTAACAGGAAAATGAAATACATCGAAAGGATCCATTCAAGTAACATCAGTATAGTTATTCTCTCACCTACTAGGAGACTATGTTTCCAACAATTCAGAAAATAAACTGATCAGCAGAGTACTGAAAGAACACTGACATATCTTTCAGAGAGTTTTAAGAAGGCCCACAAAAGACAGCATACCAGACTAAACATCAAACAGTCTCTAAGAAGGTGAAGACTGTTTTGAGACTCAAAGTAGGATCTGGAGCTAACAACTCAGAGATTAGGATAAAAGGGATTATGACAGAAGATTTAGGAGATTTAAGAAAAGAGTAAGTATAGAGGCAACTAGAGGGGGGGAAGCCCTGATACTGTGTGTTTATGTCCTCTCTAAGCATTTTATTCCAGGTAATGCTGTCAACTGTCACCTACAGACACTAAAAAAGACACATACACATGCACACTTCTATACGACACCTCTGCAAACTGTTGCTGCAGAGAGCTGTTGCCTTCTTGCCTGACAATTAGGACAACTGCCTATCCACAATACTCTAACTCCATCATGGAGCTTCTGCCATGTCACTTCAGTCTGGCAAACTCTAAGAGACACGAATATCCTGGCAGAGGTAAAGGGACAACCATGCTGTAGCCCTTTCAGATGAAAAACTTACTGTTGCAACAGTAACCCATCACTTCTGATTTACGTCTTACACAAATCAGCTGACATTCACCCCAAAATCAAAAGGCACAATGAAAGAACACTCTCTAACTTAAAAATTCATACCAGTACCAAGCAGCAAACAGCACCTATTTCAGATGGATGTATGGGGTGCAAATGACTGAAAACTAAGTGGCAGGGAGAATGTGAACCAGTTATTCATTGGCTATCAAAATGTTATATGCTCCCAATATTATGTATCTTGAGAATCACAGTTCTATCACCAGAAACGAGTTCCAGTCCCCCTATTTCCTCCTGCTCCCAGCTATATACTGAAGACCTCTACCTATTGCCACCTGTAACACTTGTGAACCTCTTGGGATACTTTACCGCAATTTTTCATCCCTTAAAGAAGCTCAGAAGGGTCTGAATCACCAGAGCTAACACAAAAAGTGAGGAATGCATGGTCAAGAGCAGCAGAAAATTAGTATAGCCCAGCTTTTTGAAATGGCAGCCTGACTTCATTGACTGCTGAGCCAGTGTTTGACTGCTTAGGTGACATTGCAGCACTGTTAGCTGGCTTCTTCTGTGTCTCTTCAATTCTTCCCCACATGTGACCTGGTACCTACACAGGAATAATTACCTTTCATACCTGGAAGAGAAATAATCACTCCCATGCATCATGATTTAAGAGTTTGCAGGCTACTACACATTAGCTTTCATGCAGGGGATCACAGTGCTCTACACACCCAAAATCCAACCCTATCCTTCCATGCATAAAAATCTCAGTACACCAAGAACCTCTCCACAAGATTGAAGCACTACAGTGTGTGGAAGGAGAAAGAGTTAACACTTTCAAATTCAGACATATTACCTTTCAGTGCAGGCACATAATCTTCTGTCTTCTTCAAGATTTGCTGATAGGTAGCTATAGCATTTTCGTATTTGCCTAGAATCTGCTCAACTGCTGCAGCTTTGTAAATGCTGTACACAAGCTCTGGGTTCAGCTCGCTTGCTTTCCTGAAGGATTTTAGAGCTGTTGAATAGCTACCTCTGTTCAAGTAAGCCTCTCCTAGAGACTCCCAGCAGTTGGCATCCTTTGGATCAGCCCTGAGAGCTGCCTGCAAACTTAAAGTATCAAGATACAAATTTATTTAAATAAAAGGCGATACACTTTAACATAAACAAATTATTTCCTTGAATTATATATTCTCAGGACACTAAGGCACAGTTATACAAAACTTTAAAACACAGCGCAGTGTTTTCATCTTCAGAGCAGACTATAGAAGTTTAGACATTGTACCTAATCTTGGCTCATTATTCAGTGCTATACCATGCTTGTCTGTGACAAGCCTGCCACCAGGCTTGTTAGTACAGAACACTGCTATGCTGAAAAGAGTACATTGTGCTAACTCTGGAACTGAAGATAGGCACAGCTTGCTCAGACCCATTTCCTATTGTTTAGTGTGAGCCATCCTATAATCAGGCAACTTATTTTCAAAACTTGCTAAGATCAAAGACGGTTTTATTGGCATTTATAGAAAATGGCTTAAACCAACCACTAGTTCTCTTACTCAGCCACTGCTTGTGACGGCTGACCAGTTCTCAGGTAGTAAAGTCCACGATGAAGCCAGGCCCATTTTGCTGTACCAGTACTTGCTTTTTCAGTTACCTCATTCAGGATTGACAGAGCAGTGTCCTAACAAAGCACCAAAAATGCCAGGTTAGTAAATATATGTATGTGTAAAGAACAAAGTTCTTGTTAAAGACAAACACTCCTAGTCCAGAAAACCATTAAACTGTCTAATCTGTTAATTACTGTAATGAAGAAATGTTACAGGGGCTTTTTAAAACTGGCAGGCTGAGTGGCAGATTAGAGAAGGAAATTATCACATCTAAAGATGTGATTATTTCTTATGTTCCTGTCTTTGCAAATAGACAGTAGCTTCCTGAAATTTTGCAGAGACAATTTCTTAAATTTTTTTTAAACCAGGAAAGGATACAAATATTTGCAGCAAGTCAAATACTTAGCCTGACTTTCTAGATGTTCCAATGGAGTCTGTCAAAGTATGGGTTATGCTTGCTCTGTAGTATCACAGGCTAAGAACTTTTTATACAATGCTATATAAGAAATATTTTTTAAAATATTCTGATGACTTTGTATGCTTTTCCTGAAAGGAGCAGGCTGGAGGATGTAGAAAAGAAGTGGCACAAGCTAAATATGAAAGGAAAATGAACTTTCTCTTCATGCTCCCTACTGAAAAAAATCCTTCATCTAAATCACACATGTGATGACTACAATGTTATGCTTGGTACCCCCACCCTTCTCCCCAGATTTAATGTGGCATTAAAGCATAGAATTGAAGCAGGTCAAACTATGAAAACCGCTACGCAATGACAAAACATCTGTTTTCACATCTTAATTCTCAAATACAGAGGAAACCTGAAGTGATTCCTCAAAGAGCAGAATTAACAGAAAAACCAAACAGCAGTAATCCAAACCCCCGAATGTACATTACCATGTCTCCAAGTTCCACACTTAAGTCTACAGCTGCTGTTCCAGATTCTTCATCGGTTCCATCCAGTTCAAAAGCCTTTTTATAGCAACCACAAGCTCTACTTTTGTCTCTGGCAATGTCTCTGTAGTAGTTACCTAAATAATAAAAGACACTTCCCAAGTAGCTGTCCAATTTTGCAGCCTATAAGGAAATATGAGTAAAATATAAGACAGCGTTTTGAAGGCTTATACTGATGGACAGGTCCAGTGATAACTACTACTTCAATCTCTGCTTATCAACTTATTTAAACTCCTTTGGTGATACATCTGAGTAGTCAAACTTTATTTTAAGATTTCAGAGATAACTTGAGCTTCAAATATTTGCAGAATCTGCTACAAACCCCAAGACACAAAGCATTTTGTACATGAAGTACTAACAAGCTAGTTGTCCTAGGAAAAAACAGTTCCTTACTACCTCCCATCATTTTCATATTCTACTCTGTTTCAGCTGTTATGGGCATACTCTTACCATATTACATCACAATTAATGCCAGCCTTTTCTAAAGTACAAGTTTCTTTTTAGATACACTTGGCAGATTTTTTTATACTTAAACACAGAGCCCCCAAGCAGCAGAAAACAGTTTTGACAATAATAATTACAGCACTCACATAAAACAGTTTAAAACCCAAAGTATTTTTAATTTCAACTACATTGTCCAGTATACTCTGCTGCTACATTGCTGTAGGCAATGATTTGATTTGCCAACACCTATCATGAAGCTATATGGTGAGTTTACAATGTCTAGAGTCTTATTTTGTATATTTCCATGTTTATAATAAAGGTGTCAGACAATCTTTTGGATTCACATTCTTACCTATGTTCAGAGAAAAAGCCACAACCACTAAAACCACAAAGATCAGGACAGGTATATACGTTGTGGGGTTTTACAGACTTACTTCCTTGGGCAGACACTGAAACTTTAACTCCATTCTCATCTTTTTTCCTTCCTCATTTTTTTTTTTTCCCAATTTCAATTTTTCCCTCCCCTTTTCAAAGATCTATGCTGGTCACCTAGAGGCCTTGACTTTACAGCCCTCAAAGAGAGAAGACTGAGAGAACCACCACTCCGTTTGGCTAAATCAAAGGCCTTAAGAATTAGGTAAAAAGAGGAAAACAAAAGCAGGGAGATTCCAGGTAACTGCACAGCTCCCTGCAATGCCTTTTTGCACAGTTCAACTTGGTTTACAGGCTCTGCAGGCTTGTAAATGGTAACAAGCAGAGCAGAATATTCAAGTCTGCTATTCCAGTCAGTGTACTTTCCATATTCGGTTTCTGACACATGGAAACATTAATTCTACATGAATAGTTAATCCAGACTTTACCTTCAAGAACTGAGTGACTGTTTTTCCTTTGTCTTTTTTTGTCTCATCACTCATGAACCAGTATGTGAGCCCCAGGTACTGATGATACTCGGCAGTTTCAGCATTTCTTTCAATAGCATTTAGAAAGCTAAATAAAAGGAACAGAGGTCAGATCAGACAAATTCTCAAAAGTTGCAAAACACTATATTCTATTCTCCCCCAACATTTCCCTGTTTGAGGAAACAAAAAGAAAACAAAAAAACAACTACCTTCTTTCTGCCTGTTCATAGTTCTTTTGGGAATAATGGATGAAACCCTCTAGAGCATGGGACTGAGCCAGATCAGGATGGGACAACAGAAGCTCCTGTGAAATCTGCAAAAGGATGTCATTCTTCCCTAGTTATTTACTCTATGAAACCAAGAATGCTACTTAGCTTACAGGAATGACAATACAGTACTAACCTCTGAAGCTTGATCCATTAAACCTTTGATTAGATAAGCCTGACCTTTGATTGCTAAAACCACTGGATCACTGCTTGCATCCACAATCTAGAAAACCAAGTAATAGACATGATCAAGTTACTCTCTCCCCACATTAGGAAATCAAAGGTGCCAAAAGCAGGCTGGTGGCACGAAGATAAAGACAAGAAAACATTTATATAGAATACCCTTGGGAAGCCTTAGACAGAGTAATTTTGATGGAGAACAGGCAGAAGATTGTAGAGAGCAAGGACAAAGGTACAGAAGACTAAACAGCAAAGAATGAAACTATGAGACAACAAAGAGGGGAAGTAATTTCTGCTTAAAGTTTAAACCATTCAATTTTAAAAGTAATATGCTCTGTTCATGACTAATGACAAGTGAGTAAAGGACATGGGAAGTAGGATTGTAACAAGATGAACAACAGCCACAGACCTAGCAAGAACCCATCAGCACTAAGCAAGACCAGACAAGGTCAAAAGTGACAGCTTCTAATATTAGAATTACAAGTGAAAAAGAGTTGGAGCAAAGCCTAAAAAAACAGAGAAAGAATGAGTGTTTGGATTACACCATAGCTGGTAGGAGTTGTCTAAATTACACAGAATGTAAAAAGGAGGCAAGAGGAGAAATACACAGATTGAATTTTTAGTACAGAAAGTTGAGAGCACTTTTTAAAGTTAAAACAAACAAACAAACAAACAAACAAAAAAAAAAAAAAAAAAAAAAACAAAACCAAACCAAACATATTTTAGTCAGTGAAAATACCTGTTCAAGTGCTTTAATGGCTTCTTCTGCAGCATCAGCATTAGCTATTTTAATCAAAGCCTCTGCTTTCAGCTGAAGGATAAGATTCTTCCACTGAAGACTAGGACTCTCATGAGTTCCAAGAGCCTCAAGAGCTGTTGACAAGTGAAAAGTTTCATCAAGTAGAAATAGAAAAAGGAACTACAAAGAGCACTCCTGTTCCCAGTATTTTTAAAATCCTGTTAATTATAATTTTTCAGTCCAGAAGAGCAACACTTAATAAAACAATTTTTTTGACCGCTTTCCCCATGTTTGAACAATCTTTCTGTAAAATTTCTACCAATTCAACTTTAAAAGTTAAATCAATTTTAGAAAGGTCCTCTCAGACACATGGAGAGACTGATTGCTTTCTAGATGCTGGCCTTATAAATGGAATGTTACATTTTTCTAATCCATGTTCTGAAACAGTAACCTTTCAATAAACAAATTGGTTTACAATTCAGTGTCTAAAGAAAAAAATACTACTGAATCCAGGGATTTAACTCTGCGCCTGTGCAAAGGTAACTTTGTACCTTTCTATGCAGTATTGATTATTTCTCTAATACGCAGCATAATCTCACCTCAGAGATTATAACTCAATTAACTGTATTTATTTTCACATATGATGAACTTCTGTCTGACTTGATACAGTCAGTAAGACAGGTCAAGTATAAAGCAATGCTTCCCAGAATTCTCTCCCGCTTTTCTCACATTCTTTGGACTCAAAGAAACTTTCTACATCAACAGCACCTTTTAGCAAGGCACAACATCTTAACTTATACCTTGCATTGAGAAACAAAACTTACTTTTTTGTTTGGAACCTGCCAGCTTTTAGTTTGGTACTAACTAAACCTTGCACAGGAAAATAATACACTTGACCTTTATCCTCCACATCACTTGCAACTTCACCTATTTCAGAAATCATCTCTTCTGCAGGCTGCAGAAGGACTTTACTGGGTATTCACTTGTTCCCACATGCTGCATTTTCCACACATTTGATCACCATTATGACTAGCCTATTAACTTCTACTATTATCCTCTTTTTAAGAAGGGGTGAATGGGTACAAAACTGCACACAGATTTCACCATGGTGTTAAAAGTTCGTAAAACAACTGCATGTTGGTACTATGCTTCACTAGCCATTGCCTTTCCAGTAATTCCTAATATTTGACTTTCCTATTAAGCACAGAAGGAGAAAGAAACAGTCCTATTTTTTCCATGCAAAATTAGGACCTTTCTGCTCTCTACTTCAACAAGACTGTAGGATAGCTTTGTGAGAACATTTCTTCCCAGAACTGCATGATTTTTCATTTAAGACTATGGCATCTTGTTCATTATTTTAATACCTAGTTATCCACTCCAGTAATTTCCTTTTAGCTTTTTAATCTGCTTTGAGTAGCAGCAAACTTTATAACCTTATTACTCAACATTCATAGAGGTCTAGAAAAGTGGATGAAAACACAGGTACCAATGAAAGTCTCAGAGACTTCTCCTTTCAGTCTGAAAATAGATGTTATTACTATACCGTGCTCTAGCTTTTAACTTATTTAAAACTGACAAAATCCACTCAATGCTACGACTGTACATCTTAATCCAAAGCTGCTTAGCTTCTATAACAGTCTTGAAAGAGATCTTACATATTACCACCTGGAAATCAGAGTAGACTACATCCCATCTCCCTTATCCATGTGCTTATAAACTCCTTCAAGGAGTTCTAAAAAAAACAAACTTTACTTTACAAAAGCCATGCTGTCTATCCCCCAGAATAATTCTTCTACATGAATTCCCCAACTCTGTCCTTTCAGTTTTAACCAATTTAACCACTAAACATACCAGCCTTGTCAGTGGCTTCCCTGATCTTTCCTAGGAACCTTTTCAAAAGTTTGGGTCACACTACCTACCTTCAAGCATTTGGGTGCCAAGACAGTTTAAACAAGCAGTTACATAAATCACTTAGTACTTCAGCAATTTTAAGTTCCTCAGTCAATTCTGAGGTCAGTACCTCTTAGTTCGTTAATGCTAATTTTTCTTGTTTTATTTATAGCATTAATAGAAGTCGCTGTAAATCACAGACAAGTTGTTTGATGAATCCCCTGAAAAGAAAGGTCATGGTGCAGAAGTCGCACTAAGCTCTTCTACATTGAACACAGATGGGAAAAGATTCACCTAATTCTCATCCCTTCTGCAAGAAATTTCTTTTTACCTGCTTTGTTCTGTTTTCACATTTCCTCCACTCAAATTTGCCTTCTGAATCTCCCTCACTAGCAAGTACTTCCCCCTGTTTTTAATAATTTCTCATGACTGTTTAGCCACGTCTGCACACTTTTACCTCCTCAAGTCTTTCTTGAGAAGTTTTTCACTGCATTTGTCGCTGTCAGAAAAAAGTCGACTTTGGCTGTCCATTTATAACCATGAGATAATGGCTCTATTCAGGTAAGTTATGATCGCTAGATTTTAACAGCTGCCCTCATTCCCAGCTAACACTGATGAAGGTTTACACTCACAGTGAAGTTCCTCAAGATGCAGTTGCACTATGCAACATTTCTGCGTTTTACATTAACTTGATAAAAATATTATCTTTTACGTCTAAATATGAAATCTACCAGACTAAAAATTTGTGACACCTACCCTTGTGGTTTCAGGCAATTATCTGCCGTTTGGTGGAGTTGGTCAACCACCAACTGAAGAAGCACATCAGAACACGCGAATCTTCTAAATATTAACCCTCAGAAGGATTTCTAGTTCTGACTAGCCAAGCATTTTTTTTCCTGAAACTAAGCAGCACGGGGTGCTTTTCAGCTGCCATAAACCAAGAGAATCAGGGTCACCACCACAAGCTGTGAGACTACAAAAAGCAAAGGACTGTGACTGCTGCTAACTGAGACCTACCACGCAAAGGCCACACTGGCTGGACTACAGAAAGTGGTATAACCCTGCAGTTGCTCCTTCAATTAGTGGGCAGTTACCTTGATTGCAGGACAGGACAGCATCCTTGTATTTATGAATTTTTATCTGTGCCTCTGCCAAATAACGCCATGCTGCTGGACACTGGCTAGTCTTCTGCAAACCTATTAAAAGAAGAGTTTAAAAAAGGCACAAAAAAAGTTACTTAGGGCTGCAAAGACACTGTAGCTCGCAGATGCTGTATTGCCATATGCTATCAAAAATATATTATCAATCAGATAATAAGACATGCAGTTAATTTTTTGAGTCTTTAAACTGTTTTAATCATACAGGCCTCCACTAAGTAAGACAAAGACTAGGAAGCATGTGAGCTTCTGTTATGCCTAATTTTCATATAGCATTACTTACACATAAAAAAAAAAAGGGGGGGGAGTGAGGAAATATACACTAGCTCAAGGTGCACTTTTGTTTCAAAAAGAAAAATGTCCTTCATTTTGATCAGATATTAACATCAGCATCCTGTAGACCACTTTATGAAGTTTTTCTTAGAAACCAGAGAATGCTATAGAACTTCAAGGCAGAAAAAAAAAATTATTTAATCATTTAAATAATTTAAATTAATTAAAGATTCAGTAATAAAACTGAAAAAGTCTTCTGAGATATACAGAGATACAGATATTTATCAATACCAATATATGCCTTGAAACTTCAATGACTAAAATGCAAACACTTGGCTTAATGGGCAAGACATGATTTCCAAGCTTTGTATGTCTACACATATTTGTACATACTACACATTATACACATCCTTGCCTTCTGCATTTTCCCCTTCATGATCAGACTATTACACATAAAAATAAAAATTAAAAAAAAAAAAAAAATTGGGAGATGTATCTTTTGTCAAAACATCCAAGGGCTTTTAAGCTAGAAGAATTTGCTTTTCGTGGAAGAATTTTTTCCTCTTAAGCATCTGAAATTTTTATTTCAGATTTCAGGCAAGACATGTTATTTCACTGTGTGTAAGCTACTGTACAATAGTGGAGAATATTCTGAAATCGAGTTTCAGAAACAATCTTATTCTAAACCTGGGTGAAAGGATGCAGCATATCTCAGCATAGCCTGACTGACTCCCAATTGCTTAGATCCCAAATGGTTTGAGTTTTCCATGGCCAGCAAAATGAGAGTGGAGACTCCTATTTTTCCATTAGTTTATTTATGAATTGTTTTCAAAGTCCTTTCAATACAAGCAAGATAATTACAGATTAGTAAACCAACTCTTCAGAAAATGTGACTACTGTAAAAAAAAAAAAATCCTCCAATATTTTTTAGATACCCAATACAAGTGTTTATCCAATGTAGGTGTTAAAGAGGTCTTGAAGTGATGTAACTCTCAAGGGAAGTCATCTTTGTTCAGGTACAGAAATGCAGTAACTAGATTAAAGGAACTGCATTATATTTTACTTGATAATTTCCACATTCCTTTATTAATTGCTATTTCTGTATTTACTGCTTCATCAATTTGCCCAATAACAGTCAGACTGGAGAATCAGTATTTCTCCAATAACAGTCAGATTTTAAAAAAAGTTTAAAGTTGATCACATTAAAATACTACAGAGCTGATTATAACAGCAGTCACAGACTAAAAAGATGTTATACTTAAAGCTGTATTTTAAAAAATTTCAGTACCAATCAGAGGAACTGTTAAGTATTCTTTTTAAATCTAGCTGGTCTTAGAACTAGCAAAGAACTATGCAAATGTAAGGTTCCCAAAATATCAATCATAAACTACCCAGTGTTCAAATTATAGAGTACTTATACCTCATATTGCACATTTACCTTCAGTAAGACTGTTAACGGCCTCCTTGTATTTCTTTTCCTGGAAGCATTTTATACCAAAACCAATGATGCCTGCACCACTACTTGTGTCCATCTCCAAAAGCCTAGAAAAATTGTGCATGACCTCTTCTGATAAAGTACCTGGTTTCAGAAAAATAAATATTCTGTAGTGGTTTAGATTAAAAAAAATACAACAGCATAACTTATCTACATAAATGTGACCCTTATCCTTTGAACTCAATTTAATGAATTTATTAACTAAACCTTTTTCCAAATGTACTACATGCTTATCACCCTTCACCGCCAAAACCAAACCCCAAAACCAAGCAGTGTTTTAAATAGCCAGTACCACCAAACAAAATAAACTGTTAGTCTGAAACCTGAATTTTTACCTACTCGTGTTAAATTATTACAGGTATACTTCCTTTATTAATAAAAACTAATTCTTTCTAATGTTTCTCACGTAAGCCCAGCTGAATGCCCACATCTCAAAATCTGCCAAATTTTCCAGATAAATCAAAGTAATTTCCTTCTGAAGTAAGCCTTGTGTACCTCCAAACTTACTCTGATGAGCTTGCTGAAACAGACTTGTTGTGAAACCACGTAATTTAATGTCTTGGCTTAATTTTACCTGATGCCACTAGCTTTTTACACTTGTGTTTAGCTGCGATTGTGGACTTCGCAGTCCTGGCTTAAAGCAACTGTTGTGACTTGCAGCAAGTCTCTAAACCACTGTTTTCTTTAAAAAGTTATGGACCCATTTGACATAAGGGTTGCCTTTGATTTTGCATTTGGTAAAGGTGACTAATAATGTATCTAAGTTACAAGTCCCAAGTTTGGGACATGAAGAACTATGACGTGATTGGAATAACTCAGATATAAGCAGCCTTACTGAAATGTAAGCATCATCCTTCCCACCCCAAGATGGCTGTGGGATGGCGACATGTTGTCAGAGCATTGGTACATAACTGTGACAAACAGATGCTCCTTTTCCTTTGGAAATTAGTTTCTGCACGTTTCTCTGAACTGCAAAGCATTCTCATGTAGAAGTGAGTATGGGCCTCATTTGCCTTCACACTTGAGGGTGAAGAAATTCTCTCATTTTATGTTGTTACATTATTTCATGAAGCCTACCTTCAAAACTGGAGAAGGCTTTCTTCTGCCTAAGCTCAAAGCTATTTATCTTTATATAAACCAGAAGGGGTTTTTTCCTGATTTTAAAAATAAATCAATCCCTGGTTTTAAAAGGAAATAAAATCAACTTCTGACATCTTAAACAATAAAATCAAATAGCAAAATTTACCAGCTATCTTTCAAAACGCTGAGAAAGCGTCCAACACTATTACAGTGCTGTTCAGGGAACTACTGAAAATAGCAATTGCATACTTTCAGATCCCTGCACTATTGAACACAACCATGGTATTTTTTTTTCCATGGAGATTCTCCTTTTCTACTTAGAACAAATATCTAAATAGACCTATTTATTCCCTATGCACCAGGCATTCTTTTGAAGAAAGTTTCAGAAATGTTTGTTTCTTTTGCCAAGAAAGATTTCCTGTGTCAAGAATAACCAAAGGGTAGCCCATCCTCAGCAACAGAGCACTGGTCAACATTCTCCATTCTCTCTAAGCTTAGGAAACTAGCCTTCATTTATCCAGAGTCTACTTTTGAGTCTTCTAAGGGATGTTTCTTTGTGACTTTGTACATTACCTATCTCACATAAGTTTTTTTGCCAAGTCACCACTTAGTTACAGAGCTAGGAAACAGCAAATCATAGGACCACTTTTCATTTCCAGTCAGGCAGAAATATAACACAGAAGTAATTAGTGCACATGCTTCGAGTTGTGAAGGGTAAAAACTTGTAAAAAGATTGTCACAAAACTAACTATAAAAGAACTAATTTAAGCCCCCAAAATGTCTAAATTCATCCTACTCACCTGACTGAACAAAGTGCAAGCAAAGTACTTCTAGAGGATAACTCACAGTAGGATACAAAGCCATCATATCATTACAGGCTTTTTCCAACCTAGCTGTTTCATGAGGAAACTTGAAAGGAAAAAAAATAAGTAGTTATTTGTGTGAACTATCAGACGTGGAATATTACATCTATTCACTGATGAAGACAGATCAACATAACCTTACTTTTGACAAGCACTGGATAAAGTCCTTGTAAAGGTTTTGGTGGTCTTCACCAGGAACAGTATCAGCAGAGTTCACCGCTTGTTCAAATGCAGTCAAAAGCTGAAATAAAAAATAATTAGGAGTGCCACAAACAATGACTCTAGAAAATGTTATCTTCATGGAATAAAGTATTTCAGTTGGGAGGTACCAACAACAATCACCTAGTCCAACTGCCTGATCACTTCAGGGCTGACCAAGAATTAAAGCATATTGTTAAGGGCATCGTCCAAATGCCTCTTAAACACTGACAGCGACGGGGCACTGACCCGTTCCAGTGCTTGACCACCCTCTCAGGAAAGAAATGCTCCCTTCTGCCCACTCTGCACCTCCCCAGATGCAGCCTGGAGCTATTCCTGGACGTCCTGTCCCTGGAACCCCGAGGAGAAGAGCTCAGCACCTCCCTCTCCACAGCCCCTCCTCAGAAAGCTGCAGACAGCAAGGAAGTCACCTCCTGGCCCCCTCTTCTCCAAACGAGACAAGCCTCATGCCCTCAGCCGCTCCTCTGTCATGGTTTAGGCCTGATTGGCAGCCAACCCCAACGCAGCAGCTCTCTCTCCATTCCCCTCCAGCAACGAGAAGGGACAGAGAGCCAGGCTTGGGGTTCCAGATAGGACTGGGATGGGGAAAAATCCCCCTTTATGATCACGAGCAAAAGGCAGACTCGTTAGGGGAAGAAAAAAAAAAAAAAAGAACATACATTTATTACAGACACTAACAACACATACCAGAGTAGGACAGTGAGAAGCATTGCCACATCTTGAGCACACCTTCCCCCCACCCCTCCCTTCTTCCCGGGCTCAGCTCTGCTCCCGATATCTCTACCTCCTCCCCCAGGGGCGCAGGGGCAGGGAATGGGGGGTGCAGTCAGTGCTGCCACTTCCTTCATCTTCGGTGAGGGGAGTGTCTGGAACTTGTTCCTCCTGCTCCATCGTGGTCCCCCTCTCACAGGAGACAGTCCTCCACAAACTTTCTCCGACATGAGTTCCTCCCACGGGCCGCAGCGTTCCCCACACTGCTCCGTCTTGGGTCACTAACTTCCTCCGACTGGATTCCCTCCCACAGCTGCAGCCCTTCCCGAGCTGCTCCGGCGTGGGACTCCCCCGCATGCTGCAATCCTCCCAGCGCTGAATTACAGCAGCGGGGCTGCCTTTTCCCACGAGACCCCGGCCTTCTTCAGGCACAGAACCTTGATCAACTGAGCAGGAGCCACAGGCCATAAATCAATGTCTGCTCCACCATAGATCTCCATGGGTGGCAGGGGGGGCCGCCCTGCTGTCTCCCCACAGGATACAGGGGGGTCTCTGCTCCGGCACACCTCCTCCCTCCTTCCTTCCTCCGTTCCTCCACTGACCTTGGTGTTCACGCAGCTGCACCAACTCCTCCTCACAAGTCCCTCTGCCCGTCACCACGTCCCTTCTTAAATACGTTATCGCAGAGGCGCAGCTGATGGGCTCAATTTCCCAAACAGAAGTGGAGCTGACGTGGAGCTGGGGGAGCTTCGAGAAGCTTCTCCCAGGGGGCCGCCCCGATAGCCCCCTCCCCTGCCACCAAAAAATGCCACCATTCACTCATCCCAGGACATCCTCACAGGACGTGCCTGCCAGGTTCCTTATCATGAAGTAGGATCCAAAGCATGTTAATTGTCTAGTACAAGGTGAAGCAGTAATATATTGTTTCAGAATGTAAGATGGATACAAGGAAGAGAAAATCTGTGAAAACATCGATTCTTATTCATACCTAATCCCAATTCAAAGAAAGACTTGGTATCACGAAATCTAGGTTTCTGTCCTCTGTGGCTAGCTGTCAGCCCTCTGCACTGCTCTGGTCTAGAAATACAGAGTTTTATTTCACGACTCCTTGTATGTTGGAGAAGACAGGCACCAGAGTGCAGGCTATCACCCAACAAGCACACTGAACAAAAAGTTGTCCACAGCTTGTCACAAGTGAAACACTGAATATAACGTTGCGTTCAATGCCACTTCCTTCCAGGTTCAGGTGCTTTACTTAATGCTGTAGCAAAACGAACAGGAGATCGGCACGCGAAACCCACTCCTCATACTTATGCAACTTTTTTTGTTTTTTAGACTTGTCCCCAAGAAAGAAAGAAAGCAGTGCTGCCTTCAGCACCTCTTTTCTATAATAGCTTGTAAGTTAAAGCATTTGCCTGCTCAAAAAGAAATCCAGATTCAATTTTCTGCTGTCTGAAATTATTTCAATTTATATTTTCTACCTTTCTGGAGCACTGCTATCAACCAGAGTGGTGAAATTTCTACCCTTGCGGTTGAAGGAGGTTCATCTTGCAGGAACAGATAAATCAGATAAGATTAACTTCAGCCATAGAGAACATGGGATCACTGTAATTCGTTATCATTTAGTTTGCTCCCAATTAGCTTTGACATTCTCCTAAGAAGAGAAGGATTAAAATATACAAGACAAAAGAAAACTTGAACCAAAAAAATTTCTATCCAGGGTAAGCACTAGGTATGAAGAAGCACACCCCAGAGGAAAGCTGGCAGGGAGTTCCTTGTTTTGAAGAACACCTGTATTGGTCTTGTGTGGCGCGGTGTTGGTAGCAAGGGGGGCTGCAGGGGTGGCTCCTGCCAGAAGCTGCCCCCACGTCCCACAGAGCCAAGGCCAGCCGGCTCCAGGACTGACCCGCCGCTGGTAGCGCCTCTGGGACTACGTGTGTAAGAAGGGGGAAAAACCACCTGCTTTGCCATTGCAGCTGGAGAGAGGAGCGAGAAGATGCGAGAGCCACAACTCTGCAGGCAGCCAGGTCAGTGGAGGAGGAGGAGGAGGAGGAGGAGGAGGAGCTCCAGGCCCGGGAGCAGAGGTTCCCCCGCAGCCCCTGGCGCAGCCCCTGGCCAGGCAGGCCGTGCCCTGCACCCACGGAGCTCACGGGGGAGCAGATGCCCACCTGCAGCCCGGGGAGGGCCCCACGCCGGGGCAGGGGGGTGTCCGAAGGGGACCGTGACCCCGTGGGGAGCCCCACGCCGGAGCAGGCTCCTGGCAGGACCCGTGGGCCCGTGGAGAGAGGAGCCCACGCTGGAGCAGGTTTGCTGGCAGCACTCGTGACCCCGGGGGGGACCCACGCTGGGGCAGCCTGTGCCTGAAGGGCGCACCCCGTGGGACGGACCCGCGCTGGAGCGGTTCCTGGAGAGCTGCAGCCCGTGGGCAGGACCCACCTCGGAGAAGTTCGTGGAGGGCTGTCTCCCGTGGGAGGGAGCCCGAGCCGGAGCAGGGGAGGAGTGTGAGGAGTCCTCCCCCTGAGGAGGAAGGAGCGGCAGGGACAAAGGGTGATGGACTGACCACAGCCCCCACTCCCCGTGCCCCTGCGCTGCTGGGAGGGGAGGGAGAGAAGTCGGGAGTGAAGCTGAGCCTGGGAAGAAGGGAGGGGTCGGGGGAAGGTGTCTGAAGATTTGGGTTTACCTCTTATTACCCTCCTCTGGTTTGATTGCTAATAAATTAATTTTCCTGAGCTGCGTCTGTTTTGCCCATGATGCTAATTGGTGAGTGATCGCTCCCTGTCCTTATCTCGACCCACGAGCCTCTCGTTGTATTCTGTCCCCTGTGCAGCTGAGGAGGGGAGTGACAGAGCGGCTTGGGGGGGTCCAGCCAGGGTCCACCCACCACACTGTCAAAGCTTACGAGTGACGTTTCTTGTAACATGCAAATGTAGAACTGTGCTACAGTGCAAACCTGGACTTGCAGAACTTAGGAGACAGTTAATGAAGGAGTTCCAGGACAACTGCTTGGATTTAGGTGCCTTATTTCACCTAAGGTCCATCTCAGGCTGCTGCACCCCAGTTTTGACAGAAAGTCACCCGCCTTTTCCTGAGAAGTTTAGTACCACTGAACATTAATGAGACAAATAATCACAAGTTTTGCAGTTTTTATAGATTCATTTGAAGTCTAGCTGCACTGTACAAATATATGTCTCTAGATGAGTAGGAGTGAGAAACATTACCGACTGCTCAGTCTTACTATCCTGGTTCCGTGTACTGTCTTTCAGTAACTGGATCATCTTCTTCCAAAGCTGATGGAGCTCTGCCTTTTCTGCACCTTCCTCCTGTTTCTTTTGTATTAGTTTCTGCCATGTTTCAGCCACCTATCAATAGGAACAAATGAACCACGCTGTCATTAAATAACTGGAGGTCTGAGACAAGCTTTCCAATTACCACAAACTTTATCATACTAGGGTACACAACAGAGTAATGTTTAATTAATTACCCAGATTTACCTGCTTTCTGATTAAAATATGTAAGTCCCAAAGCATTGTGTGGGACCTGCCCCCTTTCCACAGTGCAGTAAATAAGGGAGGCAACATCAAAAGTTTGAATTCTGACTATCGTTCCTGGAGGAAATCAACAGTACAAACAGACCTAAACAGTCCTCTGACAAACTCTGAATTGAAAATGGAAGCCTGGCTTGATCTACAGCACTAAGAACAGAAAGAGAGCAGCAGCAGCCCATGCTGAAATCCCAGTGTGTAAAAATGAACAGAATTGAAAAAGAGAAAATAGAACCCTGAAGTCTAACTTGCTGTTTATTGTTGAACATAGAGATAGCCTGCCTTTGTATGCTAAGCTATTAGCATTGAATTTAGTTTCAGAAAGTGGTATACAAAGAGGCTTTGGAGCTAATTAATAGTCTTGAGCCTGATACTAAGTGGTACGTAAAATTTTGCATTTTCTGTTGTTGGAGGAAAGGGGAGGAGAGGACATGGAGTAAGATCATGCACCACTTGCAAGAAAACAACCTTTTTGAAGAGTAAAGGAAGAGTGAACAGCAGAACTGCAAAAATACGTATCCTGTAACATTACTACAGAGACTGCAGGCAGTGTTACTGTTGAACCATTCAAGCATTTAACAGCTCCACCTCCTGGTAAACTCGTAAGAGCCATGACTATTCCTGCAAGGGTCACACTGACGCAGACTTTGGGAGTGCTAGGTGGGCTGAAGCTTGGGTTGCCCTGGAGCAGCTTTGCTTGTCTTCATCTTTCTGTGTGGGATGCAGTATGTGCACAAATTCCACCTTATCCTTTGGCATTAAGTATCAGGGACAGTCTAGGAAGGTCTATCAGGTACCTAGAACTGGCCAAGCCAGGCAAAGCACACTTGACTCACACATACTGCATGTCAATGCGCATTTAGGATCATGCTTGATTTCTAGAAATAAAACAGAAGAATGATGTTCCACCTTTTCAGCCTGTATACTAATATTCTTTATTGAGCTTTGTGATTTTAATGGATTGCATCCAAGTTTTACACAGCGGAAAAGTAAATAATATAGTTAAAATCACTTCTTTCTGGCTATGGTTCACAAGGAGATCTTAAGTGGTCTTCACCCTAAAAAATTGCAGATTGCTTGGTGAAAAGTAATTAGTTCTGATCAAATGGAAATTTCTTATTAGGAGAAAGTAAAGTACTCAACCTACCTCTGAATATTTCTTTTCTTGATGATATAGTTCTACAAGCTTGTTGCATACATCATACCATTTCTGCTTGTCATCACTAGAAAGAAGGAAGAAAATCCCACAGAAACAAGCTAAATTTTCCATAAAATAGTATAATGTTTTTCAAGTTATGACAAATAATTTTTTAGTAGATTCAGGTGACAAACAAATATTTAGAATAAATACTTCAGATTGACCTAGAAGTTTATTCATTGATGCCGTAACTGAGTAAAAAAAAATACTTTTCTTTCTGAACAATTTTTAAATTAATGGAACAAAATAAACACTCTAGTCAGCTACAGTGACAGCTGAGAGTTAGATTTATTTAGAACTGTACCTACATGAATTGGGTGACATATATTCTGTGATCTTAAAGCAGAGAAAAATAAGACCACTTATTATTGCAGACAATAAACCACCAGAACCAAATGCTTCAAGGCAGTGAGTTTAGACAGAGGACACAGGGTAACATTTAATTCTCTAAACTACTAACCTCAAGTACAAGTATTCCAGTAGGTTTTGCCCTATCAAAAGGGACAACATCAAGAAATCTTATACAGGTACAGAAAACCTTAGTAACAAGTGCTGACCCACTGATGTGACAAGGCTTTAAAAAACAAGAAAAGCCTATCCTGTCTATCAGCAATGGCATACGCTGAACTAGAATCTTAGACTGAATTATGGTATTCAGCATCCTTTACCTTTCATAGAGCTCCAACAGCTTTTGGTAAACATCTGCTAAGTCACCCTTGACATCTGTTTCATTGGATTTCTCATAGAAATTTGCTAATCCCTTTAAACAAACAAACAAATAAACAAAAGATAAAGTCAGATTTTATGTCAACAGTTACGTGTTATGAGAACACTGCAAGTTCCACCTACAAAAATTACTCCACTGCCTTCAACAGGATCAAATGCAGTAATCTCTGAGCAGAATCTACACTGATACTTCTGAATCTACCTATTTTAAATGAAAAGCTTTCCTCACTTTCTTAACTGATATAAAAAACTATTTGAAACTTGTATGTATTGAATAATCTTGTTTGCTTAATAGGCAATATAAAAAGCACACCATGTCATATGATAGAAGTTTGATAACCAAGTATCATACTGTCTTACATAGTAAGAGAAAGCCAGAATCTGACTGCAAAACTGAGGAAACTTCAATGCCTTGAAACCAACAGCTACACTTTAAAAAGGTATTCATATTGGAAATACCAAGAACCTTACTACCTTAGAAAAACATCGGTCGTTGGTATCAGAGGCAAACAATATTCAATCTTATGCTTCACAAGTCTCCAAATAACACAGCTGTACGTTTTAACTATATACTGTTCTAGGTGGTCATGTACACACCACCCAGCACACAGCTATTTAAAATACATACTATTGTTTTAAAGTAACAGTAACAAAATTCAGTAACAATACACTTGATGCTTAAAAAATAAGTTACTAGCCAAAAGACTTTCTTGCCTATGAGAGAAGCACTATCAAATGTTTCTTGAGCATGGAAAGTCCTAAGTATGGACAAATTTACTGTCATGGTCTCCCCTGCATGTTTCACTGCTATTTAGTCTACACAAGAAATACAAATTTAAATATAATGAAACTAAATTTCATCCTGCTACACATATGCAGCCACCCATGGCTGTACTTTGGACACAAATAATACGAACCTCACCTACTCTAAAGCTTTAGCAGAACTAAGGGCCTCAAGAACACAATGCAAGTCTCAACTCTGCTTTGTTCCTGTATCTCACTCCATAGTGACACTTTTCAGGGAAAGAAAAAGTGAATCTGGACAGTCACATACCTGCCATGCCAGTAACTGGTCTGGTTCAAGTTCAATAGCTTTCATATATGCTCCTTTGGCCTGATCAGGTTTCTGTAACTCAGCAGCTGCCAGGCCAATAAATACCCAAGCATTGTAGTTATTTTTTTCTTGCTTCAACACTGCCTAGAAATACACAATTTTAAAGTGAATGAATGAAATGTATCGTATAGATTGGCATATTGAATTTTATCATTACAGTTTGGTGAATTAGTCTGTATGGTATACATGTTAAGTAATTCTTAGGAAAAGGCTAATATTAATAGCTTCAGCTTTTCATGCCAGAGAATGCTTCATATCTGAACTGTTCTGCCAGTAACCATATCTGTAGCTCGGCAACTAGAACACTCATGTTGAGGTCTGGACTAGGAATGGATTTTTATCTCTATCATTCTAGAATTAATAATCTTATTGGACTAGGAGTGGATTTTTATCTCTATCATTCTAGAATTAATAATCTTATTGCCACATATAAGCAAATGCAAAATGCAGGGAAAAAAGTTTACGTGTGGGCAACTAACCCGAATGACCAATGAAGTTAAATCTGAGAATCAGTCTCAACTATTATGTCAGTAAGGTACTCCACACTCTGCATTATTATACAGCTGGGATATGGGGTATGGGAACAGCAAACAAAATGTGCAAAAAATATTACCTTCCAAGTAAAAAATTAATTACCTTGCAATGTTTTAAGGCTTCCTTATATTCTTTATTTCGTATTGCTTCTCTAGCACTCTTTAATGCTGCCTTCACCTCCTTATTTGACATTGTGGCTACCAAGTAAAAAGGACACATAATCAGTTTTTATAAAAAGAAATACTGAACTCAAAACATTTATATCCTACTGTAATTGCAAAGAGAGCATTTTAAACACAGAAACATAGTGAAATATGACAAAATGCATACGGAACCAAAAACTGCTGAAATGAATATTTACTTATGCTTAGCCCCAACATTGGATTAAGTCAATACTCCAAACAGTTAAATGATACCATGTAGCTACCCTAGAGTGAAATTTTGCTGAAGGTTTAAGCTAAATTTAATTAGGAGGAGCAGTGTTACGTGACAGTCACAATTAGACTCCTAGGAAGACACCCTGCATAGTTTCTTTTGCAAGAGGAATTACTGCATTGAACTGTGCTTAAGAGGCGCATTGCACTGGACGTGTTCCTAAGGATCACAGTTTTTTCTTGTGTGCTATCTACACAGTAGTCTTGCTGTGCACAGGCAGCGATCTGCATCTATCCACTGGGACCAGTCTGACAGTCAGGAGTGGTCCACAACGCTCCTCTGCCTTCACACACACTTAGGGCAGACCCTGTTTATAACCACAGCCGTGTAGCGAAAAAAATAATATGCGTTTAAGGACATAGCAAAGACGCCTTCACGCTTTTGAAGTCTGACATCATCATGCGCTATTTTGATGCAGACGGTATTTTTGCCTCAAATGAAGTCCAGAAGCTGCCTAAATGGGATGAGGCTGAGAAACAACACTGCTGATGCAGGCACTGGAAAAGACTGAAAAAGCGACAAACAAGTACAAAAAAAAAAGGTTTTAGCGGCTGAAAGGCAAAATAGAAAGAAGGGGGGAGGAGCCTAGTGATAAATTTGTAATGAAAGCCCAACGGAAAAGAGCAGATTTCAAAAATTCCCTCAGAGCCTAAAGAAAAAAAAAAAAAAGTCAAACTTACACGGCTCAACAGCTCCTGGAAACAAATCTCCTTCCTACGAGGGCACAGGCACCCCGACCATCACAAACATGCCCCCTCGCTGACATTCCCAAGCCTGAGCTCCATTTTCCACCTACAGAGAGAAGAGACACGACGTCAGCGCCGAAGCGGGAGAGCCAACCCCCGGCTCCGCAGCCCAGCCCGGCAGCCGGGGGCCCACGGACCGTGTGGGGAAACGGCTCCGCGTCCTCCGGGCGCAGCCGCTCGCCCCGCCGGGGGGGCAGAAAGAGCGGGTCAAGCTGTGCCGCCATCCCCTCACCGCCGCCTCACCCTCGCCACCTCAGGCGTCCGCCCCACGCGCATGCGCGCTCCGCCGCCATTTCGCGGGTGGGCGCCGCCGTTGCGGCGGCCCCGCGGCACGCCGGGAGCTGTAGTCCTCGCGGGTCACGCTGGGAGCTGTAGTCCGCGGCGCCGGGGCGGGAGCGAACGGCTCCGCTGAGGCCGCGGCCCCCCCCCCCCCCCCCGCCCCGGGATCGGCGTTCGGGTGCTGCCGCTTCCCTTCTCCGCCCACTCCAGGATCCCGGCGCTGGGGTGATGCGGGGCGGCGGGCCCCTGCGGCGGGCCGGGCTGGAGCTGCCGCTTCTCCTCCTCATGGCCGCCTCGCCCTGGGTAGGGGCGAGGCCGCGGCCCACCGCCCGCGGGAGCCAGCCGCGGCCTAGCGTGGTGCTGGTGGCCTGCGACTCCTTGGTGAGTGGCCAGGGCGGGATGGCAGCGAAAATAAGGGTGTTCTTTCACTCCCCACCAACCTCCGCAGAGCGGGGCGGCTTGCTTGGGACAATGAGGGCAGGCCTCCCCTGCGGCTGAGGCAGTCGGTAACTCCTGTACTCTGAACCAAACTCGGCTTTTTTTCCCAGGAGCGTGCTGTACGTTTTTATTTTACTATTTTATTTTTTTCCCCGGTGCACCACAATAGTCAGAAACTTGTGCACAGGTCATTCTCGCGGTTGGCTGTGGCTCATACGGCTTGCCAGCAGGGCTGTGGGGCAGTGCAGCAGTTAATGGGACAGACCCGGTGTGTGAAATGGACTCTTATATCTTGGCTTGAAAAGCGAAAAGGAAAGGGAGGTCACTAAATCCTGTTATGCTTGCCCTTTTAAATCCTAGGAACGTTATGCCTCCGCAGCAGATGGGATGGGGGTGTTTCTGTAATCGTGGATTAAATGATGGAGTTAAGGTGTTGGGCATCATATATTGACTTACATTGACTTTTATTAGGTATAACAAATATTACAATGAATTATCAAATCAATATCTAAAAGGATACAGGAACTAGTAGGTATGGGTTTTTTAAATTTCTAGTGTCTTTATTACAGTGATTCATTGTTACATTTAACGCCCGGAGGTGTAGAAAAGATTTTTTTCATTCACAAATACTAAGTATCTTTCCTTGCTCACAGCTAAAGACAGCACATTTTTCACCCTTTTCTCACCTTGCTTCTATCTGCCCGCTCAGCATACTGGAAGTGTTTTTATGGGGGTTTTACTCTGAGGAAAGGAAAAGCCTTGGTTTCTCTGTCTCATCTGAGCTCTCCTTCCTGTTAAATCAAACTTAAGCTCCATGGTATTATTTCCAAGGACTCACGTCTCATGGCTTCTCATTTACTACTGAGAAATCAACACTTGTCTCCCAGTCATCTCAGAATTCCATCCTGACTGCGCAGGTAAGAGCACTTCTTGCCTGCTGCCTGTTACTCTTGGGATGGATGAATTCTTCCTAAGTATTTGGTAAACATGTGTTTCCTTCTTCAAACCCTTTCTTAAAACATGTTTGCTGTGATTTCAGAGATAAAGCAATAGCTCCGTATTTACTTTACTTCCTTTGGCTCCATTGTTTGTTTATTTTGAGAATATAATCTCTTTTAACATTCCGAAGTAATGTGTGGTTTTTGTATATGAGACTTTTTCTCCAAACTTTCAGCTTTTAGTAAAACTTATATTTACAAATAAAATGCTGAATTTATAGAAGTGTAGCTTCTGGGAGTTCATCAATGGCCAGTTTGTCTCCAGATACTAACAAAAGCTGCAGATGAATCTTTGTAGGGCTTCTATATGTCCTGTAGACATGAGGATTCTCATGGCTATCTTACAGGGATTAGTGAGGTAACCCTTACAAAAATGAAAGACAAAGACCCAGATGTTTGTGATGTTCTTACAAAAACAGTTAAGAACAAGATGCTGTGTCTGAAAAGTATTGTATTTATGTAGTGCATACAAAGAAGAGTATGTTAAAAGAATCACTGTGTTGCATAAGTTTTTTATGAGATGGATTTGAAGACAGATAAATCATTTTGGTTACATTGCTAGTAGGGAACAGGAGGAGGTGGGTACTGTTGAGACTTGACAGTTTGTCTGGAAAAAAACCTTAAATCCTGTAGGCTCTTAAAAGGTATGAGCTTTCATTAGAAAGTGTGCCTGCCTCTGTTGTGGGTGATGCTGTCTATGAAAGACTCACACCAGTTTTGTTCAGTGTGACAAAAGTTTTCTTGGTGATGCTGGACTGCCTGTGGTCTCCAGGGCAGTAACCTCTTGCTTGAACAACCACAGCAAGTGACACAGAGCACTGTGCTTCTTGCAGGGCTTGCTGGTGGAATGTGCTAGATAGTAGCCAATTCAGCTCCTGAATTGCTACCTAAGGTTCACTGGGTGATGACAGGCTTTCTTTGCAATGCAGCTCAAGTTCTTGGATGAAATGCGCTTGCTTGTGTAACTCAGAATAACTGTATTTCCTCAGGGACTTCAAAATCTGCAAGTCCTACACAGTTCTTGGGGAGCGGATTTCCAGAAATAGCTGTAGAGCTTTCACCTTCTCAGCCTGTTAAAGCAGCTTACTTCTTTCACTGAATAGACATGTCACTTGTCTGTCCAGTATTGAAAGAATGAACTCTTGTCTCCAGCTGTTCAGACAAACAGTAACTTTGTTGGAGAAACTTGTGGATGTGTTGCTGGCAGGATGACACATCAGTCATGTATTTTCTAAAAAGCACTTTCAGCCCCAAGTTCCATTCATGTTGCAGATTACGGCTTTATTTCCAGTTTGTCCTACTGAATGCTTGTTCTGATTGCCATTTGTTGTAGTGTCCAAAATTAGGTGATCAGTCTTTTACCGTTGTCTGATCTCCAGTGGCCTGGTTTACTCTGTAGTTGTCCATTGCAGTGTGGTGCTGGGATGCCACAGTTAGCTCTACTGGTGGCAAATGAAGCTACAATGCCATGTTATCCAATAACATTTTCTGCCAGAAAACAAATGGAGGGAATTGTTTTCTTCTGCATGCAGTCCCTGGATTGAACTCTAAAGAGTGAAGAAAAAGACTTTAGTCTCTGATTGTGGACTTAATATATGAACGGTGGCTGGGTAGCTAGTGAGCTAATGAAGTTCTTTTGCTATAAAGTTAAAATATTTTAAACAGTGACAGAATAATTGTAATCTTAAAATATTTCAGTAACTTATAATAATTATTTCCTACTGTGGAGCACAATTATGGTGTGCTTAACTATGTTTTCTGGGTTCTTTCTGAAACCTTGCAAAATCTGATTATGTATGTGCAGTATTCTTTGTAAATTCTCACTTGGACGATTAGTGCCTACCTCTGCAGAATCATGTGTAACGGAAGCAGTAGTAACACAGCCTGTGAATTCTTCAGGTTTGCTCTCACTTATTTTTGGTGTTGTTTTTTAATGTCCTCTCACAAATAATTTCAGAATATTCAACTAAAGTCAAAATTTGGGAGTATATCTGCTGATGTGCAAAACAGCATAATATGAAATTGGTAAGTCATCTTGCATTGTCTGACCTGTGTTCTTGAGAAGCTGAAGATGGAAGGAAACTTATTGTTCTTTCCATGTAAGCTTGTGTAATGTTTCATATAGGGGAATATTATGTTAGGTACGAGGTTTCAAACAGCTCTTTTCAAAACAAATGCAGTCTGTTTTTTTAAAAAACCATTTTCTTAATTACAAACTGTAGCATCTAACAATTCTCATAACTCATGCATCCATATGCCTGTTTTTTTCTAATCTAATAGCATTTTCTGTTATATATTGGAGTTTTCACTGTGACTCGGATGCCTAAGAAGTGTTTGTACCTGTTTCAAATGTACTGTTATTTAAAGGTGAGATTGCACAGAAGGTTAGGCCTTCGTCCTGCATCCCTTGAGACTGTACATGTTCTTTAAGTTTTGAAGTAGATGATCAAAGGTCTCCATCTGAAGCAGTCATGGAGTTTTTATGAATAAAACTACCTATTCAGTATGAAGAGAAAGTAACTGCCATGATTCCCCACTGGTCAAATCTGCTGATCTTTCGTTATGATCAGCAGGAGCAAAGTGGTTGCTCAGTTTAGTATTTTCTGTTGAAGAGGTCATATCTCACTAAATAATTGTTTTCAAGATTTCTCACCTAACAAAAAAAAAATACAGTAACAGCCACAGTACAGTTTTGTACTTAATGTCATGTAATGATGACTATTATCTTCAGCAGACACCAAGAACCCATTGTGCCAAATTAAGCTTGCTCAATGTATGGTGTGGAAAGCATTTTTTGTAGGCTGCTGATGCTGATAGGCTGCATGTGGATACAAAGAAGTTAGTGCAGGGTTACAAGCAATCACATACCACCTGTTCTGCTATGGTTTCTTGTATAGGAACTATTCTCACTTAATAAAAATAAAGTAACTTGATAGGATGGTCCACTGACCATATATGGATTAGAGGGAAGAATTTTCATGCTGGCATTTATTGTGCAAAGGCTGATGTGGTAGTTTGTACACTGTTTTTGGAACAAATGAGCTGGTAGCTGGTGAATTGTAACTGGGGTTTGATGAACTCTTCTGGCCTTCTTGTCTGACTGTTTGAATGCTCTTGCAAACTAAATGCTGTGCCAAACACAACTTCTAAGCTACCCATGCTTTAAGGTGTTTGTGCTTCTATCACAAATCTAGACAAGGACTACTCAGATGCCCACATCTGAATAATGTCTCTGACTGGGAGATCTATTAAAACTGCAGACTCACTTGAAGAGCTGACCGGTAAGGCTGAGGCTGAATTGAGACATCTTTCTGAACCGAGGAAAGACATATGACTGACAGAAGACAGTGACCTGAAACAGGGCAGTCTGCATGAAATATGGCTTCACGACATCATAATTTTGTACAATAGAAATACCAATTCAAAACTCTGGATCTTTTTAAAGTTTATGGTTAAATACTCTAGCTAAAGAAAAGGTAAAATGAAGGATCAGTAAAGCATCAAAAGGGAGCCACTGCAGATGGCATTTCAGTGGGAAAATAGCCTTCCTTCAGCTTGCTGATCACTTTTCCAGTCCATAGTTTAAAATAAGTTCACAGAGACATGGTGTAGATAAATGTTTAGAAACAGAAGACTGAGAAATCAGTTCTGTCTTCACAGAAATATGGTCCAGTGCACACATCTGCATTAGGATTCAGACTGATTCCCTTTCATCTTTCACCATACCTATCCCTGTTGAATGCATCATGGTAGGACCCTTCCCCCGCAAGAACTGGAGGTTAGAATATGTATAGAAGTGGAAGGAAGTAATCTTACCAGAAATAAGTCCAGTTATCTTTTACATTACACTTTTTCACAAGTAATCCATTTTATATTGATCTAATTAAAGATTCTCAACACTTTATTTTCCATACCTAAGTAGAATTGCCAACATTTGAATAATACAAGTTCAAGGTAACAGGCCTATGAATTAATGCAGCCAATATTTTGAGTTAATGCTGTTTATATACTGGTTTTCTCTGATTGCAGGATGGACGCTTGACATTTTATCCAGGAAATCAGACTGTGGATTTGCCTTTCATAAATTTTATGAAAAGATATGGCACTGTCTTTCTCAACGCCTATACCAATTCTCCAATTTGTTGTCCTTCCCGTGCAGGTAGGACCAAGCAAAATGTCAGATAAATACTTGCACCTGTCAATTTAAATATGTGGTAATGATGGGAAATTTCAAATGATTTAATTCTGAGGAATTTGTTTTGTTTTTCAATAAGACTCAATTTTTTTAGTTTGTGTCTGAATTTATACAATTTTCTCATCTTTTTTTTTTCCTCCTTTTTCCACCTCTATGTGAGCTCCCAAATATTTTTGCAAATTCCACTGAAGCTTCATTATATTTGAAAAATCTTCAGGAGTTGTAGAGAAATCATCAGTTTGTCTGCTGCAGTGCTGTAGCTGCATTCAGAACTACTCTCCCTTCCCCATACAAAGTTAATGAATCTTTCCTGTTCTCAGGAAACAGCTGAATAAAGCAGTGACTGTTAGCACTGCCTTCCAATGACATTTATTCCAAACACTCTTAAATACATAACATGTCATTCAGTAGCTTTAATTTAATGCTTCAGTATTTTTCTTTACTTTTTGCAATCATTGTCCTCTGTTCAATTTCACACTTGCAGAATTTTCTGGGAAGTTAGAGGGAAGATATACTATTGAATCAAAGGTTACATCTTAAAGCATTTCTAGCCTTTTCAGTTGTTGCAAAGACCTTCCAGGGGTGAGGTAAATGAAATTTCATCTGTATCCAAAAGGGAGATCCCCCTTTCTCTCAAGTATATATTGGAAGAAGCAACCTGTCCTGACTGCAGCAGGCACAGATTGTCAAATTTAGTGTTAGTATTTAGTACTGCATTTATTAATAAACTGGTCCCCTTTTCTGATTCTGAAGGTCCCATTTTCAGTGACTGAGGTTACATGAACATGCTGTCAGTCTTGTTTTCTTTTTCTTGATTTTTGTGTCTTTCAACCAGTCTTCGTTGCTGAGAACAGTAACCTCGTATTAGGTTATTTAATTTTAAGAAGTTTTGTGAAAGTAGCAGCTAGTCCTCCCGGTGAGAAAGAGGCTGCATGATGAATTCAACAGTTCTTCAGTTCTGTTTAGCATTTTAGGTGGTCCATCAACATCATCGTGACCACTGGTCAGTTACCACAAGTGCAGCTCTGAACCAGTGGGTCATCTCTTGTTTAGCCAGTAGCGTAGAGACCTGCAAGGAACTGAGGGTACATCTATTGTGGAAGTGTCAGGGATGACACTAGAGGAGATGGTAGGAAGGAGAACTTTGGGGTGGGGAAAGTCAGAGTATGGCCATGGTATGGGATTGGGGTTGGCACACTGTGGTTACAGGATATTTCCATTGCTTATAGAACAGCTTAGACTCTAAGTTAGTATTGGGAAGAGTGAACGATTCTTGATAAGCTGCAAAGAAACACAGGAATTTGCTAATAAAAGCTTTCCTTATAGTTCCTTTGCAACTCTTCCTTTGGTTTTCTTTCTTCTTGGCGTCTTCTTTAATAGTCTCACTTTGTATCTACAGCCGGTAGTGAAGTAGGTTACCTAAAAAGGATAAAACTGAGGGCATATAGTCTTTACAGAAATAATATACTCTAATTCCCTCTGCAAACTTACTTAAATATAAATTCACATTAAAATCTAACTGAAGTAAGGGGAGGTAATACTCTGGAACACGTGTAAATACATGACTGCTTCATGAGGATCTATAGTACCATGACATTTTCTTTCTGCAATCAATAAGAATGTTTCCTGATCTACAGACAGCATTGATTTAATGATTATATAGCACTTAGAATGATGGCACCTTCTGCGATTCTGGGGAATATTTTAGTAAATGTTATTCATATTGATGATGAAAATAAGATTTGGAAGAGTAATACTTTGTATTCCCTGTTCTATTGGATCACAGCCTGGACTCCTTACCCCTAACATAATAAAAAGATTGATCCCATCTCAAGTATATTCAACTTATATTTAGATAGGAAGTACCACCTACTGATCAAAAACTGTATATCTTTTTTTTTTTTTATTTTCCTTTTTTCCCCAGCTATGTGGAGTGGTCTCTTCACTCATTTAACAGAATCTTGGAATAACTTCAAAGGTCTCGATCCAGATTACATAACGTGGATGGATCTCATGGAGAGGCATGGATACCACACACAGAAATATGGGAAACTGGACTATACTTCTGGACATCATTCAGTAAGGTAATGAGAGAGATTCTCCTGCTATGAAATGAACAGGAGTGAATAAGTCATGTAATGGTCTGGCAAGGGGTTCCTGTCTCTGATTGAAATGGCAGTAGCTTTAATTTAAAAGAAATTGTGTTAGGAAGCTAGTGAGGGTCTGTCCTGCAACTTTATGCTAAGGCAAGCATATCCCATGCAGATGCACTTTTACCTGTAACGGTAGGTGAGTATTAAGACTATGGTTTTGCTCAACAGGGATGAAGGTTCTTTTTGATCATTGGTATTGCTCTCTGACAGAAATTCATGAAATGTTTTTGCCTTACCTTGAGACTTCCTGGCTTGATTATGTTAGCAGTGTAGGCAAAGCAGAGCAAAGAAACATATTTGATAATACTTGAATATTAAATCTGCCATCACAAAGCATGAGTTGTTTGGGTTAAGACACCTCCCCCCCACCCCTCCCTTCTTCCCAGGCTCAGCTTCACTCCCGACTTCTCTCCCTCCCCTCCCAGCAGCGCAGGGGCACGGGGAGTGGGGGCTGTGGTCAGTCCATCACCCTTTGTCCCTGCCGCTCCTTCCTCCTCAGGGGGAGGACTCCTCACACTCCTCCCCTGCTCCGGCTCGGGCTCCCTCCCACGGGAGACAGCCCTCCACGAACTTCTCCGAGGTGGGTCCTGCCCACGGGCTGCAGCTCTCCAGGAACCGCTCCAGCGCGGGTCCGTCCCACGGGGTGCACCCTTCAGGCACAGGCTGCCCCAGCGTGGGTCCCCCCCGGGGTCACGAGTGCTGCCAGCAAACCTGCTCCAGCGTGGGCTCCTCTCTCCACGGGCCCACGGGTCCTGCCAGGAGCCTGCTCCGGCGTGGGGCTCCCCACGGGGTCACAGTCCCCTTCGGACACCCCCCTGCCCCGGCGTGGGGGCTGCAGGTGGGCATCTGCTCCCCCGTGAGCTCCGTGGGTGCAGGGCACGGCCTGCCTGGCCAGGGGCTGCTGTGGGGGAATCTCTGTTCCCGGGCCTGGAGCTCTCCTCCTCCTCCTCCTCCTCCTCCTCCTCCTCCTCCTCCTCCTCCTCCTCCTCCTCCTCCTCCTCCTCCTCCTCCTCCTCCTCCTCCTCCTCCTCCTCCTCCTCCTCCTCCTCCTCCTCCTCCTCCTCCTCCTCCTCCTCCTCCTCCTCCTCCTCCTCCTCCTCCTCCTCCTCCTCCTCCTCCTCCTCCTCCTCCTCCTCCTCCTCCTCCTCCTCCTCCTCCTCCTCCTCCTCCTCCTCCTCCTCCTCCTCCTCCTCCTCCTCCTCCTCCTCCTCCTCCTCCTCCTCCTCCTCCTCCTCCTCCTCCTCCTCCTCCTCCTCCTCCTCCTCCTCCTCCACTGACCTGGCTGCCTGCAGAGTTGTGGCTCTCGCATCTTCTCGCTCCTCTCTCCAGCTGCAATGGCAAAGCAGGTGGTTTTTCCCCCTTCTTACACACGTAGTCCCAGAGGCGCTACCAGCGGCGGGTCAGTCCTGGAGCCGGCTGGCCTTGGCTCTGTGGGACGTGGGGGCAGCTTCTGGCAGGAGCCACCCCTGCAGCCCCCCTTGCTACCAACACCGCGCCACACAAGACCAGTCTACTTCTTATGCTGTAAAGCTCTCTTTAAAAAAAAAAAAAATTACTACAATTACAGAAATTTATGAAGAAACATTTAGAAACTGACTGCTTTATGTTCAAAAAATAGTAAGTATAGTATGTCTGCACAGTGGGGACAAAATGTGGTGTCGCCTGTCCATGTGTTTTTATGAAGATGCACTATCTTCCTGATTAATAGTGATGTCCATTGTTGAAATAATAATAAAGAGGAGCTTTTTCTTTGTTAAAAAGAAAAGGTTAGAGTTCCTTAAATTTTCCTCACTTCTCTCATTAAAATGAGCAATCAGAAGTTGAAAAGTCACATTAGTAGTTAATAGTATGTTGCATGTACATACTGCTTTTCATCTACAAAATACTTATAAATAGTATCCACTTTAGAATCTGGCCAAAGTAATAATTTCTTCTCCAGTTTAAGACTGTCAAAGAAGAAAAGGAAGTTCTTTTCCCTTTCTCAATGTTCCAGTTGTACACTGTATGTAAAAGATTATTCAAATACAGACTTAGAGCAAGAACTTAATGTTTACTTACTTTACCAGGCAGTGTATTTGTGTACTACTGATGCTTCTCTCCTGTCTCTGTCTGCAGCTCTTCTTTGTGACTTAACATCAACTATAACAGATGCATGTTCAACCTCTGCTTTTCTAATTTTTTTTTTCCCAAAGTCTGTATTATTCTGCATTATTCTTAAAACTTTTTTTTTTTTTTTTCCAGTAAGACACAATTACTTGTACAACATACTGAAAATTCATCTGCTATAGGATTATTCTGATTCTTTATGCTTGCTTGTATGAATGTTGAGAAAGTTTCCTCTCTGGCAAGAAACAGCTAAACATTAACACGATTGTTTACAGGTGTTTGTATTACTGTAATGTAGAGATGATTTATTGTGATTGCTTCAGGAATTCATGGTTTTCAAAAGAGCATAGTTTTAACAGCACACTATAAAGTGCCAGTAACAGACCATTCTTTGAGAAAGCAAAGGGTCAGATTTTGTTCTGTGTAGTGAAGCAAGACAGAGATGATTCTCTGGGTGCATCATTAAGCACGTCTAGAACAGTTTTTCATTAAATGAAAATTACTCCAAAAAAAAATAAAATTATCTGCATTATTATGCAGATCCTTACACTTTTCTTCTCAATCACTTTTGTGCAGAGAAAATTCTGTATTGTCTAACTAGTATATAGTATGCACTCACCCTGCCCTTCACTGAGATAGAAGAAATGTTTAATAACTTTGAAATCTGTTTATCTCTAATCTAAAGTCACTTCAGGTTTAAAGAAGAGCCGCTCTAATTAATTCCAGAAGTTCCTGGCTGTTCATATGATAACTGGAACACAAAGGTGGCACTGAAAAAAAGGTTAGTTGCATATAAATATCTTGTTTCCAGAAGTCTTGCTTTCATTTGCCTGAGCTGAAGATCATAGGTGAATTCTGGTTTCGGTACAAAGGCCTTCACATGGGGAGTGCAAAGCTAAGCAAACATATAGTCTTTAGTTCCCAGATAAATTTTAATGTGTAGGAATTAATGCAAAGAAAACTTTGATGTCAGACTATACAGAAGAGGAACATAATTTTTATGTTGCTTAATTTTCTAAGTTGGTAAACTCTGCCAACTCACAATCTCATATCCACAAACATACTCACAAATACTAAGATTTGTGTTCAAGTAGTCTGAACAGGATTGCTAGCATGCGATAGGGCAAGGGATGTCATCTGATAAGCTCTTTCCTATTTTTCTGCTGATTGGCAATGATGAAATGGCATATTGCATAGGTATTTTACACTCTTTAGGAATGAAAAGTTGCTAATGTGCGATACTTTGCCTTGAACTCCTGCTTACTTTGGTCTTCGGGAGCATTAGGCAAATAGCCTTTTTGTTTCTTTCTTGTGGCTATCTAGCTGTATTTGGGTTTTCTGTTCCTGTTGGAATACACACAGTGCGCAGTGACCCGGTTGCCATCCTGCTATGAGGATGCTGCTGATAAGTTGTCTGTAAGGTGATCTTAACACTGACAGCCCCTTCTTCAGTACTGACCTGTTTTGCTGATGTCATTCGTGTTCTTGGCTATCAGTGCACACCTTTACTTTAACCTTGATTTATACTTATTTTGCCTGGTACCCTCACATTCGAATGGTTCTACTTGTAACATTCTAAATATTTTTGTTACGGATCTCCATAGATGAGAAATAAATTAAGATAATTCAGGGTTTTTGCAAAACTGTAGCAACACCAGTATCAGTTGAGCTACAATCATGTACTCTGATTCCTCTCATTCTGCCCTGTTCATCTACTTTAGTGATATGGTTAAAGTCTCACAAACAGAAATTACGATGTAACCATATAATCACATTGTATTTGCATAGCTCTTGGTCCCATGAGGCTGAATTCTTAGCCACTTCAGAGATAACAGGAAAATACTGCAAAGTCTATGGTGTTGCAGTTTTTTAATTGTCTTTTGCCCTAGGCCTTTATCCTACATTTTCACCTGGTGCAAATTTTTGATATTTTTTTTTGCTATCTTTCTCTTCAGCGAGAGATTGAGATCTGTACTTAACCGGATCAAATCCTTATTGCTGTTGGAATAAGTGTGGGTAGGGGTTGAGAATAAATGAAAACAAACACATGGTTAGTCAGCCTTTCTGTGCCTACATAAGAGGAATTTGAAAATGGCAGTTTACAGTTTTTAATTCAAAAAATGAAAACTGCAAATACAATTCATCAGTCAGAGCAAAACGTACATCTCATTCCTAGCATGCCATCTGTGTAGAGATTTAAAAACCCTCAGTAGCCAATTAAGCAATCTATAAGTAGTGTAGAAGAGTTATAACTAAGGTTCTTGTTCATTGTGGAGATAATTAAAATGTCCTGCTATTTTAATTTCTTGTTAAAAAGGAGACTAGCAAAGGAATATAGAACATTTCAGCTAGCTCAAGATTCAGCGGGCGGTATTATCTCTTTAGAAACTTTACTCGAGCATATGTGTTGTCTCTTTAAACTACAAAACCACCACTGCTCCCTGTTCCCATATTTACCTAATAAAAAAAGAGTTGTCAGCTTTTCTCCTGCAATACTGCAGTTCTGTAACATGCATTGATTCTGCTTTGTCCTAACCTATTGCAAATAGTGCATTGCTAATACAAATCATCTCTGTAACTAGGAGTTACACATATCTTAAAAATACAAACACACAATGGAATATACTAAGTATACATTTGAATGTGACTTATAAGATAGTTATAAGTTATGCTCCATGCTGGAGCAGCTCTGGAACGGCTGCGGCCTGTGGGGAGGACTCACTGCGGAGAAGGTTTGTGGAGGACTGTCTGCAGTGAGAGGGGAGCCCCGGGGAGCAGGGGAGGGATGTGAGGAGTCCTACCCCTGTGGAGAACTGACTGCACCCCCTCGTCCCCTGCCCCCTGCACTGATGGGGAGGAGGAGGTGGTAGAGATACTGGGAGCAGAGCTGAGCCTGGGAGAAGGGAGGGATGGGGAGAAGCTGTTTGTAACAGGTGGTAATGCTTCTCATTGTCATACTCTGTCTGTTAAGTGTTGTTGTTGCTAGTGACTGAATTAAAGCCATGTTCTTTTTCTTCCCCTAACGAGTCTGTCTTTTGCCCCAGACCATAACCGGTGAGCACCCCTCCCTGTCTTTGCCTCAATGCATGAGCCTTTTGTTTTACTTTCTCCTACCCATTCCCGAAGGGAAAGGTTTGAGTGAGCAGCTGCATGGTGCTCAGTTGCTCTCTGAGCTCAAACCACAACATTCACTCTGGCAAAGAAACAAGGGCACCTGCAGCTCAGATTTTTCAGGGTTTTAGAGAGGCAACAATTGTCATGATATTAGAAAATCCATTCCAAAAATATTTTGTCATCAAAGTGTTATAAGTGTTATCTTTTTTTTTTTTTTTTTTTTTCTTGTTCTTGCTTTCTCTACACCCTCCTCTGTTACTCCCTTTTCTTGGTAGCGTTTATCAACTGTCAAAAGCAATTGTACAAGATAAATCACACTTAAGAGGCTTTTGTCATAAGTGTTTAAAAATGTTGTAATAATACAATTCAAAACCAGAATGTTGCTTCTAAAGTCAGCCTTTCCAGGCAAGTTATTTCCCACGGGACTTTTTCAAATAACAAAAATCTAAGTCTCTCTTTACCAGGTAAACAGCGTGTGAATCCATGCCTGAATGGGGAGCAGGGTCAACAAGATGGAGATGCTATTTCTAAAAATTATTTTGTAGATGTGAGAACTGTTCTGACATGAAGTTATAATAAATAAGAAAGAAGATTCAGAAGCAGAAAAAAAATGGCTAAAACTTTGAGTATAAAGTAGATGCAGAATAGCTATTGATCAATTGAATGACAATTCTCCTTTATGTAGAAATTACAAGTAGATTGCAGCTACAAGTATAGGGAAAGTTCTTCAGGAATTCTTAACTGTCTTGACTTGGAGGAAAAGTGAAGAGAACATTTTCCACTGAGTATGTATCTTGTGTATGTATTTTCAGTAACCGTGTGGAAGCCTGGACTAGGGATGTTGACTTCCTGCTCCGGCAAGAAGGGAGACCCATGGTAAATCTTACTGGTGATAGGAAGCGTGTGCGAGTGATGGAAGCAGATTGGCGGAATACAGATAAAGCAGTAAATTGGCTAAAGGAAGAAGCCATTAACCTTAGTGAACCGTTTGTTCTTTACTTGGGACTAAATTTGCCACACCCATATCCATCACCCTATGCAGGAGAAAATTTTGGATCCTCTACATTTTTAACATCTCCATATTGGCTTGAAAAGGTATATGAAGATGAAATTTAAATATAAATTTATTTATAATTGTACTTACTATGAGCAGTATTTTATTCCTCACATGATTTTTCAAGTCCCACCCAGTTCTGGTATTTCAGTACACAGTAAGAAATTACTTGGATGAGATGTTAGATTTCTGATTTAAGTCTAAGCAAATAGAAGTGAGGATTCTCTGTCGTAGGAAAGGGTTTGTTAGCAGTAGTCACAATCAATAAAGAAATTTGGAGTTCAGTGGCTGGAAACATTAAGTGGAGATTGAAATTTTTGCTATACTTAGCTGTAACTTTTTTTCAGTAATGGTCTGAAGTTCATTGTTTATGACATTCTGTATAATACTTGTTATAAGTGATGCTATATTTGATCATTCTGTCTGAGTTTTATAGTGAGAGATTGACTTTTCTTACAATATGAACCTAGAACGTGAAGTAGTAAGACACAGCGGAAGGCCCTCTTTTCTGTTAACTTCTTTCCATGCTATTATGGCTTTTCAATGGTTTTAGAGTGTGGAAAAGTCCCATTATGTCCATATGTGGAAAGCTAACAGATAGCGCTTCATTCCAAAGAAGTAGTAAATATTTTTTTTCTCTGTCTTGTGTGGTCTCCAGATGCCATTATCTGTCATAAAAATTTAAATGGGTTACAACAGCTTTCACTGCATAAAGGCATTAAGATTCTCTGCAGCTGAAGAACTGAGAATTAGGTTGAAAAGATTTTATGCTTCCTTTGAAAAAACACATACACAACTTATATCTCATTTGACCTTTTCAACTGGGGAACTGCAAAATCTCTTTTTCTGAGTGCAACAAAAATACAAAGACATAGGAAAATGGGTATACAAATGAAGGTTGAGAGATGTGAATTTCTTTGTAATAGTGAGGGTTGTGGGTTCTTTTCTTCCAGGGATAGGGAGAAATTTGTGAGGAGAGAAGCATGGGGGAAAAATCCTTCATTTGCAGAAAACAAGATCTAGCACTGATATCTCTGACAAATTTTTGTCATCCTTAAACCAGTTAGAGTTCTTGAGCTGCATAGTTTATTGAGGTCCTTTCTGCCACTACATACACGTACTCAGTTATGTGACCCACATTTTACCGTTTCTTGACCATTAACTGATTCTTCTGGAATGTATCTGTGTTTTGACCATGGAAGAAGTAGTGTTTGAAAATGGCAGAGATCAATCTCATGAGGAAGTTTGAGTGCATAGATGAAGAACTTGAATTAGATTATGTTTACTGTGGAGCTAATACAGAATGGAGTATCAACATGGTATGTTTATGAAACCCTGTGTTGTTAAGCAGATGGTCCCCTCTATTTTGCACAAGGTGGCACTTTTTCAGGGCATGTGGCTTCTTTCCTAGCTATGAATTATTGCAGACAGGCAAAGGGATTATGACTTTGTGAATCCTTAAAGCCCTGTAGAAGAGGGTTCAGCCTTCTGACAAATTGTGGATGGAGAGGGACATTTTTTGCTCCCATTATATCTTAAGCAACTAATAAATAACATTTGAGGAGTCCAAAATGTGACTACATAGCCAAGGGCCTTCAGTAAGAGGAAGATGACTGAAGCAGTTGTCTGCTAATACTTTATCTTCCATGATTTCTTCTTGCAGCCTATTTTCTATAGAGCCTAAAGAAATGTAGGTTTTGGTATGTCTGTTTGAGTATTACTAAGCTGGGTTTTATCCCTGTGGGCATTTTATCTCCTGCTGTCTTACCAGCTGTTTAGCTGCCTGTCTCTTCTCCCAAGTAACAAGTGACAGGATGAGAGGAAATGGCCTCAAGTTACACCAGGGGAGGTTTATGTTGGATATTAGGGAAAATCTCTTCACTGAAAGGGTTATCAAGCATTGGAACAGGCTGCCCAGGGCAGTGGTGGAGTCACCATCCCTGGAGGGATTTAGAAGATGTGGTGCTTAGGGACGTGGTTTAGGGGTGGAGTTGGCAGTGTGAGGTTGGGCTCAGTATTAAAGGTCTTTTCTGACCTGAATCATTCTGTAATTCTATGACTTAATACATCTGCTAGATAACTCAAGAGGGAATATTGACAGTTGTGGAAGGTGGAACTTTGTGGGTAATGGAACACACGGCTGTAACAGCACTGGTGGTCAAAGATACACCATGTGCTTGACAGACAGACACCATGCTAGTCGCTGCCCAGACAGCTCTTAGTTATCCATGCCACAACTAGGAGCAAAACCGAATTGGGTTCAGCAGGGGCCAATACTTAAATTGCTACACCAATAAATAGGGATGTAATGCTCCTAGGGACAACTTTGGTCTGATTGCTTTTGTACTGCGTGGAGCCCCTTGGATGGTAAGTGTGCCCATATTTTATCAGGAACCAGTGCTGCCCGTGTTTGGGGCCAGCCCAGGCGTGGAGCCCTGGGAAGGTGCTGCACAGGCACTGGAGCTGCTGTGCCATAATCTAGGTCTCAGCTCTGTTAGAGAAGATTTTCAGAGATAAGTGGGAGCAACAGGTGTGGTTTTATTATTTAATAAACTTGAGGTTTTCCTACTGAGCTTATATCTTTGCTATGTAGTTTGTGCTGTAAGACTACAATATAGAAGTAATTAACGCTGTTAAATGCGGCACTTAATTAAGGGTATGCTTACAAGTATGACTGCCTAGGCTAAATGTGTATCTCAAACTTTGAGGCTCTAAAGCTGGCACTGTAGCACACAGTATCTCTGGCTATTCCAGTTTCAATATACAAATCCAGCATTATTTGTAACCGATTAGCTCCTGCTTTTTAGTTTCAGACTGATCTTACACTTTACAATTAAATGGATTGACATCTGTAGAAACAAATAGAAAAGTATTAGAAAATTGGACTAATGTAGAGAGTTATTTTTATCACCGTGTCAAGACCTGTCATCCACTGCTGTGGAGACCTTCCCAGCTGAAGTGAATTTCCATGTTGTTCTGTAGGCTCACATAACACCTGATATTTTTGATACATATGGTTTATAGTTATCCCATAGTTAATGAGACACTATGCTGATGCTTCTGTACTTACTCTAGAGTACAGTTCTAGAAGGTTGTTCTGCAGTATCTCTCTTAAAAAAAGACATCAGGTGGTAAAGCACATATTTCTGGCTCCAGGTCTTAGTTTCTAGTTGATTTTTATAGCTCTCTTTTAAAATGACTTGACACCTGTGGAAGCAGAGGGGAAGTATGGAGGAGATAGCAGCACCATGTAACAGGTAAGCAGCTGGTGTTTCCTGCATTACAAAATGAGAACAGTGAATTTATGCTAAAAAATTTTAAATTAAATCTATTTTTTAAAAATTTGTTTAATTCAGTTGCTAAAGTAATGTTAATTTCTTCTTATTTTAGGTAACTTATGAAGCCATTAAAATACCCAAGTGGTCTTCTCTTTCAGAGATGCATCCAGTAGACTATTACTCATCTTACACCAAGAATTGCACAGGAGAGTTTACAAAGCAAGAAGTGAGAAACATTAGAGCATTTTATTATGCTATGTGTGCAGAGACAGATGCCATGCTGGGTAGGTAATGTTTCATTATTCAGTGGGTTTTCTTGTTTAGATTTTTTTTTAAGAAAATGCTGATAGAGTTGGTCTGGAAAAAAAAAAACAGTTCAGACCTGGGAGTAGGTCATATGGATGTTGCTTAATCAGTCTATGTGATAAATAACTGGGTAGCTTTTAAGGCTATTGCAAAGTGAATTCAGAGCAGTCTGAAAAGTGATCACAACCACTAGTCAGAGACCCTGTAAAAGCCCATGAACTGCAGCAAAACATTGTACAAGAGGAACTAAATACTCTTTGATTTGATTAAGTGCTAACTGAAATAATGGAAACGATTATGAAGGGGACAGACCAGCAAAGCAGAGCTGGAAGGAAAGATAAATTTTAGGGCATAAGCAGTTTCCTTAGAGATTGATTTCAAATGTGTAGACTGGGTGACAGCCGTTACACATAAACTAAACAATAAAGTTACCTTTGAAGTCTCCCTTAGTAGCATATTATTGAAAGTTAGGGAGAAAAATTAATTAGGCATTCAGAAATCTTCCTACTTTGCAGTAAGGTCTACATACATAAAAATTATAATGCAAATTGGTCTTCATTTACAGTATTTTATTTCTTAATTTGAAAAGTGGTCGTGGAAGAAGAAGAATTTCATTGCATGCTAATATGAAATTAATGAGTAAATAAGCTATTTTTTTTAGCAATGCTAGAATGATAAAGTAATTTGAAAGACACAGACTTACTCTTCCACATTTTATGGAAGGAAAGAGATCAACAGGAGCTTGACAGTTTTAGGGAATTAAAGTGTTGCAAAGTATGGAATTACCACAGAATCATAGAACGGTTCAGGTTGGCAGGGACCTTACAGATCATCTAGTTCCAACGCCCCCCGCCATGGGCAGGGACACCTTCCACTAGAGTAACTGCACTGGGGTTTAATTTGGTAACATATTTTTAGTTTTTAACTAGTCTGTTTAAACAAGAATCATTCTGGTGTTTTAATGTTAAAGCTACGTAAGTGCTTTGTTTAATTACCAACTTCACTGATCTTGGCCCTGTGTTTGTTGCACAAATCTATGTGTGAGGGGCTCCTGTGGGGATGTGGCCACAGGAAGGAGCAACTTCCACTGATTATGTGTGAGGTGGATACTGTCAAGAGTCTTTCACCCTAATTCTAATGTCAGGGCTTCTGCTGGCCTATTTTACTGCTGCTGAAATAACATTTATTACTTATGCTAGAAATTAAGCAAAACTGACAATAGCAGAAATGCAGCTTGTCCTGTGGTGCATCCTTGCCTTTTGAAATGTTTATGGTTGTTGTTCAGTGCCCTTTACACTTTGTTGGGAGCCAGACCCTTGCAACTCATTGGCGACTGTACATTATTCTGGGCTGAACATTTCAGGCGCTGCCTTCTGTGGCAGAGAGTTTCCAAACCTCTGACTGGGATTCCTCAGGGTTTGCATGCTGCTTTACAGGTACAGAAGTTGGGAGGAATATTTTGAAGGTGTATCTTTTTTCTTGTTGCAGGCGAGGTTATTTCAGCTCTGAGAGATACTGGGCTTCTTAAAAAAACAATCGTCATATTCACTGCAGATCATGGGGAACTTGCTATGGAACACCGGCAGTTCTATAAAATGAGCATGTATGAAGGAAGTTCCCATGTTCCTCTTTTAGTTATGGGGCCAGGTGTAAAAGAACAGCAGCAAATACCAAATGTGGTATCTCTCGTGGATATATATCCTACTATGCTTGGTGAGTTAAGGGAGTTTCAAACTAAAATCTTTTTTCTCAGTTACAGTTATTATTATACATTTGTATTATAGTAAGAATTATGTTTTCACTTTGTGAGACAACGTAGCGACACAACAGGAGATAACAATTTATCTGTGGAGCATACTTACAGACTTCACACAAAATGCAAAAAAATTACATAAAAATTACTGTTACTATCATCAGCATAATTGCAGTGAATGTTTTTTATCGTCTTTTTTTAATAACAAAAAATCTTATATATAATCAATCAGATGCATTTTAGATATGAATAATCCTTGCTAGCCTTCATTCCTAACAGTTTACTGTAGAAGTTACAGTGTAAATGCATCCAGAGATGAATTTAAACTTGAAAGGATGGCAGGTTCACTAGTTTATCAAAGGAATGTTCTTTATGAAGGGTCACATGGAAGAAACATGATAAAGACTTTGTATAGGAAACATACAATTGGTCTGGGCAAGCATAATAGATATATAGTAATGGATATCCATTATGACCTTCTTGGACATGGAAATACTCATTATGGGGCATAGAACCATATGGAAAGAACTGACGTCAAATTACATACACATGGATGGAAATTACTTTTAAGATTAAATTTTTGAACAATAACCTGTGGTGAACCGTACAGGAGATGAATCTTACTGGAACTAAACATTAGGTGAAGTTGGCATTCGAGGCCTTTATCTGGGATCTTTTAGGCTACTGATCAGAAAAATGTTCTTTTCAAGGCAGTCTACAAAGCTTGGTCTTTAAGAAGTGTCACTTGTACACTGCAATTGCCTGAGAGAACATGGGACAGTAGATAAAACTGTACTCCTAGCAGTGAAATTCAGTGAAAAACCCTTTTCTGTATTAAGTTGATTCTCTAAAAACAGAACAGAAGATACTCACCTGCCTGTCTCTTCTCAAAACTTTTGAACCAGTTATGCAGTTGAAAATAGGATATAATCTGAGTAGCTTTCTCTTCTAAATTCTGATATAAAGTCTTTTATATATATATAAAGTAATCTGTATTAGATATGGCTCTTATATATGTTGCAGTATGGTATGTAGAGTTAAAAATCTCTTTTTTTCTCCTCTGTGTGCCATTTCCCCATATGACATAAATGGTCAGGTGGTTTAACAGCCTTCCTTCTTGTTCTTTTCCTCCTTTTCTTTTTCCTTCCAGAACTTTGTATTTATAAGGCCTTTCCTTCTGTTCTGGCAGTTCCCCTTTCCTGTAATCTGAATGTCAAAAAAGGCACATACGTCAAGATGAATGTAAAAACATGAAGGATCATCTCTGTCATCTAGTATCAATTCAGGCTGCATGCTACTGCTGACTAGTGAGGAAACAGATTTCAAGTCTTTTTGTGATAAATGTAATCCCTCTGCTTTGGGTTGTCTCAGGGCAGTAATCTCTCAAGACATCATCCAAATGCTTTGCTCGAGACTTCCTCCTTTACTGACTTTGAGATTAGGTGCACCCTGTAGCAAGGGCACTCCAGATGTTTTGATTCCAGCAGAATCTGTGTGATACAGATAATTCAGCCAGAAGTCATTTTTTAACAGGATGTAGCATAGCCTTTCCTCCAGACAGCACTGGCTTTGTTGGTCTGTGTGGAAGTACCTTCGGGTCTCTGTTGGAAACGCAGGAGCTACTGAAGGTGCCAGCCTGGAGCGTTGGCATGTGGAGAAAGCAGTTACTGCAACTAACAGCATTACTGGATTAAGATGTCAGAGGAGCAAGGCCTATACCCCTTTTTAACTTGTTCAAATGTAGTATGTATTTGTTCAAGTTTTGAGTCCACACACTGGAAGCTGCTGGGTTTACATGCTACAGGTCTTCCTAGTGCTTATTCAAATGCTGGCCTTTTTATTTACTAGAGGAAGAACTACGGATTAGTGACAGGTATATATGCTGCAGAAGCAGAGGAGAAAAAGGAAGATACATGCTGATAAAGGAAAAAGTCACCTGTGGACAATTTATATGCACTGAGTATCACCACTCGGCATAGAACAGAAGATAAAATAGTACCACAGTACTCCGTGAAGTGTTGAATTTTGAATGGCTATATGCTGTGTTCAGTGGAGTGATTGAAAACAGCGATACTGTCATACCCTGTTTTTAGGACACACCTAAGATTAGGTAACATCCCTGGGATTCTCAAGTATGTTTTTCAGAATGTCTCAGAGAGATCTTTGCAGATGCTTGATATTGACCTGATCTTTGGGAGCTAGAGGCACTTGTGATGTAAATTGATACTGAGGAGCTTATTCAAGTTATAGCATCCTCTAGGGGCCGCCAGTAGGCTATAGAGTCATCCAGTGTTCCATACGTGCACTGTATTGGTACCACCTCTGATACCATCTTCATCTCCAGCCCTACCAGAGGAGCAAGTGACCCTGTTCCTCAGTTTCCCCATCAGTTTTAGTTGGTAACCATAATGGCCACCTTTTGTAAAGTGTTTTGTTATTCACCGGTGAAGAATGCTAGACAGGAGCTTAGCACCATTATTATCAAAGAAATGCATGGTTAGACCATGTTGGATATGAAACTTTTAGGATCCTTTCATGCTCTGACAATCTGTTTCTCTTGCCTGACGTAGTCAGAGCAGAAGGGAAGGGCATAAAATCATGATTGGAAAAAACAAACAAACAAACAAACAAACAAAAAACACCACCCATCACTGGAGGCTATTGCAATCAGTTTTAACATCTGTTAAAGACTGACTTGGACATAATTGATACTGCTTTTGGTCAAGGTGGTGGGGAGCTGACCTTGGTTCCTTAAAGCTTCTTTAATTGTGTATTTTGGGGTTCCTGTGATCTACAAGGAGAATAATTTGGAACGCATGTTTTATGACTGAAATAGAATTTATGTTCAGCGCCTGTAGCATTACATTAGTCTTTCCTAATCATGGTAACTGCAGTACCGTTTTGACTTTGTGTATCTTTGCTTAGATATAGCAAGAATTCCTGTCCCTCAGAACCTCAGTGGATATTCTCTTATACCACTGCTGCGTGAGAAGGCTGAAAACGAGGTGTCACCCAGAGGGCCCCGGCCCTCGTGGGTGCTGAGTGAGTTCCACGGGTGCAATGTGAATTCTTCCACCTACATGCTGCGAACTGGAAAATGGAAATACATCGCGTACTCGGACGGCCGTTCAGTACTTCCACAACTGTTTGGTATGTTACAACTTCTGTGTCCTAACTGACTCAATAACTTACTTAAATGCAAGTTGGCTCTTCACTGACTTTTTGTTTGTTCCAGACCTTACTGCTGACCCAGATGAGCTGACAAACGTCGCCATAAAATTCCCGGTAATTGTTCATTCCTTGGACAAAATACTCTACTCTGTAGTAAACTACCCAAAGGTTTCTTCTTCTGTTCAGGAGTATAACAAAAGACAGTTTATCATCTGGAAACAAAGTTTGGGTCAGAATTACTCAAATGTTATTGCCAACCTTAGGTGGCATCAAGACTGGTTAAAGGAACCAAAAAAATATGAGAATGCAATTGACAAGTGGCTTAGTCAAAGTACGTAAATAAAAACAACCTAGATTTAATATGACTGAGGATATGAAAACATTCTGCATTTGTAATCTTATACTGTGATTCAAGGGTTAGAATTATTGTCTTATATAAGCTACTGAAAGCAAAGATGCCCAAACAATTACTGCTGTGTGTTAGAAAGCCAGAAGCATTTTATATAACTAGCTGGCACAGCAAATCTAGGTTTTTACACGTTATACTTCTGTAACAGTTATGCACAGGAAGGGATAGTACCTAAGTACTAATTGCATGTATGGAATATTTAGCTCTTTGCAAAAATGCAGAGTATTAAGCATTAGAACTCAACAGGAATTTCCATTTCTAAGAACAAACTAAAGCAAGGATTACAAAATTTAGTGTAGTGGGGTACCAATTATGGTGGAAAGTGCTGGAGCCACCTTTGCATCAAGGCGGATTTTAAGCCCACAGTGGACGCACATTCATTCACCTTAGAGAAGCTATAGTGGTTAAAATATAATCCAAAAGTTAACAACTACTGTTGGTCTGAATGTAGATGCAGTTTATTCAGGTACTTATTATGTCAACATTCCTGTTTTATACATGATTGACTCTCCATCTTTTCAAGATCTGCCTTCTAATCTTTTGGTTTCTGATCTGGTACTTACTACTCCTTGCTGTTTAAAATTTCATGGTAGGCATTGGCTACTAATTGGACATGTGTGTAAGTGAAGAGGAATCTGGTCTCTGGTCACTGCCAGAAATTAAAAAACAAACCAAACAAACCCAAAGCAAAACCCTCTGACCAAACTGTGAGTAGAGCAGTTCTCTGAAAAGGGATGGTGTGATTAACATAGCACGAGATGAAAACTGCTTGTCTGAATCTCCATCATGCAGTTAGATTGTGCAGGTAAATGTGTTAATGTGCATCAAAGAGTGGAGAACTGGAACCTGCAATGTACATAGAGGAGATGCAATTGTAGCTTTCAGGAGAACTTAACGTAAAAATACCATTTCACATTTTTCCAGGGGTGTGACAAAAAAAACAAAGCTGTTTTGGAAGAAGGTAAGATTTAGCTAATAACTCTTCTGCTGAAGGAAAAATGTAATTGTAGCAGCACTTAGATTTGCTTATTGTTGATCACGGTTGTTGCTGCTATAGTAACAGTTCAGGATGACATTATACTTCATACCTAAATGCGTTCTGTAATGAAATACTCAGTGGTAGGAGAAAACAAGTAAAATAAACATGAAAAATACATGTATTTTCTGATGGCTAAGCACTCCCTATGCATTTCGGAAACAGCTTGCCACGCTACAGTTAGGTACATATGTATGAATGCTGTAGCTGTTTTATATTTTTGTGTTCATAGAACATTAAAGCTTGCCTTCTACTACTTAGTGCTATGGTAGCATTTTTTCTTTTTTTTTTTGATAGGCAAGGAACAAATTAATAGTTAAAAAAACTTTGAAACACTGTAGCACATGTCATGATAATTTTTGCTAGAATAAGTTCAGACAGCAGTGAAATTATTTAGACAAAATCCACATCTTAGCAGTGTAATGTATAAGTTGCACACGTAAAAAAAATAAATATAGTCATATGAAGGCTTGTTCAGGCAGAAAAAGAATTTAAAAATTGATCACTTTCCAGAGGTCTGGACAGAATGAAGTATGTTGTACAGAACACAGTAAAATAAAATTGTGGTGAACTATATGTGTTTTGTGTTTGTGCTTTTTTTTTTTTTTTTTTTTTTAATGACTGTTTACATTACTAGGGAAAATTGTATTTTGTCAGTTCTGTGCTTTCTTTAAAGACAAGAGCTTTTGGGATGTACTTCCCCTCACAAAGCGTTAGGCTTACAAAAGTGCGGTTTGTGGTACTCCGTGAAACGGGGGGGAAAAAAAAAAATAATTAAAAAAAAAAAAACAAAAAAAAAAAAACAAAAAACAAATTGGGAAAACAAACTTCTTACCGTAGCTGCTTGCAACAACTTCTTGTATGACAGGCTGTTGTCCCGGGACAACGGGGGCAGGTTTGCAGAGGATGCGGGAACCCCCAGGAACGCGCCGGCTCAGGGAGCGGGGTTACCGTGTCGGGGGGTGGGGACGGCCCCTCGCCGGGTGACGCTGCAGCGTGAGCCCCCCGGGCATCGCGTCCTGAGCCACTGTGTCTAGGCTGGTGCTTCTTTGTGTATCTGGGCTTCTTAAAGTGCTCGTTTAAAAATAAGGCAGCGACTTGTTCGTTGAGAGCAAAGATTTTTTTTTCCAAGTTATTTATTGGTTTTGTATGAGCGTTTGTCCTGCAGAGTTGGAGAGAGACAGCAAAAGCCCCCCGGTGCCCCCTTCCTGCCTTCGTCTGCAATAAACAATCTACCTGTGTTGGTACGGGACTGAGCTAATTTGAGTCCAAGGCAGAATACATTAACCATGTGATGGTGCTCAGTTTCTCTGCATTATTATGACACGGATCAAACGAGGTTTGCAACACCCAAGCTTGGCCAGCTAACAAGGGAAAAAAATCTGCTTTCCCAACATGCTGAGCATGTTACGTGGCATTAACACTGCGGAGGTGTTGGGGAGTGAGAGGGAGAAGGGGGCAGGCTGGAATTCCAGCAGGGTCAAGCCTATTGATTAGATGTAGGCAAGTCAACCCAGCCTCCTGAGGTTTACAGGAAGCTACCAAGGGCATTGGCCGGATCAGCTTCTGAACCTTTCTTCTTCCCTTCAAGCGGTTACAAAGGCAGGAGAGGTACCACTGTCCTGGTGAAAAAAAAATGGGAGTTACTGTGGCAGGTGCAAGGTCCTAATGGTCACTGGAGAGGCCAAAGACCGCCACTGTGAATCTGCTGACAAATCACATTAAAATAATCATCTCCTGGCTTTGTCAGGATAGCTGGCCTGGTGAGTAAGGAAGAAATCAGTGGGGAAATCAGGACTTCGAATGCACAGTGGCAGTGGCCTCGCTGATCTGATCTTCCGCAAGCTATGGAAATGGAGTCTAGATAAAATTACTGTTAGTTAGGTTCACAACTGGCTAAAATCAGACTCAGTAGTAGATACCAGAGATTAAAAAGCCAGAAGACTGATCAAATAAGGTCTACAAGAATGATGTAGAACTGTTTGGTACTTTTTCAGTAACTTGAATGCAGGAGTAAGTGCTTTTTTGTTTAACATGAGAAAGTGCACCCTGGGAGAGCTATCAGTGCTTCTGAGAACAGCCTGAAATTCAAAAGTACTCTTGATTAGCTGGAAAAATGATTTGAAATCAATCAGGTAAAATGCAGCATGGGTTAATTAAAGGTCGAAATAAAAGGGAAGGGGAAAAACACTGAAATGTTGAACAACAAACTGTCTGGTCTGCAGTTTTCCAGAGGAGGAAAAAAAAAAAAAAGCAGAAGCCCCACACACCTGGAGATTTTAGAGAACCAGGAGCAGTGCATGAATCAACAGCATGCTGTGATGACAAAGGAAACAAGTGAGGTTCGAGGGTGATTTAAAGGAGCATTGTATGTAAGACAAAAGAGGCAGTTATTCTTCTTAACACCAGTGAATCCTCAGGGGCTTGCCTGCGCTTTGTGGCTTTGTCTTTTAAGAAGGACATAAACAGATGATAGAACAACTATAAATGAGGGACTTCTGAATCATATTAGATTTGTTTCAGCCCTCAGAAAAACACGGCCACGTCCTCAACTATGAACAAGGCTCATGTAAGAGCATGGCAAATGCTGCCACTCAGAGCAGAAAAAGAAGTGTCTTTTTCAGACAGGGCTGTTCTGATGAGCTGTTTGAAGGAAAAAAATAAGAATTCTTAGGTGGTTAAACATTAAAACCACCTGTAAAGTTGTCTAAACTCCATCACTGGAATTTATTAAAAATAAATTGAGAATATTTGTCAAGAATCGCCAAGGTGATCAGGGAGCAGGAACGAGTGCCCCCGGTGTTCTCTTTACAGCCCCTTTCTGCGTGCTGAGCGGGGGTTTAGGAGCCACCACTATTTATTTCTCACTGAACACTTCACTCCTGTTCACACAGCATGGTTTCAGCTTCAACCCACTTCTTCAATCACCCTTTATCAGCAGCAGTAGTGATGAGCGCGCGTGGGCTATCGTAACGGGGTTCTGTGGAAACGCCACGCGAGGTCACTGCTTTTGGCGGTGTGTCATCTTCTGGGGAAAGCCACCCCTCTCGGAGGAAGCCTGTTGAGGCTGAGGTGCCACGGGCTGCCTCAGGCAGCATCTCGGTGCCTCTGCCAGCTGCTGGCACAGCACGAGCTTTGATACAGGGCGTGATACCCGTAGGCAAGAGTGAGACTCGGAGAAAAGAAATAGAAGATGCCTGGGTAGGTCGGTGAGAGCTAGAGAGCAAAGAGCCTCAGGTCCCGTGTCCGTGGGCCAGTGCTGAGTTGTCACTCGGAATAAGCGAGGAAAAGCTGGAGAGCCAGCGAGACCCTGCACACGTAGGAGCCTTGCCCCGAACCGACCTCCCAGTGTCCGCGCAGAAAACCACAGCCAGGGCTTTTGATGGGGGAGGAACAGCTTCACGCGATCGCACCAACAGCAGTTTTGAGCTCATGTTCAGCCCCTCGGACCCCCGGGGGGGGGTGTCAGACCGGGAACCCACCGCGGGCGCGGGGATGGGGGGGAAACTGCTCTGTCAGGTATTGGTGGGCTCCCCCCCCCCCTCCCCGGGTCCCACAGACACGTCCAGCAGGCACAGAGCTCCCGCCGCTACCTGCTCCGGGTTGTCTGTCCCTTTCACACACGTGGGCCATCACCAACGTTCTGAGGGTACCGACACGCAAACATTGTGCATCGTTCGTGCCCAGCCCTACAGAAACGGAGCCTTCAGACCGCGGGAAAAAACGTAGGTTCAGCTTAATTTGTAGTGTCAGGCTGACAAAAAAATAGCTGGTGAGGTGGGCGCAATGGAGATCCTGTGAATACAACCAGAGCCAGCTGAGAAGGATACAGCCTTACAGCAGCATTCCTTCATTGCTCTGCCTTAAAACATGCTAGGCAGGAATAAGTATTTACAAGATTTACAAGCAATGATTTACAAGACTTTTGGCACGAGCGGGGGTGTGTTTTATACACGTACACCCCATTGCAGTGTGCCTGTTGCAGCCCCCTGCTCAGTCTGTACAGCTAATTAGTTAACTAACACAAGAACTAGAATGGCCTGCCTGAAACTAAGTAGTTTCATAGTGGATTTAAACAACAGCAATGACCAAAAAAAAAAAAAAAAAAAAAAAAAAGCAATTTCTTGGACTGACCATGACCAGTTTTATTTCTGAATGAGGTATCATGAAATCCATGACCAAAATACTCATATGGCTTTGTAAGGACAAGTTGGGCTCTGAATGGAAACAACGTTCCAGCACTTTGCATAACAACAGCCATCCAGGTGATTTTGCCCTCTTCTGTAAGCATGTTTGACATGAAAACACACCCAGAAAAGTTAAAAAAAAAAAACAAACAAACAAAAAAAAAAGTATGTATATATCTGCCAAGCTCAGCCGATGTTAATGTCAAAGACCAGGGGCAGGGTCCTGCGGCAGCCCGGGCGGTTCCCAACGCACAGCCCAGCCCCGTCCCGTCCCCTCGGGGGGGGGGGGGGGGGGGAAAAATGGCCATTTTAACTTGCTTTTGATAGTCAGGTGATTCTCACCAGCTCACCTATCTCTGGATCCACACCTAGTGCCCATGACTGTCCTGTTTAAAGTGGAGGAGAAAGCAGATCTTCGTTTGTCTGGTTCCAGAGGAGAAGGTGACGTTGGGTGAAATCCACCTCACTTTGGCGGTCTGGTGCCCTTCCCTTATGCTGGGTCCTGTCCCAAACTCAGAGGACTCCCCTAAGCAAAAAACTGCTGCCTCCTCCTGAGCTCTCACTGCTTCCCGGGCTGCTCTAGGTTGGCATCGCTCATGTTCTGATCATATTTGGCAGGTACATCTCCACTTCATGGGTGAGGAGGTGGCCAACAGTAAGGGGGTCTAGTTACAGGTCTTTCATGGTGAGAAGTCCTTAACTGCACTCCTTTTCTAAGGGGAGAAAGTCTTTTGCCGCTGTGAATTTAACAAACTCAGTTAAAATTAGTGTCAAGTGCACGTTGCAGCAAGGGCTTTCTTCTGGGGGACCTCCGACGTGCCACGGCAGTTCTTCATTCGCAGCTGGCTGTAGATAAACATGCAAATCTTGACTGTAAAATGAAGCTGTGGGCTACTGATTGCTTGCGTCAGTTGGGCCGTGTAAGGCCCACAACGTGCTGATAGTCTGAGCCAGGTTGCAGAGTGTAGTGCCTGGATAATTAATGTGTAGGAAATCCAGGCTGACTGTAGAAATGTCATTGCTAAATGAGCTGGAGGTTTGGTGCCAAGTCTGATTTTAATATTCATTTGGACATACATATATATGTGTGTGTGTTGGTGTATGTAGATACAGGTATGTGTGTGTGTCCATATTTCTATATGCATATGCATATAGAAACACAATGTTTTAGAAGTGTCTTCATAGGAGCGTTGCTAACTACAAGCTCCTGCATTTCAAGATTTCGGCCAATTTGGGAAGTTTATGGGCAGCGTCAGCGAAAAGGTGGTTGTGAAAAATCAGGGATTTCCTGCTCTGGTTCTTGTGGTTAGCTTGCTACATGCTATGCTTATTTTCCAAATAAAATTTTAAGCGTGAACGCCTCACTGGGTTGTGCTGTGAGTCTGGCAGTGACATTTCACTTTCTGGGTAAGGCTGGGTGGAAGTCCCTGTGAGCTGGGAAGCAGAGAGCCGCTCCTTCCGTGGGGTGAGGTACAAATCAGAAGAGAGCCGGCCTCGGAAGCGGCACGCCGTTGCTCGTACCAGCCTTCCCGGCGTAACGGCTTGGGAGGGAGCAGGCGGCTGCTGATCCCCAAAAAACCCGTAACGTCGCGCGCGGCCCCGAGCAGGGCTTCGTCCCCCCGTGGAGGAGGTGGCGGCGGCCCGGGCTGATGAGGAGGATGGAGGCAGGAGGAAGCTGGAGCTCTCTTCGGCTGTTATCAAGCCAGCCCCAGCGCGTCCCCGCTCCTTATCAGCCCCCGGCAGAGCTGTCCCCTGCCCCGCTGAGCCTCCACGCGTCCACCCCGCCGTGGGTCGCGGCGTCACGGCGTGCGCGTAACGCGGGGGCCGCGGCGCTCGCCGCCGACACCGGTGAGCGAGGCGGGACGGTCGCGATAGGCACGGCGAGGAGAGGCAATGCTGGACCTCGTGCTTCTGGGCCTCCACTTCTTCCTCTGCTTCCTCATCTCCGCGGCGATCTGGCGCGGGAGCAAGGTACGGCGCGGCTCCGCGGGGCTCCGCACCCCCCCTGCCCGAGGGTCCCCCCCCCCCGCCCGAGGGTCCCCCCCCCCGCCCGAGGGTCCCCCTTCAGCCTCAGGGCTCGCCAAGACCCTCTTCAGCCTGATTTTCTGAGGAAGAGAGGGTAGCATGGCTGCACTGGGGATTGGGGGGCAACTGGAGCACTGTAGCTAATTGTAAGCAAATTTAATAGGAGGGCAGGTTCCGTGGTAAAACTACTCATGTCCTCAGCGGGGGGGAGGGAGAGACTATTACACATTTGAAATGTGGAAGAGGAGGAAGGGAAAGGCAGACACATTTGCTAAAAAGTCCGGGTTGAATACAGCTTCTAAATAAACATTTTTTTTTTTTTTCTGTTTTGCAGGTCAAATTTTTTAATCAACTGGTATCAGTTTGTATTTCTAGCCATAATATTATTTAAAGAATATTGGATTGGGATGTAAATGCTGCCCATTGCATAACTAAATTGTACAGTAGTCTACATTTGCCATCCTTGTGTTTCTTTGCACGTAGGTTTTGTGGGGAGGTGGCGATTAGCGTGCAGAGTAAATGAATAGTGATTGAGAATTTATCTTGCCTCAGCCTCAGGTATCAGGTTTGCAACAGCCGGTTTTCCTAGCCCCGGTTCTGTTAATGAACACGTTGGCCAAACATTATCACCAAACTCCTGTGCTTTACGTCGTGTGCATGTTGATAGTCTTTTACTAAAACTTCTGCTCCCGTCACCTCACGTGTTGAACGGGTTGGGGTTTTCTCTGGGATCGAGACATCCATTCTACACGTGGAAATCCAAACGTGAATTGCTTTCTAACTGGATTTTGGGATTTTTTTTGTGTTTTAAGGATGTGGATTTGCACAGCTCAAGCCCAGGAACTGCTGAAATGGAGCCAGATGGTCTTATATTAATTGGCAAAGAAGATGACATTAAGAAGTCCCAAAGAATAACAGCCAAAGTCAATGGCAGAGAAGTTGTTGTTTTCTACCATGAAGGGAAATTTCATGCGTTGGACTCTCGCTGCTACCGTAAGATACTTACACATATGATCTCAGGGTTGCAACAATTAAGTATGAAATCTTCTGTATAAATTAATACTGTGTTCTACCATGTTTCAGATGAAGGAGGCCCTTTATGCCTTGGAGAAATAGAGGTACGTAAGCAAAATAAAAATAATGTAGCAGCATAGAATCATGTGAAAACTCTAATGCATTTTTAAAATACTTCTATGTGAACATAACATAGAAAGAAATGGTTATGTATGTAAATACTAGGCAGCCATAAAGCCAAATCACCAGACACCTCTTTTGTCCTAGAGATTCTTCCAGGAGAAGATTCAGAAGCCAATAACTTGCTATTTTTATCTTCTTTTCCTTCTTGCAGGATATCGATGGTCAAGCATGCATTGTTTGTCCGTGGCATAAGTATAAAATTACTTTGGAAACAGGAGAAGGATTATACGAAGGAATAAACCCTTTGGAGCCATCACCAAAACCACAGTGGAAGTCAAAAGGAGTCAAACAAAGGATTCATAAAGTCACAATAGACAATGGAAACGTTTATGTGAGTCCTCCAGATTTGTCTGTAAGCTTTGACTCCGATTATTTTGCTGACAAGCACAAAAATAGTGGTGATTTAGCTGCGGAAAAACAAAGCAATTCACAAACAACAGAATAAGTCATGGCCAGAAAGCAGAATCCTAGTGAATGCCCCAATGAAGAAAGAACCATTATCGTGAAATAAAAATGTACCGTGGCTGTGAAGATTGTCTTCAGATTAAACTCTAGCGCTAATGTTAACTTAAAGCACTGAAACACATAGAATTGAGCAAGATAAGAAACTCCATTGTCAGAAATGTGACTGATCTTGTGCCAAAGTTTTTTTTTTTTTTTGCACGTGCATTTGAAAAAGACTTTTTTACAGCAGAATGCTTCATAATATTTGATATTTTAGAAATCCTATTTTGATAGAATTATTTTGATTTTTAGGAGGGAATGTAGTATATTACAGTTTATAAAATACATTATGTAGTTTAAGGCAAATAGTCAGGTGTAAAGGTTATGTTTATATACTTAACAGTTTATACTTATAATGCCTTCGGTAGAAATGATATGGAAATTTTAAACTTTTTAGATAGGCAAACAATCTCTAGATGTGTATTAAGCACCACAACGAGAAGTACAAAACTTGATCATATTTTAGTGACTTCCTTCATGCCTATTTGTGTATTGCTACCATGAGTCCACAGAAAATTTATTTTCTTTCTCCTCGCTGAACTCATTTTGGTAGTCGATCAAATAATGCGACAAGCATTTGTCTTGTATGGCTTGTTCTCCTGAATTCTGTTGGATAAAGAGGAAGCTGCTGGGTAGAAAAACCTGATACATAACACAGTGGCTCTGGTTTGGTTGGTTTTACTTACTTTAAGTGCATTTTCATACATTCCTTTGAAAAAGTGTGCTTTCTGCTTAGAGCCAGAAGTTAGGTGTCTCTGTGTGTGCTCACTGTATAACATCAGATTTTCTCTGATAAACCCTTCCAAGAAAGTTTCCCCCCGAGCTGTGCGGGGCAAGGGTGGGTGCCCCTGCCCAGCCTGCGGGGTCCGGAGCGCACAGACACCGTGCAAGCTCTGAGCATTGTCTTGCGTGGCCACAATTGCTTGGCTGCAACACTTTGGGGTGCATTTTGGGGGGGATTTGTTGGCCATTCGCAAAGATCGGTCATAATCGGGTTCAGTTTGAAGTTGCCTGGTCTCTGCCTGTAAGTTTCTCTTGTGCATGCGGTGGGCTGCCTTGTTTTCAAGTAGGTCTGTGCCAACACCATTGTTCGTATAAATGTCTTTAAAAGTAGTGAGGCATGGGGAGGTATCAGAGGAAAACTTCTGCGCCCGATTGATTTCAATGGAAAAAGCAAAGCGGACAATCAGTTTATTTCACCCCATTCAGACCTAGATGTCTACCTCTGATCATGCCTCCTAACATTGTTTTTGTGGTTGACAGGGAGAAGTGGCACCTTCAAAGTGCGGTTGACCTGACCTGTTTCAGTTTTGTGTTTTATAAGAACTACAGCACAGAAATGCTTTCCTTCTCCTCCTCCTCCTCCTCCTCCTCCTCCTCCTCCTCCTCCTCTTCCTCCTCCTCCTCCTCCTCCTCCTCCTCCTCCTCCTCCTCCTCCTCCTCCTCCTCCTCCTCCTCCTCCTCCTCCTCCTCCTCCTCCTCCTCCTCCTCCTCCTCCTCCTCTCGCTGACCACTCAGCCAGCCAGTGCTGATGAGATCCGATGGAAATGCCTCCTGTCAGATGAATCACATCTCAATCATCTGCTAGAAAATGATGTTACCTACTGACCAGTTTGGGGGGCGGGTGTTGTTTTTTTTGTTTTTTTTTTTTTTTAAGGAACACATACATTTCTCTCTTGCAGGCGCAGGGCAGGATGGTGGGGCGGGTGGGGAGGGATACGGGTGACTCTCCAAGAGGCCTGGAGCACACACCCCTTTGCAGAGAAGGATGGAGAATCTCTTCCTTCCCTCCCTCCCCACCCAGCTACCTGCGCCTGCAACAAAACTTAAGCATGGATGTCTTGTCCTATTGAGAGGCACAGATCATTAAAATAAAAGTATTGTAAGATCTCCAGATACACCTGCATTGACTCATGTGACTGCTTAGATAGTATTCTTACTGCTTTTTAAAGTTTTTTTAAAGCACTGCATTAATGTAAATTGACTATTTAAATTAATAAAGATGCAGTTCTATTTACAAAAGTACCAATAATGAGGAATATATACTATTGCCTGTACGGCATTTAGTAGAATGTTAGTAATAGGAAATCTCACCTGAAAGTTTCATGAACATGTTCATGTTAGTGGAAGAGTGCTCAGGCTTTTGCAGAATTTCATTTTCTGGATAAAATCCAGCAAAGTTTTTAATTGTATGTTTGCTGTTAACCATATGAAATCAGTGGAGCTGCACATCCAGGCTTAGATAAGTTCCTTTTCTTCAGTACTTCTCAAGCATAATAACTGTCTGCAAGCTTTTAAGGTGTTTTTGCTGTTACTTTAAACATGTTCTCATTCTCAGGGAGAGTGAATTAATTTAATATCTAAAGTTTGTCAGTTAGTTGCCTTTCATTTCAATTCTCTTGTTGATGATCACAGAAGAAACAGAGAATTATTAGCGCAGGTGTCTGTGAACAAAGGAGGGAGAGTTGGCTGGCTGTTAGATTTCCTTTTTTTTTTATTTAAATTTTCTCTTTAATTTTTTGACAGCAAAGAGCAAAACCTAGTGTGTTAAAGCTCCTACCTTTAAAAACAATTATATGGGTCATTCTGTTTTATTTGTCTGAGCTTTGAAGTGCAGCAAAAGGCACTTTTGGGAGCAAGGAGACCGAAGCAGGGTGGGGGACTGAGGGATGTGGCTGTTTGCAATTAGAGAGGAATGGTGGGACAAGGAGGGGGATGAGGGGTGTTTAAGTCAAGGCAGTGAGACTGGGGTGGCATTTAAGGGACTATGAAGAGACAGAGGGAATGTGTGGTTGTGGGCAAGAGACCAAAAAGTCACTGGCTGGGTAATTAAAGCTTCCTGTAGAGACGTGTTAATGAGGCTGATGTTAAGATCAACCTTCCAAATCATTCAGGAGGGGTGTTTCGTTGGTGATAGATTTGGGGGTTTAGCTTAATTTGACAAATGAGCAAACACCATCTGTTTTCCCATCATTAATCAGCCAGGCAAAGAACAGAGAAATATATTTTGTGCTTCGGCTTGAAAATTTTCATGATGACTCTGCGAGACATTCAGTCTCTGTAAGCTGCTTTCACAAGCAGCTTGAACAAAATAAACAAGTTATGTTTATCCTATCATGGAACCATCTTTTCAAGGAAGCCAGGTGAAAACTATTACTGGAGCAGTTTGGACTGCAGCTTGAGCCTTCACCTGATGTAGCTGCGCCGTGAGCCTTAATTAGACAATATTATCTGTAAGGCTGGATGCTGAATGTTTTCCTTCTGCGTGTAGTGCCTTGCTCTGCAATGTCCCCTGGGCTTTATGCCCATCAAATAGAGGACACCTTCAATGTAAAAAGTGTTGTAAAGTCAGGATTGAGAAGTTCATGAAGGTACCCCGTGTGGAGCACATATGTTGGTGAGAGCAGTCTTTGCAGGATAAGTCAGGGAAAAACATCGAGGTGGTAGGAAAAACATCTTAAACCCAACCTTTCACTGCTGAAGATCTTTTCAGGAGCGTTGTACAGCTCCCAATTTCATGCTTAATTTTGGAATTAAACCAGGCCTGAAGGTCACACCTGTGCTTTCCAGGATGATTAGGGAAAATAATGCACCTTGTTCCCCTGCTGATCACACGAAGGGGGGCTGCCGGAGTCAGCGCTCACCGGGTCCCACGTGTCCCATCGCTCTACCCACTGGCCTTGGCAGCTGCTCCCGAAGGTTACGGGGGGAAACAGGGGATGGGGAACGGGAATAATATTGCTGGAGGTGTGCTTGAGGCTCCGTGAGTGCGTGGGGAGAGGGGATGTGTGTGGGGAGGCTGCCCTTTGCTGGTTCCCTGACAGGCGCCGGCTCTGGCGCTTGAACTCCTAAAAGAGATGTTTGAGAAGTATGGTTTGTGGTTGCAAACCACAGCAGTCAGAAAGCCAAGGCTTATGAAGGAAAGACTACTCCAGAAATAGTTATCCCACATGAAAGTTATGGCAAAATGTGTGTTTACCTTACTTTTTCAAAAAACTTATAATCGCTTTAACTCTTCAGGTTGCAATGAACTTTTTCTTGAGGCCGTGGTTGACTAAAGACCCAGACAACACAGATTACAAGCAAAGGCAATATCTTTTTATTAAGTCAGCCACTGTAGTTGGGAAAACTACTGGAGCTTTTAGTCACACTGAATTAGGACTGTAGTGCTTGAAGGCTTTTCTGATTTTTAAATGTATATGTGTGATTTGTTTAATAGGATATTACCACTGCTCACAAATGTCCTGCCTTGATTTCAGTTAACATCCAAGACATACATACATCCCTATTCAAGTAAAAATCATATTTTTTTTTTTATCATAGTATATACTGATTATCCTGGTAAAATTAGGTGATTATTCGGCACAAATAGCTCCAGGAAAAAGCTGCATAATTCTGTAGCTGAATTTTGGGACAGGAAAGCAGAGCAGAGCAGCGCAGTGGTGGCCTTCCCCTGTACTGCTTATATGGCCTTGCAGTGTTCCTGGCACTCTACTGGCTCAGCACCCCAGAAACCAGCATCTGAGTTTGAAAAGCAGTAGATGTTGAGGATGAATTGCACCTCCCGGGAGGCTGTGTCACCTTGCAGTGCTCATGGTATTTTTCATGAGACTCAGCACTGAAAGAAAACCTGAAGCTCACTATCGGTTTGGAGATGCAGGTGTCCACATGAATTTTCAGTATCAGTTTGCATGTGCTAAGCGGAAAGGAGGTTTGATGTTAGCTAAATTCATGTGCAAGGCCAAGGGCAAGGTCCTGCCCGGGGGCCGGGGCGATCCCCAGCACAGACCCAGGCTGGGCCCTCGAGGGGTGGCTGGAGAGCAGCCCCGAGGAGAGGGGCTGGGGGGGCTGGGGGGGGGAAAACTGCCCGTGAGGCAGCCCCGTGCGCTGACAGCCCAGAACCCACCCGTGCCCTGGGCTGCAGCCAGAGCAGGGGGGGCAGCAGGGCCAGGGAGGGGATTGTCCCCCTCTGCTCCGCTCTGGGGAGACCCCCCTGCAGTGCTGGGGCCAGCTCGGGGGCCCCCAACAGCAGAAGGACCCGGAGCTGCTCGAGCGGGGCCAGAGGAGGCCACGGAGATGCTGGGGGGGCTGGAGCAGCTCCCCTGGGGGGCCGGGCTGAGAGAGTTGGGGGGGTTCAGCCTGGAGAAGAGAAGGCTCCGGGGGGACCCTGAGAGTGGCCTCCCAGGGCTTAAAGGGGGGACAGGAGAGGTGGGGGGGGACTCTGGGTCAGGGGGTGGGGGTAGGACGAGGGGGGACGGGTTTAAGCTGCCAGAGGGCAGATTTAGGTGAGATGTAAGGCAGAAATTGTTCCCTGTGCGGGGGGGGAGGCGCTGGCCCAGGGTGCCCAGAGCAGCTGTGGGTGCCCCCTCCCTGGAAGGGTTCAAGGCCAGGTTGGACGGGGCTGGGAGCCCCCTGGGCTGGGGGAAGGGGGCCCTGCCCGGGGCAGGGGGGGCACCGGGGGGGCTTTGAGGTCCCTGCCAACCCAAACTGTTCTATGACTCCGTGATTCTATGATTTTATGTAATATTGTATTCCTAGTTGTTTTTTCCATTTATTTTTTAATAACTGATAACTGATTAATTTTAACTATAGAAACAAAACATACTGGTATTTAAAAACGTGTGTTACTCCTGCATTGATCTCTTATCCCAACGGGCTTTGCTTCCATAATTTGGACAATGAAAGCTTTAATGGTAATTATTTGCTAATTTCTATGGACATCTTTTACAAAATTTTTCTTTGCTGAGTAGAATTGAAGAATCCTTTCTGAGAACATTCATAGCAGATAAATACAGTAAATCAAGATTATTACCTCATGTAGCCTGCATTTTAAAATTTAATCAGTCAGTTCCTTGGTGAATAATACTATCTGTACTTCATAGCTGTGAAACTGAGGCAGAAATTAACATTTGAAATGGTCCCTAGTTTTGGCGTAGATGAGCATTCCTCTAGGAAAAAAGCGTGAGTAGTGAAAATGAAACAAAAATACTACTATGTTTTTGGCATTTACCCAATCACTTTTCCCATATCTCCCCATTGCAAAATGGAAGCAAGAAGGAATCCAAAAGTTCCATTGGGCTAAACAAAATAAACGTGATTTCTTGTCTTTTTAAGTTCAAAAGTGGCAATACCAGGGCTGTTTTAAATCCTCTTTCTGCGATTTCAGGTAAGCAACATCGCGTGTAGTTGCTGCCCCTCGCAAAGGACAACAGTTGTGGTCCTTAATGGAGATGACTAGCTTTCCCATTACTTAAGCAATAACACGTTTAGCCACTTTTTACACGCAGGAGGCTTTTTTCCAGCAAGCTCCCGAACCCTCCCCGGGCCCGGCTGTGCAGAGCTCACCCCGGAGCTGTGCTCAGGACGGAGGGTTCAGCGTTTTCCTTCGCAGAGGGTCACCGAGTTGTGACGGAGTCCGTACACCCCTGAGAAGTGGCAGCTCCTGCTCTCGCTGCAAACGGGCCCGGTGGCCACCGGCAAAAAGCTGGAAATGCACACGGATGCTGTGTGTGCCCTGCTCCTCGGGCGACGTTGCTCGGGGTATTTTGCAAAGAGCTGGTGGGGCTGGACCTGCTGCAGGGTCCTGGTTGATCACAGAGGAGGATGGGGCTCCCCCAGACCCCACCAAGTCCCTTCAGAAAGGCGCTTTAAAAAGGTGGTGTAGAGCAACAGTGAGAATATCAGTTTATTTAGGCAGGGTTGTTCCAGGAGAAATAAAAAATTGAGCATCACCTTTGGGCCCCGGACGAACTCCCGGTGTTTAACCTAAAACAGGTTCCTGCAATGTCATCTCTATACCCCAAGAGCAACATAAATATTAGTAAAGAAGGAATACTGCTAATGCAGTCGCTGTCAAGGTCCTTCACATCTCACTCACCTCCAAGTGCCCTTGCAGCCAGGGACGTGGAGCAGCGGAGGGCAAGGTGCCTGACAGCCAGCAAACTTCAGGTGTTTATTTCTAAGGGGAAGAGCTGCGTTTCCAAAACAAGCAGCCCTCCCTCTTTGGCACAGCAGCCCTCGGCAGCGTGCACGTCTGAGAACCGACCGTAGCTGTGTCCTGCCCTGCTGGACGTGGCACTTGCATGATGATGCTTACTCTGCTGAGATGGGCTGTGAGGGGCCTGGGATGGTGCCTAGTCACAGGCTTCTTTTAATTTGGACTAAGAGGAGCTAAGGTATATGGCTATGCATATGTGTGCATATTATACAAACTTTCTCTGCAAATAAAGCTCTAGCTGCTAGGCTTTAGCACATGGTGAATGGCAGGTGAGGTAGCTGCAAGATCATTTCTTCATTCAGATGTTCATCCTTTGCAGATTTTGATAATCCAGGTTCCAATACAGAAACACAAGCCTTGTAATTTAAGAGTATTGTAGCAGCTGAACATCAGTTATTGTTTATGAGGGCATCACTTGGCAATACTTTCTGAAACAGTGCTTTCACTTGGCTGCAAAGCGCAACCTCAGCTGCGTTAGAATCCCGCCAGATTAACACACACAGTTCATCCTCTCCTGGTGTGATGCAGTAGAGCAGTTGCATCTCACACCACCTTTTTCCCAAATGCAAAACCATGACAGCCTTGAAGTTAGGGGCAAAACTTGCAGACCGATAAGAAGACTAGGAGATTTTTACAGAAAGTTTGTATGCCAAGGTATGGGAATCTCATACCTGTCCCTAATTAGTTAGTGCTTGCTGATCCCAAGGCAAGTTTAGCAAAATTCATTAGGTGAATAAAGACACAGGTGCATATGCTGTTTTGAAGGATTAAAGACATAATGTCCAGTAGTTTGCTGCTTTACTTATGCGTTAAATATTCTCTGACTGTTGAGCTTTGTTTTACCTCGATTGCTCTGTGTATGTCTCAAACTCTACCACTGTGATATTCAGGTTTACATTGAAAAACACATCACAATTTTCTAGCAAGATCAAAGGATAATGACCCCCATTATTCCTGGCAAATGAAGCAAAATTGAAATAAACGGTGCTTGTTAACTTCAGGTCCAGCCCCATATCTCTGAACCAAGATACTGAAAACCTGGGTGTTTGTTTGTTTGTTTGTTTTTCTGAGTACATAACAGCATTCAACTCTTTTATGTGAAACAACAACTTTCTTCAGTGATGGTTTCAGGTAGGCACTCTGTACTTAAATGAATTATATCATGAACTCTCAAGAAAGTGAGAAATTCATAGTTAGTCATTGCCCATTAAAATTTGTTTCAAGTGACTTGCCTAAATTTATTTCAGAATTCTAGCAAGGAAAAAAAATTTTTAACAGTAACCAGGAATTTTTCACGTCTATAATGACCTCAGGAACTCAAGCAGTAAGTGACAGCATACTGGAAAGATTTGAGAAGAGAAGCTTTTTAATGCTGTCACGGTCACAGCTGCTGTCCCCACCCCGTGCTATCACCTTGGTAATGGATTTGAGAGGCTTCATCCCCATTTCCTCTTAATCTGGGATGTAACGGGAGCTTTAAGAAGCTGCAGAGAAGAGGAGAAGGTGGAAGATGAATGTTTGTGGAGACCCAGGTGGCTTAATGGGAGCTGCAGCACTAAGGGATGACCCAGGTGCCCTCTGGTCCCCGAGCATCCCCCAGGCCCCTCGGGAGCAGCCGCGGCTTCCCGGGACCTGGGTGCAGGGAGAAACTCTGCTGGAGGTCTGGGGGTGAGGGGGGGAGGCCACGGTGGGGGTCACAGGCATACAGTGAACAATTAGTGTGCAGATAACGACAATAGAACGTGTAGCCTCTCAAGAAACAGAATTCCGTCCGCAAAATGTCTTTGGCGTGCTCAGGTTGTTCAGCTTTTATTTTAAACTTGCTTGAAAACACGCAGCTGTGGAGGTGCAAGGCGGTCTGGCCAGAAGGAAAGGAAAAAAAAAAAAAACAAACCAAAACAACCCCAAAGCAAAACCCCGATACGGGCAGTCAAATGTACATTAGTTGATTCTGGTAGAACGGAGTTTGGAGAAAGTCTGGGAGAGTCAGGTGGGAAATAATTGAACAAGAAATAAGAGCACAAGATCTCTTTAAAACACAGATAGCATTTTAACACCACTCTGCTGATGTTTCCCATTCTTACGATTAACTTTTTCACCTGCATTTCCCAAAATTAATGTTAATTACCACACTTTTAAGCCCCATTTTTACCATTATGCTTAATAATCAGAAATAAGTTTAAAAAAAGAATTTTGCTATCATTTATGGTATTACATAAGAGGCCCTCCTTCTAAAACATAAAAAGTGTCATTTAAGCTATATGCAAGACCTCTCAGAAAATCCTGTCATTCTTCTAGCTGGTGGCATTACATCCTAACCAGGTGTCTGGCATGATTTCCAGTTTCAAACCATCTGATATTACTGGCCCAAATCCACCAAAATTAGCGGTAGGACCTTATAATGACTTAGTAGATGAAATGATAATTACAATCTATTTTCTGGTAGATGGTGTCAAGAAAGAAATCAAGCATAGATTCATCTCTGCACAATGCAAGATGTTTCAGTGCTAATAAATGGCAAATACATTACCTTAAAACAAACAGTGCAGAATCTGTTTGAAGGTCTGAGAATTTTTATTTCATTAATTAAGATGCAGTATCGTTCAGAGATTTTCTTTAGGCTTGTTAAAAGCAAATACTGAGGCTAAAATAGCTAGGCATGGTATTTTTACACTTCGTTATTTCCTTTCAGTACACTAGATTAATAAAATGCCTTATTAATTCTGAGCATCCTTAGTACTTGTAATGAGATAGCTTACATCTGTGTTCTTACATCCCTTACTTCAGGCATCAAGACTTTTAGCTAACATCAGTGGCAGGTACTTGTTCAACATCAGATATGTGTCATTTATTTAGGTGCTTAATTTATACATCTATTTCCAAAAGTCCACATTACATAATGGGACCATGAATCTATGTGATCCTTCCTTTTGGCAATTTTCCTGACGTGGAGTCTTTTCTTCCTCCTCTCCATAAGAAGGTCACAGATGAAACCAAACTGATTTTTCAGACCGAACTTTTGGAATGATGTTCTGAGAAGACAGAAGTGCAGAGAGACGCACTAATATTTTATTTTTCTGCCATCTGGGGATCTGGCTAGGAGAGCCAAATAAACTGTTCTGCAGGGTCTCCCTCTGGGAGCTATGGCGTTCAACAGGAACCTATTTGTAAAACAATGGTGTTTTCCCAAATGCATCTCTGTCTTGGCATGACTTTATTCTAGACCAGCACTTACCTGAGAAGCCTCTGAGGAACCACGGTTTTGTAATAGCCTGTAAGTATCCACTGAAGATAATTTCACAATACGGGTAGCTCATCACCCAAAGGGAGACAAGAGAAGCGAAACTTCTGCTGGTTGCAATCATAGAAAATGAATGTGCTAATCTGGTTGTTTATTTTGACACAATAAAGCTAGTATTGAATTACTTTTAAAGTCACAGAAGTAAAGATGGATTGGTTTGCCCGCCCCTCCTTAATATTCTAATAAGAAATGACTTTGTGAACTTGTTTTAATTCTCTCTCAACACCGTATACCAGTGGTTATACCTTCTAAATTGATATATTTGAAGTTTCTTACTATTTCATCATTCTTTGCTGTACTCCATTTGAATTTTTGCTCGTGCATCACTGCTGTTCTTCTGCAGAGCATCATATGGTTTGTGCAAACAGAACCCACCCCAGTCCTCATCCTCACACAACGTTGTACAAAAAGACCCTAAAAGGTTGATCCATACAGAAACTGATGCCATTCTTCAGTTACTTTAAGTGTCTCAGGCTGTTAAATAATGAGTCCAGATTCTGCAGGCTAGTGGGGAGAATTTCTTTTATTGATATCAAAAATTGTGGTCTTGCCATCAGAGTGTACATGGCAACTGAAATGAGACCGAGGACAAAGAATCAAAAGATTGGCAATTAGGAATGAGGGAAATCCATCTTTACCCTTTGCAGCCTGCCTGATATGAGCTTAGAGATCAATATCAACGAGAAGTCTTTGTATTTAAGTCCCTGGCTTGTTGTTTTAACGCATACATTCTATATACATCCACGGCGACCGTTTGGATATTTGCTAGGGAATAAGGGTCGGCGTTCCGATGCTCCTTCAGTAAAATCCATCCTCCATAAAAGTCCGTTTCAGAATTTCTGTACAGACCACGAGGCAGCAGCAGGGCACAGCCCCTGGTTTTGGAACACCTCCTGCAGCAGCAAGGGCTGAGGTCTGACCCCCCCCCCCCCCTCCCAAACCTTGCACCCCATCTCAGGAGGGTTTCGAACACCAAGAGAATTCTGTGATGTTGGTAAAATTTCTAAGATTCATGGGAATACTCCACTTGCAGTGGAGTAGCAGGGTGTCTGGTACTGCTTCTATAAACTTCATTTATAAAAGGGGGGCCTGGACCTCCATCTCCCCAGGAGTGCTCAGGGTTTGCTTGTGAATGACCATCACCCACAATAATCAGGCTGAAGGATTTACCATCCCTAATGAGTGATGTGATTTTCATGAAGATAACAATGAAGGGCTCATCCTCATCCTTGCAAAAAAATACTGTCTCGTCACAGGCAAGATATTACACTGCCCATTTTCTTTTAAGTTTTCTTCATTACCCTCTTAAAAAAGTTGTTTTACTGTGAGTGAGACACAACTTCAGACAGATGCAGAATACTATCAGCAGAATTCAAAACATCAAAACCATAAAATGTTCATTTCTCATCACAGGCAAATGTCTTGATCACTCACTGTGGAAAGTTCATCTTTGTTCAGTCTAGAAATTCTGGAGCTTCTGAGGAGATGTTGTTAATGGTAGGCAATTACCATATATGCTCCATACCGTGACACAGGTCGCAAGAAGGTGGGTAAGGTTTTTGAAGCGCCTACTCTCACTCCATCTGAGGTTCCTGTGGAATATATCTGGCTTGAACTAATTACTTTTTAGAGTTCAGAAATTTTGTAGGTGGTATTGTCAGATTTGTTGATCTTACTGACCGGTTGTTTCAAGCTTCTCTCGGTCAGGAATTAAACTCATAAAAGGAGTGGATTATAAAACAACAGGTTTGCTAGTGGAGAAGTACATATTGAACCATAGATGTCCCAAAATAAGATTAAAACTCAATTATTTAAATCCCATTTAGCAATCTGTAGACATGTGTCACATAAAATATTTCTATATACTAACTCATTACTTTGCTGACAGCTTAGTTTTAAATTAGTATGAATGTTTTGACTGATACAGAATGTAGAATATGCTTAAAGACCGAATCTTTTCAAATAAGTTCCATTTATGTTTTTTCTTTTAAATTTTGATGTTTTCATGTAATGGATAGGAAATAAGAGGAAAGGCCAGACATTAAGTAACTCCATTGCTGGACTTAAAGCACAACTTATTTTTGTTTTAGTAAAGATGCTGTATAGTATTTTGTTTTGAACTCACTTAAAAATGCTTTCGTTAATAAGCACAAGCTGCGTAAATCGTTGCACACAGACTTTATTGAGCATTGGCTCTCTGAGGGGGAAACTAAATGTAAAACCAGAATATATTTTCTGGGCAGAACACATTTTTGCCAGAAGCAAACCAAAGAAGAGAATAGAACTGTCTCGTAGGGATGTTCTTGAATAAACTACTGTCTGTAAAGTCTATGGGAAAGTCTATAAACCTAGAAGATAGTAGAAAACCCCTATTGCTATTAAAGACAAAACACAATTGATATTGTTCTTTATAACTTATTTTACACTTCGTTCTACCTTGCTCCCAAACGTTTTGCCCTGCTTAGTCTTTTCTGAACATCATGCCCCTACTTTCCTAATTTTGTTAGACAAAAAAGCATTGTTTGGCAACGCTGGCAAGATTTCTGGAGATACCAATCTACATTCAAGACTATAGCATAAGTTGTTGCCAAATACGTAACTGAAAATTACTATGTAATTAAAGACCTTCCCTGTAGAAAACTGAGTGAAGATCACCGTTGGTTCAAATATATATAAAAATAATCACAACCAAACCAAGAACTGCCAAATCTTTTCTGGGAGAAAAAAAGACTGAATTTTATTGTAAATCAGTTCAGAGAAGGAAAAAAAAACATGTCAAATGTGTGCCTAAAATCTTACCCTTTAACAGTATTTACTGTTTATACTTACACTGTAAGAATGCCAGAACATCTTAATTATCTGGAGACTTATCCAGTGCATCTGAAATGAAAGTAAGGAAAAATAGGACCTTTGCCATAATAAAATTGATGCTATTTGTTATATGCAGCTTCTGTCTTCAGTTTTAAACTGGGACGTGAGATCTTAACAGGCTATGAACACGATTTTTGAAGACAATTTTATTCTTTCTTATGATTCAATAGAGAAAAAGTTAAGTTTAAGAAATGAAGAAGAAAGATTCAAACAAAGAAGAAAAGAGGGGAAAAGTTCAAATAAAATCACATTCGTCTATATTAACAAAGCATAACTTTTTACTGTGAAGTTAATAGAAGAGAAGTAGATGGAAATTTATAAAGCATCAGAAAAGCAACACACCTGCCATGAAAAAAGAAAGCAGAAGTAGTAAAAAAGAAAGTTTAGGCAATGTACTGATTGCAATGTTTGCTAGACCTTTGTAGATGCTAAGTGGAAAACAAACCTGACACGTAACTTGTATGTGTGTTCTTTTTATCCAGCTCAACTAACTCTCTCTGCAATTGCTTGCTAGCTCCTTTCCCAAACTATTTGACAATTCTTTCCATTCTTCTGCAGTCGCAAGAATAGTATATTGCCACAATACACGAAAATTCCTCTTCTTGCTCTTTTCTGTAAGTGATTTTTTTTTTTTTTAAATATGAAAAATGTGGGTCCTTAATGCTAATCTATTTTTATTGTCTCTGAGCAGATCATCTTTCACACTGTTCAGTCTGGCCTTCTGGTCTCATTTTTCTTGCAATTATAATACTGTTAATAAAGCAATAAACACTAAAATTAGTTACCAGCCAGTATCTAGTGCTAATCAGTCAGTTTATATCTATGCAAACTCTAGACCAACAGCAAATACAAGGTAATTTGTGGTTACTTTTATTTACCTCAACTTAGAGAAAGTAAAGCATAAAAGTACAGTACTGATTTAAAGATTAAAACAAGGTTTCATATTCCATTTGGAGAGCTGGAATTCAGACATGTCAACTTTTTATTGAAAACTTTTAAAGTGAAAACTTACCATATTTGTCCTGGTCCTTGTCCTTATTCCAGATGTGCACTTCTAATACAAAAAAAAAAATTAAAAAAAAAACCAAACAAACCACAACCCAACCCCCAAATCAACAGCAATAAAAATTCAAAAAAAACCTATTATGAAAATAAAAAATGACACAGTGCTGTGACTTTCCATCTCCCTCCTCTTCAGAAGGGTCTACTGCCAGCCTGATTTCCAGAGGAAGCAACGCTTAGAGAGCCACCTTGTCCATACCATCCATACATCAGCCCTTAGTAGTAAACTTTGGCCTCAATTAACACCCAATTAACACCTCACTTAACACTCCTTTGGAGACAACAGCCAAAACCAGAACACTTGTGTGACTATCCATAATATACCCAGGGTCTGTGTCAGGAAAACAGTCATTCGTTGGCTTCTGTTCTTAAAAATAATCCATTTATAGAGACATTTTCATTTATGTCCTTTTATCTCGTGCCATTTCTCACATCACATGCACAGTTGTCAGCCAGCAAGGGCTCCTGGACAGCCAAATACCTCTTGAGAGTGGGCTGCCATTCTGGAATAAGTAATATAAGAGTGCAGGAGAATGAGAGAGGCTATGAGACTAAGAGTAAGTGATTTTCTGTTACAGTGAAAGAAATAAGGACAACATTCGAATCCACGACGAACATTCAGCTACCACACACAGATCATCCTCGATACATGCCTCCGTAGTTAGAGGTATGTGGAGAGCAGAGGAGGCTGAGAACTAGGAGTATTAAATGGAAGTGAAATCGTGACAGAAGGGAAAACAAGAAAGCAGAAATCAGCAAAATAGAAATATAATAAAAAAGAAACGGCCGATTTAAAGTCTAGCTCTGAACTGGGTCTTTGGACTTTTGGAAACCAAAATTGCTTTTTTAAATATGAAATGGCCATCCAGTGGCCACTTGGAAGATGCTTAACATCTGTATAAGAAAAGGTAATTAACAAAGTGTTCTGTCTTTTAATTCTGGGGTTGTATAGAAAGGGCTAGAAGGTGACTTTAAACAGGAAACTTACTCGTGATGAAGTTTTATTTATGATTCATTGAGAACTTACAACTTCAATAGGTGAATAACTGTTTTTGTTATCTGTATACTATATGGCAGATATATGCATATCTAAATATGTCCTTTGTTCTTTAATTTTCTTATGCACATTAACACACATGTTTAGCTGACATTATTAGATCATTTTCATTTACCTGATGTAATGAATGCTACCCGCACACCTGTGGTATGTTTTTAGTAAGAAAAACCAGAAACTTTACGCATTAGTGGACAAAACTGTGGGCAGGCAAAGGGCAGAGCCTCTGCAGGAGCACGTTAAGCAGTCTGAGGCACGTCTCCCTGCAGAATTCACGCGCTCGGTCACTCGGTCTTAAGCGCTTATCCAGGGGATCATAAAGTGGATTAAAATAGTCCAGAAATTTCAAAACACGCTGAGCGTATGCCATCCCTCCCCTGCCCCCAAACTACGGCAGCATCTCCTGCCGAGGTGCTCCCGCCTCCCCCCCGCACCCCTCGTGGGAGGGGACACCCAGGCAGCAGAGACCTGCGGAGCAGTTTGATCCCCCACCCCAGAAGAGACCTTTCCCCCCCGCTCTGGCGGGGAGCACCTGCCCCTTCCCCAACCCCCTTGGTGCTCGCTCCATCCCCGCCTCTCCCTGCAGCTCAGCCTCGGCACCAGCCCAGGCCAGCAAGCCTCGACCAGGAGAACTGGGCCAGACTGGGGTGGGGATGGTCCTCCTCTGCACGACGTGATGGTCCGTACCCACCTTGGGGCAGTGGCTTCTGTTTCTAAAAACAGCAGGAATAACAGATAAACTACTTTTTTTTTTTTTTTTTTTTTGATCCCTTGAGCTGTGTTCCAACGCAACTAGTGACACTTCTTAAACAATGGCGTGAGAATTACGTGGTGCAGCTGTCCACCTACCGCTGGGGATTCTTACCACTGTGGATGGGTTGTCTTCTTCTTCTTCCGCAGCAGGCAATGTGTTCAGCCCTTCATCCCTGCAGCAGGCTGGGGCGTGCAGGCACCAAAGGGGTCCCCTCCTCCTGACGCTGGACCTCGCTGCCTTCGCCGCTGCAGGGGGCAAGCTCGGAAGGCAGTCCTCGGGCTGGACTTCTGCAGCAGCAGACCTGGCTTCTGGTAATCCACGGCTCACCCTCACAGCGTTAGCAGCTTTCCACAACTCAGTAGTTGCTTTCGCAGCTCTGTTCTGCTACGAACCGGATCTGGTTCAAATTAAAAAAAAAAAAATGTCATTTTTCTTCCGCATCCCATCTTTTTCCGCCTCCTTCATACTTTTGATTCAATATTGGGCTGATACTACATTACTCAATCTGATACAGGAATGCTAGAAAAAACCCAGTTAAAGTAGATATTAATAAGTGGCCAGCAGCACATAACATTTATGAGCGTGTTCCTCAGAAACTCAAATAAGAATCCACAAACTCTGTCTGGGGTCTGTGTATCACTGGAAGTGTCATCGGAGGCTGCCAGTATGTCCAAAAACTTCCTTAGCAGGGTCTGGGGAATGCCAAAGCAACGGGGCTTGCTGCCGTTCCTGGTGGCATGACACAGTCTGTGGTAGAGACTGAGATCGAGGGACATGTGGTGGAACATAATCTGTTGGGAAAGTGTTGGAGAGTCTGCAGTGAAGTCCAGCATCCCTGGCATTTGGAGGAAGGGCGGTAAGTATGCCAATAAAGAGGGTCGTGTGGGCATAATAATCCTCTTGCATTTTCAAAAAGCCTTTGAGAGGCTTTTTGCAAAGCTTATTAAACTGTGCAGAGAAACTAAGTTGCCACAAGATTGGACGAGAGGTTGGTTTTCGGGTTGAAAGCTGGTGTAAGAAGAGGAAGTGAAGGACAGGGTTTAGTGGTCACTCTCCAGGAGGGAAGGGATTTGTGGAGTCAGGAAATAATTCAGATCGGAAGAGACCTCTGGAGGTCATCTAACCCAGCCTCCACTCCAAACATGTCTAATGACCTCAGATTGCACAAGGACTTTTCCCATGAAACCTTGAATGCCTCCAAGGATGGAGATTCCACAGCTTGGTACAACAGTCTTGAGATCTGTGTTGTTTTCTTTTGATGTCTCCACCAGTGACTTCTAGAAAGCAGGCGACAGTGAAATCTGCTGGGCTGGAGGGACAGAAACATCTGTCTGCGAGTGCCTGTGCCATCTCTGGAACTGGCTCGAGTATTCGTGTGGGGGAAATAAAAAATGTGCTTCCAAGACCAATCCACCCTACACCACTTTTCTGGCACAGTTGTACAGAAAAATAGTAGTGGTCCCACCGTTCATTGCTCACTTTCCCACATGCAGGAGGGGTTTGTTGGTTTGGATGTGGCAGATGGCTATATCAACAGAAGAACTCCTTTTGTTTGCTGGTGCTTTGTCCGTGCAGGAGGTTTTGGCTGGCAGATCTCGCTGCAGTGAGCTCTTGTGTGGACAACCACCGATAAAGTCCAGACTATCACAGCTTGTATTTTGCAATGTTAGGAGGAAAAACCTCTGTTCAGCAAACTGTACTACTGTTACCCGGGGCCATCTTCTATCTTTGAAAAAAGCTGCTGGAAATTTACCTCTCCTAGAAAAACGCAGTTTCTTGTGCATCTGAAGCTGCTCAGAGCATCTTCATCATCAGCTCTGTGCAGTGTGCAGACTCAGCTAACGAGTGGGCTTGGCAACAGCTTGGATTCCAAGTGCATTAAATCCCCTCACTGTCGTGAATACACGGGCCTGTTAGTCGTGTGTGGATCAGTACAACTAAGGCTACATGTTCCACAAACTGGAAATCCTTCTCCTTGACTTGGTGGCAGTTATCTCTTTTCATCAGCAAGGACTGCGTATTTGTTTTCATTGCTTTAGCTGAGGTACTTGCTAGAAATCTTCAACAGAAATGATTTGAACTCAAATAATAGTGTTCCAGTGTAAAGTGCACAAGACAAAATTTGCCATTGTTTTCTGAACCTTGTCAAAAACTCCCTCTTCTGCAGGTTTGTCTTTGTATGTCAATAGCAATGGCAGATGCCTGCTGGCCGAAGTGTTTGAATATCCTAGTTGAATATCCTCAAATGGGTATTCAACTTCTAATTTTCCAGAATTGATGCTTCTGGCAGTCCTAATTAGTTTCCCAGGTGGTTTGCGGAAGAAGTGAGAGGAAAACCAATGTTTTCTGGGATTCTCCATCTCTGTTGGGACTCTTGACCGTCGCACTGTTGGGCAGGGCTAGGTCCGCAGGAAGGGCTAAGGTGTGCTAATTGGCATTCGCATTAATTGGGTCACTTTTCACTAGGGCTGCCTTATTTACCAGCCCAGTTTTTCTTGGTGTTATAATTCTCTGTGTGCGTGCATGCCTGCCTGTGTATATGTGTATGTATTCATGTATGTTAATATATGCATGGATATATATTTGTGTATGTGTAGATGTGTGTGCATATTTCTTTGTTTGTTTAGTTACACGAGGTTATGCTCGCTGGTGTTGTAAAGAACTTTTCTCTCAAGCATTTCCTCACTTTCAATATCTAGAACACTACAAGTTCAAATTTAAGGATTCCCAGGGATATCCAGTGCCCTTTAAAGAGTACGCTAATAGACATGTTTGCAAGGGTGTGATGTCTCTGAGTATGCTGGCTTTCACAGAACGAGCCTCATATATCCAGTGTTTGGACACTACTGAGGATTTGGATGAGGAGGACGATGCATCCCAGTCTGAGGGTCATCTGGGGGAAAAAACAGTGGCTTCCTTTGACTGCCTACTTTTTAAACTCACCTGAGAAACATTGATTCAAAGTTGTTTGGGGGTTTGTTGTTCTGTATTTTTTTTTTTGGGGGGGGGTGAGGGGAGGGGAGAGAACAAACCCAGAACCTCTACCTGTCATTTGTCTTTTATGTTTCTAAGCAAAGCTAGGCTAAAGAGGAGGAGAAGCTGGCATGTGATAAAATGTGGGGGAAATAATGTTGATAAACTATCTGTCGTTGTTTTCTTTTGTTTTATAGTGTGGGTTTTATTGTTTTTTTTCTTTTTTGTTTTTCAGTAGGCACTGCAGAATTTATAATAAAAATATAAAACCTATTTGACTTAATTATCATACAACAGATATTAATGCTTACTATTTTTTAAAATGGCCTGGCCATTCAATACAATATAGGTATGAAACTTTGTCAGTGACATCAGTTGTTGTCTCCCACATTTGCCAATAGTGAAATAGCACCTTTTTCGGAGTATGGGCTGCTGCAGGGAAAGATCTGTTAATTATTCTGTTGATAATTGTATGAAAACCTGTGTTGAATGAGTTCTTGCCCGCGGGATTAACAGCAACTTGTGTTCACCTAACAGAGAGTGTTTATTTATGATTTAGTGTGCCTCAAATATTTTTACTCTGTTTTTTTACTCTAATGTGTATAGTGGTATCTGGCAGAGAACATGCCATTTTAGAATGGATTTGGTTCCAGGTATTTGTGTTTGTTTTATTGTAGTTACAGATTTTTAATTTTTTTTTTTTTTTTTTTTTTTGAAGACAGTGCTTTAAACATTACATGAATGCTAAGAAATCTACGTGGCGTTTAGGAAATTATCAGCCTGCTATTGAAAAAACAGATAGTATTTAACTGCAAAAAAAAATAAAAAATAAAAAAAAATAAAAATAAAAATGTTTAAATACTTTAAGAGAGGGTCTTCACGCCGCTCTCCCCTTCAGCTGTGGCGGCCCCCCGGGGCTGGATGAGCTGCGCCAGCGACCTGGCATCGTGATGCTTCGCCCCTTTTCTGCAGCAGAGTCGTGCCCCGCCGTCACGGCCCCCATCGCCGACCCCCCCCCCCCCCCCCCACGGGCGGCGTGGGGGGCTCCGCGGGAGCATCATCTCGCTCTGCCCACGGCGGGTGCGGGGCTCCTGCCTCCTGACGTCAGGATGCGATGGCCGTGACCGAGCGGCCGAGCGCCCCCAGTTCACCCGCAGCCGCCGAGGAGCGCAGGGACATCAGCGCCCGGGCTGCTGCCACCGCTGCTGCTGATTTTACTGCTGCCACTGCTACTGACTCTACTGCTGCCACTGCTATTGCTTCTACTGCTTCTACCGCTCCCGCTGCTGCCACTGGTGCCACTGCTGCTGACTTTACTGCTGCCGCTGCTCCCGCTGCTGCCGCTTTTACCGCTCCCGCTGCTACCACTGCTGCCACTGCTATTGCTTCTACTGATTTTACTGCTGCCACTGCTGCCACTGCCACTGATTTTACTGCTGCCGCTGCCACTGATTTTACTGCTGCCACTGCTATTGCTTCTACTGCTTCTACTGCTGCCGCTACTGCCGCTTTTACCGCTCCCGCTGCTGCCACTGCTGCTGACTTTACTGCTGCCGCTGCTGTTGCTTCTACTGATTTTACTGCTGCCACTGGTGCCACTGCCACTGATTTTACTGCTGCCACTGCTGCTGACTTTACTGCTGCCACTGCTATTGCTTCCACTGACTTTACTGCTGCCACTGCTATTGCTTCCACTGATTTTACTGCTGCCACTGCTGCCACTGCTACTGCTTCTACTGCTGCCGCTGCTGCCGCTTTTACCGCTCCCGCTGCTCCCGCTTTTACCGCTCCCGCTGCTGCCGCTGCTGCCACTGCTGCTGACTTTACTGCTGCCGCTGCTGTTGCTTCTACTGATTTTACTGCTGCCGCTGCCACTGCTTCTACTGCTGCCACTGCTATTGCTTCTACTGCTTCTACCGCTCCCGCTGCTGCCGCTTTTACCGCTCCCGCTGCTGCCACTGGTGCCACTGCTGTTGCTTCTACTGATTTTACTGCTGCCACTGGTACCACTGCCGCTGACTTTGCTGCTGCCACTGCTGCCACTGCTGCTGATTTTACTGCTCCCGCTGCTGCCGCTGCTGCCGCTGCTCCCGCTTTTACCGCCCCCGCCGCCGCCGCTGCTGCCGCCTTTACCGCCGCTGTCCCTGTGGCCGCTCCCAGCCCCCCGCGCTGCGGCAGCCCCGGCCGCGGTCGGTGCCCCGGGGCCGCGGGGCCGCGGGGCCCGGGCCGGCCGGAACGCGGCAGGAGCCCCGGCGAGGCGGAGCGCGGGCGACAGCAAGCGGGGCGCCGAGCCAGCCGGGGACTCGGCATGCAAGCGGCGTTCCCAGGTCGCTTTTCCGCTTTGCTCCCATCCTGCCGTCGGATTTGAGAACATGTATGTGTTTTGCTGTTGGTCGTGGGGGGTGGGTGTTGAAATCTAGGGAGGGAGGAGGATTCTGAAGGATTAAGGTGTTAGTTTTGATTTGCGGGGATTTTTAATTTTTTTTTTTTCTTCTTCTCTTATCCCTGCACTTCATCTTTTCGAACACGGCTTTGTCTTTATTATTTCTATTTTAGGTTGCTTAATATTGTAGCCTTTGGGAATGAGAGAGATGGGTTTTCTGAAGACAATCAGCAGTTGAGCCTGATCCGGAGCTACCTCGGGAGAAGTGCTCTCGTTTCCCAGATCGACAGCAGCTTGTCTGCCAGTCACGTTGGAATCCCAGTTTTCACAGAGTATCAAGCCTGCGTGTTTGGAAATGTCAGACTGGTGGTGCGCGACTGTCCTGGCTGGGTAAGATACTGGTCTCAATATTTTTAACCCCTTTTAACAGTCTAAGCAGTTTTAACCAGATTAAAATGCACCCCCACTTTAAATTATTTGCATTACTGTGAGATTTTATTCATATATTAATTATTGTAAATAGGGAAACCATATAAATTGTAACCAGGAAAATGCTGTGAAGTCTTGAAGGTGCTACAGAAAGTTTCTCATTAAAGAGCAAGTGCCCATCTCCTCTGTAGGAAGGTGATATTTTAAACTGTGCCGTTGAGTGAAAACTTTATTGAAGATAGTCCACAGGTAAAGAGAACCCTCTTTTTTTTTTTTTTTTTTTTTTTTTTTTTTGTCACACTGCCTCACAAACGTTGTCTCCAAATACTTGTCAACAATAAAACAAAATGTATAGATTTTTCTGTAAAAATTAAAAGGCAGCCAGTTTTTCAGCTTTGAAAAATGACAGATTATAAGGCTTGGTATCTCAAAATACAGTATATGGGGTCATTTCACTTCAGTTATAATGAATAATCACGGTTTAGTATTACTTCCTTTATTTAAAGGTAAATAAAGAGGATTTGGGCACTGCTCCAGGTTGCCAGCACTTTTGTCACTAAGTGAGATAACTTAGTTATGACTATGAGCAGATCAATGATTATGTAAGAATTGATACTGATAATCTAAATTAAAACATATTTAATGACTATTTAGTAGCCTTTTAAAAAAATAAAGCTTATCAGCTTTTAGAAATTAAAACAATAATCAGTTTCAGCTCCATAATTCTACCCTTATATTGATTTTTGCAGTCCTGTAAGGGAAACTTGTTTTGGAATCTGCAGGAATCCAAACAGTTCCAGAAATACACGATCAGATGTTTGTAATCTTAAAACGGAGTGGTCTAGTTTAGCTATCAGTCTGTTCTCTGTTTCTGACCCTTTTCTGTCAGCTGCACGTACAGACACGGGTTCAGATGGATGGGGGGGACCCTGTTCTTAATCTTTGAAGCTGCATGTGACCTGCACGTGCAGCTTGCTGGAGTCATTGGAGCGCAGCAATGAGTGAAACCTCTGAATATAAATTAAGGCTGTCGGACTTCAAAGGGAGTTTCAGGGGATTGGAGATTGGTAAGGGAAGGCAGGCAGGGATAGCTGGGGAAGGGCAGAGGAAAGGACCTAGGGTGGAGACGAGGTTCATGTGTTTTTATGCTGTTTTATTTGTATTTGCTCTTAAACCAGACAAGGTTCTTCAGTTCCGGGGACCTTATTACTTTTACCCTTGAAAAGCTAGCTCGTTACTGCCCACAGCATTATGTTTCTGAGCCCTCTTGCTTTCCTCCTTTCTCAGCTAAAGGAGGCAGGAGGTTTCTTACTGGGAATGGTGAGGAACAATTGGCGTTTTTTCCTTAGCAGAAGGCATCTCAGATAGCTGCACTGGACTCTGCAGGAGGTTATTTGTTCTGAGCAAAGCTGTGTCCTTGCTGGGGTTAGGCAGAACAGGATTGGTTTCCACAGTCCAGATGCTTGAGGTTTGCTACTTCGTGGTGGTCTTTTCCTCTGGTAGCCTGGGGAAATGGTACAGCACAGTCCAAAATGCTGACTGACATTGCCTTAGGTCACATTCCTCATGGGAATGATTCTTCTGGCATGTTACTGAAACGCAGAGGTGGTGGTGTGCTGGGCCCTGCATTATTTCTACCTTGTCTGAGCATAACATGAAGGTGGATTTACATTTTACCTGAGATCTGTATCTCTCCTAGATTGAATCCTTATTATTAAGGCAAGTCAGTCTTTGACATAATCTTGGCAACTGAGCATGCTGATAGCTGTGAGTCTCCAAGCTCAAGGGTGCCCTTGAGCTCTTTGTCCTCTACAGCTACCAGCCTGGAAAAGCAGCGTGGATGCAAGTTTACCAAGCAGAGCTCCCTTGTGCTTGGGGGGGGGGACCCTCTCGTGAGATAGATGGTGGTACAGGGTGAGTTTGCTCGTGTTTCGTTCTGCTGCTGCGGTGTCTTTGTCAGCCCAGGACACCTGCTCAACTTCTGGAGTCTGCAGGAGGAGCCAACGGCTCCGAGTGACTTTGGTTGGACTCTTCCTGGTGGCATTATGGGCATTTTACGACGTGTTGCATGCCTCTCTGGCAGTGCTGCAGCAAGGTTTTCCAGCAGCTGCCGAAGTCCTTATGCAGTGATGGGCTGGAGAAGCACGAAAGGTGTGGACCGTGGGGTCAGCGCTGCCGTGGTGGCATTGTCCCGGCGGGCACGTGGTCGGTGAAGTGGCAGCAGCGGTGCCGTGAGAGCACGGTGTTTTATAAGCTGAGGGTGACTGAAGGCAGATGCCAAACTGCAGGGAAGGCAAGCAAGGCTTCTGCGTGATCACCCAAAGCAATGCCCATCAAATGCTACAGACAGGCGCGGGGGAACCGTGTTTCCAACCTGCCGTGGGACTGCTGTTTTCACACAGCGGCTCTGTAAATATTTTAGCCACCTGTCCAGGTACTACATTCTTTGGTATTGCTTGCTTGGACAATTACAGGGATAAATTCATGTTTGCCAACGTGCAGAACAGCGGCAGCATGCTGTGAGAAGCTCTTTCCCGTGGCAGTTGCAGGGTGCAGGATGGAAGTGCTGGCGTGGGAAGGATGTTTTCATTCATGCAGGTGACTCGGGGTTGTAGAGAAGGTCATGGGGCATACTTTTCAAAATCTGGGGGCAAAATGTCACTGTTCACAGCGGTGACCTCCGTGTGTCAGTCACTGGGTATGTCACTACGGCCCGCCGTGTCCAGCGCTGCGTTGGCAAAGCTGGATCCCAGTATCTCCCACACGCAGGGGACAGACACGTGAGTGGCCTGACATCCTTGTGATTCACATGGCTGGAAAACATTTTCATAAAAAATGCAGACCCAAGACGAGGAGAGATATAAAGAGCTAGGGAAAATGTATATGTGTGCTAACATCGATGCTGAATATTGTGATTTTAATAGCTGATCAGTTGCTAATGCATGCTTGAGTTGTGCTCTTGTAAAGCATGTTGAATTATGATGTCTAATTTTTGGGGGGTAAAACTCAGCATGGGAGTTAGTATCTTAGAAGGAGTAATTTGCAAGAGGAATTTTAAGATTTGCTTTAAAAAAAGGTGGCTTTACTTAGCACTCTGTTTCAAATTTGACAGTTTTTGGGACTGAGTTGCCGTTCTATTGGCTTGCATGTAGTTTGCGTCTTTGGGCACTTTACACTGAATTTTGTTACGCTTCTGCATATGTACAAGTAAAAACTGAAGAAAAAGTGCAGGCAAAGTTTGTAATATCTGATGGCAGGTGAATCTTCCTCAACTTTAGAATGAAGCATAGCATAAGAGCTAGAGTTCATATTGTGATTCATTTAATTATGATGCTGGAAAATAAATGGCAGAATGAAAACTTCACTCTGAGTGTCCCCTACCCACGTCACCTCTCTTGATCTTTCCTCCCTTATGTGGATCAGGATTCTGAGGATATGAGAATGTTTTGATCCTGGGCTGGGGGTCTTGCTGTCCTTTTGAGATTTTTGCCTCTGTGAGCCACCTTATTTTGTGGTTTTATTTGTTGTTTTTGTCTTTGTTTTGTTGTTGTTTTTTACACACACACACACACACACACTCCCCGGAGGAACCATCTCTGGAAATTTTTTGTTCTCCCTGCCCAGTTTCTACAGAATCACTGGCATCATCACATTCGCAGCAGCAAAAATGTCACAAAAGACAGGCTGAGAGAGTTGGGGGGGTTCAGCCTGGAGAAGAGAAGGCTCCGGGGGGACCCTGAGAGTGGCCTCCCAGGGCTTAAAGGGGGGGCAGGAGGGGGGGGGGGGGGGGACTCTGGGTCAGGGGGTGGGAATGGGACGAGTGGGGGGACGGTTTTAAACTGCCAGAGGGCAGATTTAGGTGAGCTCTAAGGCAGAAATTGTTCCCTGTGCGGGGGGTGAGGCGCTGGCCCCGGGTGCCCAGAGCAGCTGTGGGTGCCCCCTCCCTGGAAGGGTTCAAGGCCAGGTTGGACGGGGCTGGGAGCCCCCTGGGCTGGGGGAAGGGGGCCCTGCCTGGGGCAGGGGGTGGCACTGGGGGGGCTTTGAGGTCCCTCCAACCCCAAACCAGTCTGTGAGTCTGTGATTCTAAAAGGAGACAGCAGAGCAGCGGGGTTTTGGAGAGTGCCTGGTGCTGGGTGAGGCTCTCGCGGAGGGAGGGATGCTGTGCTGGGTTTGTGCCTGCTCAGAGGCTGGCACAGAGCTGCAGACCTCGATGGGACTCTACAGTGCTCAAATATATTAACTGTGATTTTAAAAAGCTGTTCTGTGAATTATTTTTTTCAAATTCTACCTTTCAACAATCTCTTTCCATGAGTGTTTTCTTGTTTTTCTGTCTCTTTTAGATTTTTTTTTTTTTTTTTGCACCAGCAGTACTAGTTCCTTGAACTCTGCGAGCTTCCTTATCTCCATGGTATTATCCATGGTGTAGTTACTTGGGTTTCCTTGTGCTTCTTGCACTGTCTAGGCTGGCCAGCCCTTAACATGTCTAAAGGTAAAGGAATCTGATTCACTTTTAAATTTTATTTATTACTTTTAGTAATCCAGTACAAAACCACAGCTTTCAACTTTTCATTCTTTAGTATGTTATCCCTTTTCATTTTTAAGCTTGATTGTCTGGAGTTGGCAGCTTACAACAAATGATCATATCCTAGTAAATGTTTTTCCCTACTGTGTTCTTTATTTTTGCTTTTTACAAATATTATTAAATTACTTTATGAGAGGACATCACAGGACAATGCTATCCTTCATTAATTTTGTTTCTGGGTCAACTCAACCAGTTAAAGCTGTTTTGGAAAGCCTCGAGTGAAAAACAAATTGGCATTCCAGGGTTGTGGAATAAATTTCATTGATTTCTGAAGAAAATACTTCCTTCTATGCTTCGTGTTACTTAGCTGAGTAAGTTCAGGGGTCTAGTAACTTATGGAGAGTACACCTGCAAAATTTGTTCTGCTGTGGACCTGGCTGATGAGAAAATGCAGAGAAACCTTGAAAAACCAGGGAAGGGTCTGATATGTCATGCGGAAAGCGTTGCTGGAAAGAAGGCTCTGTTAATGGAGAGTGGGTTTGTAGGGGGAACTTATAGAGGGATGAGTTTTCTAATATTCCCAGTGCAGCCCTCTTGTATCCCCGGGAAATCCCAGAGGAATGGTCCTCAGGGGTGTCCAGGCTCCCTCGTCCCCCCCAGAGAGCATGTGCTGCCCCAGATCAAGGGCTGGGCTGGATGGACATGGGGACATTTGCAAGCAGCTTTTAGAAAGAGTGTGGGCATTACAAGGGCACAGTGGATTTCACTGCCGTTCCATAAAGGCATTCATAAATTATTTTTAACAAAGCAAGTATTGTCCTCTCGAGAGGTCATGTGATTTTGTAGGAAAATCGGGTCTTCATTGCCTCTGGAGGCTTTATTTTCAACGTTAATGCTTGAGAAGTATGATTTACTAATGGGAAGAATATATTATGAGGCGTGTACAATGGAGACATGCAAGGAAAGAATGAAGCTTTTTTCTAATAAGTCCTCAGAGGAATAGTGGCAGGAGTATAATTATAATTACTAAGGTCATATTATAATAACCTTAGCTATGCAGTTACTTTTCCCTTTTGTCAATGGCTCTCTTGGGAAATGACAAGAGCAGGAAGAGCAGTGAGAAGTAGCTGCTACATAAATTTCATAGAGGGAGCCTGGAATTAACATTATTCCTGGATCTGAACTGTTGTTCATCGTCTAAAGAAATTCCCTCTGTCATTTCTGCATGAAAGCTTCCCTAAAAGTGATAATCAAGGGGGCTCCAGATGCTCTGTCTCGGTGATGCCTCGGGCAAATAACCCTTTGTTGTTGGGGATGTTTTTGGAGGATTTTCCCAGCACAGAGCAGCAATCCCAGCAGTCTATGTTACGCTTGATGCAATGTGAAAATAATTGCAACAAGACCTCTGGAAACTTGTCTTTCTCCTCTGTGTTTTTAAACATGACATCCATCTACAATAATGGGCTTTTGGGGCTGTTAAATCAAGTAAGTGAGGGCACTGGGAGACATCACGCAGTAACAGAAATTGGGTGTCTTGAGACGTTGGGTTGGCATATTCTGCATTTTTCACTTCTCGACGTACGCAGGGCTGGCCCTTGCCCTGGGAAAGCGGGGTCCATCCCCACCAAAACTTCATAAACTTTGGTAAAATCCTTCTTGATAGGATTAACAGGGACGCACAGTGGCGGCACAGGGCTGTGACGGAAAGCACAGACCTCCACAAGCCCGCTGCAACGTGCAGCCACACACACCTGGGAAGCTGTAACAGCCCTCACCACGTTTCCGTAGGATTTATTTTCCCTAACAGTTAAACAAAGGAGCACATTTGCACACCTGTGAGGCTGTTTTCAGTAAGGATTTTACTGGTTTTCCCCACACCTCCAGAGATGGAAATGTACTAAGCTGGGCTAAGTACAAAAAGGGTAGGGGAATCACACGAGGTAATGGCCATATTTTCTTTTTGTTATTGTTTTGTTTTTCTAAATGCAGCTATTTTTCTGATTAGCATTATTCTCATTAGAAAAATAAAAATCACAAAACCTTGATGTGGCTTTGCTGTACGATATTGACCTCTTGAGTCACTCTTGCGTGGTGTGCGTGAGCAGGCACGCGCAGACCAGCGCCAGTCAAACTCCGTTGAGATTCCCATCAACAAGAAGAGCATTAGAGCTGCCCCTGGTTGAGGTTAGGGCATGGAGGGTCTTCCAGGCTGGCATTTTACTGGATGGTGCTCTCCCTGGAGAGCCAGGATGAGGGCTGGGACCACAGCAGAGTGCGTGTCTGGGTGGTATCAGATACCTGGTGTCCTGTCCTCTGGTGGGGCTGGTGCCAGGATGGAGCCACAGCTTTGGTACCCAGAAGCCCTGTCCTCTGCTGTTGATCAGGACTAGGCTTGTACTGAAGCTGAACGTGAGAGTCAGAGCTGGTTGTCTCCTTGGGAATAGGTGTGTTCATATGGACCAAAAACTTGGAAATCTTTCCAAAATATTTCCGTTTGGCAGCATGAAATGGTGTCATAATGCACCGCATGTTTAGCTCCATTGTAAAATGGAGGGAGCTACAAATCGTATACAAACATACCACTACCTGTTAAAAAAATACCTATTACGTTCTCTAAGAAGCTTCCACAAACATTTTTTATTATTAATGCTTAACGTTGCGGTTAAGCTCTTCTGTATTTGTGCGCCTGTGCTCTAGAGCTCGCTGGTGAAACTGCTGGTTATCACCAAGCTCACAGAGGTGGGCATGTGCCAGCCTGGGCTGAGCTTGAAAACCAGGAGCTAGGAGGAAATTACAAAGCAACAGGCGTGCTTTCTGTCTGACGGCACAGAACGACTAAATATTCTCTATTAAATTTTGGGTTGTGTTGCATTTTTCCCTTAAATCTTTGTTGCGTTAAATGCATACAACCTTACTAAAAATCCTCTTGAGATCTTCATCAGCTAAAACATATCAAAGCTGTCTCTTGACAATTCTCAATTTTTGCCTGACCATGTGATCAGGTTCTGCAAATGCCCATCTAGCCGGCTGTCTCAAAGCACTGGAGCTGATAGTTCTACTACTAGAGGTGCTAAATATGTGTTTATGTGTTTACTTTATATTCTTAACACAGCCTAAATGATTTGGTTAAATGCTGGAGGAGATTTTCCTCAGTTTGGGATTATAATAGTCTCTGACTGAATTGACTGAAAAAAAGAAATACCAGGACCAGTCCTCTTAAAACTCTTGTCAACATGGTGAATCATAGACTAGCTATTCTTGATAATTTCTTATTGTCTGTGGTTTTCTTATTACAGAACAAGGACATATATTAAATAAATTAATGGGAATGCCTATTATACTTTAAGTTTATTTCCCGATTTATTTATTTGTAAAGGCAAGACCTAAACTGGGTATGACGTGCAAAGACAGTCTAGGCAAATATTTGCTGACTAATACACTTCTGTCAAGTTCATGCAATCCTTGTAGCATTGCAGCTACCTCACCACAGATTTGAAGGAATGACTCCTCTGAAGTGATCAAAAATAATTATATTGGCAATGCAAGCCGCTTGTTAATATTAACAAACTTTTATATATTTCTCTGGTTCCCATCTGTAATAATCTTATTCTGTGGCCTTCAAAATCATAGTGACCATTTCCAACCCCAAATTTGTGTCCCTTTTGTCACTTCTTCCATGCTCACTTACTCCTCTCTTTCACATCTTCTTTATTTCATCATTGTTAATTTCCATTTTTTTTTCTCAAGATCCCAAGTTCTTCTAGCTCTGCTGTGCATTTGTACAGGACTGTTACAAAATCACAGAAAGGTTTGTGTTGGAAGGGACCTTAAATATCATCTAATTCCACCCCCTGCCCCGGGCAGGGCCCCCTTCCCCCAGCCCAGGGGGCTCCCAGCCCCGTCCAACCTGGCCTTGAACCCTTCCAGGGAGGGGGCAGCCACAGCTGCTCTGGGCACCCGGGGCCAGCGCCTCACCCCCCAAACAGGGAACAATTTCTGCCTCAGAGCTCACCTAAATCTGCCCTCTCCCAGTTTAAAACCACTACCCCTCGTCCCATCCCCATCACCCCCTGACCCAGAGTCCCCCCCCCCCTCCTGTCCCCCCTTTAAGCCCTGGGAGGCCACTCTCAGGGTTCCCCCGGAGCCTTCTCTTCTCCAGGCTGAACCCCCCCAACTCTCTCAGCCTGACTTTTGTGACATTTCTGCTGCTGAGAACGCCTTATAAGGCCTTTTCAAGTATTGAAAAGCTGCAATAAAGTCTCTGTTCCAACACATCATGGTATTTTAGGTTTTTGGGTTCCAAAATTCTGTCAAGAATTTTCAATTGAGTATGTGTGCAAACAGTGGTTTTCCGTGGTATTTATGAGCTGCCTGTAGGTAAAGTAGAAATGATGAAATTATAGTTCTCATGACAAATACACAAGTAATAACTGTATATTACATGTGGATACAACACAGTTGTAAATTAACAGGATATGAAATAATTTTAAAGTGTAAGTCTTACACTCGTAACACAGAACAATGTCAAATTGAATGTGAAGTCAAAAAAAGAAAGTTAGTTATATGATTATAAGCCTTATCCTGGAGACATTAACACTGGTTGAAGCTACGTGGAAGCTCTTGTGAAGCAGATAAAAATGACACTCAGCTGATGAAACTTGTATTTAAATGTTCTTAGGCACATAACATAGTTCTGTGTAACCCTTTCCCTAAAATAATATGATAAATAATGGTTTTGTATGAAATGCTGGAATCCTGTACCACTGAAGCGGCTTCTATTTCCTTAATGAACACATTGGAAAGTTAATTAAACCAGTAAAGTTTCTTCCTGCAAAGTATATTCTTAAATAAACCCTATTTTTCTTCTTCCTGAAGAATTCCTCAATTCATAAAAGAGATTTGTTGTTTATTATAATGAACAACTTGTTCTCCAAACAAGGAAATGACAAAGCATGAATTCTGCTCTTTGTTTCATGTCTTCAAATAAGAGATTAATTTATCAGTTAAAAATCCTTCTGTAAGGTTTTGCTTTAAGACTGTTGAATAGTTTACCTTTTCCTTTATGGACAGGAGATTTTTGATCAGTGTTTTTTCTGTTTAGGATATATTTGACAGCGACTGGTACACCTCTCGCAATCTCATTGGAGGAGCTGATATCATCGTGATTAAATACTCTGTCAATGACAAGACTTCATTTCAAGAACTAAAGGACAGTTACATCCCAATGATAAAAAAAGCACTAAACCATTGTTCAGTTCCAGTAATAATTTCTGCTATTGGTGCAAGAAAAAATGGTATGTATCCAGTCTCCTGTAGAAATTGTTAAAAATATCACTTGGAAGTTAAGAGATTGTGTAGTTTCTCTAGGAGGTGGTTTTTCTTCCAAGTCATTAACAGAAACCATTGGTCTGTCACGATGACAGTAGAACGTGCATGTATTATGGTTCTGTAGACGGGGGTATTGGCAAGAATATTATGCTTAATTAACCCTGGTGATGAAAGGCATCCTATCCTGCTTTGCCCTCTTCTTGAGGAGCCATCACACACAGAGATTAAGTCCAGTGCTTCGGGTTAAGCAGCGTACGTCTGAGCGGAGGAGATGAACCCGATGGTTATGAGTTCTCTCGGGCCGCGTCCCAGGTATAAAATATCTCCAGTGTATGAGGTGATTAAAGCTAAGCCCCGCAGCGTGCAGCCACTGCCGAGGTGGTGGGAAGAGCCTCGAAATTCTCGAGGGTGTCACTGGATGAACGGACACACCGTCCCCCTGGGTACCAACGGAGTGCCGCGCGCTGCCGCGCCAGCGATGAGAACGGTGCAAACTGGTTTTACACTGAATACTTAGCGAGCACAGAGCTGTGGTGGTTGGTGCCTAACTGACGTGAAAAGCGGAGCTGCGAGCGTCCAGCAGCCCGTGCGGGCAGTGCTGCTGAGAACACCGTCACCATTTGGGCAGACGTCAGAAGCTCCTGCCTGCTCACGCCAGAGAAGCAAAGTTCAGAATGAGTGCTGCTGATACCGGTAGAACAAAGATGCAAACTGTGCTCTGCATTTCCAGACGTCTTGCGTTGGGCTTTTCTTGATTTAGTTTAAACCCGTCACCCCTCGTTCTATCCCCACACCCGTTGGGCTTTTCTTGATTTTCACGTCGTCTATTTAGACATGGGGCCTGATTTTTCATATTTTTATTTTCCTAAGACGACGAGTGCAAAACTCGAGCCTGGGAGTTGTCTTTTACTTTATGAATTTGATGGAAACAAGTGTTTCTGAGCATCCCTCCTCCTGTGAGTAAGAGATATGATGGATGCAGGTGTAGACATCTATTTTATAATATACAAAGAAAGATTAAGCTTTATGAAGTGTGTCTTCTGGGGATGTAATGCTTAGTTTTGCTGGTGTCTACTTATATATCTTTTTCTTCAGTGATTGAAAAAGGACTGTTAAAGAACTCTATAAGAATTAAATCTTTATTTTCTTCCCTTTGGTAATTAATTTATAATGATCAAAGGCTTTTAGGCTCTGACTTACACAGGGGTAACAAATATGCCATTCTAAGTGCAAGGTCTTGCTAAAAGATTGCTTGTCTTCCCCAACACCATTTCCTGCACTTTTTATTTAAGTGCATGATATCACCAATCTGCGTGACTCCACTACTGGCATTTTTCTTTTCCACCTTTTTTTTTTTTTTTTTTTTTTTTCCCCCCCTGTCTTCCTCCCTAAATAACGTGACTGTGGGAGAAGTCAGGCTCTGCAGCCACAGTTTCTCTTTGGGACCTGCCGGAGCAGACTGCTGTGCACACACAGAACCCTTTTGTTTCTAGGAGGTATTTGTGAACACAGCAGTTTGCTCATACAAATTACTAAGATCTTAATCCTCTGTAGTAACAAATGCTGCTGCCAAAAGATATATAAAAAAAATTTCTGCGCTATTACATGTTATCCATAGGTCTGAGCAGAGGAAATTAATGTAGAGCATGCACAGCACATTTGAGAGCACATCCATGGCCAACAAGTTCTTGCCCACCTGAAGCAAAGTTGAGCTGGGGCGGCTAACAGATTTTTATCGGTTAAACAGCATAATCTTAAAAATACCTATTTTGACTTAAAATAGTTTTAGGCAAAATAGGTGCAGTTGAATCCTATTCTGCAGTACGTACATGCCTGTAACAGCTGGGACTGCAGTGGAAATTTTTCCCTTCTTGTAGTGTGCGTGCTTCCTGCATGGACGGGCCACAATAATTAAACAGGTTTAAGGGTGACATTAATGAATGGTAGCACCTGCAGGCTCGTACAACACCTGTGCATATAAGGATTCCGAGGCCCTGAGGCAAACCTGGCCTCTGGAAATTCTGCTTGACTTTCCCACCTTAGCAAAACTCAGTGTAAAGTAGTGTATGCTGAGCACTGTATAGCAGCTAGTATTTTGAACCGAGTATTAAAAGTTTGAGGGTTATTGCATTAATTATAGATTTCTTACCATAAAATTACTCTGTTACCATTTCCCTCTTTGTTCTTTTCTAAATAATACATCTTCACAATTATTTAGGAAGCTGAGTATTCTGGATTTTTTGACGAAAGTGGCTTTCTTTGCATCACTTTTTCCCCCAGGAGTGCCTTGCACCTGCCCCTTGTGCGCTTCAGACAGGAGGAGCTGCGTCACCACCTCCGAGGGAGTTCAGCTTGCCAAGGAACTCGAGGCCACTTACCTCGAACTGCACGCTCTGAATGACTTCTACATACAGAAGTACTTCGGCGGAGTGGTGAGTGGGAAGCCCCGGGTGCCGAGAGCAGGGCAGCACCCGTGGGAGGTGCGTGGTGGGTGTCAGGGCTTTGGGGAGTGAGTGCCCGGTGATGCTAGGTTTAGGTGAGCTCTAAGGCAGAAATTGTTCCCTGTTTGGGGGGTGAGGCGCTGGCCCAGGGTGCCCAGAGCAGCTGTGGGTGCCCCCTCCCTGGAAGGGTTCAAGGCCAGGTTGGACGGGGCTGGGAGCCCCCTGGGCTGGGGGAAGGGGGCCCTGCCCGGGGCGGGGGGGGCACTGGGGGGGCTTTGAGGGCCCTCCAACCCCAAACCATTCTATGATTCTATCCAAATTGTCACTACTGAGGTTACTCTGGTTTTAACTACCTTCTAGAATTTCCCCCCCACACACACTATTCCGTTCCTTTTATCTCGGTTGGGATGGGAAAATCAAAACCAGCTTGATGAGGCACTCACCAACCCAATCCCATTTGAAGACAAGTCCGGTTTTGAGCAGATGCCCGGAGTGGGTGACCTCCACAGGTTCCTTTCAACCTGAATTATCCCATAATATTCCAATATCTTAAATTTTATTTGCTGAAACTCTCACAACTGTTCTACTTGTAAAGTAAAACAGGTAAGATTGTTGAATAGCCTGATTTTTTTAGCACATTCTTGTGGTTGCTCCGTTTGCAGTCGTGACACAGTTTGCAATCCTGAGCAGATCCTGGGGTCAGCCACAGTGAAGCTGAACAAGGCAGAAGCTGTGAAGCTTGTTAAAATGTTCCACCTCTAATGAGCTTATTCTTTTTCCACTCTCCTGAAGACAGGGAAGCCCACTGAGCTGTTTCTAAATAGAAGTCTTTCAGATTTATTCGCCTTCTCCACAAAATCATTTCACACTGGTGCTTCATTTTCAGTTTTATGAGGTTTTTTTAAGCTCAGCCTTTTTTTTTTTTTTTTTTAACCTTTTGGTTGCTTTCCTGGTGGCATTTGGGCTTGAACAAAAAAAATGCAGTTCTTTTGGCACAGTAATTTCACCTGGTCTGTGCTGGTGTTGTCCCTGGTGCGTAAGTACGTTGTGTTTCCATGGGATTTGATAGTAACTTGGAGTATCTGGCACAACAATTGGTTTTCATTGGATCCCTTCCCACTAAAAAGGAGGAAGCCACTCAACACCTGGTCCAATCAGAGTATTTTTCTAGTTCTCAGAAGCACTGTGCTACAGTATTATCTTGGGTGATAAAAGCATTTAAGACATGCATTAACTTGTACTAAACCACCATTTGGGCCTTTTCATTCCTGTAAAAGGGAATGTTTCCCCTCAGGTACATTTTTTTCTTTTTTTGCAGTGATGAAGCTCGTAGTCTGTCCCAGTGAAACAAACCTTGCTCACAAAGGTTGCCCAGTAATGTGACTTTTTCAGAAGTCACGGTAGCATTGTGTAGTGGTGGTGGTTAGCTGCAAGCTGAAGGGCTCCCATATGATTTTGTTATTTCCAGCACTTGCACCTGGTCGTTATCCATCAAGTCTTACTATCCTCTGTAATTCTGTAATTAGCACCTATGGAAGTTGCTGAATTAAGTGTCTTTGTGCCTGTCATTTCCAGGAAGGTTAAATACAAGAGGATTAGTCACCATTGTTTGAATAAGTAGACATTTAAATTGTGCTAATTCCAACTATATTTGGTACCTGCTCTTAGCAAAGGGGTGCTGGGACTCTCCTGGATGACTGTTGATGGTGGCAGTGGCCTCAGTCCTGCAGACAGCGCCCGCTTGTTCTCCTCAGTTTGCTGTCTAGGTTGTTCTTAAATAACTTGGATTTTTTTTTTTTTAAAAATACATTTTGTGTTTTAGCTGGAATATTTTATGATCCAAAGTTTGAATCAGAAGTCATCTGAAAAAATGAAGAAGAGGAAAAAGACGCAGAAGTGCCATCGAGTTCAACCGCCTCAGCTTGAACAGCCAGGTGCTCGCTGGTGTCTGGGCTCCGGTGTCGTTCGTTATGCATGTCATGTCCTTTGTGCAATTAGCATTTTGTAATCATTACTGCGAGCTGTGCTCATCAGCTATTCTGGTTATGTTGCTCTAGTTGCATCATCTTTCAGTGGTGGTTTAATTAATTTGAGGAGATTTGTATAGCAATATGTAACATGACAATGGACTTCTAATTTATTTTAGACAAAAACAGTAGGAGTGGTTTTTCTGGTGTGCTTGATGAAGTAATGCAAAGGTGGATTAATAAAAGCTTTACATAAAAGTTTTACAGACAAATTAGAAAATCATTACATCGTTCTTTGATGTTCTATGATATCATCAAGCAATATTTTTATTTGCTGCACATGAAACGAGAGGTGTAGGCCCCTGCACGTGATTTCCTGTATGCAATTTCTGAGGATCTGATGCATTTATTCAGTGAAATAACTATTGACAAGTAGTCCTGTCTAAATACATGGTTGTCTCTTCTCACACATACTAGAAATTCGCTCAGATCGCTTAAGATTTGGATTCAGAGGCGAGGTCTCCTCCCAAGGCGAGTGCCTAAAGAGGTGTTGTGAAAGGATGGGCGCTTTTTACTAAGCTAAATATTTCCTGTGTTTCTTATTTTACCCTGCGAAGCATTTCCGTTTTTAGAGTATTTTACTAATTGAATGCCCTTACAAGCCGTTTTCTCCTGGGATGCTTCTTTCAAGAGCTGTCCTTCGTTTGGGCGGGTGTCTGGGAATAGATTTTCTCATGGGATGCTTCTTTCAAGAGCTGTCCTTCGTTCGGGCGGGCGTCTGGGAATAGATTTTTCTCCTTCCCCCGCGGTCGGCGCTCGCTCCAGCTCTACAGCCCGACCCGTTGTCTTCCGCAGAGAAGATGCCGATCCTGAAGGGCGAAGCCTCGCACTACGAGGCCGACCTGCACAACCTGCTCTGCTGCTGCCAGTGCGCCGACGTGGCGTTTTGCCCCGAGGACCCCAGCACGGCGGCGGTGGAGGCCCACAAGGTCATCCTCTGCTCGGCCAGCCACCTCTTCATGCTGCTTTTCGGGGTGAAGAGCCCCGCCGACATCCGCGACGCCTCCATCGTGCGGACGGCGCGGAGCCTTTTCGCGGTGGAGGAGGGGGAGGCCCTGCCCACCCACCCCCACGGCCGCCCGCCCCGCGCCCCGCCGGTCAGGGTGGTGGTGAAGGACCCCGTCTTCTGCTCTTGCCTCCCGGACATCCTCCACTTCATTTATTCAGGTACCCCAAAGCCGGGCCCGGCTTACTCACCCCTCCTACGGCCGACGCCTCAGCCCGCGCGTCGCCCCACGGGACGCGCCTGCGCTGCGGGGATCTGGCGTCCCGTCCCCTGTCACCCTTGCCAACAACACCTACTTTTTAAAAAAAAAAAAAAACCAAAACAAAACACTTCGCCTAGATCTAACAATAATTAAATGGGTTGCCGTTCCAGATTGAAGCAACGTAAATCAGCCGTAATATTTTACCCAACAAAACCTGTGAGCTAACATCAATAATACCCACAAGCTTTGCCAAAAAAAAAAAAAAAAACCCACAACCCAAATCCAGAGTTTGAGACAGTTTCAGATTTTGGGCTCTTCACATATTTAAAATGCTTGTGTGTTCCAAACACATTGACAAGAGTGCAGGGTTACTTAAGAAAGCTCAAGTGCTTTCTTTTCTGGGCATGGTGCTGCTGAAGAGAAAACAGTGATAACTGGTTGGAGGACAGGGGGCTCTGACATGTTGCATGAATTCTGCTAGAAATTCAGCCCAGGCAGTGACCTCACCTACATAACTCCAGCTATCTATTAAAATGACACTGATATTTTTCTAAATTTTCAAATGTTGCTTAAGAATCCTGAAGTGAAAGTTGTTTTGTTTTGTTTTTGTGTTGTTTTTTTTTTTTTTTTTTTTTCTGGAAGTACCTGACACCTGTTTCTTCTTTCTAAAATGTTTTGCAAGCTGTTGGTAGATAAGAATATAGATTTTATAGCTGTTGAAAGAATCAGTAGGGTTTTTAATGATGCATTCTGATTTTAACTGAAATAAAAACAGCCCCCAAATGATTATAATGTTAGAGCTGCATCTATAAGGAAGCTTAGTCAATACCTGTGGGCTGATACCTGCCTGACATGTGAAAAGGATTTCTGCCTCAGTAGCTGAGACCTGAACACTGGCTTGTGAAGACACAAGGGAGAGTCTTTCAGCTTTCAGTTAAAGTTTGTGCACTGAAATCATCCCTTTCAGTTCTTTCCAAGCCAGTGTCAAACACAAAGAACAGATGCAGAAGTTTCTCAGTGTGAATGGATTTTTCTTTATTTATTTACTGGGGACATGAATAGAGGACTAAGCTTGGAATTTCAGCAGCTGATAGGTGAGTGCAGTGCCTTCGTCTGTTACCGTTTACAACTCGCTTCTGCTGCCGTTTGTGCACCGATTTTACTTTTTTGCTTCTGCTTATGTCAACCCAAGGGGTTGTGGAGCTGCGGGCCGCGTCTCACACAGCCCCCGGCCCGAGGGGCATCGCCCGAAGCCTCTGGGAATCGGCGAGCCCTTTCGAGGACGCTGGAGGCACGGGCTGAGGGGAGACCAGATCAGGAGGCAGGGCCGGCGTTTTCAGCTTTTCAGGACCGTGACGTTATGCCCCTGAGGTCTTAAGCACTCGCCATCCATAGGGTGCACGCAGGAGCCTGCACAGACGCAGACAGCCTCTTCTGCAGCAGAGTGCCACCAGCGCCGTGCTGAATCGTGCTTCACGCTGAGATTTACCTGTCCCTGACCCTTCCTTGCTGCGTGACCCCGGGGATCGGAGCTGAGTTACCAAAAATCCCCATGGGGTCTTTGAGACTTACTCCAGCAAAGCGTATAAAGATAAATAATAATGATGACAATGATAATAAATAATGATAATAATGGTAATGATAATAATTATGATAGTGATGATGATAATAATAATAAAACCAAGAACGATATTTATTACTATTACTATCGTTACTGGCAATAGCAATAGCAATAGCGATAGTAATAGCGATAGTGATAGGGATAGTGATAGCAACAGCAATAGTAATAGCAATAGCAATAGTAATAGCAACAGTAAAAGTAATAATAATAGAAGTAGCAATAGGAGTAGCAATAGCAATAGTAACAGTAACAGCAACAACAACATAATTATTATTATTATTTTAAAACTGATCAACATGTTTCACTTTTCCAAGAAAGCTATTGAGACACCCAAGAGAGTATCATGCTTTGACTATGAAAACAATAAAGAAAGAAATTCCCCTGCAGGCTTTTTAAGCTATCAGTGCTCCAGAATGAAACTGCGAATGAGACATTTCTGGTTCAGACACCTACAAAGAAATGCAACCAGCAATATGAGCAGAAGCAAAACAACTTCCACAAATACTGAAACTTTCGGGATTTTTTTTTGCTGAATGTCTACCTGCAGTATGTAGTGATTGAACTGGGAGGAATTCCGAAACTGATTTTGAGAGCAACAGAGGTACCCTAGTCTGCCTGTAATTGATTGCATTCTTGTAAAGTGCCATGGAAATTTTATTGTGCAAGAATTGCATCTTGCCCTTCCAAAGCAAGGGGATCCTGGCTGATTTATGTGCAAAAAAAAAAAATACAGTTTCTGCAAGATCTGTTTGTCATTGATGTCATCTTTTCTCTGCCTGCTAAGGCCTGTGCCTTGTTGATTTATAATCCAGCTTTACCTGCTCTTGTGACAGGTGCTTTCCAGTGGGAACAATTGGAAGAGGATATCAAAAAGAAGCTGAAGGATCCAGAAAAAACTGAACACGTGCTTGAGAAAGTTAAATGCATTCTGAAAACTCCAGGAAAGGTACATCTAACTCTCTTGGGGAAACTTAGTATTAGTTACTTAAGTTCTTGGGAAATCATTTTGTAGTCAAGGTTTCCTTGTCAGTCTTTGCTTTAAACTCACTTTGGCTTACACCGGTTTTATTGCTTTATCAGCGGGCTGTTCACAGGCGCGCACAAAATAAAAGCACAGAGATGCAGATGCAGTGTGCAGAATTAATGTAATTGGTAAAAAGCACACAAGTAGGTACCCTGGAAGGACTACTCATGTCCACAGCTTTACACATTGTCTAGCAATATGATTACATGTGGCTAATTCTCATGTAACAGAGGCTGCCCAGGAAAGGTTTGTTTTCCTGAGTATGTGCCAAAAGTTGTGCTTCTGTAGTAGATCAGGACAGGTGGTTTCTCTTAGAAATGCTGTGATGTGGAAAGCTGTAATAACTCAGTATATTAAATTCATCAGATGACTTCACAGTAAAATGTAATTCATATCAAGTCATTATGTTAATAAAAAATTACAATGTAGAATTAATGTTAACAGCTGTTTGCTGGTGGAGTTTATACATTCCTTGATACTATAGCACTTGCACAAAGTATTTCTGTCAATTTAAATGGAAAATAATCTTGGACTGTCTTGAGATTACAGAAGATCAAAAAGTTATTTAGCTGTTTAAAGCGATTTGGCTGTAGGCTTGTCAGTCCTAAGTGTCCACAGCTAAAACGTTCATGAGGTTGGACTTAGAAAGTCCCAAAAACTTTTAAGATAATGAGCCTGAGTTAGGGTTTTTTTGGTTGGTTGGTTGTGTGTTTTTTTGTGTGTGTGTATTTTTTTTGTTTTGGTTTGGTTTTATGCCTTTGGGATACTTTTATATCATGTTTAAAAGTTTTTCTTCAAAGGCATAGAAATTAATTATGCATTTTCTTGATAAAATTAAAAAATAATTAATAAACTGGATCGTATTTTAACCATAAATTCAACCAAATCTGAATTTCAGTTATTGCAATCTAGCAATATGACTTTTGATGTTTTCCCTTCCGGTAGCTTTAGATTCCATTTTTAAAGTAAGAAAAACAAAACTGAAAACTAACTGGAAGTGCTGGGTTTTGGAGGGTCGTGGTGCGAGCATGCCCGGACTATTGTGAGAGAAGTCTGTGCTCCAGCCTGCGAGCTCCCTCTGCGTCTGAGGAGGCAATACCAGGCTGATAACAAGAAACACAACTTTTAGCTGCCCTGCATCTCTGCAGATGTGTGTCCCGCCAGGGATCCCCCCCAGAGCCCTTGACCCTTGTGTTCCTGCAGCCGTGGGTCCGAACAGGGCATCTATGAAAATATGTGGAGCCCAGAAAATTCGTAATGCAGTCAAACCTGCCCAGAGGTGCTGGAGGGGGCGGTTTTGTCGGAGGGTACCAAGGGGAGAGCTGGGGTGTGACTGCAGGAGGCAGGGACACCTCGGGGCTGCTGCGCTGTGGGAAACAGGAAAATGAACAATACAGGTGGTTGCAGAGGGTTGCACGTGTGAGAGGCATGGCTGGGTGGCATTAGCAAAAGAACATAAAAGAGAAAGCAAAAGGCTGTTGTTTAGTTTCCCCATGTAAATGATGTCTTGTAAGCTTTTATTCTGTGGGCAACTACCCATGGCGCTGTTTCATTAATAACTTACTTTGCAGCTAAACACTGTAAAGGACTGCACATCTCACCCGATAAAGCGGCTGTGTAATAATTCCCTCAGGCTGTTCTTTAATACGCCTGTCCTAGCTGATGTCATCTTCAAAATACAAGGTACGGTACCTCTGCCTCCCGTGGACACGGGCACGGCTGTGCCTCCAGCATTTATCCCCTCTCCAGGATTGTTGTATCTCCAGCATCCCACCTCGGGAGGGATGCACTCGGGGGGGCCACGTCTCCACCCCTTGCCCTCGCTGAAAAGGCCAGAGATGCTGGCAGCTCGCTCCTGGCCGCCCTCCCTCCGCCCCTCCGAGGCTGTGGATGTGCCTTTCTCTACCCTCCAGAAGCCGACAGGGATTTCTGTCCCATTTCTGTGCCTCCTCAGGCTTTACTCACCGCCCCCTCCTCCCCCGGCGTGGGCATCCCTAGGGGCGTGTGTGGATGCGCTGGGGTTTCGGTGACCTGCTGATCTAGGCGCCACCAACACGCCCCGTATTTCACTGCTGCTCTACTGTTCCCTCCCCGAGATGCTCCCGACACAGATCTTCACGTTTCTGTCACTGATTTCTGTTCCCATTTTGTCTGCAAAGAAAGAGCTTGGGTGCACCAGTCTGCTGCAGTGCCACGGGTGTTTTTTGTTTTTTTTTTTTTTTTTTCTTCTCCCCTGGAAATTAAATGCATCCACCCTTAAAAATAAAAACACAGGAGGTAAAAAGTGCAACGCGCTGTTGTGACAATGAGACAGATTTTAAACGCTAACTTTTCCTGATTTGTGCATGCTCACCCTACCTGTGGAAATAGTTCTTTAGGATTAGACAACTGTTTAACCTTTTTCAGTTTTAAATCCCACAGCAAAATTTGAAGCATTAATCCCTCAAAAGTAAGCACACAAGGACAAGCAAACTTTTTGCTAGGTGTTCTGTGTAATACACAGAAAAAAGCAAAAAGATCTATGAAAATGAGAACAAAATTCCAGTGCTGAGCTTAATGACATGAACCATTCCTCTCAGGATCCCACTCCTGAGAGAAGCTTTGTGGGAATTTGATGAAACCATATCACTGCTATATACCTCACAGAAAAAAAAGTTGCTGTCGAATGGGTTGACATGTATTTTAACAAAAATAAAAATAAGCAAAACTAGCAAAGCGTGAGCGTTTTTCCCATATGCTCAGTAAATCTTCAAAGCCTTTTCCCCTAATTCATCAGCCACAGTAATTGTATTACAATTAAATAACTGCTAAGAGAAACTGAAGGCTTTAGTCTTGATTGGGCAGATACATTTTAAAGTCTCCAACTAGTTCCTGCAATACTGGGAGTTGCTTTGAGCTTTCTAGCTTACAAAAGTACTTGGGAGCCACTGAAGATGGAAGCCCATTATGTCTGTGTAAAACCTCATAATTTGGCTGAACCTCCTCGTTAGTAGGTACATACCCAATTACATGAACATACAAAACTCCATGCATATCTTACATCACGTCTGCATTGTGAATTGCTCATGTTACACGCGTAAATACATAATACAACTTACCTGTGTTCTCTCTACATAAATATATAGACATTTTTTATGCAGCTTAGACAATTTGGAAGTCAAAGCACAGGTGAATAGAAATATAAGGAAAATGAAAAAGTGCCAGATGTCTTCAAGGAATTAAGTAGGTGGCAGGGTTGTGGTTAAGGAGGAAATTAAGACAGTAACTTCTACCTAAGTATTTACAATATATTTACCTTGCATGTCAGTTGATCTGTTTATTATGATTTTGATTAAACAATTTACATCTGACTGTAAGCTCCCCCTCTGTCTTGGGTTGCTGTCCTGCCCGGCACTTGTTTGGCACTTTCTTGCTTGCAAGAAAGTCGGGTTCAGCTGGACTCTGCAGAAGTCCGAGTGTTGGGGATGGCAGCTCAGGCTGTCTACTTTTTTGTTAAAAGCCTGTAAGACCTCTGCCACCCCGGGCTGTTAACCTTACTAGGTCTTCCAAAGGCTGTAGTAAAGTAAATTGTTCACTTGCAAATATTAAAAAATGGAAAAATTTCTGTAAAGATTTATCAGCTGTATTTTTGTAAGATGACCCTCAGGAAATTCGCTTAGGCAAAATACTCAGCATGGTTAAATTCGTACTTAATAGATTGAATGGAATTTCATCTGGGATAATTTTCCTTTTTCTGCTTTGTGTGGCTACGTGTAAATTTGACTTCTGGAACACACATTCATTACCAATGGGATTACTGATGAATACAAATTACTCATATACATAATAATTCACAGCACTGCATATTTATGTAACGGGTCAGAGGTTCAGTTGGTGTAAATTGGTGTAACTACAGTGGTGTCAGATTTTTTGCTAGCTGAAAGTGTTTCTGACTGATAAAAATTTGCCCTATTTGGAGCACCTGGTGTTGGGAGCAGTGTGTCATAAAAAATCTGGTATTTTTTTGTGTTTGCTGGTGGCTACTAGGCAGATGTAAACGACTGGTATAAAGAGAGTATGTTATTGGTTATCTGCTGGGTATTGTTAATTTTAAACACTTTAACCATGTTCAGATAAGAAAATGGGAGCTTTATAAATCAAGCTCTTTCCGTCCATGTAAAATCTTCATAGTTTTTTGTCTGGTGTCCTGCAGATGCAACTGTACCAGCCCACAGAGCGGTTCTGGTAGCTCGCTGTGAGGTGATGGCAGCTATGTTTAATGGCAAGTATCTAGAAGCAAACAGTATTCTGGTTCCAGTACACGGAGTTTCGAAAGACACTTTCCTCTCCTTTCTAGAGTATCTTTATACCGACTCCTGCTGTCCAGGTAAGAAAATTTTTAAATTCACATATATCCGTTACTAATTTTTCTGCAGTGGAGCATTGATAGAGAGTAATTTAGCAGCATTTATTTCATAGAAAAATACCAATATTTTCATGTATAATGTCTCAAGAAAGAGAACTTATTCACATTGTGCAATAAAAAAATTATTCAAGCAAAACCAACTGCAGACAGAACAAATATCACTAATAAAATGCTGTATTTCTTTTGTGCTTACGTAGCAAGACTCAAAAAACTGTGAAATTTCATTTCCGGTCCATTAAAATTTTTGGAATTTTGTTTCTACATCAAAATAATACTGCTTTTTAATTTTAATTCTGGGTTTTATTTCAAAATTGTCATTTAGTTTAGTGTCTATTTTGTTAAGTTTAATATCAACAAGGTTAAATTTCAAGAGTAGCTTATTTATATACATAGATATGTCATTTGTATGTAAAACCAGAAAAAAAGTCTGTTAGCTGGAGTATTTGGCAAGAAAGATTGAGCCAGATTGTTCTTTTTATCTTAACCTTTGACTTTTTTAATGAGAAGAAAAATCTACGTACTAGATAAATATGAAATATGATTTAAATATAATTTTCTTTTGATGTTGAGTGAATGACGTTGTGATATGTATTTTTGCTTTTATTTTTTTCTCAAATAGTTCTACCTTACTCCCATGTTTTCCACATGTTTCTTTTTTTAAGTCTGTCTAACATTTCCTTGTCCATCAGCTTAAATGTGAATCCACTGTACCACATTTTTTTAAAAATACAGTTGTTATATTTTCTTTTTGGCCTTTTTACTATACTTTTTGTACATGTGTCATAGAGGTTATTTTTAGAAAGAGAAGTTAGAAAGCTAAATCCTCTTATTAATCATCACTTACTTTAAACAGATCAGCAGCACGTGACTCAGCATCTTCAAGATACAGGATATGGATAACACTTTATTACACTTAGCTTCTAAAAAGTACCAACTACTCTTTTCCTGTTAGTTAAGTAGTTTATCTGGAAAAAAAGAGAGTGATATAGCAAACTTATGTTGATAATAATGAAAAATAAAAGAAGATGATCAACAGCAGTTTGATTTTGTGTTCACTGTTAGGGGTTTAAAAGATGACTTGGAGAAAAATGGGTTTGATCCTGTTGTCAGAAAGGTAAAATACATGTAATTTATGCTTTCTTGTTTTTCAGCCAGCATTCTCCAGGCTATGTCTCTCTTGATCTGTGCGGAAATGTACCAAGTAATGAGACTCCAGCACATTTGTGAGCTTTACATTATCACGCAGCTTCAGAGCATGCCTAGCAGGGAACTGGCATCCACAAGTCTCAGTATTGTTAGCTTGCTCAAAAAAGCCAAGGTATGTGCTGCCTATGTCAAGTAAGAATACATACGCTAGATTATTAAGATTTTTTATGATCTTAATAGTTTCTGTTCCCATGGGAAAACACTGCTATACAGTCTGTTATTTAGAGATATCTGGCGGCACAAGGCTGGCTAAAATAAGGCCTTCAGCCTTTTATTGCAGAATGTGCAGTCATACCATAATCTCTGCAACTTCCCTCATCAAGGACACATTGCAGTAATTCAGTTTAATTGCAGCTTCTGCCAGAAAAGATGTGTTTTAGGCAGGTGAAGATGCACTACTTCCTCTGTTAGTCAAAAAGAAAATTGTATGATATGCAAGTGGCAAAGGAGATATAACCTGATAGAATACTGAGTAGAATACATAAAAAGCTTGAAAATAAAATATTAGAGGCTGAAAAAAAACCAGAGAGACACAGTAAAGACGGATTTAGAAAACAGAAGAGGAAAATAAATCCTGAACTTTTTACAAGTATCAGGCAGGATACTGTCTTAAATAAACAAGATTTTGTGGAGAAAGAGGAGACAACAAAACCACCACGCCGTGTTTCTTACCTTCCTTTTCCTAAAGCTCTGCTTCTGTGCAGAAGGCAAAAATTTCCAAGATTCATGACCAAAGGAGCCCCAGGGTTTAGGTCAGACCTTTGGGGAAGGGAGTTTTATCATTTATTCTTGGGTCTCCTCTGTTTATATATATATCCATCAAAGACTTTTCCTTTGTCATCTCCTACAATCAAAACCTTATTTGGTAAACTGCTATGTTGACAGTGAAAATCTAAAATATTTTGACATGAAAGGTGTGGTTGTGTTTTAGACATGGTAGCATTAAGAGCTATTTGTGTTTTCTTCTTCCTTGTAGTTCCATAACTCTGATTGCCTTTCAACTTGGCTTCTTCATTTTATTGCCACTAACTACCTCATCTTCAGTCAAAAGCCTGAATTTCAAGACCTTTCAGGTAATTTATCAATTAGTTTTAAAACAAGAAATGTTTTTCAGCTCTGCTTAGATCAGAAACAAGGTACTGGACAATACTATTTCACAGAATCGTAGAATACCAGGTTGGAAGGGACCTCAAGGATCACCTGGTCCAAACTTTCTTGGCAAAAGCAGGGTCTAGACAATATGCCCCAGCACTTTCCAGCTGAATCTTAAAAGTCTCCAATGTTGGGGGGAAAATTCTGCGTGAGAAGATGGTTAGGACTTCTTTAGGCTGTACCGTCTAGGCCAGTCCAGAGTCTGTTTGAGCTGGATGGGTCACCACCCTACGGTGGGACCAGCACGTGGCACATGAAGAGCAGCACAGTCAGCAACCCTCCCCTCCTGCATTTTGGTTCCTGTACTGGTGGCCAGGTTCCCACCCGTAACTGAATCAACTGGGACAATTTAGTCACCGTATGTCGACCCCTCCACCCTATGTATATGATTTTGTTTAGTTTGTACATTTGAATGAAGGTCACTCCCAATACCTGCTCTTTCAGGGTTGGGGTTTTCTTTGAAGAAAATAAGATTCTTACAGTACTCTCTAGCAGATCTCATGAAATCAAATAACAAATGTCCACTCAAGTAAAAAACCCCAGGTTCTTCCAAGGAACTGATATTTATTTTCCCAAACAGTGTACTTGTTTCCTGGTATGTGTCTCTAGAAAGTCTTGCTCCTTGCCTATGGGAATTTTCATCACCCTGATGAAGGCAATCTTAACAGATGCGTCTCTCTGACCAGTGGTTTGTATTCAGGCCGTTGGTGTGGGGACATTCTATTCCAGACAGGGATTTTTCTTACCAGTGAGCTGAAGTTCTGTTTGGTCCAAAGTAGATTGAAGGTCCTCCTTCCTCATCTGCAAGGCTCAGATGTGTCTGTGTGATGATGGGTGGCCTTGTAATTGTTATGAGCAAAGGAAGGAGAGCTAGATCCTCCCTGCTTTGTTTGGACATGGAATTTGTCTTCCCGTGGCCCACCTGTGCATCTTCAGAAACGTCCATTTTGTATAACCAGGTCTGGATTAAACACAGGAGAGCAGGGCAGCTGTGTTGGCAAGTGTCACCCACCAGTGGGTTTGGTCCACAGAGGAGTTGCTTTGCTTCCCCTCCCGCAGGATCAGATGACAGGGTGTGTTTGAAAGCACTTCATGGCATTTTCCTCGCTACGGGGCTTTGGTCTCAACAACCCTGAGGTTCTCCTGAAGCTGCAGGAATCAGGTTGTCCTTTCTGTTTGGGGAAGGTGGGAGCTGCCCCTGGCTTCCCCTTGGTGATGCAGGAGAGCACAGAGACCTTCCTGACTTGGGGTCACTGCAGGGCTCAATCTGGGCACATCTACTTACCCATTTTACGGTTCCCCCATGAGACATCAATTTATCAGTATAGCTTATTAAATATATTGGGGGTTTGTTCCTTTTGGGTTTTTCCTGCTGTGGAAAGTAATAGTAATAACACTTCTGTCTCCACGTTGCAGTTATCCTGATGGATACCAGGCTGCATATGAGCCTGTTGTGAAACTTATGCAGTGATGCTTCTGGTTGTATCAATGCAATTGGCTGTCAGATGAGATTTTTGCAGCCTCCAGTGGCTGGCTGACACCAGGCTGGCTGTTTTGGAGCTAAGAACCTTTGGGTTGACTTGAAGGAAAAGGGAACCATGCCAGTGGGCTGGTAGCCTTTGAGGTTTGGTGTCCACATGCCTGGCAGCCTGTCCTTTGTTTTCTCCTTTATCTGAGTCATGGAATCCCAGATTTACAGAATGATTTGGGTTGGAAGGGACCTTAAAGATCATCTAGTCCAACCTCCCTGCAATGTCTCCAATTCAGAGACAAGGATGTAGCGTGGGACGGTGTCAGATGCTTTGCACAAGTCCGGGTAGCTGACATCAGTTGCTCCTCCCTTATCCATCAATGCTGTTACCCCGTTGTAGAAGACCACCAAATTAGTCAGGCAAAATTTTCCCTTAGTGAAGCCAGGCTGGTTGTCACCAATCATGTTATTTTCATGTGCCACAGCATAGTTTTGAGGAGGATCACCTCCATGAACTTGGTGAACTTGGCAGTGCCAAAACCCGCGGAGCAGCAGAGGGGTGAGAATGTTCCGGGGTTCCTCTCTGCGCTCCTCACCTTGCGCTCCGTAGCGATCCTGAGAGGGACGCTTGGCAGGGGGGTTGCAGAAGCCCCCTCCTCGAGCTGCACCCAGCAAAACCCTCGCCCTCGGCGGCCGTGCCCGGCTACCCGCTGAGGAGAAGGAGCATCGGCGGTCAGGGCGACCCCTCTGCTCTCTTCCACGAGCGCCGTGCTTATTCCAGCAACTCACTCGCCGCTCGCTTTCCGGGGCGGGAGCCCTTCTGTCCGTGCCCTGGCGAGGTCGGGGCAGCTGGGCGGCCCTCACCGGGGGTTTCTGGCCGCAGCGGTAGCCGCCAGGATTTCTGACCTGTTCGAGAAGACTCTTTGCAGCCTGCGCGCTCGCGCCGCGCGTTTGGGCATCGCTTTCATTGCCTCCCTCGCTGTGTGCAGTGGAGGAGCGCAGCTTCGTGGAGACGCACCGATGGCCTTCCCACGTGTACCTGAAGCAGCTCGCCGAGTACCGCAGCTACGTCCACTCCCACCAGTGCCCCTGCACGGTCATGTAAGGAGAGCGAGCGAAGGCGGGCGCACCTCGGCCGGGAGGCCTCAGCCGGGAGCGGCACGGCGTGCCGAAGCGATGCCGGGAGCAGAGCCGGGTGCTGCTCTCCCCGGCAGCACCCTGGGCCTGCCGGGGGGCACCCGCGACCGCTCCCGGCTTCGGCGACAAACCCCGCTCCTTTGCTGCCGAAACGCTCGGAAACGGCTCCGGAAGACGCCTGGCAAGCCCGAGGGTCTCGCGCCTGGGGGTTAAGCGCAGCAGGGGACAGGGCCACGGGTGCCACCCGCCCGCCCCTCCGATTTCCTTACGGGCCAGGCTGCCGCTTCGCCCGCTTGGCTTCGGCTGCTGAACCGGCTCCGGCGGAAAGCGGATTCCCTGGGGAGCCGCGCGGCAGCAGGAGCACGGGCGCGGCGCCGGGGAGCTGAGCAGCCAACTCGCGAGTTCCCTCAGTGTTTCAGAAGGCAGGCTTTTACTGCGGTGTCTGCTGCTTTGAGAAATAAAGGTTAGGCTTGACAAGCATTTCAGTTACCGTTCATTTTCTGTGTCAGGTGCCGTGCTTTGGGCCTGGTCGGCACCCGACCCCGCAGCTGGTCACCCCCCTTCCCCTCCCCACCTGGGAACGGGGGAGGGAATTGGAGGGGTGAAGGGAGACCCGCAGGCTGAGATAGGAACAGTTTAATAACGGCAATGAAACGAGAACTATGACGATGATGGGGGGAAAACAAAAAGAAATATATAACCAGGCAACGCACAGCGTAATTGCTCCCCACCCGCTGACCAACCCCCAGCCCGTTCCCGGCCAGCGACCCCGAGGTACCAAGATCCCACAGTCGCAATCCTGGAATCGAGAGAGAGAGAGAGGGAGAGCCCCTTCCCCACCCCCCTCCTCTATACAGTGAGCATGACGTTCCATGATATGGAATATTTCCCTGCCCAGTTTGGGTCAGGTGCTGTGGCCGTGCTCCCTCCCTGCTCCCTGTGCCCTGGCGCACGGGCAGGACACGGGCAGTCGGAGAGTCCTTGGAGTCTCGGCAGCAGCTGGAAACACCAGTGTGCTGTCAGCATCCTTCCCATAGCACCCCCAAAGCTAAATCCAAACCACAGCGCTCAGCTAGTCCCGGAAAAGGAACATTAACTCTACTTCAGCCCAGACCAAGCCATCAGGTCAAGTCCAGGCTGAGTCTGCAGGTCCTTTTACTGAGACCCTCAGGGCCGTACGAGCAGATACTTGAACTCCAGAGGAAGGCTCGCGCACCCCTGCTTTGTCCAGCGCCTCCCAGTCTGCACCAGCTGGGAAAAGCCCTTTCCTCCCGCTGAACGGGAGAAGCAGGTCTGTTTGGGTAAGCTGCAGGACCCCGGGGCTGTTGCGGTTGCACTTCTGCCCACGCGGGGAGCACGCAGCCCGCGGGGTGCGGGGGGGCCCCGGCGGAGGGGAGGGGGCCGGCGGCCGCGCGAGGGGTCTGCGGGAGGGACCTCCCCGGCCCCAGTGACACTGCTGGGGGCAGCGGGTCCCGCCGAGCCAGGTCCCCCCCCCCGCAGCCGACAGCCCCGGCGCGCGGGGCGGCCCCGTGGGTGCGCCGGTCCCGCGGGGAACGGGGCGTCTGGGACGGGGCTTGGAGCCCGGCCCCCCCGGGGGGACCCGGCTCCGGCGCAATTCTCGCCGTGCGCTCCCCCGCTGCGCCCCGGGGGGCAGAGCCGGGCCGGGGCGCCGGCCGCGGGGACCCCTGCCCGGAGGAAACGGGGAAACCCTGAGTGACCTGCCGCGAGCGGCCCGTGGCGGCACGGCGGAGGGTTTGCTTGGCCGAAGTCACCCGTTTGCTGCGCCACAGCGGTCCCGGGGACCCGCTACCCCGACCTTTACAGAAGGGGTCCACCGAGCACGGGTGCCTCTCGGCCGGCGAGACCTTGGCCAGGGGCCGAACGCTTCACCATTCTTGGCCTTTTGGTTCTGCTTTTTCGGCTGCCTGCAGGTTGGGCGTGTGGTCCGAGCCTCGGAAGGGCAAGACACGGAAAGCAATTATTTAGTGTTCCCCCAACGCCCACAGCAGGCCGTCTCCACTGCACCCAGAAGCTGCAGCTGTGAGCTGAAGGCAGGACAGCAAACTGCTGCAGCTAAGTTGGGTTTTGGTTTGGTTTTTTTTTTTTTTGCTATCAAGAATTGCTTTTATCTTTTAATACACTTTTATAAGCAAACCGTTCTTTTCAAATTCCATGCTAGTGCCATAGGGATTTCCCGCCCCGCCGGTGATATTTTGCAGAGGTTGAGTGGGTATTTCTTTTGCTATTTTAGGGGACACACACGCGCGTGCACACACACACACACACACACACACAAAACCCCTCCCAAAAAAAAACAAAGAAAACCCCTCGTGCCTCCGATGACTGCTGCAGGCTCCAAGTTCTGAGGTCAGTTTTATGTAAGAATGACAATTATTTTTTGTTGGTTTTTTTTCAAAAACTTTTCATCCGGACATCCAAAACTTCTTTCAAAGATGAGATCCACCTACCTACATCGAGCATATAGAGTCTGAAACACAGAGCGCCACACTGATTTTTCAAGAGCACTAAAGAAAACGGCAAAGTGAAGGAATAAAGTGAAATGGAAAGCCATCTGTGTGGAAATTAAGTGCGAAAAAATGTAATTCCCCGTCATTACAGTAGAAATCTAAATTTTCAAGTTGACTGGCCAGATACGAACAAAACTTCCCGTGTTCCGAAGCCTAAATTCTTGGAGAAAAGCGAGAGCACAGCTGAACTGCAGCTTGCCTGGGCACCTGAGCGCGTCCTGGGCCACACACGCGCGGAAGCCGGCAGCCAGCGACCCCGTTCAGAGTGGGGACCAGAGGCCTCCGGCCGACTTCTTGGACACAGCCGGCACAGGGGTGGCGTGGGCGTTCCTCTGCATTGCACCCACCCCTACCTTTTAACACCTGGGTGCTTTCCCAGGTTTTTTTGCTAGAAGGTAGACGGGGAGCAATAACCTAAGTATAGGTAGCAAATAACAGCAGGCTATTTTTACCTTTCTGTAAAGGGTTTACGGGCATTTAAACACGGCCTTGATGGAAATACCAACACTTCATATGCAACCAATAGATCTCTTGTGCTATTCTCTATTTTAGCCAGTGGCAACCACAGGTTTTATGCAGAGAAGCCAGGCAGCGTAAGAAAATCCACTCTTTATTCACAGAACACTGCATACTGCTGTTCAGGCATTAAAACAGCTCTCCATTTTCCCGAGTGGCCCATACCGCTCTCTGTAGCGGGTGAAAACGTGCTGCCCCTGCAGACACAGGCCATCTGACCAACTGCAGTTCTCGGAAGAACTCTTACTGGAAATTCTTATTTTTATTCTCTCGGAGAGTTTTCAGTAGAAGTGTGCGTGACTGGGAGTAGCTCACGATGCTGGGGGAGTTGCCGTCGGCGAGTTTTTTTGGCGGAGGCTTTAAGACCGTACCCATCACGGAGAGCCGGGAGTTAGGGCAGTGCTGGGATCGGCATTCCTGGAAAACTCGGTCTGGTAGGAAATCAGAGTTGCTCTGGTATAAAACAACCCCCCCTCTATAGTTAGGTATAAAGGAAAAATCAGGAACCGGCTGGAGAAAAGGTTATTTGAGCCAGTGGTTTTGAAAAAAAGTAACATGTCTGAGGAGGAAGGCTTCCCCTGGCCCCAGCATCTCCCCGGGCACTGTCAGCGTTGGGGTGGAAGGAGGGGGGCAGTGGTGAATTCGTGGGTCCTTAGGCAGGTGCTAGAGGGTTTGGGGTTACCTTCCCAGGCTTGGGTTTAAGTGGAGTTCCAACTCCTCGCTCCTTCCTTAGGGCTAGCCCTCTAAATCCGCTGCTAGAAGACAGTTTTTTGAATCATGGATTGCACTGTATGATTCCGGCTCTACCGACACCCGGGTGCGCTTGTCCCAGGCGAGCACTACGCTGTGCAGAGACTAACAAAGAAAGCTTTCCGCGCTAACGATGCTTTCCACGTGGCAGGTCAAAAATCTCTGCCGGTCACCCGGTAAGCCTCGGTAGATCTGGTTGGAAAAAAAAAGTTAGGAGGAAGAAAAGCTGTTCTGTGACGCACGCGCTGAATCGCCGCAATGTTTCTCCTTTAGTGCGCCCTGACTAAATGTTTTTGGCGTGAACATGTAAGATTTGATTGCAAAACAAAAGCTCTTCTCTAGTCAGGCTCATGGGACGGTTCACCCGCGTGCATCAGGCCTGAGCGTTACGCTGGGAATACTGCTTGTAGCTTACGAGAGTCACGGGAGGGCTGGGGCGGGCGGGGACCCCTCCAGGCCACCTGCTCCACCCAAGCCCCCGCCGCGGGCAGGGACGTCTTCAGCCGCTCCAGGTCGCTCGGGGTCCCGTCCAGCGTGGCCGTGATGAGCCTCCACGGCCCGGGTGCTCCCCACGTGTCGCACCGGCCCAAGCAAGGCGTCTTGCTCAGCTCTTGGGGCGAGCACCCGCCGCCCAAGCACCCCGAAGCTCAGCCCGCGCGTCCCTGGAGCGCCCCGCTAACCTTTTCTCGCACCGGCGGCCAGTGAAAGCCACTCCCGGTTCTCCCCGCTGGCCCAGCCCGCGGCAGCACGGCAACTTTTAGGGAATCCTTGCCATTCCAGTCACCTCTCCCCCGACCCCGGTGGCCGTCCCCGGGGGTCTGCGGGAGCCCAGCAGCAACCCCCCCGGCCCCCGGCGCAGCCCTGAGCCGTGCTGGGACCCGCAGGCAGCTCCCCGAGGGCAGCAGCGTCTTCCCGGCAGCGGGGGAATTTGGGAGGGGGGGCAGGAGAGCCCGGCCAGCTTCGCTACGGAGCGACATACTGAAAGCAGAAACGGAGTTCCCAGCAAGAGGGGACTGGTGGGACCGGTAGCACGAAAAAGCCACAGAAAGTGGAAGCAGATTTCCAGGCTGACGACGACTGGTGGGACGTTTGCCAGGGAGAAGAGTCCCTTACTGGAAGCCGAAAGCGCTTTCCCGGCAGCAGCGGGATGGGGGAGAGGGGCGGCCGGCACCGGGGAGGACAGCGGGGCGGCGGGGGCCTCCGGGGACGGGGTGTCGGGAGAAGAGTGGCCTCGGCTGCTGCCGGGGCTCGGGGCAGCTTGGTGTCGGGGCGCTTTGTTCACCACGCCGGGCACGCAGGAGGAAGAGCAAGCTTCTGCGCCCTCTTCCCAGCCCTCTCCCCTCCCAGTGCCACCCGCAACGCAGCGCTTGCCCTGCCCGCCCAGGCGGGGGGGTGCTGCGGGGCTGGAGGCGGCCGTGGGCCCGCTCAGCCCCTCACCTGCGGGTGCAGAGTCGCTGCCCCAGCTCGACGCGCGGAGCTGGGGCAGGATTTCACCCCGCGGGGCTGGCTGCCGGCTGCCTCTCCCACGACTCCAACTCGACCAGGGACTGCAGCCTTCACACACGTCCCCTCTGCCGAGTTCGCAAAGTCGTACTTAACTGTGTCATCCTGTGCGCGTCCCGAATCCCTCTGGCTCCGTGAACGTGTTCCCGGAATGCGTTTCCCACACAGTACCTGCTAAAGTCACACTTTGGGACTTCTTGCCGATTCTGGCACTGGTTCTCCGGACGCTTTTGCTTCTCCGCTCGTGCGTGGGGTAAAGCACCAACCCCCCGGGAAGAGAAGCAAGGCTGCCCGGCTGTGTAGGCACTTGCGGAAACTCCAGGCAGGGAGTCCCACCCGCTACGGGGGGCTTGCAGGTAGAAATGTGGAGCCACAAAATGAGGGGGGGCTGGCTGGCTTTTTGTTCCCTTCTTTCTTTGTTTTCTTTTTGCGTTTTTGTTTTGGTTGGTTTTGGTTTGGGGTTGGTTGGTTTGTTTGTTTTGTTGCTTTTTTTCCGTCGTTGTTGGTGTTTTTCCCTTCTGGGGTGGGAAGCCTGTGTGGTGAAAGGATGGATGTCAGTGAACTCACCCGCAGGTCTCCTGCTGTCTGGCCTGTCCCTCCGAGGGGGTCGGAGCATCCAGCAGCGGGTGAGGTGAGGGGAGTGTCACGACGCGCTCCGGGAGCCCCGGCAGCCGTAAAGGCTCTGTCCTCCCTTTGGGTTAACTTCAGCTGAAAGGACACCAGGCGACCGGTTAAAATGCTCTGCTTGCTGTAGAAGCAGCTTCCACTCGGAAAAGGACACTAAGCGATGTGGTCTCTTGCTCACAAATCTGACGGAAAGGGAAGGGAAGGGAGGGAACGGAAAGGAGAGGAAGGGAGAGGAAGAGAGTCCGGCTGGCCACGCCGGTGACCGGCGCAGCCTCAGCGCCGCTTCTCCCGGGCGCTGGGTGCACGCACGGCAAGGCTCTCCGTCGCCTTTTACGTTCACCTGAGCGGCTGACGTGCAACTCGCCCGGGCGAGGCAGAGGATCCCGGGCCCTCCCTTCCAGGAGCGACGCGGTGGTCGTCTCCCCGGCCACCACCTTTCGGTCCCCCTCGGGCTTTTTGTCCCTGGGGAACTGGCCAGCCCTTGGCTCACCAGCCTTCTGGGCCCCAGCACCGCGTCCCCTGCGAGCCTCGTGCCGCGGCGCGAGCGCCGGCATGGCACCCGGCCGCCGAGGGCCCTCCTGCTGCTGCGCTGCCACTTGTCTGGAAACGCGGGTTTTCCAGAAAGCCCGAGAGGAAGCAAAAGCATCGCTGCTTCCCAGCGTCTGGCCCGGCGAGGAGCCCCCATCCTCCTGGGGAGGAGTCTCCGGGGAGGGAGGCACTGCGCGGCCCATAAATACCGCGGCCGAGGGCGCCGGTGGCTGCTGTCCCACCCGCGGGTGCCCTGCCTGGGGAAGGACAGCGCTCCTGCTCCCCCCGAGAGCGCAGCAGCATGGCTGAGAGGTTTGTGGAGAGCAGAATCAGGGATGACGCCGTGACCCTGTTCGTCGTGAACGGCTGCCCTTACTGCAGGAATGCCGTGGATTTGCTCCGGAATTACAACTTCAGGCCGGGGGGCCTGCAAGTGTGTGACATCACTGGCCTGGGGAATGTCCAGGATTACTTCCAGCAAACAGCCGGGCAGAGAGCGGTGAGTTCTCGCAGCCGTGCTCCGCGACGGGCCGACCGCTGGTCCCAGCCGCCCCTGCTCGGGCGAGAAGCTGCAGGGGCCAGGGCGAGGTCTCGCTCCCCAACACCTTCTGGGCTGGTTCCTGCCCCCTGCTCTGTGCCGATCCCTGCCCCCTGCTCCCTGCTGATCCCTGCCCCCTGCTCCCTGCCGATCCCTGCCCCCTGCTCTGTGCCGATCCCTGCCCCCTGCTCCCTGCTGATCCCTGCCCCCTGCTCCCTGCCGATTCCTGTCCCCTGTCCCCTGCTGATCCCTGCCCCCTGCTGATTCCTGCCCCCTGTCCCCTGCTGATCCCTGCCCCCTGCTCTGGGCCGATCCCTGCCCCCTGCTCTGGGCCGATCCCTGCCCCCTTCCCCGGCTAATTCCTGCCCCCTTCTCCACCTGATTCCTGCCCCCTGCTCCCGGGGCCCGTCGTGCCCCCTCCAAGCCCCTTTGCGGCGGTGACTCGCAGAAGCAGGGAAAAAGCCCGGTGTCGGGGCTCGCTTCGCATCGCCCCCCTGGCTCAGGAGGGGCTGCCGGAGGGGGCACCTTCGGGCTTCTAGGTCCCCGCCAAGGTCCCGCCAGGAGGCTGCCCGAGGCAGCGCGGATTTGCAGAGGGGGTCCCCTCCCGAGGGCGGGCTGCCCGTGGAGCGGGGGGCCGGGGGGAGCAGGAGGGCTTCCCGAGCTGCCGGCTGCCGCCCCCCCGGCTCTTCCTTCGCACTTTGCGCCCGTGCTGGCCCGCGGCCCTCGGCTTGGCCCCCCGGGCTCTCGCCCTCCCCCCGAGGTCACTTCTGCCCGCGTTTGCGCTCCCCTCGCCCCCCCCGGCTCCAGCTGCGCTGCTTTTTCCCAGCGCGGCGACGGTTTTCACTTCCTTCTGCGGGGAGCGGCCCCTGCCCGCCCTGGGGAAGTCTCGGACGCTGAGCTCCGGCGGTCGCTCCTCGTCTTCGGGAGCCGGCCGTGCTGCCTTCTGCCGTCCCCTTTCGCCTCGCTTCTTCCGAATTCGGCTCAGCCCGGGTGCCCGCCTGGCTGGCACCCCGGCGACGGGGACGGGCCGGGGGGCGGCCGCGGCCGGGGGGGCGCGGGAGGGCGAAGGGCGCGGGCAGGGCTGGCGGGGAAGGGGCTGTGCCCGCGGCGCCGCTCCGCTGCGCCCCCGGCCCTGCTTTTCCAGCAGCACGCGGGGGGCCGGGGGCGCGGCCGGGGGCACTGTGCGGATCCGGGGCTCCCCGGTGCGCAAGCGGGTCTCCGGAGCGGCCCCCCCCGCGGGCGGCCCCGCTCGAGCCGTGAGCCCGCGGCGCTGTTTTCGCCCAGGTCCCGCGCGTGTTCATCGGCAGACAGTGCATCGGGGGCTTCTCCGACCTGCAGAGCATGGGCGGGAGGCTGCCCGGGATTCTGCACCGCATCGGCGCCCTGCAGTAGCCGAGGGGTAAGTCGGGGGGGGCTCTCTGCCCAGCAGCAGCGCTTCCTCGCTCGCCGGGACGAGCCTGGGCGCCTGGGGGAGCGGGGCGCGGCGCTGTGCCCGCTCGCAGCGCCAAGGTGGGAATCCGTTCCGGGGATTCCCAGGGGCAGTGCAGACACCGCAGCGTGCGACCCGCAGCCTTGAAAGAGGCGTCACCAAAATCTCTGGCGACAGCGCTCTCGGCTGCGCGCCTTTGCCTCGGACCTGGGCAGAACGCTTCGGCTCCTGCACCTTCCTTCCACTTTCTTTTTTTTTTTATTTCCACCCCCCCCCGTCGGGAAATGGGGCCCGTTGCTCTAACACAAAGCGCTGGGCACGTTGAGTGCTGCCGGAGGGGGGGATGTGACCCTGCACCCCCCGACCCGCGATGCCCGGCCGTGCCAGCCTCTCACCTCGGGGATGAGAAGCTCCTTGGCAGCCGCTGCGCGACTCGGTGAGGAAAGGGAGAAGGGGGGCAGAGCCAGGGCAAGGGCCCGGAGGGGGGGCACCGCCGGCGCTCTCCCGCCCGGCTGCGCGGTCCCAGCAGGGTCACGGGGGGGGCCCCGCGCGGGCGTCCCCCCGCTTTGCGAGGAGGAGGGCAAGGGACGGGGCAGGGCGGATCCGCAGCCTTGACAGCCGCCGTGCCACCTTCCAGGAGGAGGACGACCGCGGGCTGTGACGGCCTCCCTGTGCCACAGGCGCTTCCCGCAGCAAATTCCCGGCACCCTGCTGCTGCGGGGGGGCCAAACGCTCCTCTTTGGGGGCTGCAGCTGCTTTGCCTCCCACCGCCCCGCGCGTCGAGACGTGAGCGTCCCTCCATCCTTCCCGTGGCTCCGGAGAAAGGTTCGGCCCGTGATCTGACCCAGCCCAATAAAATACGCTTGCTCTAGGACGCTGCGCTCCCCGTTGTGGTTCTTGCTCCTCCGGCCCCGTTCACGCGCTCATCCCAAACGCCTCTGTCCGCTCCACCATCCCGTTCCTCCCTGCCCCTCCCCAGCGGCCGTCGGGAAGCTCTCGGTGTTTGCCGTGGCCGGTAAGACCGTCGCTGCGCTGCGCGGAGCTGGTGCCAGCGCCCCGGCCCCTCTAACGGGGGGTCCTGCAGCAGCCCCCGCAGCCTGCGCACCCCCCTGCCCCGGCCGCCCCCGGCCCTCGGCTGACGGCCCACGGCAGGGTCGCGGCACCTTGTCTCAGCGGCGCTTTTGGGGGGAGGGTTTTGCTGCTGGCGGGCAGCGATACAGCTCGGTGCTTCGGACCGTCGTGGCTGGGAGCGCAGAGCTGCCTGGGACAGCAAACACCCGTGTCCTGGGTGTGAGCGAGTGGCGGGGGTTTTGGGTGGCAGGGGAGGGGGCTACAGCGGTGGCCCCTGTGAGAAGCTTCTCGGAGCTGCCCCGGCTCCAGGTCAGACCCAGCTCTGCACCAAGGCCGAGCCAACCAGCGACGGTGGCTGCACCTCTGCGAGAATTAATTTAAGCAGGGGAAACTGGGAAGAAGGCTGGGGAGTTGTGAGGAGGGGTGGGGACATCTGTGTGAGCACCGAGGTCAGTGGAGGAACGGAGGAAGAAAGGACGGGGGAGGCGTGCCGGAGCAGAGACCCCCCTGGATCCCATGGTGAGACAGCGCAGTGGCCCCCCCGCCACCCATGGAGATCTGTGGGGGGCCCCACGCCTTCTCGGGTGACAGTGCCCAAAGGAGGCCGGGACTCTGAGGGAAGAAGCAGCCCCCGCTGTTGTAGTTCAGCGCTGGGAGGATTGCAGCATGGGGGGGTGTCCCACACCACAGCAGCTCGGGAACGGCTGCAGCTGTGGGTGGGACTCCAGCTGAAGAAAGTTGGTGACCCATGAACGAGCAGTGTGGGGAACGCTGTGGCCCATGGGAGGGACTCACGTCAGAGAAAGTTTGTGGAGGACTGTCTCCTGTGAGAAGGGGACCACGATGGAGCAGGGGGAACAAGTTCCAGAAGTTCCTTTCCCCCACCGCAGATGGAAGAAGCGGCAGCACTGACTACACCCCCCATTCCCTGCCCCTGCGCCCCTGGGGGAGGAGGTAGAGATATCGGGAGCAGAGCTGAGCCCGGGAAGAAGGGAGGGGTGGGGGGAAGGTGTTCTCAAGGTGTGGCAATGCTTCTCACTGTCCCGCTCTGTCTGTTGAGTGTTGCTGTTGTTAGTGTCTCTATTACATCCGTGTTCTTTTCTCCTTCCCCTATCGCATCTGCCTTTTGCCCGCGACCGGGATGGGTGATTCGTCCCTCCCGGTCCTGTCTCAAAGCCCGAGCCTTGCTGCATCTTCTCCTGCCCAGTGCTGGGGGAAGGGGCAGCGAGCAGCCCTGTGGGCGCCTCGGTTTCCCTCTGGGCTCAGACCGCACCGGCCCGTGGATCAAACCCTTCTGAATTCTCAAATTCTCACACCCTTTTGTTTGTTCCCCTGTGTTCTTTTTTTTTTTTTTTTTTTTTTTTTTTTTTTTTTTTTAACAAAACACTGAGTGCTTGGGTTTTTTTCCTTCTCCTTTTTATTTTTTTTCTTTTTTTTTTTTTCTGTGAAAGTTCAGTTAATACCTGTGGTATTAAAACTTCTGTTTTTTTGTGGCCTGAAGCACACTTGGTATTTGATAACGAGTTTACCCTTTGGGGTTTGGGAGCAGAGGAGGCCCGAGGGGCAGAGCCCAGCCCAGCCCTGGGGCAGCCCTGCCAGCACGGCCCCACGACACCCCCGGCAAAGGCTCCCCCCAGCACGCTCCCTCTGTCCCAGGGTCGCGCCGGGACGAGGCAGCACCAGCCCGTCCCCGCTGCCGCCCAGAGCCAGAAGCCCTGCAACCTCTTCCTGCTGCAAAATCCCCCCGTGACGCCGGCTGGGGCTGCTGGTCCTGCTTACCCCCGCCGGCGGTGAACGAGAAGAAATCACGGGCTTTTCCCGTCCTTGGAAAGGAACAGGAAAGCCAAAGGCTTCATTCTTGGCAAGTGTACGGCCCCTTAACTCTTGGCAGGACAGCAACCCAGTATTTCAGCAGCCCCTCCAGGTCTTCAGCTGACCCGGGCTGATTTCTGCAGATTTGTGGTTATCTTAGCTCTCTCCCAGGCAAAGGGCAGACCTTGAACGTGAGAAGTTCACTGCAGACATTTCCTCGACTGCCGCTTCCCATCCTTTTCTGCAGCTCGAGCTGCCGCTGGGTGATCGCAAGGTTTAATGCTGTGACTCTCCAGAAACGCTCTCAGATGAGGCTGCTGTAGGAGTTTTCTCATTCCTGGGCACACCGTGCACATCGGGAGGTGCATCAGAACCACTGCTGGAGGGTGTGTCGGACAGAAGTTCAGACGATGGGCAGTAACTCTTGCTGTCAATGAGGACAAGATAAACTGCTCACTAGCAGTGACAACTTCTCTGAGGAAGAGTTTGAGCATTTAGTGCTTGCTGATGTAGGAGCGGGGCTTTCATCACACTGAAAGTAACTCCACATAAATCCAAATATTTGGAATTTTGTTGCACAAAATCTCCCTGGATCAGGTGTGCGCAGCATGCACCTCCCAGAGCAATTTCTTTGACTTGCACCACTCTCTTTTTTTAAAACCCTTCAAATTCTCTCAGGCTTACCTCGCTGCATCCTCCTTAGCTCCCTGGGCAGCAGCTCGTCGTCCCATGGTTGGGGTCAGCCAGGCTGTTGGAGAGATCTGAGGGCAGCTCCAAGGGTTGTTCTCTGCAGGCTGGGCAGTGGGGCATGGGAGCCCTTTGAAGATGGGTCGGGGGGTGTTGGTGTTGGACTGGTCAGATGGTGCTGGGCATGGATGGAGAGGTGAGGTGTGGAATGAGAAGAAGCAAGGTGGGAAGGTGAGTGGGATGTATTTATTGAATGTTAGGCTCTGCTGCAAGAAGAGGGATTTGGAAGAGAATTGGGAATTGATCTGGCTTACCAGAAATGAGAGGCAGCATGGAAAGTAAATAGAGAAGCAAAAATTGGGGAAGAATGTAAAAAGCCTCCAGCAGCCTGGGAAAAAAACAGGAAAGGGTTAGAGTGAGTGGTTTGTCCGAGGACTGAAAGAGAAGGCGAAGAAGCAAAGCAGGGGCTGAGTGGCAGTAGTGACTCACAGTGCCTCCGACCTCAAGTTTTAGAGGTATGAAGGGTGATCTCAGGGAAGTTCAGGTCGAGGTGCAAAGACAGGGAAAGCATCCTGTTCCTTTAAGTGGATGGGTTTTGTCTTAGTGGTATGGAAATAACCCAAACACACCCCAGAGCACCTGCTGAGTATTAATTATCATGCAGATCTCTTGCCCTCAAATTAAGGAAATCAAGAAGAATCACTTTATACTGGTACTTAATTTCATTCTTTTATTCAGTATTAAATTGTGACATTTACATGGTACTGAATTTGCCCAGAAATGACAGTTTCTGAGGAGGAGTCCTGCGCATCCTCAGTGGTGAATCACGAAGAGGAAAAGGCAAAAAATTCCCTCTCTGATCTTCACATAGCTTCCCTTGCCTTGCAACAGGTTTAACTGAAATCAACTTTGTAGAATTTGTTTTAAAGTCAAAATGGATTACCTTGGGAGATGTGAAAGATTTTGTAGTTCCATAAACTGCATGTTTGAACATGCCCCTTCAGTAGGGTGAATTTACAATTATCTACACTTCTACAGTTCATATCATGATAATCTCCTTCCATGGGCAACATTCTCTACCTACATTTATCTTTTAAAGTGGTGTTTCAGCTCTGTGTGTTGACTGTAAACTTTTCATAGTCTTAAGAAAATCTTTCAAAATCACTGTCAGTTTTCCTTATCTACTTTCTCTCTTACGTTAGTTTTGCCTACCGAATAAAACCAAGAGTTCTAAATAAGACTATGTCCAAATGTTATCTAATCCAACCATAAAATCCTTATCATGTAACAAATTTCAAAGCCTAACAGACTAATATGATTAATTTTGTCCTTGCTGGAAAGATGATGAAGCCCATGGCAAGTGCAGATCTATGTCTAGGTTTACTTGCCAGGTTGGGGTACCTTGCTGCACGTATTTCTAAATTACTGTACAGCTTCTGGAAGTTGGAAACCCTCTGCCATTCAGCTCGCTGAGCACTGTTTACCCAGTGAGTTACCGGTCTGAGTGGTGGTGAAGTTTGCACTCAGCCTGGTTGGCTGGTGGGGGTCATTTCTCTTTTGAAGCATGAAATGTATGAGAAGGGAGAGATTTTGCTTTCTTGGAGTCGTTTACCAGATGAGGCTGTGGGTCATGTAAGATTGCAGAGTGTGGATTTAACCTGTGAGTTTCCAACAGACTCATTAAAGTACCAGATATCTGCCAACGTGCTTTATCAAGATAAAAATGGTCACTGACCATATTCACTGTTGTGTTTCCCCTTGGCTATTAGGAATTTTGATTAATATCCTGATTGCCTTATCTGTAACAAATAATTCAGAAACTATCCTAATATCCGGATGTTTTGACAATTACAGTTTAATGCAACTCCTTGTGCATTTGTCATGCACACAAATAAACATTTCGCTCCAGATCCCCGAGAAAACTTAATTTTTAGAGTAAACCTTATAAACACAAACCTACCACTTGTCTGCAAAACTGGTGAAACCCAGAACACCTCCAGGCTGAATGCTGTGGTACCCAGGCTGTGAACAAGGAGAAGCACTGGAGGATGTATGCACCAGCACTGTTTAGTGTAAAGTCAAACTGTATTACACGAACAATAAGCATTAAGGCTTCATAGGACATAAAAACACAGTATTGCACAAGACTAAGGATTTTTGACCTAACATCTATATTTAGCTAATTATGATTTCCCGTCACAGTGCAGATTGCAATATGCATGCAGTCACATGGCTGAGTAGATAAACTCTTTCCTGTCTTTGGGAAAGAGTCACGCACCAGGAGCTGTTGGAGGCCAGACACTCCAGCTCTCCAAAGAGAGCTCCAATGCCAGAGTATTGGATCTATGGCATGGGATTTAACTTTGGCAAAATTATCCCCATATACTATTAAATGAGAAGGGAAACATCATGGCTTTTTCAAACATTAAAAATAGAAAACTGTGGCTGCATTTGTCACTGCTAGTGAGCAGTTTATCTTGTCCTCATTGACAGCAAGAGTTACTGCCCATCGTCTGAACTTCTGTCCGACACACCCTCCAGCAGTGGTTCTGATGCACCTCCCGATGTGCACGGTGTGCCCAGGAATGAGAAAACTCCTACAGCAGCCTCATCTGAGAGCGTTTCTGGAGAGTCACAGCATTAAACCTTGCGATCACCCAGCGGCAGCTCGAGCTGCAGAAAAGGATGGGAAGCGGCAGTCGAGGAAATGTCTGCAGTGAACTTCTCACGTTCAAGGTCTGCCCTTTGCCTGGGAGAGAGCTAAGATAACCACAAATCTGCAGAAATCAGCCCGGGTCAGCTGAAGACCTGGAGGGGCTGCTGAAATACTGGGTTGCTGTCCTGCCAAGAGTTAAGGGGCCGTACACTTGCCAAGAATGAAGCCTTTGGCTTTCCTGTTCCTTTCCAAGGACGGGAAAAGCCCGTGATTTCTTCTCGTTCACCGCCGGCGGGGGTAAGGAGGACCAGCAGCCCCAGCCGGCGTCACGGGGGGATTTTGCAGCAGGAAGAGGTTGCAGGGCTTCTGGCTCTGGGCGGCAGCGGGGACGGGCTGGTGCTGCCTCGTCCCGGCGCGACCCTGGGACAGAGGGAGCGTGCTGGGGGGAGCCTTTGCCGGGGGTGTCGTGGGGCCGTGCTGGCAGAGCTGCCCCAGGGCTGGGCTGGGCTCTGCCCCTCGGGCCTCCTCTGCTCCCAAACCCCAAAGGGTAAACTCGTTATCAAATACCAAGTGTGCTTCAGGCCACAAAAAACAGAAGTTTTAATACCACAGGTATTAACTGAACTTTCACAGAAAAAAAAAAAAAAAGAAATAAAATAAAAAGGAGAAGGAAAAAAACCCAAGCACTCAGTGTTTTGTTAAAAAAAAAAAAAAAAAAAAAAAAAAAAAGAACACAGGGGAACAAACAAAAGGGTGTGAGAATTTGAGAATTCAGAAGGGTTTGATCCACGGGCCGGTGCGGTCTGAGCCCAGAGGGCAACCGAGGCGCCCACAGGGCTGCTCGCTGCCCCTTCCCCCAGCACTGGGCAGGAGAAGATGCAGCAAGGCTCGGGCTTTGAGACAGGACCGGGAGGGACGAATCACCCATCCCGGTCGCGGGCAAAAGGCAGATGCGATAGGGGAAGGAGAAAAGAACACGGATGTAATAGAGACACTAACAACAGGAACACTCAACAGACAGAGCAGGACAGTGAGAAGCATTGCCACACCTTGAGAACACCTTCCCCCCACCCCTCCCTTCTTCCCGGGCTCAGCTCTGCTCCCGATATCTCTACCTCCTCCCCCAGGGGCGCAGGGGCAGGGAATGGGGGGTGTAGTCAGTGCTGCCGCTTCTTCCATCTGCAGTGGGGGGAAGGAACTTCTGGAACTTCTTCCCCTGCTCCAGCGTGGTCCCCTTCTCACAGGAGACAGTCCTCCACAAACTTTCTCTGACGTGGGTCCCTCCCACGGGCTGCAGCGTTCCCCACACTGCTCCATCATGGGTTGCCAACTTTCTCCAGCTGGAGTCCCTCCCACAGCTGCAGCCGTTCCCGAGCTGCTGTGGTGTGGGACACCCCCCCATGCTGCAATCCTCCCAGCGCTGAACTACAACAGCGGGGGCTGCTTCTTCCCTCAGAGTCCCGGCCTCCTTTGGGCACTGTCACCCGAGAAGGCGTGGGGCCCCCCACAGATCTCCATGGGTGGCGGGGGGGCCACCGCGCTGTCTCACCATGGGATCCAGGGGGGTCTCTGCTCCGGCACGCCTCCCCCCTCCTTTATTCCTCCGTTCCTCCACTGACCTCGGTGCTCACACAGATGTCCCCACCCCTCCTCACAACTCCCCAGCCTTCTTCCCAGTTTCCCCTGCTTAAATTAATTCTCACAGAGGTGCAGCCACCGTCGCTGGTTGGCTCGGCCTTGGTGCAGAGCTGGGTCTGACCTGGAGCCGGGGCAGCTCCGAGAAGCTTCTCACAGGGGCCACCGCTGTAGCCCCCTCCCCTGCCACCCAAAACCCCCGCCACTCGCTCACACCCAGGACACGGGTGTTTGCTGTCCCAGGCAGCTCTGCGCTCCCAGCCACGACGGTCCGAAGCACCGAGCTGTATCGCTGCCCGCCAGCAGCAAAACCCTCCCCCCAAAAGCGCCGCTGAGACAAGGTGCCGCGACCCTGCCGTGGGCCGTCAGCCGAGGGCCGGGGGCGGCCGGGGCAGGGGGGTGCGCAGGCTGCGGGGGCTGCTGCAGGACCCCCCGTTAGAGGGGCCGGGGCGCTGGCACCAGCTCCGCGCAGCGCAGCGACGGTCTTACCGGCCACGGCAAACACCGAGAGCTTCCCGACGGCCGCTGGGGAGGGGCAGGGAGGAACGGGATGGTGGAGCGGACAGAGGCGTTTGGGATGAGCGCGTGAACGGGGCCGGAGGAGCAAGAACCACAACGGGGAGCGCAGCGTCCTAGAGCAAGCGTATTTTATTGGGCTGGGTCAGATCACGGGCCGAACCTTTCTCCGGAGCCACGGGAAGGATGGAGGGACGCTCACGTCTCGACGCGCGGGGCGGTGGGAGGCAAAGCAGCTGCAGCCCCCAAAGAGGAGCGTTTGGCCCCCCCGCAGCAGCAGGGTGCCGGGAATTTGCTGCGGGAAGCGCCTGTGGCACAGGGAGGCCGTCACAGCCCGCGGTCGTCCTCCTCCTGGAAGGTGGCACGGCGGCTGTCAAGGCTGCGGATCCGCCCTGCCCTGTCCCTTGCCCTCCTCCTCGCAAAGCGGGGGGACGCCCGCGCGGGGCCCCCCCCGTGACCCTGCTGGGACCGCGCAGCCGGGCGGGAGAGCGCCGGCGGTGCCCCCCCTCCGGGCCCTTGCCCTGGCTCTGCCCCCCTTCTCCCTTTCCTCACCGAGTCGCGCAGCGGCTGCCAAGGAGCTTCTCATCCCCGAGGTGAGAGGCTGGCACGGCCGGGCATCGCGGGTCGGGGGGTGCAGGGTCACATCCCCCCCTCCGGCAGCACTCAACGTGCCCAGCGCTTTGTGTTAGAGCAACGGGCCCCATTTCCCGACGGGGGGGGGTGGAAATAAAAAAAAAAAGAAAGTGGAAGGAAGGTGCAGGAGCCGAAGCGTTCTGCCCAGGTCCGAGGCAAAGGCGCGCAGCCGAGAGCGCTGTCGCCAGAGATTTTGGTGACGCCTCTTTCAAGGCTGCGGGTCGCACGCTGCGGTGTCTGCACTGCCCCTGGGAATCCCCGGAACGGATTCCCACCTTGGCGCTGCGAGCGGGCACAGCGCCGCGCCCCGCTCCCCCAGGCGCCCAGGCTCGTCCCGGCGAGCGAGGAAGCGCTGCTGCTGGGCAGAGAGCCCCCCCCGACTTACCCCTCGGCTACTGCAGGGCGCCGATGCGGTGCAGAATCCCGGGCAGCCTCCCGCCCATGCTCTGCAGGTCGGAGAAGCCCCCGATGCACTGTCTGCCGATGAACACGCGCGGGACCTGGGCGAAAACAGCGCCGCGGGCTCACGGCTCGAGCGGGGCCGCCCGCGGGGGGGGCCGCTCCGGAGACCCGCTTGCGCACCGGGGAGCCCCGGATCCGCACAGTGCCCCCGGCCGCGCCCCCGGCCCCCCGCGTGCTGCTGGAAAAGCAGGGCCGGGGGCGCAGCGGAGCGGCGCCGCGGGCACAGCCCCTTCCCCGCCAGCCCTGCCCGCGCCCTTCGCCCTCCCGCGCCCCCCCGGCCGCGGCCGCCCCCCGGCCCGTCCCCGTCGCCGGGGTGCCAGCCAGGCGGGCACCCGGGCTGAGCCGAATTCGGAAGAAGCGAGGCGAAAGAGGACGGCAGAAGGCAGCACGGCCGGCTCCCGAAGACGAGGACCGACCGCCGGAGCTCAGCGTCTGAGACTTCCCCAGGGCGGGCAGGGGCCGCTCCCCGCAGAAGGAAGTGAAAACCGTCGCCGCGCTGGGAAAAAGCAGCGCAGCTGGAGCCGGGGGGGGCGAGGGGAGCGCAAACGCGGGCAGAAGTGACCTCGGGGGGAGGGCGAGAGCCCGGGGGGCCAAGCCGAGGGCCGCGGGCCAGCACGGGCGCAAAGTGCGAAGGAAGAGCCGGGGGGGCGGCAGCCGGCAGCTCGGGAAGCCCTCCTGCTCCCCCCGGCCCCCCGCTCCACGGGCAGCCCGCCCTCGGGAGGGGACCCCCTCTGCAAATCCGCGCTGCCTCGGGCAGCCTCCTGGCGGGACCTTGGCGGGGACCTAGAAGCCCGAAGGTGCCCCCTCCGGCAGCCCCTCCTGAGCCAGGGGGGCGATGCGAAGCGAGCCCCGACACCGGGCTTTTTCCCTGCTTCTGCGAGTCACCGCCGCAAAGGGGCTTGGAGGGGGCACGACGAGCCCCGGGAGCAGGGGGCAGGAATCAGGTGGAGAAGGGGGCAGGAATTAGCCGGGGAAGGGGGCAGGGATTGGCCCAGAGCAGGGGGCAGGGATCGGCCCAGAGCAGGGGGCAGGGATCAGCAGGGGACAGGGGACAGGAATCGGCAGGGAGCAGGGGGCAGGGATCAGCAGGGGACAGGGGGCAGGGATCGGCCCAGAGCAGGGGGCAGGGATCAGCAGGGGACAGGGGGCAGGAATCAGCAGGGGGCAGGGATCAGCAGGGGACAGGGGACAGGAATCGGCAGGGAGCAGGGGGCAGGGATCAGCAGGGGACAGGGGACAGGAATCGGCAGGGAGCAGGGGGCAGGGATCGGCCCAGAAGGTGTTGGGGAGCGAGACCTCGCCCTGGCCCCTGCAGCTTCTCGCCCGAGCAGCGGCGGCTGGGACCAGCGGTCGGCCCGTCGCGGAGCACGGCTGCGAGAACTCACCGCTCTCTGCCCGGCTGTTTGCTGGAAGTAATCCTGGACATTCCCCAGGCCAGTGATGTCACACACTTGCAGGCCCCCCGGCCTGAAGTTGTAATTCCGGAGCAAATCCACGGCATTCCTGCAGTAAGGGCAGCCGTTCACGACGAACAGGGTCACGGCGTCATCCCTGATTCTGCTCTCCACAAACCTCTCAGCCATGCTGCTGCGCTCTCGGGGGGAGCAGGAGCGCCGTCCTTCCCCAGGCAGGGCACCCGCGGGTGGGACAGCAGCCACCGGCGCCCTCGGCCGCGGTATTTATGGGCCGCGCAGTGCCTCCCTCCCCGGAGACTCCTCCCCAGGAGGATGGGGGCTCCTCGCCGGCCCAGACGCTGGGAAGCAGCGATGCTTTTGCTTCCTCTCGGGCTTTCTGGAAAACCCGCGTTTCCAGACAAGTGGCAGCGCAGCAGCAGGAGGGCCCTCGGCGGCCGGGTGCCATGCCGGCGCTCGCGCCGCGGCACGAGGCTCGCAGGGGACGCGGTGCTGGGGCCCAGAAGGCTGGTGAGCCAAGGGCTGGCCAGTTCCCCAGGGACAAAAAGCCCGAGGGGGACCGAAAGGTGGTGGCCGGGGAGACGACCACCGCGTCGCTCCTGGAAGGGAGGGCCCGGGATCCTCTGCCTCGCCCGGGCGAGTTGCACGTCAGCCGCTCAGGTGAACGTAAAAGGCGACGGAGAGCCTTGCCGTGCGTGCACCCAGCGCCCGGGAGAAGCGGCGCGGAGGCTGCGCCGGTCACCGGCGTGGCCAGCCGGACTCTCTTCCTCTCCCTTCCTCTCCTTTCCGTTCCCTCCCTTCCCTTCCCTTTCCGTCAGATTTGTGAGCAAGAGACCACATCGCTTAGTGTCCTTTTCCGAGTGGAAGCTGCTTCTACAGCAAGCAGAGCATTTTAACCGGTCGCCTGGTGTCGTTTCAGCTGAAGTTAACCCAAAGGGAGGACAGAGCCTTTACGGCTGCCGGGGCTCCCGGAGCGCGTCGTGACACTCCCCTCACCTCACCCGCTGCTGGATGCTCCGACCCCCTCGGAGGGACAGGCCAGACAGCAGGAGACCTGCGGGTGAGTTCACTGACATCCATCCTTTCACCACACAGGCGTCCCACCCCAGAAGGGAAAAACAACACCACCACCAACAGAAAAAAAGCAACAAAACAAACAAACCAACCAACCCCAAACCAAAACCAACCAAAACAAAAACGCAAAAAGAAAACAAAGAAAGAAGGGAACGAAAAGCCAGCCAGCCCCCCCTCATTTTGTGTCTCCACATTTTTACCTGCAAGCCCCCCGTAGCGGGTGGGACTCCCTGCCTGGAGTTTCCGCAAGTGCCTACACGGCCGGGCAGCCTTGCTTCTCTTCCCGGGGGGTCGGTGCTTTACCCCACGCACGAGCGGAGAAGCAAAAGCGTCCGGAGAACCAGTGCCAGAATCGGCAAGAAGTCCCAAAGTGTGACTTTAGCAGACCTGTGTTGGAAACGCATTCCGGGAACACGTTCACGGAGCCAGAGGGATTCGGGACGCGCACGGGATGACACAGTTAAGTACGACTTTGCGAACTCGGCAGAGGGGACGTGTGTGAAGGCTGCAGTCCCTGGTCGAGTTGGAGTCGTGGGAGAGGCAGCCGGCAGCCAGCCCCGCGGGGTGAAATCCTGCCCCAGCTCCGCGCGTCGAGCTGGGGCAGCGACTCTGCACCCGCAGGTGAGGGGCTGAGCGGGCCCATGGCCGCCTCCAGCCCCGCAGCACCCCCCCGCCTGGGCGGGCAGGGCAAGCGCTGCGTTGCGGGTGGCACTGGGAGGGGAGAGGGCTGGGAAGAGGGCGCAGAAGCTTGCTCTTCCTCCTGCGTGCCCGGCGTGGTGAACAAAGCGCCCCGACACCAAGCTGCCCCGAGCCCCGGCAGCAGCCGAGGCCACTCTTCTCCCGACACCCCGTCCCCGGAGGCCCCCGCCGCCCCGCTGTCCTCCCCGGTGCCGGCCGCCCCTCTCCCCCATCCCGCTGCTGCCGGGAAAGCGCTTTCGGCTTCCAGTAAGGGACTCTTCTCCCTGGCAAACGTCCCACCAGTCGTCGTCAGCCTGGAAATCTGCTTCCACTTTCTGTGGCTTTTTCGTGCTACCGGTCCCACCAGTCCCCTCTTGCTGGGAACTCCGTTTCTGCTTTCAGTATGTCGCTCCGTAGCGAAGCTGGCCGGGCTCTCCTGCCCCCCCTCCCAAATTCCCCCGCTGCCGGGAAGACGCTGCTGCCCTCGGGGAGCTGCCTGCGGGTCCCAGCACGGCTCAGGGCTGCGCCGGGGGCCGGGGGGGTTGCTGCTGGGCTCCCGCAGACCCCCGGGGACGGCCACCGGGGACGGGGGAGAGGTGACTGGAATGGCAAGGATTCCCTAAAAGTTGCCGTGCTGCCGCGGGCTGGGCCAGCGGGGAGAACCGGGAGTGGCTTTCACTGGCCGCCGGTGCGAGAAAAGGTTAGCGGGGCGCTCCAGGGACGCGCGGGCTGAGCTTCGGGGTGCTTGGGCGGCGGGTGCTCGCCCCAAGAGCTGAGCAAGACGCCTTGCTTGGGCCGGTGCGACACGTGGGGAGCACCCGGGCCGTGGAGGCTCATCACGGCCACGCTGGACGGGACCCCGAGCGACCTGCAGCGGCTGAAGACGTCCCTGCCCGCGGCGGGGGCTTGGGTGGAGCAGGTGGCCTGGAGGGGTCCCCGCCCGCCCCAGCCCTCCCGTGACTCTCGTAAGCTACAAGCAGTATTCCCAGCGTAATGCTCAGGCCCGATGCACGCGGGTGAACCGTCCCATGAGCCTGACTAGAGAAGAGCTTTTGTTTTGCAATCAAATCTTACATGTTCACGCCAAAAACATTTAGTCAGGGCGCACTAAAGGAGAAACATTGCGGCGATTCAGCGCGTGCGTCACAGAACAGCTTTTCTTCCTCCTAACTTTTTTTTTCCAACCAGATCTACCGAGGCTTACCGGGTGACCGGCAGAGATTTTTGACCTGCCACGTGGAAAGCATCGTTAGCGCGGAAAGCTTTCTTTGTTAGTCTCTGCACAGCGTAGTGCTCGCCTGGGACAAGCACACCCGGGTGTCGGTAGAGCCGGAATCATACAGTGCAATCCATGATTCAAAAAACTGTCTTCTAGCAGCGGATTTTGAGGGCTAGCCCTAAGGAAGGAGCGAGGAGTTGGAACTCCACTTAAACCCAAGCCTGGGAAGGTGACCCCAAACCCTCTAGCACCTGCCTAAGGACCCACGAATTCACCACTGCCCCCCTCCTTCCACCCCAACGCTGACAGTGCCCGGGGAGATGCTGGGGCCAGGGGAAGCCTTCCTCCTCAGACATGTTACTTTTTTTCAAAACCACTGGCTCAAATAACCTTTTCTCCAGCCGGTTCCTGATTTTTCCTTTATACCTAACTATAGAGGGGGGTTGTTTTATACCAGAGCAACTCTGATTTCCTACCAGACCGAGTTTTCCAGGAATGCCGATCCCAGCACTGCCCTAACTCCCGGCTCTCCGTGATGGGTACGGTCTTAAAGCCTCCGCCAAAAAAACTCGCCGACGGCAACTCCCCCAGCATCGTGAGCTACTCCCAGTCACGCACACTTCTACTGAAAACTCTCCGAGAGAATAAAAATAAGAATTTCCAGTAAGAGTTCTTCCGAGAACTGCAGTTGGTCAGATGGCCTGTGTCTGCAGGGGCAGCACGTTTTCACCCGCTACAGAGAGCGGTATGGGACACTCGGGAAAATGGAGAGCTGTTTTAATGCCTGAACAGCAGTATGCAGTGTTCTGTGAATAAAGAGTGGATTTTCTTACGCTGCCTGGCTTCTCTGCATAAAACCTGTGGTTGCCACTGGCTAAAATAGAGAATAGCACAAGAGATCTATTGGTTGGATATGAAGTGTTGGTATTTCCATCAAGGCCGTGTTTAAATGCCCGTAAACCCTTTACAGAAAGGTAAAAATAGCCTGCTGTCATTTGCTACCTATACTTAGGTTATTGCTCCCCGTCTACCTTCTAGCAAAAAAACCTGGGAAAGCACCCAGGTGTTAAAAGGTAGGGGTGGGTGCAATGCAGAGGAACGCCCACGCCACCCCTGTGCCGGCTGTGTCCAAGCAGTCGGCCGGAGGCCTCTGGTCCCCACTCTGAACGGGGTCGCTGGCTGCCGGCTTCCGCGCGCGTGTGGCCCAGGACGCGCTCAGGTGCCCAGGCAAGCTGCAGTTCAGCTGTGCTCTCGCTTTTCTCCAAGAATTTACGCTTCGGAGCGCCGGAAGTTTTGTTCGTATCTGGCCAGTCAACTTGAAAATTTAGATTTCTACTGTAATGACGGGGAATTACATTTTTTCGCACTTAATTTCCACACAGATTGCTTTCCATTTCACTTTATTCCTTCACTTTGCCGTTTTCTTTAGTGCTCTTGAAAAATCAGTGTGGCGCTCTGTGTTTCAGACTCTATATGCTCGATGTAGGTAGGTGGATCTCATCTTTGAAAGAAGTTTTGGATGTCCGGATGAAAAGTTTTTGAAAAAAAAAACAACAAAAAATAATTGTCATTCTTACATAAAACTGACCTCAGAACTTGGAGCCTGCAGCAGTCATCGGAGGCACGAGGGGTTTTCTTTGTTTTTTTTTGGGAGGGGTTTTGTGTGTGTGTGTGTGTGTGTGTGTGTGCACACGTGCGCACGTGTGTCCCCTAAAATAGCAAAAGAAATACCCACTCAACCTCTGCAAAATATCACCGGCGGGGCGGGAAATCCCTATGGCACTAGCATGGAATTTGAAAAGAACGGTTTGCTTATAAAAGTGTATTAAAAGATAAAAGCAATTCTTGATAGCAAAAAAAAAAAAAACCAAACCAAAGACCGACTTAGCTGCAGCAGTTTGCTGTCCCGCCTTCATCTCACAGCTGCAGCTTCTGGGTGCAGTGGAGACGGCCTGCTGTGGGCGTTGGGGGAACACTAAATAATTGCTTTCCGTGTCTTGCCCTTCCCAGGCTCGGACCACACGCCCAACCTGCAGGCAGCCGAAAAAGCAGAACCAAAAGGCCAAGAATGGTGACGCGTTCGGCCCCTGGCCAAGGTCTCGCCGGCCGAGAGGCACCCGTGCTCGGTGGACCCCTTCTGTAAAGGTCGGGGTAGCGGGTCCCCGGGACCGCTGTGGCGCAGCAAACGGGTGACTTCGGCCAAGCAAACCCTCCGCCGTGCCGCCACGGGCCGCTCGCGGCAGGTCACTCAGGGTTTCCCCGTTTCCTCCGGGCAGGGGTCCCCGCGGCCGGCGCCCCGGCCCGGCTCTGCCCCCCGGGGCGCAGCGGGGGAGCGCACGGCGAGAATTGCGCCGGAGCCGGGTCCCCCCGGGGGGGCCGGGCTCCAAGCCCCGTCCCAGACGCCCCGTTCCCCGCGGGACCGGCGCACCCACGGGGCCGCCCCGCGCGCCGGGGCTGTCGGCTGCGGGGGGGGGGACCTGGCTCGGCGGGACCCGCTGCCCCCAGCAGTGTCACTGGGGCCGGGGAGGTCCCTCCCGCAGACCCCTCGCGCGGCCGCCGGCCCCCTCCCCTCCGCCGGGGCCCCCCCGCACCCCGCGGGCTGCGTGCTCCCCGCGTGGGCAGAAGTGCAACCGCAACAGCCCCGGGGTCCTGCAGCTTACCCAAACACACCTGCTTCTCCCGTTCAGCGGGAGGAAAGGGCTTTTCCCAGCTGGTGCAGACTGGGAGGCGCTGGACAAAGCAGGGGCGCGCGAGCCTTCCTCTGGAGTTCAAGTATCTGCTCGTACGGCCCTGAGGGTCTCAGTAAAAGGACCTGCAGACTCAGCCTGGACTTGACCTGATGGCTTGGTCTGGGCTGAAGTAGAGTTAATGTTCCTTTTCCGGGGCTAGCTGAGCGCTGTGGTTTGGATTTAGCTTTGGGGCTGCTATGGGAAGGATGCTGACAGCACACTGGTGTTTCCAGCTGCTGCCGAGACTCCAAGGACTCTCCGACTGCCCGTGTCCTGCCCGTGCGCCAGGGCACAGGGAGCAGGGAGGGAGCACGGCCACAGCACCTGACCCAAACTGGGCAGGGAAATATTCCATATCATGGCACGTCATGCTCACTGTATAGAGGAGGGGGGTGGGGAAGGGGCTCTCTCTCTCCCGGGATTGCGATTGGGGATCTTGGTACCTCGGGGTCGCTGGCCGGGAACGGGCTGGGGGTTGGTCAGCGGGTGGGGAGCAATTACGCTGTGCGTTGCCTGGTTATATATTTCTTTTTGTTTTCCCCCCATCATCGTCATTGTTCTCGTTTCATTGCCATTATTAAACTGTTCCTATCTCAGCCTGCGGGTCTCCCTTCACCCCTCCAATTCCCTCCCCCATTCCCAGGTGGGGAGGGGAAGGGGGGTGACCAGCTGCGGGGTCGGGTGCCGACCAGGCCCAAAGCACGGCACCTGACACAGAAAATGAACGGTAACTGAAATGCTTGTCAAGCCTCCTTTATTTCTCAAAGCTGCAGACACCGCAGTAAAAGCCTGCCTTCTGAAACACTGAGGGAACTCGCGAGTTGGCTGCTCAGCTCCCCGGCGCCGCGCCCGTGCTCCTGCTGCCGCGCGGCTCCCCAGGGAATCCGCTTTCCGCCGGAGCCGGTTCAGCAGCCGAAGCCAAGCGGGCGAAGCGGCAGCCTGGCCCGTAAGGAAATCGGAGGGGCGGGCGGGTGGCACCCGTGGCCCTGTCCCCTGCTGCGCTTAACCCCCAGGCGCGAGACCCTCGGGCTTGCCAGGCGTCTTCCGGAGCCGTTTCCGAGCGTTTCGGCAGCAAAGGAGCGGGGTTTGTCGCCGAAGCCGGGAGCGGTCGCGGGTGCCCCCCGGCAGGCCCAGGGTGCTGCCGGGGAGAGCAGCACCCGGCTCTGCTCCCGGCATCGCTTCGGCACGCCGTGCCGCTCCCGGCTGAGGCCTCCCGGCCGAGGTGCGCCCGCCTTCGCTCGCTCTCCTTACATGACCGTGCAGGGGCACTGGTGGGAGTGGACGTAGCTGCGGTACTCGGCGAGCTGCTTCAGGTACACGTGGGAAGGCCATCGGTGCGTCTCCACGAAGCTGCGCTCCTCCACTGCACACAGCGAGGGAGGCAATGAAAGCGATGCCCAAACGCGCGGCGCGAGCGCGCAGGCTGCAAAGAGTCTTCTCGAACAGGTCAGAAATCCTGGCGGCTACCGCTGCGGCCAGAAAGCCCCGGTGAGGGCCGCCCAGCTGCCCCGACCTCGCCAGGGCACGGACAGAAGGGCTCCCGCCCCGGAAAGCGAGCGGCGAGTGAGTTGCTGGAATAAGCACGGCGCTCGTGGAAGAGAGCAGAGGGGTCGCCCTGACCGCCGATGCTCCTTCTCCTCAGCGGGTAGCCGGGCACGGCCGCCGAGGGCGAGGGTTTTGCTGGGTGCAGCTCGAGGAGGGGGCTTCTGCAACCCCCCTGCCAAGCGTCCCTCTCAGGATCGCTACGGAGCGCAAGGTGAGGAGCGCAGAGAGGAACCCCGGAAGATTCTCACCCCTCTGTTGCTCCGCGGGTTTTGGCACTGCCAAGTTCACACCCCGGCGTTTTCCGCAGGATTGCTCGGATGAATCCCCCTTGCCTGGGCAGAAAGCTGCATTCCCCCCACCCCACTAGCCCAGGCTTCCCCATCATCAGCCAGCTCCCATCACAACGTGCCCCAGAGCGCTGGTGCCCCAGCAAGCTGGGACAGGATGGTTGCCCCCCCACCTCCCTGTCCTTACTCACTCCCATTTCTTTCTCCCGACTGGCTCAGCACCATGCAGAGCCACAGAGCCTCTCAGCCCCGCAGTGTGATGTGGGGCAGGGACCCATACGGGCTGCTGGCCACGGGGAGAGCTAGCGCAGGGACCACCACAGGCAATCCGAGGGCCACCAGCCCTGGTCTTCATGGGGTCTGCAGCCACCCCTGCCTCTGTCGGAGGGACAACGCGGCAGGGCAGGAGCAATCCAGGAGGTTCCTGCATGAGAACTTCCCTCTCCCAGTGGTAGTGGAGCCAGCGAGGAGAGCGGCTGAGCTGGACCTTGTTCCCACCAGCCAGGAGAGGGGCTGGTGGGGTCTGTGAAGTTCAAGGGCAGCCTTGGCTGCAGTGACCAGGAGATGATGGAGTTCAAGGTCCTCAGGGCAGCGAGGACGGTGCACAGCAGTGTCACTGGACTTCAGGGGAGCAGCCTTGGGCCTCTTCATGGATCTGCTTGGCAGAGTCCAGTGGGGTAAAGCCCTGGAGGTAAGAGGGGCCCAAGGAAGCTGGCTGATATTCAAGCATCACCTCCTCCAAGCTTGGGAGTGATGCAGCCCAGCAAAGAGAAAGTCAGGTAAGAATGCCAGGAGGCTGCATGGATAGACAAGGAGCTCCTGGAGAAGCTCAGTCACAAAAAGAAAGCCTACAGAGGGTGGAAGCAAGGGCAGAGAGCCTGGGAGGAGCGCAGAGAAACTGTCTGAGCAACCAGGGATCAGATTAGGATAGCCAAAGGACTGATAGAATTAAATCTGACTAGCTACGTCAAGGGCAGCAAGAAAAGCTTCTCCAGGTATATCAGTGATAAAAAGAAGTCTAGGGAAAATATGGGCCCTTTGTGGAAGGAAAGGGTAGACATTGCTACCTGAGATGTGGAGAACGCTGAGGTACTCAATGACTTTTTTTTGCCTCAGTCTTCACCAGCAAGTGCTCCAGCTGCACTGGCCAAGGGGCAGAAGGCAAAGGGGACTGGGAGAAGGAAGAACTGTCCACTGTAGGAGAAATCAGGGTCGAGACCATCTGAAGAACCTGAAGGTTGATACGTATACATGTTGGAAATGTATTTCAGGAACACGTTGATGGAATCAAAGCGGTTCAACACACTTGGTAGGTGACACAATTAAGTGCGATTCTGTAAACTTGGCAGAGGGAAAAATCTAGACTGCAGTCTTTCGTAGCTTTAAAGTCGTAGGAGAGGCAGCCGGCAGCCAGGCCCTCAGGGTTAAATCCTGCCCCAGCCCTGCGCGTCGAGCTGGGGCAGCGACTCTGCACCTGCAGGTGAGGAGCTCAGCTCAGCACACTTTTCTTATACCATCCACTCACCAACATAAAGCTGCTTTATTACAGGGGTGGTAAACAACCATATGCAATGTATCGCACCATGCAGTACAGACTCAGCCTCATACTTAGCTCAGCTTTTGTTAAACTGCTTGGGCACACTCCACTTCCTTCCGAATTAAATTGGTTTATTGCCTAGCATTTTCCACCTGTTTAATTTGCACAGGGTGACAGAGAGCTCTGAACATCACCCAGGCTAAGCCCCTGCTCAGGCAGGGCCACCTCGAGCCAGTTGCTTAGAGCTGTGTCCCATCAGGGTTTGAATGTCTCTGAGGATGGAGCCTCCACAGCCAAAACACAGAAAACATTTTCCTTGTAATTAGACAGGGCCTCCTGTGCTTCGGTTGTGCCTGGTGACTTGTGACAGGCAGCACAAGAGCTCTGCCCCTACCCCAAACAGGGCTTTCCAATTTCAGTTTTCTGCAGCATCAGAACTGTTGAAGGAAACTTGCTCCACTGCGCACAGGAATATATACATTTCGAGCTCAACCCACTCCTCTGCAGTCCTCAGAAAACATAAATTCGGGCAGTTGGGTTTAGGCAGTTCTTTGTGCACCACCGTACCACAGCTCCTTGTCAGGCGCTGGGTGCGTGATTGCTACACCACAGAAAGTCCTGGGCAGCATAACTTCTCACTTCCAACTTTCAGTATTATTTTTCATTCTCTTATTTATAGGAAGACAGAAGAGTCCTGAGACCGGATGCTCTTCCCAGATTGCTTTCTCTGCTAGTACATTTTAGCCAGTGTGCATTAGCCTTCAGAATAGGTGTCATCTGGTTAAGTACCGGATTTTCCATCTTGAAACTACAGCAAAATTTAGGCACTACCTAAGTGCACCTATGAAGTCTGCATACATCAAATTAACCGATTTAAAATGTGTCTGGTTTTGAGAAAGCTCAGTGGGGAATGTTAACTAAGTAATCCTGCCTGCATTAATAGGAACACTGAACTAGTATTGCTTGCAATTTGTCTAATTTTGGCTACAAGTGCTTCTCTCCCTGAAGAAGACAAGACAGCTTCTGTTCTTGCCATCTTTTAAAAATATCCTAAAGGCAAAATGAGGAAAAGATAAAAGCCCAAGTGGGCTACCTAAATATTTTGTTATACCCTTTGCTCCTGGTGCCTTTGGGGGCACAGCCCCACTTCTGGATCCCTTGGTGTAGGTGTATTGGCAGATAACTTCCAATATCCCTTTTTTTTTTTGGGGGGGGGGGGGGGGGGGCGGGGGGAAGAGGGAGACGGAGCAGGGTGGGAGCGATAGATGATGAACATATCACTTATATTTGCTGTTTTTTTCTTGTATGGATTCAATAGTGAATTTATTCTTATTGTATTGTTTGCATAATAAAAGCACAAGGATCCTGGCTGGACAGATGACAATATCTGGTGAAAATTAAGTGAACAACAAGAGGGATGCTACTAAATCTCGATAAGCAAAATGTCATGGTCCGTAGCATCAGCTTGCAGCTTGGAGTTAACTGGAGCTCTAACCCTTTGTTTGACGATGTATAAATGCTGCCATGTCATAAAGCAAGAAAGTAGGAATTATAATCCAGTGGTGAAAAGTTTGTTCCTCCTGGCATGTGGTGCCCACACACGTTCAAATTGCAGGTTGTGTTTCCAGATGACAGGCTGGCAGCTCGCTCTCTGTAGAGAGCCTTGGGAAGGCTTTACTCATAGCTGGTCATACAAGACAGGTCAGTGTCAGTACAGGCATCATTTTTAAAAAAACACCCCTCAAAAAATAGTCTGCAGACATCTCCCTGCTGTGATGACTGCTAGATAACATCAGCTGGGGGTGGAGGTGGAGAAATACAACTGGGGAACAGGGAGAAGAGGAAAAGGAGGCCCGACATGTCCGAGGGAGAGAGGCTCGGGATGCGGTTGCCAGATATTTTCCTTTAGAGCCTGCAGACACAGTGGAGAAAATCAGGGTGCAGGAGAGTTCCCCCCTGTATGAGGTTGTGGTGTTAAATGTGTGCTGTGTCTGCAGGGGTGCACTTTTCTGCGTGTGCCGTGGGACAGCTGCATACGGTAACCGAGAAAAAAAATTATGGCTTTTGGTTTAAAATTCTCCAGTCCCTCCCGTGGGAATAAGCAATCCTGCTGAGATTGCAGGGCTATTTGATTATTTAGTGGGTGGTGTTCTGGAGCTAAAAAGTTCTGTAATAAGCACGGATTTTCATCTGTATGTATTTCTAGGTTCTATAATCTTGCCTAATCTATAATCGTGCTTGGCACCTCTCCCCCCAGTGTCCCGTTCCTTCAATAGACAGCTGGCAGGAAAATTAACAGTATCACCGGACATCCCAGTGACATGGCAGGAGTAAATATGTGCGTGTATCTATGAAAATATTCCCTTCAGCTGGGGGTGTAGGATTGCTGCCAGTCTGCACACACGGACAGCTTGGACACAGGCTCTCTCTGTCTCTCTCCCTGTAATGTCAACCACACTTCTAAAAAAATTATTTTCCCAGAAACATAGCGTGACAATTGTCTGGGCTTGGGAAATAACCAGTAAATTTTGTGTTTTCACCAGGGTTAGGCAAGCCTTCTGCCACCCCTGTGTGTGGTCAGGGGTGCTGTCAGGCCGTTCTGGCAGGGGTGACCAGGGGAAAAGCTCGTGGGGACCTCGGGGGGCCGTGGGGGTCTCACAGCATTCGGTGAACATCTCGCCCCTCGTGTCACTCTTTATACCTGCTTATAGCGAATTTCAGGGGTTGCCTGGTCAGGATGGCTGTTTTAACTCCTGTTGGTGGAGAGGAATGTGGCTGTGGGCTGGTGCAGGCAACGGGGGCTCAGACCCTGGGGGGGGGGCAATTGCAAGGGAGGGCGGGTGCAGGGAGACCCTTGCTGGGGTTCGGGCTGTGCCCCCCAAGACCCACAGCTGCCCCTGCCCGGGGCCAGCACCTGGCTCGGGCACTTCGTTTCTTGGAGGTTTTTATTTTTTTTTATTACTTTGTTTGTTTGTGGGGGTTTTTGTTGTTTGTTTTGGTTTGGTTTGGTTTGGTTTTTTTTTGTTTGTGATTTGTTTTGTTTTGTTTTGTTTTGTTCTGTTTTGTTTTGTTTTATTTTGTTGTTGCTGCCGGTTTTGTGGGGTTTTTTTGTGCTTTTTTTTTTTTTAATTGTTTGTATTGCTTTGTTTTTGTTTTGTTTTCTTTTGCTTTTTTTTTTTTTTTTTTTGTCCTTATTTTGTTTGGTTGGTTTGGTTTGGTTTTTTTTTCTGTGAGAAGCAAAGAGAGCCACTCAGAATATTTCAGCGCCCTCTCCTGCCCGCAGCTTCCATTGAAAACTCAAATCAAAAGCAATGAGAATTCTTTATATACATATCTATCTATATATTCATTATTATATTTATGATAATATTTATTATAATTTATCATTATAATTTATTATTATTATTATTATTATTATTATTATTATTATTATTATTATTATTATTATTATTATTATTATTAATTATTTTAGTACTCCTTTGTCGCTATCGTGGGTTTCTGTAACTACCATCCGCCGTGGTACCACAGCCCCTTGTGCTCTGACGCTGCCCCCTGAACCCGGGACAAAGCCGCCCCCTCCCCCGACCCCCCCCCCCCCCCCCCCCAAAAAAAAAATGGCCGGACGGGGAAACTGGGGGGGGACGGGGACGAGGGGACGGGGGGATCCGTGGCCGCTCCCGGGCTGCTGCACGGCGCGCAACTTGCGCCCGGCGGCTGCAGCGCCCCGCGCATCGCGCCCCCCCACCCCCCCCCCGCCCAGATCGCTCCGCGCGTCGCTGCGCGCATGTCTCCGCGCATTCACGCCGCGGATCTCCCCGCGCATCCACACCCCGCGCACCGCACCTCGCGCATCTTCCACCCCCCCCCCCCCCCCCCCCCGCCCACCCGCGGTCGCTCCGCGCATCGTGCCGCCCGTCAGCCCCGCTCCGCGCATCTCTCCGCGCATCACGCCGCGGATCTCCCCGCCCATCATAACCCCGGCGGCCGGTACCAGGCGTGGTCCCCGTTTCTGGGTGGGGGACGCCCCGTGTGTTGGGGGCGCAGGGGGGGGGGAAAGCCCGGGGTTCCCCAAAATGCCCGCTGCTGGTGTTGGGGGGCGCGACCTGGTGCCACGCAGGGGGTGAACGCCGGCCCTTTCCTCATCAATATCTCTGCAGCCACAATTCACCGTGTGTGACCCCCAGAGGAACCCCACTCTGTATTGCACTTCTATAGAGAACAAAAGGAAAAAAAAATAAATTAAAAAAAAAAAAAAAAAAAAAAAGGGAAACTGTTTTGTGCTTTCGTTTTCCCTGTCTGGCACATCTTGAGCCAGGTGCTTTGACGGGATGACTTGAGCAGGTTTCACACAGGCACCAGGACACACCACCTGAAAAATGGGGTTTTCTCAGCAGGTCACTGCCAGTGCCACACAAGCGAAGTCTGGTGGGTGGGAGGACACCACTTATGCTCTGGCATTGTGTTGGGCCCTTTTTTTATGAACTTAGAGCTAATCAAAACCGTTGAATTTCTCCTCCAAGTCTCCTGCAGGATACATCAAATAAAAAGCAGGAATTGGAGGACTAGGTGGAAACAAACAAGGCTGAAAAATATGTAAGCAAAAAGGGCATGAGCCCAACCTAATCTTGTCTTCCTGTGCAGCAGCTATTAAGTGCTGAGTGACGTGTCTGGTATCTTGTTTGGTTTGAACCCGGCCGGCAGCCCAGCACCACGCAGCTGCTCTCCCCCACCCGGGGCATGGGGCAGGGAATTGGAGGGGGTGAAGGGAGACTTGTAGGTTGAAATAAAAAGAGCTTAATAATGGTAGTAAAATAAAACAGTGACAATAATAGAAAATATAAACGGGCAACGCACAATGCGATTGCTCACCATCTGCTGACTGATTCCCAGCCTGTTCCCGTTATTTATTATATAATAATAAATGTAATTCAGCAATTCTGAAATAACAAGATCCCAAAAGCACAACCCCAGAAGCGAGAGAGAGCCCCCCTTCCCAGCCACCCCTCCTCTATACAGTGAGCGTGACGTTCCATGCTGTGGAATATTTCACTGCCCCGTTTGGGTCTGGCACTCTGGCCGTGCTCCCCCCAGCTCCCTGTGCGCCCGCGCACAGGCAGGACGTGGGGAGGTGGGGAGTCCTTGAAATCTCTGCAACAACCAAAAATGTCAGCGTGTTATCAGTGCTGTGCTCATAACAAACCTCATCCTGAATCCAAAACACAGCACAATTCCAGATATTGAGAAGAAAAACTAACTGTCCCAGCCAAAACCAGGACATATGTGAGGCAAAAGACTACTGGTTTCATCCCGTCTCTTTGAAGAATTGTTATCTGAAGGAATTCAATAAACCTTGGTGTAGGGTAGTTAAAAAACTGGTTTGCCTTTTTAAAGAAATAAAGCCTTTCTAGTTATAGTAATGTATATATTCACCAATCTTAAACCTATTAGTCATGATTATGAAATCTTGGGGCATCAGACTCATAGTCTCATTTAGGTGCTACATTTTTGTAGATTTATTTTATAGCACTTGCACCGGTTTGGTTCCTTCCCTTTTAGAAGACTCCAAACAGATGCAGAAAGGTTAAAGGAATTTACTACAGATAACACAAGAAAACAGATGGAGATCCCCAGACTCTTCCTACCCTATTGACACTGTGCTAACAGCAGATCTGAAGCCTTCTTTCCAGTGAACTTAAACCTTTGCTTTTTTTTTTCTTTTTTTTTTGTGCAGATTATTTTCAAAATCTGTGGCTAAGCCTATTCTGTGTTTCTTCAACAGTGTAAATAAACCTGATGTTTGTTCTACATATGTAAAAAAAAAAACCAAAACCAAAAACCCCATACCTTTCTTGTTCACATTTGCTGATTGGGCAAATGCCAGTGTTTTTGTCTGGCTGCACTGCTCAAGGCAGGAGCCCAAATTAACCTTTTGTGTCCCTACGTGGATTTCGGTGCAGGGGCACTGGGAATCATTCTGGTCAGGCACCTCCTCCTTGGCCTGGCTTTGGTTAGTGATTTCCCATCCTCTGTTTCTGGCTTGTGCTCGTCTTGCAGAGTAGATTTCCTGTCTTTATGTTTTTCTAAGTGTAATAATGTTCCCTGGGTGATGGAGTATTTGTTTAATTGAATAATATCGCAGCTGAGAAGTGCTTGGAATCATTTATCGCACTGGACTGCTGGAGGGCTGGAATTTACTATGTTTTCTCTTGCTTTTGTAATTCTATAGAAATGTCAAAGCAATTTCCTAGCGACAATACTTCTGCTCAGCAGCGTGTTGGGAGCGTGTGTGAGACTCTGTCACTGCATTATCTTGCAGGCTTCTTGCATCCACACTTCTCCCTTTCACTCCTGTGATACACATTGGCCGTGAAGTCAGCTGGGCTACTTGAGTGTAGAAGAAGAATTGGGGCCATAAGATTTGTAACAGGTGAATTGAACAGAGCAGAGTGAGAGGGAGGAAAATCTTGTGAGAAAAATAAACAACTCATATATCAAACTAGTATTGCATTTGAATTCTATGCCAATAAATCTTAAACCTGTGTGCGTTTCTGAGGGCAGCATAATTGTCCATAGTGCTATTACGTAGTATACATTTCTGAGAATTCTTGTAAAACAATCAAGTGGGACGACTTTTTTTTTGTTTTGTTTTGTTTTTTTTTTTTTTTGTTATGAGAATTACCATGTTGCTCTGGTAAACAGAGGCATCGTTCTAAAGAGAAAGAAGGAGACATGGTCCTCTGCTCTTTTGCTGTGGAGCACAGAGAAGTTATTTGCAAATCAGTTTGCAGTTGGAGCTGGGAGCTCAAAGCTAAGGATAATCCTTACTGTCAAATATAATTTTGCTTATGTTACCCAAGTTGAGAAGACTGGAAAATCCTCACAAAGCAGATCTTAAGTGTTTGAGATACCACCATCCTTGAAAATTGGTCTGAAGCTGGAGCATCCTATTAATATACTCCAAAACCTATGCTGATCTTTTTAATTGAGAAAAAAAAAAAAAAAAAAAAAGTGGATGCAAATGGGTAAGAGCGCTTGCATATGTCAGTTCTGCCTGTCTGGGCCGTGACTAATGCTTCCCACCAGATTTCCTCCCATTGCTGCCAGCCAGTCGAGAACAGACCCAGTTTTTTTCAAGGACGTGCCTTCAGCTGTTGCGAGGCATAGCACCTCCATGGGTGTTTGCTCTTCATGGTGGCTGCGGGATGTGCACCCAGGTAATGATGCTGTCACCGATGCTGGGACAGGGACAGCAACGACTAGACGCTTAGATAATATGCTAGGAATTTGCAAAATCCTTTAAAACCTTTTGAAACATGCACGAAGTTGGGATTTATTTTTTTTCTTTTTCCCTCCCCTCACGTTGAAATGGTAGGCAGGCTTCACTCTCGTCAGGTACATCCAGGAATCCCAGCCAGTGCTGAGAGTGGCTCAGAAACCTCCCAGCCGCCGGCTCTGCTGGCAGCGTAATGCCAGTGTGGTTTGGTTGCCAGTCTGGCTGAACCTCTGAAAAAAAGAAAACTCCAGGATCAAATAACTGGGTATGAAATGGCATTTCCCTTACTGCATTTGTTATTTGTTTTTTTTGTTGGTTTGCTGGCTTTTTTTTAATAATTTTTTTTTTTTTTTTTTTTTTTTTTTTTTACTAGTCCTTAATTACTGAAGCACCTGCAGTGATTTAAGGGGGTCCATCCCCTGGATGCTAAAGCATCCGAGCAGAAGGTGATGATGCAGAGGGACATGTCCAGCTGTTTCTGTTGCCTCATTAGGAAGTAAAGCAGGAGATTTCCCTGTGAAGTGACTGTTTGCTCTTTCTGAAAGGGAATGAGGAGGTTGGTTATCATCCTTGAAAACTCAGTGGATTGAGATGCCAATTTACTTGACTATGTCCTTGAAGATCTTAAACTTTATTAAAATGGAGCTTTTTCAGGATTTTAATGCATTACCAGGGACGGTGGGTCCCCTTGCCCCTGCCATGTAGGCAGGGGGGGAGAGCCCGGTGTCTTGGGGCGCAGCACCCCTCAGGTGCCACGTCAGCCCAAACTCTGTGCCCGGCTCCCAGCCGTGCTGAGTCCATGTTTGGCCCCCCATTTTTGACCATTCCCCCCTCTTTTTCCACTGCTGCATATCTCAAAGGAAGAGCAGAGCTCAGTGGGGCACTGGGAAAAAGGCTGAGACTAGCCAAATCTGCCTGATGTGTCAGAGAAATTCCTTTGCATCATTGCTGTGCAGCTCACAACACTCCTTCTGCGTTAAGAGGCATAAAGAATATGATTTTTTTTTTTTTTTTTAATTTAATCTGCATTTCAGGAATGACTCTGCCTGAGACATTGTCAGTGGGGAGGAGAAGGAAGCAAACCAGGTTTTTAGGGAGGTTGTCCATGGAGGGATGACCTGCTATTGTGCAAGGAGGCTTTCCACCCGCTCCTGCTGCACAGCCTTTGGCAGTCAGAGCCCAGCCTTCCCTACCTCCATCGGCTTGTTAGATCCCTCGGAAACAAAAACAGAAATTCCCCAAACTGACCTCAGAGTTGGAGTGCCCTGAAAGACAGCAAGACTGAAGAATTGGGGTGGCTTTTGTCCTCCCGTCTATCAATGGAGGGACTCCAGCATCATCCCAAACACATCCTGCTCCCCATGGTAAAAAACCTGGGAGGGATTTTTTTTTTTTTTTTTGTCCCAGCACAGGGTGGATGTGCCAAACTCCAAAATCATCCCTGCAGAGGGTTGCAGCGCCTGCAGAGAAGAAGCTGTGCCCACCCAAGGTCACACCTGGGAAAGGTTTTCTGCTGAGGTCAGATGCAATTCTGCTTTTTGACATCCGAGCAACGCGGAGGCGGTGGGTGGGGGGCTGGCTCTTTGCTTTCAGGCACAACAATCCCCCACAGAGCTGAGGCACAGGGTGTCCTCAGAGGCTATTTTAAAATTATGAAGCATTGTCAAAAGGGAAGGAGAAGACATGCTGTATCTCTTAGGGAGAGATGATGTTCACACTGAGAATTTCATTCAGTTTTTTTTTTTTTTTTCTTAGTATTACAGAGGGCTTTTTGTGTGACAGTGACTTTACCGTTACAGAGAAAATTACTTATTTTTAAGTATTTTTGACCAAAAAGGAAAGTTGTGCCCTACCAAGGTGATAAGCACTTTGTACATACAGGAATCAGAAGCAATTCAGATTGTGCTGTTGCTTAAAGTAATTGCTGTAGAGAGAGATGGTGTGTCATTCAACATCACAATGGTAAATGTCTTTAATGTGGAGATAATTAGGGGGTACGATCAGTGGCGGCGCCTACCTTTCACTTTTAGCTGGAATCAGCAGGAGAAAATACGTTTGGCACAGGATGTGGTGAGGTTTGGAGGAGTTTAATCACATTTCTCTTTGCCCCTCTACCATGACATGTCTCCACAACATGTCATGATAGAGGATGCCTTTCCAGCAGCCCATGTGGAGAGCCTCGGGCTGGCCTCAGACTTGTTTTAGCAGCAGATGTTTAAGTAAGTGGTCACGGAGTTCCAGAAGTCAACCTGTAATTACCCTCGAACAACAGGGTGCCCGCTGCTGCACAGGTAGCCCGGCGGTTAATTACCGACCGGCTCGCCAAAACCCCACGTGGGATTTCCTGGCTTGCCGGCATCTCGGGGCTGGGCACTGACGGCAATTGCCACGGCTTGTGTTGACATTTACTGCCCTGCTTCCTGCCGGGAACCCTCAAATGTGAAGCAACAAAGCCGCAGTGCAAGAAGTGGTAAAAAACTATTTCAGTGATTCCAGATCTCCCTGTGGCCGGGAAGCTGAGCCGCGGCTCCGGCTGGATCCCAGCAGCATCCTTGCTTTTCCACGTCCTCTGTGCTGCCAGAGCTCACTGCCTCGGGGTTTCCCGGAGCTCGGTGTCGCTGGCAGCAGCACAGCATCTCTGCCCGGAGCCGTCGGTGCCTCTGGATGTGGCAAAAGTGGTGACTCAGCAGGCAACGCGGTTCCCTCATAGTCAGTCCCCAAACCCTGATTTAGTTCTGGGGTATTAGGAAGCTGGAAAAATGAGGCATAGCTCAGAGATCCTCCTTTGTTCTTTGCAAGAGGTAAAAGCACTGAACTCCAGTCTCAGTTTACTTCTGATTTTCAGAACAAACTTCTGTCTAAAGTTGCCATGGAAATTCTGTAGATATCTTTAAAGTTACTCTTTTTTTTTTTTTTTTTTTTTTTCCCCTACAAATTTATACTCTTCTAGGTGTACCCAACAAAAATCTGATTTCTTCTGGTCACAGAAGGTTGGGGCTGAGATGTGAGGCAGGGAGAAGCTATGGGGTGAGTGCTACATATTTTGTAAAGGCAAACTTATATTGGGCTGAAGGTAGAAGCCCTGGTTTCTGATGGGGTAGAGTTAATTTTTCTTCTCAGTAGCCGGAATATTGCTGTGTTCTGCATTCAGTATGGATTTGGTATGAGAAGAACGCTGATAATACACTGATGCTTTTAGTTGTTAAGAAATCCAGGACTTTTCAACTCCCCACGTCCTGCCTCTGCGCGGGTGCACAAGAAGCTGGGAGGGAGCACGGCCAGAGTGCCAGACCCAAACTGGGCAGTGAAATATTCCATGGCACGGAACGTCATGCTCTCTATATAGAGGAGGGGTGGCCAAGAAGGGGGGGGATTCTCTCTCGCCTCCAGGACTGTGGTTTTGGGATCTTGTTATTTCAGGATCGCTGGCCAGGAGCAGGCTGTGTATCCATCAGCGGGTGGTGAGCAATCGCATAGTGCATTGCCCATTTGTACTTTCTGTTATCCTTATTGCTTTATCTTATTTCCATTATTCCACTGTTTTTATCTCAACCTACAAGTCTCCCTTCACCCCCGCAATTCCCTGCCCCATGCCCCGGGTGGGGGAGGGTGGACGAGCGGCTGCGTGGTGCTGGGCTGCCGGCCGGGTTCAAACCACGACAGTAGAGAAGTGCAAACTGCATCATTAATTTAAGGTACAGTATAGCAGGCGGCTCAGAAAGGAGAACCACGTTCCTCTGAAATTCTGCTTTTACACTACATCACACCGTGGTTCTGTAGAGGTTTGTACCCTGGACACCATAAGAGTTGATGTACTCTTTATCAAAGTTTTCCTCCTATTTCAGACCAAGCCAGGTTGCTGAGAAGCAAAATTTGTTTTGTTTTTAATGGCATTAATATTAATGTTCCTAATAATTAGTCCTGCGAGGCTCATTATCTGTAAAGAAAGAAGACAAAACTGCCGCCCGTGGGGGTTCATAACATACTTGGGTCGTTTGACACCTTTTCTCAAGCAGTGTGCAAACTGTAAGTATACGAGGAGCACAACGTTAGTGCAAAGGTGGTTCTGTGAATCTTATTATCACGGCGTCATTAGGGCTGAAGCACCCCCCATGATTCTGGTGTGTGGTGCTGCAGCAATCTGAAGTGTTCGTGTTACTGACAGCATAGCTGTCTGATGTGTCTGCGCATGAATAGGAAGAGTTTTTTCAACCAGAACAAAGCACAATTAATAAATTAGGTGATTTGGGTTTTCCTTTTTGTCCGTGGTGGAGCCGCATCACATCGCAAAGTGCTGCGGGTCAGGGTGCAGCTGAGGTAGGGCAAGGTGTGCAAATATTTATCAGTGTGGCTTTTATGTGTAAGAACCACTGACAAGAATAAGCTGGTTTTAATAATCATGGAAAAAGCACCTTTGCTGAATGGCCCAGGAATGGCCCCTTTGCTGCCCCTTCCCCTCCAGCCACCTCCACACAGTGGGATGGTTTCCTTCCATGTTGTGCATCACAATTTGCATTTTTTTTTTTTGTTTTTTTTTTCCCCCCAAGATTTTTCTAAGGCCTGGGATTTGTATGCAAGAAAGTTGCACTTGCTGTTCCTGTGGTTTAATTCTCTATACACCCTGTTACCCTGCCAGTTCCAGCACTTACTTACAGCGGGACCTTTGATGTAAAGTGCTTTTATGTAGCCTGGCCACCATTAGGCTGGGTGTCAATGGGCAACGGGAGATCTGTGTGTTATGGGTGCAAGCAGCCATTCAGCTTTGAAAAGTGAGCACACAGAGTTCGGGGAGATACAGCGAGATGCAGCTTGACCTCTACTCAACAAGCCATGCTGTCCCTCTCTGAGACTGACCTATTTTCTTTTTATATTATGCCTTTTTGGAAAGCTCTGGCAGTTTGTTTTTGTTTTTTGTTTTTTTTTTTTTTTTTTTCTGCAAGCGCTGGGTCACTGCCTTAAAACATCATCGGTCTTAGAGGAAACTTTCTATGGGTAAGATTCTAGGCAGCTTTTACAGAGAATTTTTGATGCCAGCGCTCTGGATCCAACACCACATTTTGAATCGGAGGAATTTTACTTTGACTGTGGGAAAAAAGCAGACGCAGGCTGACCAAATAGCTGTGGATTCCTGCTCTCTCTGCCGGAGGCAATCAGGGTTGCTGCAAAAGTACCTGCCTCCTCAGGAGGAACAGAATATTGCCCAGGAAAAATGGGCAGGGCAGGCTGGTCAGCATCACACCCAGCAGATGCTCAGCTTGTCCTGTGCCAGGCACGGCAGGAGAAGGGGTGAGGGCACTGACTCGGCTATCCAGCGCGGTGAGCTGTTTTTCAAGACCTGGAAAACGTGCTGAATTTTGCGTTGCAGGCGTTCTCGCACACCTTGGTGCTCTGGGGATCCGGCGGGGATCAAAGCTGCTGTTGTAACGCTCCTGGCTCAGCCGCAGCCCGAGCCTCCTGCACGGTCTTTCCACGAGACTGATCTTGCCAGCAGATCTTTGAGTAGGAACAGCCTGAACTGTGGGATACCTGGGGAAAATGGAACCTTTTGATAGTCAGCGCTCAGCTAATTTGTGATGAAGAACAATGATAAATACTGTTATAGCAGTCTGCCTGGAAAATCATGCAAGCCTTGCACATGGCTGCCCTGATAAACACTGAAAAAGTCTGGATTCTAGCAGGGAGCATGCCAGTTCTTGGCAGCGTGGCTCAGGAAGGCAAGCTACCGAGTGCCACTGGTGGGAGCAGGGAGATTATTGCTGTGTGCGTTTCTTAAACTCTTCTTGTGATTATCTTATATTCATTGCTCTTAATTCCCTTTTCCTATGGTATTTTTGTCTCTTGCTAAGTGCTTCTCAAAGCATTTCATCCAGCAAAGAGATGACCAGCAGGGCCAGGGAGGGGATTGTCCCCCTCTGCTCCGCTCTGGGGAGACCCCCCTGCAGTGCTGGGGCCAGCTCGGGGGCCCCCAACAGCAGAAGGACACGGAGCTGCTCGAGCGGGGCCAGAGGAGGCCACGGAGATGCTGGGGGGGCTGGAGCAGCTCCCCTAGGGGGCCGGGCTGAGAGAGTTGGGGGGGTTCAGCCTGGAGAAGAGAAGGCTCCGGGGGGACCCTGAGAGTGGCCTCCCAGGGCTTAAAGGGGGGGCAGGAGGGGCGGGGGGGGGACTCTGGGTCAGGGGGTGATGGAATAGGATAAGGACTAACAGTTTTAAACTGGCAGAGGGCAGATTTAGGTGAGCTCTGAGGCAGAAATTGTACCCTGTTTGGGGGGTGAGGCGCTGGCCCAGGGTGCCCAGAGCAGCTGTGGGTGCCCCCTCCCTGGAAGGGTTCAAGGCCAGGTTGGACGGGGCTGGGAGCCCCCTGGGCTGGGGGAAGGGGGCCCTGCCCGGGGCAGGGGGGGGCACTGGGGGGTCTTTGAGGGCCCTGCCAACCCAAACCAGCCTGTGAGACTGTGAACTGGACATGTAGTTGAATGCTCTGTGGTACTACAATGAGCAGGGGGGGTCATGTGAAACGGGTGAAGGGACCCTTGCACTGGCACAAGCCCCTTGGTAGAGGTTGTCTCCTCTACAACCTTCTGCGTGCTGTATGTGGGTGCCTGGACTCTCAAGGATGTGCCATCGAAAGTACCTCCTCATAACTTTTTTTTTTTTATTATCAATAATTTTCTTCCACAGCTGAGGCAAAAGGGGAGGGAACAAAAAGTGTTATTAGCCACTTCTGACATATGAGGTAATCTGAGTTGAAAAAATTCAGGCTCATGACTACTAGAAGTAATGAAATCTGACTTTCTAGTGATTTGTCTTTTTTGGCTGGTTATCATCAGAACATCCAAGGAGAATGAAAGCTCCAATTAAGATTTTTTCCTATGGCTAAAGGAAATTATATGGGGTTTTCCCCCTGGGTTTTCCCTCTGAAATGTAGTGGGGCAGGAGTGTGTCCTGCTGAAGTCAGTGCACAGACAACAGCAGTTATGTGGATGTCCCCAGTGGGAGGGAAATAATTTCTGAAACAGGCACCTTCAACAGGGAAGGGTGTCCCTGTGTAATCAATTACTTTTGAGGAGAGAGCATCAGCCTGGAAACGGAGGGAAGAAAAGAGATCTGGGAGAGGCATCATGCACAAAGGTGCTTGGAAGGTCTGGGGATTATGGCCCCTTCTCCCGTCCTTAAAAAATAGCAGAAGAAAGGGAGGATATCACTGTAAATGTTGTTAACATTTTGAGAAAATAAAGGGGGACGGCAGGCCTTGGGGAAGGGGTTTTGCTGTATGCCAGCTCGCCCCCGGCAAAAGCTTCCAGGTGGGGGTTTTCGCCCAGGCATCACGCCTGAGAGCTCCACGTTGGCTTTGCAGCCCTGAGCACTGGTCACCTCCATGGTGGGGTCAATATCGGCTAATTAAGGGCTTCCACTTTCTGTCCCTTCGGGGAGATCCCTTCCCTCCCATGGCTATGCGCTCTCACAGGATCCCTGCTCTAATGCGGCCAAAAATCCATTGATAATGAAGTTATCCTAGCGCCATGGTGGGGATTTGATGAATTAAGCAGGAAATCCTGTAAAAAAAAAGAAAAAAATGAAAGGATATGGAGATACTCTTTTTAGGAAGCAAAGCCACCTCATTTTCAATGAAATGCGAAGGAAGGAAAAAATAATTTCAGGTTTTCCATAATTGGTTGAGGTTGAAGGGGAATTAAATTTAAGTAGAATCACTTGCCTACTCAGATCTGCCTCTTACTGTCAAACGCTATCCCATTTGCTTTCCATGGTATATTTATATATATATATATATATATATATGCACACACTTGTGACTTGCAGTTCACACTTGTTCATGAGGTTGTTTCTCATAGTGATGCCCCTGTTCTGGTCTGGGCTGAAGTAGAGTTAATGTTCCTTTTCCGGGACTAGCTGAGCGCTGTGGTTTGGATTTAGCTTTGGGGGTGCTATGGGAAGGATGCTGACAGCACACTGATGTTTCCAGCTGCTGCCGAGACTCCGAGGACTCTCCGACTGCCCGTGTCCTGCCCGTGCGCCAGGGCACAGGGAGCAGGGAGGGAGCACGGCCACAGCACCTGACCCGAACTGGGCAGGGAAATATTCCACATCATGGCACGTCATGCTCACTGTATAGAGGAGGGGGGGTGGGGAAGGGGCTCTCTCTCTCTCTCTCTCTCTCCCGGGATTGCGATTGTGGGATCTTGGTACCTCGGGGTCGCTGGCCGGGAACGGGCTGGGGGTTGGTCAGCGGGTGGGGAGCAATTACGCTGTGCATTGCCTGGTTATATATTTCTTTTTGTTTTCCCCCCATCATCGTCATTGTTCTCGTTTCATTGCCGTTATTAAACTGTTCCTATCTCAGCCTGCGGGTCTCCCTTCACCCCTCCAATTCCCTCCCCCGTTCCCAGGTGGGGAGGGGGAAGGGTGGGTGACCAGCTGCGGGGGTTGGGTGCCGACCAGGCTCAAACCACGACAGCCCCATATAACACCAGGAAGGAATCACAGAAATGGTCACTACTGGAAAAGGTGTGATTATAACCTGCTCAAGTCCTTCCCTGAACTGCCAAGTTCATGAGGAGGACAGAAACAAATGCAAAAGGCTGCATTTACTTAGAAAAATGTCCTTACCTCCAAGAAAGATGCTGGGTGTTGGGTGCAACCTGAAGCCCCTCTGGTGGTATAATAATAAGAATAATATTAATAGTATCAGTAAATTTATTCTTCGTATTATTAATGAGAGTATTTTATAATACTATTTTTATAATGATAACTATTATAGTTATAATTAATATTAACTTTAAAAATCAATATTATTAATAAAAATAATAATAGAATAACAATAGAAAACCCAAAGAAACCCTCTTCAGCTTAAAAGCACAAAGATCAGTGTCTGGAGAAGGGACCACCGCAGTGCAAAGTCACCACTTTTAGCTAGTTTTTGCAGCAGACCCAAGTGGGATAAACTCAGCACCCTCCAGGCCAGGCCCCGTGTGATGACAGGATTTTAGCTTTTATTGGCTAATTTAGTTAAGATGCATTTTTTGTGTTGAGACATCATTGCTCCAGCTATACCTTAATTCTAACCACACGCGTTTCCACCGGGCGAATGGCTTTGAGGAGTTTCAGAGCTCTGATCAAGAAGGGCTGGCAGTTCCAGTCTGCTTTTCCTTCCCGAGTGCTTTATCTCAAAATTCTGTAATGGCAGAAACACTCAGAAATTGAGTTATGCTGTCTTGTCAGTCAGAGACAACACACCGGGTAAGAACATGGCTTTGTGCTTCATCGTAACCGCAGCTTTTAACTCAAGCCCTCAGCTAATTCTCTTAATTAGTGTGGTCACAAAGAGAACAACGAGCAGGCACAATTCTAGCTGGTGGCAGCAACGGGCGATCTGCATAAGCCTTCTTTGAGTCATATAAAACTTTAGTGCTGCTTGTGGGAATCACTGTCCTCAGATTTTAATGTTTCTCTTAGCAAACCCTGGAATGAAACATTTGCAAAATGTAAGGACATGATGTTTTGTTGTTTTTTTGGGGGGTGATTTTTTTTTTTTTTTTAATAATGTTGCTAGCATAATTTCTGGATTATCAATGGGACTAGGATGGAGGGAAAAAGGAGGAGGAAACAACTCTAACCAGCAGAAAACCTCAGAACAAAAATACCTAGTCTGAGTGTGCTTTGGGTGACAGATTGCTGATGTAAGAGGTGCTTGAGCAGAGCATCGGGAGAACAGAGGTGCAGTGCAGATTCTGTCATTCACAGGAAAAGCTGGTTATTTAAAATGTGAGCTGATACAGTGAGCAGCGAGTGAAAACTCCTTTTTATGAACAGTCATTGGCAGGAACCGGAGATAAAAATGCCATATTTTGGGGAGGCGCTTCTGATATCCTGCTCATAAGACACTGTAGTGCACGGGATGACCATGCATCTTTTTGGACAGTCAGTCTGAAGCAGCTGTTTATGCAAGATGCCGACTGACAGACTTTGAAGACAGACATCTCCTATTTAGTAACCAGTCTGCTTCCTCACAGTGCTTACCAAAGCAACCCCTACCCTTTTCGAAAGAAAAGGTAGGCAAAAGGAGAAACGATGTCTGTTCTCCATGTCTGCCTTCTTATCCTCCTCCCCTTCTAAAAGTCAGGTGTTTTGAGAGGAGAGAAGAAAACAGGCAGTGCCCAGGAGATTGCAGTCAGCGCCATCCCGTAACCACCTTCTCAGACGTCCAAGCCTGAGTGTCTCTTGTTTATGCTCTCTTCTACTCATGACAATTCTTGCTGGAGCTTACACACAGTGTGTTCTGAGCACGACTTGCTGGTGCAATGAGTAAGGGATGCTTCTGGAATGCTTTGTGGAGTGTTGTCTTACCCCAGGACCTCGGTGCTCTGGAGGCCAGCTTCCATAATTTGCTTTCTCTATCAATAGCTCATGTGTTTCCCTTATTTTCATACCAATAAAATTCCTACAGTCCTTCAGCTCTGGTCTCCAGCATGGATGCTGAACATCCTATCGGGTAGCTTGTGACTGCATCATACTTGGCCTCATCCTTTCGCTTTTGCAAACCTTGAAGAATTTTGTAGCTCAAGCAGGAGTGTGGCCATGGCCACGATCAAGGCAGTGGTACGAGCAAATGAACAGGTCATGTATAGTGAGAGCAGGTGCCTGCAGTAACCTGCTCCCTAGCTGGATGTGGTGGCGTGGCACTTGTGGGTGTGAGACATGATCAACAGGCCACCCCAGCTGTACCACAATGCTGATCTGGGATGCCAGCCAAACTTCTGAGACAGGAAAGACACTTCCAGATGCAGTTGTGGTCCTTTTCTCCCAGATAAGTAGGAAGATGCTTTCACTGGGAAAGCACACAGCAAGCCTGCCCCAGAACCTGACCATTGTTCTCACACATCACACCATTGTTTTGGCTATCAGTGTGCCTTGAACGATGCTAGAAGTGACAACTTTGTGCGTATTGCTCCACAATTCTCTGCCTTACCTGCATTTGCTCCTTACAGCACTGCAAGACATCCTAAGGGCCACCTTCCTTTTGCTTCTCTTGAAGCACTTGCTTTGTCTTTTCTCTCCTGATCTGCAAAATCGTCACTAGTTTCCAGTTCCCTGTTCTGCCCTTCTTATCCTGTGCTGGTTCTCCTAGCACTGTCCTGGGTGTGGAGGAGCTTTATGGCCATCACCCTCTCTCCATTTTTCATTTTCTGTCAGCCTTTTTCAGTGGTCCTGGAAGCAAGAGGCATCTCAGCCAAGGACACTGTTAAGACTGTTTTATCTTCTATTTGCTGTCACTAATCTAAACCCGTGAGAACCTGCTCATCTTCTTTTTCCTAAAAGCTTGTCTGGTGAAATTTTGGCCATGGTGTGACAGAAATGTGCAACTGCCAGTGATTTACTGTGGGAAGGGATGGATGGATGGATGGATGGATGGATGGATGGATGGATGGATGGATGGATGGATGGATGGATGATTAGAAATCATGCAGTGGATTGGCATTAAGCTTACTGCTGATCACAGTGATAATAGCTGGTATCTTGTTTCTGTGGTTCTGACATGGTATTCAGCCATCAGAGGTTGCCTGGGGCTGGTTTGTGCCCATTTCACAGCAGTGGTAGCAGGGGAAGCTCTGCTCATAGTTGCTGTCCTTAGCAGTCTCATATAGGAGAAGACCACAGTCTCTTTTAGAAAATGCTGCATGAAGTGTTGTCAGCAAAAAATCAGACATATCAGCCAGCCCTATCTGCTCCAGAAGCCTCAGGTTGCAAGACGGAGAAGACAAACCCCTTAGGCTGCGACATTTCAGCCAAGCATGATGGGTTGTTTGGGGTGAAAAACTGAATTTTGGTCAAAGCTTTATCTTTGAAAGGCTTGCAGTTATTCTTCCTCTCCAGGTCAGTATTTCTGGCTTTTCAGTGAAGACATGTTTTTGCAGATGTTTTTAGTGCAGGGGTTTAGTATTCAGTTTTATTACTAGTAAAATGGCCATTTTAAAAGCAAGCATTTTATTAAGTCTTGAAACCGCTCTTAGCCTGTGCACCTTGTCTATTCAGAAAGGAGGAGGAGGTTCAGTTTAGTGATGATTTTAGCTCAGTTTCCTTTTCCCAGTTCTGCTCTGCGCCCGGCTGCTCGTTCAAGCGCTGCCCAGGGAGAGCAACGAGGGTTGGTTTATCTCCCCCCATCCCCGCTGAGCACCTGGAGGGTTGCAGAGCTGGGTGCACCCAGGGTGTCAGAGGGAGCTTGGACTGACCGTGCATCTTTTTACAGCAGGGAATTGCTCGTCTGAGCTGTTCCCCTTCGTCAGAGCAGCACGGCGGAGAGCTTGCAGGGTTGCACGTCTCTGTCTCTGCACAGGCTGGGGAAGCGTGTAACGTGCAAGTGATCTTTGATGCTTTTCTTCTCTGCACAAAGTTGGAGCTGTGCACTCACGAGGGTGCTCTGAGGTGGACAGAGCCTTCAGCAGGGAAGGGGAGCAGTAGACCTGTGCTCTGCAGGACACCTGGCCGGCAAAATTAAAAACGACGTCTGAGCCTAACAAGGACATTTCTGCACCCATCTTCATCTTGTGCAGGACGCTGGTCGAGCCCCTTGCGGGTCAGGGTGTTGGACTTGGCCGGAGGAAAGCCAGCCCTGCTTTTGACTTCTGTGGCTGGCGGGGAGAAGGCTGGGTGTTTCTTAACCTAAAAGATTTTCCCTGTGTTCTGGAAATTGACCTGGGTGCTCCAAGGTGAAGAGGAACACACGAAGTTCTCAGTATTCTTTGATCAGGATAAAGACTCACGGGCTGGCTATGGGTAGCCAGTGCACAATCAACTACTACATAAATGTTTTTAAATGTCCAGCCATGCTCTGCTAACATGAAAAAAATATCTGGACAAGCCTGGCCCCCGACAGCCCCATCTTCTGTTAAGGGTAAAGAAGCTCCAGTTCATACATGAGAAATTTCTAAAGACTGGGTAATCTTTTTATTTATGTACGTGTCGCTATCTGCTTTTTCCTGCTCTGAAAATCTTACAGGTGTGTGACCACCTAGCTGTTTCTGTGATGTGATAATCATTTTTTGAGCCGTGAACTAAGGCAGTTGGAGCAGAACCGGAGCTGTCAGAGCCTCCCTTTATCAACCTGGCAGAAAAATCCCACCGTTTTGCTGCCAGATACAGGCGTGTCACACACGACCTGACCGCAGCCAACCCCAGGGTAAAGCTGAGGAGGGTCCTGCGACCTGCTCCGTGGCTGCAAAACCACCCCGTGCACCCCCAGAGCTCTCCTTGCTGGCAGCAGGTAGGGACCACCCCGTTCGTCGGAGCAGCATCACCCCCAGCGCTAAACGCTGCGATGCTCAAACGCTGTTTTGCACCACAGCTGGTCCCAGATGTGGGGCGGTGGGGGGCAGAGGAGAGGGGACAGCCTCCTGGTGATGCCAACCCCCCCTCACCTCCCCACAGGGACACTCTGCCCTGCCCCAGTCCTGGGGACCCCCAGCTACTACTGGGCATCAGCAGAGTTTGAAAGTCTGAAGAGTTTAACCATTAAAAAAAAAAAAAAAAAAACAAAACAAACCAAAAAACCCCTAAGCTCTTGATCACAGCTGTATCTTGCGGTGCTGTTCCCAGATAACAGCTTCACATTGTCTTCAGGTTTCATTTTCAACCAGGCTTTAGAGGAAATACTCATGGGGATGCCCTCGGCACCTGAGGAGATGATGCAAGCCCACCCATGCATCTCAGTGGAAATGTCCAGCTGGCCACCAAGTCAGTGAAAAAGGAGGAGCAGGGATGTTTCCTCCGGGATGTGTGACCAGCACCGAGCTGGGCAGCCGGGTCACAGCCCCCGTCCTGCTCCCAGCCCTCTGCTTTGTCAAAATGAAAAAAAATGAGCATTTCTATACCCGTCCAACATCAGACTTTGGATACAGCTTTCAGGAGAATGAAAACTTGCTCCAGGACTAGGTCTGAAGTAGAAAACTGTATAGAAATATACATGCAATAGGAGCACGGGGAGTTCAGGAGAGGAAGGGGTTAGCTCCAAGCTGCACAGAGCCTACTGAGCTTACAAAATTAGTTTTACCAGGGTTGTACAGCAGCTTCCCACCTTTCAGGCAACTATGACTTACTGGATTGGTGACTTTTTCACTGAAAACATTAGAAGTGTTTTCTGGTTTAGGGTTTTGAAGGCTGGTGATTTTTTTTTTATTCTTTGGGGCAGGGGTGTTTTGTTTCTGGTTTGTTTTTTAGGGATCTGGATCAAAACGACTGCCAGAAAACACACGGGCTTTTGAAGCTTGTGGAGATCACACCTCCTAAAGGCAGTTTATGGGCACAGTGAAATGTCAACCAGAATAAGGATATCTGCTTGTAAAACCTTTCTCCAGCCACCAGTTTCATATTTATAACCAACAATTAGCTGCTGGGGGTGATGCAACCCTCTTGTACCCGCAGTTAGTGAGGAACAGATAAGCAATATCTGCTGAAGAGGAAGGGCTGGGGATTCAGCAAACAGCCAGGTCTGGGAGAGCAAGGCTGGCTTCCTCCCCTGGGTGGTGGTGCACATTTCAGGGGGGGGAAAAAAAACCCCTGGCCTATGACAGTTTCCCAGATGCTTCAATTTGCTGGTTATGGAAGTGTTTTGCCAGGACTGTGCTTTGTGACGAAGGGCAGGGAGGAGCCTGTAGCTTGGAGGAGTGAACAAAACAAGAAACACAATTTAGCACGTGAACATGTTGCTGGTTTAGGTTAGCGATTGGTCCCAGCAGCAGACAAGGAACACGGGTCATCTGCCAGCACTGGGAAGGGAAGTGAAAGAGGCAGGATGTTAAACTCGAGGCAGAAAGAGGGAGGGCAGTTAGAAACAGGACAACCTGAAGGGGAAAAAAAAAAAAAACAAAAAAAAACCCCAAAAAAACAACAAAACAAAAAAACAAGACAAAACAAATAAACAACAAAAAAAAACCAAACAAAAAAACAAAACAAAACAAAAAAAAACCCAAACAAAAAACCCAACCAAACAAAACTAAACCTTCATGGGTTTGCTTCCAGCGCTGACTGAAGCAGCACGCTCGCGCGAGCGGGCCGGAACACTGCTTCACTGCAGAGACACCCCCAGACAGGGAAAGACCACAGCAACAAGACTGTAAATTTAACAATTTATTGAACTTGAAATGATGTAGCACAGAGGGGCAACAATGGCTCAAGTGTTCATTAACGAAACGCCCCAGAATGTTTCACATACAGTCTTAATACAGCTTATACAGAGACAACTGGAAAAGTTGTAAAACACTCTCGAAGTAAGAAAGGGGGATTCACAGCCCTGTTTTAAGCCTTCATGTTCCCAAATATTGTCCTCCCTTGAACAACTTCATATCCTTCACGGCCCCAAAAAAAGGTTTATGTCCTTGGTGGCCACATCCCTCCCCCATCAAGTACAGAAGCAAATAACAGTAAACTTACGAGGAGAACTATACTTCAAAGTAGCCACAAGTCTTTGCATGAATCAACACATATCTAGAAAGACCGTTTGCTACATTACTACTTTTGAAAAGCTAACAAATGAATAAAGTTACAATATCGATACTTGAATTTGATTTCCGGTTAAAACCTGCTGAAGAAAATTGCCTCTAATACTTGTCTACATGTTTTACAAAACACTTCCAAAAGATATGAACATTAGTTTGTTGTTTTTTTATGACAAGGAGAACTGAAGACTTAAAAGTAGTCAAGTGAACTCCAAGTTTAGAGTGTATATAGGATTTTATTTAAAAAAAAAAAAAAAAAGAGAAAAAGAATTACTTTGGGCACAGTTTTTTGCCCTCAAACCCCAACAGGTTGGAAACCATTCTTAACCTATGGTTTGTTTTTTTTTTTTTTTTTCAGTCAACTGTAAAGGGCTATTACCTCCCTTTCAACCATATATGTTTTTATAAACTGAAGTGAGATTCACAGCTTCCACGAAGGAGATGTGCAAAGTTGCCCCTTCTCTGCATCAGTCATTTGCTTCAGATTTGTAGTAGTGTATATCCCCATCCAAGTTGCCACCACGGGCAACGTTTGTTTCTCTGAGTGAGCAGGCCAGTTTCACAGGAAAGGCAACAAATACAGTCAGACACAAATACAGCCCCTACTTCAACGGGCTCTCAAACCTTTGCTGAACAGGAACGTCAACTCCAGGGAAACGAGAGATATGTGCATTTACAGCACTATTTTGCAGCACGCAGGCTGCCTGGCACGCTCGCAAGGCTTCAGAAACGCTCAACGCAAGTGGGCAAAACCTTAAATTAAAGGCCTTTACAGTAGCTGGTCAGGTCTGATGATGACACGCAGTGCTGGGCGGCTAACCTCGAGCTGCAACGGGTACGCAGCCTGTAAACAGCAAAACGCGGCGGGCAAAAGAATTAAATTAGCTGTTATTTAATAACAGGGGCCTCAGTTATGCGGTGGTAGCCCGGCAGGTGGTCTCACAGCACGTCGGGACGGCTGCGGCAGGACCGGGTGTCCCCCCCCCCCCCGTGTCGGTTAACCTGAGATCCGGGCACGCGGTTGAAGAGCAACAGCACCGCCAGAACACGGGTCCCAGCACCGGGAGCCTTCACGCTCGTTCCAACCTGAGCAGCCGCCCCCGTTTCTGGGTTGAAATGAAAGCCGCGCCGCCGCGTGAACCGGGGCGAGTTCGTGGTGGGTCTGCCCCTGCACTCGCGCCGGGGCGGCCGCTCAGGACCGACCCCAGACCCAGACAAACGGGCCCCTTAACGGCGGGCGACAAACCCTTCCCTCGTTTCGCCCTTTGAAACGCGGAGGAGTCGAAACAGCCGCGCCAATCCAAGGGGCCCAAAGTCAACCTGGCTTCCGCCGGGCAACACCGATACAGCCTTGTCGTGCAACAGAAAAGGAGGGCGCCTTGCCCGCGCTCCCACCCTCACGAACGCAACGTCTACTGAATGCACGGATTTAAGGCAAAAATTACATCGCTCCCGTTTACCCCAAAGCATGTTTTCTGCGAGGCAAGCACTTTCCGGCTTACAGTGGTAATGCAACGGGGTTCTTCTGATGCTGCAGATAAAGTCTATCAGCAATACTACCGAAATTTTGGCAGAAATTCCAAAATCGGATTTGTAAACATAATGCTTCCCTTTTCAGTTGCCAGTATGTTGGAAAATACACACAGTACGAAACACAAAGATTTTGCTCCATTTGACCAAGTAACCTGCGTTTTCATGTGACAAAGTAAGCAATGGTTTACATCAAAACAAACAAAAGACCTGCATGAAATAAAAGCTTGTGCTGTTTGGTGATCACAGTATTTTATAATTAAATACATCTGTTCTTTGTTATATTCCTGGCACCCAGGACAAAAATCTTTAAATATATATTTCATGTAGGCAATAGCTTCTTTGCATATCTCTCTTCAAAAAAATACTTTATAGTGCTATATAAATAAGTGACCTACATGTTTAATTTTATAATCTTGCCCAAAAACTATATATCTGTTTCAATTTTGTAAAGTATCAATTTCCCCAGTATTATTAAAGCTGACAATCTATTGAAATGGAAATGCTCTCGTCTTCCACAACAGAAGTGGCAATTTTGTAGGAAAAACCTACGGCAACACTTATCAGTTGTTTTAACCTGAGCATTTGGCCTACTTAAGAGTAGCAGCTTTTTGTTTGGTTTGTTTGGTTTTGGTTTTTTTTTTTTTTTGTTTTTTTTTTTTTTTTTTGTTTTGTTTTTTTTTGTTTTTTTTTTTTTTTTTTTGTTTTTTTTCTCTCCCCACCACACATGCTCACACCCACACATCCTTGCACACGTACAGTACAAACACATACTCCCAGCCACTGACAGGCCACATAGTGCTTCCCAGGTGCTTCAGCAAAGGAGGAAGCAGTGCAGCTAATAATTTAACTCCACTAAATATACATAACCAAACACCTTAAGGCAACCACTGAAATGGGAGGTTTAAGTTGCAGGGGTGAGTTTCTTTTGTAACAAAACGTGCCATATACAGCACATATACATGCCTCTTTAAACCTCCAAAACAATGTGATTTTTTTTTTTTTTTTTGTGCAAATTTCTAAACCTTCTACCATTTAAGGCAAAGAGTTTGTATTAATAAGAAAAGTCAGAAAACAGTTTATCCAAAGGCATTTCGCTTTGCTACAATATTTTCTTAATATGTGCGCAACTTCGTAGTAGAGGTACCGGATCCCGAGTATCTACTAACAAACAATATTATTTAAACGAACAAACGTAACTCTCAAAGAAATGAAGGGACTTGAAGAAAGCAGCTTCAAATATTCATATAAGCAACATCAACAACAACAAAAGTAGTTAAATCTGCTAATACTGAAACTTCTGTAATGTAAAAGGTCAATACTAACTTTTAGAATCTTAGAGGAAATAATCTTAAGTTTTAAATAAGTAGGCTTTGGTTCATTCACATGTCCTGGTCAAAGCAGGAGAGTAGTGCTGTAACTTGGCTTGTTGTTCGTCAAATTCCCCTATTAGTCTCTTAATGTGGGACAGCTTGCTGTGGAGGTACTTGCATCTACACTTCTGTTCAAAGTAGCTGGGTCTAGCCTGTAAAGCGAAGACAGAAAGAAAACTATGGCGTGAAAACTCTTCTGCAGAGTTTAATATTTCACGTCCTTTGCTCACTTGAGTGAGTCTCAATGATTACTATTTCTGACCAATCTGGTGTTACACATACCTCTTTTAACTTTTGATACTCTTCTAAGACTTCCCCACAAAGCATCTTCAAGAAAAAAAACAAACATGAAGACAACATGAAGCACGTTTCACTACCACCAGAAAATGCAGAAATAGACCTCAAACCCCCCATATATCACCCAAGATCTGCAATAAACCTGTAAATAGGAAACAAATGGAGCACGTGTTTGAAGAGTCCTTTCGACAAATCACTCAAGCTCCTGCGTCTTCACAGACAGCTCAAATAGGTGGAGTCTGAGGGCTGAACAACTTTTTGCATGGTTTTGTCAAGCTTCAAAAATCAGAGCTAGCCCACGCAGGGCCAGAACCTGCCTGCAAATTATGCATGTTTCACTTTGATTGAGTAGTACCAGGGATTTTAAAATACTCCTGCTCACAAATACATTTGCAATCTGGCCAAAAACTAAATAAAAACCGACCAAAAATCCTCAGCGTGCCCACAGAATTAAAGAATTCTGGTACTGAACATGCGGAATTTGTATGTCCAAATCAGAGAAGCCTAGGCCAGAAGAATATCAGGTTTTTAACACCCTTCTCTGCTAAAATCACAGCTAGGATCAGCCACCTGGAAGATGAGTGAATTGTGGCTGTAGGTTTAGCTAGCTGTATGAAATCACGGGAAATAGAGGGTCAGGAAAGCTTTGGGATTATGCCTGCTGACTTCCATGAGCTTCTCCCTGCTCCATGTAAGAGCATCCCTCACCTCACCAGGGTGCTGGGGTGGCCAGCAAAGCCTGAGCCAGCCTGGCAATTCCAGCTCTGAGACCGGTTGCTCCGTCTCAGACATTGAGCCTGGCAAGTCTTTTAGAACCACGTCCATATAATTTAACAGATAAACATACTGAAAAGTTCTGCCTGTGCTGAAAATGTGGACTTTTAGAAGGGATAAGAGGGAGATGAAACAGCCTCCTCAGTTTTATCCTTCCTTACCTGATATTCTTTGGACCCTGGAGGGAGAAGCTGCCGTTGTGCATCAAGACTCACAAATTTCTGGCTGATACTCTCCATGTGAGCATACAAGTTCCTGTATTCATCATACTCTGCAGTGAAGTCATCCTTGTATCTCTGGCGCTGCTCGTATGAGACTATAGTGGTGTATTTTCTAATGGAAGAATAAGCACACGTGCAATTCTACACCAAAGGCACAGTGACTATCAAGTACAGACGCCCAGGCTTTAAGTCAATGAGCTATGTGACTGACTGCTGCTACAAGCAAGCACACGTGCTCCAGGAGAATGTATTCAGGTAATTACAGAAATCTACTGTATTTCTGTGACAGTTATTTGCTAATATTTTACTTGTTAGAGCTCTTATTCAGAAGGTGCACAAAAAAATTGTAGCATACTTAGAAAACTTAAGCAATCATTCAAATATAGGAGGACTAAGGACTAATAAATGCATCAGTTTCAGTGAGAGAAGAGAAACTGCTAGATCATAATGTCTTTATATGAAAGAATAGGTTTTAATTAGGTTATATTTACTTTTGAAAATTCACTTTCATTACATTTTTGGAAGGGACTGCATTTATGGGGTTGGATGCAGTTGGGTTTTTGGCAACATTGGTGCCTATCTAACATCAAACCATAGTTAACGATAAGGATTTATTATTTTAGTGTATGCCAGTCCCATTGCCATCCATTCACCTGAGGCACCTGCAATACAGCAACAGAAACAAACTGCAGAGAAATGTGAAACAACAACAAAAAAAAAACAAACCAAAAACACCACAAAACAAAACAAAACCAAACACGTCACCTCCTGAGGAGGGCAAACCCCTTAAATACTTAAAGCCACCAATGCGATTGAAACTTTCGTCATTCCCCTCTACCTCAAATCAACATGAGCGGGTTTAATAAGCTCATTATGCAAATCCAAGATGAAGAGGCAATGCGAATAACAGATACTATTTCCCACCACTACCACACCAGTACTTCTGGCCCCCCTAGCCTAAAGACCTGGCTCTTCGTGGATGACACAGGCACCTCCACACAGGGACAAACCCTTCAAACCACCCTCAGATTAATTTTAACGAGCAGCGAAAATTTAACAAGTTGAAGGTCTGTACCAACACAGACGACAACTTTTGTCGGTGATGTAACCGAGGCACCTGATCAGTGCTAGATGTTTTTTAAAAGAAAACTACAAACGCCCTTCAACATTTTGGGAGGTACCTGTGAAGCAATAGTGTGGGATACTGGCTTATGCCCAGTTAAATCCCACAGCAAGAGTCCTATAGCACAGGGCAAGAGCCCAGCCAAGCGCTCGCAATGTAAGTGTGTGGAGGGGGAAGAAATGAGAGTAGAAGTGGGGAGAAATGTGAATCCGTTTTGTTTTTCTAGCTTTTTCTTCAACTTGGCTTAAGAAGCTTGGGTTCCTTTACTCCCGTAATCTTTGTACTCAGATAGAAAGTATTTTTATGCTGAAGCTGTGATTATAGTGATGAATTATGTAGCACTTAGACAGGAAGAGAATCTGCAATAAACTACCAAAGTCCTTTAAACTGCATCAAATTGCAGGTGCTCTCATGTTTCAATCTTTCTGCAACGATCAGGCAGATGTCTGAAACAGTGCAACCTAATTTTTTTCCAGGACACCGTGGCCAGCAGATTATCTGTGAGATTGCTCCAGATGTTGCTCCTTTCACAAGGAATTCTTCACTAAAAGTTTTTAGACCTAATCAGAACTAAACCGATCTCATGAAATCTTGCATGAAGGCTTTTTTCTTTTGGCGCTTTTTTTTTATTTTTTAATTACAAAAAAACAAAAACATAAAAACAAAACAACTTTTAACAATGGCTATTGGCATCCAACTAATATTAGATTACATCAAGTAACCATATCCCTTACTCCTCAGTACCATTGCCCTCAACTGATTGGGAAGCAGACAGCAAAGAGCTGAATCTGTCCATTTTCACCGAGCAGTCTGGGAATTAAAGGTAGGTTTGAGTTCCCAGCCTAACACATGAAGCACTAAACTGCTTCCCTGCGGGGCCAGACTTATTTCCAGTCTTTCCACGGAGCACCACTTACTGTATTAAGCGTGACACAGGGCACCACCACGCCGTGTGCTTTATCGCAGGCAGAAGATGCACCAAAGCCCCAGTGCAACGGGGAGGCCTGACCTCCCTTGCTGACGTGACTCCTCTGACAAGCAGCTGGTGGACCTGGGGATTTGCAGCCTTCTGACAGACAGCCCCCGCACTGCCAGCACGACAAGGGGGCTCAGCACCACGGCTGCGGCTGACGCTGCGCAACTGCACTGCCAGGAAGGGTCAGGCTCCTCCTGGCTCTACCTGTCGCGGTGCTTAATCCATCTCTGAGCTCTGAAAGCCCATCAAAGCCCTCGAACTCATCCTTCCGACTGAGGGGAGAGCTTTAGATGGATCCCCACTGTGCCCATTCCCACACCAAAAAAAGGATTTCATTAGAAACTCAGGTCGCACTGACCAAGTTACTCCCGTTATTCCACTGCAGCCTCCTTCAACTTTCAGATTTTTCAAAAAAGGCCACCAATAAAACAGTGGGGAAAAAAGCCCAGACATGGGGCATTTGCAGAAGCTATTTCTCTGGTTTGCAACAGTAAAGAAAAGTCCTCCTGATAGAAGAGTTCTAATATTCTAAAACAGTATTTAGGCAACCAAATTATTCTGTTACTAGAGCTACTGCATTTTAAAACAATTTCTTTAATGCTTGTCATGGATGAAAAACTTTACATAGCAGGTAAATTTTAAATTTTGGGAACGTTAATCTCGTATGTGACACTTGTTAAGGAGCTAAAATTAAGCTTACTGGGAAGCTCCTCCATGATTTTATGGACTGCAGTACAGCAGTCATTGTAGGTATATAACATTTCACATGCAAGTTTAATGCATTTTTATCTAGCTTTGTAGTCAAAATTAAGCACCTAAAATTTAAAATCTGAATTGAGGTTTTTCTATTTTCTCTAGCTCTTTGGTCTGCAATTTTAAGGTGAAATTGGATATTTCGCTGTAGCTTCATGTTAGTGCCCATTTTACATCAAAGCTTTAGAAATAACTCTGAGGGCTAACTCCTGTTAGGTCATATATGAGCTTTGTACGTCCAGACTTTAAAGTCTGCTATCTTCCTTCCCCACTTTCCACCTTAGATGCATTAAGCAGTGAAAACACAGGAAAGATGTTCAAATTTATGTATTCAGTATTTCAGTATTCAGCTTCCCTCCTGTATTGACTCAGCTCTAAAAAGAAAACAGCGCGGGTTCATACTCCTTTTTATTACGGCATTCTTGAAGAATTAAATTAAACGTTCTAAGTTTTCTTCTATAATATATATATATAAAAAAAATTTCTAACACTTCTCCTCCTCCGCAATAATTAAGGTACAACCCCAGTTTAAAATCTGCAGGTACTTGATTAAGGCAGCTGGGTGACTTATATGAAATCTCATTATTCTAAAATTACATTTTGGTAAACTTTCAATTTTGTAGCTAAACAAGTTTTGATAGGTGATTTTTCAGCTGCTTCAAAGAGTGGCAAGAGAGTTAATCATTATTTTACTCACGTTAAGTAGTCCGGTGGTTCACTTGCTGATGAAAGAGAATGTGAGGAGGCAGAGAGAGTTTCTTCAAATTCTACAAAAAAAAAAGCAGAATTTTGACACTTGCGATAAACAGATTTTTAATATAGCCAAACAATACCAGCTTAATGGGCTTGAAAAAACCCTTCGGAGTTTTATTCTCACAGTAAATTACTTGGAGTAAGCTCCGTAAGTTAATAATAGGCTCACAGGGCCTCCTCCACAGTAGGCAGTGCTGGGGTTTAGAAAGAGGGCACGGCTACTTTATTCTGCAGGTTCTGGGCTACCGCAGCAGTAGCCCAAGGTCAGCTTTTCTTATTTGAAGACATGACGTGGCATCTGCACAGCAATTCAAATTACGCAGCAACAGATGTAGCTGCACAAAAGACAACAGCTTGAGATATATCTATCACTATATAGATGTATCTCCACATCCAGGTTCCAGGGAGAAATACAGTAGAAAGCTGAAGTTCTTTTCATGCCATGCTTTTATCCCTCCTTCCCTGCCAATTACAGATATCCAGAGTTAGACTTAATTTCAGCGCTCTTCTAAGCAGGAAAGTCAATAGCATTATATATGGGTTACTGGCATTCAGGCTTCAATAACCTGCAACAAAGACTCGTTCCTCATTAACATGGCAATAGTGGGTTTGAAAGTTATTTGCTCTTGTAAATTGCTCTTTTGCTCTTTTAAATGACATTATGAAAGCACAGTACGCTTAATCTCTAATCCCTCTTTTAAAAGGAATATTTCAGGAGCCTCCTATCTTTTTGCTAAATCAGAAAAATAGCTGCCATAAGGAAAAGTTAGCTAGAACAGGAAGGAACGCTCACCATTTTGGTAATCTCTCTCTGCTTATCATTTGGGGTTTTGTGGTTAAAAAAAACCACAGTCCTATATATTCTTTATTATCTTACATTGCCACTGTTTAAACACAGTATTTCTGCTAAAGCTCAGACATTCTTGATATCTGAGCTTTAAGTCATGGGGAAAAAAAAAAAGTTATCATGTGATGCACTATTCTATTCTTTTGCTTTTAATATTAGAATTATTATGTGGTACAGCAGGAGTATAAAAAGAAGTGTAAAAGTGGGAACAAAACTTGAGAGAAATGCAAACAGCAATATTAAAAGTTGTATTGTACATACTGTGACTAAACAGTTTTACTGTGAGCATTTCATTTCCAAAAATTCAAGTGCATTTGTCAGCATGGCTCAGACCATTTGAAAGGTTCAGTGTAAGCACCAACTTCAAATGTAGTACAGATTTTTCCTTCCCTAGCTGTTCAGAATTTTGTTACTGTCTTCTGGAGAAAGATGTTCATGTTTATAAATTCAAGCATGAACATTTGCAAAGAAATCCCAAGCCACGTGGACACTGTGTCGTGTGTCCAGGGTCAATGTGAAAAGACCATCTCAAAGCATCCTTATCTACAAGCACAACCACCCTGCGCAGTCCAAACATGCCTGTGGGCTGTAATACAGAACGGCTAAACACTGAAATTAGACAACACACAGATTTGACAAAGGAACTGAACCCTGCCCTAGTGTCTGTGTCTCTGTTAAGAAATCAAGTATTTTTCGTGCATTTCTGTTTAGTTTTTCAGTACTGTTTTAAGTGTGCACCATTTCTACATCTTCTGAAGCAGTAAATTCTGCAGCTAAGATGGAGTGGAGCTCACAGCACAGTTCAGACCAAAACTCCCATAAACCACATGTCAGTTCATGTGGGTTTTAGACTTTCCATGAAAAGGCAGAGGTTGATGAACCTTGTGCTGTGATACACAATGAAATAAGTTTATGTCTGATCTATGCGTTTCAGGAAACTAGCATGCAATAAACATGTGACAGGTTTTTATCGTCAGCTCACAGACTTCAAAACTTGCTGATAGAAAAAGTAGAGTAAGTTTCAGTGAACTGCCATTTTATTGGAAATCAAGCAAAAAAAAAAATCCATTCCTTGTGTTTTTCTAGCACCTAGCTCTTCCTTTTAACCAGTTTCTGCCCAACCTCAATCCATTTAAAATTTCTTTCTAATGATTTTTGTGCTGCAGAGTGACATTTCTTAAAAATGAACCTAATTTTAGATAAGGTTCCAGCAGAACAGTTTATGGGTTTTGCTGTTGCTTTTTTTTTTTTAAAAAAAAACCAACAAAACAAAACAACAAAAAAACACCCCAAAAACCCTAATAATTATAATGCAATGCAACAGCAGAAAAAAAAAAAAAGTATTGATTCTTCATGACTGTAAAGCAGGGATAATGGCAAAGCACTTAATATGTAGCAAATGAAACAACAGACAATTTGTGTTTCCAGTCCCTGGTTTTACAGGTGCCTTTCCACCAGGGTTACCCATACAGTAGCACGGAAAAACAGCGTATTAGTACCTTCATCTGAATCCAGACAGGAAGGTCTATTCAGAGTGGCTGCTGTTTCTTTTCCAAGGTCTTTCTCCTCTCCGCTCGCGCTTGCAGCGTGCTGCGTCTCGCCTTCATCCTCCGCACGCTCCTCGACCTCGTGCTGTTGGTGCAGCGCCGGATGCTTCTTGCCCGTGGACTTGCGGGACCCCCCCCACACCGCGGCAGGCCCTGGGACCCCCGAAGGAGACCGAGAGGCATGGTTTTGTCCCCGGTCTTCGGAGGACTGGCTGCCTTTCAGACTGAAGCTGTCCACCGGCCGGTTTTGTGTCCTGCACCTCTCAGCGAGGCTGGGCAAGGTGGAGCTGGCAGTTTTCGGAGGGTTGGAAGTGGGAAGGCGTGCCCTACGCATGGAGTGAGTAGAGGGAATGGAGATAGCTCCAGGGCGGGGAGGGGGCGGAGGGGCGACAGTGGTTTTCTCCCTGAAGGCAGACAAGCGGTCATGGAGCGGTGACTGGACCCCCTTGGCCAGGCGAGAGATCCTCCTCTTTTTGTTCAGGGGATCGATAAAAGAGTAAGTCAAACCCCGCTTCTGTAACAATAAAGAAAAAATAAAGTTAAAAAAAAAAAAAAAAACCAGCAGAATTAAGTTTTGCTCCCATTCTGAAAAAGGAGCATTTACGAACTGGCAAATGTTGAAAACACATCTTATCTAAAAACAGCTGTCAAACAAGGAAGTACTGCAGCTAAAAAAAACCACCACCAGTGCTAGGCATGGGTCTGCGCCACCCAGCTGAAATAAATCCAGATTCTGTGTGTGTGGAGGCAGCTGTAAAGAGGTCCCTGGGACCTGCACCATCTTCCTGCTCTGGCTGGAGGAAAGTTAGGGAGAAAACAGAGGTGTGCCCTCCCTCCCCTATAGAAACATAAATGTCAGTGGTGAAAAGACTTTCTGTACACTGCGTGCACTGAAGTGCAGTCTCAGTCACAGAAAGTATCAAGTTTTTCCTTAAAGTATTATTGCCTTCTATGCAGAGTTTTCCAAGCCTCTTCTAAAAGGGTTTGCACTGTCCTCTTGCATTGATAGGAAAAAGGACATATGCATTTTAAGTCTGAAAAGGCTGGGGGAAGGCAGAAGAAGACCTGCTGATTCAAATCTGCCTTTTCACACCTGGGCTACCTTGAATCAAAATTCCTCCAAGTGGATCACTACTGTAATTCATCTTTATTCTAGACTTTCCTAAGCTTTACATTTCAACAGTAGCATAAGGATATTTGTGCTTACTTTATGCATTATAACTACCATATCACAAAAAAACATTGAACATAAGCAACCATGTAATAAAAACATACATATCTTGTCTTTAGAAGACCGTCCCATGAACCAGGATAAACAAGCTATGTGGCAATACAAAACAGCTTAAAGTATTTAACCAGAAGGTACAGGGTTGTGTAACAATAATGGGTAACCAAGAAGCTCATCAGGCAACTTTAACCTACAGGCAAGTCTAGGCTTCTGCAAGGTCAACGTGCTATGGATGGACAGTTATGATTTAGGCCAAAGTGTCGGCTGTTCAAACACAATAGAGGTTGTCTATTGGAGATCTATGTGTATTTACAAAATACTGTGTAGATAGGAATTGTTTATTTTCCTGAATATTTTAATAAACATCCTGAAATACAGAACACTAAATTTAGCAGCCCTTAAGCTACATGACTAAGTTTTCTGCTGTCCTTGACTGTGCAACCACATTTTAAAAAAATCCAATTAGAAATAAATGCTTCAATTTTTCACGTGTTGAAGACAATATTAGTGCTTCACATCACAGGTTTTACATCAAGATAAAGCGTGATCAATCTTAATACACTGTAAATAGCGTTAAAAAAATTACAGATTACCTGAGAAGTTGATGGACTATCTTTATTAGAAGTCACAGAAGATCCCAAATGATTGGTGCTGGTGGCATCCTCAGATGGTTTTAATTTTCTGTAAGGATGACCCAACATTTCAGGTTACAAGGCAAAAATGTCTATGTCATAGTCCTTTCATGACAGGGAAGGCAGACAGTCATTTCCCAGAAAAAGTGTTTTAAATGGCAATTTTCCTTCCCCTAGAGACTGAACTTACCTAGAAAGTATTAACTCCAATGACTGTTTATCTATTTCATTGTATCCAGGCCAATCTTTTTGAATGTCTTTAAACAGATAATCCTTCAGACTGTAAGAATTATCCTTTGTATTCAGGATGGCTACCTATAGGCAGACATTTAAGAAAATAAATGTTCATTATACCTAAACGCAAATTACAGAAATAAGATTGGTACTGCAAAGCTAAATTAAAGCTGAAAACAAAATCACATACCAGTTTTCCAGATTTTTTAGATGTGAAGATCAAAGTAGCTCTCATGTAACGAGCACCAATTTTAAAAAATGCGGTCAATTTGGGATGTGGAAATTTGGAGTTAAGAGAATTCCAAAGTGCTGCAAGCATGTATGAAACGTACTTTATGAAAATCTCTCTCTGCATCATGCATCTGACGTCTTGTCTTTAATACAGCATTAGGAAACAAGACAAAACTTTATGCCAAAACTTTAAATCTTCACTGCATGAAATACACTGAGAGGTGCCTACTTGTTTATTTTTATTTCTTTTTCAGGAACTGAAAAACACTACCTGTACATACAAATTCAGATTTGTTCAACTTCAGCAGGACACCTGCTGTTCCTTTGTTTTACACAGCTATACTGTGATGGCAGAGCACAGACTGTGCCTGGAACAATGCATATTTTCCATCATCACATTAACGGCCACGGTATGTTGTCATTTGTCTTGATAAACAGAATTGCTTTTCTTTCTCAAGTGCCTAATCCACAAGAAACTACAGCTTTCTACTGAACAGTTGTATGCGATAACCTAACCAACACTAAACTACTACTTTTGGTACAAAAATGGATTATTCATCTGTCCTATTAGTTTTAAGCCATATCAAATTTTTACTGATTGGGGAAAAAAGTAACCATACTCATATCTAACAAGGTATATTTTGAAAACAGGATTTAGTGCTAAAATGGTTAAGGAAAGGTGTACAGGCCCAGATGCACTCTTCATTTTGCAGACACAGGGCTCATTGTCATGAAAGGGTCACACGCATGCCTTGCTCTATACCTCTGAAAAGAAAAAGGGGTTTCTATTTTCCTTAATACAAATACAAAGTATACTCAAAAAGGTAAAATGAGCTAGTAGAACCTTGAGATCATTGACACATAAAGTGCTGGTTTAGACTTTATCATCTGACACCTGTTCGGAGTTTCAGAGAAAACCCTGAAGGAAAAGTCTCCATTTATTCGCACAATACAAAATGCTGAACTCATCAAGACAGCACCGCCGCTTTTTGCAGCTTTGCCTATTTTTTTTCCTCCAAAACATGGTAAATACTGCAAATTCGTGTATGTGCCCATGTCTGTCTGTCCTCAGCTAAAAAAAAAAAAAAAATTAAAAGTAACAAAGGTACCCTGAAACAGTAACTCACTCGTTAAAAATCTAACTAAAGCCATATACTAAGAGAAGCAAATCCGTGCCTATTACATCTTAGCAAGTTCAGGCTGCTGATTTTAAATTTGTACCAAAAAGCCCTCATTATGGAGCTAAGAAAAATGTGAGCAAGGTTTTTCTGGGTGTAGTGCTGCTAACATGACCACTTCTGAATGCAAATCAGTATCTCGAGGTAGTTCACACCACATACAGGAAACAGACTCCAAGAAAGTCTCCTTAAACATTGCCAAGCGTAATGGAACAAGAGAAAATTTTTGCACCTTTTATCCTCTAGGGAGCTGAGCTTTTAGATTTTATAACCAACTCGAAGTATAAATTGACTACTTCAATTTGTATGTGAGAACATGGCTGTTAAATTGCGTGTCTTCAGAGTGAAAAAAAAAAAAAAAACAACCAAACTTACCATTGCACTGGGCAAACAAAGTAATAATACTTAACATATTCACGGAATGAGTTTCTAGAATTCAGTGTAAGATCAACCAAAGCTGTATAAATGTTGAATTTACCATTTTTTCCTAAATAAATAGGAAATATTCCTACTTTACATATTAATATGGGCATAATTCAGCCACAGTCTATGGATACAGGGAGTATTTAAAAAGTAAGGAGGGAGTCACTGCAACTTATGATACTTTAAGAAGCCCTTTCTGAACTGTTTTAGTAGCAAATTAGTGACACTCTCAAACACACAGCTTAGAAAGTTTTACCTGTACAACATTACAGACTTACCAATAATTTTGATGCATATGATAAAGAAATACAAGTGGAACTTAACTCAAAGGAGCACTGGAAAAACTACTGAATAAAAAAAAAGTTTCAAGTAAGATGAAGACACAGTCCACATGACAGCAAAGAAACACCATGTTCAAAATTGGACCACCACCTTTATCTTTTATGATTTGACTGGAACACCTTTCCTTGGATTGCACTTCTAACAGATCCCAAGAGAAGCCAAGGACCATTTACAGGCCACCAACCATGTCCAAATAAAATACTAACTTATGTGATTGCCAAATTTCTCTCCTCAAGCTCATCACAAAAAGTATGAAGTACTATGACAAACTATTTCACACAACTGAGAGAATGCATGGTCAGTTTCTCTCAATTAAGCAGTCCAAGTAAAAGGGAGGAAAAAATAAGACACTAGGAATAAAAAAATAAGACATTAGGAGCAAAGCTAGAAATAGTTAACTATTGCCTGTCATTCTAGCAAAACTAAAACACTCCCTAAAAATTTTTAATCTGTCTTTCCTCACATTGACTTGCAGCTTGGGGCAAAAGCTTGTTGGAAAAATTAAACAAGAAGGATTACAAAAGTTGTTGATTATTTTCTAACTTAAGCACTGAGGTAAGACAGCTCAAAACTACAATTAACAGAATAGCAGGAGGGGAAAATCGCTGGCCCAAACTCCATGATCTCACCTGCTGAAGGATCATTCCAAGGCAGTCCTTGTCCTTTTGGTTGACACCATCTTTCTGCAAGCGAGTGAGTAGCTCTGGTTTCTTGTAACTCTTCAGTGCCAGTAAGTGAATCACCCGGTCCCTGTACGGCCGCTGAGTAACAGCACTCTGTGTGTGAACCCTCCGTACTGTGCTTGCAGGGTTCATGGGCATAGATCTCTTCCTCACAGGCACAGGATCTGGAACGTTTTGTGGTACTCTTCTGACCTGTGCTTTTCTTCCTACAGTAAGGGTAAAAGACAAAAAAAAAAAAAAAAAAAGTGACATGGGAGGTTGGCAGAAGACAAGGAAGTTGATTTAAAAGAATTTACCAAGACAGAAAAACTCTAAAAACTGTAGTTAGTTAGCATTTCAAATCTGCAATAATACAGGTAATGAAGATGCTTCAAGGCATTAATGAAGAAATACTCAATATTAAAAAAAGCTGGTGAGTGATTGATACTGGTAGGAAGACTTTACTGATTACTTATATAGATGGTTCTTTTATTATTTTTCCAGTTTATAAGCTCAAGCACTGAATACCCAAAATCAGGCATTTTTTAAAGAAGTGTACTCTAAAGTGTGATGCAATGGTCTTCCATATGACTAAAAGATTCTCCATTAATGCCTAGGGAGACCAAGGCTACACACTGAATCACATCACTGCTTAAAGAAACTACCAACACTTGGTGTTAATCACTTTTGAGTTACCATAAGTTACACCACATTTTAAGCTGAAATAAACGCTCCCCTCTCACTAAATAACCCCAGGCTTGTCAGAAACAATACGCCAAAAATTTAACAATTCTTGGGACCAGGGCTAGAGAAGTTTTAAAGCATGGTCTGCACAGCATTTTGGTTCAAACTCCATAAAAAATATGTGTTTCTCAACTGGAGAAACAATGCAAGTGTTTGCAAGCAATGCATCCACATTAAAAATAACACTACCCAACACGAATCTCAGTTTTCCAGAAGAAGACTCGAACTTCTCTACTCTGTGTTTTTAAATAGGATTTGCTATCAGGCGGGGGGGGGGGGGAAGATTTATCAGAATATAACAAAAAAATCATTGTAGTAAATACTGTTTGCAATCCAACAAAGAATGTGACACAGACCAGGCATTTTTTCTGAAACCAAAACCTCATGTTTAGTACATGAGGAAGACTTAATGGGTATGGGTGAGAAAATCTGGAGCTTGGTCTCTTGGATCAGACACACAGAGACTGAGCCGTGCTTATAATACTGCTTGTCCTCGGGAATGTCAGAAATTTGTTTCTATTTTACAGTGGAGGCCAAACCTTTATAACCTTCCCACCTTGAATATTCCCTGGACTTTGCCCTTCTGTTTTTTTGAGAACAAACCTAATCACGCAAACACACACATTTACACTTTTAGAACAGTATGAACTCACCAGCTGTTTATTGAACGCATTACAAACGTTTTGACAAGTTAAATTCAGTGCAGATACACAAACCTCTGGCACAGCCCATGCGTAAGCAGCATTTAAACAAAACACCTCAAAGTCATGTCTCTGAATCACTTAAAAAAAAAAAGGTAACTGAAAACATAACCAAGCATTAACATGATTGGCAACCGCAGTTCCTAATTTGTGCTGCACGAAGCACGGTGCAAAGTCACCCCTGTACCCTGCCAGCAGCTAGACCTGTCCCACCTGGCCTTCCTCAACGCCAGTCTGAAACAGAAGGACCCCCAGATACCATAACTGTCCTACTGCCCATCTTCAGACCCCATTCATTTACTGCTACATACTCGCTTAAGATCCCTTTAAACCACCAACAGGCGTCACGCAGATCATTCACATGTAAACTCGAACTTCCCCAGCGAGAAGTTCTGAAATACATGAAAGTGGCTCCCCCCACGCCGCTGCTAAAGAACAGTTTGGACAGCACAGGAGCAGCACTCCCAGTCCCGTGCCCTGGTGTCAACCCGCGCCGAGCTCCCTTAGCATCAAGGCCACACACACCTAGCTCTGTATCTGCAAAAAAAAAAGCCGTGGTGACGCTGGCTTAAAATGCCCTGCAGTATGTTGAGGCAGAGCAAGCGCTGCAGCGTCGCTGTCAGGGGCACCGGGGCGGGCGGAGGGCTGCAGCCACAGCCGAGGGAGAGCCTGTTGCACTTAATGAAGGTGGAGGTACCTGGTTTAGCTCGCTGCTGTGGGCAGGACCGCCGCTGCCTATACCAGCCACTGCCCATAAGGTGGGTGCTCGCCTCACATCTATCTGCAGCTGGCCCTGGGCTCCTCGGGGAAACGGTACTCACAGCTGCTGAATAATGGACCGTACCACCTAAACTCGTTTTGCTTTGTGGAAAATGAGGAAATCCATGGGAAGATGCCACCGTTACCTTACTTTAACTTTAAAAAAAAAAAAACAAACACCCAAACACAAATGAAAAAAAAAAAAAAAAAAAAACAAAACCCAAAGACAACCCCCCCCAAAGACAAAGAAACCAACCCCCCCAAAGACAAACAACCCCCCCAACAACCCTCCCCAAAGACAAACCCCCCCAAAGACAAACAAACCCCCCCCAAAGACAAACAAACCCCCCAAAGACAAACAACCCCCCCAAAGACAAACAAACAACCCCCCCCAAAGACAAACAAACAACCCCCCCAAAGACAAACAAACCCCCCCAAAGACAAACAAACCAACCTCCCCAAAGACAAACAAACCCCCTAACGACAAACAAACCCCCTAACGACAAACAAACCCCCTAACGACAAACAAACCCCCTAACGACAAACAAACAAAACCCCCCCAAAGACAAACAAACCCCCCTAAAGACAAATAACCCTCCCCAACGACAAACAAACCCCCCCAAAGACAAACAACCCCCCCAAAGACAAACAAAACACCCCCAAAGACAAACAAACAAAACACCCCCAAAGACAAACAAAATAACCCCAAAGACAAACAAACAAAAAAAATAGAAACAAAGAAACAAAAAAGAAAGAAAAACAAGCAAAAAACCATAAACCGAACACCCCCAAAACCAACACCACCAAAAAAAAAACCCAAACAAACAAACCCAAACAAAAAACCCCAAACCATGGTCTTGTGGTAGCAGTTGCTTACTGATGTCCAAGACATAAAAGTTAATAAAATTGAATCAGCATTAGCAAGTGTGAAAGTGAAGTTTTCCCTATTAAGCTTTTGAGTTTGTATATGAGACTTCCTCAGTAATAATTCTTTTTTTTTTTTTTTTGTGGTTTACAAATTAAGACTAATGGTTTAACACAGTATTTAGGTACTCAAAAGTGCTGTTACAAAAACAAAACATTAGCTACTAAACCAGAGAACCTCAGTGCATGGGGTGGTATAAATGCTCACCTTAATGATCAAAACTTCAACCAGTCAAGCAATATGGGAACAAGGAATGACTGGCAGGCTTTCTGGGGGAAAAATGGTTCATTTCTGAAGGCAGCCACAGAGGATTGTAAATCTGTAATGTGAGCGCAAGCTATCTGCACCTGAATTCTCTGAACACACCACCTTCCCCAAGAATATGCTGAAAAGATGAATTACTGAGTTTAAAAACTTAGACATCTAGTAAAAAATTAAATACCACCATACCTAAAAATGGTCCACCAGGTCTAGTAACCTTTGCACTTCCACTGCGCGACTCCTCTTCTGTCTGGGTCATGTGATCTTTGGACGTCACATAGGAACCAGTTCCACACACCGTAATTTTATTCTGTATAAATCCCAGGCAACAATGTTGCGAGGCTCCAAAACTACAAAAACATTGAAAAAGGTTGAGCCCAACCAAGCACCAGTTCACGTTTAGAAGTACGGTTGTGTCTGGAACTTTAAAAACCTGTCTTAACAGGAAAAGAAAAACGTTTTCCAGTTCTGACAGCTAGCTCGGGCGCAGATATATTTCAAATCGCCTCTGTACGTCCGAATTGTGTCAGTTTTACCCGTCTGCTTAATTGCAGTTTGCTCGTGTGACTGCGCTGGAGAAGCAGGCTCAGGGCAGTGTTGGTGGGTCTGCTGGCGATTGCTGCAACCACCGGTACAGGGACAGCTCGGGCACCGCAACGGTGGGAAGGTTCCGTCCCGGGGAGGCTTTTCTCTGGCTGCCTGGCTCTCAGCTCAGCACACTTCTCCTCTCCTCTCCCCCCCCGAGGTGGCTAGTGGTGGCCCAGGGAGGGCAAGCCCGTCTCCCCCCATCTTCCTCCCAAAGACGCCCACCCTCATCGTCGCCCGCCGTGCACCTTCGGCAGCGCCGAGGAGCGCTTGGGGCCACCCGCCCGGCTGCGTCGAGGACGCGCGTTGGAGGAGGGGGGAGCACTTAGAGCAAAACCCTCCTCGAGGGGAAGGACCCTGAGGTCTCCTCAGCGGCAGCAGGGTGGGCGCTGGGCTTCAGGAGCCCTTTCTGGAGGAGCTGGCCCTCCGTGGTCAGTCTGAACTCCAGTGCCTGCAGCGCGCTGCGCCCTTCGAGCAGCCGCTTCCTTCAGACTGGCCTAACGACCGCTGCCCTTAATGAGCGCGCTGTGCGGCGCCTGCCGCTGTAACAGCTCTGACCAGAGAGAGGACACCAGCCTCAGCTCACCTGAAAACACTTCGGCCACTCTAGAACTCCCCATCCAGCCTCAAAGATAAAAGGTCAAGGATCTCATGACTCAATTTACCACGTCATTTCTGAGAGTCAAAGCTGGACCAAGCTACTGACAAGTATTTCAAGATGATACAGCTACAGTTCTGTCCATAGCCTAGAGCTATGTATTGATTCCTTGCTCCGAAATCACCACATTTACAACAGAAATAAAGGTCCTTCTTGCCATCTAAAACACAGCTTTTACCCTTTGCCCGCTTACTTAAACGTCACTGCTTTTATGCGCTTCACCACAGGAACAGTCGAGCACTGACTGAGACACTGTGTAATCCCCCCCTCCTCGGGCTGGGCATTTTCAAAACCCAAGCCTGTTTTGAAGCTAGACCTGCCTTGAGCACAGAATTAGAGTAGACACCCCGTAAAGGTCCTTTTTGGTTTTATTTTTTTTAAGCGACTCTGCGTGTCACACCACACAAGTTTTGCATCAACTTCGCAGGCACTTTGCACAAACCGAGAGCTGGCTACAAACAACCTCACGAAAGCTAGTCTGAAGTAGATTTTGAAGACGATTAGTAAAACCACATTAAAACCACCTAGGCACGCTATTCGGAATTATTCAGAGCTGAAGCAGCTTAAATTTAATCATACCTAAAAAACACATTTTAATTCAACCGAAGGTATTCCTTCCTAAATAAGGGAGTGCCCTCAGAGATGCTCATGAGAGGCAAGCCAGGAGCGGAGGCAGGACCTCTCATTCTCAGCACACACTCCTGCAGCATGCTTTATACCAGCCCTGGCAGCTGTCTGTCCCCTTTCAGTTACAGTTTAATCAAACAAAAACCCCCAAAACACCACACTGCCCCAGGCTCGCCCAGCTCTGCCACTAAACCATTCGGCATTTTGCCAATCCCATCAGTTAAATGAGCTCACTTGAAAGGTTGCATTGTAGTAGAAGAGACAATGCAAGGGGAGAAAGAGAAGGATGAGGATGCTGAGAGATCTCCTGCTAGGCAAAGAGCTATTAAATCAGCTCATTTGCTTATTGCTCCCAAAACCCACTATCTAGACAAATCTCTGTTCTGAAATTGAGGGCAGAAGCTCTCCTGTGACTGAAAACCTGAGCAGCGCCTTTCGGAGACGCGTCCATGTGCCTGTCTGCTATCAACTTCCCAGATCAATACACAAACTCTGCCTATGATGTCCTAGTTAATCAAATGGGACAAATAGTTATTCAACACCACTGGACTACATCGATACTACGCTGAACATAATATTCCAGAAGCTGAAGCAAACTTGTTGTAAAAGCACAGTATTTTCTTGCCTTTTCGGTAGATGTTAACACGGTTCACTTCGTCTCAAAGGACCAGGACAAGGCACTGCTGCATTACCTTTGGGTTCTGAAGCACCATGGTCATGAAATTATGGATAAGGTCACTGATGTATGTGGTTCTTAAAATAAGATGACTATCCATCACAGCCACCATGCTAGCATGCTGGCAGCCATAGCCATGTTTACATAAGGTTGTAAAATGGATCTGGTCTAGCTTGGATGATGCCAGACTCTAATTGCTTTTAAAAATAGCATGAATAGGTGAGAAAGTACTCAAAAGGTTACTTTAAGAGCGAACCCCAAAAGAATTCTAGGTAAAAGCAAGTATTTATAATTAGCAAGAAATCATGCTGTTGCTGGGAATTAATTTTCTACTGCAGCTCATCACTAGGAGCATGCTTCTGTTAAAGGTTTTTGCTATATGGTCAAAGCCAGAAAATCTACTTAAATTTGCCATGAAAGAAAACATTAAGTACAACTTACCTCGGGTCCATTTGCTGGACACAGTCAACTCTTCCCTGAGGATTCTCTTTGCCAATATTTGACAACTGGAAGTTAAATGTATTCACTTCATTTGGCAGATCAACTTTGGGAATTTTAATAAGCTAAAAGAAAAAAAAAGTTTATGTAAAAACTTTGATCTGCAGTCCTTTGCCTGCAATTAACTAGGACCATAATTTTAAAATGGGAAACTGTATTTCAACAGTTTTAGTACTATTTCAGTCACGTCACTAAAAAAGCTGCTTTGCCAGAATCCTACCTCTGAAAGCAGCGCTGGCCACGTGTCTGTCACAGCAGTAACAGCACTGGAAAAGCTACTGTCACTCAGCCTCTAACTCAGCAAAGCATTTAAGTAGCAAGTCATCCTTTCCAATTTAGTGGAACTAATATGCACATGCTTAACTTTAAATGCAAGCGCCTGAGTATAATCAAACAGACTGAAGCTCAGCTGACAAAACAGACGAGAGAAACTCCCACACACTGCATCGGACACTGCCCCAGCATTGTGATTTATTTGGTCTTAAATGAAGCACACATGGGAGCCGGCTCCAAGAAGGGGGCTAAAAAAAAAAAAAAGGCAAAACAACCCAAAACAAAACAAAACCAAACCAAACCAGCAACACACAAAACTACAAGAGTAAAACTTCTTAAACTATAAAAGATTAATTTAAATTCCAACAGGTGCTAAAAGCATTTTTCTTTTAATCAGCTCTAGATGCAATAATTTGCATAAATGTGAAATGTAAATAGTTTTTTGTAAGCCTAGTAGGATCTAACAAAATTTGATTCCTTGGCTGAACTAATCACTTAGTACAGAGTGTGCTGCATTCTGCTGGAGCTTAAAAATGTAAATATGAGAAATCATTAAAATGTTTATTGGCATAAGCATATTTTTCATGTGCTGCTATACAAAACAATAGTGAAGCACAAAAAACCTACTGCCATCCAACTACTTATTCTGAGCATAAAATTAGCTTGCAGCAAATCTAAACAGCTATTATTCTCAAATTTGCTTGAATTTTTAATGGAATATTGAATACAACTGACAAAGAAAGACAAGTTCAGTAGTCTCTTAGAAATCTTTCTCTCAGTATTTTGCTTGTGAGATTGCCCGGTCTTCATAAACGTCAACATCATTTGCACAGAGTGCTACTATAAAACCATTCCCTTACCATTTATATTTTAATTGTCAGTACTGGCAGAGTTTACCAACAGCCTGGGACAGTGACTGGACATGAAGGAGGAAGACAAGTCACCTGAACACCATATTCTTTTACTTAAGCTTAAAGTACTAGTACACTTAAAAGATCAATCTGTGCACCCTGTGTAAAAATGGAAATAAATTGGTTAAGTTGCCAAAGACATCATCTTGGATTTTATAGGTATCTTTACCTTCTAATGATTATAAAAGTTACCATTATAATGGTAACTTTTATTATTTTATATAATAAGTTACCATAATGATTATAAGAGTAACCATCAACCTAAGATGACCACAGAGGCCTAAATGACACTAAAATTCATCTACATTCTATAAAATTAACTATGACTGATTGAATGTTTCAGCATACCGGTTTTAATATTAACACAGCAGGTGAGTATGTATGAATTTGACAATTTGAACTTAACCCACTGTACAAGAGCTAATGTTTTTTGGTCTGATATACTTTTTTAAAAGCCAATAAATATATACTCTGATTGACCTAAGGCTGGCCCTCAATAAATACAGGTGAGCAGAGAAAAGCAGGCAACTGTTGCTGTGTATGCTTGGACTTCATTCTCAAAGCTGATTTTGAGCAAATCTTTATTTCCATTGATCAGCCTAAAGAATGTATGTGCATGAAATCGCCTTAAACATTAGGAATTTCTGTACCTTAATATGCATATTTAAAATTCTGGAAGAATTGCCATAGCAGTTGCCAGGGTGTATGGCAAGCCACAGAGTGGCTCGAAGCGTTCTGACACAGTAACTTTGCAGAGAGAAGCCAGTCATGGAGCACACTTACAAGCACATTGTTGCTGTTCCACTAGCTTCAGCAAGGTCTTTTTTCTTCCAAATATTGAAAAACACACTGATAAAATACGGAGGAAACCAAATCTGTCATCTTACAGGCAGATGCCCAAGAACCTTATTGCAGACTCAAATGGGAACACTGAATGTTTTAAAGCTTCCCCCCAAGACATACAAACTTTGTGAGAAAGACACCAAAGGTCATGAGGGAACCAGCTACTTCAACCACCGTGACAGGTTTCTTTTTTTGCTTTTTGTAAAACTTGTTGTATTTATTATTCCATTAAATATTCAAGCAAATTTCAGAATAGCAGCTTTTTAGGTTTACTGCAAGCTAATTTTACGCTCAGAATAAGTACTGATGGCAGTAGTTTTTTTGTGCTTTTCTCATCCAAAGAAACAACTGTGTTACTTTCCTGAAGGCTGCTGAGAAGCCAGGCAGCAGTGGGAAGGGCAGTGAGGACTGCATGTGCTGGGTGGGATATACAGGGGAGCTCGCACTCTTTGCATGAGCAAAGAAAAGGCCTAGAAATTTACTTTCTTCCTCAAATGTTTAGGATATATTTTTCCACAAACATCAGAAGAACAAGACGACCATTACTCAGGCATTCATTAATTTGGATGAACAGAATGCAGGAATGGTGGGGGAATATTTCTCTGCTAGAAGATTTCAAAAGTGGTAGTGCACCTAAACTGAGAATAAAAAGCTAACTCTCTCATCCTCAGTTCCAAAGTTTTAGTACGTAATCTGTAATGCAGCAGACAACCTTTTCATTTTTGTGAACTTTTTTGGGGATCCATTCAGAATATCCACAGAGCCAAAAGCTTTGTCCCTCAAACAAACAAATTTAGTGAAGTCTGTCATAATTCAGATAACCCAGTGTATTAAACTTGGGATAAGCTCTGAGTGAAAAAAAAAAAAAAAAAATGACATTTTAAGTTATATAAAATGCAATTAAATCAGATAAGCCTATTTCCCATTTTATGGTTCAAAAGTGAAAGCCCAAACATTTATGAAACGGAATGTACAATAATTATTGAATCTGTGGGTAACACAAAGCTGGCAGGCACAAAAATGCATGCGTTAAAATTCATATCAGTCTTCAAAAACTGGAACGGAGGTCTAAAACCAGGTGTACAGTACCCTCCAAAGGGGCTGTGCAAGGTACCTCATTTGGAGTAAGAGCCCAACACGGGGAAGCAGCCGTATGGAAAACGATCTGCAGGTTACAGTCGAACGCCCAGCCGCCGCAGGCGCACAGCATCACGCTTTTGGGGGGGCTGGGGTGCACCAACGTGACCACAGCACCAAGGGACAGCAGGCTGAACTGCAGGGCGATGGCGTGAGACTCGGCTTTCCGGCTCGACAGAGGTTTCCACCACCTTTCCCCCCCCCCACCCCGTCACACACCAGTGCCCCAGAGAAGCACGGTGCTTCAGCAGCCAGCTCGGCACCGCAGACCCCAGCCCCCACGCACTGTCCTCCAAACACCACCCACCAGCTCCCTGCTTCTTTGCAAAGACAACCTCATCCCCTGATAAATCAAGTAAAAACTTATCTTAGAGTCACGCTTTTAAAGCCTGGGGTTCTTGCTAGGCAATATGCAGCCTAGTAAGTATTCCTAAAATATTAACACATTTTCAGCAACCTAGAGAAAACAATACTTGAACCACATAAACTTGCTAACAACAAGTAGGTTTGCAAAAACTACTGTCACCTCAAACCCTTAAGACAAAGTTTTACTGCTGTTGACATATTTGCCATTTCTTTCTGTATCTTGCAAGACAAAATAACACTAAGTAGTTTATGGACTCAGCAACTTCTGCAAATAAGCCCCTTCTTTTAAATAAGCAGTCCTATTTTTACATTGTAAATTTATATTATATAGTTCTGAAAACTTCCAATAGGCAGTTCAAAGATTTTCAGCTTAATCAGAATTAAGATACTCAGCTTGAGATAAGCACAGTGGTATAAAGTTTGGTTTTCTTATTCGAGTGATACTTGCAGAAGAAGGTCAAAGAGCCATTATTAAGAAAGTACTCATTGCAATGACATTAATCCATAATAGAAAATAAACTTTTGTTTGCATCAGGAAGCAGCGCAGCAAGCCCACTGTCAGCACATTTGTTTTGGAAAAGCTGTTTTTGATTTGTATTCAACCTTCCACAGATAAAGAGCATCCTGGCTGGTACACAGTGTGCAATGCATTGAAAAGGAATTTGCTATATTCTCTCACAGCCAAGAGGGAAATTTCTGAGCAGCAACCCCCCATCATTATTTATAGCCGATCTACACTCTTCTTCCAGAAACAGCGAAGTCCTTCATACAATCCTTCACCACATCTACCATATCCTCACCAGCAGAAAACTGAATGGGGCAGTGAAAGGAGAGGAGAAAGCCCTGTAGAGAAGCTGTCTGTTTGCATACCTTATCCAGAGAGCCACCCCGGTGTCCAGACAAGGCAGAGGAGGTGTAGATGAACACAGCTCACAACAATGTCTTCCCCTGGCTTAGGCACCATCCTAACGCATTCTTCCCTTCACATTGCCCATCTTCAAACACGTTAACTGGCCTGAGTTGGCAAGTCCACTGCCTACACCCTCCCCAGAATATCTACTGTCACATTTTCCTCCTCACACGCCCAGACACACTGATCCTTGCACGTACTTCTTTCCCCATCTATGTGAGAAGCCTGTCACGTGAAATACTCTTTCCACCACCAGAAGATGGATCCACACAGGCGGCTGTGCTAAACCCTGCCCCGGCTCCCCCGTACACCCCACCCACCACACGCAGCCCCCACTGCCCTTCCACCGCCGCCCGGCCGCTCGGCAGCTTTCAGGCAAGTGACCCAGATTCAGCCAACACCCAGCTCGGGTCTTAATACCCGTCTTACCTGCTACCTTCTAGCTAAGCCCACAATAGATCAACACTCAAAGAACATCAGTGATCTGGTTCGTAAGATAACTTAACACAGATAAATTGTGATGGACAGGGATTTACAAAGCAGTAAATAATGCCTACTCATGCATAAGAGTCTCAGCATCCCTGCAGTGCTATCAGTACCACCCACATGTGCTTCTCCTGCACGGACGGGAAACAGTATCAGGAGAATGCAGGCACCAAAGGAAAAAAACAAAACAAAACAAAAAAAAAAAACCAAAACAAAAAACACCAAAACAAAACAAAAAAACAAAACAAACAAACAAAAAAAAAAAACAACAAGAAACCCCACCAAGGTAAGATGCACTTAAGGCACAGACAGGTGAACACTCAGCAGTTTTCCCTACCAGGTTTGACCAAATTTTCTGCTGTGTAGCAGCCAGCTGTTTGTTACAAACCCTTCTCTTCTACATTTCCTCCATGCTTTGCTTCACAGCTGGCTTCTCAAACTGCTTTATCATCTGTACCATTGATGCCTTCCTTTCCCGATTAAGAAAAAATGTTTATAAAAATCCCATCTTTACACTGATAAACAGACTTTGTCAAAGGTGACATATGAGAAAGGTAGTGTCAGAAGCCACTGCAGAAGACATGCTTCCCAGTTTTGTAAATCAAGTAATCGCTTGTTTAGACTAAAGAATTTGCATTATTTTAACAGAATTGTGAAGGAAATCTTCTTACCATTAAGGTCAAATGCATCTCTCTAGGCTAATGGAAATGTGGAAAGCCTATTTTCTAGATCCATGCTGAAAAGACAAGAGTGGCTGAACAGATCATTCTTAATTGATGACAGCTGCAGGGAATTTGCTCTTTCTGCCTCTGTTCTAAACTTCCATAAAGAAAACCATTTCATCCATGTTTGCATACAATTCAAAGACAAATTTAATCAACCCCCAAAATCTTGCCTCACTGGCAGATTTCTCAACCGAGTTATGTAGTAGATGATAGGGTAAGGGACCTCCAGCTTTCAAATGCCTGAATTTCCAGCACTGATGTGACTCTTTAGGACACACATATTAGGAGAGACTTTAACAACACAGTTTAATAGGACAAGGTGTGCTCTTAAAACACAGTGAAGCCAACCTGGTGGCTGCCAGCAGGAAGCCTGACTCCACAAACAAGTTCCTGCTGCTTTTGCTGGTCTGGCCAGGGCATTTGACTGTGCCAGTCCCACACAGATGTAGAAAGCTAGCCTTGCAGAAAACCACAGAATATTAAAAAAAAAAAAAAAAAGAAAATTTTTCTTCTAGAACATCCTCACGAACAACATCACTGCAGCAAATGTACAGTGATGGCATTCACAGAATGGTCCTACTTTCCTAGAGCATCACTAGCTAAAACACAAACCAACAACTGCTTTGCTGCAGTTAGATTTAGCACCAAAGGGCAGAGAGAGGTGTTGATAAGTATAGCAGTGTACAGGACAGTAAGGACACCAAACCTACTTATAGATACACAGTGATGAAGATGCAAGCTTGGATATGCTGAAGGAAATCCCAGGAAGGAAGGACTGAGCTGGTACAGTGTCCTCTTGAATATATATATATATATATATATATATATATATATAAAAGGCCTTAGCACAGGATACTGAAATAAAAGTGGAAGAAGAGACATTCTATAGAGGCTAAGTCAAAATTTTTATGCTTTTGAAATTTGAGACTTCAGGATAAAATGGTAAATTTCCTTTACTGCAAGATGTTTGGAAACAAAACAATGCAGAGAACATTTCTAAATCCTCTCAAATGAAAATAAGCTTCCACTTTTAACTGACCAAAAAAAAAAAAAAAAAAACAAACAACCAAAAAAACCCCAAACAGTCAAGACTTTCAAGACTTAAAACAAACTCAGATGAACTCAGGCAAAGCTCTGATCAAGTGCCTGTGCGACCTGGGGAAAGCCAGGCAGATGAGGGTATCAACAGAAGCATGCTCCGTGGCACACAGGGGTGCCCTGTTTCTGCCTTTCGCCCCTTCGCAGGGGCAGTTTTCCCAGCACAACCCATGGCTGCAGACTCTTACACATGCTCCAGCACACTGGTCTGACACGCACATGGAACAGCGTGCTGTGCCTCGACCCGGCCCCGCCGGCCAGGCTGGAGCACTTCAGAACGAGCGTTGAATGCTCTGCAGCCTATTTTAAAATGTCATTTTAAATTCTACATCCTCAAATTGGCTCGCAATTTCTTATCTAATGGATTTAGTAATAGGGAATAACCACTAGAACAACTCAGACCCTTGACTTTAATCCCTTCCTCTTGGTAATTGATTTCCGGATCTATCATTACCGTCTTTTGGTCTCACAGATCACCCTCATTGGCTCTTTAACGTAAGAACAGTTTTCATAACTTTCTCCTAGAGCTCCTGTGCAGACTCAGTCCAATTTCTCTGGCTCATAGCTTTTTGTCACTTCTGTTCTCTGCTTTTCCATCATTCCCACTGATACCATGCGCTGTTACAGTACCCTCAATTCACGCCAGATGTATTTTGCTCTCCAAGCCTGACTCACATAATCTCTTCCCATTCTGAACACATCTGCCCACTCTCTCCTCTTGTGCTTCCACAGCACAGCATCACGAGCACTGTATTTTTAGGTGCCTCCGCTCAAGAGATGTATTCAAGTCCTCTGTCTCCTTTGTCTCTTCTAAGAATCAGTCCAGCTTTACCATCTCAGCAGTGGTTTTCCCCCAAAGCCTTACTTTTAAGGATAAGATTTGGTAGCTCACAAGCCTCAGCTGGAATCTGCTTCCTGCCCTGTGCAGGTAGGTATCCACACCAGCACCCAACTCATGCCATAAGCCTCAACAACAGGTTTAAAAGGATTTAAAAATTCACAGTTGCAGGGCCCTCCAAGTTAGGCTTTTGAGAGACATTTCCAATTAATCCATTTCCTGAACTGAAGTTTACTCACAGTTTCTCTAGAGCAACACTTTATTTGCCAAGAGGCAAACCCTTGCTACTGGGGAAAAGCACTGCTCTGCTCAGTAGGCACATTCTGCTATGTTTCATGTAACTTCCCCTTTTACAAATTCCAAGAGGGACATTTTTTGCCATAGTATCATCTGGATCTTTGCTACAGTGGCTTCTGCCCAGGTAAGCCTGATCCCAAGCTTAAAACTTTGCTCCTTTGTCTGTGTTAATGCAGACATCCAGCCTGTACCTTCAAGGAGACAAGTGTGCTCCAGAAACCCACTCAACAGCTTGAAACTTCAAAAAACTGCGTTTAAACACGAGAAAAATCTCGGCACTCATTTAATTTTAATACTAGTCGCCTTTTGGCAAAATGCTTTTTCCTTCAAGTACTAAACCTCCTCTTCTTCCTTCATTAGATCTAATCTGCAGAACATAAGTGGCTAATGTCCCTTTCAAAAAGGAAATTAAGATGCATTTCTACAGAAATAATGTGATTACATGTGGCTGCCTTGCAAAAAAAAAATAAATATTTTACTACATAAAAACCATTTCAAATGTATACATTTTACTGGTTATGCTGACCTGTAGACAAATAGATAGCCATGAGAGAAGACTTCCTTTGAGGTTCAGTCTTCTCACCATCTCCTTTTTTTTTTTCTTTTAAGAACTTAGTACTTGCTCCCACGAATCCATGCGGTTCACCTCCATGCACCAATCCACTCACGTGAACCCGAGTGCTGGGCACCACGCTGGTTTCATTGCCACCCAGCAGGAATTTGTCACCAACCTGCTGCAGAAAAACTCCTCGCTTGAGGGGGGGGTGGGCCGCGACCGCTGTCCCCGACACCCCCACTGCTGCACCATCCTCCGGCGTGGGGACCAGAGGTTTGCAGGGGGACAGAGAAGCCAGGCAGGCAACAACCACCCCTAAACTGAGGCCAGAGGATTCAGGGTTCTGCTAAATTCCCCCGGCCAGGAAAGAGGTTTTGTGCTCGCTGCGGGAGGGCAAGATGGCAGCAGTGGGACGATGTCGCCGGCTGCGGGCACGGTCCACGCTTCGCCGTTTGTCTCTCTAATAAGAAATGCATTCGAAGGACACAGATGAGAAAATTAAAAATACGGGAGGGAAGCCATACCAGGGAAAGTGCGGTTGCTTGAAACACTGTCGCTACAGAAGTACACCCGATTATAAACACTTCCCCCCCCGTTTAAACATATTGCTACCGCATTACAAGGCAATAGCCAATATTCACACTGGTCAGGGTAATTGTATCTAGCACAGCATAGCCGCTACATTCTCCAGGCTACCTAGGTGTACTCCAAAACGTTTAATTACAAGGTATTTCTTGAAAATTAATCTGTATCACTGCAGTGATCCATTCCTTGCAGTCCCCGGGGGTCCGCCAGCTATCCCAGCCACCAGCAGAACTCATCGTCCAGACTGTCTGGGAGTTAGGTGTTCCAGGATGAAAAGTTCTCGCTCTCAGAGGCCAACTTGCGCTCTGGTGCAAAAGTTTGTTTTAACACTCACAGATATTTTATTAATTCACAAATCACAGAGTTCTTAGATGTGTTTTGTGCAAACTGTTCCAGCACAGTTTCAGTGGTTCTTGTACCGAGAAACATGTAGAGGCCAATTATGCATCAAGCACAGATGATTTATGATCATACTGAATGCAAACCATCTTACTGCATCACTGGATTTGCCAGTGTGCCTTCTGAGACCACCTATATACTCCCAACATTTTTCAGATCCCTTCAGAGCAACTCTACCGTACAACAGAAAAAAAAAAAAAAAGCTTGCTTTTTTTTTTTTTTGGCAAAGCAACTGCAGAACCCCTTTGACACCAATCTTAGCTTCTTGTTAAACATATAGATGAAAAACCTCCTCTTTTAGTGTAAGGCTCCTTTTCTCAATTCCCACATCTAACAAAACTGTAAACCACCTCAAGCCAGAAAGTTCCTTTTACTTCTCCAGTCCAGCCCTCCCCATCATCCATAGAGGACTGGAACTAGAATGTGTGTAACTAGAGATGGATTTTTTTCTTAATTACCTTTTTTTTCATGCTAATATTTTATCCTCAGCTGGCAGTTAGATAGTTGCCTGGATTACAGAGGAAGTACTTTCAAGAGACAAATAAAATCATTATTTGTTTTCTCAGCATTTAAGGAAACATCTTGCTCTTGTAGGTAACCTGCAATGCCTTGGCGCTGACAAACGCATCTTGAGTACTCTTCACTCCAGAGACCTCCGACTGGAAACCAGTCCAGAAGAAGGAAGACCTTTCAAAAAGCCAGGTCAGTCCTCTGCCATGCAATTTGTGTAGTCTGGAAATACTCAGAACATGGCTGCACAATATACAGAAATAATAAGCTAACCATTTCCCTCCCACTGTATGTACAGTAGCAAAAGTTCTATTTTAACCTACCATCTGCCTTAATGACCTTAAATTTTTCTCCCTGTTGCAGAGACTGAGGATCTAGGAATCACATGCAATAAATTCCTTAGTTTGCTTTTCCTTCATTATGGACCAATTTGAGAAACACCGTAAGAGATTACTGCTTCTGCAGCAAGCAACAAAGATCCCTGCAGATGTTTCCATCTCATAGAGCATGGGAGCAGAGTTTCATAATGAAAAAGCACATATCTGGATTAACTTTTTTCATTAGAAAGAAGGGTGACACCATTGTAAGTTAGCATTTGGTTCTTCAGCAGTCTTGTGATCCCAAGATTTTGACCACTTTTGATAAAACCACCAGAATATTTACATCTGAGAAAGAGTATCCCCCAGGCTAGTAACATCTCAAATCTCACACAATACTGCTTTAAGGGTGCTACTAGAGAACATGGGAAAAAGCAGCACATCAACTTTTGCAGAGGAAGAGAGGGTACGGGGTAGACAAAGCGTGCTGGTGATTCTTCTTTCACAGCGTACTACTTGCAGAACTTCACGCTAACAGTTAGGTTAATTATTTACACTCCAAGAGCTTATTTTGAACTTGGCTCCTGCTCCATCCCGCAGCGCTCATGCGCCTGCTGCCATGGCCAGTGGGTCAGGAAGCTGGTCAGCAGGGCTGGCCAGTCTGTTTTACTGGGTTATGTCCCAGCCAAATTAGCAAATACGACTTCCCTCTTGATGGCAGCACAAATTCACATTGGTCTCTGCTCTCAGCCATCCTCTCCTCATGGAGTGATTTTGGCTGACTCTATTAACTAAGATGGTTATTCATTCTAGCAAGGAAATTCTTTTGCCAGTAAAGTTTAAATATTTGCCAGTATAGTTTAAATTGCGAATAAGATATAATGAGAAAGGATTTTCTTACAAGTGCTGTGTTAAGAGACTTTACTGCACAAGTGGCTTTGTCATAGATATGATTCCCCCTTCAGCCAAGCTGACACTGGACCAGGACTGTAGCTTCACACCTGTGGGCAGGAGTACCTCCTGACACCAGCATAACCCATCCTTCCTCCATCCCTTCCCAGCTATCTCTACACAAGCACCACACAGATGCATGGAAAACTGGATCAGTTAATGGATCTGAATCAAGGCTAACAGCATAAAAGGCACAATCCATACCTCAGTCTTTTAAAATGAGTCTTTAGGCATTCCTTAAAGTTTAACTATTAAACCCAAAATCTTAAATCATTCTATTTAGACATCATAGCCTGTATTTAAATTTACCTTCAACTTTACTTCTCCAATTTACACCACTGACTGATTGTTTAACAGGACCTGTGGCCTTTAGGAGGCCACATTTCCTCATATTTTCCTTCAACAGGCTTGAAATGTTCCATTTCATTAGAGTTTCAGAAAAGAGTCATGAACCATCAGTAGTCTATGATATACAAAACCCCACCCCTCAAAACTGCAGTTCTGCTTCACACCTTGAAACCAACCACTTGAAGTCCATTTTAAAATACTAAATTTCCACTGCTCAGCTGATGACTTACAAGTTATTCCCATTGCCTTCAAATGTAGGCTGAGAGGTGACAAAAGCAAGATAAAAGATAAGGATACCTGAAAGATGGTTCTCTTCTACTTTCAGCTACAACTCTTAAGTAAATATACAATGAAACATACCTGGCATTAAGCAGATCTTGATGTCTGTGGGATTTTTTTTTTTTTTTTTTAATGTGCAAATGGTTAATCTGCTCTGCATCTATTTGCCAATATAACAAGCATACAAAATGCTCACCGCTTGGGATCCTTGAAACTGAATCAAAGGCCAAGAACGAACGTGATTCTACGAAAGAAAGAAAATAAACAGAATGTCAGTGAAATGCCAAACCCCCGTGCTTCGGCAGAAGCTATTTTGCTGTACCCACAGCGAACTGCAGGGCTCCTTGTGCCTGTGCCATGGCGCAGACCCCACCAGGCAGCAGCGGCCAGGGCTTCTCACAGCACCCAGGCTTTCCATCGCCCTGCGCCGAGCAGACCCGGCGCTGGTGCTTTATCGTGCTCAGCAAGGACACCCAGGTGCCACGGGGCGTCCAAGAAAATGTTGAAAGCTGTACAACGGTATTTGCTGGCACGGAAAGGAAAAACAACCCCTCCTCTGACCAAAGCACCACTGGATGTGGTAGTGCAAAACAGTGCTTCCCCCCCTCCCAAACCCTGCCCTGCTGTCCCAGTTGCTTACAGATTAGGCTTGGCTTTGTTTCTGAAGAGACTATTCAGTTACACCATTTTTACATATACCTGAGCTCTCAGTATCAGCTGGAGTTGCATGACTAACACGCACAACCTGCTTACTCAAAAGGTCTTGATAATGATGGCTTTCCTCGTTAGGACAACGCTCAGGCCCCCGTTGCTCCCCACTGTCACAGATGACCTGCTCTTTGCCCAGACCCCCATGCAAGCACCAGTACTGCCAGCAGCACTTGCAGTGCTGGAAACCAAGCCTCCCACCACACCACCTTTCGTGCTACTCCCAGCAGCGCAGACAGCCCACCTGTCCTCAGGGAGGCAGGGAACAGCACGCCTCTCCTGCTCTTACACTCTTCAGCTAATTAACCTCAGCTAGCACATGTCTTAAAGATGAAAAGAGATTCAGTACAGTCAAACTGGCTCCAAAAAAACTTCTGAGCTCCCCCAAACAATCCTCACCTCTTCAGCTACATACCTGCCAAGAGAAATACGCAATATGGCCAAAAATAATAAAAGCCACCTGCACCTTGTCTCTATAATTTCACAGCACCAAGTGCAGCCTGTTCCTGACCTGCAAGAGTGGAAGTGTCCTGCACTGCTTCTGTGCTGACACTGCAGTCCATGAAGACTTGCAAATGTTAAGGGGAGAAAAAGAAAAAAAGAAAAAAAAAAAATAATCAAGGAGCCTGCTAGTTGGGAAACTACTTTTGTCTGTCACAAGCTGTCTTCTGGTCAGATCTGCTCCTTGACACAGCTCAAACAGCAACCCCACCAGTACCAGCAGGAGCCCACTGATAAGACTATCCCATTTTAGCAGCAATGCTGACTTTGCTCAGCTTTACTGAATCCTGAAATTACACTGCTGGACACAAAAAACATAGGGCAGCTATGCTGACAAGCTCAATTTGCCAGGCTTTGTCCACAGGGTGTTACAGGGAGTTTGCCAACCCACTGCAAACACTTATACTAAAGAACTTGCACCCAAGGATGAAATCCTCATGAATACAGGCTTTATTCCAACATAAGCAAATGCTAATGGACTTAAAATTTAGGTACCATTCAGGAGCATTCAGGACTTGGCATTGCTGGAAAGGCAAGTTAGATCCAACCCCTGTCCTCTCCTCCCTCCAGCCACAGGTTCCTCCTGCTTCCCTTGCACTTGTCTCACCCTTTTGCAATAAAATCCATCCCACTCATCCAGCAGAACACTCCCCAGGCTGAGCTGGGCAATGAGTTGATGCTGCTCACAGGTGAGCCTCACCGGTGCTCCACACTGCCTGTGAGCATCAGCCCACACTGCAGAAATAATACCACTGGAGAGCTGGAGTTCCCACACGAATTGGCAGTGAGGTCTTTAAAAATGACTACAGCTTGTTTTTCCACAATCAGAGGCTTAAGCCTTACAACCTTAAGCCCTGAAATGGTTTGCTGCAAATTTGTCTGCTCCACAAACCTTACGACTTAAAGCTAGGAAGTTTTAGAAGTCAGCCAAGTTTGAGATTACTAATATATGTGCTGGTTAAGCAGACAGGTAAAAGTAAACTAATTTAAAAAGTGTCATAGGTCACATATGCAAAGTCTGGCGCAGAGTTATGAATCCCAACCCTTATCCAAGGTTTTCCAGAAGGAAGCTTAATGCTCCACACAGAAAATAACATCTGAAGGCAATTCACAAAACACTGAGCCAAACAGGTGATGCAGTGACTGGGTAGGATCACGCAGCTACCATCACCTTCTTACAGCAGCTCACAGAATTTGACACAGGCTGGTTTTTGAGATGGAGAAACTGTGCAGGTGTAACCAGCCACCTCCCCCTGCTTCAGTGAGAGGAAATGTCATTAAAAAAAAAAAAAAAAAAAAAATCAATCTGAATTTAGCAGGGCATCAAGCAGAAAGGTCTCGCCTACCTGCTGGCAGGTGGTCTAGAGCAACAGGCTGCTGCAGCAGGGAGCAGGGCAGGGGACCCTGGCCCCCCAGACAAACCTTCTGTCACCCCCCACGTCCAACAAGCTGACTGCTCTGAACAACTACCACAAAGACCTTGGGCTGCAGCACAGATGCAGGAAGCGCTTCTCCAAATCCCCCTTCCCTGGGATCACCCAGTTTTCCTGCATTTCTTTTCTCACAGCAGAGAGCATGAAGTTTTAGAGAAGTGGCTCTCTGCAGGAGACCGGGACTCCCACCACATTCCCATGCCCGTTCCCCCCATACTTCCCTACCAACCACCCTCATTAGAAGTGTTAAGAGCGTGTATCCCTCATTAGCCCTGTTCTGCATCCATTTACACACTTTCTGTCCACAAATTAGCCTAGTGCCTGTGCAAACTCCCTGACGCTGCCTGGCCCCAGCCTCCTGTGACAGCAAGGTGCAGAACTCCACCATCCAACTGGTGAACAGAGACATTTGCTGGTTCTATCAGCTGCTGCCTCACTCCAGTATTGCAAGACACTGCGGTATCAGTTCTACCACCACATCACCACTGATTTCCCCAAGCTGCAGCCCTACATCCTTCACTCCCCAGTGTAGAGCCCGTCTCTGCAGTCCCTCCTTGCAAGGCAGATGCTACAGCTGGAGAGAGTAAGCAGAGGACAGCTCTCCTCCCTCACAAGCCAGGATTGCGTGGGGGGAGCTCAAAACATGGGTGCCCAAAAGCTTTACACAGCATGAACAGGACCCTCTCCACTACCCTTAACACCCTCTCAGGCAGTGCCTGGCTCTTTGGTAGCTTTTCTGGCTGATGCACGCTGAACAAATGATCTCTGAGGCCTAGAAACAGTGAAAACCCTATGATCCCACACCTGGGGCATAAACTCCAGAGTCCTACCTAGCTAATCCAAGGAAGTGATCCTGAAAGAACGGTTAGCACCTGAAAAAGCTGGAGCAAGGTGCACATCACCTCACTAAGGAGCAGGAATAATCTGGCATCAACCTAGCTGAAAAAACAAGCTACAGAGAGCTCCAGGCACACTTCAGTTAAGTAATTACTCTTTATTTGCATCTGAAGATGTTATTTAAGATAAGGATTAAGTTCCCCTACACAGGACTGGGTAAAAAAGAAAAAAAAAAAATAGCTAGAGGAGCAGTGGCAGACAGGTCTTAAATTGCTAATCTGGGGGACAGAAACTCAAGAGCTAGCAACTTTCTTCTCCAGGTCCACTATTTTGCTTAGTCTTTGGGCAGGGACTGAGTCTGCTTGTAAGACTCGAGATCCGCACACACGCTGCACACTGCAAATAACTCAGATATTTATAAAGCACCATCCTTGTGCATAAAGCTAATTATCTAGTGGGTTTTCAGGCACATTGACTCAGAGTGAGCAGAAGATGCCCTTCGTATCAGCACATTAGAGATTGTGATGTATAACAAAATTTTTCATATGCTTCAGTAATTTTCAAAGATCTGTGTATTATGTAGGAGGAAGCTAGAATAAGATACTGGTGCTCTCTGGCAATGCCATCCTAAGGATTTCCCCACTCCCCTGCTCCTCCTTTCAACAGCTTCTCTTCCCTGCCTCAGGGCTTACAGCCACCCACTGAGCCCAAAAAAAGTTACTTGTCAATTCAGAGCATGGCCCTGTATCAGCACAACTTCTGCTGATGAATTACAGAAGTCTCCTCACAAGAAGAAGAAAAAAGCATTTGGAAGGAAAGACTACCTGCACTGATGAAGTCCATTAAACTACTACAGACAGAGCATCACTGCCACGCAGGATCCCACACTGCAGCAAGTACACCCGTCACATCACACTTCCCCATGGCTGCAAGGACTGAGCAACCAAAGCTGCCAGCCAGGCTGCACTTAACGAAGTTCAGATCACAAACTGACCTCCAAATGTGTTACATATTGAAACAACCATGCTGTGGGGCGGCAGAGCCATTCTGATACGTGGATATGGAGACACAACAGCAATTTAGCCTCCTTTGGTGAATTAATTCTAATTAGTTTTGAAGTTAGATTGTTTTCTTTGTGTCTGTTTTCTTTTAATATACTATATCTTCACACGATCTGGGCAGCAGTAATCATTAAGCAGGAAAACCCCAAACATTGAGGAGACCTTAAAACACAGCTCGGTGACTTGATTACTATACAAACCCCAGACACAGCACTCATCGTTGCACCAAGAGCACTTCACAAATACCAGTGCATTTATCCTTCCATTCACCATAAGCAGGCACCACTACCATTTTAAAAGCAGTATCAGAAAAAGATGATTACAATCTGTGCTAGCAATCTGGTGTCAGGTGAGAAAAATCCAAGTCCTGATTTTCACTGAGGTTTGCTAGCACTTGATATTCTCGCCTGTAGCTTCCTGGTTCCCTTCACTATCCCCACGACCAGCACGCAGACATTGTGGTCTACACGAGGGACGCTGCCAAAGGGAGCACTCGACCGTCTGGTGCCAAAACCAGACGGTCAGCACTGGCACCGGGACGATGTAAGCAGAAGCAGCGTGCAGGTGCAGAGGGGAGTGGGCCTCCCTGGAGCATCTCATCAGCTCGCCCCATCTCCTGCAGCCACAGCACTGATGTTGCAGCCTGGGGGACAGACAGGAGCAGCCTTGGGAGAGGAAAAGCGTTAGAGGTGCTGTCTCAGGTGGGGCTGCCCTTGCTAGGGAAGCTGACAAATAAATCTACTTAGCTGTACTAGAAAACAAAGTTGTATTCTTGCTGCGTGGCCATCAACGCCTCAACAGGCCACAGTGCCTGAAAGAGGAAGGTCTGGCTCCTTCCTCTATCTGTTCCCTCCAGCACTTGTCTCTTTCTTAACCTCATTCAACTCACTAACTTAGAAGATGACATTCCAAAAAAAAAAAAAAAAAAAAAAAAAAAAAAAAAAATGTTAAATGGGTAGTTTTCTCCAATGGAAAGAAGCGGAATATGACTTTCCCCTTTCAGCAGTCATAAAACCTCAAATCATTTCAAGACATCTCAAAATTTCACTCTGGACATTCAGCTCAGTTGCGTCTCTAGTAATCACCTTTGCAAGGTGCAGGCGAGGCACTACGATCAAGCAGTCACATTTTCTAGGACATTAATTGGTCTAAGCTTTTCCTGCAGTCCCATGTCTCACCAGCCACAACCTTCTGACATCTGAAACGGGATACACATCTTAAGTCACTTCATGGCAGACCTGTGATTTATCCAGAGCCGTCCTGTGCACTAAACGAGGTAGGAAGTCTGCAGGAAGATTATGCATCAATACCACTGGAAGAACTACAACTACAGCTCAGCTACCCCAAAGAAACTGTAGCGATTAATATTTTTTTCCCTACTAACAGATTTGTCTGAAATTGGACTCAGAACTAATGACAACACAAAAGCACGCACAGTGACGTCACCCAGGCCTTGCTGCCATAAGAAAACAGGTTCAAAAGAGCTTGCAATCAACCAGTCACTGATGAAAATGTACTTATAGTAAATACTTGTGTTGCTCAAATTGATTAACTCTGCACTAGGAGTTACATCATACCTTAAGGTACATTCAATCTTTGATTTCAAGAAATCAAATTAAAATAGACACACAACTTATCATCAACTCTCTGTTAGTACATTTAGACTGGCGACTTGGAAGCAAAACCAGCTGTCACATAGGCACATTCTTTCACACAGAAGTGAACACCTCCCCCGCCCCAGCAGTTTGGATATTGGTGGCAAACATGATAGTGGCAGATTCTCATTATGTGCTGACGGCAGAACGGAACGACTTGGGCTCTCCCTGCTGCACTGTAGGCTCTATGAGTGCCCTGCAGGAACCAGACTCTCCTGCACACTCCTGTTCCTAGGAGGATCTTCAGTTTCTTCTCTCAACCTCCTCCAGCCATGCTTTTGCTCACTGTTGGCTCACTTCAGCCCATCCCCTTCCCCAGGAGATGGGAGCCAACCTCAGCCCTTGGCTGCCGACTCACTACTCCTGATAATTCCTGCTCACAGTCTCCTCCACCGCTCCCAGTTAACCTCAGTCTGCTCTTCTCTTTTTCTAGGGCTTATCTTCCCAGTCTTCTTGTGCCATCACTTTTAGTTTCCCCTCCAGTCAAGTCCCACATTGTTAATTTCCCCGTTGCTCATCTAGGGTAGTATCTCCTCACTGCAGATCCCAGAGCCCGTCCTTATACACCTTAATCTAAATTCAGCACAGCTGTGGGGACATGCAAGCTACAGTTTTTAAAAGACTAACAAGACATCCACCTGAGAGGTGACCTCAAAAGCAAAAAAGCAAAACCTAAAACATCTTTCCCACCTGTGAGCAGAAGTGCATCCTCATTCCCAGCAGGACACTGCCAGAGTTCCCTAAAAGGCCAAACCTTTCAAAAAAGTGTTTCCCAACTCCCAGCCCAGATCCTGGTCATCTGAGGCAGATATAAGCCATGGGAAAATTCGACCCTGGTAAATGAAATATGGCAGGGCCCTATGACTCCATTTCAATTGCTTAGAGTGGGGGAATATCAGGCAAAGATCCTGTTTCATATGCTTACTGACTCAGCAGCTCCACAGCTGGAACATCCCAATGACTGTTTGAAGAATAAAAACTTAAATGCAAAACAGATTCCCAAGAGTCACAATTATCCTTTGGTTTGAAAAGCTCAGATTTTACAGGCCAAAACCTTTGCTTTAACAGTATGCAGAGTAAAATATACACCCCCAGCTGCTTTTACCTGAAGAAGCAGAGCTGAAACATGGCTGTAGACAGACAGGCATCCTGCAAAAAGCCGCATCAGTCGAAGGCAGCGCTGTCCCCCATTGCTCTGCAGACACTACTCAGTGCAGTATTCTCTGATCTGCTTCAGAGTAGTAAGCAAATTACACCAGGCCACCACAGCAAGACTGAAATTATACACTGTAGCCAAGGCAGCTCCACCTGCACCAAGGTAAAACAACTCAATTTCTCTTCAGCCTGTTCTCTTTATCCAGCTTCTGAGGATCATACAGTAAGCCAATTATACAGCTAAGCCAGCAAAAAGCGATTTTCGCTTCTTTTGCTGGGCTAAATTGCTGCACAGAAGGTAGAGTTGCATGCTATAACTTGAGCTACTTTAATCAGTTAGCTGCCACTGAAAAAAGGAGGTTCTGCTCACACCGCTTACTCTGGCCATGTGCTCTGTGTGCACTCCCCCTGTGTTAGCTCTCACGCTTCTCCATCCAGCACGAAACCAGTGTGTAAGAAGAAATAAAAGAACACAATAACTAAATAAATTGTTTCAAAAAAGTCCCAGAGGACGACAGAGGGGATGGAGGGAAGTGATATCCCAGGGCGAGCAAAGCCACGTCCAGCAGCAGCGCGATGTCAGAGCAGCTGAGCCCCGGAGTGCGGTCACACCGGCAGGCATGGCTCTGCCCAAGGGGGGCAGGGACCCCTCAGCCTTGTTTTTAGAGCAGGACCCCGGACATCCTGCCTGCCTGTGGGACATAGGCACTGCACCAGGGCAAGCCATCCTGCACTGGCTGCAGCTCTGGCCTCTGAGGGCAGCACGCAACACTCAAACGAACTAAAGCCAAAGTGCTACTCCCTCCTAAAGAGAACTTCATTAAAAAAAAAAAAAAAAACCAACAAAAAAAAAACAACAAAAAAAACCAATTAGCCATGCTTTAAATTAATACTGCCACAGATGATGTTCAAGGATCTTAAAGCATGCTGCTCAATACTGTCCAAGGAAATCTAGGCAAGGATATCCTCCATCACCTGAATCCAGTCGACCCTGGGCCATGACGATGGAGCACATAAAGTGAGCAGGGGATCGGGATTTGTCCTCACTAAGCTGCAGAGATCAGGCCTGCCAGAGGTAGAAACACTATTTTGTATTTCTGGAGGTAGAGGTGAAGTCAGATATTTTTCATGTAAGAGTTAAAGAGCCTTTCAAGTTTTCTTCAACTGTCATGCCAGCTAAGAAAATCCTTATCAAACTTAACACAGAGTGAGCACCTTATTCTTTATGAAGAGTGTTTAAAATTGAACATTAAGCAATTAAGTATACAGAGCCTGATTATACTGTGCCTAGGTTCTACATACAGGTGACAGGATAAGCAGGTCATCAGAGAGTTATCCTGATTTCTCACTTCAGCACACTTTCTGTGATATTACTTGTGCTACACAGATAAGATCTTCCAGCACAGAACAGAGGCAGCAGCACAGCTGTAGGTTACCTTCCTTGCATTCCCCACTTCTCAGCAATGCTGATTTTAAGACCTCTTCACAAATTTTTCAGCTGCACAGTCAGAGCTGAAACAGGTCAGCAGCGTAGCCGAGCATTAAGCTAGAGAGAAGGAAGGTATCACCCTCTACAGATCACCAATCCTGCCCTCCTCCGGCACCAGACAGATATGCGAGCTAGCAGATCACAAGCAGACCCGGACCTGTTAAAAACGGAGACAACAGAGAGTTTCTTCTCCCTCCCTTGCTCCTCTCCCTGGTGCTGATATTCTTGTCACATACTAACAAAAGAAACCAAAAAGCATCTGCAGTAAGGTAACTCGGAGGACCACCTCCTGAACAGTGTCACAGGAGGTTTTTCTGCCAGTGCAAAAGTTAGAAATGTGTGATTTGGTTCAATAGTTTAAAATATGACCCTTTCTAAACCCAGAAGTTCCAGAGGCTAGAATAACAATGCTTGTTTTATATTCTATTATTCTTCCGCTTGTCACTGCTCAAACAGCACGTGCAAACTCCAGCAGGACCAGATTACAGAAAGCAGACCTGCAGGAAGAGTTGGAGTCTCATTTACAGTTAGGGAGGTGAAGACACGGTGAAATAGGGAAAAGAATTTCAATTATTTTCTTGATCATAATTACCACAAGTAGTTCTTTACTCAGTTTGCAATATTCTGATGATTAGGCATGTATTGCTCATTTTTTATGCAAAATTACACTAATGTGGTAATTGATCCTGGTTAAGAAAAACACAGGTAAATAATTTACCCCAGTTCTTTCATAAATCAGAAATAATTAAACCTCTTCCAAGATGTATTTACCTGCACTAAGAGAAAGCAGTTTTATTGCAGTCAGCACAGTTTCCAGCTTGCCACGCGTTCCAACATGCAAAACCGCCCGCTTTCAACCCGCGACACCGCATCTCGCCCTTCCCCAGGGCGCGTGCAAAGCCCCTTTTTCGGGACGTCTGCTCCCGAAATAAAGAGCCACGGAATACCCAGGGCGGGGAGCGAAAGCTCCTTGCTGCTCGGCTCCGGTTGCAAAGGCAGCGCATCCCACGGGCTGCCGGGCGAGCATCTCCTCCCGGTGCGTGCAAAACTTGCTCGTCCCGAATTAACAGCTAGGGCGGAGTGGGGGGGGGGGTGGGGTGTGGGGGGGGGGGGGGGGGGTGGGTTTGGGGGTGCTGCGGGCACCCGCGAAACGCGGCGGGAACTGCAAATACCAACTACCTGGAGTCGCTTTGACAGGGGGCTGGGACGCACGGCGGCTGCCCGCGGCGCTCGGGCAAACGCTTGTCCCAAATAACGCGCCCAGATGAAATTCGTTAATTTATATACAAGGGGGAGCGGGGGGGGGGACACGGACACACGGACGACACACGGGACACACACGCGAGCGAAGCGCGCCGCTGGAAGTTGGCGGAGCGCGGGGAAGGTGCCGCGAAACTTCCAACTTCCAAAGCGCGAGCTTTCCGACCCGCTCCCCCCCCCCCCCCAAAAAAAAAAAACAAAAAAAAAACCGCCCCACCGGGAAAACTGCGACTCTCGGAGTGGGGGTGAGGGGGGCACCCATCCCTGCGCAGTGTGTGTGTGTGTAGGTTTTGTGGTTTGGGGTTTTTTTTTTTTTTTTTTGGGGGGGGGGGGGGGGGGATGTGGGGAGGGCACCTATCGTTTTGCAGTGCGGGGAAGCGGGGTGCCCCACGCCACCTGCGCGCCCACCCGCGGGGCGAGCACTGAGGGAGCGGACCCACGGAGAGCGGAGTGGGGACACACGCACGCATTGGGACAACGCGGGGCGCGTTGAGGAGGGTCTTGGGGGGGGAGAGGGGAGGGGGGGGGGGGGGGCGAAGCTGAAGGCACCGCGGTGAACCCCACACCCCCCCCCCCCCCAAAAAAAAATACAAAAAGAAAAAAAAAAAACCCGCTCCGCGGGGAGGGTGCACCCCACGCGCCGCCCGCCCCTCACCTTGCGCGGCTGGCAGCTCTCCAGCGCCCGCAACGCCGGTTCGGTCGGCGCGGCGCCCAGCAGCGAGGCGCCCGGCTCCTCCCCGCCGCGGGGCAAGGGGTAGCACCCCTCTCCCCTCCGCCCCGCCATCTTACGCGCCCCCTCAGCCTCAGGCTCAGCCTCCCCCTTCCCCTCCGCCGCCGCCGCCGCCGCCGCCGCCGCGGCCATCCCGCCGCCCTCCTGACGTCGCGCAGCCGCCTCCTCTCATTGGCCCGGAGGGGCGGAGCCGCCGGTGAGGCTGGGGGGGGGGGGGGGGGGGGGGGGTGTCGGCGTGACGTCAGAGGGGCAGCCGCTCAACCGGCGGTTCCCGCCGCGGGACGGCGGTTTGCCTGAGGGAGCTGAGGGGAAAGGGGGGGGGGGGGGGGAGGATTTGGGGTAAAAAAACGAGGGTGCGCGGGTGTTGTGTGAGGCGCCGATCGCGGGGGAGGGGTGACCGGGAGCCCCCGCCGACCGCGGGGGAGGAGGTTGGGGGAGAAGGTAAAAAGAGAGGGGGGGGGGGGGGGGGGGGCGGCACCCCGCCTTCCAAAAGAATAAAAAAAAAAAAATTAAGAAATTAATGAATTACCCCGAGCAACGCTGCCCTCCGCGCGTTTGGGGCGCGCCGCCTTGCAACGAGGGGTGTCAGCGCCTCAGGTGCGGTTTGGCAGCTTCACCTGCCGCCCTGCTGCGGCTTCTAATTTTTTTTTTTTTTTTTTTAATTTTAAATCCTGCCCGTTCAAATGGTTGAGGCAGCTTTCTAGCACCGGTCAAAGATAACAGAGTGCGCCTGTGGAAAACTGCTCCTCTTTATCACGCTGTGGGTAAAGCAGCAGCTTAATACCACTAAACCAGAACAGCCCGTCCTATCTTGGGTAAGTCACTCTGTGGACTAGCACAGGCGCACAATCATTACGATTTAACAAAATCCCCCTGGGTCTTTCCTCACCCCACAGTTTCCTAAGAGGAGGCAAACCCCAGTAGCACCCAAAGGCTCCCATGTGCTTTGCAGGAGGAGCTGACATGAAAGTTGGTATAGCACCGACCAAAATTACAGGCTGATAACTCTTGCTGGCTCCAGGTTGCCATCTAAGTTACTTACATGCATGGAAAATATTTTATAGGCAGCTTAAAATAGTCTTACTTTCATTTTCCCCATACCCAATCTTACTTCTGCTCCACAATTCATCTCAGTCAGCTGCCACCAAAAAAAACACTTGTCCAGTCTTTACAGGGTTAGGGTTTAAAATGTGTTGGCTGTTATCTGCCAAAGCACATTTTTCATGTCACAAATTAAAATCTTGTCTTTACCTTCAAGACCATGACTGTATCTGCCCTGGTCTGGCCTGCTGGCTGTCATATTCAGATTATAATTTACTGTTTCAGTTTTCATCTCTACTATTTTTGTTCTTTACCTCCACTAATAGTTGCTCTTTCTTCTATATTGCCCTAGACCAAAGTATCTTTCTGATATGTACACACCCCCCCTCACATATATATGTATATATATACACTCTCATATATGCGTACATGCATATATTTCCATATATATATATACACACACGCACCCTCTTATAACCCCCCTTTCTTCAGGTCATTTCTCAATCTATACCTGCTTAGCTTCACTTTTTTTGTGATGATTGTTTCCTGGCCAAACTAAGCAAATACGAGAAGAAAGCTAATGGTCACGATCTCTTGACCATATAATGCATAATTCTACCCATGCTCTGTCATTTCTTATCTAAATAAGGCTTAAGTAAGTCCTATAAATGTTATACCTATAGGTGTGTCTATGCAGCGTGTTCTGTCGTAATCAAGGTCGCCTGTGTATGTTTCTTTGCAAGACTGGTTCCCTGGCGTGTGAATCTTTCTTAAGGTGACTAGTTTATTATATAAGAACATCTCAGGGACCACTAGAGTATGGAGAGCAGACATCACTCATTTCTTCAAAACGCCTCAGTGGGTACCTCTTGAAGTATTCACCAGGTCATAATATATGCAGCAAGTGGTAATGCAGAGTCTGTGCAAAAAATAAAGACAGTGAGGTAGAAGAAAGACTGTTTGTATGAGCCCCTTGAAGAGAGTTCATGCTTTTAGTAAGCCACTGCATTCATCCTCTGAGCTCTCTGTTCCCTTAACTCATTCTGCCATTGCTCAGCCCTTTAGAGTTTTTTTTCTTTTTGTTTTCCTTCTGGTTTTGTTTGGTTGTTTGTTTGTTTTTGGGGGGAGATGGGTGGGTGGTGTAAATAATGATTTTCCCTGTATTTTCAGGTATCAGGTGAATGAAAAACTGAGAATGGAGCCGTCTGCTTCAGCTCCCGACTTTGAGACTTTCCCATCTGTTTCCCCTTTATTAAGGTCCCAAACATATCACCACAGGAAGAAGGTGGCAGATCCTCTCCTCCGCCAACAGCCTCAGGAATAGCAGAGAGAACCTCGTCTGTGAGACACACAGCTAGGAGCTTTAGTAAAACAAGCCAAAGGTAATAAACACCTTCAGCAACTGCAAAAGCAAAGCCTAATTTATGCTCATTTCACCCGCTTGTGGATTTTCTTTCTGCTGCTAGTTTTCATATGTGAAAACACGAAGAGTGTAAATAATCTTTTGTAGGAAATGAAACATTTCTGGTCATTCAGTTAACTTAGGATCTCCTCCAGCTCCTGTTATTATCGGGATCAAAGTGAACAAGGATACAATATGAGACTGGCATAAAAATAATGGACAGTTTACCGGGTTGATGATGGTATCGCAGGTCGCTCTTTGGTTTCACAAAGTGAGATCGCAGGCCCCATTCCCCAAAACAGCCCCCAGAAGAAAACCCTGCATGTGTCCTGTGGGAGCCAACAGCCCTGCATTCTCTGTGCTGCAGGTTTTTGGGCTTGCCCATGGAGGGAAGAACCTGTGGTCTTGCCAATGTATGAAGTTGCACCTTTTTAGTTAAAGGTGTGACTGTATGCTCAGCTACTTCTACTGGTGCAGCTTTGTAAGTAGACACTTAGGCTAACGACAAAGGTTTCTTTCACAGCAAATTTTTTCAGCTGAAAAATTTTTTCACTGAAAAAGTGAATTAAGAAATGTTGACACAAACTGCTTTAATGACAAACAATAAGTGAAATAATTTCTTCCACCAGCACAGGTAGATATGGAAGAAGGCTTATTTTTTTCCCCCACTCATTTAAAATGCAAATTCCAACATTTGTGGGGTTTCTAGATCTTTTGATATTTAGAGTTTTTTCAAACAGTGTTCTGCAAGTGTCAAGGTGAGAAATCTATTTTTGTCTTTAAAAGCTTAAAGTCTTACTTCGTTCTGATAGTTGCTTTCTGTCAGCAGAGGCTAGTCTCTGGATGTAAGCTTTGGGGGGGGGGGGGGGGTGTTGTTGTCGTTTGAAGTGGAAAAGGAGAATGTATAAAGGAAAGGAGCTGACTGGACTGCTAGTTTTGTATACTATTTCCCCTCCCATGGTCTACTTTGCCCTGGAACTGCCGCTTGGAGAAAGGAGCTGTAAAATAAGAAGCTTGGTAGCTGGGCAACAGCGTCATTCATCCTTTGCCTGTTGAGGTGTGACAGAACAGCGTGTGTGCCGAAAGGAGGCAGGGTGTGCCTGTGGAAAAAAACAGATGTGGTTCAGAGGTGCGCAATTATGATCGTAAAAAATACAGCAACCAAAGGGAAACAACAGATAAAAGAAGACTATTTTCATTCCTTCGACTGCTTTTCCCATACTTCATACCAAATGAGCAAAAATGCTTTGCAGTTTTCCAACACTTTTGGACATTTATACGCACGCACACAGGCAAAATTAAAGAACAAGCATCAGCGATGATTTTAAGGCATATGGCGTGTCACCTTGCACACTCCTGTGGTATGTGGTTTAGCTGACAGGTGTCAGGAATCGGGCTATTGTTCTTGGGATGCCGTTGCCAAAAATCAGCATTTTGTTGATCTGCGTTCAGGAAGGGAGGAAGGAGATAGCGATGCTTGGCAAACCCTTCGCTTCTGGCAAGGGTTCCTCTAGAGCCCTGCTCTGATGAGCAGACGGCAGCTCAGCACTCCTGAAGTGCCACTGCTGCAAGAGAGCAGAGCACTGGGGACATGGGGCGGGCTGGTAGGTGCCTGATGAAGGTGACTAATTGCAAAGGACCTTCACAGCTACAAGTTTTTGGCATGATCTTCCTCCGGCTAGTGCCAACCGCAGGACGTCCACACACTGTTCAGTAGGATCAGATCTCACAGGTGGTTGCCATCACCCAGCTCGTGGGGTTTTGGTTATTTTTATTTTTTTGTGCTTGGCAACTGATGGAACTATAACCAAAACTCACATGGCTTCAGTCCTGCACACTCATTATGGTGCAGAATCGAATCCACTGAAACACGTGGCCAGCTTGGATAAACAGAACCCCTCAAGTTCTTATGGCTAGCACTTCCTCTAATGAACATACTTCAAAAAAAAAAAAAAAGTAGCCAATATGTGGGGAGAAACAGCCCCTTACTGCTGCAAAGCAAACAATTACATTATTTTTTCCTTCATTAATGCACTGTGGTCTCTCTGTAGTTTATGGAGCAACGGAGGCTGCAGTGATAATTCATGCTGCTGGAAGAGTGGTGAATGATGTGGATGTATTTTGTGGCCTGCCAAGAAATATCTCCATTTCCTCATTATACAGGTTAAAAATATACTTCCACAGATAGTGGAAATAAAATTTTTAAGTCTGCCTAAGAAATGGTTGTACTTGGCTTTCGTTAGTCTTCAATAGTAAATCAGTTATAACAATGTCAAAATATTGCTTTAAAATTCAGTGCAGTATTGACTTTTTCATCTACTTAACCACTTATGTGGTCTTGCACTGCATTTGTAAAATGTCAGTGTAAGTTAGTGAAATACTGTCTATCATACAAGGTATGCCAAATTACACATCGTACAGTCTCTGTTTTTATAGCTATCATTGTAATCCCTAATCCCTGTTCTACATGGGATCATTCATCACTGTAGCAAAAAGGGAAACACTCCCATCCCTTTCCGTGGACCCCACAACAAATATCGTATAGGGTCCAGGTGAATAATTCCTGTGCAATCCTACCTAGTCCTCTGTACAGCTGCCTTCTACAACTGCCTAGTGCCAAGGCTGAGCATGCATAATTTCTGGTTTGTAGATTATTTTTACTACTACGCACTGGCTGTGTGAGACTGAGAGGCGTATCATTTCCAAATTGCCCAGACGGGTTATTTAGGTATATTATTGCTCCGTAGGACACACAGGAAATATCAGGAAGCGTTGAGAAAGTAGAATTATTTTATTTAACCTCTATACAGTTTTAAGATGATGGCTGTTTTCCATCAGTCTTAAAGCTGTGCTTGTGCCTATGTGTGTTTGTGTATATATATATATATATATGGTATTTATTTCTGTGGCGTATCTATCAAAGCATAGGCAAGAGTTCTGTTTTCAAAAGCCTGTTGAAAATATACAAGAACAGAAAAATGTTTTGTGATAGCTTAGATCTACTAGTCATCGCTGTTGCTTTTTCCCCTGAAATTCAGCAGAATTGTGAAACAGAAATATACCTGCACAATGTACACTGCAGTCATTCTTGACTCTTGAGTTCTTCCCTTCCATTGAATACAATCTTTTCTTCATCCTGCTTAAAGAGGGAAAAAAAAAAAAAAAAAAAAAAAAAGAAGAAAAAAAAAAAGCTATAGGCAAAGAATTAGTTGGATATACACTGTGTACTAGTGACATGCCATGCAGGCATGGTAACTGCTAGGAAGCGCCCACCACGTACAGCATGGCATGCCGCCTTTGTTTTAGCAGAAGTCACACGGCTGCGATATATTTTAAATTCCCTCAGATAATGTGAAGTTGCTAAGGTAACTGAGATTTGGACAAAGAAGTGGGAGAACCACTCAGTAATTCATTTGGCCAAAAGACATTATCCACTTCTGTAATCAATTATACACAAACGTAATCGTGTCATGACAATCTGACATTTCTGAAGCAGATGATGTGCTTTTGTTAAGGAATAGCTTCAGACACAAAAGGATGAATGTGTATGCTTCTTGGAAATTATCTAGTGGTTTTTAACTAAATTATTGCTTATTATTAAATAGAAGGGCTAACGCTGGTATAATTCTGTATAAAGCTGAGACAGAAAGAACTATAATTTGTCTTTATGTTAAAACTAATGTTTGAAAGTGGTGAATAGAATGAAAGACTAGTTCACAGAAAGTTCTGTAAGGTTTTTGTTGTTGTTGTTGTTGTTGTTGCTGCTCTGTTTTGTATAAGTTTGTGTATTTTAGACCATGATCCCAAAAGACCATTTCCACTGTCGGTTCACTATGCACATAGGTATTTTCAGGATGAAAGGTAAGCTAAAGTCATGTATGTCTAAAGAGGAAGCACTGTCAAGTACTTGCTCTCTGCCATGAGAATTTAATTAACCTGGTGTTCATAATGTTAACATGCTGTTTCTCTTCCAACTTCATTAATTTTCTTGCTCAGTCATCAAGGCATTGACATTTGTTCCCCTGGTTGGTTATGGTGTTTTTACTGGGTAAAATGATACACCCATGTGCTTTTTCTTCATGGTCAAAGACATGGCCCAAAGCCACGGTGGATGCTGTGGACACCATCATGGGACCCCCCTGCTCGTCGTCCAACTTGTGACATCCCCGTGGGACCCCCTTCTTCAGTGCTGGGCCCCGGAGCGTGTGGGTGTTGTGGCACGGGGTGCTCGGCACAGCCCTAACACGGGCATCAGCGCGGTGGTGCCCGAAACTGAACCTGTTACCAGGCCCGTTTCCCCACACCTGAATTCTGCCTGGCTTGCAAAGCGACGCCTCTTCTCCCTCCGCTCCTCCCTGGAAAGAACGAGTTTTGCCCAGAATAGTCCTGCCTGGTTCCCAAAGAGAAGGAGGTCAGTCCGCTGTGTCCATCCCTGCTTTCGGGGCACGGTGCTGTTCGAGCAGGACTGGAGCATCACTTCAGGGCAGACGGCCGTCTAGGAGGGAACTCTCCCTCCACACAGCTGCAGTCAGAGGAAGAGCTCACGTGCTGCCCTCGGTGGTTTAGAAACCTTGTGCGTTCTCAGCGAAAATTCATCTAATTTAGTACATTAATTACTGTCAAGATAAATATAATTTGCGCTGGCGTATGCTGGCCCTAGAGGTTCACGCCGGATCAGCCGAATTCATCCCTAGCCCGTGGCTCTGTGTGATACGACGTCCAACCCTGGGAAGCCTCGCGCTGAACGAAACACAGAATCAGTGTGAGGATTCGAGGGAAATCAAATCTGGAAACTGTGCTGGAAAATGGTGTTTTCTTTCCGTAACCGGCTGGGGTATCCAGGAGCCAGCGCCAGTCCGGTGCCGTGTCTGCTGTCCGTGTGTCCATACAGTGACGCCAGCACTTGCACGGGGAGGGAAGGTGAACAAGACAAATACAAGCTGGCCTGTGTTCTGAAATCATCCGGTGGTTTTTAACTAAATTATTGCTTAAAGTTGTGTGGAAGGGGTAGCACTGGCATAGCACTGCTCTAGACTGAGCAGCGAGAACGCTGCAAATACTGGTTTTGAGTGAGTTTGGTTGTATTTCTGACTAGCCCGGACCGTGTTTATAGGGTTGGCTTGTCCACGAACGCTCTGGCGTGGCCACGCTGGCTGCTAGGGATATTCCCACTGAGCGGAGAAGAGCTCGCCTCTTCACATCTTCTGTCTTGTAGACATCGCTGATCGTCTTCCTGGTGTCTCTGGATCCTGCCTCGTATTTCCAGATTTAAAAACGGGCATAAAATTAAATCAGAAGAAGTCTTGTTATTTCATGAAAATTGGTACCGAGGACAGACCTAAACTTTGGCTTCCATTCACTTTAAAAATACAAGTAATAATCTGTAATATTCCTATCTAATGAATGGACTCTTTGTGATTATACTATCTGTAAATAGCCAAATACAAGTCTAATGTTATTAGAAGAAAACAAACATGACTTTTTGTGTCTCTCCTTAGTTTTGGCTTTAGAGATGGAAAAAGGCTATAATTGCATAATTTTCCCAAAATGAGGAAAATAGGACTGTAGTAGTGAACTTTAGGAAGTAAAACTTTTTTCCTTATGAGAGTGATGACACCTGACTTCCAAATTCCTCCCTTTATTTGGAGTTTATAGAATAAGTAAAAGCTTCCAGATTTCTTGAAGTTTATTTTTATATCATTTTTTATGACACTCCATATCAAGTATCTTTTTTTTTTCAAATACAGACAATTATAAGTATGACGGATTTTTTATTCTGCACTACTTTTACATGGTTTGAAACACACCAGCCTTGGTGGGTTTTCTTATGGAATAGTCCAGTTGCTAAACTTGCTGCTTGCTAAAATATATGGTTGAGTCTTTATTGTAGTTTGAGTCCTTATTGTAATTTTATTCTATAAATAGAAATACTTGCCTCTTTGCAATATAATACATGTCTTATATGCCTCTGTTATGCTGGAGAATCATTAAAGGAAATAGAGACATGTTTTTCCTGACTATAATTTCTTTGAGACTTGCAACCTGCAATTTATATGTAACTTAGTAGGTAGCAAGACATTTATTTTCTTTTTTCTTCTCTCTCTTTGCACCATTCTTAACATTGTCCCAGATGTTTAGATGCAGCTCTTGAAATAGGGACATGCAGCACTTGGTTTTTTACAAACTAGCAGTGTTAACTGCTGCAGTAATAAGATTTGTTTACCCTGCTTGCTAGAAATAGTCACAGTCACCATTCAGACGCCTTCAGCTCTGCCAAAATACCAGAGTTACTGTAATTTTGACAATTAGAATTGTGCATCCCACTTTGCCATTGTTTATACTATCAAGTAATTGTTAGCTAGTCACCTCCTCCTATTTTCTATGTTACATTCCACTGTTTAAAATGTTTTGTTTTGTTTTGATTTCTCTTACATGTATTTTAAACTAGTTTTTCTTTTTCTGTGTTTTTTTTTTTTTTTTTTTTTTTTTTTTTTTTTTTGGTGGGAGGGGTTCTTCTTTTAATTGTATGCATGGAGTTTTTTTCTACTTGGTTGAACGGAAGTTTAAATTTAGTCATAGGCTGGAACTGCTGAAACTAGCTTATTTATTTTCAGTTGGTTTTGGTTTACATTTGCTCTGTAAAGCTTATTCATTCATCCAGAACAGTTAAGTACGACTTGGAATGTTTGCCTTCCACATTAGTTTCCAGTTTTTAAATTTCTGTCATGCATTTGAAATGGAGACATGAGTTTTGGTGGAAGAATCAGGTACTCCATGTGATCCACTGCATTAGGCAATGGATTACACTGTCCTGTATAAATGGTAAATTAATAAATATATGTCCACACTCAAAACCACAGAAAGAAGGAAAAGGAGCCATACACCAATGCCACTATCATTTGCCGTTGGTGAGATTCTGGTTCCACTTACACCGTTGGAAAAGCTGCCCCTGGCTGCAGAGGAGCACAGATTCCATCCTCAGGACCATGAGGACATGGCAAAAGAAAATAAAACCAGCCTCTCCTCACTTTGATTCTTTCTCCTCACACCCCTGACCCACTGAAAGAAATGCTTTCTGGCTCAGACTGCAGCGGAGGCAAAGGCAATTTAGTTTCATGACAAAAGCAAACGAAAAGAAAACACCAAATTGGGGACTAGGGTTTCAGTGATGCTTAGTGTGAAGGAAAACTGGCTTATGATTAGGAGCTGGTAGATGCTACAATTATGCAAGTATATAATAGCAAAAAAGAGTCGTTCCTGCTCCTGGCAGTGACTTGCAAGGAAAGTAATTTCTTGGCACATAATACTGATTTACCTACCTTTGCAGTGTCTTGAATTACTCTAATGGAAGTTATTCTGTAAATGCAAAAATACAATTACTGTAAAATCTCTGCCTTACTACAAAACTAAACAGCAGAACAGGAGGTTGGGATTAACTGTATTTTTGTGCCCGACAATAATTAATTTATCCTTGATCCTGAAAACCTTTTCACGTATGATTTGTCATTTCTGGTAGTAGTTTCGTTGCTGGAAAGCCACTGAAAACCCACAGTGGAATTAATTTGTAATTAGTTCTCCAGATAACGTGAAATGAGCATGAAGAAATGCCCAGCCTTCAGAAAGGGACTTTCTGGCAATAACATTATTCCTGAGTGACCTGTGTTGCCCAGGTGGTGTGTGTTCTGGGGCAGGCACAGGGCTGTTTCACAGGGAAGGACTGTACGTTCACGACTGACCCGAGGTATTATTTTGCAAATAATTCCGAGAAAGGAAAATGCATGAGCTCTTTTCTGTTGAAGTATAAGACATCCCTTTTAGGCCATTCTGCAGATTACGCTGCTGGATGTCATTGCTGTGGCACCGTAGGAACTAAAAAGCAGCTTCTTGGGGAACTGCCAAAATGAACAGAGTAGAAAAATTAATCAGCGGCTGCCACTGAGTCATCCTATCTGTTAGCCCTCCTTCTGTATCCTGAGGCAAACTCTCTGCCGGAGTATTAGACTGACATAGTCCCAAGAACTATGTTGGACCGCTTCCTTGGAAAGCCCTTGCGTGGAAATGGCACGCTTGCAGGCTCCTGTTTAAGAGCCACCATATATATATATATATATATATATATATGTGTGTGTATATGCTTTCTATTTCCAGGACACCCATGGAATAAACCTTGCAGCTTCAGTTGCATAGTAGGTCCCGATGACATCTCATCAGCATCTTTCTAAGGCACTGTCATCCAAACCCATAATGACTTTGCTCAGGATTTCATTAAGTTAGGAGCAAATCTAATTAGCTTCTTGGTGTTAACCAGAAGGGCCCTGTAGCTCTTTCTCCAGACCAAAGGCTTCACTGACAAGATAAAATTAATGTCCTCACCATTCAAGGACACGTGGCATGCAGGGGACATAAATGCTGCCGGTCACTGTCCTGAAGGAATCCTTGCAGGGATCCCCAAATCCAGGGGGGATCCTGCCTCTCCCCATGCCTCCTCCAGGCGTGCACTGCCTGATTTCTCAATCTGAAGCTTTTCTGTGTGGAACAGACAGACTCTCCGGTCCATTTATGCATCCCTCAGCCATCCCGCCCGTGCGAGCAGATGGGCAACAAGTCTCCTTCCAGCTCATTCTCCAGAGGTGACAGAGGTTCAAACACCAGAAACTGGTATTTTTTTAAAGCTTGAGGGTTTCTTAGTGCAATTTTTTTTTTTTTCTCTCTCTCTCTGAGCAGCATTATATTACATAATCTCCATATAGTGGAGTTTCCTTTCTGGATACCATTCAGCTGCTCCCAGAAATGGTGCCATGGGGTGAGCCCTGCCAGGACGGCAGGCTTTGTCCTCGCGTGGACCGCTCAGCGATGTCCACATCGCCGGGGAAAAGTCACCCGTTGCTCCCTGAACGCCGTGACTTCTTGCCAGCACCTGAGATTCGATTTTTCCACGCTGGCAGGAGGCAACTCAACGGCAGCTGCGACGAGCCCTGGGCTTCTGCTCGGCGCACATCAGACGTGCAAACGCCGCCGTGGCTTTCCGTGCGGGTCTGGGTGTCACGGAGCCCCCCGGCGCGAGCCGATGTTCATGTTCCGTCGGCAGAGAGGTGCTGCTCTCCTGTCCTGGCTCTGAGAGTTGGGAGCATTGGCTCCTGCCACTGGCCCAGCCAGCGTGATGAAGCACGCGAAGCTGCAAAGCGCAACCTCATTTTACTCATGTATGTGACAAGAGCAGATCTACGCACACACCTAAATAACCTTTAGCTGGAAAACATGGTGGAAACATGAGCTATCAGTCAGCGGCTGTTCTCTAACCACTTACATCTGGCTCCTCCGAGGGAAATGCAAACACAGGTTCTCATGGTGGGTTTAGCCACGGACTCATTGATCGTCCTCCCCTCCCTCAAGCAACACATCGCTGGTGCCTCAGCGACGGTGCGACTGCGTGGTCATCCAGACCGGTTCACCAACCCTGAAGAAAACTGACCTCTCTGAGAGTGCCAGTTTTCACTTAGAAGCTGAGTCGGGTGACTGTGCAATCACGGGCAGAAGGGATGTAATTTACAGCTGGAGACTGGGCAGAAAAATGCATCCAGCCTCTTTACTAAATGGCCTTATCTGGGTTGAGTTGAGGTGATGGACAAATCTCAGACACAGAAAGAAGCAGGTAAGAGCAACAGCTACAACACTAGACATGAAAGCACTATCGAATAAACGAGATATTGAGCATTTGTACTTTCTCTTGTGATGTCACTTCACTTTATCTCCCTTGCGTTGTTCCTCCATATTGCAAAACGTGATCTTTCAGGCTTAATGCATTTCCAATCCAACAGAACAGCTTTTGCAGAGCCCCCTGAATCTCTCTGTATGAAAGAACTAACCTGACTGACTGCGTGAGCATAGTAAGCCTGAAAATATAGACTGGTGTGAGTAGACACCAAAACTTTGAAATGGTAGTCTTGTTTCAGGGAACTACACTTCCAAGAGGGAGTCATGGCAAGAGGCACGGTGGAGACAACAACATGTAAGTCCCACATTGCTTGTAGAGAGTGCTGACTCTGGGTGCAATGCACTCTCCAAACCAGAGTGGCTTATGAGCTAAAGCCTCTTCTGATGCTCTGGCAAGCTCGCGTCTGTCTAATCACTGACAATTGATTATTTTGGGACAATTGATTAAACATGGGGACTAGGTTAACAGAACAGAACAACCCAGAATTTAGTACTGCTACTAGAAGTATGTATTTGACACAGAGCTGGTAGACACTGTGGATCTTTCCAGCTTGTGCAAGATCCCCTGTAAAACTTCTGGTGCAACCAATTCCAGAGGTTTTATGAGACACTCTGGCAGATGGCTTTGCTACAGCCAAAGGGTGACCATCGCTTCGGAATCCCACGCTAGGGTCTTTGCGTAGGGTTGAGACCACAAAGGACATAGGGGACACCCTGGGGACTCTGGCAGCCTCTCACAAGAAGGAGACAAAACTGGTTCCTACTCTACGCTGGGATGGGACGGTGCTGACTGTGCACCTGGGTCTCCTGGGGAAGACGCTGATGTTGCAAGGAGCTTCTTCCCAGAGCTGGGGTGTGCTTTGCCCAGCAGTCCCCGCTGACCTCGTGGCATGACCCCGTCCGAGCTACTCACGAGCCCTCGTGACGCTCGGGAGCCCGCCGGCGTGCCGAGCTGCAGCAGTCTGCAGGTTGACATCTAGGTTTCTAGGCAAACCCCTGGAAACGCCTCTGCACCTCTCCAGGGAACACCAACCCGAGTGCAGTTACAGTGACAATACGGTCAGATTCTGGCTAGCCCACCACCATTTGATTGCTTGCAATAGCTTATTATTATTAGGTTTCTACTGATGCAGAAGGGGTTTTGCAGCTGTAGGAAATGTCTTCCTTCTGGCTGAGGCCTTGTAAGATTAATCACAGTGAAATTCTTTCAGGAGAGGGCTGAAGTGTGAGAGTGATTCCGCAGAGCTAGGCAATATTTTTAATAAAGACAGTGGTCTTTCTCTAGAAAATTCAATCATCTGGATGCTCAGATGCTCAAAACTGTAGATATTTATTAGTACTTTTAACAACTAAACCCTTTTTGGAGTTATGAAGTCTTCCTTCCATTAGCAGTAGAGAGCACTCAGCACAGTGTGATCTCATAATAATAATAAATATAAATATAGATTTAATTAAAAAGATGGCCATCATTTGCAAATACAGCAAATAATGTAAGTACGATTGTTAACCTTTTAACTGTGAAGTCCTTCTTTTGGGATCTGGTCCATAACCATAGCTGAATGAAGTCAAAATAGCTGTTCTTTGGAAACCTGCAATAGCTTCCACACTCCTATGTGGGTGTTCCTCATGGGAGCTTACAGTAGCTATATTACAATGAAATTCCTGTCTGACTATTTGTAGGAGGAGCCTTTGTTTGAGCGTGAAAACATCTGAGCGTTAGACCAAATCTTTCTTTGAGTTTTGGCCTCTAGATCACAGGTTACTTTGACATGAAATTACAGACCAGATAATGATGTTCCAGTTAGTAGGTCGAAAGTTAAGGCATTAATCTCCCGATGTTCTCCATAAATTCAAATAGCACATTGGGTAACAGAGGTGGAATTGAACAGTGCAACAAGCTGACCAGTGAGGCACCTCCGGATATACACGTGCCGTGGGGAATGTCGTGTTCCCGGGTATGAGTTAGAGCACAGCTCCTCTGATCGTTTTCCCTGAGCAGGAGAAGAGGAACCTCCTCTGCCCCGCCAACCCACGTGTACACAAACCCACCGTGTCCCACGGTGCCCACACGGCTTCACTGCCCCGAATTCTCCACTCTCTGTGCAGGGATGAGTAGCGAAAACCCCAACTGACAACCTTTCCTCTTTGTTTTTCCTATAGCCTGCGCTAAAATCCACGGGCACGTATTTGTACCTTTTCAGACAAAAGAACCACCACGTTTTCCTCAGCTGTGTCCATCCCCAGCACACCCACGGAGCCGAGCTGCGAAACAGTTAACATCTTTGCCAATTAAGCGGCCGTGATTAGACTTCAGAGCTTAGATCCCGTGTATGGGAGAAATCCACACAACTTGCCGCTGTTGTTTCAACCCTCTGGTTTGCCAGATGAAAAGACAACAGTGCTTCAACCTGAAAAGCTGCCAGGGACGGGCTCAAGGGCTGGAGGTGAAGGGATTCCAGAGGAAAGTTGCCCAAATATCTGCGGCGGAGCTGGCAGACAAAGGCCGTTTTCCCAGCAGCCGGTCCACTAACGTGTCACATTATTACGGCTTGGTTTGAGGTATGGGAGAATTTTTATGGCTTGCCACTGGGGATAGCTGAGGGCTATTGAATTAGCAGCTCTGGGCTGAGGGATTATTGAACTAGCACTGTCCCAACAGGTAATGGACCATAGCCCACAGTTTTTGCACTCAGAATACAAGTTACAACAAATTAATTTTCATTTTACATTTTTTTTTTTTTTTCCTAAATAGGAAAGATGGTATTTTGCAAATGCGCTGCTACCTCTCCATGAAGTAAACTCTGTTTAGAAAGTAAGTTCTTTACCTCGTTAGCCCAGCCACGGGCTGATCCCCAGCCAGCTCCCCCTTGCCCCCCCACCCCAGCTCAGACCTGCTTTCTCATGCGGGATGGCCCTGTGGGATCCAACCCAGGGGTGTAACTTCTCTCCATACACACATCTCTCTCTTTCTGTGCTAGATGGCAGAGGCCAGTGTGACTGTGGGTTGTTTTAGTTAAGTGTAAAGGTGAGGCCTTGTCATCTAACCGGCAATTCAAAACTGTTGCAAACCAGAAGTAAACAAATCAGCTGTTTATACTAGAAAAAAATAATTACTTTTTAAATTACCCAGTGGTATAAGCATATAGGAATAAATTCCTAAGCATCCTGACTGTGTCCCAAAGGATAATATTACACTGATATTTTATTATTATAATTATTATCGTTTATTAATCTTGGAAACCCTTTCAGATTGAGAGCTGCAAATCTGCCCCAGTGTCTGTCGCTGCCCCTTCCTCTGGGATGCTTGCAGCTCCCTGGTTAACTGGTCTCTGTGGCCCAAACTCCCCGGCCCAAGGGCGAAAGACTTTTTCCATCAGTGACGATGCCCTTGGCTGGGATGTCTCCCCAGCCCAGGCGCTGCGGCTCCGGGATGCTCGGGGGCACGGGGGGGGGGGGGGGGGGGGGGGGGGGGGCTGTGGGGCTGGGGTGGGGGAGACGGGCGCCGGGCAGGCACTGGAGAAGCTTTTGTGCGGCCCAGGAGGGGTGCTGGGCGAGCGGCTGGGTGGGTGCCCGGCATCCCCGGGGTGGGGGGTACGGCTGGGGTGGGTGGGATGCAGGCTGGAGCATCCCCGGCTCCTCACCGTGCCCCTCCCCATGAGTTCGGTAAAAGCCGCCGTGTTTTCCCCCCGCCGTTGCCCCCCACCACCTCCCTCCAAACGCCAGGGCAAACATCTGTGTGTGCCATAGGTGTGTAACATATACGCACACGTGCCCCAGAGAGCCCCCCCGGCTTGCACGTTGGTTTATAAGCTGTGCGTCCGGGCCCGTGTCGCCTCTGCACACCACGGAGGGCGTGAGCTGGGGTTTAGGGGAGTAAAGTTGGACGGAGCAGGGTCTGCGTTTGGTGCAAACGAGCAAACTGAGGGTAGATGTAGCATCTAGAAGAGCAGGTGGCATGGAAGAACAATAAAATTTTAACGGACGTATATTGGAGGATAGAAAAGTCGCACATACAAGAAAACTATTTGAGGGCAAAGCAGAGCACAATAGAGCTTATCCATCAGCAATGCCGGTTTGAAAAGGAGTTTAAAAATCAAAATTGAAAAAAAAAGAAAGAAAATGCACACAAAAATCTTGCTGAAACAACTTCGATGGATTAATCTAGAACAACAAAAGCCAGGAAACAGGGAGTCAAGATTAACTGTTTTTGTTTTGGCTAAAGATTTCAGTAGTCTACAAACAGTGGTCAATCTCACATACCATATGCTTCATGCTGCAATAATTAGAGACACACAACAAGGATGGAATTTCAGCCTCTTACTGAATGAAAAAAAAAAAGAAAAAGAATAATTACTTCTTGGCCAGTTATGCTTTTCATGCTGTACTATGGCTTTTAAAAATATTTCCATTGTGCCAGTGTGAACACTCATGAAATATGATTTATGGTTCATTTGGAAAAAGTGTAAAATATTAACTTGTGTAACCTCCTGGCTGTGTTAAAGTTTTGATGAGCTTTTTAGGGGCTTGTGTTGCTTTAAACCATTTTGCACATCATCTTTTTAAAACATGCTGTGTAGAGTAATTTATTCCAGCTGCTAGTGAGGGTTTGGATTGCTGTATACCAACAGCTCTTAAATGCTTCAGAAATCTTCATTCGGTGTCACGACGTGCACGGGAGATAAGTAGCAGCTGTATTGCAGCCTAGTGAACAGCCGGACAGCAGCACGCTATAAAAAAAAAAAAAAAAAAAAAAAAATCATTGCTAAATGTAAGCTTAAGCAAAATTATTTGTATTTTTATTTGTTTCAGCCTGAAAAATAATGACGGGTTTGCTGAGGGGATGTTTGTGTTGATGCTAGTTTTCGCCAGGATCTTTACAGACTTAAGTGGTAATTTGTGACCTGGCTGCTCGTGGGCTGCGTGTGGGCTGGTTATCGGCAGCACAGGGAAGTGTGTCGGGATTGCTTCTCTAAAAATGCACTTTAGTGGTGGAGACAGGGTGTAGGCGTGGCCACGGTGGTCCTGCTCCCCCCAGTCTGGGGCAGAGCAAAGCAAAGACTCACAGAGAGCTCTCTGCCCGGTGCTGCAGCTCTTTACATCTCTTTTGAAAGCTCTTAGGAGTTGCAAGGTTTTTCATTTTATGTTAGAAGAACATGTCCCACTCCATCCTCCCGTGGTCTTGTTTGTCAGGATGGAGGAGCAGCTCTGGGAGAAAGTGATGGAACGGGAGCAGCAATTGGCAATAATGATGTGTATCTGAGGAGAGAAAGAAACCAGCAATTAAAATTAAAAAAAAAAAAAAAAAAAAAAAAAAAAAGTGCTGTGATTCACACTCTATGCAAACAAACTAACCTTCTGTTTGTATTCATTTACACCCCATTTTAATTTTTCACAGTACTGCTGAAACTGGCAGAAGTTGCTAGAAGAATTTATGTTTGCTTTCCAAATACGACATAAGGTATTCAAAGCGAATGTTGATTTTTCAGACAAATTGTGCTGTTAGGCTGTATCCCATCATCCAGCAGACCAACATACCGCAAAGGCCAAAGGCGGGCTTCCTGCTGGTCGCGTCAAGTGGAACCTGGGACTCGTCTTGAGCTGGTGTCAGTCTGCTGTGCTGGCTTGCCAGCTGAAAAAATATAGCAGATAGATGCTATTTGATCACTGCTAAATACCAGCCTGAGAATTTGCATCAGCCGGGATCAAGCATTAGCAAGTTCCCACGCAGGGCTCAGCCTGCTTACCTGTCCACAGCATCCGCAGCAATGATGGAGGTGGAAACCCCCCCCCAAAATGTCAGTGGGTGACCAGCACCTTACAGGACATTTTAAATGAAGAACTGGGGGCAATCTGTACGCTAGAAGTAAATGGGAAAGTATTACGGTGCATAGGACTTGACTTAGCACATTCTCATTTGGCTAACTAAAAGGTCATTCTTTTGGTTCATGTTTATTTCATTCAGTTGTTGCTTTGTTGTCATGTGGTCATTTGTCTTGTGGCAGCTTATGTGGATCGCTGCGCAGTATTGTTGCTACCTTCATAATTCCCTGAGTTCAGACAAGAAGCCAAGTAAAGGCATATTATTTTTCTTTTTGCTTTGTACCGAGAAATACAAATACTTCTTTCAGTTTGTTTTGTTGTTTTTTGTTTTTTTGTTTTTTTTTTTTCCTGACACGCTTAGGACTTTGATTCACGGGTGGGGGCACCTTCCTTTTAAATAACTTAAGTGGCTCCCACTCGGTTGCTGGAGGTTTTTTGAGCAGTGGCAGAGAGCAGCAGCGGAGCTGCTTTAGTTTTCAGACTAAAGCGTTAATTATTTTAGGATAGGCTGTAATTTACATGGTTTCAGCAGCTGCAGGTGACAGCCCCACAGCAGGAGCAGAGTCTTGGAGATGCTGGGGAGAGAAGTGACAACACAGAAGCATGGACTGTAAGAGCAAAAACAGGGGAGTCTGTCCCCTCTCCCCATCCACCCAGGGCGGGAGGGGAGAGCCCGACAAAGAGAGACAGCTCCACAGCTTAATCTAGAAGTCTTTAACTTAAAATTGTTTGTTGATCTTCTGTGTCCTTTTTTTTTTGCTTCTCAGCAGAACCCAAATGTAAACACTCACGCTGAATGTTTTGAAAGCCTGGCTATTTATTTTATGTGTGACAATGGTGGGAGAAGGACTGCTACCAGAAGCAGCATGTGTGGGTCCAGAGCCTGGTGGGTGTACTGTGAGACTACAGCCTCGTGAAGACAAAACCCTAGCAAAAAAAAACCATAAATGCTATCAGATTTTTGCTAACAGATGTGTGTGCTGTCAGCGATCGTGAAGAAAATCTTGAAAATAGGAATGGAGGATAGATAGCCAGCTGCATGGAAAGGTTTGTCTAGGTTTGCCAACATTTATTTGAACAGTCCGATTACCCTGGTGTTGTCTTCTGTGGAAGTATGACTGCCTGCTCCAGCTGAGGCAGGGCTGAGGGCCAAAAGCTCACCCCCCTCCCACTGATACGGTCCTGCCTTGGGATGCAGAAGGTGCCCTTGTGCAGGGGGATGAAGCCGTCCCATGACATCTTCTGGCTCCGCTTCCTCCGGGGCTGCAGACCACTCAAGTGGTGGGATCGGGTCTTCTGCTGTGGCCACCAGCAGCCCCTTGTCATTGCCCTGCTCCAAGCAGCCTCTTCTGACTCCTCTGCCAGGGGAAACGTGGTTTTGGGCAACAGAAGAAGCTGCGGGCATCACTGCAGAGGAGACAGCGGCGGTTGGAACAGTAAAACCCCTGTGTGCATGAAATAAGAGATGTAGGGCTTGCAGGAGTAGTTCAGAGCGTCCTGGGACGGGCAGCAACCCCAACCCGGGTATCTTCGTGGCATTGCAGCAGGACTGGAAGAGTGGCTCTGCTTAAAAGCATGCTGAGGAGTCCTCAGCCCCGGGGGATACAAGAGTGAACGGTGGAGCCCCGATACGTCAGTGATGAAACCTGCCACTCGGGGAGGGTCACCAGCATCGTCCCCTTTTCCTTCGGGAGACCCGGGGCTGCTCACTGCCATGTTCTCCTTTGCCCGTGCCAGCGCATTAAACTGTGCAGTTTTCTCCCAGCACGGACCAGATCTGGAAAGCCAATCTGCCAAAATTCCCTTTTCCAGTCATTTTGCTGCTGTGCAAGTTAGAATTTTGTCCTCCTAAGGCCACTCGTGAGTGAAAGGGTTAAAAATTCAGTGTTGTATACATTTTTGAAAGACTTATTGAAGGCTTGTTTTTAATCTAAAACCTCTGAAGAAAATGCTGGTGTTAGTCCTGCCTGCCGTTGCTGAAGGACGTGGGGGTCGAGGTGGGAGGAACATCAGAGACCTGCCCAGGAGACTCACACACACCCACTGCAGAGACCGTGGGGTCTTCTGAGAAAAATCAGGTATTATTATTAGCTTTTTTTCCCTCATATTTCTCTCTCATTTTTTCTCCAAATAACTCATTAGTCACTAGGGTTTAACATGTGCTAGGAAAAAAGGGTGAGATTAAAACAGCAACTGGGAGTCTTCCTTTGAACTAACCAACTTCTATTAACCATCTCCGGGGACCTTCTGCAGGTTCAGCCTTGTCCCTTTGTTTCTGAGATGACTGCCAGGTACACAGTTGGTGAGCAGAGTTTCTAAACATGATGAAAAAGCTGATCATCTTTCTAAGACTTTTTAATTTTTTTTTTTCCTTCCCAGGTAGCGCTTCCACAGTGTAAAACTGAAATGTTGCTTTATAGGGTTGCATTCTTTTACTGATTATCAAGCTTACAGTCCAGGTTCCAGTAAACACATCTTTTGGTTTTAGCTTATACACCTGAAAAAGCAAGTGACCACCACAGCTTCAGAAGCAGTTTGTGCTTGCACACCCATCTCTGCCAAACAGATTTTTACTTCTAAGGCTTAACGAGCAAAGCGGGGTCCAAAACATGTAAATTTTTACATGCATATGTTGCCTGCTGCCTTACCCGAAAAGGAAGCAGATGCTCACCCGTCTTTGCTGCAGCAGAAGCTCAGGGATCTTTGACTTAAAGTTCCCTTATTTATGGCAAAACTTTCCCACCATGAAGTCTGGCAGGGGTTGTCCAAGAGCTGTGTGTCCCTCCTGTGCAAGCAGCCTGTGCTGCACCTTGCAGAGAGCTAGGTAGGACAGGCTTATGCATCAGGTGGTGAGACTTTAGCAGGAATTAGCAAGATTTCTTAGTAACAGAGACTTGTGTTTGTCTGTTTGTGCATTTACACGTGCCTTGATAAAAGAGCTTGCATGGGGAAAAACGATCTGGACAAGTGGAGTCATCACATCCAGCCAGGTTATAAACTTATTTCTGTTTTACTGCTGTTACAGCTAAATTAGATGCGATACACAAATTGGGAATACTAGATATCTGACTATTATTTTACAGTATTGGTTGGTTCTTAATATGACACAACTCAATTAATTTTAATACAACACTTTATTAAGCACTCAGATGCGGCTGGTTTCCCAGAAGAAAGCCACCTAGTACAGATGCGAAGAGTTAAATCAATCTTGAACATACTATTTAATTACTTGCTTTGTCATATGTTGCGTGGTTTTATGGCCTAATAAACCCAACGGTCTGTGACCCAGGATGCTCTGATGGTTTTTTGCAGTTTTCTGAAAAACTTCCTGCTCTTCCAGGCCCCTCTGTTTCATTTCTTAGTGTTTTATTGCCAGGCCCAGCTGATTTAATAAGGAATTGGGAAATTAACTGGTTTGCATCTTTCTGTGTCATTTCAGAGCCTGAAGTGTATTACTATGAAGTGTAACGCTGGCGAAAGCCTTGAAGCTGATGCTCTGAGCTGTCCACCTTCCTCTGGGAGTGAAGGTTATGGGAGGATGAGTGTGGTTCCTTGTGGGCTTTCTGCAGACCAAGCTGATCTTGGTCTCATACAAGCGCAGTACTAGAAAAGACTTAATTAAAAAAAAAAAAAAAAAAATTCCAATAATTTTTCTACGTATGAGGAAGGGGAAGGATCCTCAGGCAGCTTGAACATGAGATAAAGGAGGAAAATCACAACCACAAGAGCCGAAATTATTGGGACACAGTGCTTTCTAGTGCCTGAGATACTTGTTCCTTCACCAGCATGATTCCTGCTTGGGAGACATGCTTTTCTTTGACATTTGTTTGCACAATAATCACCAAGACAGGGTCAGGATTACTCTGTGTGTCTGTGCCTTGCTGTCTTCAGTAGTTTTGCTTTCCCCTGGTGTGAATGAGGCAGGTAAGTTTCTCTGATGCTGTTACATCTACAGAGGGTTTTTTGGTGGTACAAACTATTTTCTTCAGCTGGGGCATTAGTTTTTTTCGTTGGAATCTACAGTGAGTTGTCTTTAGAGAAATTTTATCCTCAGAGGAGGTCTGAATGAAAATTTTCCATCAAAACAGTTTTCTCCAGGGGAAATACTTATTTTTCAACAAAGTTTGGAAAAAAACACCAACGACATAACACTCAAAATATTTTGATCTGGCAGATGCAACTAGATGCATCATATTTCGTTTTTTTTTTCAGTGGAGCCAGCTGCCCTGATGTACCAAATCAAGGACTTCCAAATTTCTTGCAGGGGGAAGCTGCAGCCCGTTATGGGTGATGGAGAGGTGTTGGGGAGTCAGGCTCAGAGAGAGCAGGATGGAGAGACATGGGACTGTACTTCTGGTGGCTCGTGATGGCACCATTTCAAAACCAACCCCTCTGGTTTTGGATGGGGATATTTTGTTTTTCACCACAAAGAACAGCTGATCACCGAAAAGCACACTACTTTTCAAATGATTCTTTTGCCTCGGATCCATTCTTACAAATACTGCTGAGGAAATCTGACTTGCAGAAGGTGTGCATTTGAACTGCAGCAATGCCTGCTCCGTTAACCAGTTTTGTTTAGTTTTTCTAAATGTTGGTCTGCAAGATTGGACTGGGTTGAGTGAGTGGTGGAGTTTTTTGGTGGCAGGGGAGGGGGCTATCGGGGCGGCCCCCTGTGAGAAGCTTCTCGAAGCTCCCCCAGCTCCACGTCAGCTCCACTTCTGTTTGGGAAATTGAGCCCATCGGCTGCGCCTCTGCGATAACGTATTTAAGAAGGGACGTGGTGACGGGCAGTGGGACTGGTGAGGAGGAGTTGCTGCAGCTGCATGAACACCAAGGTCAGTGGAGGAACGGAGGAAGAAAGGAGGGGGGAAAGTGTTCTCAAGAGGTGGCAATGCTTCTCACTGTCCTACTCTGTTACGTGTTGTTAGTGTCTGTAATAAATGTATGTTCTTTTTTTCCTTCCCCTAACAAGTCTGCCTTTTGCTCGTGATCATAAAGGGGGATTTTTCCCCCTCCCAGTCCTATCTCGAACCCCAAGCCTGGCTCTCTGTCCCTTCTCGTTGCCAGAGGGGAAGGGAGAGAGAGCTGCTGCGTTGTGGTTGGCTGCCAACCAGGCCCAAACCACGACAAAGATGAAGACTGACTTCTGCATTAAGTAAAAATGTTCTTTTATGGTATACTTTTTATAATGTCTATAATCATAATCTCACCCTACATTTGAAAAAACACTTTCCAGGAATATCGCCCAGCTCTCGGTGGTAGTTTAAAGAACCTTGAAAAATGTTGTCTGAACCTTAGATGATTCTAATTTTAGGATTAATCAGATATGAAATTTCTGTCTGGAACAGCTCACAGACTTCCATCTTCAACTATGTTTTTAAATATGCAAGGCCTTCTTCCTAAGTCAAGAATGTACAAAACATCATTAGTTGCACAAAAAAGCGAGATAAAAAGTGATGCAGGATCCTTGTTGTGCCGCAGGAAAACCCAGGTGACAAGGCTGTGTAGTGGTGATGTCTCCGGTGGTGTCTGCTGGTGTCAGGAACAAAGTGCACCTCAGTTTCAGCAGGGTCAGACACAGCCCAGGCTGTTCTGTTCTCACTGACCGTGCAGCCAGTAAATGTGAAGGTGATAAGGGAAAGCAACAGCTAAACCCCACATCTTTCTGTATTGCTAAGAGGATGTGAAAATATTTGTGAATTTATCTCCTTGGTTTAAGTTCTCGTGCTGGAGACTCGAGCCCTATCTGTCTATTTTGCATTAATATATATACATAATTGGGGAATGATGAGGCTTGCGACCTTGTACATACCCAGAAAGTGCATGAAGATCTCTGTATTGAAGCTGAAAGTTAAACTCCAAGTTTACAATACCTGCTAAACCTGGAGCCACGCTGCTCTGCCTGCCGGGACAGCAGAGGATTTTCAGCATGGGAGACTGCAGGACCAGTAACCCACAGCACCGAGACAGACGTGAAACGGGGAGTGATGCTTTGTGGCTGGAAAAACGTTGTCTGTCCTGTTGTTGAAACAACTGCAGGCACACAGTCCCAATAGTAGACTGGACCCTTGGGAAAAAAAAAAAAAAAAAAAAAAAGAAAAAACAGGGCACGGAATTCAATGAAAAATTATGTTTTACTCTAAGATAGATCATGCCAAACTGACTTGACAGCCTTCCCTGATAGAAATGTTCATGTTTTAGGTAAAATATATGCAGTTGGTCTAATATGTTCTGGCTTAAATAAAATATTTTCTATCATAATGCACTGAAAATCACATGTAATATATATACAACAAATCAGTCAATACAAAGATTAGTAGAAAAAGCTGTAAAATGGGAAGGGAATAGGATAAAGAAGAGATGACAATGCTTTGTGCTGAAGGCACTACTGAGTTGAAGATTTGCCAGTGGAAAAGCTGCACGGACATTAGTTTTGGAAGCAGTGTTATTTAATACTTTCATTAATGATTTGTTTAGCACAAAAAAAAAAAAAAAAAAAAGGAGAATGAAATATTGAAATTTGGTGATAGTGATGCAGTAAAATTAGAAGCTGTTGTGCTTTTGGACAGCATCACTGTAAATATCATGCAAGTGAAGTGAATGGGTTTGAAGACTGGAGCAAGAGGTCCGGGAAAATGTTCTAAACAAACCTGGTTGTCCACAATAAAAGGATAAAAGTGGCACATGAGGATAGATGCATGGAAAGGTTCAGAGTGCAATGACAATTAGTTCTGTGAGGCAGAGTGGTAGCCTTGTGAAAGAAATGGCTTGCGTGGCTGAGCATGGTGCAAGGGGATCATGCCCTATAAATTCATCTGTATCGATGTCCAGAAGGAAAAAGAGCTGTTTAAGTGAATGGGCATTGTTGGAAAAAAAAAAAAGGGCTTGAATTAGCTGTGATAAATTTCATCTGGAAATGGTGAGAAGGTGAAAAACCCAATTATATCTTCTTTTGGGTCAGCTTGAACTGTAAACATGCAGAAAAAGCTTTTCTAGTGACCTTGGATATTAAAAAATAAACCAGGGCTCAGCTGTTCATGCAGCATGTTGTATTCTTATTGCTCTTATGGTTCCCTATAGTAGTTCAAATAACTGCAGAAGTGGGGTCTGGTGTCTCTGTTTCAAGCTGTATGTGCCTTATGGAAACAAATACATTAATTTTTATGATTGGCCTAGGTCACTATATTTTGTAAAAGCTGTGAAACATACCTTGGCTAAAGCAAAGAAAGAAAAGTCTCTCTGAGAAGCTCATGCGTGTTTGGGGTTGGGCTGCCTGAAGGGCTTTGGCAGTGGGGCAGTTTTTCAGCTGGACCTGCGTGGGAGCAGAAGGTTGGACCATATGACCTCCACGGATCCCTTCCAACCTAAATTATTCTATAATTTTAAATACTGGATTTTTTTTTTTTTTTTTGGCAACTGGGAACTGTGCTTTTTTCCTATGCTGGTGCCTTTCTCACCCCGAGTACAGATATACACTGGCTTGAACACAAATAGCTGTATATGCCAAACCAGGTGGTGTGAGAATACAAGTGCTGCAACTTTTTAAAAAATAAGAAATTATTCTCATCCTAAATAATTGTGTTTGTACCAATGCATTGTGCAAAGACATGTTCCTCATGCTCTCTGAGGGCTCTTTGCAAATTCCAGCCTGAAGCTGCTCCTTGTTTTGTTCTGGTCTGCATCGAACTCGCTGACACCACGAAGATGCTCCCCAGTGTTATTACTGAGTGAGCATTATTAGCAAAGATTGAGAGAAAACTAAAAGGTAATTTTAGTAGTGACTAGGGCCAAATCTGTGCAATTATTACGATCAGTAAGTAGGTGTTTCTAAAGAAAAAGATTTGTTACTCAAGCCCCTATGAATCTACTGATAGTACTTCAGATTTTCTGGTGTTTACTTTTGGTCAGTTGGTTCAAGAGAACTCCAAAGCCAGCTCAGTCAATGTTAAGTGATTTATCTCGAGTCCTCTGGGAATGATTTATAGAACGCTACACATACTTACTTTTCAGTGCCCCCACTGTAGCATATTGGAATTGTATTTCATGACACAAGGACATAAGTAGATATGTGGTAGAAATCGGGTGGTATTTGATAAGACGACTATGCTCTGCACGGGTAAAATAGAATTTCGGCCATGTTGCTTTTGCAGCTTTTTTTTTTTGCTACCTGGCAGGCAGTACTGAGCTGTGAAACCAAGGAGGTGTGCTCAGAGGCTACGCGTTACATACAGGCTCACAAATAGATTGAGAGGCAAAGAAGTTGTTTATATGCTAGCTACATTTATGCATTTTAAACTGTCCTTCAAAACATGCTTCAACTTGGGAGATTTTTATGACAATTTACCCCCATCTGAGTGACTGGAAACGTGCCACCTGACCACAGCTAAACTACCGAGACTGTTGTAAAATTCAGCTCAATTAAAGAGGCTAAATTTCAGCTGGCGAGCCACATCTTTTCTCCGGTGTGGAAGTCAAACGCCCTTTCGCTCTAAGATCAAGCGATTATGGTTAATGCTGGCAGAGAGACGGGTGCACGAGGAGATACGGGAGGTGGGCGCAGGACCAGTTTCCAGCTGTCCCAGTGCGTTTGGTGCTGCCAGACCCCGCGGCAGCAGCCCCGCTCCCCTGGGCAGGGGCACCCCGGGGCCCCGGCCGGGCTCTGTGGGGGACACGGGGTGCAGGGTGGGTTCGGTTACCTGATTTTGGCCAGGCCGACCGTGCCCGGCCGCAGGACGAAGGGCTCGGCGCTGCCCTGAGGGCTCGCCGGGAGGCGGCTGGATGCCGGCAGCGGTTGCGATGGCAAAGGGTGCAACGCCCCGCGCGACCTGGGAGGCGGCGAAAAAAAAACAAAACAACCCCGCTGGAAAGGGAGAGATGAGGGAGTGCAGCTGCAGAGGTGGGGGGAAGCTACCTGCCCCACGGCTTCCCTGGAAGTGCCTGCACGCACAGCACCGCGGGCAGAGCACGGCACATCCCCGTGCACATCCCTCTGCACATCCCCGTGCACATCCCCGTGCACATCCCCCTGCACATCCCCGTGCACATCCCCGTGCACATCCCTCTGCACATCCCCGTGCACATCCCTCTGCACATCCCCGTGCACATCCCTCTGCACATCCCCGTGCACATCCCCGTGCACATCCCCGTGCACATCCCTCTGCACATCCCCGTGCACATCCCTCTGCACATCCCCGTGCACATCCCCGTGCACATCCCCGTGCACATCCCTCTGCACATCCCTCTGCACATCCCCGTGCACATCCCTCTGCACATCCCCGTGCACATCCCCGTGCACATCCCCGTGCACATCCCCGTGCACATCCCTCTGCACATCCCCGTGCACATCCCCGTGCACATCCCTCTGCACATCCCTCTGCACATCCCCGTGCACATCCCTCTGCACATCCCCGTGCACATCCCCGTGCACATCCCCGTGCACATCCCTCTGCACATCCCCGTGCACATCCCCGTGCACATCCCCGTGCACATCCCTCTGCACATCCCCGTGCACATCCCTCTGCACATCCCCGTGCACATCCCCGTGCACATCCCCGTGCACATCCCTCTGCACATCCCCGTGCACATCCCCGTGCACATCCCCGTGCACATCCCTCTGCACATCCCCGTGCACATCCCCGTGCACATCCCTCTGCACATCCCCGTGCACATCCCCCTGCACATCCCCCTGCACATCCCCGTGCACATCCCTCTGCACATCCCCGTGCACATCCCCGTGCACATCCCCGTGCACATCCCCCTGCACATCCCCCTGCACATCCCCGTGCACATCCCCGTGCACATCCCCCTGCACATCCCCGTGCACATCCCCGTGCACATCCCCGTGCACATCCCTGTGCACATCCCTCTGCACATCCCCGTGCACATCCCCGTGCACATCCCTGTGCAGATCCCCGTGCACATCTCCGTGCACATCACATCCCCCTGCACATCCCCGTACACATCACATCCCCCTGCACATCCCCGTGCTGGCATGCACCAGCCTGTTTTTAGTGACTGCTGTCCCTCCGGTCTGCCCTGCCCCATTGTAGGGGTCCGGGCCCGGGCTGAGTGTGTGCATGTACACTAGCACCTACCCAAATCCAGGTGGCACTGTGGTGGGTCTGTGGGTACCAACAATAGATCCGACAGCAGTTAATCCCACGTGCGCAGGGTGAGGTGGTTTTTTTTTTTTTTTTTTAAGTGAAATCACTGCATTTCTATGTCTGCTAAACCACATAAGGTAGAGGTGCAGCTTCAGTTTTGAGTGTGCTGCAGCGAGGGTGGTGGCGATAGGGACTGTGAGCTGCTGTGCCTTACGCTGTGGCAAATGCACAGGGAGCAAATCTACAAGGTGTGATGCTGTTGGAACTTGGTGCTACTGAATATCCAAAGCCATGACTCAGACCAAGTTAAGTCTCCAACCGAAGCCACAGTGACAGATAGCAATTGTGGACTTCGCTAGTTAACAGGCTGTGAACAAACTTCTAAGGATAGAGTTTAGCCAAGATCAACTAAGAAGTGATGAAACATGTCCATTTCTCCTCTGAATGACAGGTTCACAATCAAAAGTGCATTAATTCATAGCTCCTAAGGGAGGTATTTTTTCTGCCGAAAATGAGTCCTTACGTGAAAAAAGATTAACTGACTACAGGTGTCTCATTACTTATCAACATCAGCATTCACTCCCACCTTTATTTTTTGCTTTAGGGCTCTTTGAATCTATTAACACATCAGTGCTAATGTGGACCATGTCTTGAGCAGTCGCTATTGCAAGTTGTAGAAAGAGTCACTCTTTAGCCCAAGAATCTAAGAAATTTAACAATCTATTCCCAATATATCCACAAAGTAATTGCAACAAGCTCTATTCCCATCACCTTTTAAACTGAAAATGCAGCAGCACAGGACATGATGTTCTTAGTGGGGAGAAGTTATGCTTAAAAATGATATCTTTCTATAATGTCAGGTTTCTTATCTGTGATTATGTCATTGTGAGTTTTGTGTTTAACCACCGATTTCTTGATGACTAATTGATCTTAATCAGAACACAATCTATATATTAAAAATGTCTACTTGCTACTGGGGAGCAATACGAACAAAACTTTGCCCTGCTTCTCTGTAGAACTGACAGATATGTCTGAACAGCAGTTAAACTGTTGATTTTAAGCAGCTAAAAGGGATAGAGTGTTTGTTTAGCAATCTGCTTAAGTTGAGAGCCATGGTCACAGGCAGACAAAATAAATTCTTGAATTTCAAGTCTAACCACTACTGCATCCACCTGTTTATGGCTTATGTCTGCCTCAGCTTTCAGCAATTAATGAACTTCTTCACTGCCTCGTTCAATTGGATGTGACATCAGGGAAGAATGCAGTTTTATGAGGCCAGATCAGTTCTCATCTTCCCTCTCCTCACAGACTGCTGGTCAGCTAGCAGGCGGGCCCCAGTCCTCTGTCTGCTGCCTGCCTTCAGAACGGTGATGTGGCAGTGTGCTCACCACTTTGGAAAACGCGGCACCTCAAGAGGCTTAGCTTATTTCACACACACAAAAAGACTTTTGCATAGCAATTCAGAAAAATTGCCGGCTTTAGACGCCTGATTTGGGAAAAAAAATGCCCTGCCTGAAATTGCCTTAATGCATTTTTCAGTGAGCAGCACTGAGAGGGGACTGGGGCATCAATCTGATGCAGCTATTCTACTTTATTTCCATACACTGCTGTATCCCCAGAGATGTCCTTACTCTGTGCTGCCCGCTGCTCAGTGAGGATACTGCCACGTGGGTGGGTGGCTATTACAGAAGTTCATGCCTTGGATTCTGGCAAACAAGCAGTTCCAAAAGTTGCTTACAGTGTTCTCCTGCCTGTCATTGTTTAGGGGGTGGCTGATCCCCCTTTCAGATCACCCAGCACTGCCGCACAAGGGGAGCTGCAGGGGGAAGCTCTGGTCCGGAGCATCCCTCCCCTGTTCACCCGAGGATAACCCGTGCTGTCTTTGCAATCCCTGAGACCTCAGCGCTGGGGGCCCTTTTTGGTCATAGACCTCCCCCCCCTACACACACACCCCTTGCTGGGAAATAATGCATCACAGAGCCGGCCGCCCGCTGCCGTGCAAAGCGCGATGCACACGTGGGAGCCGTTGCATCACTGGGGGCTGTCCAGAGGCGTCTCTCACAGTCCAAAGGAGGGGAAACACAACCACGTCAAAACTTTGTGCTTTGTGTCCAGCCCGTACGGGGATGGGCATTTCATTCAATAGTGAAACAGGGCTAAAGAGTCTCTCCCCTCTTCATCTTTCTCCTTTTCATTGTTCCCACCCCACGCCAATGGATCAGTTTTGCTGGCACAGTGGTTTGTGGGCTGCAGGTTGGAAACGGTCAAGCAATTAACTCTGTTCACTGGTAAAATTTTATCCCAAATCAGCTTCTTGCATGGCCAAACACATGGCTGAATAAAGAGGCAGCAGTCCCATAAGAGAAGTCTCAGAACTCCACTCTTGCATTGTCCTCATCAAAGTATCCCCAGAAAGCACAAAACGGGGGAGAACCAGATCCTCTGTGTTGTGTCCAAGCCACCAACAACGGGATGCGCAGCCCAGCAGCAGTGTGCAGACAGATGGGAAGGCATTTTATGCTGATAAAAGTTTATTAAAACTCCTGCTGAGCTTTTCCCCTGACTGTAAGCCAGCCAGTTTAAAAATAGGTGAAAAAGGAAGCTGAAAGTCTGGAGAATTGTGAGGCTTCCAAAGGATGCTGGGAACACGGGATGCTTACTTGAGCTATCAATAACAAACACTCTCAGGCAGGATAGAAGCTGGTAATGATTTTCCTAAGGAAATAACTAAAAAGAGGGGTATGCAAAAGCTTCTCTTATTTAAGGAAATGAAACGGCAGCTGTTAAAAATTGAATATGTACCAGCCTTTACTAGAGCTGATTCAAAGGACCCTCACAGGAATGCAGCCCTGCTGTGCTACCTTTGCTGCAGCAGCAGAAGAGGTTTTTCTCCTGGCAGGGTTTCATATTCGTGGCCTTGTACCTGCAGCTTGTTCCTGGTCCGGTCCCAAGTGGGAGTGAGAGGGAGAGCTGAACATGAAGAGCAGCGGGGAAAAACGGGGGGAAAAGGGAGGGGAAAAACAGTGCGGGGAGCACACAGCTGTACGGGCTTGCTACTCCGTGAGCCCAGCTATGTCTTTTTACTTGTACAATGCAAGATTCAAAATAACACCTTACTTTTAATAAACCTCAAGCCTTTCCCAGGCGTCTGTGGAGTGCCAGAAGCTCTGTCATCGCCCAAATTTTCTTCTCACCTCCTCCAAGGGTCGCCTGACTCTGACGGAGATTCCTTGCCGAGCCCGGGGGGTTTGTGCCGTGGAGGCTTGATCTGAGAAGCTGTTATTGTGCATACCGGGCTGGTCCCCCCCCCCCCATGCTGTCTGACAGCAGATACCAGCCCTGGGGGGCCGTGACCAGCTCATCACATGCCGGGTCTGTGCAAACTGGTCCCCAGCTCCTGCCCCATGGACGGGTGCTGTTCCACAACACAGCCTCTGTCCTGGTGTCCCACTAACCATCTCCCAGCCCACCCACCCCCTCACTCCCTAATTCCAAGGCTGCTAACATTTTTCTTCCCTGCTTTGGAGTAGGGAGGCTCCAGCCCTCCCCCCCAGCACAGCGCACGCCGCAGGCGTCGTGCATGGCCCCGCACAAGCGTGATCTGCCCCTTCCCCAAAACCACCGTGCAAGGGACGACCCCAGGGCTGTCTGGCTTTAATGTGGGTGACACATGCTTAGCAAAATTCTTCCCTCTAAAAAAAGCCTTTACAATTTTCCTCTGCATTCATCAATTACACTATTTTTTTTTGTTGTTTTTTAAATGTATTTTTTTGACTGGGCCGGCATGGCTGTACATTTCAACTATTTTTTTTTTTTTTTTTTTTTTTTTTTCCAGACGCTGAGCTGCATGAGGCATGACTCGGTGCAGCTGAAACTCTTACTACGTGCAAAATGCCTGAGAGCTGTTAGAGACACACACGCTCGCAGCCCATTTACAGAGGGGGTTATGTTGCTTGTTAGCTGGTGTGCAGCTGAAGCAAGAGCAAGGATCCGAAGGAACATGTACAGCTGCAGCAAGTAAAACCGTGCTCAAAAAAATCACCTGTCTCTTCCAGGACCTCTCATTCACCAGCAGCAAGGAGCGAAGTGTATACGCTTTATATTCATAACTATAAAACTCTCTTTCTTGCTGCAAGAGGTCCTTCAGCCAAAAAGGATTAGGTGTCCTTCCGTTACAGCAGCACCCAGAGATGCAAATCCCACCAGGCCCTCTTTGTGGGGGTGCTGCCACGACCCCCGTGAAGGCGCCTGTCAAGGCATGGAAAATAAACCCATTCCCCAAGCCCTGTCCTGCAGCGTTTCGGTGACCGGTATAGAAATGGTGCTAGCATCCCCCAAACTGCATTTTGACATTGGAAAACTACTGACAGCAGAATAAGGGAAAAACCCTCAAATATAAATTTGAGAGGTAGTTTTAATAACCTGAAAATAGCCTGGGCTGGCAGGGTGTCAGACAAGGGAGGCAAGGGTCTGGACATGAGAGGACACTTTATTTTTTTATAAAGCAGTGGTATTAGCTGAAGTGGAGCGTCAATCAGTCCTTGCATTTTTTATTCCCATTCTCAGCCTGGGATTTTATGCTCAGTTATGCAGTTTGTCTGGAAGCACGTCTCAAAAACCCTTCTCCACCCCTGGGTGTCTTAGGAGCCCCTCTGGGGTCACGATGCTGCTTTCAGCTGCTGGTTGTCTGTGAAGATTGTGATGGAAATCACCCTAAAACTAAGAGCAAAACGATTTTAAGATGGACTTGGGAATGGTCATTCTTCCTTCGCTCACCTCCTTTTGCAAGGAACCCACAGATTTGCAGCTGTGTACCGCTGTAATATTTTGCAGACTGTGGGCCAGAGGAATTGCAGGGCATGCCGCCGCTTCTCTGCAGCTTTGCACTCCCAACGCAGTGTGGCAGCTTCACAGCAGCTTGCCCTTTGTGGATTTTCAAATCTAATTGTTACATAATTTATTTTACTTAAAAAAAAAGTTTTCTTTTTAGGACATCTTAGAAAGAAGAACAATTTAAATTTGCATGTGGGACTTCCACGAAAAGTCACTATGCATTAAAATAGAAAAAAAAAATGGCTCATGTTATCTCTTTATGCCAAACTAGTGGGTTTGGTAGCAATACGTCTGTGCCTCGAGAAGGAAGAAGATTTAGAGGAGGAATGAAAAGGAAGAAAAAGCTAAGGCAGAATTAATAAAAAATGGTTAAACAGTTTTGGAGGGAGGACAGGGCATTCCCTACCAGGTACTACCTGTTCACATGCAGCTTTGAATCTTTTCTGATGTACACATTTCAGAAACAATCATGCAATTATTTGGACAGCTTTTATGGCAGCAGAAACCACTCTTTGATATTTTTTTCCTTACACTGCTTCAGCTCCTTCTGGACTGCTGTACACAATAGAGCTAACTTAGTGATAATAATAACATGTTCTTCTTATCCCAAAACACTACTTACAACCCCTCTTACTTCTGAACTACTCTACTATCTACCATGAGAGGTACCTCCTTTATACCTTCTGTTCCTGCTGGTTGCTGTGGTTAAAAAAAGAACTACCTATTTTCTTCCCCCTTCCTCTGTACTGGGAGAGGGGAGAAAGACAATATTTGCTAGGACAGCCGTTTCTTTCTGAAAATGTGAATGCAGCACAAGGATGGTGGGTTCTTGCTGGCCACCCTCCCAGGCACTTTCCTGTCCTTCACTTTCCTTTAACTGAGCATGAGAATTAAGAGGAGAGCTGCTGAGTGGTATGTTTATTCTTTGTCATCTTCCAGAAATTCAGCTGTCGGCTTAGGTTTTTCTCCAAAAATGTAGCTCAGATCCTCAGTAACTCTGTGCCACACCGTGCATTTTTTCCTGTAAGATTTCCATATCATGTGTTTATCCCCTATCACTCTCAGTCACTTTTCATCTCTGGACTGTTAAAAAAAAAAAAAATCAAACAATTCCCATAAAAAATCCATTCAGATGGAAAGTGCACGCATTCAGAAAATGTGGCAGAGAAGACAGCATGTGTTTTAATATTTTGCAACCAGCCATGAACATTTGCCGAAGCCCGAACTGGCAGATTGTGTGAATTAGTGACACCAAAGTAAAACTCCACTTTGGGCAGACTTCCACAGAGCAGAATAAATTAGCGTGTAGAAAAATTATTAGCACTCCACAAAAGCCCACGTGCTTCTAGGGGTTACACATGTGCATACCTAGCCTCCAAACAACATCACTTCTGAAATAATTATTCTGAACTTAATTACAGTGTGTGCATCGCCTTGGTCGGTCCTTGCTCAGGACAGAAAATGGCTCCAGCAAAGAAATGTCTCACAGATTAAATCCCTTACTCAGATGACCTGTCAAATTTAGTAACATCAGTCAATAAGTACCAGCAATTTCTCTGGTATTTCTGTAAATTTTTGAGGGTGGTAGCCTGCTTATAATATGGGCACAGACTCTGCAAAGCATTACTGAGAATAGTCCAAAATTTGTGGCATTTTGCCACTCTTTTTTTTTTTTTAAGAGAATGCACTACGTCATGGCTCTTGACATTTCCCCCATTTAAAATTGTTCGCCCACTGCCAGAGAGAAGCTGTGTGTGTCCAGATCCTCTCCTTCCGTCGCAGTTTTCAACAGGAAAGCCCTTATTCCTGACTTCTCCTGGAATGCTGCGCCGGATTTAAAGCAGAGTGATCCGCAAACGTGTCCTGCAGGGAGCTGCAGTGCAAGGAGCTGGGTCCCGTTTTTGTGCTCGGACCATGAACCTTGAGTGCATCTGTGGTCCAAAAATGATGTCTTGCCCAGTAAAGCAACTGCACGTCCCTGGTGCTCCGGAGCTCTGGGGAAGGTGGAGGACGGGTCAATTCTCCAAGCGACCCAGTGAACTCCCCGAAGAGAGATGAGGCTCGGTTGGTGTGCAGGGGAGGTGGTCAGGGACGCTCTGGAGGGAACGCTGGAGCAGGCACCCATCTGTGGGGCCAGGGGAGGGTGGCCCGTGAGACATACCTGGTGGCTTTTCTGAGCTTCACAACCATTGCTTCTTGGCCTCCTCCCAGGACCAGGTATTTCCCAACAGCTCCCCGCAGCCTTTGAAGACGTCCCAAAGAGAGGCCAACTTGGCTGTTTTCCTCAACACAACTCTTTTTCAATATTTTTTTTAACTGTTCTTTTTTTTTTTTTTTTTTTTAATTCAATTAAAAATGAACTTATTTGAAAGTCTAAAGACTTGCAAGGAGACAGCAACGATCATAATTTCAAAGGCAGGTTCTCTAGTTAGTTATATGTCAAAATACAGCTGATAACTAAACCTCACCCAATTTGGGGCTATTCATCAGCGATTCTGATAAAGCCTAGAGCTGATGGAATGGCCCCACCTTTGTCTATACACAAGTGGTCTCGTAAATAATAAAATAAAATCTCTGGGAACCTTATACAAAGGGATGCAAGCACAGTCAATCATCTTTGTGTAGCGTAGCAGCAATTTCTCAGAAGTACCCACTTTAGGGTGCTTGCTGGGAGGCACTGCCACTGCAAAAAACTGACATATTGGTTGAATATCACACAGCTTTGGGCAGGGTGGGAAGTTGCAGTGCTCTCTGATGCAGAGCCAGGAGATCACCTGCCCCAAACACCAAGAAAGCATCAAAAATGCCTAAAGAATGGGAACCAGGGAAGTTTTAGCTCAGATGCACAGCTTTAACAAGAGCTAGAAGGAGAAAGTATCCTCGTGAGTGTGGTTTTAGATGGACACGTAGCAGAACAAAAAACAGCATAGTGTCTGGCACAAAGACCATCTTTTCTCACTTGTTTCTAGCAAGTTGGTATTTGCATACGGCTGCCACGTCTGTGAGGGTGGCTATTGAAGTGTAAAGGAAAAAAAAAAAAACAAAACAAAACAAAAAAAAACCAATCCAAAACCAAACAAACATAACAAAATAAAACAAAACAAAGCAAAAAACCCATTTCAAACTTCTCGATTCCACGCTTCATGCTCTGCTTCACAGCTGTGAAATGCTGGTGAGCTGGAACTGACGGCCGGGGCAATCAAAGGTCTCTGTGGTTTTAGAGCTGCCCGGGAGGAGCGAGGCGCGAGGTGCAGATGGGTGAGCGCAGGAGATGCGGGCAACGGGCGGATGCTGGCTGCTGGAACAGCAGTTCTGCATCCGAGCTGCTGGAGATACACCCCTGTTGCTGTGGCTCTCTGGGCAGCATCACTGGCTTAAAGCATAAAGCAGCACTTCTTGAAGAAACGCGTCCTTGCACCCTCATGTTTGCTTCTGGGCTTTCCTTGGTTATTTTTTCTTGGCATCCTGTGCAAAAGAGTCATCGGGAGAGCAAGGACTGACTAGGTGGTGATGCATCCGTAGGCAGCAGCAACACTCACGGAAAACAGAATGTGCTTGCTAAATCGGGGAAAATACACAGATTAAAAAAAAAAAAAAAAAAATAAAGCTCAAGAAGACAGTCTCAGCTGCGTATTAGCATTCACCTGGCAAGAGCAAACTGCTCAGAAATCGCCCCGCAGTCTGCCTTGTCCTTTGTTTACTTATCACTACAGTTATGCTGACTGTTGCATTTGTCATTGTTGCTGTGAAATAATGATCTGTGACTCTCGGATAACACCATTTCTTCCATTCTCAGAGAGCTTATGGCAGGGTTTAAATGGTGGTCTCCTAACTCTTGCATGAATATCAGCTTGGCGTCTGGCAGGGACTGCAGTTGGACCCAAAAAACTTGGAAGCACTTCTTAATCCAATAATCTAAATACAGGCAATGAGTCTTCCCAGGAAGGACAGGTACCACTGACTGCTCCTACTTTTCTTGGGTAAGTGTTCTGCTCAAAGTATTTTTTAATTTACTTTATGACCTGTTTTGTGAAATCATATCTGTGCTAGTAGTACGGCTGACACTATGTCTTGTCTAGAGCATCAGTTTTTAAGCTGAGATGAATGTCCTAACAAACTGCTAATGCAGACCGATTTCCTGAAAGTGTTACAAAGCTTAAAATATAAATCCTTACATTCGCTTTCCGATTTCTTCCATAGTCTTCTCCAGCGTGTCCACAGATAGCAGAACAAGGACTGCAGCCAAGTTTAACAAGAGCATGAAGGAGCCATTTCTGTGCTTACCAGAAGACATCTCGCACACCGTGACAGTCTTGTCTCGTCATCATCCTAGGTGTGATAAGCTGGAAAATAACCAGGGGGCAGGGAGAGGTGATGGAGGGTGGTGTCTCTGGATCAGGACTCTTATAACTAGGCAGCAGCTTTCCAGGGTCTTGTTCTCCAAACAAGGAACTACAAGACACGCCCTCCTTCTCCTCCTCCTTCCTCCCTTAGTTTAGAGAGCAGTAGACACACACACACACACATATATTTATATGTATTTTTTTTCATATATATGTATTTATATATATATATACATACTTCCCCTCACCTAAACCCACTGTCCCGTTTTATCTCCTCTGCACATATGTCCGCTTGTGTTTTCCTTCTTGCCTTTTCAATGACAAATGGCAGCAGCTGACGTTGAAGCCAAATGCTAATAAGTCTCTATTAAGAACAGCTCCAGGCATCTGTAGTACTGGTAATAGCCAGCACGTTCTTTATCAGCTGGAGCCCCAGTGAGGTCGCTGAGATACCCTCGGGGATCGGAGTGAGCGGTGGTGACCCGGCTCGTGCTGCCGGTTAATGAGCTGCCCCGCGCGGCTGGGCGCTTACGGCAAAAAGCTGCACCGACCGGATTTTGTTTGACACGTCTACAGACCCTCTGCGGAGAAGCAGAGGAACTGCCAGGACGGATTAAACCACCATAATCTCTTGAATTCGGCCTCCCGACTCGGGTTACGAGGTCGTGTTGGCTGTTTTGGAGGAAGGTGCAAGGATCCGGGGTTGTAACGCGTGAGCGGGTGGCTGCTCGTAAGCCGGTGGCAGACTGAGCCGGGGCTGGGTTGCCAGTAGGACCTGAAGGGCAGGAAAATGCAGAATTTTCAAACAGAAATCTCAGGTTTGCTTGAAAGCCAGGCAAGATCTTTCATTAGCTTCTTTTTTTCTGTGCTGCAGAATAGAGCTGGGAAATTTCCCAAGCGGAGACAGAGGAGCTGAGGCATGTTTCAGCTTAAATATGAGAGTTTTCTCTCCCTGCCTCTCTTTTAGCCCCGTCCAGCTCTCACTGAGGTCACTGGAGAGTCTGGGAGGGCTCCTGCAGAGGACCAGCTTCCACCTCTGCTCCAGAAAGCCTGCAAGCTTTGCTTCCAGCGCAGGGAGAGGGGGCACTGGCCGCTGCTTCTCCCTGCACGTGTTTATGAGAGGCTGCGACCCGCTGCGGCCAGCCGACGGGAGTTTGGCAGAGGCTCTCCGTGGAGATTCCCTCTGTCCTGGGGACGGGACAGGCCGTGCACAGCAGCAGACCTGGCAGCTCGAGCCCTGCTTCGGATGCAGCACACCGGCGCGTCGCTCCCCTCCAACCCTGACCCTGGCCAAACGTCCCCACCTCCTACATTTTACCTGTCTGTGAAGTACGGGTGTTGTTCTGCTGATTCAATTAATGAGCTGTCTGGGGCAAGGACACATATACGCACGGGCGAGTACAGCTTCTAGCTCAGTGTATCCCCAATCTCAGCTTCATGCGCTACGACACTATGCATACCAGCAGTTATACTGAGCAAAAGCTGTTGGGAGTGCAGCTTAGGCTGCAGCTGTGGCGTTTTACTCGCTTTTCTTGGCAGATTTTTTAAAGTCTAGGTTCCTAACAGGTGAGCTCTGATTGTATTAGTTATTCCTCACTTGTAGACCTTTCCCCCCAGGGGCAACAAACACAGGTTTTGCCTTAAAATAGGTGTTTAACGACCTATGCATTTTGCTCCTCTCTTTGGGAGCAACCGAACAGTTTTCAGGGGGAGTTGCCCCCCAGGATTGCACCCCAACAATCACATACACCCGGGGGGGATACAGGAATCCGGTGACGCACTTGGGCCGCTCGGGGCTGTGCACCCCACAGCCAGCCCCCCGAGATGAGGCTGTCCCAGGGGTCCGACCCCACCAGGCCTCCACACCTCCACCCGTGTCTTCTTCATGTTCCTCCTTCGACATGTTAGAAAATGTGAGGGCAGGGCAGGTTTTGCCCCTGTCCATGCACTGCAAGAGGGCGAGCATTGAGAGAAATTTAACCTTTGAACACTGGCCCCGACACTTGACTGCTAAAATATGTTTTATTTCCTGGGCATCCCCACTTGTCTGGAACCGGCAGCTGCTGGAAATTTGTTGAAGAACTTGTTCTCACAAGAGTTCTTGCTGTTTTTTTTTTTTTTTTTAATCTAAGTGGTGTTACTAAATCTGGACATGTTATTGATAAGCATCTGAGTTGGTAGATTTATCTGATCTGGACCTCTGAACCTGCTGAGTAGGTGGCACCTTTGCTGAGTTTTCATTGTAAAAATGAAATAGATCAGCAGATTTCCAGCCATAAAAAGAGACAGGGCATTGTATTACCACCAGTCTGCAGAGAAATTTTTTACTGTTGCTTTCAGAATGAAACAGCAAGGAGACATTGCTTCATTCATTTGGCTTAACCATTTTACATGATTTGCATGTATTATGTTCTGGGGTTTTGTTTTTTGTTTTGTTTTGGGTGGTTTTTTTTTTTTTTTTTGTTGTTATTGTTCTTGTTTTGGGTGGGTTTTTTTGGTTGTTTTTTGTTGTTATTGTTCTTGTTTTGGGTGGGGTTTTTTTGGTTGTTTTTTGTTGTTATTGTTGTTTGGTTGGTTTTTTGTTTGGGTTTTTTTTTTTTTTTTTCTTTGATGCATTTTCATAGTTGATGCTATAGACATTGCAGTTTAATGGAAATTAATGGCATTTATACTAGTCAGTTGACCAGGATTCCCTAACAGGAGGAGAGTCTGGAAGGGTCCAGACTAGGGAAAGTCAGGCTGGGAGGGTGTGTGCCTGCTTTCTGTAAATACACAGGGCTATGTGCCAGGAGGGCGGGAGGTCCGGGCGAGCTGAAGGGGGTGTGTAGAGACAGTGGTGGCAGGAATTCCTGTGGTCTGGGCGGTAGAAGCAGCTCCCCAGCCCCTGCCCAGCACAGCTCTGGGACCGCCTCGCAGCCGGGATGCTGCATAACGACCTCGGCGAGGACGCGGGGAGTTTTGGGATGTGGATAGTCCGAGGTGGTGTCTGCCGGGGAGGGAAGCAGCAGCTGCTGCCTCCCCTAAAATATCTGGGGATGTTGTGCTACTCCCTGCCACCGCTGCCATTGCAGGTGGAAATAACTGGGAGCTTGCTCAGAGAGGTGTGAGCTGGAGACTGGTAAATCCACCTCCGGGTTTTACTGGGAAATTAATGGAATAAGTCTTATGCCAGAGTGGTGGCCAGTTCAAGTGAAATATAGTCGGGGCTTGGCAATTATTTGATACTTCTTTCCTCTCAGTCAGGAATCTGTACAAGTTTTTGTTCTTTAATGAGTTGAACTGATCTCTCAGAGTAAATTATGCGGCTAACACTTCATTACGCACCTCCTCGGCACTTCATATGAGGAGGAAAAAAAAAAAGAAGAAAGGTTGGAAGTGGAGCTGCCTGATGTGAGGCTTACCTCCAGCACCTGCAAATACTGTGGCAGACCTGCCTGCCTCACTAAACCCACAAAACAAACAACCAAAGGCAGGATTAATGAGGGGGAAAAACAACAACAACAAAAAAGCGTTTCATCATTCGGAAGAAATATCAAAGTCTCTAGTTTTAATTCTCATTCATAAAACAATGCTTCTAAGACAGTAAAGGATCCAAGTCATATTAGTCATCATTCACAATCCTAGCAGACTCCTACGGGATTAATAAAGTGTATTTTGAGCACGGCTGAGTGTCTCCCCTCCCCGGAAGAGCAGCAGCTCTGGGGGTGTGGGGTACCCCACTCGGTCGTGCCCCGCAGTGACCCTCTTGTCAAAACGAGGAGTGGCGGGGTGGCAAGTGGGTGACCAGCTGAGGCGGAGGATCCTCTGCCCGGGGAGCAGAAGGACAGGGGAAAAGCCGTTCTCATCTGTCCCAAATTCCTTTCCTCGTTTCCGTGGAGCCCTCCCGGAGTGCAAGGGGCTTGGGCTGCACAGATGTGGCCACCTCGTGCCCCGGACGCGCAGCTGAGCTGGTATCGGAGGTATTTGTGCCTCCAGCCCGCACCCCACGGATGCTCAGCTCCTGATCCCTGCCAGTTCAGCACCCCTGGGTGTCTGCTTAAATTTGGAGCCGCAAACAGCAGCTCATTTTTCTCAGAACCTGGGGCTGGGGGGTTCAGTCAGGCAGGTCGGGATTAAATCTGGCTGCGCGCCTAAGGGCTTGCTTCGCCTAGGCTCTGCCTGCCTGCCTTCCCCTTGTGAAACTGTGCTTCAGTTTTGCTCAAAGTTAGGATTTTTAACACAGCTGTTCTCGCCGCCCGTCACGGGGCTGAAGGAGACCTCGCACAGCTGTATGCCTCCTCCGAGGACCTTGTGCAAAATCCCTTTTCCCACGTGCTCTGTGTTGTTTCTGAGCATTCCTTTGCCGATTTCTGTTGAAAGCAAGAGAGGAAAGACAGTGCTGGAGGTTGTGAGCTACAGACAGGGTGACCCGTGGCCCTGCTCCACAACAGTCACCTTCACAGGTACGGAGAAGTGATTTAGGCTGCGGGTGCAAGCCTAAATATATAAGCCCTTTTTTTGACAGGGATGCAGGGGGTCCTTTGAGACCAGACTCCTTGCCTGTAAACAGCGAAATTAGGCTCCGGGTGTAGCTGGCAGGTACCTTCTGGAGAGATGAGACCCTGCCTGCCCCAGGACAGCAGGAGATTTATCACACCCCCATGCAGCCCCGGACAAGGGTCCTCGCTGCCCCCCAGAGTCACTTTTAGGTCTGCTGTAAAAAAACAGCATTTTTACTCTTTGTCTGCAAAGTGCAGACATAAGGACATACATTTTTTTCATAACATGCAGAGAGGGAAAAGTGGAAGCACTTAACTACCAGGGTAAGGTGACCTTTGCAAGCACTCTTAAAGGTGCTGGTCACGCCATCATGCATTTGTTCCCTGCCTAGGTAGAGGGTAACTGTGCTAGTATGGATGTGGGAGTCTTTCAGGATTGATAAACATACTTATCCACCCAGCATTCAAATAGAAATAACATAAACTCACAAATAGTGCCTCATAACCATTATTTTCTTTTTTTTTTTTTTTTTTCACTATTCTGACAGTTATTTTCACGGATATCCCAGAGAGTCCTCACCCAGATTACACACTGCAAATCCTGATTTTATACATTTTTAGAAACTGAGTGATGCTCTGTGTTGTTTCCACCTCTTGGTCACGACACCAGCGAGGGGTGTGGAGGCTGCTCTGCTTTGGTGCACGACTGCAAGCTCCAGGTTTTCCTGCAAATGGCCTGGGGGGGATGCTCTCTGACCGACCACTTAATATCCATCCTTCCTCACCACTAAATCTGGGTGTACTGTTTTTTCACCGCTGTAAGAAAGTGCAAAAAGCAGTTAAGCAGAGCAAAAAATCCTATAATCTGTGATACCTTGACATCTGTGTGCCTCCTTTTGGTACTAAACTACGGTGTAAATAACCATGGCTTGCATTTTGACTATTTCAGTGAAAGTATTTGAAATGTTATATCACAGCAGGGACCAACTTTCTATTTACAGCAGTCTGTTGTCTGTCTACAAGTGAACCATCTGCATGTGTTTGAATATCAGGTATGAAGATAAGAAGAGATCCTCAGATGAAAATATTTGTCCTACTACAATGATGAAATAATTTTTTCCCCCCTATCGTTGGCCTATGATAGATTTAAGCATCCAGCAAATCTTTCTGGTCCCCTGAAGTTTTGTATCTGTTTGGTTTCTTAAAATTTGATACCGGCAGTCTCTCATTTTTCTGCTATCATTGTGCTGTTCTATATGCAAAGAGCTGTAATTGCAATAACATTTCCTTCTGAATGCAGCAAAGACTATTCAAAGGGGAAAATACAGCATTGCGATCTGACAGAAACATTTAAGGGAATATTAATTAAAGCTGCCTTGAACCTAATTCATGTACTCAGAGTTGCCCTGCCAGCATCCTTCCATTTATTGTCTGAAGTCCTGTAAATGTAATCCAAGTGAGGTGTGCTAAAGGAGACGGAGAGGGGATCCTGTTGTAGGACCAAACTGTGCTCTCCTGTCACCTACGTGGGTAAAGTGAACGTTTCACCTTTGGTACAGCAGAGCAGGGAAACAGGAATCAAAGAAGCTGTGATGCCTCATTATTCAGCTTCAATAAGGATCTAAAGATAAACTATAAGCACTGAGAAAGCCAGTGTATGAAAAATTAACCAAAGTAATTATTTCTGAATTATTTCTGAAACATGAAAGCTCTCATTTACCTGTCTAAAATAGACTTAATAAGAACCACACCAGAATTTGAAACTCTTTGGAAAAATACACTAAGATTCTTCTGAGGGTCAGATTTTTTTCTCTTAGACTGATTTGAGATGATAATTAAAGAGTGCATGAAACACAAACTGCTCTGCTATTCTGTTTTGCGGGCTGTTTTTGACTTGTCTTTTATTGTCTTTGACGTTCCTAATTTTAAGATCTCAAGATCATTCTCACAAGCATGAAATGAAGTCTGTCTCTTAAATTTATGATACAGAGAGCTGCGAGGAGGCAAATGGGAGTGAGTATACACATTTGGAACTCAAACTGTTCCAGTACAGTGCATATCCACCCTACTCTAAAACCAGAAAAATGAACACAATTCTTAATTAATCACTTGACTGCTTGACGCAAGAGACATCCCGTTTGGAAAACAACTCGTTGCTCTCACTCTGCATTAGTACCATGTTATATTTCAGATCCACGGTTTATAACCTCTGGGAACGATCACTCTTTGCCAGCTCGTGAGCATCTGCAAGTCTGTGCACAGAGGAGACAGAAGGCAGGAGAAATTGAATTAAATTCCTTCCCCAACCCATTGCAGCGGAGGGAGAGCGGGGGATGAAGCATTCAGGGGTTCTGATCAAGGAAAACAAGGGTTACATCTTTGGTGACGGGAATAAAATGGGGCAAAACATTGTTTTAGGAAGACAGAGTATACAAACCAGCCCTCCCCTGCAGCCGGTAGGGAGCAGTGTGTTTCATTCACACCTTGGAGCTGAACTCCTGCAAAACACGCCTCCTTACCTTTAAGGCTAGTGAATCAGAAGAGTCAGAGGTTTTTCAAATGCAAGATGCAGTGGGCACCTTCAAGATGTGAAAACATCTGATGATGCTTCCTGTTGCCTACATCAGTCTTACAGGAGCCCACGGCACCCGGAGTTGCTGGTGGGATTATTTCTGCCTGGAGCTGCCTGTCAGGGTACAGAAGGCTTCCCTCCAGGCTGGGCTCCATTCCAGGACACATCAGCTTTCCCCTTAGATGCACCTGCTTCTCTCAGTTGATAGTGCAGGGAATCACACATCACCTCTGGCAGCAGAGGGCTTGCTCAAAACAGCTGTGCTCCACCTCCACGATGCAGCCGTGGCATCTCGAGGCAGGTGTGAACAAATGGAATTTCCTGGGGAAGATGAACTGTAGACCTCAGTGGGCACAGGTCCATGATTATGGGTTGCATAAAGCAACTTAGGATCCAGAAGACGCCTGTCAAGGTTTGAGCCTAGAGGGTAACTGAGCACCACACAGCTGCTCGCTCACCTCTTCCCCTCCCAGGAATGGGAAAGAGAAAATAAAGTAAAAGCCTCAGGAATTGAGATAAGGACACAGAGGGATAAATCATCCATTACGGTCAAGGGCAAAAGACAGATTCATTCGGGGAAGAAAAAAATATTAATTTAATTCAGACACTAACAACAACACTTAACAGACAGAGTAGGACAATGAGAAGCATTGCCACATGTTAAAAACAGCTTCTCCCCACCCCTCCCTTCTCCTCTACCTCCTCCTCCCCATCAGTGCAGGGGTCAGGGGACGAGGGGGTGCAGTCAGTTCTCCTCAGGGGTAGGACTCCTCACATCCCTCCCCTGCTCCACGGGGCTCCCCTCTCACTGCAGACAGTCCTCCACAAACCTTCTCCAGTGTGAATCCCTCCCACAGCTGCAGCCCTTCCCGAGCTGCTCCAGCGTGGGACACTCCCCCATGCTGCAATCCTCCCAGTGCCCAACCACAACAGGGGGGCTGTTTCTCCCCTCAGAGTCCTGGCCTCCTTTAAGTGCAGCCGCCTGTCCTGGAGCAGGCTCCAACACAGGCTTCAGGTCGGGCTCTGCTCCATCGGTGACCTCCATGGGTGGCAGGGGGGCAGCCCTGCCGTCTCCCCACGGGATGCAGGGGTCTCTGCTCCAGCACACCTCCCCCACATGCTTCTCCCTCCTTCCATTGACCTCGGTGTCAGTCCTTCTTGTAACTCCTCACAAGTCCCAACCCACTCCCAGTTTCCCCTTCTTAAATATGTTTTTGCAGAGGTGCAGCCACTGTCACAAATTGGCTCGGCCTTGGTGCAGATCTGGGTCTGATTTGGGGCTGGGGGAGCTTCAAGAAGCTTTTCACAGGGGCCACCACTGTAGCCCCCCTCCCCTGCTACTAAAAACCCCACCACACAAACCCAGCACAGCACCAAACACAAACAGGAGGACTGAGGTTGACCTTTCAGATGCCTTCAGTAGCACCCTACGACCCAAGGAGGAGCACAGGAGGAGAGCACAGGAAAAGAAATTGCAGTAAGATGCCCCCATCTCACATTTGTGTTGGCTCCTACACCTCTGCAAATAAATCTGAGTCTCTTCTTGCCTCTGTCCCTCTCTGCAGGTGGCTTCACTAAAGACTGTGTATCACCTCAAGGATTGAAGTGTGAATGGGAAGAAGTGGTGGAGAAAATGGTGCTTGGGTGTCCCACCTCAGATACGGGCCTGGACCACACACATCCCTGGGAATGAGGAAGCAGCACATGAGAAAAGTCATCCATCACTTTCTGAGCTGGTGGCCACATACCAAATGTTATTCTACAAGCATAACAAAACAAAGAATTTGCAGAAGTTAATCTTTTTCTCAAAAACAGGACTGTTCAGTGCCTGGTGTGCACACTCCTGGAACCAATGGACTACTTTTAATGGATTCGTGAAATATGACTAAGAAAGGCTGTTGTCAGTAGGTTTAGCTTCCCATGCAGGGATCCACCAGCAGAAAATTTTTAGGGATCTTCAGACTGAAGAAAAAGACTGAAAACTGTGGTCCTAAGACAGCGGTGACCAGAACCAGTAGGAGCTTGCTGTGAAACTGGCCATGCTGACCACACCGTGCAGGGTGGGTGCTGGTGGCCAGCGGCCAGTGTTTGCAAACAGCAGTGACCGAGAGACTTTGTCAGTCTTTGCCAGGACAAAACCCACAGTGGCAATCACTGGAGAAAGCAGAGCATCACCTGAATAGGAACAAATTAATATAAATTTTATACTGCCAGAGGGCAGATTTACGTGAGATCTGAGGCAGAAATTGTTCCCTGTGCGGGGGGTGAGGCGCTGGCCCAGGGTGCCCAGAGCAGCTGTGGGTGCCCCCTCCCTGGAAGGGTTCAAGGCCAGGTTGGACGGGGCTGGGAGCCCCCTGGGCTGGGGGAAGGGGGCCCTGCCCGGGGCAGGGGGGGCACTGGGGGGGCTTTGAGGGCCCTCCCAACCCAAACCATTCCAGGATTCTGCAATTAACACAATATTGATTTGTTGTAATAATGCATTCATGGTAAAGAGTAGAATGCCTACACAAGGTGTGTGCTCATAGGAACGAACGTCTGTGTGTAGGGGTGCTACCGCCTCGATTTAGGCATAGCACTGGTTTTGTCTGTGAATGTGCTGAACGTGCCGCTGACGTTGCCCAGGTGCGTGTTGCAGGTACCACAGCGCAGGGTTTTTCTGCCTGTAGGAGGGAAAACAGGGATGCGCTGCGCGGCTGCTTGGCTGGAGGGGAGTCAGGAGCACCCTGTGGCTTCTTTGTGCTGGGGAGCATGAGTTCTCCTGTGCACCAGAGCTGGAGGTGGAGGTGACTACCACTGGTTTTCAGTGTATTTATCAGGATGTGAGTCCTCTTCACATCATACTTCCCAACGAGCCCTTTGTTAACCTCCCTCTCAAATGCAAACCACAAAAAAAAAAAATCAAGTGCTTGCGGCACTGCCAAGATACTCTATTGGAAATATATTTAACTTCTTCCCTTGATTAAAGTTTTTTCTTCCACTTTCTCCGTCTTTTAGGGGATCCTCAGTGAAGGGCTCATTGTAAAATAATTTTTTAGTAATGGCATGGAAACAAATGTGTTGGAACACCCTTTGCCATTCAGGAGGAATATCATGTTCTTGACGGGAGGGCAACGATCCACTAATACCTTTTATGGTTGTAACATCATTGCTGTAGCCTTAATCCTGCAGTGATGGCAAACCACCAAGATCCTAACCTCTGCCCCATGCATACTTCTGATGCTGTGGTTGTTTTTTAATTCGGTGCCCAGAGGTACAGTTACTTAATTAGACTCCAATGCCTAAGCCTGAAAAGGCCAACCTTGCATCTGGAAACATTGCTATGTAATGTTTTCAACAAAATCATGCACAACTTCAGACTTTACTAATATTCTGTAAACAACTCATAATTCCTCTTATAAAAAGATCTTTAGTAGTAAGTGTAATTATAGTCTTTTAAATTAATTCAGGATATGCAAAAATGGCAATATTAAAACGGGCTCATAATGATGGGAAGCTACAACTGCTGACGCAAAAGAAGCAGTAGTTCCTGTGATGTTTCTAAAACAGTGAAGTTTTCATAGCAAATAGTTTTTTACTGGGGATGGAGGGAGTGACAGCATTTCATATGGAGCTGAGACTCCACCGGTGTAGGTGGTCTTACCCCCCGCCTCCCCCGCCAGCCCTTGAGCAATGGCCATGGCTTACCTTAGCTGATGACCTAGCTATATCAGTGTCTTTAGCTGTGTGCTCTCCTGGAACTGACCTATGCAAGAAGCAAACCCGGAGAAGACAGCCAACCCTGGGAAGCCCTGGCAGAGAACCAAACTCAGATTTCTTTTCTCTCCATTCTTAACTACTGTTGCAAAGAATGAATGAATTTCCAATGAACGTTGCAGAAGATCTTGGATTTAGGAAGACAAAGCAATTTCATTATGAACTAAGGTTGAGATGATCCTCTAGACAGATGAAGGTATCAGCAGTTTACCTTCATGTGTAGCTTCAGTAGAATTGTATCACCTTATCGGTTTTTATCTTAGATTTGTATAATCTACACGGAGCAGTAGCATGCACTCTCCACCATCCCACAAAGGAATATTCAAAAGCTGTTGCTAAACCACAGCACATCACTCAGGTATTTTGCTGTACATGCAGTTTGCCCATTACTCACTGACAATTATTTTATATGACATGCAAGCAATATAAAATATTTTGCCTAAACATGGTACACAGTCAGTGGGGCATACTTCAGACAAAAGACTTCCTCGGACACAATAATACCTTTATCACAGGAGGGAGGTACTTTCTGGATCAGAATAAGTCAGATCAAATAGCCTGTTGAGAATAGCTGAGCCAGCGTATCAGAAATGTGCACATCATGAACTCAGCAGCCACGCGAAGGACGCGCAGGGCCACCCCACCAGTGTCAGCTGGATGCTCCAACATCTCCATTCTCTTCACTGGGCTGTAGGAAGGAGGTATGCTATTTTTTTTCCCAGATGGCTGAACAACAGATCTCACTTTGGGAGCAGGCAGGAGTCATCTCCTTTTCACAGAAAGTCATGGACACGAAAAACATGGAGTTATAGACACTTTCCAAGTGTGTCTAACCAACCCTTCTTGCATATGGCATGGTTACCCAAAGGCACGAGCACCTGCAGTCTGCAATATAATGTCTTGCTGTGAGCACTACCTGTCCAACCCAAGGTGCGGTTTTATTAATTCAGCTTTTTTAGAAAGTATTCTTCTTTTCTGGAAGCCGACAAGTTAAGCTCCCACAAAATAAAGTCTACCAGGAGAGATGTGTAATGCAACACTCCTCATGTGCTTCTCCAGGATGACAAAAGTTGCCACATGAAATAAGATTACAAGAAACAGAAGAAGGACATGGTGATGCCAGTTCTTGGTCATTAGGATGCACTGCATTCTGGTTCCCATCCAAGCTTACAATGGTTGTCCCTACAATCGGCTTTGGAAAGATTAACAATTTATTGCCTAAATGGGGCAATATTAACTCACTCGTCCTTGTTAAGTTGCACAGGAGCAATGAGGGGATCCTGCAGGAAGCTGTAATCCAACATCTTATACCATCTTTATCGTGAAGTGTTCCGCTGCTGACAGAAACACTTGACTGCCCACGTAAAGGAGGATATTTGCTTCACCAGTTCATAACTGTAGGGGTTGCCCCAGGCAATCAATAGCACAATACGATATTTTTTCACCCTTCAGCGAAAAACTGAACATCTCCATGGTTTGAAGCACACAACTGGAAACTGAGATTTTTGTGGGGTTAGCCTTGACGCTGGTCTTGAATGGTTTGGTAAACTTTTTGCCTGACATGTTAATCCCTCTGTGACTAAATATGCTAATCTTTACATAGCTCTGATACTTCAGGACTGTGTTATTTCACATTTCAGGTTTGTAAAACACTTGAAGGTTTTCACATGAAAGAGCTGGTAAAATCTTCAGTGAGGATATCTTATCTTATATCACTAGAGGAACTGGCTAATACATTATTTTCTATTTATCACCTGTCCTCTGAAATGTCAGAGCTAATAACTTGCCAACGTCCAGAAGAGAAGGCTAAGGGGCAAACAGAGCATCTCTGTCTGAGAAAGCACTGCCGCAGCAAGGACAACACAGGGTGTGCATTTTCAAGGCTGTCATTATCTCAGCTGGCCAATTAGGGAGCCCGGAGACTTGAACACCACCATCTAACATTTTCATGCTGCTTTAAAGGAGACACAAAGAGGTTAAAAGCCCATTCATCAGCCTCTCAATGTCATCTTAATTGTCTTTATCTAGCTCCGTGTCTACTTCTACCTTCTTTTAATCTGCCTCCACAATAGCTATTGCTCCACTTGTACCAAAAGGCGTACCTCTGCTCATCAAGGTGGGACACTTCCTAGTAGGTTGGTAGGATAGCCAGGGTACATATACACAAAACTAATGAGTAATTGCTATTGGGTCAATCTAAATAATTTTTTCCGTTGCTGTGACAGCTCCGTTTTTGTTTGGTAAGCTTTAGAACAACAAAGTGCTCGCAGGTTAAGACTGGTGGAAAATCAGTGGAGATTCCTCGCCGTTTCAGAAAACAACAGTAAACGCCCGGTGAAGCCGGCCCGGCGAGTGCGAGGCACGCTCCTCGGTGTGACACGGCCCTCCGTGCCCCCAGCCGGCGGCAGGGAGGGGGTCCGAAGGGACGTCCCCCATCAGCGGGTCCAGTCCCCCCCTCACCGGCACCCGGTTCCGCTGCCCAACACCCCCGGTCGCTCGGTGCGACACGCCAAACGGGAGCATCGTGACACCTTCCCGGGGAGGAGAACCTCCTGCTCTTCAGAGGAAGACAAAGAATTCTTCAAGGAGAAGGAGAAATTAAATTATTTCCTGGCACCTGCTGAAGGCATGAAAATCTGTCGGGGGAAAAAAAAAAAAAAAAAAAACCAAAAAAACCAAACCCTAATGATCACGTTTTCAGCACATCTCCAGCAAACTCGATGTGCTTGACACAAAATGAATTCAATAGATTCAGAGGCAGACTCAGGACAGCTCTTGAAGTGCAGTGCAAATGAGTTCGGTGTAAGAAAGGTCCTCAGCTTTCGCCTCTTGACTTTCAACCTTCTACATGTGCACAGTGTAGAAGGGCTTTTGTTATCAAAAGATAGCTCCTGTCTGAATTCCCCTCCCTTCTGTGCCATTTTCTTTTTCTTTATTTTTTTATACATTTTGAATCTGAGCAGTGGGTTAAAATAGGGATTGCATTGTACATTATATTTTCTGGAAAAAAAAAATATGTTTAGTTAAAGAAGAAAAATATAAAGAAACCTAATTGGCTTTTATATACATATATATAGCATTTCTGGTTTGCCTGGTCTGTAACACTAGAAAAAAAATCCCATTTTTTCTGTTGAATTTGTTCCATATAGGGAGAATTCCTTCATCAAATGACTTTGAGCTTGTTTGTGTCCTTCACTCCAGTGGTAATTAATTTTCCTCATGAGAACCCCAAGTTTTCTTTTAAATGGGGAGAATTCAGTGACCATAATTAAGTTTATGTGTCGAACATAGCTAATACATAAGACATGTTCTGTGTCACACACGCTCCTCAATGACAACAAAGGTTGATAAAAGCAAGAGATGATGATGGTTGCTTTTACAGATAAGACTTCATATGTAGTTTGATATACTGATGTGTGCCTGGATAGACATGATTTTAAAAATTCACTTTAAAAGACCTGTGTTTGAAAATGAGGTTGATACTGTAACATATTTGTACAAAAAGAATTATCATTTCCAGTGCTGTTAGTGATGCATATGGTATTACACACACAAGCAGATGTTTTTCTCTTGGGCAAGCTTTTTGTTTTTTATTATGCTATTAGGTAAATCTTGTTTTCAGTCTTTTCAGGAACACGAGAAAGAGGCATTGCATTAGGATGCAATCTTTCATTATGTGTTTTTCTAGAATGTTTTTTTTTATTTGACTTCTGTCTCATTCCTAAGTTGTTGGAGGTCATCCTTCAGAGATTAACACAAAAAACTGGGAAAGATGCTTATTATCTATCTCAGTTTGGGCACCCAGAAGATGGCAAACACACACTTAATGATGTCTTGTAAAGTGTTTGGTGTCTCTGTCTTCCTTGTAAACACAAAGAAATTTTCCCCTTAATGAGGGAGAGCAGACAGAAGACACCGGTCCCCCCACAGCACACAAGTGCCCTTCTAACAAGTTATTGGTAACTTCAGGGAGCCCTTTATCTCTTCCTCTCTTCCCCAAATGTTCTGCTTGTATTGAACATCCTCTCCCAGATCAGGTCTTGCTGAAGTTACATAATTTTACATTTTTTTTTTTTAAAAGAATCTATACTTATAGGAAGGAAAATTCCCCACTATCTTAATTCTTAAGTTTTTTTAAGAAAATAATGTAAAATTCTCTGAGGATTGAGCATATATATATAGTGTGAATTAATAGTCACTGAGATGCAGATGGGAAAACAGCAATCTGCTATTTTCTTGCTTAAACTGTGTCAGTTATTAGATAAGAGAGAAGAAGCAACACAGTATATTAAATAGCCTACACTGAATAAATAAAAAATGCTTAAAATAACAGCTTGTAAGTAACCCAGAAATAGAAAAACTTTTGTCCAAATTATTTAATGAAGTCCTATGGCAAATCAATGCAGGAACTGAAATCACAGCACTTTTCTGAAGGACTTAAAAAGTTTTAAAAAAAATAATGACCTACACTGCTGTATCTGTTTGTCTCTGGCTTTCATTTGCACTTCTTTCTAAATTAAAAGGAAAGCAAACAAAAATGCTTTGCATTCCTATATTTACATCTGGCAGAGAGGTGTGATGGATGCTCTCGACCCCTGGACCAAAGTAGTGGTAGTTTGGTGCAGGCTCCAAGGGAGGTAAAGGCCTGGGCTGTAAATGGGCCAAGAACTCCTCAAATTTCAATCTGTTCTCTGAAAACCCACAGAGGAGCAGAGTGACCCAGCGAGCATCGGTGCATCTGAGCTTGGAACGCTGATCATGCGATTAACACATGAACAGCAGGTGGCTTTTCCAAGACTCATTTGTCACGGAACAAAGCGAGTTGTGGGCACAAGGAGCCTCGTGCATGCCTTTCCCATCACACGTTAATTTGCCTACGAGGCAACCACTTCATCTCATAAATGTGGCAGCCTAAGAGATCCTGCTTTGACGTGTCCCCGTAGGCAGCGTGGCTGCACGGCGGTGGTCTCCTCTCGAGCTGGGACACCTCTCGAGGTCGTTCCTCGAGGCATGGGGACCTTTTACCAACGATGGTTCATCGCATGGGCCCAGGCTGAGCTCCCCCCGAACCGCAGCTGGCCTGCACACCAGGCAGCTCTCCCCTGGAGCGAGGACGCCTCTCAAGGTTTGGGGTTCCTCACCTGAGACTGAGAGATCCTTCCCTACCCAAGGCGGGGAGATCCCCGACCCACGACAGATCCTTGGGAAGTGACTGGTAACATGTTGAATTAATACTAATGAAGTACCACTAATCCACATAGAAACTCAGGATTAACCATCGTAAATAACTCATATTTATAAGTAATTAATTATCTATACTTAATATCTATATAAATAATTACTATTTCTACAGATAATTCCATTAAACATAAATCGTTGTCCAAATCTAAGACTAAGATCGGACCTGGCCACACCTAAACTCCACCAGGACTTCAGAAAGCAAGGGGGCCCACTCTGAACCTCCTCACTCAGTGGGAAGTTTCCCCTTACCCCTTTGCATCTCTGGTCTCTGCGTAAGTTGTTCTAGTGCAATTCTAACTCGATTTTCCTTTGTTTGTTTCTTCCATGTATTAAATAATGGAGTGAACCTTGACACTGAACTCTGTTAAATTACACTTTCACAACATCACGTTAAAACCACTTTTGCTAATACCTTTGAATGGTGATTCTTTAAGACATCTAAGTCACTCATCCACGACAAGAGGGAACATCATAAAAAAGTCAAGTGCCTGCTCTCCTGCTTTCCTCATTACTCTGCCTTCTCACATCACAACCCTGGAAAGCCCAATCCACAGCAAGTTGTACCCAAAGTTGATCCATCGGTAGCACAGATTTTGAGTTTCCATATATGTCCCACTGACATCTGGATGGATGAAATCAGCACCTCTCAAGCCTGGATGTAGACCTGTGTCTATCGCATGAGGGGGCAAGTGGAGCAATGTTCTTCAGGCCTTCAGGGTTTGCCACTGAAAACATTCAGTCCTGCTGCGTGACTCACCGAGAAACCTGTCTCTTCCTTCAGCTTCAAATTGTAGAAGGCCTTCTTCTCAGGGTACATCTGATGATAAACGTTTCATTTTAAATTCACTTTAAAAAGAACAACAGCAATAAAAAAAAAAAAAAAATCACAATTAGGCTCAGCTGCTTGTTTGTTGTACTGAAACATGGAAATTACCACGTGGATTTAGGGCAGCAGCTACTTGTGGCCCTGCCTTTGTGATGTACTTAGACTTGATAAAATGCAGGTGCAAATCAGTTGATGCAGCAATCTCCTTCTAAACCAGTCATGAAACCTCCTCAGCACAGGAGAATACCTTCAAGATTGTCTTAATGGTTTTGGATAAAACCAGTCTTGCATCAGCACACAAGCGACCTGCTCCCCCACACTTCTTGTCTCGTAGCTAATTTGCTTTGGAAGGGACATTACTCTGTTCAAAACAAGCTGGGCTTCTGTAAATTCAGTATGGGTTTCAATAAAACTGTCGTGGTTTAGGCCTGATTAGCAGCCAACCCCAACGCAGCAGCTCTCTCTCCCTTCCCCTCCGGCAATGAGAAGGGACAGAGAGCCAGGCTTGGGGTCCAAGATAGGACTGGGATGGGGAAAAATCCCCCTTTTATCATCATGAGCAAAAGGCAGACTCGTTAGGGGAAGAAAAAAAAAGAACATACATTTATTACAGACACTAACAACACATACCAGAGTAGGACAGTGAGAAGCATTGCCACATCTTGAGAACACCTTCCCCCCACCCCTCCCTTCTTCCCGGGCTCAGCTCTGCTCCCGATATCTCTACCTCCTCCCCCAGTGGCGCAGGGGCAGGGAATGGGGGGTGCAGGCAGTGCTGCCACTTCCTTCATCTTCGGTGGGGGGAGTGTCCGGAACTTGTTACCCCCTGCTCCATCGTGGTCCCCCTCTCACAGCAGACAGTCCTCCACAAACTTTCTCCGACATGAGTCCCTCCCATGGGCCGCAGCGTTCCCCACACTGCTCCGTCATGGGTCACTAACTTCCTCCGACTGGATTCCCTCCCACGGCTGCAGCCCTTCCCGAGCTGCTCCGGCGTGGGACTCCCCCGCATGCTGCAATCCTCCCAGCGCTGAATTACAGCAGCGGGGCTGCCTTTTCCCATGAGACCCTGGCCTTCTTCGGGCACAGCAACTTGATCAACCAGGCGGAAGCCACAGGCCATAAATCAATGTCTGCTCCACCGTAGATCTCCATGGGTGGCAGGGGGGGGCGCCCTGCCGTCTCCCCACAGGATACAGGGGGGTCTCTGCTCTGGCACACCTCCTCCCTCCTTCCTTCCTCCGTTCCTCCACTGACCTTGGTGTTCACGCAGCTGCACCAACTCCTCCTCACAAGTCCCCCTGCCCGTCACCACGTCCCTTCTTAAATACGTTATCGCAGAGGCGCAGCCGATGGGCTCAATTTCCCAAACAGAAGTGGAGCTGACGTGGAGCTGGGGGAGCTTCGAGAAGCTTCTCACAGGGGGCCGCCCCGATAGCCCCCTCCCCTGCCACCAAAAAACTCCACCACTCACTCAACCCAGGACAGAACTGCACTGCCTTTGGTGGTCAAGCCCACTGTCTTGTGTTGGCCTCTGTGGTTGCCTCAGGTCTTCCTCCTCTTGTCTCAAATCTCTACTTGTTTGAAAGATGGAGGAGAAGCAAGGCTTGGTGCCCCTGTGCCTGTGAAGGATCTGGCCCTGGCTTCTTGCCCCTTGCCTTTTCAGTTGAAAATGGACACACCAGGAGAGCCACGGTTCCCTGGTGCTAGCAGGAGAGGTGCATGCTCAGTCTCCTCTTCCTGATGGTCACGGGAATATTTCGGTCCTATGGTATAATTAAATGTGTGCGGCTACCAGGGAAGAGACTGACATCCATCAGAACCATCTTGTGTAGAAAAGGCCTGACTTGATGCTGCCCCATCAGAGAGTTGCTCTTTTTGGAAGTCTTCGTGGCATCTAGTTATTCCCTAGCCTCAAAAGTGATGTGAGGAAACCGAACGTGCTCCTTTCCCCAGCAAAGCGAAGAGGTCTAGGCTCTCCTGACGTGACCACACAAAAGCATCGTTCAGTTACAGACTTGGTGTTTGTAACATGGGTACTCAGTGTCTCACAGAGTTGGATTCATTCAAAAATATCTTCAGCACTCTAATCTGAAATGACTAGCAACAGGAAGAAAGACTCTGTGTGTTATAATAAAAGTTGGTGTGGCTTAAGAGTGAATTAAATTGGTTAAAACAAGCAATGTTTTGGTTCCTTATGCCTTAGCGGGATTCAGAATGAAATAAGAAATAATGATCAGTATATTTGTACATTAATAAAGTTGATAGAAAATATTAAAGCCAGCAAGACAGAAGTGACTTTCATCTCTGTGTCACTGGCAACCTCTTACACCTCGCTTAGCTAGCTACTTAAATTAATCTTGCCAAAGTCAAAATAACCATGTGTTATCTCTGCTAGTTTTTTAGACAGAAAAATAAAGTTTTGTTTTGCATTTCTTCTTGAGTGGAAGGATAACCTTGTCCTTATGTCTACTAAAGAGATTTACAATTCTAGCACAGAGAAGGCTTCAACAAGTGCAAAGATGGTCCAGCTTTGGCCTGTGGAATGCTTTCCTAGATTCCCATAATGTTTTGATGGGACCGCTTTAGTAAATGTCATAGGAAGCAGCCTTATCTACAGTCCCATCTGAAGTTGTATTTGCATGGCAAATGGTGATGAACTTCCAGCTGTGAAATACAGAGGAACATTGTCATCAACGTGGGGCAACAAGAAACGGGTCTGTCTGAGACATGCACACCAGCTATTTCTGCACTGCTTTCATTGCTACTGCTTCCTAAGCTGACACTGGAGTTGACTTGGGTATGCTCACCTGTGTGCCCACCACACCTACGTTTTGCAGAGCTCCTGAAAAACCTGCTCATGTGTATAAGATAATTTACACTTCAATTGTAAGTCAGGAAAAATTATAAGAAGGTGGTTTTAAGATTTTTATCTGTGAACCTGTACAAATCTTTGGGTATTACTAAGAGATGCACAGAAGTTGACTGGGCAAAGTGAGTTAGAAAAAAATATGAAGGTAACAGATGTCATTTAGCAACTTGAACATGCAAAATTGCACACTAGCGTTGTGTAGGAATCAGCAAACTGGAAGAGATTGATCTAGTCCCATATTCTGGTGAGAATAAGCTTTGCAATGGAGACAGCCCAAAAGAGTAAACATGAAACAGCAAGAACCTAACTCTACACCCAGCATCTAAGGGTAGTCCCTTGGCTCCCCTTGGACACACTTGCATAATAGTAAACACAGAACTTACTTCTGGAAAGCAAAAAATTTCTGGAAAAAATGTCTGGTGTCATGTAGAAACACACATGTGATAGGAGAGGCTAGGTTATTATTAAGTATATGTGCACGATGGGAACTTGCTGTGCCAATAACCTGTTTTACCAACATCCAGCTTTCAGAACAGATTATCCACTTAAATTATTTCACAATGTCTGCATTTGTCAAACAAATTGTTCTGCTATTGATTCTGCTTCTGGTGCTGTTGCCACTAGGTGCACAGAGGATTTACACATCTCCTTTTTCTGGAAATGGGACACTATATGCCAACGATGGCTTTGGGGTTACAGGACAGCCGGTGGGAGACGAGGGAGGAGAAAAAGGCCTCCAGTTCACCCAGCCCCAGCATTTCTCCTTTAGAGTGTGCAAGTATCACCAGTTCACTTCTTGGACACCAAAACACCTTTTCCCCAGTCAGGCAGATGTAGAAGAGGTTTTACCTGGGAATACGGGCATGCAGAGCTCCAGACCCATTTCCCACCCTCCAAAACATAATTCCACTGACAGCCCTTCACCCATGTACTCATCAAAAGGGTTTCTCTGCATTTCTGTCGGTTTATGTGACCTTTTACTTTAACAGTGGTTTGGGTGTCCGCATGCCATCCACATTTCTTCAGACCATGCAAATGTTTTTCTGTGGTTTAGAGCCCCTCTTTAAAACAACGGCTCCTAGCTTTGCTTTCTCATAACCAAACTGATCATTATTCAACCCGGTAATGATTCCTGCAGAAGAAACATGTACAAATAGCAGAGGGCTGGGAGTGCAGACATCTTTCAACCACATCTGACAGTTATCTGGAAGACCACCTACACCTTGATGGCTTAAAGGCTCCTCAGAAGTCACTGCTAAAGAGCATCAAAGCCTACCACAACATCCACGTGATGAGCAAAACATGGTGAGAGGAGAATACTGCAGGAAAACATCGCTGAGTTGGAGTTACTCTGACCTTGTGGAAAAAAATATTTTTTGCATATGCCATAAGTGTTTCCTAAGAATACACTGGACAGCTTTGAAATATTTAGGCTCTGCCTCCCATGAATGAATGTCTGGCTTCAGTTTTTACAAATTCGGCGATCGTAATTTAATTGTAGGATTTAACCACCTGAAGAGTTTGTTGAACACCTTTCTGGCTGGAAGTAATTGGCAAACTGATGAACAAACACCAGGGCAGATACTGTTCAAAAAAATCCCTTTATCTGCAACCAACTGCATTGCACAGCCTCTTGCATGTGCAAACCCAATATAGGCATCATTGTTTGTTGTTTTCATTTTGCAATTCTGACGACATTTTTTGCAGATTTGGAGTAAGAGTTAATGAAAACAATAATTCTTAAAATTGAAAAATTACGGTTAAAAATGGAAAAAAAAATCCCCCAGTGTTGATGCAGCTGTGAATGCAGCTGTGGACATGCTCAGACTCCCAGTGAAACAGCTGGCTCGGGTCAGGACATCGGCTGCTGAGCCCACCACTCACCGTGGGCTGGAGGACCCCGGGGCTTATGGAAACATCTGGGCACCCCACCCAGGGGGGATGCTCCCTGGCCCAAACCAGCTAGTGTGAAGCTGATTTGGGTGCTTAGGTGGGCTGCAGGTCTGCTTTGGGTGCCACCAAAGATCTGCTGATGCTGCCGACCCAAGTCCTCCTCTTCACTCCGGAAGGTCATAAACTCCAGCAGGTATGTAAAATTAAGTTAGCCTATACAATTTCCAACAAAACAATTCTCCCTTGTCCATTTCCTGGAAGTAATTCTCTGCAGCAGAGGCAATGTAATAACACAACCCCTCAAGCATCTCCAGGAAAAGAGAAGAACTTTATTTCTGAACGCTCAGACGTGAAATGATTTTTATGGTTTTACCCCTGGCATACATAAATCAAACCACTGAAAACGGGAGCAATGTCTTCAAATACAACAGAAGGTAAATATACCCTTTGTGCTTCTCTTAGAAATAATCCTTGTAATAATGTGGGGGTTTTGACTTAATTATCTGGGGCAAAGGTTTAATGTTACCATGGTCCTCACTGGGAAAATCATTGTAAAGTTCCGTGTATTTGGGCTACAATAGCAGAAATAGTACTTAATATCACATGCTATTAGTGAGCTAGATACGGCAACACTCCTATTCAAATTCTGGTAAATTGCTTTCCAGACCACATAGCATGAGTGGCCATGCGTGTGTGAGTAAGTCCAGCCTACAGCTCATCTCCAGAACTGTTCTACTAAGTTCCAGGAAATTACATGGATGTTGACAAGGCAACTCACCAACTTTAGCAGGCAGAGCTGTGCTGAGCACTAAAAATTCCCCTTGACTTCAGTGAGATTTGAATGGGGCCATATCTCTGGCTTTTTAAATCCTGTGACCTGAGGTTGGCAGTGATTAGAGTAATTCTGCCGGTGAGTAAGTGAACTTGTTACTTTTAACCATGCCAAATGACTGGACCACTGCAAAAATTTGCAATTACATTGTATGTACAAGTTTCTCTCTGTTTGTGAAGTTCTGTGGTCACATCCAGAATTCTGCTGCTGACGGATGGTATAAAAATCTGCTTGAGAGGGATTACATGATATATTTTTCTTCTACATTCCTCCTCTTTGTTGTATATGCTGACACGCTCCCATTTTACTTCTCTGTGCCATCAGAATCCAACATATTATGGTTAAGGAGGTTGTTGGCAGCTGTGGTTTTTATTGGCACAATGCATTTATACAAAATTGTCTTTTAAATTTAAATAAGGGGGTGTCAGGGGGGGTGTTGAAAGAAGCCTCACTGTTTTAAAAAGCTGCTCACCTAATGGTAAATGCATTATAATTTGATACTGCAAGGGATTAATGAGATTGAGTTGGATATAGAAGGCTGGGGCAGGGGAAGCCACGGCCCATGGGGGGAGTGAGGATGTGCTGGAGAGGCGAGCAGGTCAGACAGGGGCTACATCCTGCACCCACAAGCACCCCAGAGACAGTGCAGGAGTCACGCAAGGACAGACATGGAATACTCTGCCCCTTAATGGAGCTTCGCCCGTGGGCTATTTAACAGCTACGTGGTGACATGAGGCGTCGTTTAATTTTGTGCACTATAACCATGGATGGAGTACACTCCCTCTGCAGATTGCCTTAAAGCACTTCACAGTGTTATGTATTTTGACTGTACGTGTTAATACTGTACACACACACCAACATCACCGCCGATGCACCAGCAAACACCCATTTCCCTTTATTGCCTTGAGGCAAAAGCAAGCTAGCAGGTGCCAGAGGGCTTTCTTTTCTGGGGAGAAAAGAGTTATTCTCTGAGTCCTGACAATCTGCAACATTCGTTTTGGTTTTTTTTTTTTTTTTTTTGCTTCCTTTTGAAGCCTCTGAATAACAATAATCCCACTTCTCCCTGAAGAGGACTGGATGTTCCCTGAGGAGATTGAAACAAGATTACTGATGAATGATAGGGGTGACAGCCAGAGGCACTCCGTACCCACAGCTGGGCTGAGAATCAGAGAAGTCTGGGGTTGTTCCTGGGATGGATCAAGCTACTTGGACTCTGTTGGAATAAATTCCTTATTCCTTCCCAAACAAGAGTGCAAAATACTGATACTGTACACCCAATTCAAAATGCCTTCTTCATAATTATCATTTTAATAACCGCATTGCACTGTCAGAATTGTGTGATGCCAGACACCAATCTGCTTGCTAGCCTAGTTTTAGGTACAGAAGTACACATTTTTGCACAAAATTGACGGAATGCAATGAAAATTATTTATGACTTACGCACCACTTTTTTGTGTGCAGATGAATTTTCACAAGTTAATTGTCAGGCGTATGCTCAAGAAGTGGCTTACAAAACTCTAACACATGAGAACTTGCACATGCAAATTCATTCGTACAAAGTTGAATTCCTAGAAGGCTTTTAAGTTCCTTATGAATGTGCATTCACCTCATCTACTTGGGATAACAATAATGTGCACATTATCTTTCAAAATATACTGATCTAAATTCCTTTTTCTTTTTTTTTTTTTTTTTTTTCTCCTTTCCCCTCCACCCCCCCACATGTGTAACAGATGTAGAAAATTCCTTGCCCTGATTTCTGAACTACACCTGCACTCATTTACAATGCTAGCTGATCTGTGTTAGAACATTTCCCTTCTCCTTTGGCATTTATCTAGATTGTTGGCTAATAAAAAGGGAATAAAATGGGGTTTTATTTTTGTATTGCTTTTTGGAGTGTTTTTTTTTGAGGGGGAGACAGTGCATATGTATAAATAGATTTACACATAGCTAATAAAATGTGAAGCTTCATAGAAAACTGGAAAAGTTTTGAGTTCTGAGTTACTGTATTTCATTGAGTCTTCAGTAAAAGATGAGCAGAAAAAAAGTTAATTTTCTCATGTTTTCTTCCACTCACTTTGCTTTATAGAGCGGTAATAGAATAAAAAAGCCTTAAAAGAAACATTAATCATCCTCTTTACTTGCTTCTAATGCATACCACACTGCACTTGACAGAGACTGCATTAGAGCCATAGTTCTCTAAAGAAGTCACCACATGAGCAGTGCTAAAGCAACTTCTGCAGCAGTTAAAACAGGTTAATCCTTTATTTGATAAAACTAGTTTGGGACAATTCCCAATAAAAATGAAAATTATGCCGAGCAACTAAAAAATTAATTTCTCCTTTTAAGCAAATGGAGAAAGTTCGGAAAACCCTACTGCCCCTCGCTGACCGCAATCGTGGCAGATTACGCAGGGGAAGGGGATGGGGCCGAGAGGTGGCTCGCCACGGTGGGTGTAGCTGTGAGCTAAGGGTGAAGCAGAGCTGTGCTGGTGTCCGTGGAGCTGCTGTGGCACATGGGGACGAGACGGGGTGGCTTTGATGGGGTGCCAGCACGGTCACCACCGTACCGGGGAGCCGCGTATCTGGCGGGTACCTCCGTGTGTCCTTATTAATGCAGCCCAGGGTGACGGATGACCACCCTGATTTCCTCCTACCCAGCCCACCTGGAGACATGGGAGATCGCTCAGGGTAGAGGGGACCCACTGGGCTGAGCTTTCCCAGGGCTGGTGGGAGCCGCAAAATAATTCAGTCCTGTCTGTCCTGCTGTTGAAGAGGCTTCACAGCACACCTCACCTCCAGAAAGCAATTCCTACCGCTTAACCTGAATTTCCCTACACCCTACGTCCAATGTTTCTTACCCTGCCCTCCACAGACAGAGAAATCTCATTGCTGTCTTCACCTTTGCAACAGTCTTGGAGGATTTGGAAGTTTTTGACCATTTCTCCTTCCCCTTTCCTCCAGGCTAGACAGTCCCATTTCTTCCAGTCTTTCTTTCTAAGCCAGGTTTTCCACATTTCTGACTGTGTTCGTGGTTTTAATGTGGGACCTCTTCAGCTGGCCCATGATGTTGCTTGAGATGCAGAACCGAAAACGGCAGAGGGTTCTCCAGGGGAGCAAGGATCACTGCAGGTACCTTGCAGTGTCTTTAGTGCCCCTGTCTTTAGTGCGCAATGAGGTTTTTCATACCTGGTCAGGCAGAAGTCTTCAAATTGCCTGGTAGCTGTCACATCCACCTCCAAATAATCATATTCCTGCCAGGATAGAAGAACCCCTGCTTCCAGCTCTCCTGGGACTTGCTAGCAGTAAGAAAATACTAAATATTTGTGGTGGACATCACCCTGGCTTATCCAGTGCTCTCGTCACTGACAGGCTCAGGGTCAGCCCCAGGCAGGTTGAGGCATCTCCATCCTTGGAGACGTTCAAATGTTGATGAACAAGGCCCTGAGCAACCTGCTGAAGGTGACCCTGCCCTGGCTGGGCCATCTCCAGTGGTCCCTGCCAAAATGAGCACTGTCCAGGAACTCAACAAGCAGTGGGTGGATCTTTGTAATACAGAGAAACTGTCCAAGCAGCCAGGGATCAGGTTAGGATAGCCAAAGGACTGATAGAATTAAATCTGGCCAGGGATGTCAAGGGCAACACGAAAAGCTTCTACAGGTACATCAGTGATAAAAAGAAGTCTAGGGAAAATGTGGTCATGCTCTGGGAGGAAATGGGAGACTTGGTCACCCAGGATATGGAGAAGGCTGAGGTACTCGATGAATTTTTTGCCTCAGTCTTCACCAGCGAGTGCTCCAGCTGCACTGGCCAAGGGGCAGAAGGCAAAGGGGACTGGGAGAAGGAAGAATCTGTGCTGGCTATCCCCATCTGGGTGGATCTTCCCTGGTTGGGACAATAAAGAATAGGATTAGTGGGAGGGAACACAAAGAAACTCTTGCTAGACTTTTTTTAACTTTCTTTTTTACTTGCGTGTGGAAAAACAGATGTTCAGGCATGGAGGATGTGAGCCATTGCTGGCTATATATAAGTGTTGTCTTTATTTTTTCTGCTAGCACACTAGTTAAGCTGTTAGATATAACACCTCTGTATACGTCTATCTAGAACGAGCTTTTGTCTGACTTCCCTCGTGCATGATGTTAAACTTATGTGTATTTGTAGATTCTGTACTTTACCCTGTAAATTGCTCTGACGTATGCTGAACTGAAGTGCACAAGATGAAGGTTGTAACATATTATTCATCTAATCAAAATAAACTGCATCCAGGGTTATGGAGATAAAACCAGTAAGAATTGAAAAGTTTTCCTTAGGTAGTTCAGTGCAAAAATATGGAATGATCCACGTAAGCTCAGTGGCAGACTTTGCTGAGTGGGTGTTTTATCAACAAACCACTTAAGCATCTAGTTCATATGACAGTTTTGAGGGGTAAAGTAACTACATTTGAAAAGTGAGTAATTAAATATTCAAGACCAGCATTTCTGTACATAAAAGGTTTTCTTCCAAGAAGTTTTTTGTAATACATTCTAAGTAAACTACTTAATTTTCAAAACTTTGCCTAACCACTGGGTTGCTAACACCTCTGCTTACTCTCATACTGTAATCATATTTGTGTCAGATTTTTTTTTTTTAATTCTAACTTACAATTTTTTGGACTACATTTTATTCCTTTTACTTTCAGATTATGTTGAAGCATCTATGACTGACACTAACATCAAGGTGATGTAATTGGACATAACTGAGATGAAGGTATGGGTCACAATTTCGTGATATATGCAAAATGGTGCGGAAGATTCGCTAACGTTACTGCACACTCACAGAAAACATTGCTGAAACATTTGGATGGGTGGGAATGCATAAGTCCTCTTTTAATTGGTTTGAAAGTCTCGTTTTCTGTTTCTTTTCTGTACTTTGCATTACTATTTCTAAATGGGCCTAATTCTGACATCCCTGTTGCAGACAAACTGTGTTAAAAACTTTTTTTAAAAGTTTGCTATTGTGTCCTCCATAAAAGCAGGTGTATAATGACTGCAATTCAGATGGGCTTATCCATTTAGTGAGGCAGACAGAAAAACAAAACCCATGATTTGAGCAGTGGGGTAGAAACCTAGCAGCAAAAGGATGTGCCTAGCCTTGGGAAAATCAGATCTTCTGCCTTGAACCTTCAGGATTCACATCGTCTGCATGTTTTTATCCTAATATAAATGTTAATGTAATATTACATATATAAGATTTTCCTCCTTCTTGAATGCTTTTTTTTTTTTTCTTAATTGATATCTTGTGATAATGAGCTTCACTGTTTATTTGTTGATTGCTTTAAAAGGTGTTTACTTCTAGCACTGTAAACTGCTTTTTTCTTTTAAGTTTATTTCAAAACTTCTAGGTTTTGAAATAAGGGAAAACATAAAGCGGATGTCCTTATTTGTTTTTTGTTTGACATTTCTTACATTTTTTTATCCCCTACCCTGTCTGGCCAGTTTTTAACAAGCCATGTCTCAAAGAATACCTTTCAGAGTGATTTCCACACTGAAGTATGTAGCATATTATTTTTTGAGTGTGTCTGAGGACGAAGACCAAAGATTGTCCTGCTTCTGAACTTACTGAATAAGAATTTCTCTTCCAGTCTAGTTTACTCCAGCTTTGGGATTTGTTTCATTCTGAGTATATCTACGACTTTTTTTCCAGTTACTTACTATTGAAGTGAAGATGGAGAAGCCCTACATGATCTGTCTTCTTGGAAACTTGTACTCCGTTTTGGAGAAATAGTTTGCATTTAATTTTCTTCCTGTGTCTGCAGCATTGTCAGATTTGAGTCTTACACCAAATCAAAACAAAGCAGACCAGGAAAGGCTTGGAAACATGTTTAGCATCATGCGACAGAGTATGAATTTCACACTTTGGACTGCACCCTGACGAGCGGTTGTCCCTGTGAGAGCAGAGGGTTTGTGCCCTTTGTGCACCACGCATGTTATTGCTGCCACAGGCAGCTTTTTTCACTATGCTTCCCATGGCTGAGTCTATAACCCTTCCAGAAATTCCCAGGTCCCCCCCGGCTGTTGAATCTCTCACAACACACTTTGATGAAGTTGCTGTTGCTGTAGAAGGTAGGACACGGCAACTGTATGGACAGTGCGCATTGTAAACTCCTGAACAGATGATTTCAAATGATGTTCAAGTGCTATTGGTGCTGCCTTCTTGATTCCTGGTAGAATAAATAAGGTGGTGTGAGATGTGCAGGAATGACAGTTGTGCCTTTATGGTGGAATGCACAGACAGGTTTTTTCTGTAACATAAGAAGTGATTACCTGGTCTCTTTGGGACTGAAGTCCCATATTTTGGGCATCAAATGCAAGAAGGATATGGACCGTAAGAAGAGTCTTTTCATACAATCAGTGGGGATGGTCAGAGGTTTGGAAAAGACACACATTCCCTGTGTTTGTCTTCAGAGAACCATGTCCACGGTAGCCCCAGGAGAGGCATCCTGATGGGAAGCCAAGTCTGGGAGATCTCTCGAGGTTCCCCCTAACCATCTTCACTAGTATTTCTGATATGAGTGATATTTCAGTGAAAAGATTAACTTCCTCTTTTAAATGTTAAGACAGGCATATTAACTGCACTGTTCACGTAAATAAAGTGTGTTGAAGAGATAATCTGACATTGAATTTTAAGTTTGTGTGCCATGAAGGATCAGTCCTTGAATTGCAACAGCCCCCAGGAAATGGTATTTTTGTTACGGTTGCTATAGCATTAAAATTGTATTAAAGTGCCCGTAGTCTGCTAAGTACTAGTCTTACACAAAGGTTATACGGTAAGAAAGAATAAAAATCCTAATGTTTTCTTCAAAGAGTGTTAGAAGGTGGCATAGATTTTTTTTTTAAAAAAGGCTCATTTTTTTTTAAAGCCAAATAATTTGTGCTTCTGTGCATTAAAAAGTTTCCCCCCCCCCCAAGTGTTACCATTTTACTCCAATGTGGTTGTAGTTCTGGGCTAAATCCAAGCTAGACATGGAACTTCTGACACAAAATACACTGAGAAATATCAAACTAAAATAATTCACAATCCAAACTCCTTTTTTCCTCCTTCATCAGAAATCTCATACTGGTTACAGACCGTATACCTCAGGGGGTGATCCCAATATGATTTTTCAGAATCAAGCAAGTAATTTTTTTCCCATGCAACGCGTGAGTTAATCTTTCAGAGGCGGGAGATGTTGTCTGCTGCGCGGGGGGTTGCGTTTGCCTTCGCACACCTCGGACCCTGCAGACCCCCCGCGCTGGGGTAACACGGCTGGCAGACACCAGAGATTACCTCCCGCATGACCACAGGTAATGAAATAACCCCCTCCGGGGACCTAAGCCATGCAATTTATCAAAGAGGGAGTAAAAATTAATTATTAAATCATTAAGACAGGTTGTTGTTTTCGCCCCTTGCCATTGACTTGAATTGCCTGAAACTGCAGCCGAAATTCCAAATGGATCGTCTGCGTGTTTATTGGGGAAAAAAAAAAAAAAAGCAAAACAAAACAGATTATGAAACACATTCTAAAATTAATACTTTAAAGTGTCATGCAGACCTCAGCTGTTAATGCCTGAGCAAATACAGTGCTAATAATAAATAAACAAGTCAATTGGAAAAGTAAATTTTGGCACAAGATCATTACTAAGTAGACAAGCCAAGTTAGTTTAAATAAAGGTACATCAGTATTATTACAAACTTGCCTCTCAGGGACTTTTCATTAGTTTATAGACACTGATCTTCAAAAACTGTCACAGAGATAACCTGTACCATCAGAAAACACAGACTTGGGGAAAGAACTGTATTTTATCTTGTGCGAAGAGAACACCATTTAATATTTGTAGGGAACAACGGAGAGTTGCACTACGAGGTGCATGTACATTGTGTTGTATACATATCTGGTCATGCTGCTGTCAAGTTACCTTTTTTTTTTTTATTCATTCCCGAGGCAAAAATCACCTCGAAGTTGCTTAAAATTCTTGTTGGTACTTAACGAGACGCAAATTCTGCTGCAGACGGGCAGCTCGGGTGGCTGTGCTGGGAGCGGGGGGCTCTCGGGGGTGACGGTGGCAGGGTCTCGGTCCCCGGGGAAGGGTGACAACACGGAGCTGAATCACGAGGCCGGGGCAACCGGGGACCCTCTTCTGGTGGGAGAATTGCTGAGTCTAAGATCCTGCCCTAGTCTTCCACAGAAATGCTTTTGGCATCAATTCCTCATGGGTTTTCACTAGAAAAAGTGAAACGTTTCACCAGAAGAGTGAAATACTACTGAAGGAAGCAGGAATTGTCCTTCCTCAACCTGTGACTCATTAACTTATTCTCATCTCTTCAATTTCACATGGATTTTCACTAGAAAAAGTGAAATGTTTCACTAGAAAAGTGAAATACTATTGAAGTAAACAGGTATGACCTTACTAAACTTGTGACCTGTCAACTTTTCTCATTCCCATTTCTTCAATTCCTCATGGATTTTCACTAGAAAAAGTGAAATGTTTCACTAGAAAAGTGAATACTACTGAAGAAAGCAGGAATTGCCCTTCCTAAACTTGTGACCTGTCAACTTTTCTCATTCCCATTTCTTCAATTCCTCATGGATTTTCACTAGAAAAAGAGAAAAGTTTCACTAGAAAAGTGAAATACTACTGAAGAAAGCAGGAATTGCCCTTCCTAAACTTGTGACCTGTCAACTTTTCTCATTCCCATTTCTTCAATTCCTCATGGATTTTCACTAGAAAAAGAGAAAAGTTTCACTAGAAAAGTGAAATACTACTGAAGAAAGCAGGAATTGCCCTTCCTAAACTTGTGACCTGTCAACTTTTCTCATTCCCATTTCTTCAATTCCTCATGGATTTTCACTAGAAAAAGAGAAAAGTTTCACTAGAAAAGTGAAATACTACTGAAGAAAGCAGGAATTGCCCTTCCTAAACTTGTGACCTGTCAACTTTTCTCATTCCCATTTCTTCAATTCCTCATGGATTTTCACTAGAAAAAGAGAAAAGTTTCACTAGAAAAGTGAAATACTACTGAAGAAAGCAGGAATTGCCCTTCCTAAACTTGTGACCTGTCAACTTTTCTCATTCCCATTTCTTCAATTCCTCATGGATTTTCACTAGAAAAAGAGAAAAGTTTCACTAGAAAAGTGAAATACTACTGAAGAAAGCAGGAATTGCCCTTCCTAAACTTGTGACCTGTCAACTTTTCTCATTCCCATTTCTTCAATTCCTCATGGATTTTCACTAGAAAAAGAGAAAAGTTTCACTAGAAAAGTGAAATACTACTGAAGAAAGCAGGAATTGCCCTTCCTAAACTTGTGACCTGTCAACTTTTCTCATTCCCATTTCTTCAATTCCTCATGGATTTTCACTAGAAAAAGAGAAAAGTTTCACTAGAAAAGTGAAATACTACTGAAGAAAGCAGGAATTGCCTTCATAAATTTTTGACTTGTCAACTTTTCTCGTTCCCATTTCTTCAATTCCTCACGGATCTTCACTAGAAAAAGTGAAACGTTTCACTAGAAAAGTGAAACACTACTGAAACAAGCAGGAATTGCCCTTCCTCCACCCGTGACCTGCCAACTTTTCTCATTCCCACTTCTTCACGCCTTTGCACCGAAACACATCACCCCGACGCTGCGGCGTGGCGCGGTGCGAGAGGCCACAAGCAGTCCCGGCGTTTTTCCCCTGTCCCTCCGACCTGCCCGTGCCGAGGTGCCAGCCCAGGGTGTCCCGGCGGAGAAGGGGAAGGCAGGCGGGCAGCCCCACGCTCCGCTCGGCAGCGCGTCCCGCGGCGCGGTGCCGTCACTCTCAGCAGGCGTGGAGCCGCTGGGTGCCATCCCTCACAGGCTGCCCGAGCCCCGGGGACAGGAGGAAATTTACACAAAAACACAGCCGAGCCCTTGCCTGCCTCCAACGCCAGCACCAGGAGAGAAAAAGAGGAGGGTGGGCTCGCTGGCCGCTACGTGAGCAACACACAGGGCCGCCTCGCAGGAAAAGCAGATTAATGCCCGACCCCCGGCGCTGCCCGGGAAGGATGCAGCATCCAGCCGCTGCCCAGGGGTGTCCAGAGGGGTGGCGAGGGCTGCGGGTGGGATGGTGTGCCTCCCCCCACGCACGGAGAAAAGGCAGCCACAGGGATGCTTCCAGGAACATTCCCCGGTATGGGATGCGCTCGGACTGCTTTGGGTCGGGCACATCGGCCGCCGCTCCCCAAACAGAAATAGCTGGTTGATCCCAAGGGGCCTGCGTGATCCCATCACCCCCTCCGGTCGGGCCCCCCCAGGCCCTTCCGCTGCCTGTCACTAAGTGAAGATGTCACCACCCCACTCAGCATGTGTGGCTACCTGGCTCATGCTGAGAGCCTCGAACGACAGCGTGACTCATTTGTTCAGTGTATTTTAAAAGCGTTTGTCAATCTCTATCTCTTTCTTTTGGGAAAATTTGGTGGGAAAAAAAAAAAAAAAAAAAAAGTAAGCATTGAAGATGACTACAGATGGTAAAAATCCAACCAGTGAGAGCTGAAGTTTCAAATAAATGTCAGGTCAAAAAAAAAAAAAAAAAAAAAAAAATCAGCTGTGGAACATGAGAAAGCCAAGCTGCAGACCCACCCTCCTGTACAGGACTTTCTGATACACTGAATTTCCTATGTTTGGGAAAGGTGCTGTGCATAGACATCTGGCTGGCGTGAAGCGGGAGAGGCTCTGGGAGCATTTGCACCCATCCAGAAGTTTCAGCACCCACAGAGAGCAAGGCCTACCCATTCACCAAACGGGACCTGTGGGCTGGGGGGGAAAGGGGGCAGAGACGGAGTGTCTCCTGGGGTGCTTGTTAAAGAACTGGATATTTACAGCTTAATATGTTCTGCATATAAAGTGTACATATTTCTGTTCAGCTAGGAGTTTGCTTCAAGGTTTCTCATGTTGCTGTTTTACCTTCATTATGCCCATAAAGACATCCTGCCTATGTCACCTGAAGCTGGTATTTAAAAGCTGACTTGTTTCCACTGTACTCCCTAACTCGGAGCGTGCAGAGGAGAAACACAGCAGCTCAGGACTCTAACTCCTGGATCCATAAGAGAAATGTTTGTTCAGCACCTGGGGAAGAAAATGTGCATATACTCAAAGATATCAGCATTTGCTTTACATGTAATGGAGCTAAAGAATGAGAGCTGCAGCAGCTGGTATTTCATTCCAGGAAGAAGACAAGCCTCTTCATGCATGGCTTAGTTTTGGAGCGTCTAGCATGATCAGGTTGGCTAATGAAAGTCCTAGCAAAGACGAAAACACACAAAAATGTATTATTCTTGAAAAAAAAAAAAAAACAAACAAAACAAAAAACGTGATGCTTAATACTGATTTGAATTAAGTGAAAGTCAATCTTGCTTAGGGACTGTAGCACTTAGCCTTAAGTGACCCAGCTGTGAAATAAATTGTTTTGGGTTTGACATAATGGCAATGTTTCTTCCAGTCCTTGTGGTTGAGGCATTCGGTAGAGAAGATGCTGCCTTTCAGAAGTATATTGTCAGACTGCAGCATATGCTGCATAGCTTAGGAAGTTTTCCTGTACAAATGCTCAATAATAATAATCAGCTGGAGACTACCTGCACAAAATTAATAGAAAGAACAAATGGTGTTCACTAACCCCAACTGTTGGCAAGCATACCTTGCTTTTTAGCAGAGGAAGTGTATTTAAACAGAAGGATTTTAAGGAAACAGACAGTAAAATTAAATCCTTGGCAGCTTTTACTTTAAGAATGTTTACTTTAATAATCAAGCAATTAGTCTGATTTAATAGTGACCTCATATCTATAAGAAAGCAGCAAAGCTGTGCTTGATAGCAGAGAAAGCAAGGCACACGGAGCCATGTTAATGGTAGTTTTAATTAGCCAACAAAAATGAAAAGTTCAGGGCTGGTAAGGAAATGAAATACCGACTCCTTCAAATAGAAAATTTTCAAGTGCATATGAATAAGAGCCTGAATTTCACTGTTCAGGTGCTGCTTTCCTGCTGTGAAGGACAAGGTCTGATCCCAAAAGGTTTTGTGTGTCCCTACTCCCACAGCTGGAAGAGGAAGCCTCAGGTGCAGAGCATCCAGGCAAGGACAAAGCTCCCAAAAAGGAGAATTTGCAGCTCTGTTTGCTAAAGACAAGTGATTATTTTCCTATGGAAAGTAAATCTGCCTGTAAGCATTTATTTCTAGGAGATATTTCCATAAACTTCATAGCAGCAACTCGCTGCCAGCAACAGGGTTGTCTAGCATTTTTTGACACCTTTTTCTCCCTGTTGCCTATTGTTATTCTGATATACTGGTGTGATCTGACAGCCACTGATGAAGCAGCTGGTGGATACCCATTGTCTCAAGGAGATGGGAATGAAAACTCAGCGCTGCAGAGGTGCATGCTATTGATAATTTGGGAAGCTGGAATAAAATTAAACAAATATCACTGTGGAGCTACTGTGCAAATTATGGTTCTGCTTATATCGCACTGGTTGTGGTTTTAAAAGGAGAAAGTGCCTCTTATCTTGGGCCAGCTGTTCTACATTTGATAAAGATGTATTACGGGTGGGGGCTACGGTCTGCGAGTAGTCAAGTTTTGGTTACTGCTTTATTTTTTTAAGTTTTTACTGAAACTATCTACCAGATCAGAGAAATAGAGGATTTTAGCTACACAACAGACAAAGAGATGATTTCCAGAGAGCTGTCATTTCCAGTAAGTGTTTAAAAATATCTGCCTGGCAAGTAGCAGACAAAAAAAAAAAAAAAAAATCAAAGTGGCAAATGGAGCAGAGCTGAAAACAACATCCATACTTACACAACAAAACCACGCAGGCCAGTTCCCAGGCCGTGACACTGCCGGAGCAGGGGCTGCTGCCCCCGTTGTTCCCCAAATGGGCTGACACCCCGTGCAGTGCTGCGTGAAGAAATCCTGCTGCCTGGTCCCCCATCCCATGCCCCCTGCGCCCACCCCAGGGTTGCTGTCACCACTGAGCAAACCGCTCAAAGAACCGGTGCAGGCTAAAATGGAGCCTTTTGCTGGTTTGTTTGCTGCTGGATCCGTCCCTTTGCCTGGTTAGCTGTGTGGCCAGAGGCTGGAGGGGGCACAGGAGTGTGTCTTTTGATTGAAATGCTGGCACATGTCAGCTTCAAGAGTCCAGGTGACGACAGTCCAAGTGACCTGAGCCACAGACAAGGATTTGCTGAGCTATCATGGAAGTGGAGGGAGACAAGAATTCTCTATTTACATTTTTTTTCTCATTTCTTGCTCACTTACAACCCCGGGAGACACACCCGAGATCTCTCAGGGATGTTGCAGTAGACAGCATCCTGCAATTCAAAGGACAATTTGGCCCTACATCTCCCACTCCCTCTCCTTTGCTATCCTGCGTGCCAGTTTAATATGAGCACGCTTGGCAGATGTGGAAAAGCACTTCTTTCCCTCAGCTCTTCCAGCTGCAGCTTTCTTCCATTTGTCACCAATTCATGCGATGGCTTTCAATTTGTTGTCTGGTGCTGGTTGTGTACCTCCTACAAACCACCACTGAAGAATTCCAGCATCATGGGATACCCAGCCGGCTCTTTTCAAAAAGGCTTCTGAAAAATGGACTGGGCTCATAAATGCTGGTACCTGATGGATCAGCACAGCTCGGATGCTCAGGTAGGGTTAGTCCAGGTTGGCTACCAGGACTGACAGTAGGATGCAGGTGCCTTTCACGTGTGGGTCACCACCTCAGAAATGCATGCCTGCCCGCAAATCTGAACCAGATGACGCACGGTTACTCACGCATATGAAGCAAATTTGACTGCTACAGCCACGCAAAGCAGCTGGAGCATCACTAAAAACATGAAACGCTGATCATGTTTTAGGGTTTCAAAGCTGGCACAATTAAACCTCAGACGGAAGGGCACAGGCAGCTCCAGCTGCCTCCACGCGTGGTCAGTGCTCACCCTTCATTAAGAGCAGGACCCCTGGGAATTAAAGGTCCCTTTTCTGGAGGGATTGCATGTTTTGCTGCAATGCTGCATTTGGGGAGGTGAACCCAGCAGCCCTCCCTGCCTCCAGCAGTGCCAGCGGAGAGGCAGGAGGGCGCAACCTCCTTGGTGCAGCGCTCGAGGGGAGGCCACATCTGATTCTCTGGTGCAGTAACTCTGACGACGGATGGCCGGTGCTCAGGAACCTGCGTGCTTTTGTGAAGCCTCGAGCTGGAAACCATCTGCGTATTAAAAACAGGCTAATTCCCCTCTTTAAAGTCATGCTCACTAATGAAGAGGCATGAGCCCCAGTGCCCGTTCACTGACCTTATGCTGTGGCGTGCGCAGTGGTTGCTGAACATTTCAAACGCTCAGCGTGACACAAGACCCAGTTCTTTCTTTTGGCAATTTTCTGCAGCTGGTTCCTCAGTAAACAACCCACAGGAAAGATGCGACGAGGCCGTGTGATGATGGTGTGATATTCAGTGTTTTGCTTCCGGAAGACTCTTCAACTTTGGAGTAAAAGTGGGAGGGAAAACAAACAAGCAAACAAACAAAGAAATAAAAGGTGGAGGCAGAGCCCTGTGTAATTAAACTGCTGGGGCACAGCAGGAGCAAGGGCTGTGTGAACCATGACTCAGCAAACCCTCTGCCCGCGGAGCATGACTCAGCAACCCCCACCCAGGCACGGCTGGGAGCAAACCCAGGGCAGGTTCGTCCTGCAGATAATCCCTCCCTGTCTCCAGTTTCCAGCCCCGGTCTCAGCAGATGTCCTGAGGCCCGCCTGTGGTCACCAGCCTTCGTAGACAAGATGGTTTTGCCTGACACAAAGGCAGACTTACTTCCCCCTTTCCCCCCTTTCAGCTCCCCCGTACACAGATTTTTTTTTTTTTTTTTTTTTTTTGTTCCTGATGTCACCTCCAGCACACAGGCTGCTTTCTGCCACCGCTGCTTGATAACGGGAAAGCAGGCACAATCCCTCAGAAACCATCGCTGCATATTTCTGCCTTGCAAAGTCAAATAAATAAGCTTTTTTACTTGTTTGCTCATCCTTCTTTTTAAAGGCAAGGAGGAGAGCTCCATGTAAGAACAGCATCTCGGAGCAGAGCAACTGCCCACCGCTGCAACAAAAACTCCAGAAATAGGAAGCTGGAGACTTTTATCGCACTGCACAGTTTGGGGGAAAAAACAAAAACAAAAACAAAAACAAAACCAAAAACAACATAAGCAAACCTCAGGGAGACAGCTAGCCTCTTCTCTTTTGCAAACAAAAAACAAAGGTCTCTGATGAAGGGCAATGTGCTGATCTGTTTGTGGTGCAGTGGGAAGGCAGGGGCCTGGGTGTCTGGATATTTGGCTTCTTTTTCCATCTTCTTCTTGAGCTCCTGAGAGACTTTAGCAAAGTCACTTTTCATCTTTCCTCTATGTAACTTGCCTGCAAATAATATTTCGAATAGGGTCTCTCTCAATACATTTTGGCTTATTCTCTGTCAGGATGAAGGGACTGTAATGTCAGGGAACTTATAAAACCTAGACCGTCATTAACTCTGTCAGTTTTATCTCTAAAGTGACAATATTCTTTTTTGGTTTGTTGTTTGTTTGTTTGTTTGTTTATTTGGTTTTGTATTAATGTGATTAGATAAAAAAAAAAAAAAACATCTAGCTTGACATTTCTTTATTTGACCTCATAGTTACTAAGGCATGGTTGCTAAAGCTAAAGCAAGAGCTTTACCTGTAGCTCAAGTCACAACCGTCTTAATACCCAAGTGTTGGTACTTTTTGCCACAGTCTTGCTTTTTAGAGATAAAAAACACAGCTCAGTTACAACTTCGTAACTTCATCCACGCATACTTAGCCCTGGTGAGGATGGCTAGCTATAACCCCACCTCCAGCTGATTGCCCGAGGGAGGACCTTCATCCTGAATTCAGCATATAGAAAGCCAAAGCTATATGAAAATAATTAAAATACCAAGTGTTGGCTGCAAGGTGGAAAAGCTTTACACCCGAACGTATGCAGACAAAATATTCCTGCACTGACGGCCGCCTAATCTGTCCCCACAAACCGCTTTTGGCTGTCTTCCCAGCGCACGAACCCTCTAACTCAGGGCTTTGTGAACTTTGTGCGTTTCTGACACAGGACCAAGTCCAGTTATAAGATCACGCCAGGTCCCGATTAGGGGAAACATCCGTCCATGCACTTAAATCTCACCCTGTGCAGAGGAACACTTCAGCATCGCCTTAAGTGCACCCCCTGAACTCAGACATTTTCCTGATGCAGTGCCAAGAGATTCTTAATATATTGCTGACTTGAAGCAGCAGTGAAAGCACAGAGAAACTGCTTTTTTGAATCAAAGAGTTAAAAGGTCAGTTTTATTTTTAATCTTATTATTCTTATTCTGTTATTCTTATGATTTTTGTGTGTGATTTTTTTTTTTTTTTCCTGGCTTAATGATCTCTTCTGGCAGTATATTTTGATTTCTGCACCATATTCAATACAGATTCACAATGTTTTCATTTCATATCTTTCATTTATAAATACCTTACACATGGTAGTACGCAGGTGTTCTTTAAAGGGATACTAAATAGACATGCAATTTCAAAACCTTTACAAGGATGGAGAAAGGCATGCCAAATTTGCCTTAATAACTCCAATTTCAAAATGTTTAAAAGAATGGTGAAAGCTCGGCTGAATCTGCTTTAATAACTCATTGAATGTGTTGGACTATCATTATACAATCATTCTGGGGACAGTCTGGCATGTATAGTTCTTATATGTCTTCACTCAGGTACAGGCTGTTACTGCTGCAGAGAGCACTCCTCGCCTGCTTTAGCGGAAAGTCTCCAGGTTGGGGTATTCTCATCTGGTCCTGGTAGCAGGACCAGACTCAGCAAATACCATCCTTTTCTGATCCCTCAGCCACTTGCTTCTGCTTTGGTGTCTTCCCCTCTTTCATGACAGCACCAATATTTTAGGGGGCAGCTGGTCAAATAACAACATAGCCATAGCAAAAATAATATTTAAAGTTGTTTTTTCGGACAAAGAAATCTCTGCATACAACTCTGTCCTTGGTTTAAATCATTTTGAAAATAATTCCAACGGCACTGATACTGGAGCAGATTATTGAAAGTGCTCCCCACAGTTGTCTGTGGAATCCTCCAAGCTTTGGGCAATTAGTTTTTACGCCACTCCCGCTTCACTTGGGAGTAGCACAGCTCAGGAAGTCAAAACAAAAGCTTACCTAGCACATTGTTACCCGCATGTGTAACAACCACAGTTTTTTCTGCAGGTTTCGTTCTGGCAAGTCAGGAAGAGCTAGAAATTGGTGACAATCCTGCATTTTGGACAGTTAGAACCCAAGACTCACATCTATTTCTTTTTCTGCTGGCAGCAACTGAAAACTACTCTTGGGGGTATAAAAAAAAAAAAAAAAGAAGGCTAATTGGGATAACTGGGCCAGTGCCTTTCTCCTTATAAAGGGAACTCATCTGTTTTCTTTTTTACATTGAAAATAGAGGCTCTTCCAGGCTCTAATTTCCTGTGTTACATCCAGCATTATCACAATGGTTGTGGTGCAAGAGATAAAAGAGTCAAAAGAGAGCGACTTAGAAAATAAAGGATTTTTAGTTACCAGTTCAGCTTTGTACCTGATTTCCTTTCCTGAAATATCTTGTCCAAATGTACACTGACAAGTGGTGTTGCATAAAGGACTTCTTTGTCAGAGGCACAATTCTACTATCTCCCGCTGAAGGGATAATAATAATTACCCCCTATTCTTCCCCAATGTTGCTGCAACTAAGGAAGGCCCAGGTTTTGAGTGTTTAGTACTTCTATACTGAAAAGAGGAAAACTAAACAATAAATCAACTCCAGCCATATAATCAATCTTTTTCTTTAATCAATTATTGAAAAAAAAAAAAAAAAAAAAAAGGAAAGAAAGGCAGGAAAACAGTGTTTTAAAATGTGCCCTATTTACAGGTTTCCTTTAAAAGGCAGAATCATAGAATCATGGAGTCATAGAACAGTTCAGGCTGGAAGGGCCCTCAAAGCCCCCCCAGTGCCCCCCCCTGCCCCGGGCAGGGCCCCCTTCCCCCAGCCCAGGGGGCTCCCAGCCCCGTCCAACCTGGCCTTGAACCCTTCCAGGGAGGGGGCACCCACAGCTGCTCGGGGCACCCTGGGCCAGCGCCTCACCCCCCAAACAGGGAACAATTTCTGCCTCAGATGTCACCTAAATCTGCCCTCTGCCAGTTTAAAACTGTTAGCCCTTATCCTATTCCATCACCCCCTGACCCAGAGTCCCCCCCCCCCCCCTCCTGCCCCCCCTTTAAGCCCTGGGAGGCCACTCTCAGGGTCCCCCTGGAGCCTTCTCTTCTCCAGGCTGAACCCCCCCAACTCTCTCAGCCCGGCCCCCCAGGGGAGCTGCTCCAGCCCCCCCAGCATCTCCGTGGCCTCCTCTGGCCCCGCTCGAGCAGCTCCGGGTCCTTCTGCTGTTGGGGGCCCCCGAGCTGGCCCCAGCACTGCAGGGGGGTCTCCCCAGAGCGGAGCAGAGGGGGACAATCCCCTCCCTGGCCCTGCTGCCCCCCCTGCTCTGGCTGCAGCCCAGGGCACGGGTGGGTTCTGGGCTACCAGCGCACGGGGCTGCCTCACGGGCAGTTTTCCCCCCCCCCAGCCCCCCCAGCCCCTCTCCTCGGGGCTGCTCTCCAGCCGCTCCTCGAGGGCCCAGCCTGGGTCTGTGCTGGGGATCGCCCCGACCCACGGGCAGGACCTTGCCCTTGGCCTTGTTGAACCCCACGAGGTTTGCCCGGGCCCCCCTCTCCAGCCTGCCCAGGTCCCTCTGGGTGCCACCCCTGCCCTCAGCGTGCCCCCCACCACACAGCTCGGGGTCGGGGGTGAACTTGCTGAGGGTGCATCGATCCCACTGCCCCTGTCACCAACAGAGATGTTAAACAGCTCCGGGCCCAACCCCGGCCCCCGAGGAACGCCACTCGTCACCGCTCCCCACTTGGACATTGAGTTGTTGACCGCAACTCTTTGCGTGCGACCCTCCAGCCAATTCCTCATCCTCCGAGTGCTCCATCCGTCACATCCATCTCTCTCCAATTCAGAGACAAGGATGTAGCGTGGGACGGTGTCAGATGCTTTGCACAAGTCCGGGTAGCTGACATCAGTTGCTCCTCCCTTATCCATCAATGCTGTTACCCCGTTGTAGAAGGCCACCAGGTTCATCAGGCACGATTTGCCTGATGCCATGTTCCTCAGCGAGGAATCTTGCAAGGAAATTAGTATGTTCCTGTGCAGTTTCATTTCCTATACTTGCAATACATACACCGAGGATGTATAGAAGGAAAAGGCATCACTAGAGTCCAGAGTTTTTCAATCTGCATGAATGGTTTTAGAGTTCTAGAACCATTATGTTTCCAGTTCATTTCCACCTGAAGTGGTTAGATTTTCCAAGTGGAAGTGCAAGACACTCACCCAGCCACAAGGTCAGGCCTGAATTAATTCTAAGGTCACACAGCTCCATTTATGTCCATCTGCTCAATAAAAAACATGCGTTCCTTTACAGGAAGTCTAAGGGCAGAAGACAAAACTGATGTGTGTAAAAATGACACATGCTGCACCGAAACATTTTCTGACATTCTAGTTTCATAGGTTACAGGCAGGTTATTCTAACCTAGCACCTTAATCCCCTCCTAATCCTGTTGCGTCTACCTGGAACTGCGTTGGCAGCCCAAGCAATAAGCAGCTCCCTGGGATATGCTGTGTTCCCACAAGCCAACCAGTTCATGCCTGAAGCAGATGTTGCTGCCTGGAAAACATTCTCAGCTTTATATTTTAAGGATCCAGATCACTACACTTGCAAAGAAATTTGCAAGAGATAATTCATGGGATAATGGGGGTAATTGATGACTGTTCTGGGACTGCTAAACCCTTTTCATTTACTACACTATAGGCAAGATTTTAACTCCTCTTCAGATGTACAAAGTCTGTTCACTGACACACTGAGTCACTAATTGCCTTTAAAGTTTCATTAAAAGCAGATGCCTTGCTAAAGAGCAAATATTAGTCACACCCTGATCAAGGTGCAGCTAGACATTTTGAACATGAACTGATATCACAGCTAATGATGTGGAAAACAGCTGCTAATGCCAGGACTGCATTCTCCTCTGTGCAGTCACAATTAATATTGATAAACATAAAGTGCCTCGTGGAAATGCATCCTCTTGGCTGGGTAATCAGAATACTGATGGGGAGGAAAGGAAGGATGGGTCCAAACATGAACCATTGCCATTGAGCTAATTTTCTCCTTTCCTGTTTCTAATACACAGTGATGAGATGGATGTCTGCCAGTGACACATTCGTGTGTGTGAGCTATTTAAGTTTTGCAAAATATTTTAGGCTAAGCAATATTCTACACAAACTAATAATGATACGTAGCAGGATGGAAGACCTGTCATAATCAAGGGTTCTGTTGTTACTCTGTTGTGTGTTTTGCGTTATATTACTGAGTTTGTGCAATTAAGTACTTCAAGTAATACTTTTCCAGTAGTCTAATTGCTTCTGCTGGACACAGGCTTGCTAGGAATTATTTTATGCAAGAATGCTTATGGCCTTAACAGGTTTGTCACAGCCTTATTTCAGACTAGTATGTTCTGGTGCAGCTAGTTAATTCAGCCGCTAATCACAAATTACGTGAGGATAAGAGCATCACGTCAAATATTGTAGAGGATGAACAAGGTATTGGTCCTCCAGAGGTCAGGAACAGGGCCCAGGGAACACACCTCGGGGCAGGTGAGGACTAAGTATGTGTCTATACTTTAAAAAGAACACAACTGCTATTCCAACATAATTTCTTTTTAACCATCTGCTTTCTTTCCATTTTATTCAATCTTCTTTGCAATGGATTTAAGACAGACTGGAATAATTCAAAGTCAAGGCAAGCCAGAGGTGGATAGGTAGTGTAAAGTAACTTCGCAGGTTATCAGCTACCTTGCAGTAACTGCCTTTGCTCTTCACCTACGAGAAGCACCAGGAAACTGTCCTCATTATTATCCCATTTACTGAGTAGTAAAAGCACATGCACAGCTGATTTTGGAGAAGAGAAGGTATGCTGGAAAATGTTGCTCCAGTTTATCCGAGAACAGCTTGTGGACAGGCATATGTGAAGATAACTTATGGCCAGAATAATTCAGAAGCAATTCATATATAGGCTGCATAGAGAGACTGTTAGAGAAAGGCCTTGCAAGCGTGAGCCTTTTCTCTGTCCCCTCAACCATTTAACTTTATTTTTTTTCAGGTAGTATAGAGAATAATCTGTGGTTTCTAAAGCTGCTTGGTGAACTGTAGAAGCAAAACGTGTGAAGCATCACTGATGTCCACTTAGAAGTGTGTCTGTCTTATTTTATGTGATCTACCCAAAATGTGGTGTTGTGTCAAGTGTTGTGCAAGGTACGGCCCTGGAGACAAGCCCTAATTTGGTTTCAAAAGAAAAACTGTTTTAGTGTGAATTCTAGGCCTGTGGAAATACACAGATTTCTCAAATGTTGTTCCTAACTCTTAGATGACATCCTAGAAACAGAATTCAGGAGGCCGTATTTGGAGATGCTCTTACAGGAAAACCCTCCAATAACAAATCTCTAGATCTCAAAGAACTACTGGTGTCCCACCAGCTTCTTCAGATCTCTGTTGGTCAATGGCTCGTGGTGTGTTTGTCTTCACATTGCTTTCTAAGCAGATGCAAGTTTCAGTGCAGCTGAGGAAGCTGTAGCCTCTCCAACTGTCTTTGTCAACACCGGCACAGATTAACCTGGCTGATGGGACTCACATCTAATTCAATATATAGGTGACAGGGAAGGAAAACTGAGATGTCAAAACCACCATTTTAACAAAAATTACCTTTATTTCTTCATATATTAAAACCTAATGTTCAGCTGACCTGTGAATATTTATGAACGTACCAAGTCAGGGTAAATTTTTTTTCAGTGCAGAAGTTATTATTGAAAATATCAATTTATTTTAAGCGATGCTTTGACTGGTGAAAAGACAGGCTACGTCAGTGCCTTATTCTGCAGCCGTTACTTGAACAGAACCAAGGGAGGCTTCATCCTCAGAGTCACGGTGGGGAACAGCACTACCTCTATCACTTGGTTTGATTATTTCTGCTTGGGAGGCAGGACCATTGCTTTGATGAGTTACCAACGCTCCTATATGTGTCAATAAGAGGAAAGAGAGAAACCATCTCTGTGAAGGTCTCAGCAGTGGCCACGGCCACCTACGTCCCTTGTGTGTTTTGGTGGGTCTCTCTTTCTGACTGGGGCACTTGGATGCTACAAGAAACAACCCAGCTCACCCGAACCCCAAGTAGAGCTGGGGGGTTCATCGCCAGCCTTCCCGTGCTGTGGGCTGTGGGCTCTGAGAGTTATCTGTGGAGTGTTGGGGTCTGAGCAGCTCCTCAAGGCCCAGCTGGCAGAGGGCATCCCCCCATGCAGCTCGATGCCTGGCACGAAGCTCTTCTTATTTCCACCTCTCTGGGTCTGCGTCCAGCTCTCTGCTCTCATCTCACATTCGTAATCAAAATTTCCCTTGTTTTGTCAGTGTAAGAGTAACACCTTTACGCTTCATGGTGCAACACACGTCATTTTTATATCTTGGTGCCAGGACATGGGCAGCAGCAGATAAGTTCTTTTAATTGGTACTTGTTTTCTCTATATTAACTGACCACCTCTGTTCCATGGAAACTGACCAAAAAAACCTGCCTGATGGTAAATGCTATTTATCATCATGAACACAGAAACCCCCCACATCTTCAAGAAGTCAATCTTCATCTGAGTTTCTGAAAATACAAAACTAATATAATGTCTAAAGCTATCGCCTCACGGCTCAGCACTTTGTTCCAACTGTTCCTTGTGCAAGTGGCTTGCACGAGAATGTGCACAGAAATTTACACCTGCAGTTAGAAATCAGAATATGAGCTCATGGCCACAAGCATGATTATTGGTGAATGATGTAGGTCTGGGACAAAAGAATAACAAGTTCTTAGTCCTGGGCATTCCCACTGAAGCGCTCATCAAATCCAGGACACAGCTGGATAAGAAATTTGTGCTCTGGGAGGAAACTGCTCTAAACTGACTATTTCAATGGATAAATTTATCCAATTTTGCACTTAGCTTTATCTTAAAAAAAAAATCTACATCTGTTTTAAGGTTGATTTTTTTGTGTATGGTGTTTTTTTGGGTTTTTGTTTTTTTTTTTTTTTTTTTCCTCATCACTGTTCCACACCTGCCCTGTCCAAAATTCTGAAATTCAGTGCAAAATTCAGTGCAACCAATTCACATCCAAAAATGTCAAGGCATTTCAAAATCAGACTGCGCCGGACTGTGATGCTGTAGTGCTTCTCGAGAGGCACGCCTGAGCAAGCCTCTGCCTCACCTCGTCTTGCACTTTGACCAACGGGACTCCCACACCTCTTCTGGGTGCCATGGGAGAAATAATTAACCTGGGAATTAGTTTGGTAGGAAGAAATGTGGGTGGCGCTGATACAAATACTGTAGGTCTCAAGAGAGAGGCAGAGGGAAAGGCAATCTAATTGTGATTTGATAGAAATCAAGTATCTCAGTGCAGCTGATTATCCTACCGAATGGAAGTCAAAAGTATTATTTCTTTGTTGTAAGATATTTTTTCACTGAAGTCAAGAGGAATGTAAAAGTTAAAATACTGAATCTCCATAGGGTGGTAATGTCAAGTGTCATTCATCATCTTCCAAAACTCAGACACCTGTATTTGGAAGAAAGATCAGATTGCAATTTTTGGCAGAATTAGCATCAGGTAGATGTAGGAGATCAGTAAAAAGTACTTAAAGAAATAACACTTATCTTTTAGATCTGTATAACAAGGAAATACCTGGAATCAGTAAGTTTTTCTGTAAACACAGAAAAGTTGTATTATATGCCCAATACACAGCTCATTCCTTGACAATCTCTTGGAGGCATCATACTGAGCATATATTTAAGAATTTGAGTATTTTGATTTAACAGTTTTTTAAAGGATGCCTTCCTTCACCATGCTCAGTGATCACTGGAGCTAAATAGAGACTGGAAACATTTCCACACAAGAAATGGGGTTAAAAGATTTCTAATTTTGACCTTTTTTTATTTTTTTTTCACAATTTCTCAGCTTTTAGCATCTTCGTTCTAATTATTCTCGTTGCTCACTGCTCTTAAAGACAGAAAATCTGAACATCCAAATATACACAGGAAAAACAATCTCCATATACTCCATATTTATGCCTTAAGCCCCATGTTGCTCAGCTCAACTTTAAAAACATCTGAAGAGACTATTCTTAGAAGATGTCCTTGAAAGCCTCTTCCAGAGAAACAACCCTTCTCAGATTTTGTTTTTTCTTTACACCTTTAGCTAAGAACACTGGGGAGAAGAGAAAGGAGGAGAGGAAAACATCTGCAGAACATACTATTCTATTGATAAAACATTTACATAATCTGCCAGCAAAAGAAAATCACAAAGAAAAAATCCATTTCATATAATTATAAGTTATTTCCTAATCTTGCTGGAGAGACCCTGAATGCCCACAAAAATAAAACTTATTAGAATCTCTTTTTCTCATGTTGATTACTCAAGCTAGTGAATGGATACTGTACCTCGCAATCCTTAATAAATCTCTTAACTGTGTAATGAATCAAGCAGACCAAAAGAAAAGATTTGACATTGACTAGCACTATTTCAGATGCTCTAACTGTGAGGAGGCTGATTTTCATCAAGACCTCACCTTGATCTGAACTCCAGCTTTTCAGAAGGAAGATGTAGGTGTCTCTCTCTCTGAATATTAAATAACAACAACAACAAAACCCAAACCCAGAGAATTTTTCAGAACTCCTTGATACAAGCACACCAGATGGGCATTCACTTAGAGGCATAATTTTTTCTGAATAATGATATCTCAGTGTAGGTTATGCTGATAAATGAGAGGGGCTGCACTATCACTCTGTGCCCTCCGGTTTTGGAAACACAAATGCCCCCATTTCCAGGTGGCTGGAAAAAAAATATTGTACCAGCAAGGTACCATGTCCAAATTCTAAAAGACAGAAAATCTTCTGGAAGAAGAACCATCTGTCCCATGGCCCTCACAGAGATGGCTCCCACAGAGATGGCATTAGGGCTGAACGTGGCTTCCTCAGGTCAAGGCTCAAGAGGACGGGTGACTTTGGGATGGGGGTGAGGGAGATGGAAGCTCTGGGGTCAGAGCAGAGGCACACATCACATGCTCAGGACCTTTACGTTGCTTATGCTCTGGCTGACCCAGCTTCCCTGTCTGCGCATCAAGATAGTTCTCAATGCCTCCTGCATATTTGCAGTTGGAGTAGATGGTTGTTGTAGGTCCCTTCCAACTGAAATTATTCTATATACTATTCTCCTATTCTATTCTATTCTATTCTATTCTATTCTATTCTATTCTATTCTATTCTATTCTATTCTATTCTATTCTATTCTATTCTATTCTATTCTATTCTATTCTATTCTATTCTATTCTATTCTATTCTATTCTATTCTATTCTATTCTATTCTATTCTATTCTATTCTATTCTATTCTATTCTATTCTATTCTATATTCTATTCTATTCTATTCTATTCTATTCTATTCTATTCTATTCTATTCTATTCTATTCTATTCTATTCTATTCTATTCTATTCTATTCTATTCTATTCTATTCTATTCTATTCTATTCTATTCTATTCTATTCTATTCTATTCTATTCTATTCTAGCCTAGCCTAGCCTAGTCTAGCCTAGTCTAGTCTACTCTACTCTACTATTTTTTACACTACATTGCCAAATTGAAGCAAAATTCATTGGTATTTCTCAAGAGTTCAGATTCTTTGGTGAGACACATCATTTGGAAGATATATGGGTTGGGATGACCAAGTTCTGCATGGCTATCATCTGTTACTTACACTTGGTTTGATTTATATTCCAATGAGAGGAGGTGCAAGAATCTTCCTCCACCATAGGACCATTTAGGAAAAAGGGCCACTACAGCAGCCTAGTTCCTTTTCCTGGGACGTAGTCAGCATCCTTTTGTACCCTACAGCAGAAAAAGAGTGTGCTTTTTAATTTTTTTTTAATATGAAGGGGTGCAAGATGTTTCTTTGGGCTATTTGCGTAGTAAAAAATTTAATATAACACTTGAAGGATTTATTACTGCACAAAGGGAGAGAAAAAGCAAGACCCACCCAGAAGTTACATGTCTAATTTAATGTGTTTTTTCTCACTTGGTGCACGAGAGACAGGCACTGCACTGACTAAATGCAGCACGTCACTGAGGACGAAGCCCAGAGCTGAAACCCTCCCTGCCACTTTCCAGGGCACAGGTTTCTGCCTTGCAGTTCCTTGCACGTGCAGCATTGTCCTCTGCACCGAGCTCTCAAACTCTTGCCTTTCCTCTCCTCTAGTGGCAGTTTTGGCTCACAACTCAATTTTTTAATTACAACAAAGCGCACTGGCAGAAACCCCCCATATTTGAAGCAGTGACGCTTCACAGTAGGAACTTCTCACCCTCCCCACCATCCCACTTCCAGAAGGACTTGACTCCAGAAATTAAAAAACCTGGGGAGATCATAACCAGATCAAGCTGACTGACAGATACACGGATAGGTCCCTCAGGCACAAGTAGTATTGAAAAAACATTTTTTTGGGTGGGGATGAGAGCAAGCCAGCACAAGTGCCTGACCAACAGCCATGACCAGCAGCATTTGTGCAAGTGTAAAGCTTTCCACCACAACCAGAAGAACACACATTTTCATGGGTGCAGTCTTCCACATGATCTCCTTGCATGTTGGGAACAGCCCCAGTAAATCCTGACAACACTCTTGCACATGGAACGCCAGTAGAGCTATAGGCTAAGTCACTGGCAGACAAGTATATGAAGACTGATTTACAGAATTAAATATTTCCCCTCTTCACTTTTTGGTGGAGACTTTCATCAGAAACAGTAATTATAGTAATGAACATTTGTAAGCCAAGAGAGTAAGTTTTCATCCATTTGGGGAAACTGAAGCGCTGAGGGTCAAACGTAATATTTATTTCATGGGACTCCATCATAAATAAGCTCAGCATATGGTCACAGTTCAGGCCAGTGTTGTGCGCAAGTCATGGGGAAAGCAAGAAGTAGAAATTGTCACCTCCATGCCTCATGGCTTAGTGCTAGCCTGGTCTCTGACATGAGAACCACCCTGAGTTTGCAGAGGAAACCCTCTTCCCAAGGCCCTTTTAGGAAGATCCTCAAAATCTTAGAGCCAGTCCTGCCTGGCTTGCCTCACACTTCGATGCAGGAATTTAGACCCAAGAATACGCTATCTGAAGATGGACAATTTCACATTTAGAGAGAGATGTTGATGAACCAATGATACGACTTGTTAGAAAAGCTTCACAAAAGTCCAGTGGGCCCAGTGGCTGTCACAAGATCTTGGCATAAGCAAAATGCGTTCATCTGGGTTGAGGCTCATCTTCCTAAACTTCACCTAAAGCTTAAATGAACCCAGAGTTTTGAGGTTTGGAAGCTCAGCCAAAAATTTTGAATTATTCATAGGATTTTATCTTTACTCCATTTTCTTCCGTGCTGGAAAGAACATTGAAGGTAGCAAGACAGCTTCACCTGCTACAAGTCTGGCACAGCTGAACCAAAACCTGGCCAGAACCTCCATAAGATGAGGTTTCTACACCACAGAAGGAAATCTGTGTAAGCACGTGCGTTGATCATTTTCAACTGCTATCTCCTCTCCAAGGACAACGATAGGTTATGATGACACAGAACAGAACACGTGGAGCAACTCGGGGGAAAGATGAGTGGTGTGTACGTTACCCTATAGATCTAGGTGGATCAGTGCTAGCTAAACCCTGCCAGGTGAGGTGCCACCTGCAAGGAGGAGAAAATGCCCCTTATAGCAGTACTCGTTCATCCCCCCACAGCATCATGATCACAGTCTTCATCCCTTTACACGGCCAAGCTGGTCCCACGTACACTGTGCTGGGCAGTGGCGAAAATCGCGGGTTGTCCTACTGGGATAGTTTCTGCTTCTTAAGTGCACAGTCTGCCTTCTTCTAGTTTGGGAAATTCTGGGCCTGTTTTCTTGATATAAGGAGGTGACCGAGTCTCCTGCATGACTGCTGAGGAATTAATACTGATGAAGCTGATGAGCAAATACCTGATAACCTGTATTTTTTTGTGCATGTTCTTTGATTTTAGCTTTTCACATTTCTATTCAGCTTTCTGGGTAACCCTTTCAACAAAATGTCAAATACCTTTAGAATTACATACAACTGAAGGCAGAGCTTTGGGGTCATCCACCGCATAAATCAGCCTATGAATTACTATATGCAGCCAAAAAATTCTCTGGTTGCCAGGAATTGGAAATAAAGTCCCTGCTTGTTATTAGAAATCAAAGTTAAGGAAGGAGAAATTGAAAGTTAAGCTTTTAACAAACAGCAGTACTCATTAACTAACACGCACAAAAAAACATTTGTTTTCTGACACTTATAAGACGTCTCTAAACTGAATTTCACTTTCTGAGACAGCCTATACATTCTGTAATGACTTACAAGTATTGACAAACATCAGCTGAGTATTAAATGTGGTCCCATTTTTTCTTTTACGGATGATGAAAATTGAGGCACTGCAGTTCCCAGTTTGCTAAAGGTCATCAAAGAAATCCCTGTCCAAGATGGGAAGGAGACCCACTCGTGCCTCCACCTGAAGGCCGTGAACGTCTGAGCTTTGCCCGTGTCTGGTGGGCATGACCTGTACTGGGCCATGACAGGACAAGACGCTGTGCTTTGAGGAATACAAAAATTTGGGGCTTTTTGGACATTCTGGGACCATCACGGTATCTGACCAAGGGTCCAGCACCATTTCTTCTCCCGTCATGCATCCAGTTTTATTCCCCATTTCATGGAGAGTTATGGCCGAACTGAGGTTCTGGGTTTGTTCAACCACTGCATTTATGAGACTGAATTTTGGAACTGCAGCTGACTGCTCTGCGGGGGAAGACACCTTGCCCTTTAAAGCCCATGGAAAGGTCAGCTGTAGGCTGGTGTTTCTGCACAATAAGCATCTTTACACACAGCTTTTTAACTGTTTTAGCAGCAAACTTTGGACCCCACACTATATATTACTGTTCCACAGACGACCTGGATGGGGGAAAGCGATGCAGTTACTTTGTAGTTTTAAAATGACTGAAAATTACTTTGGACGGAGCTGTTCAAAGCCGAGTTGACTCTTCAATCTGCCTGGGGACATGACAACATTTCTGTACTTTTTTTTGTGACCGCCTCTAAGGAATTTCATCTTAAAACAGCCCAATAGGAGGATTCCTGCTGAGAGGTCTTTTTTTTTTTTTTTTTTTTTTTTCAAGTAGACTTAATTTCCTGCTTTTCTCTCCCTTTGCTGCTGTGGGGGAGGGATGCTGGTACTTTATAGGAGACCCTAGTAACAAAGAGAGACATGAATGCTAATTTTACCCGTTCTCAGAGTTGGTCAAAGAAGGTGCTTCAAATAGTCTGGATGTCACTCTCATGCTGCTACTCAAAGGAGCTAATGGTTGGATTAGGTTTGTGAATATAAATTACAGGATTTCTAGCTTCACTTCCCCACCATCCCCATCAAATTGCTTTAGGTGCGGACTCAATGCCAGATGGCTCCTCGCATGTGTCAGATGTCCATGCAGAAAATTCATTTCAGGGTCACTTCTTTGTTTTGTTTCCCTGAAGACCCCATTGATTCCTGCTCCCCATGGAGAAGGATTTTATTGAGCTCTTGGGAAAGGGAATGCTGTTTAGATGAAGCTGCTGAAGGATCAAATCTGTGAAGAGCATGCAGCAAACTCAGCTAAACCAGACATGCAACATACAAGAGTGAGAGGGGAAAAAAAAAAAAAAAAAAGTATTCCAATTTACATTCCTTTAAATAGGTTTAATGTTATTGGAATTCAATCGAGACTTAAGAACTTGATCCTAATTTGCACTAAAGCTCTTTTACCATTGCTAGAAATGTTTAGAAGAGTCACCAGGCTTTATTGTGCTCTTAAGTTGAAGTTGATTTAGTTAAACCGGTGTAAATTCCTGTGTGAATATTTACGTGAGCTGGCTGAAACTGGCCATAGGATTTTGGCAAGTGCTTGGAAAATTAAAGTAATGATGCGAGCTAAACTGATGTAAGAGGTTTAAACTGCGTAAAGGATGTCCACTCAGGGATTCCTACGGTTCAAGCGTACAATTTAAAATTAGCAAACTGCGCCTGTGGATCAAACGTTAGCACAGAGGAACACCCGGCTGTAAAAATCGTTATGTCGACCTCTCTGACGGTGGGGCCGCCCTTCAGAAGCAAAAGGGAAAGGTACTTTGTGAGCCAGTCCAGTGCAGCCGTCCGCAGGTGTTGCCTAACCCCGAGCGACTAAGGCGAGCACGGAGGTGGCACCTCTCCGGCGTCCCGTCACCACAGCAGCTCCTTCTCTCTGCCGGCGTTAGAGAGCAGGGATGGAGCTGGGCGACAGGCTGGAAACCGTCCGTCGGGCTTTGCTTTCATACCAAACTGGATTTACACCTGCCAAGGCCGCCGAAATCAGAAGGACCTCCAGACGATCGGCATCGTTGACGATTTTGAAAGGTGCAGTCAAATAAGTTCTAATTGCCTCCTGCTTTACTTTAAAATGTTTTTTGTTTTGTTTTGGTTTTTTTTTTTTTTTTCCTTCCTAAAAAAGGAGATGCAGACTAACTTATGAAAAGAAATTGTATTTATATTCGCCATGGGATACGGTTATGATTAAAGAATGAAGCATAAAAGATTGTTTCTGAAAAAAAACAAATCTATATCTGTATACCTATGTGCCTATATGCTTATATATCTATGTATCTATATATCCATGTATCTCTGTATCTGTGTACCAATATGTCTATAATACCTGTACCTCTATGTATATATGTTATACACAGGTATATAGACACATTTAGATATACATATATGTATGTGAATAATAGAATATTACCAGTTTACTACTTGTATTATCCTCAAATTAACTATGTCAACAACTGCCTTGGCATTGCATTAACTTTATTTTTGGTTTAAGTATCAGAAGAATAAAGGGCTGCACTGAAATTTCTCCACCAATTATTTATCTGTTACTGCTTTTTTAAAAACTGTAACTCTCGCTTAAATACGAAACTTTTAAAAAAGTTGCTAGTGACATCATTTCTAACATGTAAAATGATTTATTCCAACGAGATGCTGCAGTATGTACGCTGCATTAGGAATAATAGTGCACCAAGGATGCCCAGGCGTGTCTACAGGAGGGGCATTAAAAAATAAAATCCTGTTGTCAGCAATTTTAGGAGCCCTGATACAGGCAGGATGCTGTGGCACCGCTTTAACCACTGTGTAATTAGGCTTGTCCTCAGCAGGATTCAACCCACCTGATGCTTCCAGTCTGCCTGCTGTTGCCCTGCTTTCTAATATTAACACTAAAAGAGCTGAACTGATGTGAGCCATGGGAGGCAGGCACGGGGATGAAGTCAGGTCTCTCCTGGAGCTCCTCTCCCTCTCAAAGCACCTTTTCTCTGACCAACAGACGAGAGAAAACACCCTGTGAAACAATGGAAATTCATTCTTTATAACTAGGAACTATTACACGTACATGTAGAGCTCTGTTGATATTTGTGCAATGGCTGCATTATTCCTCATGGGCCATATACAGCATAATGCCTCTCCTGGGAACAGTGTTTTGTGCTGTGAAAGCAGACTAGCAGTAATGCCAACTGTGCTACAGACCTATAAAACTTATTGCAAAGCAAAAATCGTCCCCCAAAGTAGCCAGAGAACACATGGCTAATGCAATTAATCACAGCTGCTTGTCATACAGACTTTTTAGTTATAAAAGTGCAGTCCTCAAAAACAAGTGTCAAGACCACTAACTTTCAAATTTCTCTTTATTTTCTTTCTCTGTCTCCCTTAAATCCTTTTACATGATTTTAACTGAAGACTGAGCTACATGTGATTAAGTGCTGGGTACCGATGAAGCCACTGTGTGTTTGGATTTCTATCTATAGAAATAGAAGGGGGTGTTCTCCTTACACTGCAGCTCCTAAAAGGGATACTGTCTGGATTTGAACCAAATGGCACATGGCATGCTCTCAATGCAGTGTTTGAAGCTGGTTAGAGTCCAGCTTCTTGAGGGTTTGGTGTTTTGTTTTGGTTTGGTTTGTTGTTTTTTTTTTTGTTGTTGTTGTTTTGTTTTGTTTGGTTTGGTTTGGTTTTTGTTTGTTTTTTTTTTTTCTTTTTTTCATAGCTTTTTTTCAGAAAAGATGTTGGCACACTCTGGAACTAAATTAATCAAGTTAGGTAAATTAAAGTGGAGTGGGAAACGTGAAATAAAAGATACAGCACGGAGCGCAGCGGTTACAGCTCAGCGGCCTCATTTTGCCAGCACCCAGCCACCCCCGAACCGAACACCAAAATCTTTTGGAGGTGTGAGCGAGCCGGGTGTCAGACATCACGCGTGGTGGGAAGGATGCGGGGCGGGATGCGGGGCGGGATGTGGGGTGGGATGTGGGGTGGGATGCGGGGGGATGCGGGGGGGGGATGCGGGGCGGGATGTAGGGGGGGATGCGGGGGGGGATGCGGGGCGGGATGTAGGGGGGGATGCGGGGCGGGATGTAGGGGGGGATGCGGGGTGGGATGTGGGGTGGGATGCGGGGGGATGCGGGGGGGGGATGCGGGGCGGGATGTAGGGGGGGATGCGGGGGGATGCGGGGGGGGGATGCGGGGCGGGATGTAGGGGGGGATGCGGGGGGATGCGGGGGGGGGATGCGGGGCGGGATGTAGGGGGGGATGCGGGGGGATGCGGGGGGGGGATGCGGGGCGGGATGTAGGGGGGGATGCGGGGGGATGCGGGGGGGGGATGCGGGGCGGGATGTAGGGGGGGATGCGGGGTGGGATGTAGGGGGGGATGCGGGGGGATGCGGGGCGGGATGCGGGGCGGGATGTGAGGTGGGATGCGGGGCGGGATGTGGGGTGGGATGTGGGGTGGGATGTGGGGGGATGCGGGGGGGGATGCGGGGGGATGCAGGGGGGGATGTGAGGGGGGATGCGGGGTGGGATGTAGGGGGGATGCGGGGTGGGATGTGGGGTGGGATGCGGGGGGATGCGGGGGGGGATGCGGGGCGGGATGTAGGGGGGGATGCGGGGGGATGCGGGGCGGGATGCGGGGCGGGATGTGAGGTGGGATGCGGGGCGGGATGTGGGGTGGGATGTGGGGTGGGATGTGGGGGGATGCGGGGGGGGATGCGGGGGGATGCAGGGGGGGATGTGAGGGGGGATGCGGGGTGGGATGTAGGGGGGATGCGGGGCGGGATGCGGGGTGGGATGTGGGGTGGGATGTGGGGTGGGATGCGGGGGGATGCGGGGGGGGATGCGGGGGGATGCGGGGTGGGATGTGAGGGGGGATGCAGGGTGGGATGTAGGGGGGGATGCGGGGGGGGATGCAGGGGGATGAGGGGCGGGATGTGGGGCGGGATGCAGGCTGCCCACGGCTGCTCCAGCTCCCCTGCTAGGCCACCCGCAGCCTGTGCTGGGGGGCTTCCCACTTCCCCCCACTGCCCTGGGGCTGCAGGAGCCGGGCAGCCTCCCACAGCAGGAGGAGGAGGAGGAGGAGGAGAGATTAAGGAGACGAGTCCTGCCCTGCTGAAGTGCCCATCCTGCTGCAGGCGACACGTCCCTCCCGGCACTTTGTCTCCAAGCCTTCTCCCGTTCGAGGTTATTGCTCTGCTTTTAAAGACCCGCTGAGATCAGACCACGTTAAGAAGGAAGGATTTGTGTGTCTTTTATGCCATAGTTTGTAAAGTGGCTCTAAAAAAATCTCAGAAATTCATAGACTACAATGCTCTGCTGTGTTTTTCCCCTCTCCTCAAGAAGCCAGTCACGCACTGCCTCACCATCTATAGCAGAAAAACACTTAAGTGCGGGACTTTTCTCCTGAATCAGTCCAGGTAAGAGTGAGACGAGGCCACCTGAAAGCTCCTTAGGAGCAGAGAGTAGTACAGGCTGCTCTCTGAACCCATCCTCCAGCAGCTGAGTGTACAGCTCTCCACTGCCTACAGCCACCAGGACATACAAATGTCCCCAACATGCAAAGAAACAGGGAGACTTTTTACTGCCCACAGCAAACCAGCCCTTGCCCCTGCAGGAGAGCGGTCAGTTCAAATCAAATGCACAGGGGGCCTGGGTGGCTACCTGAAGAAAATCAAAGAGAAAGCTAGAAGTCCTGTGGCCAGCTCTAGCTCTGTCAAATTGTGTTCCAAGTTACCTCTAAAAGTATCCACAGTGAGGATAAATGAATAAACACTGTCACTGAAGCCTGCACAGATTTGGCTGGAAGAATTGGCATTCTGGAAACGACAAGATGTCTTCTTGGAGAAGGGCACACACAAAATCAGGTATAATTCCAATGTAAGATCCCAAATATGGTGAATGAGGCTTTCTGTTGGTACTCAGTTAAAAGAGGACAACCCCAGATAAAAGTCATGGAAGCCCATGGAAGCCACACTGCAGTGATGTTCCTGTGAAGAGTTTGCTCTTGGGCTGGTGACAAGAGGATGGTCTCAGGCATCAGGCACAAACATCGGAGCCAACAGACTGGACTCATCCCACAAAACACTCATCCAACCTTGCTCGGGATGACCCACACCTCAGTTCTGCAGTTATACAATGAGGGAAACACTGCCCAAATGGGTTAATGACTCCATGGGATGCGATGGTGGTGGACACATTACTCTGAAACGGGAGAAAGTCGACTCCAGTTGTAGACAACTGAATTCAGAGTCAAAAGAGTTATTGCTGGTACTAAGGGGGAGGTAGGAACTGAGATTAAACATGAAAATGAACTGATAGAGATGATGAGATGGGCTGCCAAAAAGGTGCCTAAATCACTTTTAAAATATAACCTGCAGCTCCTGAAAATGTTCACTTCAGGTTCTGGCACGTTGAAGGTTTTCTTGTCCACAAAATGCTCAGAAATTACCTCTCAGACACTATAAGAGCCCAGGCAGTCCCCTCACCCTGGACCACTGTCTTTGTCAAACCCGTACGAATTTATATCAGTCCTGCACATGCTTTTATTCGTGTGCTTCAAGATGTAGGTGTACTCTGAATACCTGACAAGGCTTCTGTTGGGCAGTTTTGTGTTAGGAAGAAGCATCTGATCACTGGTGGTCATAGAGAACTGCTCATGCAGCAGGGTGGATCTACCAAAGCACATGCCTGACACAAACCTGCCTGTGTTAAAACCCTAATTAAAAATCCTGTGGAAAGTCTCAGCAGAAATTATTTTTTCTTAGTGGATAAGTGTTTTTCTATGGGGTATCCCTAAACACAGAATACATTGCATAGTCCATGAAGTTCCTTCATCTAAAGAAACAGAATAGTTTCACGAGCATCAGAAACAACAAGGCCAGGTTCTCTGCAGATTTGTATCTCTTGAATGATTGACTTGGATGTCAAAAGGAAGAGTTCTATTTGAAATTTGTCCTATCATTAGAGAATTTATAATGTCTCTTTCTTGCATAAATTCTCCAGGATATTAGAAAAAAAAAAAAAAAAAAAAAAAAAAAAAGATATTACATCTTCTGTGGTAACTGTAGCTCTGAAAGGCTTTTCTGCTTGGCTGTCTCTTTCATGCACCCGGTAGGAACTCTGTGACATCCACACTTCTGTAATTGAACCTGCTAAGGGAGCTGCACGTTGTGTTGAGATCTGGACATGCATGATCACGCTGTGTCTGTGCATAAACCTTTGTTCTTGTTGGACAGTTCAGTACCTGAAACTTTCAGCATCAGCTTTTTCTGAATTTGGATACAAGCAAGATCACTATCGCCCAAAAAGTTCTTCTTATATCTACCTATTTCCTGACTTTCCAGTAGAGCAGTCTGAATGCTTTTGTGTGTTTTTTTGGTGGAGAATGGGAGAAGGAAAGGTAAGCTGCATGTTGATTTCTTGAGTTCTATCTTGCCAGGGTTAGGTTTTTCTTTCCTGGGATTTCTGACTTTATTTGGATTAATGCTGGGTGAATGTGTTCATCAAACTCAAAGCCAAAGGACAACAAGAATATCTAGTCTAAATTCCAGGCTGACCCATTTCACCCAGCTACTCCTCTGCCAAGCATGGTACTTGCATTTCTGAGTTACCTGTGTTCCAAAAATAGGATCCCATCTTTACTTGAGGACTTCAGGGAAATACCTGGATGTTTTACTTCAGCGATTCTTTGCATTACTATTTATCCACGTACGACATACAGCTTCAGTGTTATGCTTCTGCTCATGACAATAACGGATCCTTCAGAATGTCTGTTTTCCTCCCCCATCAGCACTTTTTGCTGACAATCAAGTCACCTCATAATCTTCCCTTTGACAGACCACTGATGCATCGAGCAGTACCCAGGTGCCTGGGCAAACAAATTATCTCTTCCTCTAAAGCTCCGGTCGACGTTTGGGTGAGCTACAGACACATGCTTGGGATTCTGCCTGCGGCTGCCCGGAGGGATGACCCCTTCCCAACCGCTGCTGGCTGCATCACCACGCTTTGTCAGCCGCTGCCAGAGTCAAACCTGTTAAGGTCAGCCGTGTAAACGGCGCCTCTGCTTTCTCCTGCCACGGGGTAGGGAAGGTGCAGCCAGGGGAGCATCACCAGGGGAGCATCCTCCGGAGGCGGCTGTTGGTGATGAGCTCTCACCCTGCATGTCCTGGGTCGAGTGAGTGGTGGAGTTTTTTGGTGGCAGGGGAGGGGGCTATCGGGGCAGCCCCCTGGGAGAAGCTTCTCGAAGCTCCCCCAGCTCCACGTCAGCTCCACTTCTGTTTGGGAAATTGAGCCCATCGGCTGCGCCTCTGCGATAACATATTTAAGAAGGGACGTGGTGACGGGCAGTGGGACTGGTGAGGAGGAGTTGCTGCAGCTGCGTGAACACCAAGGTCAGTGGGGGAACGGAGGAAGAAAGGAGGGGGGAGGTGTGCCGGAGCAGAGACCCCCCTGTATCTTGTGGGGAGACGGCAGGGCGGCCCCCCTGCCACCCATGGAGATCTGCGGTGGAGCAGACATTGATTTGTGGCCTGTGGCTCCTGCTTGTTGATCAAGGTTCTGTGCCTGAAGAAGGCCGGGGTCTCATGGGAAAAGGCAGCCCTGCTGCTGTAATTCAGCGCTGGGAGGATTGCAGCATGCGGGGGAGTCCCACGCCGGAGCAGCTCGGGAAGGGCTGCAGCCGTGGGAGGGAATCCAGTCGGGGGAAGTTAGTGACCCATGACGGAGCAGTGTGGGGAACGCTGCGGCCCGTGGGAGGAATTCATGTCGGAGAAAGTTTGTGGAGGACTGTCTGCTGTGAGAGGGGGACCACGATGGAGCAGGGGGAAGAAGTTACGGACACTCCCCTCATCGAAGATGAAGGAAGTGGCAGCACTGCCTGCACCCCCCATTCCCTGCCCCTGCACCACTGGGGGAGGAGGTAGAGATATTGGGAGCAGAGCTGAGCCTGGGAAGAAGGGAGGGGTGGGGGGAAGGTGTTCTCAAGATGTGGCAATGCTTCTCACTGTCCTACTCTGTTACGTGTTGTTAGTGTCTGTAATAAATGTATGTTCTTTTTTTTTTTTCTTCCCCTAACGAGTCTGCTTTTTGCTTATGACCATAAAGGGGGATTTTCCCCCATCCCAGTCCTATCTTGAACCCCAAGCCTGGCTCTCTGTCCCTTCTCATTGCCAGAGGGGAAGGGAGAGAGAGCTGCTGCATTGTGGTTGGCTGCCAACCAGGCCTAAACCACGGCACTGCAGCAGCTCAGCCCCTTCCCACCTCATCCATCACCTACTTCCACCACTCCACAAAACGGTTTTGGGTGACTTCTGTGTCTGCACGTGAACCTGGCAGCTGCTGAATCTGACACACGTCACCTACAGGAGAAAAAACACTTCTCTGCTGTTTTATTTCATTCCTTGGTCTATAACTCTAACACTGTCCCTTTACATCACCGTGCTGTGGTGCCTCCACCTCAACCCCTAAATTCTCCTCTGTCTCTGTGGGCAGCACCTCCCCAGCACTGTCTGTGCTTCACTGCCCACCCTGAGGGTACAGCTGATCTAGGATTTCACATTTCATGTTCTCTCACCCTCTGGAAAAGTTTTAGTTATCAATCATTGCTTAGCTTCCATCCTACTCTTCCAATAAAACTTCAAAGTCACTGTCCAAGTTTTATCCTGTCCAGCAAATTATACGGATTCATCCCAGCAAACTGGTTTTAAAGAAAACAGGGGTATGGGCTCTAGCTCCACTCTATTTACAGGGACTGTTTAAGTTTTAAGTGATAAGTTTTCAGATGAAACCTGTACTCTGTGGATAAACCTGTGTTTGCCTCTGTCACTCCTTTCACTCAACTTTGTGTCTAGGCCTCATCTCATTCAGTCAACAGGTGCCAGCCAACATCCAGCTGTCACTTAATTAGGGGTAATAAAATCATCCCTCACCCAAAGCTGCTGGTACTCCACTGACCAGGATGCCTCTGTGCCAGCCACGCAGCTGCAGAATGGCCAAAACCAATTTTCCCTGTGTTATTTCCCTTGGTGTTGCCCACGCTTTCATAGGACTGAGGCCAAGCAGCACTGTCTATGAGGTCCCTTCAGGATCTGCTTTTGAAAAAAAAAAGGGATCTATTTAATCATAGATACATTATCATCACAAATGCAAGTCTTGCTGTGGCCAAGCACAGAGATGCACTGGCTTTTCTGGGATTTTTTTCTTTAATTTCTTCTTGCTGCTGCTTCCCTTTCAAGCACTGCCATTCTCCTAACCAGCTTTTCAATTCCCAATAGCTGAGGAGAGGAAGATATTCTCAGCTTTCATCTTTTATCTACAAAACCTGGAAGTTTACCAGGATTTTCTGAGAGGTAAAATCTCCGTCCAAATCTCCATTCTTTTCCTGTCCTAAAAAGTCTCACATGAGATGGCCTAACACCTCCTAAGACACAGAGAGTTTCACCTGACATTTGATTTACCTGGCACTATGTCTAACCAATTTACCTGTTAAAATTAGCTTCCTGCTATTTATTGTTGTTTCAGATGTTGCCAGAGAAAGAAATAGGCTCTTCAGGGAATAAATGAGGGGAACTGGAGAGAACATTCAGTCTGAGGTAACCCCTCCAGCACTCTAGATTGCATTGAAGCCAAGCAAGACGGCTTTAATTGTTTAATTATTGACTCTAGTAATGTCAGAGCCATTTTCATAACATGTTCCTTTTTAAACCCATAATTCCAATCCCAAAAGATCGTTCAAAGCAACAAATTGACTTCAGACACTTGTCTAAATAAATCTGGTGGCAGCTCCAAACTTGTCTTACTGCCTGGACTGCCACCTCCTCTGAGATTTAGAAACAAAACCCCAGCACTTCACCTGCCCATTGCCTTCTGCCAGCTGCAGAGTGCAAAACCCACATCTGTACCAGGGAGAAACAGCACTTTTAATTAAATTATTTGTCTTTTTTTTTTCTGTGCCAGGGTCAGGACTGGGGCTAGAAACAGGGGTATAGCATGAGGATACCGTCTGAAGCCCTGCTGATAGCACTTCTCCCCAGCGAGGAGTAGGAGGCAGTGGGGGGGTGTGAACAGAGAAAAGCGTCAGAGAGAAGAAACCAACATTTAATTTTCGATTAAACTTGCATAAACCCTGGTCAGGCAGAAGTCTCTTCGTTGAGGATATTCTAGAAGTAACTGCTGGTAGTCTGAACTGGGGGCCTGGATACTTACGTAGAAGGAAAGCAGAAGAGGAATGGTTCCCAGAATGTCTCCATCAGATCCCAGGGGCAGCTTTCTCGGGAGCAGGTCCAGCCTAGACCCAGCTCAAGTGGCATCTCCTCTCCCGTGGGCCGAGGCGCAGACCCCTGCCGTGTGTTGCGTGGGGGGGGTGGGAGTGCACACGGGTGGAGGTGGGAAGGTGCCCCAGCTCTGGGCAGCGGTCCACCCCAAAGACCACTCCTGCAGCTGATTGCTCTTTCTTCATTAGCACCCGCTGGCACTAATGCAAAATCTGTTTTAGCGTTAAGAATCATAACTTCAAATACAGGGTTTGGTTTTTTTTTTTTTTCTTTTTCTTTTTTTTTTTTTTTCTTTTTTTTTTTCTGTACTACACGCCTTTTGACAAGGTGCGATGCTCACGGGGAGCTGGAGTCTTTCAGGAGGAAGGACTAACGCTGTCTCAGCAGTGGAGAATCCCCGCGCACATCCCTAATGAAGAAGTGAGATTTTTTTAAAATCACAAGTTCCGCAGCCAAAGAGCCCCTCTGGACGAAGCGGGACGAATGTGGAGGTACTCTGGGAGCACGGTGCCCTCTAGAGCATTTGGGCTGAAATAGGTGTTTAGTTCAGATCAAGAGTATATATCTGGCTCACACCCCCCCCCCGAGTCCACGTTCACACTGAGTGTGTGATTGAAGGTATAAAGTAATTTACCTGTTGGATATGTATCTGGGGCTTCTGCTCCTCAACCACGTCGTGCTGCCACACCAGTTAATTTTGGAGGTTGTGTCCTGGCACTGGGTTTTGTATCAGCAGAGTTGATGGTCTCTGGTACAACGGCCCTCGGGTGCAGGTACCTCCACTCCCAGCTTGGCTCGGTGGAGTTGAAGCAGGGATTGCACCCAGCCCATGAAAACCTGATGGGCAGCAGCGAGGTGGCCTGGCTTGTCAGCTCCTTGCAAGGTCACGCACCTCGCCCACCACCTTTTTTTTTTTTTTTTTTTTTTTTTTTTTTTTTTTTTGACTGAGAAAGCGGCTGTTCAGGATTTCCGCCTCCACAGAGGGCTTCCTACATCGGTCCTGCTGTGTCAGTTGATCATTCATTAAGAGCTCTTGGAAAGGGTCCAGCTGGCTGTTCAGCAAGGGCTTTATTTAGCACTTGGTCTGTAGCCATACGCATCTATATGACAGGGCAAAATGAGAGCTCTGCTTTCAGAGAGCACGTGAGGTTGGGGGTGTGAACTTTGCTCCAGCATCTTCTCCAAGCTCTGTGGTCTCAAAGGCTCTTGTACCAGGAAACTGCAGCCAGACACTGGCAGCTGGATCTATCCTACTCATTTGCCATGAATCCATTTTTCAATTTAAAACCTTTAGCTTCTACATCTTTGTCAGTGCCATAGAGGGATTTCTTGCTTTTTTTTTTCCCTTTTTTTTTTTTTTTTTTCTGTAAATAAGTTTAGTATGTATCCATTTAAAGATCCCATAAAAGAACTACAAATATTTTAGTTTGACTGCGCTTTAACAATAGATACTCACCTTGAGATATGCTCTGTCCAGAGGATTACATTACATATTTTTCCCAGCACCAGGGTTTCTTCACTGTAGTCATAATGTCCCCAAGTCAGCCTCACTCACCACTAGTTTTGTGCTTCTGTCTTGAATATCAACTCAGCTATTTACACCTTTCTTCATCAAAAGATTTCTTATTTCTCTGGACTTCTGATGTCATGCTTACCACACCTCCCGGTGCAAACACCGCACGTGGGTGTGCTCTCTTTGCGAGTGTTCTGCCCTCACCCTGAGGTGCCCTGAAAGCATGAGCATCCTTCTCCGGCTCCCCAGGCATTGGCAGCAGTGAATGTCCCCAGAAATCTGGGCTCCTCCTGCACTGCCCCTTGGTGAGGATGCGGACCGGCTGTCCTGGGATCTCCACAGCTTCCCAAGACGTATGGTGGGAGATGTGTTCATTATGTGATGCATTTATCTCACAACCTACTAATGACTTCTTCCCCCGTGGTCACTGATGCACACATACCTGGGAGAGACTGTTTCACGCTCTCCAGTGACTTCTTTCTAGTTCGCCTGGAGGCAAAAACCTATAGATTTTATGTCACAACACCGTGACGTGCATGGTGGACTGTATGTCGTTGGTGACATACGGACTCTGCACACCTATTAAAGACCTTAGGCAGCTGAACATGCTTGTTGAAGGATCAGGGCAGCACCTCAGCTTGAAGATGACAAATGCTTGCACATTAACCATTTTAATTAGGCGAAGCAACCCTGTTTCGTGACAGAGCAGGAATAATCAGCAGCCACTCCTCCAGGACGTGGACACAGTAACCACAACATGGACATTTAAGATCGATTCAATAGCACCTGCACTGCATTGATCAGCCCTGAGAAATAATAGTAAAGAGATCACTAAAAAGTGTGTCCGTGTCTCAGACAGCCTGGTTCGGCTCCAGACCCCGAAGAGGCTCGGTGGACCTCACCGCCCCTGGCCAGTGATTGCCGTCGGTGGCCAGTATCCACGAGGTGGAGCTCCGAGCGTTACGATGAGCACTCTAAGGACGCTTCATCTTCCACGGCACACTCGGGTTTTTCCTCTTCCTGCCCGCAGAACTGTAGAGCTGTGGGTGCGTAATCCATTTTCTTATTAAACGAGTGCTTGTTTCAAAAATGAGCTTGATGGTTTTCTTTTCCGTCTGTTTCCCTGACTTCACCTAATACCAGTTTGCTCTTTTGTTCAATCACAAGACCTCTTAGAGAGGAAATAAAATACCAAGTGTCTTAATAGAAAATGAGGCATAATTGTGAACAAAAAGCGTTAGGTCAGCTTCACTTCCCTCTCACGCTGAAAGCTCCAGAAGGCAGAGATTACTGGTAAATTTAGGTGGTAGATAATGACAGTTAATGGTAATTGACATAAGCAGAATCATGTCCAAGAATTTCAAGTGTTTTGCTGAAAATTTTTAAGTTGTTTCACCTAGCCAATTTCTATAATTTTGGCAGGAATGTAAATATCTTTCCTGCAGCCCTGGCACAAACATGTCACGGTAACTTTAAAGGAAACTAAATAAGCAATTAGAGTAATCTTACCCACTGTGACAAAGCATGGTTTGTTCAGGAGATTTTTGCTTGTTTGCTTCATGAAGTTGGGAGCAGCAGTGCTGATGTCACCTCAGGCAACCCAGAAAGTTACCTTCTTTGCTGCAGATTACTGAAAAGTTCCTGTGTTTCCATGAACAATAAGACGTACGCTCCCTGTCCCTGTCTAACCTTCGAGGCTCAGCCCCACAAGCACAAGGCAGAGGTGCTCTGTTTTTTACCAGTGCCTGCCAGGCTTGTGGGTGGGCTTTAAGCCCCACGCCCCAGCCCTTTGGCATCAGTTTGGAGTGGGGATGTGGGTCTGCATCAAGAAGCTGAGCCTGGAGCCTGGGTTTTGGGTCAGAAGACGCCAAGCCCAGCGGGTTCTGCCCAAGACGTTGGCATTTTAATAGTATTATGTTGTTCAAACACCACTGAGCCACAATCCTTGACTTTTAGCATGCTGCTTTTCCTGGTAACTATAACTAATATCGAATAAAGATATTAAGAGTCAATTTGATGAGACCTCATTCAAAATCTGGTGGGTAACCACCACCCTGCTCAGCCCTATCACCCTTCGCACACCCATGCTAAAAAAAGGAGAATTGAAGGAAGCCCCTTGCAGGCTGCTGGGATGCAGGGATGCTCAGCACCAGCCCAGCATCCTGGGGTGCTGGCAGAGACCTGCTCACCCCAGGGACACGACAGGAGCAAGACCCAGCTCCTTGCAACAGCCCTCTGCTCCGCCGTACCGCCCCACCAGAGGTGCCTGAAATCGTGCCTAAATGATGACCTTCCTCTCGCTTTTGGGCGAGCGACTCCTTCAGCCGGAGCAGCCGCTGCGTTTCCATCACCTGGCTTTGACCCCCTGTTATGGGAGCAGTGACTCACCGAGGGACAGCGATGCGGTAACACGTGAGGCTACAGCATTACCGGCAAGGTAACGTCCCCATCAGGGTTCGTCAATTAGGGTGCTAATTTGCTTCCGTTTTCAACTGCTGGAAAACATGAACATTTATTTCAGCCTGTGCAGGAGGGGCGGTTTTTCCCTCTGGACAAGACCTGATGCTTCTCGTGCCCTAGCTCCTGGTCCGACCCAGCAACCTCCGCTCCTCAGCTGGTGTTTCAGCTCTCACCTGAGTCCTGCCCCTCGGTCCAGACCACCTCGCTGGCCACTATTTCTCCCTAACCCCTGTAATCACTCACAGTAGACCTTTGACATCTCTTCTGCCCAGCCTCCAGTGCTTTGCTTTCAGGGCTGATTTCTGGCCATGGAATAACAGCTCCCACCTCAGCGGCTCCTGCTGAAGCCCCCCCAAGCTGATCCGGTGCTCAGGGACCCGATTCCCTCACTGCTGGATCCTGGATTTTGGTGCACCGAGGTCCTGACCGACCCTGGATGGATGTTCAGGCATCTCAGTCCCAGCTCACCCGTACAGGTGCAGGACAAGGTGGAGCATTGCGGGAAGAAAAGTGCTGAAGATCTGTGCCCCTGACCTCCCAGAGCAGCTCAGAGCATGGCTACAAAACTAAGGAAAGGGCTGGAAAAGCCTCCACTGAAACCCAAAATAAAATCAGCTAGATGAGACATTGGAGAAGGAAGGCAAAAAAACCTAAAACCAGGGGCATAAGACACAGTCAAGTCCCTGTACTTTTATCCTACATCTTAAAAGATAAACCTCTCAGGATTGAGACAGATTAAATATTTTCTAAATAAAGAGGCACTCTGCATGTTTACACCTGAAAAAAAGGTCCCTTGAATTTCAGTAGTGGTCAGTGACATTTAAGCAATGGTACTGAAAAGCTGCCTCGCTGCTGGGACCAAAGCTGATGGCATCTTCCCCTCCTGTCCCCGTACCCGTGACACTGGTGAGGGCAGGCCGTCAGGAAGGGCACATTTTAGCAAGGAAAACAGCTCCTTTCCCCACATGCACCAGTGAGGTAGAAGTTGGGGTTAAATGCCCCTTAAGACCCATGTTTGCAACCGAGGTTTAATCCCCCTGAGCACAATCAAAGTGTGCTTGCAGTAGCCGGATGACACATTTCCGAACAGGGGCAGGGCAGAATAAAGGGTTTTTCCCTCACTCTAGCCACACATCTCTGCTTTGTATCTTGGGCTGGACCAAGGAGAAAGCTCCACAAGCCAATTCACCTACAAAATGTCAATATTTGGAGCTGCCCCCGCTACCAGGCGAGGCTTGCAGAGGGAAGGATGAGAGGTTGGCGGGTTGAATGGGGATGTCTTCCTTGCACACAGCTGTAGCCATGCTGCCGCAGAGGAGTCACGTTTGTTGTTATTTTTTAGCTCAAATTCCTGTGTCTTGGTCCCAGGGCTGAGAGGAGGAGGACAGCGCAGTCCCGACCCCTCGCTGACGCAGCGCTGGGCTGCCAAAGGGACCGACAGCCTGCTCTGTCTCCAAAGCACTGACCTGTGCCCCTCACCGTGGCTCTTGTCCATGGGATTTCAACCTTTCCCTGGAAAGGCTCAGCTACAGCTTGGGGCCGGGCTCATCCCGCTCGCCACGTGCAACAGAAACAGCCCGTGCATGGGAGCCGGTGCTGGTGCAGCTCTTCCCACTCCCCGACCTGCGCTCGGGTGGCGTTAAAAGCACAACGGGAGCAGCAGCATTTCCCGGCTTGGAGCATGGCTGCGGAGCAGGGGGTTGTCAGCTCTTCGGGGAGTATTTGCTTATTGCTTTGAGTTAACCTGCGTTTTGCGAGGAGGATGCGTGCTCCGGCCTGGGAACTTCTCGGCGCCAAGTCCCAGACTGTCTGAGCAGCGCTGGGCACCTCCCTCTAGACCAGGATTAAGTGGCTTTGCTCCCCAGCAGCAGGATTTAAGGCTAAACCCTCTCTGTGATTTTCTGCTTGATATTACAACCCCGAGGTGTCCGACCTTTCTGCCCTCATTCTCCTCCTGTCTCTAATTTGACGCTGTGGTTTTTGCCTCTGGAGCTGACAGAGAGTAAGCTGCTGAGCTGTTCAATGCGAAAATTCATAGGATCCAGCCCTAATTCGTCCAATTTATATCTACCTTGTTATCATGAGGATATCTCCTCCTACCAGCTAACTAACTAAGAACAAAAGAAATCATTAGTTTTCCATTTTCACAGCAGCACAGCCCTCTGGAAGAGGATGGTTTTTTCTGTTGTGTTTTTTTCTGAAGGATGTATCAGTGTGACAGTCAGGGCATGTCATTGCTGAGCTCCAGCATAAAGGTGAGCTGCCACAAACAGAACTATTAACTTTCAAATTCTCAGTAACTGGGTCTTGCTATGGAAACAAAATCTCATGTATTTTGTATGCAAGAGTGGCTATCAATTTTCTGTTTGTTTTGTTCCTGATGGTTTGCAGTTGTGCTTAATAACAGCATTTTTTACTCCATGCATAGAAAACTTATATAAACTTCTAATGCTCCTTATTTATGAACCTGGTTTTGATATACCGAGATGAAGTTTTGGGAAGATATTAATGGTTGAAGAGAGGAAGAACAGGTGACAGGGCAGAGATGAGAAGTTATTAGTACTGTCTTTCTACTTGCCATATAAGCCAGCAAAACAGAAGTTTTGATCCAGTAAAAGTATGTTAACATGTGTAGGAACAAAACTTCTTGTACTCGGAAAATCCTGCTGAGAGGATGAGCACACTTTGTACCTAACACACACACACAACAGTTCCTTCATACCCCATATTCCAACCAAAAGTTCCCTCTCATGCAAATACTTCTAACTGCATTCTGGTTGGCACAAACACAACCAAATAGTTGCAGCTAAATATGGACTTATGGTATGGATTCAAATGTAATTCACTTTCACAGTTTCTTATACGGTAAGGCTAAAAAAAAGAGAAAGCCTGCAAGTTTTCTATCAATTTTACTGTTACGTGGACCCTTAGGAATGGGACACCAGGGCCCAAGGTAAAGGGAAGAATGTTTCATTTAGCAGGAGACCTGCTGGCCTTAGAGAAGTAGGGAAGAATCGAATAAATCATGGTATTTATGCACCAAGGAAGTCAGGAGGAACACTTCATGCAGCTAATGACAAGGCAGCAGTCATCCTCATTGCAAGGTCACGCTTTAATTAGAAGCAAAACATATGGTCTCAAAGAGCTGAAGGAAAATGTGCAATGCTACAAAGCAATTCTTTCCAAAGGTCACAAGGCAATGTGAAAATTAAAAAATGATTTTGCAATTCTTCACAGCAATATTGTCTTTTCCTCCATTTAACTGATGGCAAAATTGACACTACTATTGAACTTGTATGCTGTAATTATTACATCAATAGATAAGATGATTTGGTAAATACAAAGAGCAAGAGGTTTTCATGTTATTAGGACTTTATCATTGACTATTTCAAGCTTTTATCAAGTAGTGGTAATCAACCTTTATTTGCTTAATAAATTCTTATCCCAAAGTGTTGATTTTATCAAAATTACCTTCTCGGTAAAGGGTGTAATTTTCTGGTGGTAAAATGAAGGATGTTCTCAATACTGGTAATTGTCCAATTATTTTGTACAATTTTTATGTTTTAACAAGCTCAGTGAGTTTCAAAGCAGCCTGAATGCTCTGCATGGTTTGTAAGCTTGCTAGATAGGAAGGCACCTGGCAGCGTTTTAATTATACATGGTCTTCTTGCTAACTAGGGAAATGAGACCTGGGCGTGTTTTTTTCTTTCTGAGCGTGAGAAAAGGCATCACATTTTCACACACCCGAAGACAAAACAGCCATTATTCAATTCACTTTCCACTCCAAAAAGAAACGACACTGTAAGCTCGTACCTTGCTTACAGCATGGTCACTCACCACAAATCCACCGCCGGCGAGTGCAGCAGCAAAAGGAGAAGGAAAAGGGCGGTTGCAGCGAGCTGCCATGCACAAGGCACCAATTAGCACCAGCAGCACCAGTGAATGCGTCACAGAACCTCATCTGTGAGCAGCGGGATGTCCACATGCACGGAGAAAATCTTCCTGCATTTATCTGCTCATTACCAGCCGCGTTTCCACCCTTTCGCCATTCCCGCCTCATGTTTTGTTTTTGTTTTTGTTTTTTTTTTTTTTCACTATTACCTGGAATGGCAGGGAACGGTTGTAAGGCTTTGCAGCCAAACGCGCTGAAAAATAAACAGCCATCCAAAAAAACCACCTCGTCCTCTACTCCTCATGCTTCTGTGAAAATATTAGGCCTGCAGCAGGTTGTGCCTAAGAAACAATACACTGTACCAGATAATCGCACCAGATGATCTTTGTCACTGGAAAGACTAGCTGAATCTTAGCACAGAAGTGAAACACAGATTATGCACAGTGATTTGTACCACCAGTAATTGAGATGACCGAAAACCCCTGAGCAGCAAGAAACAAGTGTTGCTTGACAATATTATCGATTTTCTTATTTTGAAAGAATCGCCAAAAAAGCACTAGAAGGCAAGGTAGAAAGAGAGGAAAAACCCCCAGATTTGGACTGCAGTAAAACTCTTGACACACTAATAAAATTTCCTTCTGATAAATGAATGTAAATCGGGCTTGGAAAGAGCACTCTCATTTTAAAGTTGTCTGAAAGACAGTAAACAAAATGACAAGTGACAATATAGCAAAGCAGGGAGGGTTTGTCTAATACAGTGGCAAAGGGATGGGTGTCAGGGCTCGTTCTATTTAACATCCTCATTAATGATCCAGAAGAAGAAACAAGCAGTGTGTAATGAGATTTGATACTTGGGAGGATTAGTTAGCACTGGTGAGAGCTGCAAATTAATGCAAAGCAACAGCAGCCGAATCATGGGCAGAGAACAGCAAAAGCCACAAAGCACGTGGGTGGACAACAAATTTAATAAAGAGAAACCTGAGGAAACTGCAGGCAGAGGAGATATCGGCTGGGTAAGAGGAGACCTGGGAAGCAGTGAGGTGGGAAGCAATTTCAGGAGGAGCGCGGCCGGGCGAAGCTGCCGCGGCGAAAGCCGGGGGTCGCCTGAGGCTGCGGAGCCCGTCGGGGTGCTCAGCTGTTTTGGAGAGCATCGTGGTGCTCAGCTGCTCCATCCCGAGCACCTCTGCCCCTTCCAGGCTTCAGAAAAGAGCCGTAAAAGGGGTGGCGACGGACCCGGCCGGCACGATTTCTGGAAAAATCTTGGAAGTGCACAGCTCGGCAAAGCCACGGGCGAGGGGGCCACGGCCAGCGCTGGTGTCTGGGGAGGTGTGGGAAGGCAAAATGCAGCTCAGAGCACCGAAACCACGGCTTCGCCTGCCAAGCAAAGAAAACCCAACCCTCACCAAATTATTCGGGCCGTTGCACATGCAGAAATTCCCACGTCTGAGGCGATAAGAGCAATATGACTAAATTCTAACAAAGGCGAAAACCCATAAAATCTTACATAGTTAGCAAGATGGTAATAACAAAACATTAGTACCTGCTTGAAAAAAAAAAAAAAAAAAAAAAAGAAAAAAAAACATCCTTACACAAATCAGGCTTCTAATTCATTTGGGCTCAGAGAGGCAGAGTCACAGCATGGAAAGAGTATTTCTAAGCAGTTATAGGTGGTTACAGACTGGTCATATAGTTCAGGTAATGCAGGAGGCATAGTTTATACCTCCAGATGCCCTGGAGGCAGACTGCAGCCCACCCACCGCACCAGATGAGCAGCTTTCCATTAGCCAGCGCTTGCTGCATCCCCTGGAAAACCTGAATCCTCTAGAAAACCTGCAAAGGGATCAGCCCCCCCCCTGTGACACAGGTGCTGTTCTTCAGCTTTTATCTGCCACCGTCTTTTGCAGGGTCAGACCTCACTTATTTGCAGATGACAGCATCCCCCAACGCGGCCTCGTGCATTGCACGTGGGCTTTCACGGGCACGTGGCTAGCACAAATCGCGGCAGGGATTTAATGTGCAGGAAAAGGAAGGGCACTTGGGACCTGAAACCTCATGGGCAAGTTGCTGGTTCAGGATTTGAGCCAAAGCAAGAATTTGTTGTTGTTTTCCCATTTGATTAGCCCTAACCCCTTGTTAAAAACTTTTTTAAGGTTCCTGGGCAAATTCAGCAAATTCTTCCTGACAGTGCTGTCAGATAATTCAGGTATATCACAGTTCCATGTCCAGTACGCCCACCTCTGCTTACCCAGCTCTGAATTTCAACAGAGCCATAGCAGTGCAGCAGGATGAAGGGCGGTACCCCACATCTCCACGCTGCTGCAACAAGACTTTTAAAATTCTTAAAAGCTCAGAATATAAGGCAGAAATCCCACAGGGTGTTTCTTATCTCAGCGGGGCCACGAAGAATGAAAATTAAAGCCTGTAAGAAGTATTCCATTGACGCTCACAGGAAAAATTAGGTCCAGCAAAGAGTTAATTACTCCACAGAATAGGAGCAAGGAGGAAGTCTCTGGTGCTGTTGGCTATTTCTAATGTCAGAGATATGTGCCTGACAGGCTCAGCTCCCACCAGAGCCAGCTGGGAAGCTCGGGAGCGGTACCAGCGTGGAGCCCGACCCTCTGATCCCTGTCAGCAGGCAGAGCTGCCGGAGCAGAAGCCTGCGAAGCTCGGCAGACCCAGTGGCTGCTCATCTCCTCCGTTCCTTGTCCCAAACTCCCCCTTTTGCTTTCCAGAAGGGAGCAGGAGCCTTGCTGCCTGCGGCAATGCACCTCGGCCCCCCGCGGCCACTGCACGAGGTGAGATGTTGCCTGGCTAGAGACGGTCCTAGGGAGGTCCCTGGGTCTTCTCCAGCTTTCCTGTGAGGTCTAGGGCTCTGTGACAGCCGGGTCCTCACGGTCACCCAGCTGCGGGCAGAACCAGCTGCTCCGGTGGGCTCTGGGGAAGCGAACACCACTCCTCCCCAGCTCACTCTCTCCGGGGGACATGCTGGAACCCCTTTGTCCGCAGTAGGTGATGCACAGTGTTGGCAAGAAGCTCCGCTGGGAACCTCCAGCAGTTCCCATGGGTCCCTTTTCAGATGATCTCCAGAAGGCAAGAAGGGACTGGTGGAGGGACATGCCCATCCAAAACTGCTGACCATGAGAGGCAGACCCCGCCCTAGCAGAGGAGCAGCAAAGGCAGTGAGGGACTTTATTTGTCTGGATGTTGGTGCGATACGGTGTCTCTGCCTGTCCTGAGCAGAAAGCAGAGTTCTGTGGAGGAAGGTGCTGAGCAGCTCCCAGGGAGCAAGAGCTTGCAGTCTTTCCGTTCACAGCAGAAGAAATCAAGTATTTCTTGCCAAGAAAATCCCCGAGGCTGATTGTGATTCTTCAGAAAACAAAAAAAAAAAACACGTCTTTGCACGCGAAGGATCCTGACAAGATTACCAGACGTGAATGCCATAAACACAGGCATGGTCTTTGACACTCCAAATGGTAAAGAACAGCTATTGGGCAACCTGACAGAGAGGAGTTGTGATTATTGCAATTATTGCCAGACTGGCTGGGTCTACATGCAAGGAGAAGTCTCTGCCAAAGCATCTCACCGTTGCACCGTCACCCATGTCCTGCCTTCACCCTTCATCTCTCTGCATTCTGCAACAACTCCAACCCAAGCAGAGTAGGGACTGTCCCACACAACCTCTCTGCCTGATGCCTCACACAGCACGGCTTCGTTCTGGTCAAGTTGTGTTTATCTTCATGAACCCAGAGTATTATTATGCGGAGAAAAGCACTGCTGTGGGTTCATATGTTACCTAAACGTAAAAATCCCACAAATAACATTTTAATCTGGCTGAGGGGCTTCCAAGCAACCTGTTTGTCAGCGGTGGTAGTCAGGGCATGCCAAGAATAACCTTGAATCAGGATGTTTTTCAACAGCAGTCACACAGATGGCACAGCAAGCTACTAAACATGCGACGTGTCTGAAGATGACTCAGCCTTCCCTTCTTTCAAGAGGTGAACTTGCCTCTCCTGTGTTACTTTTCTGGCTAGCTGAAGGGCTAGTGCTCATCTTTCTCCTGGCCATCTGCAGGCTGGAAAAAATTAAAACCTGGGACAGCTGGTGGAACAAGGGAGCTGTGGCACTGCTCTCCAGTTGCTGTCTACGAATAAGCATGAAGCATCATCACTGAAGGAAAACTAATGGTACCCAAGAGAGCAGTTAGTGATGCTTATCTTGATAAGGTTTCTTTTGCTTTATATAGAGACACCTGCCTGCTTGTATGTGTAGGTTAACAGTAATTCTAGAGGAGAACGGCCATTATCTTCAGGCTGGGTAGTTCTGTTTCACATCTCACAGCTCTTGGCTAATTTACAGCTTTCTAGTCCTGGGGATCCCCTTATTTCAGGTTGGTTAAAATCTGCAGTCTGCCTTGGCACCTGAGAGAGAATCAATAAATTCCCACATGTTACAGGACCTGCGAAGCTTGCACACAATGTGTAGAACCTATTGATGGTAATGAGACTTAAATGCATGAAATGCTGTGCTTTGACATTAATTTCACTTCATTAAAAAGGCACTGGAAGCCAAAGCACATTGTTGCTATTTAAACGTAGGAGACAAGAAATGTTTGGACTGCTAGAACATCTTGGTGAAAACATACACCAGGAAAACAAGTGCTTTTCAGGTATAATTTGTTCTGTTAGGAGAATCTATATTAACTACACTGACAGCATCACTGTTTCACTGATGATAAGTGCACCCAGACAAGCCATACCAGAAAACACTGCCCAGCACAGATGAAATCTTAGCTGACTGTAGGTAGGGTGGTGAACAGCAGAGAGAAATTACTTCTTATTTGGGCATTTTGGTAGGAGACTTTAGGTTGGACAGGGCTGGTTTGGACCCAGGTGAAATACCAGCCCGCTTCCATCAACGCTGTGAGAATTACTCCAGGTTTCACAGGTTATTCAAGCTTTCCCAGGTTACAGGAAAAGATGCATTTTTGCTAAGTTTTTGTATGTCGTGATCAGTTCCATGCAGGTAGCCTCTAATGGAAAATCACCTTCAACCATTCCCTGAGGGTCGAGGGCAAGGAGAGTGCCTCCCTAAAGCGAAAATGTATAAATGTATAAAGCTTTTTTAAAATGTATAAAGCCTGTGAGGTTGTTAACTCTCTTTCAGCTTTTTGAACAGGCTGAGTGATAGCAGTACTACCTGATGAAAACAAAAAGCATGAGCAGATCAGCTCTGTTTGTGACTTGGGAAAAGAAGAGCTGCTCGGGCCTTGCAAGGAGACAGAGTGAGCTAGACATCAGCCTTTTTTATGTGCAAGGTGCAGTGCAGTAAATTAAATCTCTTCCCCTTCCACCGTTACTTCCACCCACAGAAAGAAACTAATTGTATGACTCTGCACACTGCAGATGCAAGCAAACAGGAGACGTTCGCAGGCTTTGTGCTAACAGAAGATGATTGCACTCAGTGCATAATCCCCTAGCCACACTCTGCAATCCATACAGGGATATTTTGTTCCAGAGAGATGCAGTGCAGGCTGGGGTTTAAAGAAATCCTAGACAAATTAGGTCCTTAGGTGCCACTGAAAGGTGAAGGAAGCTGGGCCCCAACTTCTTTCTGTTTCCTCTTAAAGTTTCAGCAATGACACAGTCCTCCATCAGCCCATTTTTGGAAGAATAATAGGTTGTGGTCGTGCTTCAGATCAGTGTGTGTAGGGCTTCTGAGTAGGGCAACAAGCTGAGGTGGCACAACTGCCGTCAGCTTCCCCGAGAAAAGTAAACACTGAGCACCTCTAAAGGTAAGCACGTGTTGATGAATATTCCTAAAAATGGTTAATGGCTTAGACTCTCTGTTAGTATAAAATTACAGGGGTGAAGTCAAGGAACTGAGCTGATTAACCCACCGGGCAGAGCTGATGAACCTGGAAATGCCGGGCTTTGGGTTTTATAATTAGAATTCTGGTAGGAAAGGGAGACATGAGAGATCAAGAAAGCAATGAATTTTGTTACAAAACAAACCGTATCTGACTCATCAGCATGAGCAGCAGAAAGATCTTTAAAATTTGTCCTTTGAAGCCAGGGTAATGCAACTGAAAATTGCTTGAATAAAGAGAGTGGAAAACCACAAAATTCACTTTTTCTTTTCTGGGTCTGTTTCCAGTCTAGTCTGTCATCTCTTTCTTTTCTCTTCCTTTCCACTGCTGTGGAATAACACCCAACTAAAGTTATTTTCAGCTAGTGTCGTTTCTCAGGTACATGAGAACATTTGGAGCAAGCCTGTAAGGACAGCGGAGTTAGTCGAAATTTATGTCAAAGTAAGTAACAGCACATCTGTCTTCAGACAGTTCTTCGATCCCAATGCATTTGTACAGCATTACAATATGAAACTAAATTAATTTCTATAACATGCCGTGGTCTAGCTTGTTATTAAATGGGTCGTGTTCCCTGAACTTCCTAAGAAGACTAAGGTCACACTTGCTTGAAACGCCCAAACTTCTGAAATGTTTAGCAGGAACGTGGAGTCAACCTGTGTGTCAGCAAGGTCTGCAAACGCACAGGGCTCGCCTGGGGCTCTGTAAGCATCGCTTCCCCCGTGAGGGAGGGCTCGTATGCACTTCCCCGAGGGAAAGTGATTCACCATACCGGGTTGAGACCCCATGTAAGCAACTCACGAAACTCGGCTGCACACTGCATGGGAATCCAGGCATGACTCACGACACCCGATATAGAATTACAAGCAGACGTTTGCAATAACTAAGCAGAAGCTTAACATCACATCCCCTCACTCGGTGCAGGGGTACCCTGGAGAAGCAACCCTTCTGGATTCAGCCTAGCACTCAGGTGCTTGATCCCATACATAGGCTTAACCAGGACAGGAGAGCGATTTAAGCCGGTGGATAAGACCGACCACACTTTTAATGGTTTTATACCACCTGCAGCATGGGCTTAAATGACTTGCTAAACTAAGTTGTTTTCTGAGTTGATTTTCCTCCAGCCTGGGACGGGGCGGGTGGGGGGGGATCACAGATGCTCTTTATATAGAATAATCTTGGACCAAAATGGGAGACCCTTGTAAATTTTCCGTAGCAACCCCTGGCCTGGAGAGGTCCCCACTGCCTGAACGGGTGCTTATCATCTTCAGCCAAGCTTCTCAAACGCGCTGAGCGTCGGCACCCGGGGGTGCTCAGCACGTCCTGGTGGCAGGACGGGGGGGGGGACGAGGACACCGCTCATGCTGCCTAACTTGGGACAGGTACATGCAGAGCCTGGATTAGGCCTGTGATTCAGAAGTGAGCTGCTACCTGCTCCTGAGAGAGACTCCTCCGTAGTGTGATTCAGAACACCCTCAGGATCCTGTATGGATGTTCTAAAGGAGATTATTTATATTAATCTTAAGTGAAATCCAAAGAAATATTCAGAGTACTATGAATACTCTTCCCTAAAGAATTTCAAATTTGATGCTAAAAGCCATGAAGGAATTTTTGACAACAGTGCTTAACAAGACACAGGATCCAGCATTTACAGTGCCTGATACAATACTTACCCGTTGTCTTACAAAGTCATCATTACTTAACCATCTAAACTGTTCAAAGCTCCCTACAGAGTTACGGATTTCTTTTTGCATAGTAAGAGTAAGGTAATTTTTCCATTAGTGTAACTGCAGAAATGCAGAATTCTTTGGCAAAATGTACCTCAGCTGTTAAAAATATTATCAGATGAACAAATCTCCCTTTCTCCTCTGCCCCTCTCCAAGGCAACCACCTGCATCATCAATACTACTGTGATGCAAAATCTAGGCTGAAATTTAGCTTTAAACACTTTTCTAGCAAATGAGTGCTGCGGCTTCTTCCTTCTTGCTGTGTCTGCTAGCAGTGGCTATGCTCTGCCATCAAAGAGGGTGTACATGGAGTCCTGTAAACACGTACGTACATTTTTTTTTTTTTATGTAAAGGTATGAGCAATGAATTGCACTGATCTCAGCCAGATGGATGGAAGTCACTGGGTAAGCAGTGGTTTTAACATCGACAGGCATTTTTAGAAAAGTTTCGGTCAAGTATGGTGCACCACTCCAAAGCGGGGTGATTGAAATACGGTATAAAAGAGGAGACACTCATAGCTGCAAGTTTTTCCTAAATCCCCGGTTTTCAGCATGAGGACACCCTCACAAGCTGCGGGTTAGCGTGAAGGTAACTGAGCTGCCTACTGAGCTGCGGTACCAAACGTCTCCTGGACCTCCTGGACGTTTGCGATGCTCTGCCTCGCACCATCGGCTGTCCTTAGCGCAGGACTGATTCGCTGGGTCTAATAAAGCTGGCATATGGCTCTCCTCTCCGCCTGACCTTTATGGGTCTGCCTCACATAAACCCTTCGTGCACCAGCGTATGCAAAGCTGCACGGCCTCACCTCTAAGTGCCTTCCCTTATCAGGATATATGGCCCCGCATTATGCTGCATATTTATGATTTGAAACACTGGCTGATAACGCCGGCATAGTCAAACAAAGCGGTACATGTGACAGCAACCGGTTCATTTGCTTTAGGGAAAGAATATGACATCAGAAAGAAAGAGATATATGCTCGGCTACATTTGATTGGAGGTAGTCAAACAGCCGAAATGATATAACCATTAAGATATATTTTCCTGATAACTATCCATATTCACATATTATCTATTTATTTTTCTCTGGTATCTTAGTGGAACTTGGAACATGTTTGACCTATTTTTTTCCACTGGGCATTTACTGTGTTGCTGGAAGCAAAATTCCTCGTTCTTTCTGGTTGCATTATCCTCATAAATTGCAATAAGAGAAGCGTTATTTTTGTGAGTACTTGTGTCATTAAATAGCAAAATGTTTACCGAAATGATCTCTATTAGTGCCTAGTAGGGTTGCAGTTTGAGCCTTTTCGGTCCACAGCCAGAAATATTCGTGAACTGAGTAACTGAATCAGAGCAAAACACACATTTCTAGAGTTGTCCCCTTCTAAAACGTGGCGGTAAGTGGCACGGTTCCTGGGAGCCCTGGAGAGGGATTTCCTGAAAGGGAAGATCTGATCTTGCACTGCAGATATTCTGTATCTGCAAAAAGTGAAAAATGGTGTTGCATAACAATGACTAGGGTTTTTCCCGTAATTTTTAAACCGTGGTTATTCTCAGAGCTGAACTAACCCGCGCGCCAACTGTCCCTAGGCTCGTGCTGTCTGGAAAAGTCAGGCGGTGGAGGTGGGTTTGCCGTTTTGGGGGGGACGGCGCGGCTCCGTGCTGCCCTGATGCGCGTGGAGCCGAGCGCGGCGTGAGGACAGAGCTGCTCAGCATCCCTCAGAGGTTTCCCCGGCCCTGGATGGGCTCTTCTCGTAAACAGACTACATCCACTCCTGACTGATGGTACTAAGATAATTCTGAAGCCACTATTGTGCTGGGAAAGCTCCCTTTATTCTCCTAAAACACTCTCTTTTGACTGAAAATGCTTGCGATTGTTTTCAGAGTGGAGTGACTTTGGGAGAGGTAAGAAAGAGGACACTTCGTTTGAGAGCTAGATTTCCAAGTTTGGAGCTAGAGGATGTGACTGACCCGGGACTCTGCTTGGATAACTCAAAACAGCTAGAGCTAGAAAGCTTCAGTGCAGCCTGACGCTTGAAAAAGCAAGCCACCATGAGAGTAAATCCATTGTTTAGTGTGGAAGCTAGTTAATATTGCTTGAATGCTGACTTAGATTTCTTCTTTTTATGCTACTCCAGAAATCCATTTTCTATGCAGATTTACTAAAAACATTTTTCTGCTGTGGATACGTAGCTTATTGAAAGCACAGAAAGTGTTTTAATCATCCTTACAGCATTTGACAAAGCAGGTTGTATGAGCAGTACTTAGCTGACGCTTGAGGAGCAAACTAAACCCAAGCACGACCCGTCAGCCCTCGAGAAGTTCAAGCTTTGGAAATCAGACTCGTTCATCTCTGCAGAATTTTTTCCTAAACACGACGTCCAACAGTGGGAGGAGGGGGTTCCACGGGGACGGCTGCACCTTTCTGGTGACTCCGGGGCACCAGCGTAGGTCAGAGCAGCCCAGGGAACACCCCAAATTGTGCGCACGGGCACGAGGTGCCCGCAGAGCCCAAGCCTCTCTGCAGCAAAGCAAACAGCCGCCCCTAAAAAGCAGTTCTCCACAATTATTTCCAGTGTATAAGGGCATATAAGGGCTTGTTTCTCTACCGGCTGCAAATGCGGGCAGTGGAGGGGGAGAGGAACCAACAAATATTTTAACTGCTGCTGCTTTGGTGCAAGGAAGTGAAGATCTGCGTATTCAATTTGACTCCCTGACTCATTCTGCTGTATTATTTCACGGTAGTGCTTCCGACACACGCGTTTGTATGTGAAATAGGCAGAATTTTGTAATTCAGAGCCACCAGTTCTGAATGACAGACAGTGCTGCTGCCACTGCTGCCCGCAGCAAATCTCACTTCAGCTGCAGTGGCGAAAAGTCAGCGCTCCGGTTCTCCTGGTGAAGAAACCCTCTGCAGGGCTTCATTTTCAATAAATTGCGCATTTTCTTCACCCAATCCCTGGTTATTTCCTCAAGCCATTATTTTGAATGCTAAACTATATTTCACGGACCTTTTAAGTCAACAGCTTGACTTTGTCTTACTGTTTTCTTCACAAATTTTAAGACCACACACTGAGCTCTGCTAACACACTGTATTATGCTACTAGTAGACAAATTTTAACATCACATCACATACATGTTGCAGTTGCTGTTGGAACATGCCTTTTAAAAAATACTTTTATTGGATGAAATTGTCTCTTTCCCAAGAAAAATCTGGTTCTTCAATAGAATTTATTATGCCTTTTAAAATTCTGTCTGTTCAATAAAATCTTTGCTCTATTATAAATACCTGTAACGAAAATATAATTTAAAATTCTGAGAGAAAACATTTTTTTTTTTCCTTTTACATTTTTCACAAAACCCACACAGGCACCAAGGAAAGACTAACAATAAAAATAATTTACTCCTGTACAATCTACTCTGGGTTGGAAACATTCAAAAGATAGATCTTAAACTTGTCTTCTGATGAAACTTTGGCTACAACATGAGAACTGATCTTAAAACAAAGGAGGGCCCTATGTTTTCCATCCGTTAACTCTGAAAACTTCTTTCAAGGGCTGATTGAGTGTTGCTAGTGCTTTCCTTGCTGTAACACCCCTGAATGAGGACTGGCTAAAATCGCAGTTATCTGAGGGAACCAGCCTCTGAGCTTCATTGCACAGGGCTAAAAGTGGTCCTGACTCACCAGATGGGAATATTTATCGTGGCGATTAAGTCCCCATTCTGAAAATTAAACATTGGTGGTAATAAGTTAGTGCTCTCACTCTGCGATAGCAGCAATTAGACATTTTTATGTTTTGCTTGTTCAGTAGTTCTGTATTGCCAGAAAGCCTGTGTGTTGAAAGGACGGCACAAGAAAGCTTTCTGATTTGGGCCACTTGCAGGGATTTTTTTAATCACTTCTCATTCCAGGCAAATTTCTTATTAGAGAGGGAGCGACTCAGTGTAAGAGACATTCAATAGTGGAGTTGTTATCTTTGAAGTATGGACTAGAAATATGGAAGAATTCTTCAAACCAACTAAGCTTAATCTATCTAAAGCTGGCAAAAAAGCAGACTAAGCCCAAGACAGACATAAAACCATCACAAAGAATGAATAATCAGAGATTTTTAAATTTTAAGTTTGGTAAAACAATTTCTAAAGTTGTCTTTAAAGCAGTCCCTTTTTCCATAGAAGAAGACTTAAGTGCTATTACAGTAAATAGATTTACCTTAAAATTACAGAATTTAGTGTGAAGTTTGAAAAATCTCTATCTGAACTGAGGAATTATGAGCAAAATGCTAAACTCTTGTCTTGCGTCATTTTAAGAAATAGACAGTGAAGGAGAATCAAACATTTCTACAGTCTCTGGAAAACACATTTCAATAGTAGATGAGAAAGAAAAGTAAAAATCAGTCAGCACTTGTTTGGATTACCTCTGGCACTGCAATGAGGTAAATATCCCCTGGGAATCTTCATTCCCTTGTTCTAGATCCCCTCCAATTTGTGAGCAAACACTGCATTTTTTTTATTTTTTTTTTAATTATAAAATCATATGTCAAACTTGACTCTGACTTTAGAGAGGTATGTGTGGAAAACTGTTTGTCTAGCATCCTGCTAATGTTAGAGAGCCGCCCGCCCCAGCTGCTTTCTGACAGCCACCTCTGCTCCCTCCTCTTCCACCTCCTCCTTCCTTCTATTCCTCTCCCTCCTCCATATTCCATTCACTCTTTCTCTCCATTTCTGAGGCCCTTCTCAGGGCATTTCTTTTACTAATCTCACACCTCTCCCCATCCTTTTTGCCTTAACTTCCTAGATATTTGGGAAAGGTTACAATCTACCACAGGCACTCCAAGATCCAGTCTTTAAGTGGGCTTTGCTGGTACAGTTGTCCTTTCTATTCCCCTTTGGTCACAGTTCAAGGAAAGGACAAGGTGATCTCAGCTTTGTTGTCCTGACTACTGCGGACATAGGCATCTCAGAAGGCGTTTATATTACTTAACTTTAGAAATCTAACTGAGGCTCTATAGGTAATTCAGAAGCAGTGTAAAGACCAGCTGAGTGCCCTGAAGTGCTACCTATAGGAGCCTCTGTCTTCATTAGCTACATATAGCCTAGAAAGACTAGGCTCGTAGTTCAGGCACTTCACTTAGGTAAAGTTAGGAGGTGAGAATGCCACCCCGTGGTCTGGGATGCCTCATCTGGGGCTCTTTTATGTTAGTGTATGTCCCTCTGTAGTCTAAATCATGAATAACTTCATCAGTGTCCACTGATGCTCCAATCCAGCTCCAGCCTCCCAGCGACTCCTTTACAGGAGAACAGAGGGGTAAGGGAGCATTGCTGTTTGGAGAAAGAACAAAAAAGCTATGACAGAAGCAGTACTGGCTGCATCTGCTAAATCTGGAATTAATGCCAAATGTAAGAAAGACTGCAATATTCATTACAAATTCAGGGATGAGAGTATCTCCCCATAGCTCTGGCAGTTTGGTTCAAAGCTGCTTGGTGATTCAGGTTTTGAATCCTACTGTATGCTAAGTGAATAGGGGGGAAGAATAAGTAACATGAAAATTGTTTAAAATAGAGCATTAGGGTTTTCAGGGGAGTACTATTGCATTTCATGCCTGAGGGGGGGGCAAATCTACTCTGATGGTAATGAAGAAAAGCTTTGAAAAAAGCTATTACTAAAAAGCATCAGTTTACTGCCTTATCCTCCCACACCTGTTTTTTCCCTTCCTTGATATTTGTATTAAATATAAAGCAATCAAAGCAGCAATCACACAACTAGAGCATACAACAGACTTCTGAAAAAAAAAAAAAAAAAAAAAACTACAGGTGGGGTGGGGAGAATGAATATTTCCAACTCAGTGCCATAGCCTATAGTTTAGTTTCCTTCATTTATAATATCAACCAAGGCTTGCAGCAGTCTATCATCTCTATGCTTATATGGTTTGGCATTGTAAAAAAGATCAACGTAGTCACTGTACAGACTTTCTTCTGAGTCTCTCAGCTGGGAGGGCTTGTTTAATTTTTCGAGGGCTTGATAGAAGTGTTCATATGGAATATTTAACTTCTCACTTGCAGTCTTCTTTGGCAGTCGCTTCTGAGCCATCTGTCTGCTGAAAGCACTTTGCAGCAAATGTAGCATAGCCTCTGATGGGATTTTACCTTCTGCTTTGTCACTGCTGCTGCCAGAATCTTCTGTGACTTTGGGTTTTTCACTCAGGTTCTCCTGTGTGGTATGGTCCTAGAATACAGATTAGCATAAAAAAGGTTATGTGTCAGTGAAAATCTGAATGGATTAAGATTTGCTCCGGTTAATGATTTCTCTGTGTGTGGGTAGATGCTATTTTTTTTTTCATTCAGGAGCCACTTAGCATCTAAAAAAGAACTAGATTATAATACACCAAAACTGTCTATCAGAAGGACTACATTGCAGAAAATATCAACCCCCCCCCCCACAGTGTAGGAAGTTATAAATTCAGATTCCACATTGGCAGGATACAACATGTCATTTTATAGCAGGATTCGTCCCTGTCTTTAGAGATATTTCTGGCTGTACTCTGGGACACGGCTCCTCAGCCGTCTGAAGGAAGCACGTGCGGCGGTGACGGCAGCTCCGCTTGTGCCCCACACCCGTGTGAGAAGGACAGATTTCATACAGCCCTCCCTGCAGGCGCTTTCACCCGGGACAAGACAGTGAAGGGTGGCTGAGGGGTGGCCGCGGGGCGTACCCTGGGACCCTCGGGAGAGCGATGCCGGGTACAGCCATGCAGGGAAGCTGGTGAGAAGCACCGTCTCCCTGCAGCAGTGGATGCTACGCCTCCCGTACTGACACATCAGCCTGTGGCCTCAGAGCTTCCTCATTGGCACTGGGATCATCTTTCTAACCGAACGCTCATCTTATCTTCACCTGTTTCTTACCGCCTCCACCCATCTTCGGCTACAGTACCCGCTGAATCCACACTCTTCCAATTTATTTTCTTGCACCTGGCTGCCACGCCTACGGACACTTACCTAATGTATTTAAAGACCATAATCATGTCTTCCTCAATACTCTCCTTCGTAACCTGGCTGAGGAAGGTCAATTTCACTATACTTTATGGATGTCCCAGTAATGGGGAGACAAGCTGGTGTGATGTGATTAGTAAAGTCTTGCGAAGTTGTTGACATGATCAAGCGCTGTGAAAACGTGCAGTACTACCACCCAGTGCATCCAGAAACCCACTGCCACCCTCACAAGCCTGGAGTATGTTTAGTATATTCTACCTGAAAGGTGCAGAAAGGGTGACAAAGGAGCTAGCAGCCACAGATCCCCTTAACCAAACCTTCTAAAGCAGCAAGTCCCTGACTTTTGTCACGACTCCTGCTGCTAACTTCCTTCCAAACTCCCTGGGAGCCCTCCAGCAGGCAAAGCTCCTTTTGGATGCAACGCTTGTTCTCACTAAAATTACAGAAATTTAGTGTGTCTCTCAGAGGTGTATTCCTCCCTCCTTGTACCACTCAGCTGCATTAGCTACTGAGTTCACTGCTTTAGTAGCAATATTCCCTTACCATCCCAACACCCTTAGATGTTAGCATATGAAAACAGAGACTAATAAAAATACCAGTTGCTGACACGGACAAAATTACCATACACAACTCATAAGTGGTCAGGAGCTAGATGAAATGAATAGAGAATGAATATGTGTTTTCTCACTGGGAAAAAAAAAATAATTTTCTTATAAATTGAAAAATACATAAGGAAAAAAATTAATGTAACACTACTTCTACAAAGTCTGTCATCTTCTCCACTCCTCTTCTGTCATTTTGCACAGTATTGTAGGATGTGTATACGCGTTGCTGCTTCATATGTTCAGGCTGGGTGGCAGTGCCATGCAAAATCAATTTCCAGCTTACAATCCTTCCTTCATTTTGTATTCTTCTGGACTAAAGGACAAGCATTGCATTAGCACAGGTTCTCAGGACATAAGAAGAAACAGGACAGTTGATAGCAAATTAACAGAAGTGACGAAAATAAATTATAAGGCTTTTAATATCTAAATTTAGACAATGATTTATAAGCACCAAAAGACAGACATATTAGACAGGATATATCAGAAAGTGGGATTGAGTGCAATGGCTTAACAATTCCAAATATGCACATTTTGATGCAACATAATTCTGAATTAATCATGTAAGCATCAGTGGAATTTTGTCATAACACGGAATGCTAAAAATTACCAAAGTAGTATTTTGTCTTATTGGTATTTATTCACTAAACCATTCCTTGGCAATTTCCTCACAAAAGTTACCACTGAAATAGTGATTTGGAATAATATTATGTAGTGGTGTACAACAGCAATCTGAAACACGGCATGTGGAAGTGAGAAACAAATGCTTTGTCCATGAGTTTTAGCGGCATTATTTAAATAGTAGAAAGTGGAAGAGACAAGTACAGAGAACACCGAAACTTTATTTTACAAAAGCTTCTTTCAGAATTTTTGCTCAGTCGTTTAGCGTCTGAAGACAGCTCCTGAAGCTCTTCTTTGTTAGAAGTCTATACTAAAGTTTACATGCACGACTTACATGACTCAAGTATGAGTGTACTCTGCACAGGAATCTGATTTCAGTTAGGGTCATTAATATGAAAACCTATTTCAGGAATCACAGAACCCCACAAGCTGAGGAAAGAGTGCATTACCTCTTGTGGACAAAAAGCTTGGTATATTGTAAGTTTCAGGAACCTCTCACTTGAAAATGGAAAATGAGAGATAATTACAAACAAAACGCTCTTCTTAACTTCATTCCAAAAAATGCGTTATATGGATTACAAAAAGCAGGATATCTGTAACCATGGGGTTATCTATAAGCCTGCAGTATTAGCACTACACTGTTGATAATAATATTTACTTCTACTGCCTTGTCCATCTGCTTAGTACTTGGCATTATTCTCCTGTTTACAATCTGAGGCCAACAGGGGTTGGAGGCTCAGTGCCTGGTAGGAAGCATTTAGCTTCTGGCAGGATCTGACCCCTAATGACAAGCTTATTAACAGACAACTTCAACGAAATTCTCCAGAGATGAGTGCACTTGATCACTCTCTCTTTGAATAGAATGGTTCTTCGGTTGCCTATCAAGCAGCTTTATTCTGGAGTCTCACTGTTGTAATCCATATCCCCAGGTGGTTTTAGTAAACTTATTTATTTCATATCTGTAGATTTCTTTGCTTTAATCCTTAAATGTTGTTCAGCAGTAATTACTCTAAGAAAGAATTTAGTGAAAGGTATACATCGGAATAGGTCTCTTGAGGTGACGAGAAATTCATTGATCCAAAAGGTTTTGAGTTAATGAAAATTATGGGCATGTACCAAGAGAAGACTAGATCTACGTTGTGTTCTTTTCTGCAGAAAAGCCTATTTTGCAGTTAATCGCATGTTAATTCGATTACATATTTCACTGCACGAATCACAGAAAATTATATTAAGTGATTTATTTCAGTGACGTGTTAATGTGAGGAAAACACAGGCATGAAATTCTTTTGACAGGTACATGTCTGTGAAATGAGGATGGTCCTTTGCATTTATGTAAAGAACAAGAAAATTTGACCCTATCTTTTCCCTTTAATCTTTAATCCGGATGGATATTTAGTTTGAATTAACTCTTGTTGTAGCTTGCTTACTGAGAGGACTCACTATTCAACATGCTTGGTAGTGCTTAGTGATCATTTTATCTGTCTGAGCTTCCAAACATAGCCAGTTAAGGTACATACTTACCACGTCGGTAATTCTTAGCACCCAGGTGCCTGTTGGATTCTCTCCCCATGTGTGAACAGACATGAAGTCCCAGTTCTTAAAGCCATTGGGAGATTTATCTCGCTCTCTCTCAGCCAGTAAGACAGTGCTGGTCCCTGTGATGGTGCAAGATCAACAGTAGTGACTGCTCATACACGCCCGCTTCTACTTTTCACATTGCTCAGACTGCACACGGTCTGGTGCATAGGTAACCTGGAAAATACACTATTTAATGGTGGCTTGTGGAACGGGAAATGTGCTGTTTCTGATCAGTGGTTCCTTTAACTATTTTCACAGCATTATTTAAGAACATAAAAACTACCACACTCGGTCATGCTAAAAAGGCACATGGTGCGTAGAGTTCAGTTTCTAACACAAATTTAAAGTAGTGGATGCACAAAAAGAAACATAAGAAATAGAGACCAGACACAGCCAGACTTTTCCACTGATGACCAGTTCAGGAAACTTCTTTTTCTTTTTGAAAGCAAACCAGCTCAGGCAGTGTTGTGAAACCAAGGCCTTATCCTGAATTCATGACTATGGGGTTTTTTTTGGTGACTGCATGTAAATTGTTACAGCCTGGAACTCCAACAGGGTGAAAAGCGTTTGCATTGTTATTATAATTAGAAAAATGCTCACAAAGTATTTCTGCAGCATTAGAGATTCTACTGCACAGTAGGAAATTTGTTGTGCTTGTTTGCATGTAAGAAGAGAGAAATGGAACTATATTTACATAATAAGGAGCAGAGAAGCCCCAGGGAGCCTGTCCACAAGCTATAAATATATTTAAAGGTAACACCGTTAATATAGAAAATGAATGACATGCATTTGGTGGTACTGTTTTGCAGAAAATTGGAAAAAAACAGCAAGAACCAAGGGAAAAAACAGTTTAACCGTGAAGACAACATGATACTATCATGGAGGCAAGCAGCACATGACTATTGATACCTCAGCTAGACCCACAGAAATACATACAAATATGAAGAACATATTACTGCCATCAGTCTTCCAGAAAGGGTGGTTGTTCTAAGATGAAGCCATGCTTCCTACATATTAGCAGCAGAGCAGTGTCTTGGGAGGGAAATAGCTCTATAGAACTAGAATGAGAGCTACTGTTGCTGTCACATCCATGTTGTACCCAGTCCATATAATTACTCCCAAACTAAAACTTATCTAAGATGGAATTCAATTTGAAAATACCACCAAGAGTCTAGGGTAGAACACCTGACAGCAACGTTGTTCCTGTATGACAAAAGATAAACTCAGAAAAGGAAGAATTAAGGTTAGGCTCAAAAGGAATCCCAGACAAGGTAGGGTTTGGAAATAAACTGCATGTACAGTCTCTTAACCCTGCTCTCTAGTGAGGTCCTGAAGTACTGGTATGAACTAGGCTCTAGTGGTTTATTATCTGTGAATTCCTAGATTAGCCTTTGATACCGGTAAAGTAGATCAGCCAGATGTCTAAATTCTTACCTGCAAGCTTGTCTTTTTTTTCTAACAATACCAGTTGTTCTAACAGATCTTAGCCTCTACAAAGCTGTTTATACTCATTCTCCTTTTCTTTTCTTTTTTTTTTTTTTTCTTTTTTTTTTTTTTTTTCTCCTTATGGTGTTATTTCAGGGCATTGTCAAGATACCTTGCCATATTCTGGCACATTTAGTATAGTTGTACTACGGTGCCTAACAGAGGCACTGTGTTTTTAAATACACCAAGGGGGAGACACAGTTACATGAAATATAGGGAGTCAGATTTCCTCAGTTTTCCATTAGTTTGTTAAATCACAGTAAGGCTGATAAGCACTATTGAACTATAATTTGCTGCCTGCCAGGAGCTCGCAGATTTTATAGGTCCTGTTGCCAGAATGAAAATGTATTGGAAATGGTGCCTTCATTTTCTGAAGAATGATTTTCAAAGCTCTTCTCACAAAAATAACCCTGAACACACAGAAGGCTGAAAAGGGGTTTCAGAGAACCAGTTCTCTAGTTCCCAGGATGCTTTGTCCTCACACTCACCTGCTGGAGGTCACTAGATTTGTCTAATGATATATTTAGCTCTTTTTAAACCACTGAAGAACACAGAGGTGGTTTCTAAAGAAAAAAAAAATGTTACACAGTACAGCAACACAGACAAAGCATATCTTTGCCTCCTGTACCTGATGGAGATGCCAGAGTGACATGAAGATCACCTCTACGAGAATACTCAATTGTTGCCTCAAGCTGCACATGCTCCAGGGATGCAATGGAGTTTTCTTGACCCTCACAGGCTTTTGTGGGAATTTCAATGATGACTTCCTCATTTGCTCTTAATAATCTGGCAAAATTACAGGAGTTCTTTGATTACTCACAGAAACTTTTTATTCTGCATCATTATGTGAATTGCAAATGATACATTTATCACCCATTTCAGAATGATGAGAAAGGAAGAAGTAAAGACAAAATCTCTTTTCATTATTTTTCTGAATGCTCCAGTAAAAACCATGGGAAGTTCTGGAAGCACAGATAATACTGAGGTGGACCAAGTGACAGGCACTGCATAAGACATAGTTGTGCTACACATCCTGGAAGCAAGCAAGCAAGTTTGATAATTAAGGGTTTCTGCCAGCCTTTCGTTGTCCCAGAAACCACAAAAAAGCAGTCTTTGCATCACAGGACTGTATCAGACTTGAACTTAGTTGCCTCATTCAAATATCCAGAGGAGCTGTTGTCGTGGGGCTAAAATATTGCAGCAGGCACAGCTGTTTTAACCCTTTGTAGTCCGTGCCATCTCAAGGAAAAAAAAAAAAAAAATCTTCTGTGCATTCTTTGTACCGAGAACTACTGTGCATTGCTTTCTCTGCACAATTTCCATTGCTTTAGATGAGAATGGTGTACCTAAATCTCCACATAAATAATTCTAAACTCAGAATTGTGGGATCTTTCTTTTTATAATGTAACATAGAGGACTGCAATAAAAATACATAAACAGCAAGTATTATATACATCAGTACTGCGTCAACACTCCGTGGAAAGGAGAGAGCTCATAAAAGCAAATTGATAGTAAAATAGCATAAATAGTAAGGTTACCCATCAGTGACACTCTGTAAAATGTTTCTACAGACAGACTTTTGGTGCACTCACACAGTATAACTTCAATCTTTGAAACAGTTGTATTTTTTCTAGACACAAATCTGTAAGTGAACAAGTGGAGACAAAACCAAGATATCCTTACTGATTAGCCAGCTTAGTGACTAACTATAACTTACCTGTACGTTGAGCTCAGTTTAGGCTCACTATGCTGGGAGCACTTGTGAATGTGACTGGTACGTCTTTTAAGTGAGCCTTTGAGACATTTCTGTTTCATAAGAGACATGCTATGGATGTGACTAAAGCTCAATATATCACCTTGATTTCAACATATGCTATGCCTGTCACAGGAGAAGAATTGCTAAGACTGATTAAGTGATGTTTTTCATAAAAAAAATCCCTTCAAGACCTTGGTATCTTTTTATTCATATTCTGATAGCAGTCTAAACATTCATATCTTATCTTATTGGGTTCAGTCTCACAGCATCATCCATCCATACACTGGCTGCGCAAGCAGACATAGTAATTTTTGTTAAGGCTTCATGCTAGTAATTTCCATCAGTCTTACACTAAAAAAGCAAGCAAACAAATGCTCCTTGCCTGCCCCTGAGCAATACAGTAAGGCAAAACCAAATTAATCAAAAGAAATCTCTTAGTCTGGTTCAGAGCAACCTGTGTAGAATACTGTCCTTCAGGCTTTACTAAATTAGACATAAGCTTCTTACTGCTAATGCAAATTCTTACCTTGGTTCAAAGCTTTTGTCTTTGACAATACACTCTCTCTTTTCTGGTACACCTTTCCATCTTTTGGGATCAGCTAAATCTACCAGTGCATTGGCATTGAGTAGTCCAAACCCAAATCGGCTGTTGACCATCAGTCCTGCTCCATTCTTTTTCCATCCTGGATTTCCAGCCAGTGGATCATACTCTGAGGTCCACACTACCAAGTGCTGCATATCTCTCCATGTTAGATTTGGGCTGTTGGGAAAACATGCCAGCTTAATTGTTTCAGGTCTATCAATTATTAGTCTGCAACAGAACATGCTTTGAATGCATACGGCAACACATTATTTTAAAATATATAGCACATCGCATGCCTATCTCTACAATACTTCTCCAGGTAGACAAGATTTGTGTAAATGAAGAATGGGTATCTAGCAAGATTAGAGTTCAATTCTTCAAAATTTTTCAGGCTTTTAAAGTTGACTAGCAAAACTAGTTTTTCCCACCAGTCTTTATGGGACCTGGACTTTAAAAATTCACCAGGTATTTGATTCTAACCCTCCCCTTTACAATATGGCCTCAAGTATCCTGACTTATGTCATCGAAGGAGCATGCAATAGAAAATGGAGCTGAACCTACACCATTCAAGTATTAAGCCTATGCCCCAACGCCTGCAGTGCTTTCTGTGATAAAGCCATTGTCCTGTCCTGTCCTGTCCTTTCTTACCCTCCCTAAGTCATATATTCTGACTGCCAGCCCTACAGGATCCTGTTCCCTGCCTGCTCTGACAGTCAAGCTTGGGCACCCTCCATTTTATGGATCATCACTGGCAGAAAAGGTTCTGTAAATTGACTAAAGACTTAATTTAAACTCCTGCAACCTACTGTCTTCAAATTACGTCCTCCCGATACATGTGCAGCTTCACTGCTTTTAAGTGCAATTGACCAGAACTCAGTAAACGACTGTTGCCAATGCACAAAATGGACTAAAATTCCTTGGTCATCACATTTCACTTACATTGTTTCTGCTTTGCTAGGAAGGCGTTGAGGCAAGGAGCTGCTTATTTTTGTCATCAGGCTGAGCAAGTCTGACTGACAAAAAGTGGAGCTGCAGCATGAGATGATGCCACTTTAAACAGACAACGTTTCAGGGAAGATGGTGGGGTGGCTGGGAGAGAGGAGTTTCAAAGGTAATTGTGTGACATCTTACTTTGCTTCCAGCGCTAGAGCAAAAATTCCTGCTGCCAGTGGTGCAGATGCAGAGGTCCCAGTGTGAGTCTCTGTACACTCATTGTGAAGATCAGCACTTGTCTGATGGAAAAACAAAAAAAGAAAAAAAAAGAAAACAAAAAACCACACAGATTGCATGGATAAACAGTTGTAAATACAGTCACATTGACACTCACAAACATTATCAGGTAACTTTTACGTGGTGCATATTACTGCATTCTTCACCAGCAGAAAAAGTGATGGATGTTTAAATCCATTCATATTTCAATCCACTATTTTAACTTCAACTATAATTTTTGTATCAAAACACTCTGTGTTGGAACAAAATACTCCCACACTGAATATCTTATTTTATTCTAAGGTTTCACAATAAGTGTTTCAGGCTTACTGGTGAATCATAAAAACAGATCATTGTGTTGGGCCTAGAACATTTAAAATTACTGCTTGCTAGAAAATTACTCATAGGATTAGTATTGGTGTTCTGCTCCCTCTTCAGCAGAAGAACTATAATTTGCAATGAAACATGTGCTTTATTTGGAAATTAAATACCAAACTCATCTGCCCATGTATCTACATCTCGGCTATGAAGAGAAGCCACTTAGAAAGGACTGGCTAACTTGGAATGACACGGTTTTAATCCCCATCAGTGTACTTTATTGTAAAATTAGCATCCACCAGGGCCGAACAGATATTCTAAGTACTTCACCATTTTTTTATCAGAGCAATTTTCTTCAGTACAAGTTATTTCTTGCACAGCTAATGAAGGTACACAGACTCTTACGCCTGCTTGATGAGTACACTTTAGGGGTTTGGAAACACTATTGTTGCTGTCGTGAGTGGGAACTCAGGGGCTGACAATCTTACAAAAGCTAATGGCAAGGTATACCAGAGGTACTGACTCATATGGTACACCAACTCCACAGGTTCTTTTTTTTTCTTTTACTCTAAATCTCTCTTCATCTGCCCTTTCTGAAGAAGGGAACCATATCAAACATCACGCAGAGACCTCTGTCGTACACAAACAGCAGACAAATTCAACATGCTGATTTAATTGCCTTGACACAATGATTTTGCTTAGCCATTGCTTTACAGTAGAAGATGTTCCAGGAATACAACCACTTACTGGATTACAAATCCCTCAGCGTTTCAAGGCAAAAGCACTAAGCACGTAACACACAACGTAAAGCAGGCGCTTGAAACCAAGCATTTAAGAGCTCTCACTCGTTATTTGCATATATCATACATTTCTATGTTCGTTCTGAATCTGGTAAAAACAACCTACAATTCTTTGGTCAGTATAATCCCCACTGCTGTATGCTGTGGCCAGAGTTGAAGAGCACTTCTCTGCATACCAGGGAGAAAGGCCTTGCTGAGAAGCACTGCTAATGGAGATGGTGTAGATACTATCGGTGTAACCGTCACAGTCACAGTTGTCACCCTGACGGCCTCCGTTCCCAGAAGCCCACACGAAAATGGACCCTTTCCCATTTCGGCCCTAGAGAAAATGGAAATCAGTGGTCATCGAAGACATCTCGGCCTCTGTAATGTATTCTTAACCACCCCTCCCTCGCAAAAAGCCTAACATATCGAACATTTTCAGCCAGAAAAGGATCATTTCCCATAAGCACCGTGTAAGACAGAGGCAGAAGAAACCAGCTACTTGAGATACCCTGCTTCACACCCCGCCGGTCTAGGTTTAGTGCTTCAGGTACAGCAGCTTTCCTCGGAATAGGTTTTTAAGTTAAAAACAGAGTCTGTGCTCAGCAAGTAAGTTTTCCCACATGCCGATGTTTTGGTCTCTGGGAAAAATGCCCATTTTTTTAAAGAAATGTCAAGTTTATCAGAGGTTATTTCCTGCAATCACCGAGGTACGGGCGAGCAGTATGAACAACGTACATGACATGACTTTTCCACCAATTTATTTTTTTTTTTGTGAGGAAGCCTTTCACAGCTGGCATTCGCTTGCTGAAACCCAGTGAACCAGCAAGCGCATCTGACTGAAAAGCCCTCCCTTCTCTCACGGGCCTGTGGGCCAGCACCACCAGGCTCCAGACGTAACCACATTCCTTCCCTGCTCCGGTCTCCAGCCTGTAATGAGGGAGCAGCAGCTAACAACTGATGCTGGCAGCTGACAGCACGTAAACCATCACAGCTATCACTGAGGAAATATGTATCACCCCAGCCAGTCTTAAGCTGTGATAGTCCATCAGAGGAAAAAAAAAAAAAATCTGTTTAGTATAAAGAGCAAAAATTCATATGTTGTTCATTATTAATATATGTACATTCACTGGGAACAGCAGCTGAAATACAGATTTTTATCGTTCAACTCAGATAAGATTTGAAGTTGCTTGTGCAAGTGCTGACACATTTGCAGCACTTAAAACATTAAAAACAAAGAAAAGTAAGCTCTACTGTCTGTGATACAGCTGTTAAAATGGGAAGAACGAGACATGTCAATTACAGAAAGTGAGATAGTGTCTTCCTTTGAGAACAAAGGCTGCAGTCCAGAAAAGCACTGGCATATGTAAACACCTGCTTTGGTTTCACTTAAGAGTTCTACTGACACCTTTGAGGTGCTTAAGGTAAGCACCCACTTCAGTGCTTTACCAGACCCGGTGAAGCGCCAGGGGTGAAAGCTGTTGGGCAACTGCAGCTCTGGCTGACCTTAAGCAGAACAGACACCGTCCAGATCCTCGCAAAAGGAAGCCTGACAAATGAATGGGTAAATTTGCTCCCCTTCAGAAACAAAACAAGTTGTAAAAAAAAAAAAATAAATTCTTCACCGAAGAACCCGCTTTTTCAGAGTAAGACCACTGAACTTCGGTTCCCTAATTAATGCCTTTAATTCTCCCTCTTCTCTCGCTGCCTACCCATGGACTTAGATCTCAGTTGATCACCAGCCAGCTCCTCTCAGTCTCCATTCTTCCCTCACAGTATGTTTGTCAGCTGTCAGACTTTTCTTCTCTCCTGTCTGCTAATGTTAACTGCCCTTTTTCCAAAATCCTCTCTTTGATTCTGTCCTTCAAGCTTTCCTCCATTTCTACCCTCTCCCATCTCTGATTCAGTCTTCCTCTCTCCATTAGTACCTGTCCATCTTCAGGTATCTTTCCACCCCACTGGCAAAAGCAAAAGTAGTTTATTAATACATCCCTAGTAGCTCTCAGTTTGCCCTCTACTTATCATCCAACCAGATCTAAAAACGACTGCAAAGAAAAAAAAAAACACCTGTAAAAACATTGCTTCCAATACCCTTCATCATGCATTTTTACTGTCTTCATTTTAATTGGCTCATGATATGCACCAGTTTATAAACTAAAGCAATTAACACAATGCAAGCCCATCCACAGGGTGCTAAAATGCATTGCTATTTCACACAGCAAAATATTCACAAAGCAGAAATTTTGTATTAAATTTTATAGGCTTTCAGTGCAGAAATCCAATTACTGTTCAGCACAAAACAAGCAGCAGAGAAGGGTGGGGGTAGGGCAAGACAAAGGCAGCAAAAGTAAGGATGGAAGAAGAAAGCTTATCTGTGGAGAACAGCAGCTCAAAACTAGCTCAGAAAGCTTTGATGGTGCTTTTTAAAAAGTCCTCTTCTGGCTAGTAATTTGTCTGACCTGTACTATTGAAATCTATCTCCTCCCTTTCAAATGTTTGAGCAAAGAGAGCACAAACTGTCTTCATCTCTTCTCTGATATCAACCATGTAAAAATTCTGTTCTCTGGCACATTTTACGGTATCTTTCTCTTAAGTATCGTACCTGTTTTATCCCATACTCAAAAGCCTTCTGTGCCAGTCTCCCAGGTCCCTCCACAGTTTTACCATCATCATTAGGCCCCCAGCTTGCGCTGTAAATATCGACGTGTTCTGGATTGAAACCGATTGAACTGGCTTCAATGGCATCAGTGACTATTCCATCCAGCATCCGTATACCTTAACAGAAAAAAAAAAAAGCAGTACACTGGATTTATTTTCTGTTCCCTCCTCTTTGTCTTTGTGAACTGCTTGTAAGCCTTCCAGCAAAATTAATCCATAACTATTGCAACCACCTACTGCTGTTCATGTAAGAAATACGGAGGATAGTTCATGTCAGTGTGAAACGGTACACTTACCCTTTATTTGCAGAGCTCTGTGCTTGCTACAAATATTTAAAAAGCCTTCTTAAAATCCTGGTTGCCCCTTATTTACTTTTTTCTCTCTTTTTACAGGGAGCCAAGATGACGATTTGCTTACTGTTCCTGCCCTTTCTTACTGCATTGAGCTCTTCCTTGACCCTTTCTTCCTCTCTGTTAAATCTGTAACAAAGACTTCTCAAACTGCTAGCATGCCACTAAAATTAGATAGGTTTTATCAGCATTACTTTTACCTTTAAGAGTCCTAAGAGTTTTAGTTCAAAGATGTAGTTCTGTATGTTCTGTCTAAAACACTTTTCCCTCACAGTCATTAAGGTTTTTCTGTCTTTGTGACGCAGCTATTTCACTAGCTCTTCAATCTTCAGCACGAAAAATTCTCACTGTTGTTTTACTGCCACGTTTTTTTTCTACTGTGAACAACCCAGAGATGCTAGAGATATCTAGCCATTAACATTTTATTAGGAAATGCATGAGCTAATCTTCTTCAGAGCGAGCCTGATCTCAGTGGTACTTAAAATTCAGTGGCAGACAGCGGTTCATCTGTACTGGATCTCTCGCTCTGCAAATCCCCAGCTCTGCAGCAGGACTGCTACCAGTGTCCAGTGCGGGAGGAGGATAGAAATAGCAGAAGTCTGGCAAAATTCCCACTATGGCACGGCTCTCCCGGCAACAGCAGCAATGTAGGAGCCACAGCAGTCAGGATGCAGCCTGTGTGTTTTCAAGCAATAAAAATGTCTGAGTTATCCTGAACTTGGCAAGTTCGTACTACAGCAGCTGCACCATTACTGGCAGTTGGTGAATTATGAGTACTCATTTTCTAGTGTTTTCCGCAAAATGGGGATTTTTCCAAAGCACAGCAGGCAAAAAGTGGCCATTCTATTATAAAAAAACATAAAGAAAAAAATCCCACCACCTCACCCTCGCAGCTCAGTGTCTTATTCCTTTTTTATAATACCAAGCAGGGAAAAAAAGACTGTAAGCATAATTCGTTTCCCAAATGGCTGGCCTCTAAGACTTGTAATACCTCCGAGATACGGCTGGGCTTTATTATTTCATATTAATTAGTGGCAAAACCAGACAAAGGAGTTAATCGGCTCAACCACTGCTACTCCACTATCACTCACAAAGCCGGGAAAAGAATCAAGCTATATCCTGTGCCTCGGGTACTAAAAACACCACTTACCCTGGATAGGCTTAAACTCGTAACATTTTGAATACTCATTTTTCTGTTGGCTGAGAATTGTGAGATTCTCTCACGCCAGCGCACTGTGAGCAAAGATCTGCCGGTGTGGAAATGACTGCCAGCTCCGGGTCTGAGCTTGCAACACATAATCAGATACTGGGACTGCAGAGAGCAGTGTACAGATATTTCCTACAGAAGAAGACAGAGCCAACTCTGCAGATAAATAATGTAATAGGGAAGAAAACAAGAACGCTGACAACACACTGATAAAAACAGTTCAAGAAAAAAAAAAAACAAAAAAAAAAAACAAAAAAACAAAACAAAAACGCTGTCTTGTCTTTGCGATCGCCAAAAATCCTGCTTGTTTAATTCAACTCAGGGATGTGATGACTGCAGCGATATTTCCCTACGCAGACTCCAGTTATGTCCTCTTGCATAAACTCTTTCTTATTCTTGCACATGCTTGCTTCCATCACCAGCCCCACGAAATCAAAAGGAGGCAAAACCCAAGGTAATTTCAGACACATACATGTATCTGCCTGGCAGAAGGATATTTTTAGCAACACGTTACTGTGCAGGAACTCTCAGCCCAGTCCTCTGTAAAATGGAGCTTCTTAATCATTTGATTTCCATGGTAGCACCAGAGAAATATCATAGCACAGTGCTATGGTTAGGTATGTGTGGAAATATATACACCCTGTTTTACTTCAAAGGTGATCGATACGCACACACATTTCTTAGCTCTATACAGAACAAGCGGAGAATGCTGAAGAACACTGAAAGGTGTCACACTGAAAACTGGCATTAAGAAGTTTTGTTTTGGTTTGTTTTTTTTTTTTTTTTTTTTTTTTCACAGACTGCTCAGAAAAACCTACGGGATTCACAGCCACAAAGTGCTGAAGAGATTAATCCAGGTCTCAGAATAGGGCCAGGCATTGATGTGACTAGTGAGAACACTCAGGATTATTAAAGCTAGCATTCTCACGGAAAACAAAGACTTTTGAATGGAATGTTTTGTTTCACCCCTCAAGACAAAGTTAAACCAACCTCTGATGCTGAAGATTGGAGAACAAGGTATTCCAAATGTCAGGGTTTCTTTCCCTAAACCAGCTGTTGCTGACTATCAAAGAGAAGACATTGGCTGTGGACCACTGGATTTGTCCCGTATGGCAACTGCTATAAGCAAACAGCCACTTAAAGAGGTCATCCTGAAATAATGTCAAGCAGAAGTGTGCAATGTGACATTCCATGGATTTAAAAAAAAAAAAAAAAAAAAAAAAAAAGAAGAGAAAAGGCCTGTGAAGAAATGAATCCAGTATAGCTTAGAACATCAAAAAAGCCTTCCAGTGTTTAGCCACTCCAAATTTATCTGAATCTTTTGAATACTTCTCCTATCTCCTGTGGCTCTTTGAACATAATTGTATTATCTCCCCGACTTAATCCGGATGGTCATATATAACAGCTTATATTTTCTCTCAATTTTTCCATGCTTTCTGCTCGCCCCACCCAGGTATAAGCAGCTTTCTGGGTAATTCAGATTGCTGGACTGCTTTTCCTCCTGTTATTTTGCTTTTCTAGACAAATCACGCCACACAGACCTGTGGTTTGCATTTGCAAATGAACACAGAGCATATGTAAATAACTGTGGAAGAGTCTTCTCTGTAGATGCAAGTGCCTTAAAATGTGGGCACAGCAGGAGTTCAGACATCTTTGCAGCTTCATCCATTTTGCCCTGCTTTGAAAATTTGGCGTCTTCGTCTTACGAGTGAGATATTTTATTTAAACAGAGCATGACAGCATAATGCATTATGGCAAAGGCAGACTGCAAAGCTGACATCTGTGACAGCTCAGTAGAGTAAATGGGAACCTACAAATATAAGACTGAAATGGTGGGAATGGCAGTTATGGGTGTCACTTGCCACTCATCGTCCCTTTGTTCAAAAGGAAAAAAGGGAGTAATGGAAAAACTAGGACTGTACAAATATCCTTCTCTGAGCTAAATAACCATTTGCAACTGATACCTTGAGCACGACCATTTCATAAACCTCTAACGGATTAAACTTTTAGTCACCACTTCCAAAAAATGGCAATATTGATTGATGGGAAAGCAAGCCCCTACTTATTTTCAAAATTAACTTATGATGATAATAGAGAATTTGTTGTAATGAAAACCACAGCAGTTTGAATAACTTGACTGACATGACCTTTTGAATGTAATTGTGCAGATGGAAACAATATGACACAAGCAAGCGTGGGTATAAACCTGTATATTCTTACTTTCACTCTACTCAGTCCCTCTCCTCCCTCATGCCACCTCCTTCCAGGACAACCAATTATAAGAAGTGAGTCCATCATTCCTTAAAAGATACACTCTTATCTCTGGGTACAATATAGGCTGTTGCTAGTATTATTATTGCTATTGTTGTTGTTGTTACTATTATCACCATCACCACCACCTACGTTGCTGTTGCTGCTGTTAGATATTCTACCTCTATTCAACTGATAACCCAATCCAGAGAGTATGTTGACATTCAAGAAATGCTATCATATAGATTTATCACTCTGCACTATGTCCAGACAGGATTTTGCAGTCGAATGCTGCGAGATTGATGTTTTCTGAAAAGAACCAGTCATTTGTCTTTCAGATTAACGGTAGCTGAAAACACTCAGCACTTCACAGATCTCTCCAGCTTCCATTCATATTAGATATCTAATTATTTTCATTTTCTTACCTCCAACTCTGGAATTGTAGGCTACTCCAACGCCACATTTTCTGTTGTTGGCTTGCATGGCAATTTCTCCTGCACACCGTGTCCCATGCCTGAATAAATACAGCCAGAATAAACAACATCTCACAACATCTTTGTGTAATGTACACAAAGACTGATCACTGACCTTCCTGATTTGGTGGAAGTCTTCCTTTAAATTAATGCAGAGCAGCTATTGAATAGCTTTTAAGTTGTATCTACATGATACAAAAATACTTGTTTCTCTGAGCTTTCAAGCAACGTAATTCAACCTATTTAATGATCAAAGGATCATCGTGATGAGATGGTAAATACACTACCTAAGTCACAGTGAAATCCATAGACCTATTAAATACCAGTATCTTAGTAGAGTGCAAAAGTGGCATAAAATTGTGGGGCTAAAAAGCTGCTAAACTTCTTCAGACAGAAATATGATACAAGTCTTCTTTAATCACACATTTAGATACTATTTTTTAAATTAATTTATTGTCAGTAATTAATTTATTTAGGATTTCAGAAAGTGAGCCTTTAAAGTCGCTTCACCATTGCTAAATTTTTCTTGTAACCGACTATTTTCTATGCAATTCTTTTTTGCCATAGGTGATTCTTATTCCACAATACAGAAAACCTTAATGTAAATGCAACTGTAAAAGAGTTGTATTATTTAATACTACAGATCGTTATTCAATGAAGTGTTCGAATGCTTCTGGGCTGAATTCCATTTACTTATTAATAAAGATTAGAGGTAATACAGGTAGATTTAAGAGATAATGTCATTGGAACAAGAGGATAATGGCTGCTGGCTCTTAAATAACACTGTAACAAAGTAGAAATGTCATTTTTCAAATGTCTAATTCATGGAACATTTATCCTTTGATTGATTGTTTTTTTCCCCATGCCTTGATTTACGTTGTGGATGCTACTATATTGTCTGATAAACAATAGGGAACCAGTGCAACAGTTACTCACCATATCTTTACTGAGTAGCGGTATCCTGACTGGTTTAAGAAATTAACTACTTCTGCGCACCAGCTTTTGAAGAGGTTCATTCTCTTCTCTTTCTGATGGACAAAATCCCTCCCTGAACTACCATGGCTACGCGTAGGTGGGACAGACCCATCAGGGTGCTCCTCAGAGGACCAAAGAGGTGGGTGGCTCTAGAGAGGGCGTCAGAGAAAATGCCTCTCTCCTTCCAAGACACACAAGTGTCACCACGAAGTGAACTGTTGGTTGTCTTGCGTTCAAGCCTTCTGAAACTTCCTAGGTTATTACCTTGAGGACGCTTAGGGCAAATCTGGTCTAAATAAAGCTTCCATATGCCTCAGGAGAGACAGAGAGATTGCCACAGGAGTGAGTGTGACCTCCTCCCGTGTCTGACCATGTGCCATACCCATACGAGAGGAGGTCGGAAGCACGACTTCACCTGTGATTGCATGCGCTGAGCTAGAAGCTATTCTAGCAAAAGTTGGTGCAAAAGTTACTTCCAGAACTGGAAAAGAGTGTCCTCAGCTACAAAAGCTGACCTGAAGGGATGCGTTTCTTGGCAGGTTCCTCTAAGACACAGTCTCTTCCAGAGCCCTTCATAGGAGACATATTCTTTTACAATTCCCAGTGCAAAGCAGAGGACTGAAGTAAGAACCTGTTTAGGGAGGTATCTCTCTAGAAACACGCATGGTGACATGAGCAGATTGCCCCCCTTCAGCTTGCAGAAACATATCAGCATCTTACATATACAAAGATATGAAAAAATTCAGGACATTATAGGGAGATTACAGTTGCGAAGCTCTTCATCTGGGAATCTAATTTCCCTAGTTTCCAGTGTTTGTGCCAATGCTATGTGCAAGTCTGTGTGCAAACTGAAACACAAAACGTTCCTTCCAAACATCGAGAAATGTTTTTTTACTGTGAGGGTGACTGAGTACTGGCACAAGTTGCCCAGGGAGGTTGTGAAGTCTCTCTCCCTCGAAATATTCAAAAGCCATCTGGATCTGGTCCTGGGCTACTGGCTCTCGGTGTCCCTGCTTGAGCAGGGGCTCGGACCAGATGACCTCCAGATCTTCCTTCCAACCTCAACTATCCTGTGATTCTGTTAGACAAATTGTTCCTTTTATTAAATAATTGCCATAGGGGACATGCATAGATATTTTTTTGCATTTGCAGGTTCTAACACACAAATTAACAACGTACAGCTTTGTTCTCTTCACACAACTGGGAAAGCTACTCACTTGTTTTCATTTGTTGGGTCATATCTTGGAAAAGGATCATGATCATTGTCATTGAAATCATAGCTTGCCTTTGGATCCTACATTTTTAAAGAAAAACAGAATTAATTCGGACAAATCGATGTAAAATTGTGTAGCAAAATGGGTTCTAGAATCTGTATTTGTTTATTTGGTGTGCTTCATGTTAACAGCAATCAAGTTGGTAGAGTTTGATGGGCATTAACAATTCCATAAATTTTTCACGGGGCTTTAATAATTCAGCATTAAACCACTGTATACAAACATGCCTGGGAACTAAATCCACTGAGGGAGGAAAAAAAAAGAACAGAAAAAAAAAACACACAAAAAAAAATCCCAAACAACAACAACAAAAAACCATGCTGCTATCATTGCTAAGTAACATTCAGCTTCCTGTGACACAGACCAGGTTCCAAATTATGCCTAAGGCAAATATTTCAGTCTCTGTACTGCAGGAGCTGACTTACAGAAGAGACAGCAAGCTGGAGAAGAGTGTACATCAAATTTACAATTGATTAATTTATTCCATAGCATTCTAACTCCCAAACTTACATAGTTAGCATAGATGTCGGTGTGATTCCACTCCAAGCCATCATCTAGCACGGTGATGACAACACCCTTGCCTGTAATCCCTTTTTGCCATACAGGAATAACATGGAGATCCAGTTTGGGCAGGGATGGATTTACTCTTGTATCTTGCTGGGGGACAGAAAGGATTAAAGTATGTCAACATCTTCATCCATTTATACTACACAGGTCCAAAGTCATATTTTAAAGGTGCTTTAAACCATCCCAGCCTGAACTTGTATATTTTGCTCAGATTTTGCAAAGACAAAACAAAGATTAGTTTCTTCAAATACTTGTAGCACTGAAAGATTTAACCCATTACTTGAAGATCCCTGAAGACCACCTCTGAACAAAGAGAATCTTCTATTTACTGGAGGTAGACAGCAGAAACACGGGAATGGTAGGGATATACCGATGAACCTTGGAACATTGAGTTAATAATCAGACCTGCTAATGTTTGTTCTTTTCACTTGATGAGAAGCCAAGACAGTACCCCACAGTGCAGTGAGCTCTGTTTTCTCTGAATGTGTTTTCTCCTTTCACGTGCAAGTTAGCCAGAGCAAAATAATTAATGGAAAAAACAATTAAGGTAGTCGTTTGGTTAGGAACAACCGTGCTGAATCACAACTTTCTGTTTACTACTCTTATTACTGTTCCTGTGGTAAATCAACTGGAAGCATGAATCATCTATAGCCTCCTCTTCCACAACAAGTTCTTTGAAGAGTATCTCCTAAATGGGGCATTTTTCCTCTTTAGTATTAAATGTGCAGTACATACATCTAATTTAGAAAACTTACAACACCCATAAAAACACAGACTTAAAAAAAGGCATTTTCTTTCTGTCTCTCTGTACATAATTACATTGGTTGATCGCAGGTTTTTAATTTCTTTGTTTTCAAATGAAAGTTGCATAAAATATGAGGCTTAGAAAAAGAAATCTGGCAGGGGTATGACCTTTCTTGCATTTTATGCTTTCTTTTCTGACTGCTGCTGTTCAGGGTTTCAAACTTTGTTCTCTGGAATCCGTCAAACAATCATTTTTTCAGGTGACGTGTGAAGGCACACTGAATAGAGCTAAAAACTGTTGCCATCAAATCATAATAATACGGTAATAATAAGTTATTTAATACAAGGCAAGGAACATATTTTGGAAGCAAATATTCAACACATTTATGCACTTAACAAGAAAAAATTCAACATGCGCTGCAAAAAAAAGGGTAAGCATCATGTTTCTGTTTCTCATGTGGGAAAACTAAAAGGAAAAGAAGTGAAAACCGTAGGAAGATGGAAAAAGGAAATATGTCTCCTGGAGAGGAGGACATTGCTTTTTTAACAAAACTGTTATTTTTGAACTTTATGTGTTTGTGTATTTGTCCAATACAGACATCTCGGAAATTTCCTGCTTCCTACTGGCAACAGGCAAAGAAGCAAACAGATATTCAGTGTCAAAGAAAAGCTACATTCTTAAAGATAACCACCTTTTATGTTGAAAAGAAGTCTGCAGGAATCTTCATGGAAATATTTATGCTATGTGATTTATAATCTAATTTTCTTAGCTCAAACAAAGGAAAGAGAGAGCAAAGCATTATACAAACAGCCTAGAGTCTGGTTTGTTTTCTCTGAGATGGACTGAAGAAGAGAAAGGTATTTCCAGCACTTGGGCCCCATTTGTGCTTGACCCTTCTTCTTGATTTGTTATACCCACCTTTAATCCCATCCCTATTCTGACTGAAAGCAATGAAGCCTAGACTGAAGGTACAGCTAGATGCATAGTGGAAATACAGACGCTTCAAAGAAACCATGGAAAACGCACAAGAGCAACTGTATTTCTGGGTTGTCACATGCAGACAGAGACTACAGAGCTCAGGAAAGTTCTTTTCCTCAAGGTTTTGAATATGTGAGCTGTGGAGAACCTCTTCTACTTAAGTCATAGTCCAAGAGGGTGAAGGTGCTTGTCACACGCATGCATATGCTTTTGTTTTCATCTGGTGTATGCACTCTGCCCTGCCAATTTTAATAAAGAAATACATGGCCTGCTTCAGACATGATAAGGGACTTCTTGCATGCCAGCAGCAAATATTTTAAAATCATCATAAAGGTAGCTTTTAACTGTTACACTTTCTAATATCAATCCCCATCCTAAGCAGCACCCTGAGTTGGCTTTGAGAATCTTTGTACAAACAACACTTCAAAGAAAACAGAAGGTTACCTGGACATATTATGCACAGAGAGCTCTCATTTTTAGAGATATTATAATGAGAGTGACTCTTTATTTACTCCCTTCAGTGCAATCGCTCTGATACTGGGAAAACAACGCAGCTGATAGCACAACCGAAATTCACCATCCCCAGTTCCACAATGAAACAAATTCTTACCAGATACCACTGCTGATTCCACATAGGATCATTGAAAAGATTTTCTGCTGAGTCTCTCACGGTGGCACGCTTAGTTCGCTTTTTTTCGTACTGCTGCTCTGCCCAAGACACCTACAATTATTTGTATAAATATGACAAGTTAGCCTCTATAGGTTAGGACTTTCTTAGCCTAGAGGACAAGGGGTTTCCTCACACTGCAAAATTTTGATGCCTAAAGCAAAATGAGCAATGTTTGATGCAGAGAGGAGGGTTATTTGTGCTGTAGTACAGTACACTTAGGGTGAGAGTACTTGGTGAAATCAAGGTACGATAGAATCAATTCATAGAAAAACATTAAGTACAAGTTAAGAGTAGAACTCCCATGAGCGCCATGAAATGCAGGCATCTATATCAAATGTGCAGTATGGTGAGAAGGTTATCTAAGCAGCAGCGGTTACTGAAACAAGAAAAAACCACAGCCTGCTTCTCCCTCCTACCCACATTTTAATCCCCATCAATTTCTACTGGGATTTAAAGGGAGAGGAGAAAGATTATCTCTGGCTTTAGTCTAGCAATCATAATGATGCTGTTACTCATAGCCCAGCTGGACCTTCAAGTCTCCTTCCCAGTGGTGTTCTGAAGTGTGATCAATTAGTAAGCTATGAATATTGGACTAACTTCATCGCTGGCATAGTTCCACTTCAGGCAACTGAAAGCCAAAAAGCTTCAGTGTGTTTTGCTAGAGCATCGACACAGTGAGTTGCACAGCATTTGTGCACGGACACAGCAATCTCCAAGTCACCAGGTCTCCTTTTAAAAGTGCATCCCACTTGGTTCCCTCGAGTGCATTACTAAACCCAGTTCAAACCAAATCCTGATTCTGATACCTCTCTGTGCTGTGTGCTCCTTGCAGCAATGGGAATAAAATGTTATTCATGGCTAGTACCTGGACAGTCACTCTGACATAGACCAAGTTGGTGCTTTTCATCCCAATTTCCAGCTGAGCAGAGCAAGCTCAGGTTCAGCAGGTGGCCCAGATCCTGCTGTAAGTCCCAAGTGGAAGGTGCCTTGCACCTAGGCTTTTGCTTTAGACCTCTGAAAAGTTATCATTATTTTTCTCTACTGTGAGCCAATGGCTTTATGGTCCTTGCATCTATCACCATATATGAAGCAATAATAAGAGTGACTCAGAAATTATAGCTAAAAGTACTGATTTGATTAAAATATGATTTCCTAGTGAAAGACTAATGAAAATTCACTATAAGAACACAAACTCTTACAAATGGTAGCTACACCAGGAATGTTTACTGAAAGCTCTCTAATACTATTCCCTTTGCTATGTATTTAGTTCTAAAACCCCCACAAACCACAGTTAGTCACAGAAGATGAATATAACCATGCAAGTGTAAGTATTTTAAACTCCCCTATTGATACCCAGAGCCACACATACTTGTGCACAGGTTAGAGCAATTACCTTTATCTCTCCTCCCTGCCCACAGCAAAGCTTGGCCTCTTCATCACCCAACAGTAATTAACAATAGATTACTTCCATGCTTCTTGTTTTGGTTTTGGGTTGGTTTTTTTTTGTTTTTTTTTTTTTTTTTTTCAGTGTGGACAACTGCACTGAGGGAAATGGGCTGAAACTACCAAGCACATATGTCAGACAAACAAGCCAAATGTTTGTCACTCAGTAGCTGGGTGAGGTTCCAACCATCCATCTACGGCAAAAGCTGGAGGCCCTGTGCCAAACCTCCAGTCACTGCTATATAAAGCAGTGAAAATAATCTTGATTCAGGTCTCTTGCAAGAAAGTAGATTTGGAAACTAGTGCAAGTACTGGAAGAAGTTAGGGAACCAGGTAATCATATCCCTTCAATATGTTCACAACCTTTATCTGTTTTACAACACTAGGACTTCTATAGGAAGGAGATAAATACTCAGATTAGAGCCAAGTTTTACCCCAGCTTTCACACTTAACATACCACAAAATTCATGAAGGCATTAAGCAAGCAAAATCAGGATTCCTTCCTCTCACTCTTTTTAAAAATTGAATTTAAATCTTTTTAAATAGGCTGTTGCTGAACAAGAGCAGCTCTTTGGAGCAAAGGTCCATGTGTAACTACACAGCGTTACATGATTGCTTTGTGTTTATTTACATAATGACATAATTACATCTCATTCATTCACCTAATTAATTTGCATAGTAAATGGTAAATAAAAGGGAAATTGGAGTAAATTCAGCAAATCACCTGCAGCACTTTGAAGCTCTGGGTTTGGATCTAAGTATGTAAGCCCGCAATCACGTTTGGCAGTAGCGTGTGCAGCACAATTGTTTCCATCCTACTTATGACATTAGAATTTGGTGCACTAAACACGGTCATGCTTCCCTGTGGGAGAGCTGCATTCGATGCAGTAAGTCCAAAAAAGCGAGGAACCGAAACCAAAACCCTGCTCCTGATCATTGTACTACGATGGCATTGAACACCAGATCATAGGTATGGGTCTGAACTAGAACACTAATTTCCACTAAAACTGTGGGTTTGAACATCCCCAGTTCAGAATGATTTCACCTAGAAGATTTTAAGTGCTGAACCCATGTTTGCAAGGAGATAGATGGGAGTGTACAGTTTTGAAACAGAACAGGCAAAACAAACACCCCTCCTTTAATTCTTCTAGCTACATATAGAATATTTCCTCCTAGATGACATTTGCATCTAAAGCCTGCAGGTAACCAATTACTCGTTCTCAAGTGATTTGTCCTTGCATGGTAAATTGGTGGTTTTCACAACCAGGTTACTTCATGTTTTGGACTATTCTCATTTTTACAGTGATTGCTTCAATAATGATGATTTGAAATTCAAATTTCCTTGTCCTGAAATTTGCCAGAAATTGGTTTTAAGAGGGGCTGACAGCATTCCGGTCTGTTCCTTAAATTCGCCGCCCACCCCGTTTTTTCAGTATGTTTACAGACAGACATGCTTCTCTCTCAAATAAAGTCAAATAAATGGGGAGTTGGCTTTACCAGTGGATCATACCTCAGACCCCTGGCTCTCCAGTGTTCCTGCTCTCTGATTGGGGTGGGATCCCAGTGTAGCAAGTCTGGAGCGTGTGATGGACCCTCTGAGAAGGGGTTTTAGAGCTTGTCATAGAAGAAGCGAATCCAGCAAAACCTCAGCTCTTTCCCCCTACTTCTTTTTATAATTTATTTATTTAATATTCAGTCACTTTAAATCAAACCTAATTCTTGTGGTAATTGCACAGACGTGGCCTGATTAAGCTTAGTGCATCTATGGATTTTTACTTTAAATCGAGCCCTGTGGCTCCTCATTCATATTTTCATCAGCGACACATCGACATCTGAAATTCCAAGCCTCTGCAATGCTGCATATCTTAAATCTTAATTTGGAAAGCACTTGCAAAAAAATATGGTAGGAGAGGGTCAGATTCTGCCTGCTAATGACAGAATAATAAAGTATTATTCAGTATGAGTACGGATGGCTGAATATATTAGACTTGCAAAATGAGGAAAGCCTGTCTGTGACCTCATTACAAAGCTAGCAATAAGGAGACAGAATAAACAGAGAGCATGAAAAAGAATAACGCTCACCCGCTCATCATCAGAAAGTCTTTTGGTGATATGAATGGCACTTCTTCGAGACCGCTTTGGATGGCTTTTATGTCTGAATAGGTAGTGATTTTTGAGTGATCCAATCTGTAAGACAGAGGCGTACTTTAACTATCAAGAGATATTTCTCCGCTGCAAACAAATATCAACAACCACAACCTGACCGAATTCATTCTGCTTGAACGACAAAAGGAAAGAGCAAGAAACTAGCCTTTAGATATTTTCATCCAAATTAAACAACACTCCTCAAGTAACAAGTGACTATCACAGCCTGTGTGCTGCTAGAAGAAATTGGGGGGGAGTAATTTTATTTGAGCTAGTGAAGTAGTGGTTATTACTAATACAGTACTCATTAAGGTAGGACTTGTAGTAGTGACTGGCATACCCGTGGACATACCTGGCCATGTTGCAAAGGACAGGTTTTATGTAGTCACACGCCACTTTTATCTGTTTTTCCTGGCGTTCAGCTGAGCAGGTGTAAAAAGCTTGGTGTGCCTCCAGAAACCTCACTGTGGGGTTTTTTTTTTTTTTTTGTACAGGCACCCACCCAACCGGGATTTTCACAGAGAGCCGGGTGCATCCCGCCGGCTTCAGACACCCCTTTTCCTTAAGGAGGGGGTTGCTCGGCATCGTCGGGGGCGAATCCACCGAAGGCAGAAAGACCAAACCCGCAGCGGTGGGATCACACCAAGGTCTGAGAGTCTGAAGGACACAGCAGTGCCCGGGACAGGGGGGCTGCCCGTCCTGCTCCCACCCGCCTGGGCAGGAGGCTGAGAAGGGGCTGCCCAGCATCCCTGCCCAGCACCTGAGCAGAGCTGACCATCACCCCGTGCCCAGCCTGCTGGGGGGCTGCGGGACGGAGGGAAGCAGCTCTACAGAGAAAGGGGGGGGGGGGGTCCCCAGCGCTGCCAGACACGATGCCTGGCACAGGACCCCCCCCCATCTGGAGGTGGGATGAGGCTGTTACCTAAAGCCAACGGTTACTCATCCCTGACAACGCTGACGTCACGGCATCCCAAAAAAAAAAAGAGCCAGGAGGGCCTGTGGGAGAGAAGCCCCGGGATGGCGATGGAGCCTCCGGGCGGGGGGGGCTGGGGGGGTGAGGAGGTGGGATGGTGGGTGGTGGGGGGGGGGGTAGATCGGGGGCGTCGCAGGGCTGGAGCCAGGGCTGCCTGCACCCTCCTCCTGCCTGGGCTCCTCTGGGAGAGCGGGGTGCCCTTCCCCATCCCCTCGGGGAGAGCGGGGTGCTCTGCCTGGTCCCTGCCTGGCACCTTCACAAAGAAAGGGGGGGTCCCTGTCCGACCCTGCTCGATCCCTTCAGGGAGAGGGGGGGATGCCTGCCCGACCCCCTCCGGGACATCGGGGGTGCCTGTCCGGTTCCTTCAGGGAGAGGGGGGGAGTGTCTGTCCGACAATCCCTTCAGGGAGAGCGGGGTGCCCTGCCCGGTGTCCCTATGGGAGAGGCTGGGGGTGCCTGCCCGGTCCCCTCAGGGAGAAGGGGGGGTGCCTGCCCGATCCTTCCCAGCCCCTCAGGGAGACGGGGGGGGGGGGGGGGAAGGGGGGTGCCTGCTCGATCCTTTCAAACAGAGCTGGGTGCCCTGTCCGACCCTGCTTGATCCCTTCGGGGTGCGGGGTGGGGGGGGGTGGGGGTTGGGGGTGGGGTGGCGGGAATGGGGTGCCTGCTCGGCCCCCTCTGGGACATCGGGGGTGCCTGCCCGGTTCTCCGAGGGAGGGGAGGGGTGCTTGCCCGACCCTGCTCGATCCCTTCCAGGAGAGCGGGGTGCGCTGCCTGTCCCCGCCGGGTCTCCCCCGGGAAAACCAGACGCGCTGCCGGGACCCTCTCAGGGAAGAGCCGAGCCCCTCCCGCCCGCTCCCCTCGGGAAGCGCAGACCCCAGCCGGGCTCCCCACCACGCTGCGGAACCTTTGGGGGTGCGGGGGTGTGAATCAGCGCGGGGAAACGGCGCTTCCAAACTCCCCCCGAGCCCCGTTTGCGGCAGCCGGGCACAAGTTTCGGGGCAGCCCAGAGGAGGGAAGGGAAGGGACCCCCTGGCAGAGCATCTCCCGCTCCCCTTGCCCCCCCCCCCCCCAAGCCCTCCCGTACCTGCCCCACCAGGTCGTAGTCCAGCTCCTCCGCGATGGCTTTAGCGGCGTCGGGGCCCGCCGGGATCTCCGCCGCCCACTCGTTGAGGAACTGCCGCTCCGCGCAACCTCCGCGGGCCAAGCAGCCGGCGACCAGCAGCGCCAGGGCCGCGCACCGGCGACCGTCCATGTCCGCGGAAGGGCGGGGGGGGGGAAACCCGCGTTGCTAAGGCGAGCGCGGAGCCGGGGGTGCGGAGGGGGGGGGGGGGGAGCGGGCGGCCGCGGCCCGGTGCCGGTCCCTCGGTTGCCGGCGCGGCTGCCCGGGGCTGTGCGGCGCCCAGACCCTCCGGAGCCGGAATGGAAATGAGTGTTTACACGTCAAAACGACGACAGCCATCCTGACGTCAAGTGTACCTGGCCCCCGAGCCGGGGGGGAAGTGGGGGGGGGGGGGGGGGGTTGGGGGGGGTGAGGGGGGTTGGTAATTCCCCCGGGGGAGCGGGCGGTGTGCGCGGAAGCGGGCGGGAGGGAGGCGGGGGCGAATCCCGCCCGGCCCGGGCGGGTCCTGGAGGCGTCACTTCGGGGGGCTCCTCACCGCCCCCCCCCCCCCCCGCCCCCCCGATCCCATCCCACCGCATTGCATCCCATCCCCATCCCATCCCACCGCAGCCCATCCCTATCCCACCCCCCGTCCCCCGGGACGAGGGTCCTGGGGGTCTGGGTCCCGGGGGACAGCGAGCGGTCACGGCCGCGCCGGGGCTCGTCTTTGCGCCGTTTCGATGATCGTTTACCGTAATTAGAGATAATGAGCGAGGTTCACCCCGAGGCGCAGCCCTCTCCTCGCAGCCCAGACCGCGGCAGGTGGGTTTTCTGCCCCCCAGCCCCGCCGTGTCCTTGGGAGGAGCAGCGCTCGCCTCTCCGCCCCGGTGCGAGTGGAGATCTGAGCGAATAAAACAATTTTTTTTTTTTTTTTTTCCAATTAAGCTAATAACCCGGGACCTACCGCGCGGTAATGCTTGATTAATGTGCATCGTCCCCTGATACCTCCAACACACCGTAGGTATGCTGCATTAATTGGCACTGCTACCCGCTCTGATTATATAACAGATATCTTTATCCTGAATTTTTAAATTAATTTTAAATTTTCTCTCTTTTTTTTTTTTTTTTTTTCCACATCCAGTAGTCCTCACATTGCACTTTCTCAGCAAGCATTGCAATTTGTTAAATACTCACTTATTTCCATATTTTAATTTTGCACCTGCATTTCCCCAGCTTCTTCTATTTAGCCTCCCTACTACCATTCTATTGTCTTTCCTCACATGTCAGAAGATGCCTCTAAAAATTCCCTAATGTTCCCTGAATGCTCTTGCCTCTACCTCTGAAACTGAACCTTTCAGCAACTTTAGTTTATAGTTAACTATATTTCACTGCTTGATTCTTCCAACTTTTAAACTGGAAATTTTAGTAAGTTACTTTTAAATATCAGAGCTGTGCTTCAATACTGCTTTCCTTCTGTTTATTATAGAGCGACGGATATGCTTCCCCTACTCTTCCCGGGCTTCTAAAATAGGAAGAACATGGAAAACATAAATGCAAAGCAGTGAGGAGTGAAAAATATTGTAAAAGACCAGCATTTTGTTGTCTGAAATCTCATCCTCAGGAATCATTGTGCCAGGACGGGTATGGTTCTGAGGGCTGCTGTGGGGACCCCTGTGTTCCCATAGGGATGAAGGGACTGGTACCACTGCAGCTGAAGTACCATCCATGGCATGTACAGGACTGGAATAATGGGAATCTGAAGTGGATCAAGGGAGGGGAAAAAGCATGAGACTGTAATAAGGATACCAGAAACCTCAACAGAATATCAATAAATACCAACATAGAACAGAACAGAAAATAAAATGAAACTACTGCAGCACCATCCTGGTACTCACCCCTACTCACTTTCTGCAACGTGGTGTGTAATGACAGGACAGAGTTTGTCAAAGTCGAGTCAGCGACTAGGACACATATACTCTGATCGTTTTCGTTTATTGTATTTGCTGCATGATTTTCTCGGCGTTCACTGCCAAAAGCATATTTTCTTTACTTTCCTGGACAGATGCCTTAGAGATCCCTCTGTTCCACTGTTAGCAACGTGTTTCTGAGGCTTTCTTTAGATGTGGTTGTCTCACCAAGCCACTGCTGGGTCCACAGAGGTTTTTCCCGTGTCCATTTTACCACTACTGTTCTACACAAAATACCAACGGCTTTTTATCTCTCATTTCTCATCACCGAGACTGCACCTTGGCTCGAATTTTACATCTTATATTAAGCAACTGTGCAGAAACATTGTCTGCATACAGAAATGAAATGAGTGTCATATGTATGTATAATGACAATTTACATTCCCAAGTCTTAAGTGGTGGTTAGAACACCTACGTCCCTAAGAGTGTTTTGAAAATCTTAGTATTCTTTTCTAAATAATTAATTCATTCACATGTGTTTATTTATTGGGATAACCTTCTGTGCAGGACTTCAGCTAGACGGGCTGTGTACAGAGTCTTGAGCTGTGCTAGAGAATGAGCTCTGTGCTACACAAAGTTGGTTGTCCCATCTGTTAATGAAGAATGCTGTCCAATCCACCACGTTCCCATCTAATAATAGCATAATAAAAAGGAACAGCTTGCTCAGCAGCATCAGGTGAAGTCAAAGATAATTTTTCATGCTCCGTAAACAATTTAGGTTTGTTGTTTACCAGTGAAAGATTTATTTAGCTCCTAGTGTGACCCATGGTATTCTGCTCCAGTGTGAAATCAGAAACAAACACAAGACCAATTCTAAAAATATTATTTCTAGGATATAATTTCAGTTTTACATGATATTCAAGATAGATGTGCTTCTAGGGGATCTACATTCTGATAAGGACCTCTCTGCATCTGGTGGAGTATTGTTGGTAAAGCAGCTCTTGAGCGTTTTTCCAGTGTGTGGTATCTGAGTGGGAATTATTACATTTCCGAAGCTGAAGTGTCTTCCTCTAGACCAAGTGCAAAGTGTTTCCTTGCACATAGGTAAGATACCCATCAATACAGTGTGTAATACTGACAATTAATTCCTGACCCACAAAGGTCTGCAGCCATGGGTTGCAGGAGAGATGTGATTTAAACCTCCCAGTCCTGATTTTGACCTAACAAAGCTGAATATCAGCAGTAATTCTGCTAAAATATTTTTTTATTAAGAAAAGTATATTACAGCAGCATAAATGAACTAAAAATCAGAACCCATGGGGCAGGAGTCTTTTCTGAAATCTCACATTGCTTCAGCAAGTACAAATACATACCTTCATCTGTTTATGTTCTGGATGCCTCCTCTCTAGCACAATTAGCTCACACGGGTACGTTGGAGAATTCTGTGTTACCATTTGGTAACTTGGATCTGGGACATCTGGGTGATAATTATATTGGCAACGTCTGTACACATCCCACATGAAAACTTATCCCCCCATTGTAGCCAAAGCCAAAGTTCCATCTCTCTCATGCCCAAGAGTTTAACTGACTGGGTTTTTCTTCCTTGACATCAAAGGGCATGTAAAGGTTTCAGGCCATAGCTGTGTTTTCATACCTGCATTTCTGATCCTTCAAAAAGTTGTCCGTGAAAAAGGGGGGCAGTCCTGTTTTGAGAAGCCAAGCGCTTACACACAACCTCCTCTTTCCTCGCTCGTTAGCAAGGCTAACGCGTTTAAACCTAGCAATTCTTATTCAAGGCTGAAGTCTGGGTAAGGGGCGGGAAGGGGTTGAGCCCGGATCTCTGCTTAACTGCTGTGGCACCCAGCAGACCCCCACTGCTGACTGCTGCGGGACGTGGGGATGGGGAGGGGGCTGCACTGGGAACAGGGGTCTGGGGGAGCTGGGGGAAGCTGGGGGGGTGGAGCTGAGAGGGTCTTCATCGCATCCGCGCTGGGTATTTGTACCTTCCCGTCAGCCAGGACCGTGCTGTCGGGCAAAACCTGCCATGCGGGGGGAAGGCTGGGAGGGTGTCTCTGAACGGCAGCCGGTGTCCCGGGAAATATATCGATTACAAAGTGGGAAGAGCAGCCATGAGACCCTGCGACCCGTGCAGTGAGAAAGCCGCCGCCGAAATGAAAGCACCCCAGGAAGCTACGAAGAGATAAAAGTCGCATTCCTTCATCTTTGTGCACCTTGCAGAAGAGGCACAATTGTCTTTCTTGCTGAGGCAAATAATGAAAGAGCAGAGATAAACAGGAACAGAGCATAAAGAAAAGTGTAGGCAGGAAAAAGGATTAAGTTTATCTGAAGAAATAAATCAAAAGGTTTCAGGGGAATGCCACCATTTTATCATCTCATTATTTTGAAAGAATGTTTTTGACGAAGAAGGGCATTGTATAACCACATTTCATTCTGATCTGGGCACAAGTTAAAAGCCAGAGAGCAAATTCATCTCTGGTGTCCCTTCACGAAGACGGCCCACCTGATTTGGCAAAATGAAACGAAGCGTTTTTTCTCTAGCCGCAGAACTTTCTTTCGACAGGTAAAATGATTTTGGTTAAAATATTGGTCATTCTTGATGGGTAAACGATGAGCCCTCCCTGTGGGAAGGCAGAAGAGGCGCTTTTACAAAGCAGGAGGAACATGTCCCGAAGGTGTTACTGCATCCCTGCGCTCTTGATGCTGAATTGGTGGAGAAAAATGAGATGAGGTCCCGGTGCTGGGCGCCTTCCACCGCCGCGGGTGGCTGGAGCAGAGACCCATCCACCGCAACCCGTGCTCCGAAAGACGTAGCGATGCGGGGGTGGAAATGCTGGTTTGGGGGATGAGATCGGTGCGGGGGGGGGGGGGGGTCGGCGGTCGGCCCCCTCCTAGACGAAGTGCTTTGGCTACCACCAGCGCCCACACTTTGAGGGGGTCTCTCGGGCCGTTCCGCCAGCTCGGAGCAGCTCCCGCCCCAGTTTTGCAGCACTCCCCCAACTTTCACCCGGCGGCCGAGGAGCTTGCTCCGTGCTGCCACCCGTGAGGAGCAGCACCACCCTCCTTCTCTTATTCCTCCTCCAAGGGCATCCACCTAGAAGAACTACACGCCGCAGAAAACCTCTTACATAAAAGTGACCGCTGATATTTCTGCCCGCATCTCATTACAAAATCAGCCTTGTTATTAACACTGCAGGATCAGCAGATCTCGCACAGCTGCCGGGGAGCTAAATGCGCTTGCAAGATGAAACTTCAGGTTGTGGAGTATAAAACCAACCGGTTGCGCGGGCGTCAACATTATTTTACTGATTCTACTTGAAAGGTCCGATCTGAGAATGTTAACACCACTCAAACGGGAATTTGTGTTGTACGTAGCTTTAATTCGCCAAGTCAGAGCACCACGTCCTAAAATGAGAGTAGCTGGAAACGCAGTTTGATGGCTAAAGTGGATGTGGTAGCTGCTGTAGTTTAATTATTTAAATACTAAAAAGGGCTGTGCTGCTTGTATTTAATTTGGCTATGGACCAAAGAACACTCTTGAAACCCACTCTTTTTCGGTAACACTATTTCTTTTTCTGCAGGAGCCAACACTACAAAGTAATTGAAGGATAAGTATAAAAGAAGCCATATGTGTAGGCAATCACACAGAATATGGGAAACACCTGTTTTTCCGTCAATTACTGCCTGCAAACTAGTGGGGCATGTTTATTTTGGGGGCATTACATTTGCTTGGGTAATAGCGCATGACACATTTTCAGTTTTACGGCAGACGAGCACTGAGAACAGCTAATCATATCTGTGTAAATGAAACACAAACATGCCCCCCCAGCCATACGTGCGGTTCAATAGGGGCCTAATGACACCAGGCATTACCCGCTGCACGCTCTCCAGCGAGCAGGAAGCAGTTGGTGAACAACCGTCCATTTGTAGCAAACTGGCTAATTCTGTTTACTCTACGGCTCCAACTCATTCAAGCAAAAAGCCTGGAAAATGCAGAGGCAGGACGGTAGGAGAGGCGGAAAACCCCGGAAAAGCAGCAATAAGGTAATTATTTGGGAGAGACAAAGACCCTCAAAGTATTTTACTGCTGCTGGCAATAGAACGAGGCACGGTTGAAAGTTCATATCCTGTTTGCTCCTAATCCAGGTAACAGAGGTAATCAAAGAAGGGAAGCATTTTAAGGGAACATTTTATCAATGTAGATATAAACCCCAACATTTTTAAATTATACATATTTGGGTTACACTTTTAATAACATTTTACTTGTAGTAAAGGACTTTATTGTCCTCACTTGCAAGCTCTTCAATAAATCTCTAAGGGAGGACCAATAAGTTCGTAAATTGTTGACGTATTTTAATAACAGCACAAATAATATTTAGCATTGACAAAAACACTACTGAGAATTCAAAATTACTATTTTCATTACACGTTTAATTTAAAGGGGGGCGGTTTTGTAGAGGTCTTTTTAGAAGTCTAAGTACATTGATTAATTATTTTTAAATAGCTCTTATACAGTGTTCTTCCTCTTCATGTTCCATTTCAAGTGTGATGAAAAAGAGAAAAGACCGGAAGGAAGAGAGTATGAATACATGAGAGGAGGGTAAAAATCCGTGGGTAAACAGATTAAACCTCACTCATAGCTATATAAAAAGCTGCATTTAAAAACTGTTTATTCCTTCTCTGTTCCTTATTTTTTGAGTAGCAAAAAAGTGACAACAAATGATGATTTTAGGTTAAAATTTCAGGAAAGTTTTCTTGTGTGAGGAGAGGGTAAGTCTCATTGAAGAAAACTGTGAGAAACTGAATCATAAGTGCTTCCTTCCGAAGTCAGTGCTGGTCCCATAACGTCCACACGTAAGGAAAAGAATCACGGAACAGGTTGGAATCACCGGATCACTCAGGCTGGAGAAGACCCTTAAGATCACCGAGCCCGACCATAAACCTCCCGCTGCCAAACCCACCACTACACCACGGCCCTGAGCACCACATCTACACGTCTTTTAAATTCCCCCAGTGATCCTGACTCCACTGCTTCCAGGGGCAGCCTCTTCCAGTGCTTGACAACCCTTCCCACATCAAGTAGTGGCCAACATTAGATGGTCAGCCTCTTGCAGAGAGGAGAGAGAGAGGTGCCTGTCACCTTCCAAGTTCCTTTTGGTGGTGACCCCAAGCGCAGGTGAACACGGGGTGGGTGGAAGCATGTGGCTTTCACCCCCATCTCCCCAGGGCCTTTCTTTGTGCTCTTTGTGCACCTGAGTGCCCTTCCAAGGCCACGTCAGTGCCCGAGGTCACCTCGCCAGGAGATGCACCGACCCCCTGTAAAAGTTGCCTGAAATCGGGCTGATTTGTTCCAACAGGGGAAAATTCCTCTCATCCTTGCTTCAGCTCGAAACACTTGGGCTTGCACTAGGTCAATGAAGAATAAATTTAAGTCTAACCTTTCTTAAACCGGAATTAAAATGTCCTCACGTTGGCTTGACCAAGACAGCCAAAGCAGCATCAGGCGGAGGGTAGGCAAGGCTTTGCTCCTCCTCGGGGCAGTGCCTCGGGGGTCTGTGCTATACGTCCTGCTCTGCTGTGTGACACCCAGCCATACACTGTGCTTTTGGGTGCTTTCAAGGTCTACCTGTGTGCGTTCATCTAATAACTCAAGTGTGGTTTTATATCAAATTATTAAAATCCAGCCTCAAAGGTCTAAGCTTTTGAGCCACAGGAGCACCACCGACAGTTGGAAAAGAGTTTTTAAATACTCTTCCAGCTGAGGTTCAGCTGTGATAAGGCGACGGCATTTCAAAGGAAATCACTCATCCCGGACCAAAGCTGCTGTTTAAATACAGAGCCAACCCTTCTGTGCCGGCGTCGTGCATGTTATTGGAAGCATTTTTAGCAGTGCCGAGCAGCATGGCAGCCAAAGGAAGCACAATTTTTCAAGACAGGGTTATGCATTTTAGAAAAAGCTTTAAAGATAAAGGTGCAGTAGTAAAATCAGAGGATTTCCACGGTAGATTCGCATAAGAGTACACCCCCTCCATCTTGCACTGCCCAACAGCGGGTCCGTCTGCCTCCCTCTGTGCTGCGTGGGGCTGCATTCTCTGCTCATCAGAGATTTTTCCAGATCCCAGAAGGGAATGCCAAGTGACACGTTTCTCCTACCTCATATACATACTCGGCCTGCTAAAGATGCCTGGATCTTGCTGTGCTGGGCTCTGCATCTGTCGTACTGATGAGTTCTTTCTTCAGAGGGTTTCTAGTGGGGTTTTCAAAAAACCTTCTGCACTTCATGAGATATAATTCCAAAATAACAAAACCAAGATGTCGCCCTAGATAAAAAGAGTATGAAGTATTGAGGATACAAAGTTATTGAATATCTTCATACGTGTGGTGGGTTGACCTTAGCTGTCTGCCAGGCACCCACCCAGCCGGTCTCTCACTCGACCTCCTCAAGGGGAGGGTGGGGGGAGAAATAAGCTGTAATAGCTCGTGGGTTGAGATAAGGACAGGGAGATCACTTGCCAATTACTGTCGCGGGAAAATTAGGTATGACTTGGGGAAAATCAATTAAATTTAATTAATTCCATATAATTGACAATGATTTATCGCTGATTGAAATTAGAGTAGTATGGTGAGAAGCACAGGTAAGAAGCACACCACCTCCTCCCCTCCTCCATGGGCTTAAACCCCTGGCCCTGTGGTTAATCATCCCACGCCACACCAGCCGAGCTGCAATGGCCTTGCTGACCACGGGAGACCCAGACCTCCCACCACTCTGCTGGGGCTTGGCCCGTGCCTGTGATGCCTCCATTGAGCACCATGAGAGAAGCATGGTTGACAGGGACCCAGACCAGCTCCGAGGACACCCTGGATGAGCTAGTGACCTAACCCCCAGCTCCAGTCATCTCCCCAGTAGTCACAAAGGAGCTCTGGGCACGGAGGTGGATGGATCCGTACCAGTCATGAGTAAGGAAGAGGTGACCCCTTCTGAGCAAGCTGTCTTCCCCCCTCCAGTTTGTGTTTGTGGCCTTCCAGCTCAGAGGTGGCTTCTCCATCTCGCTTCCCCATGTCCTCCCCCTGGACAGCAGGAGGAACCAGATGATGGCACCTGGGTGGTCTCCCTTTCCCCCTAGTTAGGAGGAGGAAGGGTCTGATCAGGAATCTGAGATAAAGACAGCAACTGGGACAGGTAGTGGACAAAGCTTGGACTAGATATCACCAGAGAGTGGAATAATTGCAGGGGAATCTTTTGTTGCTGTAATGTTGTGAGGGGTCAAGCAGTGGGATTTTATTGTGTGTCCACCTCTCCAGTGTTGTGATGGTGCTACTTTGATTTTGATATGGGGACTGTTCCCGTGTGGGGAGAGGGACCCGTGCCAGAGCTGGTTCTCTCTCAGGAACTGTGGCCTGTGGAGAGGACCCACCCAGGGGAAGGACCTACGCCAGGGCAGGAGAAAAGTGTGAGGAGGAAGATGTGTCAGAGGGAATGTTATGAACTGACCACAGTCCCCGTTCCTCATCTCCCCACACTGCTCGGGTGGGAGGAGGTAGAGAAGCCAGAAAAGAAGGAGTGAAGCCGAGCCCAGGATGAAGGGGGAGAGGTGTTTTTAGCTTTCATCTTTGTTTTTAGCCATTCTCCCTTCCTAGCTGGCAATGTTAAATTAATTTTCACCGAGTCATGCCCATTTTGCCCATGTTGGTAAACGGTAAGTGATATCCCGGTCTTTATATTGACCCAAAATGAGATTTTCCATCTAATTTCTCCCCTGCCCTGTTGAGGAAGGGGAGCGAGAGAGCGGCTGGGTTGGCACCTGGCAGTCAACCAAGGTCAGCACACCACAGCCCTTTCCAGTGCCAGTAGTGGGTCTGGCTGGGGTGGAGGTTGCTCTCCTTTATGATGCTGTGCTCCATGTTTGTGTCTAAGCCAGTGCTGGCGACACACTGGAATTTTGGTTTTTGGAAAGCCAATCAGCTTTCACATGGCGTTGAGGCTTTCTCCCTCTCTTCCACCCTGCCCCAAAACAAGAAGGCTGGGGGTGGGATGGAGACTGGGGGGGGAACACGGAGATATGCCAGTGGACCAAAGGGGATATCCCATGTGCTGTGAGGTCATGCTCAGCCATAAAGCTCAGAGAGAAGAGGAGGAAGCAGGGTGACATTAGTGATTATGGCATTTGTCCTCACAAGTAGCCATTAACCAAGATGAGGCTCCACTTTCCAGGAAGCAGCTGGACATCTGCCTGCCGATGGGGTCTAGTGAATGAAATCTTTATTTTGCTTTGCTTACGTGTGCAGCTTTTGCTTTCCTTATAATAAACGCCATTACCTCAATCCACAAACCTTTTCGCCTTCCTTTGACTATTTTCTCCCCAATCCCTGGGAGAAGGGAGCGAGTGAGAGGCAGGGTGGGTACTTGGGGGCTGGCTGGGGTCATCCCAGTACAGTATGCCATAAACATATAGAGGTGATCAGAAAGGTATTATACGTGTTGAGATTTATGACTTTTTCACGTTTGCGGGTAAAGGCAGGGGAGCCAAGAGGAGATTCAAGGCCCTTTCCCCACCACTGCTGCCTCAGCGTTGCATGCTGGCATGGGAGAGAGCTGATCCCTGCAAGCCATGCTAAACCAGTAGCCATCCAAGGAGCAACGAGCTGGGCTGGTGGGGCACCGAGGGAGATGCTGCTTTCTTTGAACAGGCAGGAAAACTACCCCGAGGCACACACAGCGGGATTGCTGTACTGAGCATGTAACCTGACCCCAGATCTGTGCATATTTCTTTTAATATTATATGCCTTAAAGTGACTTCCAGTTATCTGAAGAACTATTTCCTTTATAGTTTATAAAAATAACAGCTTCAAATGTGGCTGGATGATTTATTTGCCTCCTGTGTTTGGGGAAAGTCACAAAAGAAGGAGAAGGGTGTATGTCTTAAAAGCCATCTCCCCTAAATCACTTTTCTCAACCAATCACAGAAATTTCTTGCTCCTGCATACAAGAGGAATGTTGTGATTTCCCCAGCTACCACTGCTGGGTCCAGGGAAGAACAATCTTCCAGCCTCTCCTCTAAGAAAAGACAATTCAGGCAGAGCACAGTGCAGCAGGATGGGGAAGAAAGGAGAGGACCGTGCGGGGCAAATGAGGCTGATGGTGTAAGCAAAGAAAATTCAGCTCCCAACAAGATAAACTTAATTCCAGTGACAGCTGAAAACATTAAGCATCTTCCAGGCTGATGGTGTCTACCCACAGGCAAAACTGTGCTTTCTTGAGAATGCACTCAATCAAATATCATTAGAAAGGAGACATAAGAGGTTAACAAAAGCAAAGCAAATGCATTTGAAACTTCAGGCCAATCATCTCGAATAAATGTTTCAGTAGTCCTGTGACATCCGTCAGATTGGGTCTTACTGGGAATAATTTAGGCCAAAAGGTATGCTACCATAACATTGTTGGGAAGTCACATGGAAATACATAACTAGAAATACTTGTTTTATCTTGAAATTTTATACCATGTTTAATAAACCCTCTCCTCTGAAATATGCCGTTACGAATAGCCCGCTCTTCTAAGCTGCTTTTCATCAACCGACTGCTTTGACTTTTGTCTTATGTTGTCTGTGATATGATTCTACAGGACTCCATATAAAGATTTATATAATCCAATTAAAGACTTTTTTTCAGATACAAGGACGTGCTTCCAGTTAGTTCCCCACAGATCAAATACTTTGGCTCTGTATTTTATTTTTTGAATCTTACAGGTTAATAACAATTCCATCTAAGGTTAATGTCGACAACATTTCTAGACCAAGCTATCCTAAATAATTTTGTTGGGTGTTTTTGCCACAGTAAGAGAGTATTTGAAGGTTTCTTTGTATTTTTATATAACCAGCATGAAATCCTGTTGCTAAGCAGAAAGCAAAATCAATATAGAAGGCAAGCCATTACCAGCTCATTTTTGAATTGCTGTAGACATTTCACTTTCTTGTAGCCTCTTCTCTTTTAACAGTTTTCTTCCACAAAAGTCTGATGTGACTTTGTGACTAGTATTTTTTATTCCACCATATTCTAGAATATATCACATAAAAAATTGTGTTATTTGACTAAAAGGTATCATTTTGATGAAACTGCTAAGACAACCTCCACTATTAAGTGACCACATCTGAATAATGAGTGAAACAGGCTGAATTTTATGTAGATCCCCTCCACTAATCTGACAATATTTGCATGGTGCTTCCTCTTCCAATCAAATCACAGCAACCGAAATTGTTGCTGAAATGTTCTATTGTAAAAAATTCCTTATGTTCACTGTTGCAAGAACCGCTTAAAAGCTTAGTCTCCATGCAAAGAGAAGAGGAAAAAAAAAAAAAAAAATATCCTTCTAGTTGCATTTAATTTAATTTTATTTAGCAGGAAGGACTTGGTGAATGGTCAGTCTTCTGCCTCGTATCTGCAAGAGTCTGGGAGGACTCCCAATGCCTCACACGTGCCTGGGAAAGGTCAAGCAGAGAAGTGGGGGGTCCTTCTTGGTGGCTCATCCTTTCTCCTTGCAGTGGGCCTGGCAGAGGTGCCCTGCTCCAGTCAGCTCAGCACTCATGTCGGGTGTATTTACCAATACCCCCAGCAGCTTTATCGGCATCTCCTTTAGTGGCAAAGCTGTATTTCCCAGTTCCCATGGTGGGCTTGGAGCTCCTCTGACATTTGCCCATTCTTCGGATGGCATCGCTGGCTTCCCTCTGGCAGCTGCCTGGGTGCAGTTGGGAAATGGGAACCAAACCAGCACATTATCCCCCCGTGCTCGGAAACCCTGTTAGGAAGGTGTGTGCCAACATCTTATGGCTATGGACAGGGACATTCGGGTGGCACTGGCTGTGCCCCGTGCACCTTCCTGCATCGTCCTCACCCACGGCTCTCTGCACTGTGCTCTGATCTGTCTTAAATGACCTGCCAAAATTCATACTGGCATGGCCAACTGCATGGCCAACCATGGCCAACAGCATGACCAGAATGGTCAACAGCATCCCGGCCCCGGGACTGGTGCCTGCGTGGCCATGCTACTCGCCTTCAGCCACACCAAGGAGGAGACACGGTGGACTAATGGTCCTAAATATCCCAATGTCCATCCAAACTCTGAGCTGCAGGACATCTGTGCTATTGTACTTGGGTGCTTTGATGTTGCGTGAAGCTCTGGACTAACCCAACCAAAAAGAAAAAAAAAAAACAAAAAAACAGTCTACCCTCTCCCCAGCACAACCATTCTGCTAAATCTTCTCTGCACTGCTGACTGCCAATCTGTGCAAAAATCAACTGCTTCACTCCTTTAAGATGGAAATTCCTCTTGGCAGTTGTGAAAAAAGCACAAAAATATTCTATCCTGAATACCCAGGACAGAAATAAACATCTCATGATTGAGCAGATATAGCACAGCTTTTGCTAGATTAAAAAGATGATTAATTCATACACTTTATACTTATAAAAGTTATTTTGGAAAGAGCGTGAGCAATATATGACTGGAAATTCCTAGTTAGATTCAAGAGGGTGTTGGAGTGAGTAAGCGCACACCCACTGGAGCAGATGTTTGTTTGCACTATCGCACTGTGTGTATCACCTACCCAGCCGACTTCAGAGACAAGAGGGGGTGGTTAAAAGACGCTGCTGAATTCAAAGTGACCGTGTCATTCATTTTATTATTGCACTTTTTGGTATAAAGAGTTTTTGGAGAAAATTTTGAAACAAAAAGCAGAGAAGAGAGACAGCTCTAAAACCATTTCCTTGAGCAGAGGTTTAAGGACTAGCACCTTCCTCAGAACTAAAAAAATAAAATTAAAAAAAAAAAAAAAAAGGTGTGTTTGTGAAGAAATAAAAATGGAAAAAATAGGAAAAAAAAAAAAAAGAAAAGAAAAAAAAATACAAAAGAAAACAAAAAAAAAAAAAAAAAAGGAAAGAAACAGCCTTGGATTCCTCCAACAGCAGCAAGGTGAGGTGTCAGAGGCATCCAAGCAATTGAGCAGGGTGTTATTTTTCTAATGAGCTCTCTGGGATTCCCCATGCTGCTGCTTTAACAGGTCAGGTGTGGTCTCTGCTGCAATTCTGCAGCCTTGCTGCCCTCCGGGTGCCCAGTTCCCTTCTGGATTTGGGGCACCCCTTGGTCTGTGTACTGCTTCTTCCCCTTCCCTTCCCTTCCCTTCCCTTCCCTTCCCTTCCCTTCCCTTCCCTTCCCTTCCCTTCCCTTCCCTTCCCTTCCCTTCCCTTCCCTTCCCTTCCCTTCCCTTCCCTTCCCTTCCCTTCCCTTCCCTTCCCTTCCCTTCCCTTCCCTTCCCTTCCCTTCCCTTCCCTTCCCTTCCCTTCCCTTCCCTTCCCTTCCCTTCCCTTCCCTTCCCTTCCCTTCCCTTCCCTTCCCTTCCCTTCCCTTCCCTTCCCTTCCCTTCCCTTCCCTTCCCTTCCCTTCCCTTCCCTTCCCTTCCCTTCCCTTCCCTTCCCTTCCCTTCCCTTCCCTTCCCTTCCCTTATTAAATTTAAAGAGATTCTGAACCAGAATCTTCATATTTTATCAGGTTGCTTCCTTCAGTGAAAATCCATCCCGTGCCCAGAGTAATTAATGTTTCCAGACAGGCAGCTGTGGATCTCGTGTCCCTGTGCCACACAGATCGTGGTGCAGGGTCGGCACCATGCCCCGCCAGTGTCTGTCTGTCTGTCTGTCTGTCTGGGAGCCGCGTCTGCTGCAGGTCCGGGGCTGATGATGGTTGTCAGAAACACGGAGGGAGGTAGGGAGAGGTTGTCAATCTCTGTTTCTACCAATCCTTCTGTTTTGTGCAAACAACAAGAGGGGACAGTAAAATGCAAAGCTGACACGGAGGAGTCTCAGGTTGGTGTGCAAGTGAAAAGAAAAAAAAAAATCAAACAAAAAAAACACAAAAAACAAACAAAAAAACCACACACACACAAACAAAAAAAAAAAAAAGAAACACAAAAATCCCCAAATATACTCAGACCTGAGGTTCCAGCACCATTTCTAACACCAGTTTGTCAGCTCTTAATTTGGAAAGAAAGCAAAAAAATCACAGATCTGCTTCAGTGGAAGAAAATAGTGACTTGTGGTCTGATTTTACAAATGCAAAGAAAATCATGAGAAGAAATCCCAATTTTTTTTTAACATGTCCTCTGACACTCTCACATCATTTCCTTTGGGAGAATGGTAAGTTAACAGATCTAACACTAACACAGCATGATTCATCAGTTTGCACTGTAAAGTGAGGAACAGAATTGTTATTTCTTTTTTTATGCAGAGGGAAACTGGAGAAACAGGGAGATGCAGTGACTTACCATGAAACAAGGCAGACAACATCTAGGCATCCTGAGTGCCAGGCTAGTGCTCTGTCCAGGCAGCGGGTTAATATAAAAAATACAGAGTACTTTTCATTCTTCGTATCCATTGGAAGTCAGTTTTCAAGCACTGAAATACCTTAGAATGCTCTTAATTTTTCCTCTTGGTGTTATCCTTGCCCTCCAAGGGGAGGAGAAGGTGGGTAAGATATTTACTGATAAACAACAGTCTCCATTGTTCAGAGCTTTTAAATCCCATTCGCCGCAGTGCACTTGCTGATAGCAGACTAAAGTGAACATATGTCCACAAAACAACAATAATAAATTCTATTTAGAAAAAAAAAAAAAAAAAAAAGCGCACATTAGTGCTTACTGAAGGTGTTAAGAGATGATTTAATTTGCAGAATGACACAAAATTTGTGATGATATACAGAAAGCTTTTGTATAACTTGATTTTTTTTTCTCATTACACCAGTTCTTTAGCATGAATTGCACTGATGCCATTGCATTTACCCCGGGGTTTTTCTTGCAGCTGAGGTGGATAATGGACAGGGACCCTGCAGACCTTGCTGCTGCGGTGCCTCGTGGCTCAGCTAGCCCGTGGTGGAGGTCACCCCTCCTGCCCTGGGGAACGTGCAAAGCTGAATGCCCTAGATTAAACTCTGTTTGAACGGGATGCCAGACTTTATATTTATGTGGGCAAGGAGCCTTCGTAAGTTCCCCCTGCGCTGTTTATGCGGGGGAAGCGGCAGAGGAGAGGGATGATAACATTTTGTCGAGTTGTTAATGTAAATTACTGCTGCAAATCCCTGTAAAGGGAGAGCAAGCTGGAGGTTGGAGTCAGATCATGCTTGAGGTGACCGGGATTGCCCAGGTCGCTAAAACACCCTCCTCCTCGTGCTGCAGTGACCAGAGGTACACGGGCACCGCAGACACTGCCTGGCTGGTGGCACAGGCAGGGTATCGATATGGGGATTCGTCTGCCGAACATAACTCCGGTTTTCATTCATATTTAAGTGCATCTGCATCCTAATTTCTGTAATTCCTCAGAAATCTTTAGGATTTATTGAGGGCAGGAGATAAAACACTGCAGGTATGTCAGGTCCCATCTCTGGCTCTGCCCACCTGGGTGGGTCTGCGCCCCAAGGAGAGGACAGAACCCCCCCTGTCCCCACACCCTGGGGGACACAGCAGGTTTTTAAGGATTGTGTGGCCCCTCAGCTGCCTGCGGTGTCCTCCCCCTCCCTGCCCCAGTGTCCCCTCCCCGGGGCCTGCCATGGGGCTGTTCCCCACATGCAACAAGGACCGGGGATGGTGCCGGGTTGAGGGGTCTCTGCCCGAGGCAGCTGCATAATTGTGAGCCCACTTTCCGTCTGCTGCACTCCTCAAACGTAAAAGAGATGTTTGATCCTGCCTTTTCTTTTTTTTTTTTTTTTTTTTTTTTTTTGTTGTTGTTGTTGTTGTTGTTGTTGTTTTTTTAAAGGACCCATTGTGCTCTGTCCGGGCGATGCTGTTATGTTCTTTTTCTCTTCCCTTTGATCTGCAGTAGATGAGAACCAAAACAGCTCTCTGGCTCCTTGCCTGCGAGAGCCCCCAACGCTGCTGTCTTAATAAGGGCTGGAGAACAAGGCACAAGTAAGAAGGAAGAAAAAAAGGTTGCATGTGAAAAAGCAGAAGCCCCGAAGGCAAGTTTTTCATGTCAAAACACTTGTTGGCTGCTTGTTTTGAGGGTTTCAATTTAAACAATATATGAAAGGCAGTGGCCTGAATCCTTCTAGTTGGAGCTTTGGGGAGATCAAGGAGAGTGCCACAGCTGCTGCTGCTCTGTGCTACTAAGATGCTCTCACGATGCTCTTGTTTGGATTTATTTTTAGAGATGGAAACCTCTGCTTTTCTATGATACTCGGCACTGCTGCACCAAGAAGGCTGTCAGGAGGAATTCAGCTTCTGTGCTCCCTTTTCCTGTGACCTTAACATCGACAGCTCTGAGCTCTGCTTGACATTTCCAGCAAAACCTTCTTCTCCAGATTGTCTTGGGTTTTTTTAAGCATTGACGCCACTCATAAAATTTCACAAAAATAAGATAATTAGTGCTGCTTGTAAGTAACTTTTAGGGAAATGTCAGCTGCTCTGCATTCAGCATATGCTGAAGCAGTATTCTTCAAATGCTTGAGCTTCCTGTGGATGAACAGGTCACATCCAAGCTGTGTTACAACTGAAGTGGCATCAGAAATTTATAGATATCAGCAACCTACAGGCTGTGTTAAATATGAAAGACTAAAATTACCACTGAAGGAAATAAGGAAGGTGAAACGAGATTTCCGATAAGGGCTTTGCGGAGGATGCCTGATTTTGGGAAGAGTCTGTTTGCCAGAAATTTTGGTGATAGTCCTGATCTCAGCTGTCATCTGCGGTGGCTAAACAGGGAACACTTCTCCTCCTCCCCCGTTCCTAGGAGTGGGCATGGGGCGAGCAGCACCTCTGAGCCCTTTCCTTCTCCAAGGTGGTTGACCACTCTTTGAGAGGAAGGATGAAGCTGAAGGAAGCAAGACAGGGATGGCAACCCTCTGCATGATGAGGGGTCACCGCCGGCATCTCCACCGCTCCATGAGCCGCCCCGTTGGGATCACTGACCCAGGCCAGCAGCTGCCTGACAGACCATGCTGGATTCATAAATATTGCCTCGTCCTTCCCAAGTGTTGTAGCGGCCCCATGCTCCTCCATGAACCTTTGAAAATTATAAAAATAGTTAGAAATCATGTTCCGAACAGGAAAGTAAGAAAAAAATAACTGTTGTTTATTGCTAAGCAAGGTGCTAGATTAATGATATTCATTTATTTTCTCAGTGAGCCCTGATTCCACTGAAATCAGTTATAAGCTCGAAGGAGGAGAATTCTGTCTGTATATTGAGTTTTCTGTCTAACTGGTGCAGATAGTCCATTTCAAGCAGGCTACCTTTCCCCCCCCCCCACCCCCCCTGCGTGCTCCCATCCAGAGAAGCACCAACTTATTCTTATGAAGAAGCATTTCTCTTGATGTCTGTAGTGCCTCTCACCCTAATTGCAGCTATCTTGTTTCGAATGTCTCATTGTCTTTCCAAAGAGAAATCAGCCCCAGGGTCTGATTTCCATCCCACTTTGCTCCCCGGCAGGATCTGGAGGCTTGCAATCACGGCCTGAGCCGTGTTCCTCATCTTCAGAGCCACGGGCCGGTTCAAAGGGGCTGATGAAGGTGGGAGGTATTTTTTGTGGAAGGTTCCTATCAGCAAACCCAAGACGCAACCCTCAGACACCCGCTTGCCAGCCTTACAGCTGACAGGCTGAGGCATAATAGCTGCTCAGTGTTACAGCGCTCTCCGGCTCTCTAATTAAAAAAAAAAAAAAAAAAAAAAAAAGGAGGCTTTCTGCATATTAAGCACCCTCCGTTTCTCATCCTAGATGCATACATGATGTTTCTAGATGTTCCTCAGGGATGGGGAGCAGAAGTGTCGCTGGGCTTGTGTCACGACGGGAGAGGAGCCCCTCCAAAGTCGCTGGGAGATGGTGCCTCGGACATCTGCAGGGCGAGGAATTGGTCCGTGGGCTTCATCCAGCTTCCCCAGTCAAGGTCACTGGGCTGCATCCCCGGAGGGGGCTGAGCCAAGGGCAGGTGGTACCACGGCAGGAATCCAAGGGGAACCGTCCCGGAGGAAATTAGGGAGGGAGCGAGCTAACACGAATATCAAGGCTCTCCTAAAAAGTGCACTGGCTTGGTTCTCGTACTCTTTTCTAACTCTCCATTCATTCTGTGAATTCGCCTCTGATTTGCAGTGGTGCAAGTGAAAGGAGCCCTGAGCACTCTTACGTTAATGGCAGTGGCGTCGCTGTCTTCCAGGAGCTGAAAAAACCTTGAATGTTCTGGCTCCAAGGGCTGGTGGGATTGAGCATACATCTTCAAGCCTTTAGGCAAGAGATTACACATCTATTTCAGTCCACAGATGCCTTTTCTCCTCCATATTTCCCTTTCGAGTCTGACTTGCCAGGCCAGTTGTCTGATTGCAAGTCTGGTTAGATTATTTATTTTTTTAAAAAAAAAGAAAAAAAAAAAAAAAACAGAGAAATTTATTTGAAAGATACATGCAAGTGCAAGATTTACATATAACCCCAACTGCCAAGAAAAAGAAAAAAAAACCCCAACATTTAAAATCAGCCCTTTTCATTGATGAGAGCATGGTGTTTAGTATTCAGGACACCACATCTGAATACATTGAGTAAATTATATGTGCCAAACTATTCACACATCGCCTGACTACAAGATTTACTCACACAAACAGCCACAGAAACAACATAATAAGAAACCTTCAGTGTATTTCCAGAATACAGATATCCTAGCTGGGGAGTGAGCCTGACAAGGGGTTTTGTGCTGCAGGAGAGGAGGCATCTACTTCTCCTTTGGCTGCTCGATGGGACTCCAAAATCTGGAATCCAAGGCAGCTCCACTGGGTCCTGTCTATATAACCCAGGCAAGCCAGCTCTCTCTGCATTCAGAAATACCACTTTTTCTTTTCCCCAACCCCTTTTTCTGCCCAAACAGGCTCCAGCTGGTTCACTCGGATCTGTCAGGGAGATCTGAGTGTGTCTACCATTTCCCACAGAGCTGGTATAGGTAAGCTGGGACAGGTGGATGCCCGTACAAGCACCCTGTTGGTGCGCTTCAGGTCAAATAAAATACTCCATACAGTGGCTACTAAAGGATGGTAAGAAAGAGCAGCACTTTCAAGTAGCTTTCACAAAAAATATCCTGCAAAACACCAGCTGAAAGGTTCAGTTGTATCTATGGTTAGAGCTCATACTCTTCTTCAAAGTGTTTTTCAAGCTTGCGGGCTTGCAGGAGTGCCTGCGGATTTGTTGTCTCTGGCAAGTGTGACCCAACACAAATGACCCCAAACAGAGATGGGGGCTTGCTTTGAAGCGGCGAGTCTCTTTAAACTGAAATCAAACTGAACGAGGCACTGAATCTCTCTCTGCCCTGGTTCATGGTGAGGAGGACCTGAACCAGGCTCTGCGTGCGTTGCCTACCAGAGGTACAACGTGGGAGAGGAGGGTTTATCAGAAACTCCACAGGGATGGCAGCTCTGTTTTCATAATAACCCCTTGTTCCACCATACTCTGATAAACCCCACGCGGAGGCAGCCCCTCAGGACCAGGGGTTCGTGACGCACCACAGCTCTGCTGTGAGAAGTGGCACAACGGGGAGGACTCGAAGGGAAAGCTCTGGGTGGGGAGTCCTCTGCGTGGTGTGTCCCGGAGCGTCCAGGAAACATCGCCTCACCCGTGGGAAAAACATGAGGAGGAGGGTGGGAACGAGCTGGCGAAGGTGTCGTGGAAATGGGGATAAGCACCCCTGGGGAGAGGAGCACGGGGTTCCTATCACAGGCGATGGCAAGTCTGCACCTTTGTTTTGCCTCGGGCTAGTGAAGCTGCAGAGCATTCAGCCCGGTCTCAGGTAAGAGGGAAGAAGAGTAAGAACCTTATTTCTATACACGCACCCCACATAGGCTGTGCATCACGCTTTTTGCATTTATTGAAACATGGTTTTTCGTGAAATTTGCTGCCCTGCAGGGAAGCAAAGACTTAAGCTCAGATCATTAATCCTTAATACTGAGTAGATGCAGCTTGTTAGTTTGCATATTCACCATGTAATTATCGCTGCTGTGAAATGTTCTCGGAAATGCTGGGCTGCGATTCTTCTGCACATCCAGCCCCGAAAGTCTGCAAGAAGATGTCTAGAGGGGACAGAAGCCATCAGTGTGATGCCAGGAACGATATTCTCCCCTGGTTTGGGGGGCAAACGCTCACCCACAGACGTTTCGTTCAGAAAACTCCTTTGTGTCTGCACCCATGAGAATGAAGGCGCACCATCAGCAGCTCTGAAAACCATCAGCAGATCGGGGTTATTAATTTGAATTTAAATATAATGTGTTCAAGGATTTAATAAGCAATTTACGATCCTATATCTAATCTTCCTGAGCGAGGTCCCAGTCAATCCTTTCGGGACCACCTGCCATAACCTCCCTTTGCTGGGTCCATCTGGGTTTGACTCTTGCTCTTTTTCCACAGACCCGTTTGCTTGCGGTTTCATCACACCAACCCCGGGAACTCTCGTGAAGCATATGACACTTAAGATGATACGCAGGCTACCCTCCCCCCCTCTGCTTCATCTTCTTAATTGCTGTGCTTAAAGCAGTAATTCAGTTTAGAGTTAAAATGCTTGGTGCAGATATTTATTAAATGTGTCTTGAAAGATGGTGACAGTTCCACCCCGGAGGATGGATCCCCCCACTGAACAGACACATCCTGGGCTGCTTCTGGGAGCGTGAAGACGTGTTCACACTTGCTGGAAAGCGCCAGTCGCCCGGCTGGGCGGGCGAACAGCCCTTGTGCCATTAACTGCTCACCAACCAAAGCTGTCTGTAGCCACAAAGGTCTTTGCCGAGCTGCCGCCGGGCTCCGCAGGTCAGTGGGCATGTTCAGAAAAAAAAAAAAAATGAGTGCTGGGTGCCTGGGTAGAGACCATGGAGGGAGCCGTGCTGGCCCCAGCGGCCCCAGCGGGGCTATGGGGCCAGCCCTGGGGCAGCCACTGGTGGGAAAGGGGCTGGCGGGGGTTTTGGTGAAGGGCAGCACACACAGAGGATGGCGTGGGCGAGCGCAACCACCCGTCACGGCCACCGCGTCCGTCGCCCCCGTCGCCGGCGGATGGGCTTCGCTCGGCGGATCCGGCCAGCTCCCGCGCCCGGGCTGCCCCACACCCTCGGCGGGGTGGGGGACACGCGTGGCTGTCAGAGCACCCTGGGTGGGTTCCCAAAGCGCCCGAAGGCGGGTGGCTGCGGCAGAGAGGCGTCACCCCGCACCCCTCCATCCTCCCGGCGCGTTCTGCAGCCACCGAGCCCGCGGGCAGCGCTGAGCCTGGTTAACGGGAAAACGCAGTCGACAGAGGGTGAAAAGGATCGGAGATCCGCCCGCTTGCCCTGCTTTGAGAAATTAAAAAACACCAAAGAAAAGCATCTTCTGCTGAATGACTCACGGGCGGTCAGCCGGTGTTTGTCCATCTCTGCCAGCCAGACGCGCTCGCACCGGCCCTCTCACAAAGGCTACCTGCTGCAGGCTGACGAGTGATGTTCTGGCGAGCTCGCTGGTCACCATCGTGATATAATCTCCTTCCACAGCAATTTAATTAGCACAGTGAAAGAACTGACCTTTCTCAAGATTTTATTTTTTTCCACTGTGCTAAAAATATCCCGCCTGATATGTCAATAGTATCCTTGATGCACACAGCACTCTAATACCCTGTTGTAAGGAAGGAAGCATTGAAAAAGGACAGTTTTATAGAAAATGAGAAAAAGAAGCTTTTAAATGTCCTTTAAAACAGGCAGCGTTATTTGGAATGTAAAATTATTGTGTATGTCCTAGGAAAAAAAAGGACCATAAGGTAACAACACGCCATGCTTCTCACAGAGCATTTTTTAGTAATACATATTACTAGTAATGGATATTACAAGGCATTTTACAAAAAGAACTCTATTTTTTAATCTGCCGTTAATGGGTAAAGAGGCAGGGAAAATCAGACTGATTTCCCAGAGCCCACCCCCCAACCTGCCCGTCTCGCAGATTCTGCCCGCCGGGACACACCTGAAATCTGCTTCTTCATCATTAATTAATGCCGCCTTTGCCTGGACTGCAGAAGCACCGGCTGACGGCTGTGCAGCGTGCTCGGTGCCTTTGCAGAGCAGCGAAAAACCACGGCGCAGCGCTCGCCAGCTCCCCGCTCCCCCTTCTCCCACACAAAAAAAAAAAACAAAAAAAAAACAAAAATACACCAAAACCCAGGGGTCTTCGCAGACCCCTGCCCCCGGCTGCTGCTGGGTGGTGGTGGGACGGGGGTGACCCACCGCAGCACCTGGAAAGGAACAGCTCTCCCACCCGTGCCCGTCCTCCCAGCCCACCCCCGAGCACAGGGCGACGTGGGGCTCATAAGCAGAAAGACACGAAGCTTCGCCGGTGGGTGCACAGGATTCTCTCAGGCAGAAGGCCCCTTCCTCAAATCATTTATACAACAAGGGGCAAACAATTGTTTTGCAGCAATATGCAGTTGAGGTGGGGCTACCTCCGCACCATTTGTCAGTGATCAAGAGCTGCCTCGTGACCAGTGGGATTTTCTTGTTGGGATGCCTAGTCTTCAAGGCTGTCAAAGTAAGTGAAATACTCTGCATTTCCACAGGCAGTAAAAAAATGCTATCTTCTTCGGTTGCCTCTTTCTACTATTTCCTTGTGAAAGAAATTAGCAGCTGGGTGCCCTGGCTGGGCCAGGACCCCCTTCTGCTCCCCAATAAGCAGGTAGTAGGAAAGTAATTCTGAGCCCAGAAAGCTGAAATCTTCATCTATTTGACACTAAGTAAACACCTCTCTGGTAAAGTAAATACAGTTACAAATGGGGGGAAATGCATTTTTTATAGGGATGCAAGTGTTCTCTAAGGACGTGAGAACCCAGCCAACAGTCCCAGGCCCGTTTGTGTGCGTGAGCGCATGCGTGCACAGGTATGCACCTACACCCACGGAAAGAAAGCAAAAATACCCTAGCAAGTATTTTTTTTGTAAGGGTTTATATAGAAAGAAGGATGAGACTGAAAAAAAAAATAATAATGGAAGAACAAAAAAATATTTTTCTTTGCTTGTTTTGGTTTGTTTGAACTGGCCATCACAATAAATTTAGGCAGTGCTATTTTTAAGACACAACCCTCTGCTTAGAAAAGTTAGTAAGCTGTAGGGACAGGATGGGGTCCACTGCACAGGTAAAATAAACCAAGCTTTTCTCCTTCACCCTCTTTCTGAGATCTCTTAAATATCACAGTTCTTTCCAAGCAATATGGATTAAAAAGGAAGCTGAACTTGATCATGGGCTTGATCCCACAGCCAAAATACGATATACACGTCCGCTGATCCTGCCGTACACTGTCTGTGTGACTGTGACCTGGCGCGTTGACTCCCTGGGTCTCTAATTGCCAAGGACAATATGATACGCGCTGAAAAAAATCTATAAATCCTGCGAGCACTCAGCTACGAGAGCAATAAGGGCCAGAAAAGTGCCCAGATGGACTACGCACATCGGAAAAATGGCAAAGTGCCAAACATAAAGGGACTAAATGGTAGGAAAAGAAAGTGGATCCAAGCTTTCAAGGGGCAATTACAATTTTTGGTAAGTAAAAAAGAAAATATTGAATGTCAAAAGTCTGTGTCATGCCCATGTAAGTTATAGGAGTGACTCATGCCAGCTTCACCTCGGCATCATAAAACTGGCGTTGAGCACAACAGCCTTCTCCACTGCCTGCAGCTATTTATAATTCCTTTTTTTCCCGCTTTGGCATGACTCGGGGAATAAAATAGCAGCATCTTGACTTTATATCTTACTTCCTTGTTTCAGATCTTGAAGAGCTTTGGAAAACTGGATGTGTGTGAGACAGAGAGGCAGACAGCGCTCTTTACGATGAATTTGACAACAAATTACAATAAAAGAAATTTCCATCCCTTGGACAGTAGCAAGGCCACAGTGTGTGGGTGTGTGTGGGGGGGTGTGTGTCTCCAGGCTGCTCCAGGAACGCTTTCCCTTGCAGGCTCCAAGAGCAAAGTCACTGGTCAAAACCTGCCTCCTTCTTGGGGTTTGCACCTTCCTGGGCCAAACGGGAGTTTTGCAAACGGGGTGCAAAGCTCCTGCCTGCCTGGTCCTGGTGCCGGTGGCCGTCCCTTGCCGTGGCACAAGGTCGGATGCTCCTCTGACCCCAAAGTTGTCCCCGGCTTGGCTGGTGAAGCAGCCCAGGCAATTGTCGCTGCTTTGTTTCTTTCTGCTCAGGCTCCTCTGCCTCGCACAGTGTTACAAGAAAAGGAAATGTTTGTATTTTCAGTACACCCACAATGGGTAACGTTCTTTTGATTTTTGTGGCCATTTTGTTAAGGTTACATAGCAGTATATAACAAGGTTATACAGCAATATATAACAAGTCTTGGTGAAATTACGGCGTCAAACTAAATAAGGATTTTAGCAGATATAAAACAAATGAAGGATTAGTTTTTGCATGGAGGATTAATCCACATTGAAGGGAGATGGGTCAGCACCTCTGCACTGACCACAGCCGGCCCGTGGTGCACGGGCAGGACAAGCGATGGTAGGACCAACAAGAAATGGAAAAAACAGGGTGTTTTACACAAAATTGTGGGGGCTCATTTGGTGTGCAGTTCCACACAATGGAGATACTTTTAATTTAAAATTAAAATGGGAACTGGTTTTGAATTTACCCTTCAGCGCTTTCCCTGAGGATTGATATCATCCTGCAGGCTTGAAAGACCTGCAAAAGCGATTCATAACAATAACTGTCACCCAACAGCCATAACTTTCAGTCTAGTCTTGCAACTCTAAATGTAGCCTATCCAAAAATAGAAATATATGGTTACTTTCTGCAAGGTACACCTGCCCACAGTTTCAATTATTTGCTAGGCTGTTGCTCAAACTTTTTCTTGAAGGCAGAATTTGATACAAGAGTATGTAGAGAAAATCTTCATGTGCGGGAAAAGTAAGTGTCATGTAATGAGGATAAGTCAAGGAGACTGGTGTAATTATAGCTAGTCATTTTTCAGCTGTCCTTTGCATCCCCATTTTCTCAATAAAATCCTTATTGTCTTACAGAGTGGAAACTTTCACAGACTATGGCAGAAGATGGCTAAAACCATCTTAAAGTCATTTTCAGGAAGGTTTAAAGAACGATTCACAAGACGGGGAGCGTCGGGCGGGGATGGCTTGCTGTACCTGCAGCGGTGGCTGTTGTCCTGCAGCACTCACTGACCTGCTGCCATTTGCAGATTTGTCTTTTAAGTAAAAAAAAAGGATTCTTGCTGACTTTAAAATGAACAGTAAGTGCAGCGTTTCCCAAGAGGTTTCACAGGCAGATTACCCATGTCTGTATCCAGCTCAAGTGAATGTGGGCTGTGGCCTTCTCACCCGTGGGGCGGGAGGGGATGGGGTGGGATGGGGATGGGATGGGGATAGGGATGGTATGGGGTGGGATAGGGATCAGATGGGATGGGATGGGATTGGATAGGGGTGGGGTTGGATAGGGATGGGATGGAGGTGGAATGGGATGGGGATGGGATGGGGTTGGATAGGGGTGAGATAGGGATGGGATAGGGATCAGATTGGATGGGATGGGGTTGGATAGGGATGAGATAGGGATGGGATTGGGTAGGGATGGGATGGGGATGGAATGGGATGGGGTTGGATAGGGATGAGATGGGGATGGGGATGGGGTGGGGATGGATAGGGATGGGATGGGGATCAGATGGGATGGGGATCAGATTGGATGGGATGGGGTTGGATAGGGATGGGATGGGGATCAGATGGGATGGGGATCAGATTGGATGGGATGGGGTTGGATAGGGATGGGATGGAGGTGGAATGGGATGGGGATGGGATGGGATTGGATAGGGGTGGGATGGGGTTAGGTATGGGGACGGGAATAGGGATGGGGTTGGATAGGGGTGGGATGGGGATGGGATGGGATGGGCATCAGATTGGATGGGATGGGGTTGGATAGGGATGAGATGGGGATGGGATGGGATGGGGTTGGATAGGGGTGGGATGGGGATCAGATGGGATGGGGATCAGATTGGATGGGATGGGATTGGATAGGGATGGGATGGAGGTGGAATGGGATGGGGATGGAATGGGATTGGATAGGGATGGGATGGGGATGGGATGGGATGGGGATGGGATGGGGATGGGATGGGATGGGATTGGATAGGGATGGGATGGGGATGGAATGGGACAGGGATCAGATTGGATGGGATGGGAGTGGAATGGGAGCCCTCATGCTGCCTTTGGTGACCTCTCAGTGGGAACACAGGAATGCCATGTTACACCCACAGAGAAAACAAAGCCCCGTGTCCAGGGGAAACTCCAGCTGTTACAGAAACCCTAGCACAAGCCCGGGTGACCACAAGCACCCCAGACGTGTCCACCCTGGGGGGAATCATGTGTGCAGAGAAGTCACTGCAGCCGATGCGGGTGCTAGAGCTGGTGCAGCATCGCTGTGGCTTTGGCCAGATGCAGCTCAGCTCCCGCTTCTACCCCCTGCACGCAAACGTGAGCGTGCACACATGCACAGACAAAGGAAGAACAGATAAACCAGGCTCCTTCCCAGCCGGGCTCTGGGTGAGCTGGTTTCCTCCAGGCTGGGAAGCAGGTTGGGGACAACCAGGCCTCCAAGAGATGTAACTGGGAGGTGTCATTTCAGGAAAACTTCATTTCACCAATTTTTCCTGCAGGACCTCTGTTGCTGTTAGTGTACCCTCCCTCACTGAACAGGGGAAGCTCAAAAGGTAAAGCCAGTGCTTGGTACCATTTTAAAACCTTCCTGCAATTAACCAAATTTGATAGATTTACTGTAGGCCACCAAATGAATGAAACCAAATTCCAGAAAAATGTGAGCATAAACAGAAGTCAATTAAATTGTACCAGCAGAACACAGAAATGGCTGTACCTTGCATAAAGTGCTTAATGAGCAATCAATTATTTTAATGTGTGATCACTTTTTATTTCTTGTTTCCATCCATGATAACATGGTTAAAGCTCTTGAAAGCTGAAATAAATTACTCTTACTGTTTTTTAACATTATTTTACTGCTAATGTGATTTGTACTAGTTTAGAGTATACAAGCTGGGCTTGTTTTCTTACAAATACTCTTGCTGATGGTTCAAGAAATATTTTTTTTCAATCCCACAAGGTTTTTTTAATTAAATGTGTTTCTGTTTCCTAAGTGGCTATGAGCACACTTTCTGCTTTAGGTCTGTGGGCTGCGCTTGTGAAACCAAGTGCCTGGAAGGTAGGCAGTCTGGCGGTTGAGCATCGACGGCATGGTGCCTTCTGCAGAACCAGATGCTGACAATTAAAGACAGCTTGAACCTATGGTGCTCTGAGCTATATGCATTTACACAGTGAAAATGGTACACTAGAAAGAAGTCACACGTCTTCTTGCTCTTTTCCAATGCCAGAACTGAGGGGTTCAGTTGCTGATGTGGAGAGAAAAAAAAATAAAAAATAAAAAAATTTAAACATCACAAAGCCTCGCGTGCAAAGAACAAGACTAGTTGTGCATTTTGCTCCAAAACTGTAGCAGGAAGGTGCCAGACGCTCGTTGCACACCACCGCAGCCAGGATGCAACCCACAAGCTCACATGGGATTCATCCCCAGATGATTTAATCAGCACCAATAACCCCCTCCCACTGCGACGCCAGAGCTGCCTAGTCACTCATCTCTGATTAAGAAACAGTGAGTCACTTTCTGACTCTTCCCTGATGCTTTTGTCTGCAGAATAATTTGATTTAAATATTTATGAAGAGCTCTGAATAGTCACAAAGTTATAAAGATCAAACGTATTGGAGAAAGTGTACAACATGGTGAGGGCACTCTGGTGCTGTGGTTGTATAGTGTCAGGTAGTCCTACTGGAAAAGGGGTATTCTTAAAGAATAAATTGATTTAATTCCCCATCTCCAAGGGCATGGTTGGTAATTCATTTAGATGGACATGTCATTCCCTGGCTGCCCAAAAATTCAAAGCTCAAGAACGTATGTTTTCTCATATGACATGTAATAAAGAATCATTTTCGCGTAAGGCAAAGTTATATTTAATTTGACTCCCTAAAAGCCCACCCATGGATGTTGCTTTCACAGCACGGATGCTGATGCAGATCCCATGCCCAGGACTGTACACGTCCATAGCGTGGTGACAGGTCAACAAATGAGACTACTAATAACCACCTGCAAACTTCAAAACTCAAAAGTGGACTTCTCTTTGTTTTCTTTGTAGCCCTTCTCTGTTGCTGGATTATAGACTTTATTTGTTAAAATATCTTAAGAGTCCAAAGGTTTTTTGCACCTGTTAGAGACAATACTCCTCCTTGCCTTTTTTCTTTACTGCTAGGTTTATCATCTGCTATACTGTGGGTTTTCAGGATCTGTGGAGAAATGCTTCATCTGCCCAATCTATAACACCAGCTCTCTCTGCCATCGTGGCTGCTAGGTGCACCCTGTACTTTCCTTTTAGGATTATTTGTATAATCTAGTAACTTTTCTATTATTTTAGTACAAACTACTGAGACTTGTACTTCTTCTGAGGTGTTAAGTGAGCATATTCAAGACCCTGTGAGAGAACAGTTAAGCTTTTTTTCAACTATTTTTTAGTTGTTCTCCCGCCCCAAAACCCCTGAGGTCATTCTATTTCTTCTACTGTGCACTGTAGAGAAAACTAAAGAGTAAGAGGCAAGTTATGCTTTAACAAGGAGTGGTTTTGCTACATGTACACTTCAAATTAATACTATGTTTTAGAGCAGTACTCATTTTTCTCTGCAAGTTAATTTCACCTTGCTACAAGATTTTGTTAGAATAAATCTAAATCTCTTCATTTTCCTGGTGGACACAAAGTCAGTAACGCACAGCAAGGATAAAGTTCCTCAATGAGCAGGAAATCAAATGAGCAAATTGATCTCATTATGTACACCCAATAACTGACGCACAATTGACTCTCTTGCACTAATCACTTTTATCAAAATATACAACAGAATCAGGCTTTTTCCCAAAGCAGAGTGCGATGAATGCAAATCACATATTTACATGATTCAGGAGGTGCATGTAGAGAATTAAATTTCCTTTAACTGCCCTCAAACTATGAGTCTGTATCTCCGCAGATACGTGGATGGGGTCGTGAGAGGTCAAGATCAAGATGGGGAGCTGTTTTGCTGTTCTTTGGTGACTGTTCTTTGGGAGCCTTGTGGGACCATCAAAAAGCTTCTCTACACGACCCACCAGGAAGGCAGGCTGCCCTCGCTGCTAAGAGAAATATGGGGTTGGGTGCCATCATGTTCACCCAGGAACCATTTTTATATGAAACTGATTTTATCCTACTGAGGGTTGGGTTCGCCCTTGCCAAGAAGGGATTGGATCCTCCTCTCCCATGAGCTGGAAGTAAGGATGGCGGAGGTATGGCTGCGGCTCCTCTCCGGCCATCGACTTTTGTTGCTGTTGATGTGTCTCACGTCTTGTGTTTTATAACAGGCACGGGGGAAAACGACATATTTCACTACACGGCCTTGATTAACCAGATTATTCGCGGTGGGTTTATTTACACCGAAGTGTAGGGAACGTCTGTGCCTGGGGCATGGGGGGTCAGCGGGAGAGCCTTGAGTTGTAGCTGGCCACGAGCGACTACTCGGTACGTGCGTGGAGTGGAGGCAGGGGGAGTGGGAGCAGGAAAGGTTGGTGGTCAGCCTTAAGAAAAAATGTATAATGAAAATCTTCTGAATCCCTACATTGACATGCGTGTTCATTTGAATTAATATTAATCGAAGGAAAGGAAGTTATATGGTTACCATCATTAATATTAATGGAAATAGAGGGCTAGGTGGATATCCTAGCTGCTCTATAAATATTAAATAGAGCAGCTTTTTTAACTCCCATGAAGAGCCCAGGTAAAATGCGGGCAGGAGGACACCAATACCAGTCTCAAACAAACAGAAAGAATAGCAACATTTTAGCTTGCTAAGCATGTCTATTGCTTTCCCAATACTACATCAATAAAATTCCCATTTGCCTGATGTAGAACATTCATTTCCTCGTGGGTTGTTGCCAGTTATGGGAAAGAACTGATCAATAAAGTAAAATGATGGGATTCATGAATGTTAAAAAGTCATGCATAATTTACAGACCGTGTTTAATTCCAGCGTGCTGGAGATGAGTCTGCTATAAACCAGCATAACTACCATGCACTGCAGATGTTAGGAAAAACAAGTCAAATTACTGCATCTGGTTAAGGTATAGAAAGTATTGTCCTGATATTTTTAAAGCAATCAGGAGATACAGACATGGACAAAGATTTATGACTGTGATTATCTTTTTGCTTGCTGACGTAAATTAGTCTTCTGGGAAACCCAAGTTATTTCTCAATATGCTCTTAATGGTCTGAGTCAGAACTGCAGATGATCTCTCTCCTACAAGGGATTTATAGTAAAAACAAAGGTGAGAGCTTCCGTTGCAAAGGACAATAGAAGTGGGAACAGAAATATTTCATGGGCGTGAGCTCATCCTCCGGTGTGTCGCAGGTGCTACTGCTCAGCAAACACGGCTCTCGCCGTGAAAATAGCGTGTTTACTTTTCCATCTGGATCAGGTCGACGATTATTCCAATCATTGACATTACCTCTGCAAACAAGGAATTGTGCCTCAGACTGGCAGTTCGGGGCTTTCCAGGCGATGGAAGTTGCTTTTGACTGAGATCACCCCTGTGTTACCGACCCCGCACCGAGGGATGGGGAATGACTGAGGCATGCCCATTCCTCTTGTCCTGATTAATGCGCCCACACACCCCCCAGCCCCACAGCTGGGACCAGCCCAGGGTCCCAGCGCTGCCGCAGATGCTGCTCAGTGCAGGGCGCCAATTTTGTCAGCCTCAGCAAAGCCAAAAATGAGTGAGATGTGAAGCCCGGGCAGTCCCATGCTCTGGACAAGACCAAGAGTTTTCCCCGCTGTTTCTGCTTCTTCATGCTGTAACTAGTCTGTGTGTGAGTAAGGTGAGTACAGCTGCAGCTGTGACTGCACAAAGGGGTTTGTAAGGCCACCTGTAAATGACCTGAATAAAAGAGGAAAGCCCCTAGAAAGCGTTTAGATATGCTTTTTTTTTTTTTTTTTTTTCTGTCAGTGGGCATCTGCTGTCATGACAAACTTCCTGGGTAGTTTGCACAGTATATAGCCTTGGCGTAAAAAGGAATAACAAAGGTGATAATCAGACACTGAAGCAGGGTGATACCTGGGAACATGGGTAATTTCTCTCTGACTCCAGGCATTGCTGTTGTTTGCCTGCTGAAGAGCAATTTAAAAAAAAAAAAATAATAAATAAACAGTGCCAAGGTACTACAAAGTTCTTCTGTTCCACTGAAGTGTCATCAGCAGGCTAGACAAGACAAATTAACTTCCGATTTTCGTGTTTTGGCTTAAAACCGGACAATCTGACTGCCCGCACTCTCGCTCACTGGTGCAAGAAATCCCCGAAGGCACTCAACGCCCAGCACCTTCTCCTGTCTTCACAGGCGGCTTCCACACATCCTGGTGAAGCTGTGCTGCCCACACAATGATCGGATTGTGCACAGCTGCCCCGTGGATGGCCACGCTGTGGATAGTCACACCAGTACAGGCGCTCCTGACGTTGGTTACCAGACTCTAGCAAACAATCCCCTGAGCTTATGGATATCTGGGTTCTCAGTTAGTGCCTTTGCAGCCCAGACCTTTCCCCCGTGTCCCTCTGTCCGTCCCCTGCCCTGACAGTGGGAGCTCGGGGGGCTCCCCGGTTGCCTGCAGACACTGTCCTTGGGGCGATGCCCAAGAGCAGCACCATGCATGTGCTCAGGCTGAGTTATCCAGCCCTCACTTACGCAATAACTTCTGTAGCACACCATGTTATTGACTCACAGCTATTTTCATGTGAAGAAACCCTGTTTGGACAACAAATAGATTTGCTTTGACTCTTAATACATTTTCGTGCATTTAGACAGCAAGCTTCCATCTGGTCCCATCAGAAAGTACTATGTGTTTTTAAAAGCCTGCGCTATGAGGAATGGTGACAAATTCAGCTCTTTGTAATTTCCCTTTTGCTGAATTGTTTCTTTCCACAGGGAAAAAAAGGGACATATGCTCTCCCCACCACCTACAGAGTCCCTTCAAACAGAGCTCCTCCTCCTCTCTTCTTCTGCTAAGGCTGCTGCAGAACAGACTCAGAGCCATCCGCCCGCCTGCCAGGCGTTTCCCAACAGCATCCACCAGCCCTGCGAGAGGGTGATGCTGATTATCCCTCTTCCAGGTTGTTCCAGCCTTTGTGCCATAAGCCCAGTGCATCCTGTTGTGGAGCTGGGTCCTGCCATGAGGGTAGGAGAGAAAATGAGATCCCAAAATACATAGATAAATTATTAAACTACAAATAAGATAATATATTAATTTTTACTGGCCATACTAATTGTTTCTATTCTGGAGCCGTTTCTTCCTCTTCCTGTCTCATTTTTCCTTAACTTATATAAATTATGCCTCTCCCCAATCCCCTTAAAGCATGTGATGAAGATTTCACAGACTTTGATGGACTCATAAACAGAGCAGTTTTAAACACAGGAGCATTAATTAACCCATTATTCAAATGAGGCAGGAATCTCTCCACTGCAGCCAGGAGCCAGATTTGCAGCCCCTTCCCCAGGCTGGGGCAGAAGGGCCGGGGAGCTCCTCGGCTGCTGCTTTTCCAGCTCCTGAGAGAGCCAGGGGAAGAAAAACAGCTCCAGCAGCTCATCTGTGCTGCTGAGGAACAAATCGGGAAAATTAGTGATTGTAAAAGAATTCAGTTCCTTCTGGCCAGATCCTCCAAAACACTGCAGTGGTGTCGTCACAGAGTGTGCAGAGAATAAACCATCTCGTGTGGAAGAGGAACTTTCTTAACCTAATTTTCTGTAGACATTTTTATAAAACACCAACAACTGTCTTTCGGTACCGTGCCTCAGAGGCAACGCTGAGAAAACATCGCCATAAAAGCAGCAGTGATTCCTGCTGGGTCCTCCTAAAGGCAACGGGATGTGCATTACGGGTTTCACAGACCCAGCTTTACTCAAGGTTTACAACCCAGCAGTAAGCACTGGGCAACATTTTCATGGCACGAGTGCAATTTGGTTGTATTCTGCAAGATTGTGTACCTCTGCCTGAACCATGTCTGGAAAGGGTAGGAAAGGACACGGATGTTTTTGAGATGTTTGCAGCTTGACAGAACAGAGAATAGGGTTGGACAAGCCAGCAGACATCTGACTGCTGCTTTGCAGAAGATCACAGGAGATTTGAGGTGATATAAATCAAACAGGCACGGAAAGGATTATGAAATAGGATTACTGGGCAGAAACATTTTCTGCACAGAGAGGAACAAGCCTTAAATGAAACTGGGGTAAAAGACGTATTAACAGAAGAGCAGCAGCGATGATAGGCAGTGCTGGAAGGCTTATCTCAGTGGCCTGGAGGATGATGTTAAAATCCTGCTTCCACGTGTTCAGAAGTAAACCTCCCACTGGCTTCAGTCAGGCCATGACTCCCTTTTTGAACCAGGCTTAGCTAGAAGAAAGACAGGGCTTGGTAAGTCATCCCCAGCACGGAGAAACCGAGTTTTGTGATATCTTTATCAGGGCTGGATGCAGCTGCAGCCAGCAGGACTGCTCGGTGCTCGCACTCGCACCTACACGAAAGATGGCAGGGAAAAAATCCTGTGTATCTGCACAAGGGGCTTCTCCGGGTCCCTCCACGGTGCCAGCGATCCCCACTGAGACTCTGTAACGTGGTGTCTGTTGGTACCTGGCCCTTGGAGTCTGGCCACGAGTAGGGCTGCTCGGACATTATCGACCATCCCTGCCAGAGGCTGAAATTCCTCTGATCCTTATGATCTACTTTCAGAGGTTTGGCTGAGAGTGTAATGGGAGGGAAGCAAATGCAAGGGCCCGTTTTCGACAGAAAAGGCGTTCGCACATCGTCCTGGCTGTGTTCAAGGCTGCTGCAACCCCTGTGAAACAGCCACGTCCTTTTGACTTGCAAGCAGCAGAGGAGTTCATCACATAACCTCTGGGACAGCCGGCCACTCTAATTAACAGCTCTCCCACGGCAGTTTAGGGAAAGGGCTGGGGAAGAAACCACTGTGGCAGGCTGACAGCGTGCAGAGAGGCAGCCGGTGCTCTGCTAACAAGCCATGAACGTACCCACTGATTAAAAAGGGCTGGTGAGTGGAACAGATTATTCTTGCTCCTACTTAGCAAAACGATCATCTTTCCAAAGATATGACAGCAGGGAGGTAATAGCTTCAATCTTCCAGGATAACATCTCCTATAAAAAAAAAAAAAAAAAAAAAAAAAAAAAAAAAAAAAAAGATACACCAACAAAACAACATGAATAGATTAAGGTGTATTTCCAACAACAGCCTGGAGCCTTTGCAAAGACAGGGCAGCATAAAGAAAAATTTTTACAGTTTGGCATCAGACGCTCAAAATAGTAATATATAATGGGAGGTATTAAAAGCGGAGGAGAAGTTGGAAAGGAAATATAATATCAGCTGGGGGTGTTCACTAAATATTTGGTGCTGAAAGAGATAAAGGTACCATTAACAGTGGGAACCCCTGAGGAATGGATTTCAGGATGAAATTGATTCTGCACTACTGTCCCACTAGCTGCACAATGGAAATCACTTCCAGAGCCAGTGGTTAAATCCCTTTACTGTCCAGCTGTGTTGCTTCTGTAAGATGCAAATGATCATTGAGGCTTAACAATAAAATCTGCAATGTTTAATAATGCAAAGCCAATACAGAGTAAAGGAACAGCAGTTATTTATACAGTTAGTATGAATGTCACATTACTCAGGAAAGCCTCTGCTTTCCAGGGGAGGGCATGATGAGAACTGATATCAGGTTTCTCATCCTGAGTTGAGCAAAACCTCTAAAAATTAGGTTTATGCAAGGGAAGGAGTTCCCACATATTGATGCCCTTTTTCTGTCAGAAAGACTTCCGTATTTCTGCAAATGATAGAAATCGAGCATCATCATTCAGCTGTAGCTCCAGGACAGAGATCAGACTCGTGTAGCTCTGAGAGATGAGCAGCTCTACTTCATCACCACCCAGCTGCAGCAGCTCGGGGGCTTTTTCCCTGCAAGGATGATGAGAAGCAGCATGGCCCCTTTTGGGGGGGCACACACTGTCCGTACGCTCAGGGTTAGGGGGCTGATGAGTTTCCAATTGCAAACCCAACACCTTTGATCACAAAAGTTGTGTTTTTAAAGACATGGGGAGTTCATGTATGGTGAAATAGCCAGTTTGAGCCTCCTCTAAAAGACAGTCAATACCCAAAGCGGTGCTGGAAACCAGCTGAATCTTGTCCAAGATACTAATCATTACTGATGCATTTCTTTCCTGGGCTATTGTTTTCCTAAGGCAAATTCAATCTTGTGTTTTTAGGCTAGATTCCTAAGGAGCTTTGAATCACAAGAAACTCTGTTTTGAGGCTTTTTCTCCTTGTACAGGAAGTACAACAGACCCAGTGGCAGAAGGCCATATAGACTATCCGAACCAGGAGTAAAGGCTAGCTCTTTTCTGTTGTCATTATAACCAGTACTAGTTGAAAAAAAAAAAAACTTCCTTCAAAGTTCACCATTTGTTAGGCACTAGAAGATACTCTGCTCATGTTCTTTCCTAACTTTTTTTTGATGGTCAGAAAGGCATTTTGGTACCTAAAAGGCTGAAGCTTCCCCAGATGCATCTTATAGTATCTTCAGCGTATACATGCTTCAATACCTAGCTAGTGTGTCCATCTGCTGCAACCTTATTATGTCAGTAGGAAAGAACCAACTAGAAGGTACAAATTTGTAGAGACTAAAGCACTTTCCACTCCCAGGATCATGGATAAACTTGTTTTACTGGATTTTACTTGGGAAAATTTGGCTTAAATTTTAAAATTGACTTTTCTGTTCCTTAAGAGAGCACGCAATCTTGCTAAGATGAACAGAGCTTGTGCTTTGGCCAGCACATTGCCTGTGGGACCTACCCTGCCCTGATGAAGTGCTGACCTTGGGTAGTCAGAGGCACTGGTAGGAGGACATTTGCCCAGCCCTGAACCACAGTGCATGGAGTCCATCTATGGCGGATGTGTAACGATCCTGACCAATGAGGAGATAACAGACAAACCAGAAAAAAAAAAAAAAAAACTCTGTACTTCTGCTAGATTATCACAGAGTGTCACCCTTGCTCCATGGATTACTCTGCTTGGTTGCATTTGTAAGGAGCTAGAAACGGGTATGAGCCAGCTGTTCAGGGCAGTAGTTTTCATGTTGGAATCTGACCTTCCTTATCACTGGCTGGTTTGCTCATTTGGCTTTTCTCCTCTCCAGAACATTCAAACACTGGAAAAGAGTTCAGAAGCCTGTACGCACGTATGCCAACACTTTCTTGTCCTCAAACCATCCGAATAGTTGCAATAAAAGCCTATAGTGTGTATTAGAGGTTAGATATTATAGGCTGCAAGAAAGGGACAAACACTGAAAACGTTGACATATAACCACAACCCAATACAGTTGCCGTGTGTCCACTGGAGTCCAGGTGTCTCACTGGCAATGACATTGGTGCTTCCAGAGTAACCACAGAGTAACAGGACTGGAAGAATCAGTTTCATCACTGCATGCAAAATGTTGCATGCAAATTAGGTGCAGATTCAGTTTCAGTGCATTGGCGAGCAGAATGAGGGGAACTGTGATGGTAGCCAGAGTTACTGTCACCCTGTGTGGTACCATGATGTGCTGGTATCACCTAGTATTGACAATGCCTGTGGCTGTTCACCATTGCAGTTGCTTTCTTTTTTGTTCACCAAGAAAAAATGCCTAAAAAATTATCTCATTTGGATTATTTTGAACTATTCATGAGACAAATGTCTTGTGAGGTTCTAGTTTAGGTGATAATTCCATTTTTACATTACTGACCAGTGTTGATTGGCATAGTGTTTGTACCTACCGAGTTCAAATGTCTCTGAGAGAAAATGACAGCTTTCATCTGATTTTTGAACATCAGTCTTTGAAACTGAATCAATATATTCACACTGGAAATGCGGTTATGATTTCCTCCTCTTGCTGTTGTATAGCAGGGAGCAGATACATCTCTTAATGGTGACTAAACAGAAGTAATGCCACAGAAAGCCTAAGAGTGTAAAGGAAGATACTGATAAAAAATAAAAAGGATCAAACTCGCCGATGATTTTAAAAAGAATACAAGTTATTTTAGACTAAGCAGAAAGTAGACTTGATTTCTTAGCATGATATAGTTATAAAGTGTTTTTACACTACTGCATGGCTCTGGTGACTACAGCCACAGGTATATTGTAGTTGAAGAGGCAGACAAAAAATTGTATAAGCAGCTGGGACAAGTCTCACCATCACTAGCACTTGTTCCCATGGGACACTTTGACTTTCCAGATGTCTGCTGGAAACACCATACAGCAGAGAGGAAACAGTCCAGGAGGTTCCTGGGGTGGGTGGAAGAGACCTTCCCAACACAGAGGGTGAGGGACCCAGTTAGGGAAGGTGCCCGCTGGAGATGTTGTTTGTGAACAGAGAAGGTCTTGGAGGGGATGTGGTGACTGGAGACTGTCTTGGGCACAGCGATTATGAAATGATAGAGTTTTTGATTCACAGAGAAGTGTGGAGGGGGTCAGCACACTGTCCCCTTGGGCTTCTGGAGGGCAGACTTTGGCCTGTTTAGGGGCCTGGTTGCCAGAGTTGGGAGGCTGTCCTGAAGGGCAAAGGAGTCCAGGAAGGCTGGACGTTCTTCAGGAAGGAAATCTTCCAGGTGCAGGAGCAGCCATTGCCATGTGCCAAAAAGATGAGCCGGTGGGAAGAAGGATGGCCCAGCTGAAGAAAGCTTTGGATGAAGCTTGGGAAAAAAAAAAAAAAAAGGAGAGTTTATGACCATTGGAAGAAGGGGCGGGTAGCTCAGGAGGACTACAAAGATATTGTGAGGTTATGCAGGGAGAAAAGTAGAAGGACCAAAGCCCAGCTAGAACTTAATGGCTACTGCTGTAAAAAGACAGTAAAAAACGCTTCTGTAAATACATTCTCAACAAAAGTAGAGATGAGGAGAATCTCCGTTATTGGACGTGGGGAGAAACATGGTGACAGAGAATGAGGGAAAGCCTGAGGGACTTAATGCCTTCTGCGCCTCTTTAATATCAAACCAGTTGTTCTCAGGGTACCCAGCCCCTGAGCTGGAAGACAGGGACAGGGAGCGGAATGAAACTCCATAATCCAAGGGGAAATGGTTAGTGACCTGATACACCACTTAGACACACACAGATCTATGGGACTGGGTGGGATCCACCCAAGGGTGCCAAGGCAGCTGGTGGAAGTCCTCACCAAGTCGCTTTCCATCACTTATCGGCAGTCACGGCTAACACGGCGGGGTCCCGGCTGCCTGGAGGTTGTCAAATGTGACGCCCATCTGCAAGAATGTCTGGGAGGAGGATCTGGGGAGCTACAGTTCTGTCAGCCCGGCCTTGGTGCTGGGTTATGGAGCAGGTCATCCGGCGTGCCATCACACGGCACGTGCAGGACAACCAGGTGGTGAGGCCCAGTCAGCATGGGTTTATGAAAGGCGGGTCTGTGTAGGACTTTGTTTGCCTCAACATCGCTGCTGTGCCACTACCACTGCCTGGCCCCCGCACCCTGTTGATGCGACAGAGCACGCCTGGAAGGAGACGGGTAGTCCCCGAAGAAACCACGACGTCTGCCCGAAGTGCAAATAACAACGTCCCTGGCAGCGCCAGCCAGACTGCCCCTGCGCGCGAGCCGGGTCGGGAGGAAATCGAGGCGAGGAAGATGTGCGGAGGCTGAAGGCACCGCGGGCCGACCCTCGCCAGCGAGACCCCCACGAGCACCCGGGCACGCGCGCGTGGAGGTCCACGGGGCAGCACATGTTACAACGAGCTCCGTGGAAATGGGCGGACTTTTCCAGGAAATCGTGGGGACTGAGGCGATAAAAGGACTGCGTGCTCTGCACTGAGGGGTGTTTTGCGTGCGGGCGTGTGTATGTGTGTGTGCGCGTATGTGTGTGCGTGCACGTATGTGTGTGTGTGTGCATGTGTGGGCTCCCAAAACATCTCTCTCGTGGACTTCGGCGGAGCTTGGAGCTTGGCCCATCATCGATTGCACCGAGACCGAGCCAACGGGCCATCGCGGGCTCGTGGTGGTGGTGATTAATTTTGCCGCATCTCTACCGTTTTCTAGCTTAGGGATTCTGACTTTCTCTTCCTCTTTCTCCCTGTCCTATCGCTCTTATCAGCCGCTTGTTTAATAAAGATCACAAGGTTGCCCGGCATCTGACCTCGTTTGTGTCTTAATCTCGCTCTTGGGATCGTTTAAGAACCCTCCCTGATGTCGAATCGGGACCTCCCCGATATCGGATCGGGACAGGGTCCCGCTCGACTAACCTAATCTTCATCTATGACAAGATGACTCTTAGTGGACGGGGGAAAGGCTGTGGATGCTGCCTGCCTGGATTTCAGTAAAGCCTTTGACACCATTTCCCACAGCGTTCTCCTGGAGAAACTGGCTGCTCATGGCTTGGATGGGCGTACTCCTCTCTGGGTAAAAATCCGGCTGGATGGCCGGGCCCGAAGAGCGGTGGTGGACGGAGTCAGCTCCAGTCGGCAGCCAGTCAGAAGTGGTGCTCCCCAGGGATCGGCACTGGGGCCGGTCCTGTTTAATGTCTTTATCGATGAGCTGGATGAGGGGATGGAGCGTACCCTTCGGGAGTCTGCAGACAACGCCGCGTCGGGCGGGAGTGTCGATCTGCTTGCCGGGTAGGAAGGGTCCGCAGAGGGGTCTGGGCAGGCTGGAGCGAGGGGCCGAGGCCAGCTGCGTGCGGGGCAGCCCGGCTGGGCGGCGGGAAAGGCGGGGAGGGGCTGGAGCGTGTCCAGAGAAGGGCAGCGGGGCTGGGGAGGGGGCTGGAGCCCCGGGGCTGGCGGGAGCGGCCGAGGGGACGGACGGCGGGCTTCGGCCTGGAGAGGAGGAGGCTGAGGGGAGCCTTCCTCGCTCGCTGCAGCTCCCGGGAAGGAGGCCGGAGCGAGGGGGGGGTCGGCCTCTTCTCCCGAGGGACCCGCGGGAGGACGAGGGGAAACGGCCGCCAGCTGCACCGGGGGAGGTTTAGGTTGGGGCTGGGGAAAAATTTCTGCGCTGCGAGGGCTGCCGAGCCCTGGGACGGGCTGCCCGGGGCGGTGGTGGAGTCACCCTGACGTGCGGAAAACAGACTCCACAATCTGATAGATTGTAAAGTAGGTATGTTTATTCAGCGCTGGGCACACAGGGGATCACTCCTCCGAATGTGTGTGCTGCCATGTGGCACCGTTACCTTAGATTTATAGAGCAAATGATTACATATTCATAATATTTCGCAACACGCCTATACATATGCATTACCTATCCCCACTTCGTATTATAATTAGCATTTCCATAATCTCCTCCTAGTTGAGTCTGCGCAGTGTCTTCTGGTGGTGGTCGTGGGGGTCTTTGGGGATGAAGTCAAGCTCCTCTTCCTCCTGTCCGCTCTGTGACCCCAGGTTTCACGCAGACTCAGTCTCTTACTGGCTGTTGTCCAAACCGTAGGTCTAGTCCCAACCGGCTTTGTACTGGTAAAGCCTAAAGACTCCATGCCTCAGCTCATCATGTTTTACAAACTATCTACTCATTAAGCAGAACTGTTATCTCAACTATTTCCCTTGTCATCCCCTTCTTGCTATTCCCATATCAACCCTTACATCCCCTGTTCCTATCTAGGCCCTGTATCAACCCTCTCCGGAGGCATCTAAAGGGCGAGTGGGTGCTCGGGGACATGGCTTAGGGGTGAACTTGGCTGTGCTTGATGATCTTAAAGGTCCTTCCCAACCTAAATGTTTCTATGATTCTGTGATTCATTTGTCCACCTTCATGAGATATAATCAGAGCCACAGCAGAAGGCACACACCTCTTCTGCTCTCTGTGTGGTGGCCCTGATAATCTGCCCACAGACTCTTATCTTTGGAATAATATAACATCACCCTACGGATTTCTATCTGTTTTACTAGTGTCATCTCTTTTTCAGCCCATACAGTCTCCTCTTCCCACCCCTACGTTTGTAATGGTTGTGTGAATATGGAGATTTGCCCTTTTCCAGGGATTTCGTTGTACAGAGAATTGGGGTGAATCCCAGGGGTGGGTACTTGGGCACACAGGAACACCAGTACTGCAAGTTACATCTCGCAGGCTCCTGGGAGCCTTTTTGCTGGTTTTCGGGGCCTCTCCCAGCAAAACCAGCACGGCTCCCCTGGGAACAATGCGGAGGCTTCTGGAGCTGCAGCTCCTCGTTACGGCAACGCTTTTGGGTAGTGAGGGGTAAACCATGTGAGGTGACCAGCAGGGACGGAGCCATCCCTCATACCGGGCTGCTCCTGTCACGGCTTGGGTGAGGACATCCCCGTGATTTCCACCCACCACCTCAGGCCCCCTCGAGGGACCTGCCCCCAGTTCCCCTCGCAGCCCCGAGAGGGTGCTGCTGAGATCAAGGGAGTGTGTAAGTTTGCTCTTCTCTTGAACCCTTTGTTTCCTCAAGCCCTCGGGAGGAGGACTCATCAGCGAAAGCAAAGGGTTTCAGCTGCCCATATTAATAAAGAGAAACCTTAAGTAAAGGTTTTCATTAAGAAATCTTCATTAAGAAATTTTCACTAAGGAAGGATGCTGCTGTAATGAGAAGGTATCTTAAAGGACAACCCAAGTAGTGCAGGGTGTGAAAAATGTCTGTAATAACAAGCAACAGCAAAAAGCCTAGGGGCAAAATCACAGGTTTTATCACTCCATCCCTTTAGTGCCTGAAAGTAGGGTAAAGTTCCTTTTTCAGCCCAGAATATACATTTTAATGTGAGATTTTTTGAGACAGAGAGAATGTATACTTTTGCAAACAGCTGTTTCCGACAGCAACAAATGCAAATGTTGATAACAGCCCTTCTGAGGTAAAAGGACTCATTCCCCTGCTCAGATTTAATGATGATTGTTATCCAGCATCTCTGGCCCTGCACCACGGGTACGGGTGTGGGAGCTGCCCACGAAGGGATGCAGTGGCCCACGAAGGGATGCAGTAGCCAATGAAGGGATGCTGTGGCCCCTGAAAGGTTGCAGTGGTCCACGAAGGGATGCTGCAGGCTGTGAAGGGATGTGGTGGCCCGTGAAGGGATGTGGTGGCCCGTGAAGGGATGTGGTGGCCCGTGAAGGGATGCAATAGCCCATGAAGGGATGCTGCAGCCCACAAAGGGATGCGGTGGCCCACAATGGGATACTGCACCCCATGAGGGGATGGTGCAGCCCACGAAGGGACGCAGTGGCCCATGAAAGGTTGCAGTGGCCCACGAAGCAATGTGGTGGCCCACGAAGGGATGAAACAGCCCACCAGAGGATGCTCCAGCTCACCGCAGGTGGGATCTGCAGGCATCCCCAGCTCTGGGGCCTGTCTGCGCTTGCCATGGCTACGAGGTGAGCTGCTTTGGGGGGAAAAAAGACAAACTCTGGCAAGGCTGCCAGTCCACAGCCTGCCCTGCCTCCAAGCCGGAGCCGTGGCGATACCTTGTGTGGGGTGGAGAAGGGCAGGAGAAGCTCTGACCCCTTGAAAAGCTGCTGCCAGCTCAAAGGCTCCCAGCTTTGCTCTCAAATACGAATTTCTGCACGCAGAGGGAGCCCTCAGAAAAAATGATTAATTCACATCTGAGTAGTTCATTTTCCCATTCCTCACATGCACTCCTTAGCCTTTCAAACTTAGTTAAAAAGAGAGGTAGAAAGGTGTTGCTGTCAAGGGGAGCACACAGCATCCTCCTCACAGCAAACACCAGAATTTGTGCTACAAATAGGGAAAAACAGGCCCCGTGTTGCGAGGCAGTGAAGAGCCTGCTCCTCCCCTCTGCTGGGTGTCCAAGCCTTGTGTGCTGCTGACTCTTCAGTGACACATATGTTGGAGATCGTCATGCTTTTTTTTTTTTTTTTTAAATTTCTTTTTAATATTGTATTTTGAAGTATTTTGAGTGCCATGAAAACTGTAATGGCATTCACACAGAGTCTTTCAGTGCAGAACGGGCACATCCAACGCGTGAGACAGAAGCTGAATGTAAGACACCATCGATGCCAATGAACAGTAGATGAAAAATGGCACTTTTCTTACTCCTAGAGAAGGTAAGATCACTCTGGGCTGCCTGGACTGAAACCCATGCAGTATTTTGCCATTGGACCATAGGGGTTACCCCCCCCTTCCCTGCCTCAACTCCTTCCCCAGGCACTCCAGTCTCCCACATCGAGCTCTTTTTGCTACCTGGTTGATGCAGGAGAGCCCTGATCCCCCCCGTGAATGGACGTGGGGCTTCTGGCAGGAATTTCAACCCCCCTGACGAGTGCAGCAATGGGAGATCACTGGCACTGCTGCAGGCGAGGGGCAGGACATGGAGGAGTATGAAGATACCAAGATTACAGCAGTGGTGATTCAAAACTGTTTGAGAGAAAGATTTAAAGACTAACATCCATCAATCTGCAATAAACAAACAAACAAAAAAAAAAAGAGGTAAAACTTCAGGAAATCTTTTAATCTGATGAAGGAAAAGGGAATGCAAAAGGCTATAATTCCCTAGCAGCTTTTCAATCGTTCTTTTCCCTTTTTGTCTCTTTTTTTCCCTCATCAGTTCCCAACCAGGACCCTGGTGTTCCTGGAACATCCACCTCCATTCAGGTTGGGAGAAAGATCTCTCTTACATACACAGCCATGTATTTCCGTGCCCTGTTATGGGTTCTTTGGGAGCAAGACGAAGAGGATGCTCTGACCTGCCTAGCAGATGTGCTGTCTTTAAATATTCTCTTTGTAAACCCTGAGATTCCCCTCTGAAAACCCTTCTCAGCCTTCCTTCAGCAGAGCCAGTGCCTCCCTGAATATTTTTTGAGGTCTGAGATGTATTACTTCACATCGCCCAGGAATAAACCCCAGCTTTGTCACTGTCTTATTCATATTTGATAGCATGAATTGCAAATATAAGCAAAAAGCTTATATTTGCATATTAGATTAATCAGATGCTGTCTTCCTGGTCTTGCCTGAAAAACTTCATGATGTGTCAAATTAAAGTCTACACAGATTTGTTTCACGCTCGCGATTTTTTCGTAACGTGTGTTTAATTTTCGTTTTACTGGAAATTAATTAACTCTGAGTACAGAGCAGGCAGGTGACAGGCACGTTGCTGCATGCAGAGGGAGGACAGCAAGCGGTGCAAAACACGGATTTCTCACCCAGACCCCGCTGTTCCTACAGGTTGCAAGGCTCAGGCCAGCTGGGTGAGCGCTGATAAATGTGCGTTACCCGTAGGAAGGTTGTGTGGCTCAAATCACACAGAGCACTGCCCGGGTCTAGGGCTGGGGGGCTGCTGCAGCTGGGGACCTCCAGCTGCCTGTTTCCCCAAGACTGGAGGAGCTGGGAGCGGATCCTGTGCTTCCCCGGGCTTGTTTGCACCCAGACCTCCCGGATCCATGTCAGCAGTAACGTGGTAGCTCAGTAACCGACCCCGAGTAGATGTTTCCCTGCATACCAACAACCAGAAAGAACCCCCAAAACACAGAAGGCAGGAGAACCGAAACACAGAGGTCTGACACTAAGCTACGACCAGAGGATTTTTTTTTTTTTTCCTCTCGTTGGCAGTTTTTCCACTCTGAACTTGTATTCTCATCACGTAGACAGTCCCTGCCACCGCTCCTCTCGTGGTCACATAGGACAGGGTTTGGGCACAGCAGTCTGCAGCTTTTGACAAAGCATCACGACAAAATACCGATGCGCTGTGTCACCCCTTGGTTTGGGCTCGCGCTAGCTGACAGTTGGCTAGCCACCTCCTGGCTTGTTTGCTTCTGGAAGCCCTTTGGCCATGACTTCACTGCAGAACAGCTCGTAGCTGCTACTTCTCCCCAGAAGCCCTTCCTGGGGAGCAGGTCCTGGGGATGGCCGGTTTTCCCCCAATCTATTGGTCCAGAACGATGGAAAAAACCTCTCATTATTGCATTGCAGAGAGCCCTGGGGAAGTGCAACCGCAGAATTCCTCCAGGCACACAGAGAGGAAGGACGACACGGTCAGAGGGCTTCCAGTGCTGCAGGTCACCTTGGGCAAATGCATTGAAACGGGCTGTAAATCACGTCAGAAGGCGTGGTGCTGAAAAAATATTCCTTATTGCCATACTGCCCAAGAATCCAAGCATCGAAAGCAGTCCATAATCTGCATGCGCTTTTAAAAGGATTGAAAATAAGCTTTTTTTCAGTTTTAGGCTTTTAATAATCTTTTTTACCTTTAAGGTTATGGTGTAAGCACAGGCTGTTGAGGAAACCACACACACTGCTGTGATGCTCAACATGACATGGGATGTCAACTGCCATTATTATTATTAATATTAATATTAATATTAATATTAATATTAATATTAATATTAATATTAATATTAATAATAATAATAATAATAATAATAATAAATCTATATTTCACAAGGTCTTCTCTTCATTGATTACATGGGGCAGATAACCTCATCACTCATCCACAGTTTGAAGCAGTGATTAATTAAAAAAAAAAAAAAGGGATCAGGAGAGGGCCAAGAGTATAATGCCACATTTCTCGTATGGTAACTGAAAATGGCCAGGTTGGTAGGAAAAGGTCTGTCTGGTGATCCAGTGACCACTTCTATCTGGACTGGGGGACCAGGACATGGTCCTCCCAGAAGCGGAGACAACATTTTGGTTATGTCTTAGCTGCCATTGGGAAGGAAATACAGGATTCAGTGGAAGGCCTCCTGTGCCGTAGCACAGAGAGAGAAAGATCTGAGCACTTCTTTAACACATATCGTCCTTGGAGGGCTCTTGTCCCACAGTCATCCAAAGGGACTGTTCCCTGGCCGGCACCTGGCACTGAAAGAGCCGTGCCTGTCCTCATCAGCTTGCCGGATCTTGACAGAGCTTCTTCCCTTGCCAAAGGCTTGCCAGATCTTCTGGGCACCCCTGGAGCAGGAGCACAGCAAGGGTCTCCCTGGGCTGGCCCACGGCCGCCGGAGCTCTGCCTCGCTCCCCAGAGCGGCTCAGCGTTCCCCTCACTCCGCCTCGGATGAAATGATTCCTCTTGGCTCGTTTCAAGCAAGGAACTGAAAGCATCACGTTGGTGATGAAATGTGTGCACACACACAGCTGCATGCAGGAATCTCTTGGCCATGGATTAGCATTTAGCTGTTTTCCCTGCCTCCAAAAGGAAAGAGAAAGGAAAAAAGGAATAAAAAAATAAATAGAAAAAGGAAAAAATAAAGAAAAAGAGAAATAAAAATGAAAATAAATATGAAAATGAAAATAAAAGTAAAAATTAAAAGGAAAAGGGAAAGAAAAAGGGAAATTAAGAGGGAAATAAAAAGAAAAAGATAAAGTAAAAAGAAAGAAAAAGAGAAATAAAAATGAAAATGAAAATAAAAATAAAAAGGAAAAGGGAAAGAAAGAGGAAAAGGGAAAGAAAGAAAAAGAGGGCAAGAAAAAGGGAAAGAAAGAGGGATAGAAGAAGAAAAAAAAGAGGGAAAGAAGAAAAAGGAAAATGAAAAGAAAAAGAAAAAGAAAAAGAAAAAGAAAAAGAAAAAGAAAAAGAAAAAGAAAAAGAAAAAGAAAAAGAAAAAGAAAAAGAAAAAAGAAAAAGAAAAAGAAAAAGAAAAAGAAAAAGAAAAAGAAAAAGAAAAAGAAAAAGAAAAAGAAAAAGAAAAAGAAAAAGAAAAAAGAAAAAGAAAAAGAAAAAGAAAAAGAAAAAGAAAAAGAAAAAGAAAAAGAAAAAGAAAAAGAAAAAGAAAAAGAAAAAGAAAAAGAAAAAGAAAAAGAAAAAGAAAAAGAAAAAAAGAAAAAGAAAAAGAAAAAGAAAAAGAAAAAGAAAAAGAAAAAGAAAAAAGAAAAGAAAAAGAAAAGAAAAGAAAAAGAAAAGAAAAAGAAAAAGAAAAAGAAAAAGAAAAAGAAAAAGAAAAAGAAAAAGAAAAAGAAAAAGAAAAAGAAAAAGAAAAAGAAAAAGAAAAAGAAAAAGAAAAAGAAAAAGAGAAAAAGAAAAAAAGAAAAAAAAAGAAAAAGAAAAAAAAGAAAAAAAAAAGAAAAAGAAAAAGAAAAAGAAAAAAAGAAAAAGAAAAAGAAAAAGAAAAAGAAAAAGAAAAAAAGAAAAAGAAAAAGAAAAAGAAAAAGAAAAAGAAAAAGAAAAAGAAAAAGAAAAAGAAAAAGAAAAAGAAAAAGAAAAAGAAAAAGAAAAAGAAAAAGAAAAAGAAAAAGAAAAAGAAAAAGAAAAAGAAAAAGAAAAAGAAAAAGAAAAAGAAAAAGAGAAAAAGAAAAAAAGAAAAAAAAAGAAAAAGAAAAAAAAAAGAAAAAAAAAAAAAGAAAAAAAGAAGAAAAAGAAAAAGAAAAAAAAGAAGAAAAAAGACAAAAGCCATGACCTCACCAGATGGCACACATTTCAGTGTTTCAAGAAAATGAAGGAATGAAACAACAGACTCTGCCAACATGACCTAATCTCTCTTCTGCCATTTCAGCTCCTGTTTATAATTAGTTGTAAACGCATTAAAAAAAAAATGAAACAGGCTGTGCTTTACTGGCATTTCATCTCTGTCCTCTGATGTGCACTGGGAGAGCTGCCGCTCTCTGCGCATCAGACTTTAATTGCAATCAGTCCTGAAGTTGGAACCCTGCAGATAAATGCGCTAGCACAAACATGCCCCCCGAGGAGTTTCCAACCCTGAGAACCACGCCTCTGCCTTCGGTCAGATGTTACTCAGTTTGTTTACCACCAAGGCACCCTGCGAGTGTGATGGATTTTTGGGATTATTCCTAAGGAAGTGAGGTGCCCCGTGTTCCAACTGGGAAGTTTTATTTCCCCCAGGCAGCACAAAATTACACAAATGCACACACGCTGAAGCACAGTATGGCAGCTTGCACTGCCTCAGCCCCGCATCTGACCACATCTCCGGTGTTTTTATTTATAGCAGCGAACCACCACTGCTATGTTTTATCTGTTAAATCTGACTTGAAGGCTGTGAAGGAACAGGATAGAGTCACCAGCAGTTTGCTGTTTCTCAGCCGCAAGGACTGTAAATCCATAGGACGGGTAGTTTCCAAATGTGTCTCTCTCCCCGAGCAGCCTGGTGTGGGCCTGGGGACTGACTTTGCATCCTGGTTTCTGTTTCTGCACCTTTCGCCGTCCTGACCCGTCGCCGTGCATCGGGCCCGGCGCGGCAGCAGGACTGCGATTCCAGCCGCGGCACCCGTGAGGGCATCGCTTCGCATGTGGCAAGGTGTCGTTACTTTTCACAGAAGCACAAAAACTCATTGGCACATCACCAGTGGGCTATCCAAACAGATGAAGAACTGGGGAAAAAAAAAAAAAAAACACTCAAAAAAAAAAAAATCTTTATTTTCCCTTACAGTGGTAAAATGCTAAATCCCAGAGTTTAGTCATGCTGGATGGAGACTGCATTATTTTAAGATACCCATCAGTGAGGTTTCATTGCCTTTTGTCCTAAAACTGATATAAATAATGACACAAACTGTATCTGAGTGACAGGTGAAAATCAATTTAAAAAAGGCAGGGGAACTAAAATTTTTTGGTTTTCAATCCCAGACAGGTTTGGTTTCTTTGGCAAAGAAAGGATCGCGTATCCTGAAAAATTTGAAGACTGAATTTTGGCTGAGGCATGCATGTAGGAGGGAAAGGTTTTATGCACAGAGCAGAAAAATGTGCACCCCAATTTCCCCATCAGCTCGCTTTCAGGCAGCGTGCCTCTCACTGTACGGTCCCCAGCGCGCAGCACTGCCATCCTGGCGATTTCTGCCTTCACTCATCACTTAAGATGTTAATTTATTCTAAGATTTTGAGGCTGAAGTTTGAGGATACTTCACTTTTTGAGTTATTACTGCCAGCGCCTCTCTGCATGTTTGCACAATGGGAATATAAAATGGCTCTATGTGCAGGTAATCAGAATTTTTCCCCACCTTTCCTTACATATCAGACTGCATCCAAAGCCTCACCGAGGTGCCTACAGACAAGGCTCTCTGCAGGCTGTGGAAAATTAAAAAAAAAAAAAAAAAAAGGCAAGATTTCTGACAAGGTGATAGCGTCACTTGTTTTGTAACAAGTTTTGCTGCTGCAGAGGGGAAGAGCAAGCCGTAAACTCTGGCAGCAGACAGGATGAGATGAGCCATAGGAGGAAATGAGTCACCACCCAAGGGGGCGAAGGGAGTTCCCGAGAGAAAAGGCAGCAAAAATCAAAGCCTGCCATCCTACTGGGGCATCCTGAAGGGGCGGAGATGTGAGCGGGAGCTAAATGTGCCACGGGACAAGGAGAACCCAGTGCCATCATGCTACCGATGCCCGGAGACATTTTGAGCAACAGAAAGGGCTGTGTAGGTCTTAGAGCTTAAATTTCTCAGATTATGTCTTTCTGCCACATCTTTCAATATTCCTCAGTGCAGGGGAGTGCTTGAGACTCCCAGGTGTCATCAGATTATCGGAGAAAAAACATCTTGAATAATATTATTTAACCAAACTAATTCACGATGCCTAGTTGATCCTGTTTTGATTCCCAGTGTGGTTGAAACCAGGGTGCTTCACGGACCACTTCTGAAGGATTTAAGGGCTGAGGAGAAGCAAGCCTGTGCACAGCAAACACCAACCTGGGTGTGTGTCACCTTGAAAGAACCTGAACTGCCGGCAGGACATTTCTAAGCATCCAAAAGAGGTGAAAAGCACCGTGGTGACATTTATTTGGCAAAGTCTAAGAAGGGTCTCAAAGGCCAGCAGCAACTGTGAAAGCCACGGGTATAAAACCTGGTACCTCAGGTGGGGATTTTCTGGCTGTGCAGTGCTGCTGACGGATTTTTGGGGGGGATTTAGGGAGCCCTGGCATGCGTGGCGGGGAGATGGGGGGGACGGGAGGCAGCCCAGCCCCACCGACGGGCAGGACGTCCCTCCCAAACCGCTGCTCTGCCCTCGGAAATTCAGAGCCAGCCCACGAACCTTTCCGCGCTGGATTTCTGGGAAGACGGGCAAGAAAAACGGGGAGTACAAGCACAGTCGCGTCAGCAGGTCGGTGCAGAGGGGACCCGGCTCGTCTGCAGAGTCAGGGCAGGGGAAGGCAGGTTTCGGGTTTAACAACCCGGCACCGCGGTAGCCTCTGCACCGCGGCGGGGTGAGTCATGCTTTGTGCATCTCTTAAAGATCTGGTCTGCAACCCTGCCCGACAGTAAGCACGCCAGGGCGCAGAGAGAGGAGGAGAACGGCAGGATGGCCGTCAGAGGGGGAGAAAATCAGCCGGCAGCCGTGCGCCGCGCCCTGGGAACGGGGCGCAGGGGAGCTTCTCCCCAGAGACACCCCCGTCGTCCCGAAAGAGCGCGGCTGGGCCGAGCAAGCTGCTCCCCACCTCGGACCACCCTCAGGGTTTCCCCCTCCTTGTGCTTTGGGAGCCCCTTTCCCATTTCCAGCTTTATGGGCTGCGTTTAGTTGTTTTCACGCACCACCCCCCCCGCCCTTGGGGTGTCCTGGTTCCCCAGGGATGGGGGGGGATTATCTCTCTTTGGCATGTGAAGCATGTCCCCTGCCTTTAGCTGCAAACCACGTGCTTTGGCAGCAGAGGCAGAGGATGTGGAGGAAATGTCTGCGCTGGCATCACGGCACAGACACAGGCACACTGGCACTTAACTATTTGCTCACCACCATATCAGCACGCTTGCAACCCGCCGAGAGTGGGTTTGGGTGTCATCGGTCTATTAAAAAGGATCCAGTATCTTCTGACAGCTGCATGCAATGCTGGCAGAGCTTTCTGGAGGCTTTTTTGAAAGGATAATGGACTTTGGTGACCTGATTTATACACTTTTTTTTTTTTTTTTTCCCAAATTTTCCCCTACAAGGAGGAAAGGGGATTTTCACACATATCTGGACCTGGCTCATGTAAAGTACTCTTTCCGTACTTTAATGTTACAGAAATAATATTTTTGGGGCTGCATCTGAAACTCACTTGTTGAAGTGGGAAGCCATTATTTGCAGTGAGGTTTGAAGCAGCTCCCTGGCAAGCACAAGCGACCACATTTCCTCCAGTTATGCCAAATTCTGTCCGGTGGAGGAGGATTTCTATTTCCCCGTGCCTGCCGTAGGAGGTGGGCACTTGTGCTCCTACGCTCTTTGCAAACACCCCGCCTCAGTTTGCAGGGTCTTACGGCAGGGAGAGTTTATTTTTTCATTCGAGGCCATTACTTTTGCAACGTTTAACAACTACACGTTAATTCTTTAGCTTATTGCTCCACCCTGAAGGCGCTGTGCCGCTGGCCTGGGGCCTGGCGAGAGCAGAGCAGGACAGATTTGTCATCGCTGGCAGGCGGTGAGTCACAGCAGAGGCACGGGGCGAGGGGGGGGACCCACCTCCCAGCCCCACTCCCCTGCCATGGGGCTTTTCTGCCCCTTGTCCTGGAAATCGGTGGGGGTGGCCTGGCTGCCTTGGGTTTTGGAAACGGGGCAAAGGGGGTGCGCTTCTGGTGCTGGGTTCAGCAGGACAAGCCCCGGCAGGGTGCAGCCATCCCGGGCAGGGTCATTGCAAGTCACTTCGCGCCAGAAAAACGCATTTCCTCAAGCGGAGTGCCTCCCCCCAGGTGTCACCGCTCTGCTGCCCGGCGGTGACTTGAAATACCGCGGGCTTTGCAACATTTGGGGCTGACGCGTGCAAAATGCGGAGCCACCACGCGTCTGCCCCCCACCCACGTTTCCTGCAGCCGCTGTGTATTTGCAAAGGGAGTTTGGGTCGCCCGCACCTGGGGGGCCCAGGGGCTGCACGGGAACGGGGACCTGGACACCCACGTTTGGGAGGTCACTGCCCGCAGGGTCGCCTCGGCTGACGGGGCTGGCTGGCTCCATCGTCCCGCCTCGGAGGAGCAGCACGGTCCTCCGGGTGTAAAACGACAGATTTGGGGTTTTGCGACACGCCGGGGACACTGTCATCCCTCGTGACGGTGTGCACGTCAGCCGGGCTTCGCGTGGGCTGGGTTGCTCCAAAAAGAGGTTTCGCTGCAAACAGAGCCCCCCGCGCTCCAGCGCTGGTCCCGAGCGTGCGCGGAGAGGGGTCTTGCTGCGACGCACGTCTCAGGGACAAGGTGGAAGAGAATGCGCGGCTTAAAACGGGGAGGAGAGCTGCTCCCAAGGGGAGTTATCTGCTCTTCAGCTCCATTAACGCCTGTTCTCAGGGGAGCGAGAGCGGGGAGGGGAGTGCTGCTCGCAGGGATGTCCCTGAGCAAAGCGCTGCCGAGGCTCTCGCCCCGTCGCTGCTGCTTGGCTGCTCAGGCGAATCAGTGCTGGATGCTGTTGTGCTGTTTTGCAGCTACGAGAGAGCTGCAACCAGCTGCCGAGGCGGCAGCGATCCGCTTAGCGCACGGTGAAACAAGCAAAAGGTGAAGGTTGGTTGTTTTGGTGGGGTTTTTTTGTTTTGGTTTGGTTTTGGTTTGGTTTGGTTCGGTTTGGTTCGGTTTGGTTCGGTTTGGTTTGGTTTGGTTTGGTTTGGTTCGGTTTGGTTCGGTTTGGTTCGGTTTGGTTTGGTTTGGTTTGGTTTGGTTTGGTTTGGTTTGGTTCGGTTTGGTTCGGTTTGGTTCGGTTCGTTTTGATTCGGTTCGGTTTGGTTCGGTTTGGTTTGGTTTGGTTTGGTTTGGTTTGGTTTGGTTTGGTTTGGTTTGGTTTGGTTTGGTTTGGTTCGGTTTGGTTCAGTTCGGTTCAGTTTGGTTTGATTTGGTTTGATTTGGTTTGGTTTTTTTGCTTCCTTTGAACTAAGTGTCAAGCCAAGCTGCACTGAGTGCTACGGCCCCATTTCCAGGTGCTCACTTATTTCTGGCTCTGCTCGATGTTAGTTCAATCTGTTTTCTTTTTTAAACTATGAAAAACGTATTCTGCCTTCAAAACAGCATATAGCTGTAAAGTATTTTCCATGTTACCCAAGTTTCCCTTCCGGCCAATCCCAATTCCTTGCTTTCTCACATTTCTGAAACAGGAAAGACCTTCCTGCGAAGCAGTGTTGCAACTTTCCATGAAATATTTCTGTACCAGCCTGTACTTACTTTGACTTCCTTTCTGTTGTTTTGACTGGAAGCCGTGCTTACTAAAAGGCACAAAGTGTAGAACTAATCTAAGAAGGGACGTGCGAGGCTCAGTCCTGCAGGCAGCATACAGTCACCAGCGATGAAGAAAAGCTTGACTCGTGCAACTGAGAGAACAGCTGAGCAGGGAAGTAATGGCAAAGCAGTAGGTGGGTATAATGGATTTCAGGGATGACACACTGTAAGCAGAGCCGTTTTTTGAAGACGTGGTTGTTAACGTTAATGCAGCTTTTAACATGTTAGTCTCACTTTCAGATGAGGCACTAGTCAACCACGTTGAGCAGAGGATGAACCAGACGCTGACGAGGCCTGCTAAATGCGCAGCAGCCACCCGCCCTGGCCAAGCCAAGCCGCAACTGTTCTGCAATGCGATGCTCTCCTGGGGAACAGCGTGGTCCGTTCTCACCCCTGTTTCCAGGCATGTCATGCAATTCGGATTGGCAAAGTATTTCACAGTGGTTTTGGTTTGGTTTTGTTTTGTTTTTTTCCCTATCTCTGGAGTGTAATGAATAAATTATTTGTGTGCGCATACATTTAAAATGTGTATATGATTGCACGGATGCATGTGTTTGCATACAAATACCTCTTGCAGATATAATTACACATGAGTGCATGCTCAGATGAAAACCACAGGCAGGTTTCTCATGGTCGGCACCCCGGAGAGGACAAGCTACGTGATGTCTTGTCCTGGGTTGAGTGAGTGGTGGAGTTTTTTGGTGGCAGGGGAGGGGGCTATCGGGGCGGCCCCCTGTGAGAAGCTTCTCGAAGCTCCCCCAGCTCCACGTCAGCTCCACTTCTGTTTGGGAAATTGAGCCCATCAGCTGCGCCTCTGCGATAACGTATTTAAGAAGGGACGTGGTGACGGGCAGTGGGACTGGTGAGGAGGAGTTGCTGCAGCTGCATGAACACCAAGGTCAGTGGGGGAACGGAGGAAGAAAGGAGGGGGGAGGTGTGCCGGAGCAGACACCCCCCTGTATCTTGTGGGGAGACGGCAGGGCAGCCCCCCCCTGCCACCCATGGAGATCTACGGTGGAGCAGACATTGATTTATGGCCTGTGGCTTCTGCTCGGATCATCAAGGTTCTGTGCCCGAAGAAGGCCGGGGTCTCGTGGGAAAAGGCAGCCCCGCTGCTGTAATTCAGTGCTGGGAGGATTGCAGCATGCGGGGGAGTCCCACGCCGGAGCAGCTCGGGAAGGGCTGCAGCCGTGGGAGGGAATCCAGTCGGAGGAAGTTAGTGACCCATGACGGAGCAGCGTGGGGAACGCTGCGGCCCGTGGGAGGGACTCATGTCAGAGAAAGTTTGTGGAGGACTGTCTCCTGTGAGAGGGGGACCACGATGGAGCAGGAGGAACAAGTTCCGGACACTCCCCTCACCGAAGATGAAGGAAGTGGCAGCACTGCCTGCACCCCCCATTCCCTGCCCCTGCGCCACTGGGGGAGGAGGTAGAGATATCGGGAGCAGAGCTGAGCCCGGGAAGAAGGGAGGGGTGGGGGAAGGTGTTCTCAAGATGGGGCAATGCTTCTCACTGTCCTACTCTGGTATGTGTTGTTAGTGTCTGTAATAAATGTATGTTCTTTTTTTCTTCCCCTAACGAGTCTGCCTTTTGCTCATGATCATAAAAGGGGGATTTTTCCCCATCCCAGTCCTATCTCGAACCCCATGCCTGGCTCTCTGTCCCTTCTCATTGCCGGAGGGGAAGGGAGAGAGAGCTGCTGCGTTGGGGTTGGCTGCCGATCAGGCCTAAACCACGACATGTCTTTTCTTCGTTGTTGTTGGAGCCACGTTTTTAAGCTCCACAGTCAGATCAGAAATGTGGCGTGACTGAAAGGACTGTGCCTCAACAAAACCCCCGGTCAATGCCTTTATCTGCTACCAGCCCCCCGCGTGGCCCCAGACACCCCTCAGTCCTCCTGGGCCTCAGTTTACCAGCAGCAAAGGCAACAGCCTCCCCCAGAAATGCGAACAAAAGCCCGGGCTCCTCAAACCCCCACAGGAACAGAGGACGTGTCACAGCTCACGAGAGCTGCCAGAGCCCAGCACTGTAATTGCCTTTTCTCCTCTCAACAGGAATTTCTTGTTTGCCCGAGGTTTTTTTCATAACCTGGCACAAAAACGACCGTCTTTTGCGGTGTGAAGAGACCCACGGCCACTGCGTGGTGCTTGTGTCACTAGTAGCTACAGGTGACACCCCACTGCGGGGTGGCTGCACCTTACAAAGGCTGAGTGCAGGTGGGTGGAGGAGCTGTTTTCCTCCTTTTCCTGCCCCTAGAGATTCTCCGAGGTTTCTATCAAAATTCTTAAAACACTGTTGTGTAAGTTCAGTGTAAGTTAATGACACCTTTCAGTGAGGTTTTGCTTTAAATTATTATCCTCTAATCTTTAGCCACTAGTCTTTTATTTTACCTGGGAATCATGGGGACACCGGTTAGTGATGCAGTGCATTGCAATTTATGCTTGGTACAAAATAGTTGTGACACAGACATGTAGGTATGTATGAAGGTAATAAACAGTACATACATACTATGTACATACATACTATATATAAAGTAGTCAAGTATTGGGTTTGTTTTGGCTTTTGGATTACTTGTAAACTATACTTTGATCTGTCTTGGGCTTCTTCAGCCCTATTTGCCTGAGTATCTGTGCATGGGTAAAACAGTGAGGGGAAAAAAAAAGAAAAAACAAAACAAAACAAACAACAACAACAACAAAAACACAAAACCAAAAACAAAACAAAACATAAAACAAACCAGAAAAAAAGAGGCGGTGTCATGCAAAACCTTTTCTTCGTTGCCCTGGGATGACTCATCAAGAGCCATCCATATAAATCATTTGCTGCATCTTTGCAAATCAATACAAACAATTTTTACCTTGTTTTACAGAATGTGTTTTAGAAAAGCACAGCTATTTTTCAGAGCCTTTCCCCTGTGAAGTCTTTCTTGATACCAAGAATCTCAGGATTAATTTCATCTGAAGGAGGGTATTGCCCTGAGGGGAGCATTGTGCACCTCGATGATGAGGGATAAGTGCAGCCTTCCACTGGAGGGAACGCTATTACTCTCAAGGAAAGCATTGTTTCTGTGGCAAATGGAGATTAAGTGAGAAAATGCCCAAGTAGCACATGACAGTTTTAATCTCTTGCATGGGTTTTATGATTTGCAAGATAGAGCATTGACACAGATAGCAATTCTGCATGTTGAAAATGTAAAGTGTGCTTAAATGGTAAGTATTTTATTTTATTAGCATGATCTTGTATTGATTTTGAAACTTTCTAGGGTATAAAGACTTTAAAGTTTACTTCTAAACACATAGATTTTTTTTTTGTTGTTTCACCTCACACAGAGCTCGCCAAAATTCTCATTATCTGCAGTTTCTACTTATAGACTAATTTAAGACTACAGTTTGAGACTGAGAGAAATGGTATGGTAATTTCCATATGTATAAATCTTTACAAATCAGCTTTATAAAAATCAGAAATGTCTAGGACATACATTTTCCTGTAACTTCTTAATTTAGTTTACACTTGAGAGAAGATACCTGATCTCAGGGAAGTTCTTTTCAGATCAAACCAGCAGAGAGAGAGGAGCTGCAGGTTAGCCACTCCTTCACAGCTGCAACGTTTGATATTCGCTGGGGTGATGCCTCGCTCCCCGTGCTGGGCTTCCTTGTGGACCTCCCTTTGGAGCGATAACCTCTCGCTGTTTGTATCTGTACCTGGCCCAGAGAAATGCCCGCGATTTGCTAAAAGCTGAATTTTTACTGGAAGAAACCAATGGCTGGGAGCACACATGCCTAAAGTGTTTGGGAATCAACAGCTAGAACTGTTGTGGGGATTCGGTGGTCTCACCCCAACTGCCCCGAATCTCTGCTGACCCCCAAAGCCGGGAGCACTGTTCGGCTTCCCCAGCAGAAACCGGCCGTGGAGAGAAGAGAGGAACAGGCACAGGGCGGTGGAACAAAGTCCCGTATGAGAAAGGCTACAACATACACGGGTTTTTTTTCACTGATGGTTGTATGCGATACGTGCTGCTAAAGCTTTGGGATTTGCTCTGTTTCAGTGTAATGAAACAGAACACCTGGATAAGTAAAAACTTTTGTACCTATCACCCAAATTCAGCTCCAGTAATTATTCAAAGTTAATTTCAAAGTTATTTTCTTTTGAATTAAACCTCAGCTCGGTATTTAGGGATTTACGAAATAAGAAAGCCCAAGGAAAACTATGGAATCAACTCTAATTTTCTCTTGGTTGGTGTCAAATCTTGGGATTTCTGTCTGGGGAAAGGAAATTTCCATTCGGCAGTGGGATGAAGTCCAGCATGAAATTTTCACACTAAACAAGCAGAGGACATACCATTTACACGATAAGAACATGTTTATAACATGTACGAAAACATGGGTATCAATATATACAGAAAGAAACCTCTCTTTTCAGTAGTAAGGATTTGAATTATTGCTTTATAGAGCACGGATGTTCTCAAACCATTTGCTCTTATCAACAAATAGGATTTCCGTAACTGAAAATTCCAGTTCCCGCTTACTGAACACTTTGTGAACAAAAACAGTAGAAGAAGAAATGAAATGTACTTGCTCGTATTTGTTACTATTGGTGTGTTAAAACAGGGTGGGACTGCACGCATCAAAGTAAAAAAAAAAAAAAAAAAAATCCTGATGGTTTTGATTTTGGGAGGAAGAGAACAGAACGAAAACTTGTGCTGAGTTTCTGGATAGACCAGAAAAAGGAGGAAACAGATTAAACAAACAACTTGTTCGACTGGTTTTTATACTTACTTTTAGACTTTTTTTTTAAACTACCCTAGATAAAAATCCAATTACCCAAGAGATTTTGTACTTTATTTTGTAAATTTGGTGAATGACTCATATGCTTGCAATAGTACCATTATGCAAGTTACACTAATAAAATATGTATGCTTGGCAAAAATTTCATCCGATCCTGCCAGAATTTTGAGCACCTTTTTATTGAGAGGCATCTGACGTCAGCTGGTGCCCTTTGGAGATGGAGGATGGTAGGGAAAAATGAGTCTGTGATTCTGGATTCCAATTTTAGACTCCCAATACCGTGAATTACTTGTGAAAGAATCCATGAAACATATCTCTAAGTGACTATTAAAAGCACCAAAAAGTGTTTTTAAACACTTGTTTACATTACACACTTCCACAGTAAAGAACCTGTGTTCCTGATGTGGCCACCTGCTGTTCCTCCAAACAATATACGTTGAATAAACCGTATGTCTGGACCATCCATCATCTTCTGCATCTGTTTCTGATCAGCCCTGTGCAGAACTCCACTACCAACGCCACATAAAATCTCAGCAGGCTTTAGCAGGTTTGTTCGCTTGCAGATGCTGTGAAGGAATAAGTCAAAAAAGCAACAGAAAACACAACGTGACTTTGAAATTACACACCTGTATACTACTGAAAGCTGCAAGTAAAACTTACTTTCCCCTAATTAAAGACAGTGTCAGACTGACTTGGATAATTACTAGCAACTCCTCCGCTCAAATACCCAAATCTTTACCCAAATGAGCAAACTGTTTGAGTGGTGTTTAGGCCTGCAGTAGTTCATGAGCTGACTCAAGCACCCGTCAGCTGAGATTTCTTCTGTTAGAGGAACGAGTACCTGCTTTTCCATCCCCTGCTAAATGTGTGCTGTCTACATCCTTTACATATAAATGTAAACTAAGCCAGTTAAGACTAAATTTATGCAGAAATTGGCAATAAACTGGTTTCTTCAAGCAGTGGCAAACTAGGGGAGCATTCCAATAAAAACAACGGTGCCAACCCCTTTGCCCCAAAGCAAGATTTCCTTGCAAGGCTGGAGCCCAGCTGGTTTCCAAAACACTGCAGACACACACAGCAGCCGCAGCAACTGGACCAAGTGTCCGGGCAGCTCTCCTCCTGCCTGCACCTCCCCGGCATTCAAACTGCATCCCTATAGCTAACTTCTTACTAGGAGAGCTTAGAATTGATGTGCTTCTGGATCAGCAGAACGCTCACCGCCCAGCGTGATACAGACCGACATCACCGAGGATTTAATCTATTACTGCCTCGTTACTGCGCAGCTCCACAATTTCAATTACTGTCAGCTCCAGCTGCTTGTCATCAGGCACGTAGCAGCAAGAGGGGTGAAGCTCGATGAGGGCTTCCTGGGGCACTGTGTCAGCAGGGAGGGTCCGCTGCCCGCGGCCGAGGAATGCAGTACAATCTGTTAGACCTGTCAGAGTGAACCCAGATAAAACAGCACGCAAGAGCCTTGTGCAAAAGCCCTGCATTAAACACAGCCCTCGCCTCCGTCTCCTCCGGAGCTCCTTGCCCAGACGCACGTCCTCGTGAGAAGGTCCTGTGGAACTGCTTCAAACTTCCACGGCCGGAAAGTCTGGGCACTTAAAATTTTAGGCGGGGAACCCGTGGAGTGGAATGCAGAACCCACGCATGCCACAGGCGGAAACAATCTCAGAGACCAGCCATAAACCTGCCCGGAGTTAATCAGAAAGGAAGAGCAGGGACGGCTTCCAGATGACGTGTCCCCTCTGGAGGCTAAAGACATTCCCCAAGGCCTCGAGGGGTTCGCTCACGCCCACTCGTCCCCTTCCCTCGGACAGGAGAGGGCACCAGCACTAATTGGGTTTAGAATTCCCACTTAGTGGCTTAGCTCTCCCGCGTCTTCCCCAGAGGAAGCAGGGAGTAGCTGCCTAAGTGGTGGGCACTCCCCAAAGACTTGGACATTTTCCCTTCTTCCCGCTGATAGACACAGCCTGATCGCACGTGAATGTGCCCAGGAACAGCTGCTGCTGCAGCACCTTTGGAGGGATGCAGCTCATCCAACAGCTGTTCCACCCAGCCAACCTAAACCTGGGGTCCTCCACCACGGAGCACCCCAAACACCTATTTCTTCTACCTAAACTGTGCTCAAACAAGGCCTGGGCGAGACAAAGCCGGCGAACAATTCCTGCACACAACCTCCACGTTGGAGTGTGTGTGCGCCTTCGCACGGCTAGGCAACTATTGCGTTTTGAACCCCTCTCGATGGAGGTTGGCTTCACGTTATTAACCACAACCTTCTCGCCACAATCCTTCACGAATATTTACCAACACTGCTCCAGCTGTGGTTAGTTTCTGCACCAAGGCAGCCTCAGAGAACCGCTCTGGGTAGGTGAATTTTTCATTCCAGCTACACATCCACATGAACAGGAGACTTGTCCCAACCCCGCTCGGGATTGCACCATTGCTACTCACGGAGGATGTTCCAGCTGTTGATCAGGGTGGTTTTGCTTGTGCTTAACCTTCCTGCAGCTTTCACTCAAGCATTACCTTTTGGACGAGCTGCCAGTACATCCCGGGCAGTTTGTGAGTTTGTGTAACAACTCACATGGTCTGGGACTTTTGGGACAGACTGGTCATGAGACCTTGAAAGTTTTTCCCGTTAACACCCGCAGCGTGAACACCACACCGACCCGCAGGATACGTGACTGACACCAAAACTGAGGGCACTCACACGGCAGGAAGGTGTTCCCCGGCCTTTTGTGCCAGTTTAGGCTGTAGTGATGGTCAAGGCTGGAGGCTGGTGGAGGAGCCGGGGTACCGGGGTTCCTGAGGAGCTGGGATGCCAGGGTTCTGGGGTGCTGGAGGAGCCGGGGTGTCAGGGTTCTGGGGTGCTGGAGAAGCCGAAGTGCTGGAGGAGCTGAGGTGTCACGGCGCTGGAGGAGCCAGGGTGCTGGGGTGCCAGGGCTCCAGAGGAGCTGGGGTGCCATGGTTCCAGGGTGCCAGAGGAGCCAGGGTGCTGGGGTGCCAAGGTGCCAGAGCAGCTGGGGTGCCAGGATGCTGGGGTGCTGGAGGAACCGGGGTGCCAGGGTGCCAGGCTGCTGGAGGAGCCAGCGTGTCAGGGTTCTAGAGGAGCTGGGGTGCTGGGTTGCTGGGGTGCCAGGGTGTCTGGGTGCCAGGGTGTCAGTGTGTTTAGGTGCTGGTGTGCCAGGGTGCTGGGGTGCTGGAGGACCCAAGGGTGTCAAGGATCTGGAGGAACTGGGGTGCTGGGTCCTGGAGGAGCCGGGGTGCTGGGGTGCCGGGGTGTCAGGGTGCCAGGGTGTCAGGGTGCTGGGGTGTCGGGGTGTCAGGGTGCAGGGGTGTCAGGCTGCTGGGGTGTCAGGGTGCTGGGGTTTCAGGGTGTCAGGGTGCCGGGGTGTCAGGGTGCAGTGGTGTCAGGGTGCTGGGGTGTCAGGGTGTGGGGGTTTCAGGGTGTCAGGCTGCCGGGGTGTCAGGGTGTTGGGGTGTCAGGGTGCTGGGGTGTCATGGGTGTCAGGGTGTCAGGGTGCCGGGGTGTCAGGGTGCCAGGGTGTCAGGGTGCTGGGGTGTCGGGGTGTCAGGGTGCAGGGGTGTCAGGCTGCTGGGGTGTCAGGGTGCTGGGGTTTCAGGGTGTCAGGGTGCCGGGGTGTCAGGGTGCAGTGGTGTCAGGGTGCTGGGGTGTCAGGGTGTGGGGGTTTCAGGGTGTCAGGGTGCCGGGGTGTCAGGGTGTTGGGGTGTCAGGCTGCTGGGGTGTCAGGGTGCTGGGGTGTCAAGGGTGTCAGGGTGCTTGGGTGCTGGGGTGTCAGGGTGCAGGGGTGTCAGGGTGTCAGGGTGCTGGGGTGTCAGGGTGTAAGTGTGCTGGGGTGTCAGGGGTGTCAGTGTCAGGGTGTCAGGGGTGTCAGGGTGTCAGGGGTGTCAGGGTGCCAGGGTGTCAGTGTCAGGGTGCAGGGGTGTCAGGGTGTCAGGGTGCTGGGGTGTCAGGGGTGTCAGTGTCAGGGTGCAGGGTTGTCATGGTGCAGGGGTGTCAGGGTGTCAGGGTGCTGGGGTGCAGGGGTATCAGGGTGTCAGGGTGCTGGGGTGTCAGGGTGTCAGGGTGTAAGTGTGCTGGGGTGTCAGGGGTGTCAGTGTCAGGGTGTCAGGGGTGTCAGGGTGCAGGGGTGTCAGGGTGCCAGGGTGTCAGTGTCAGGGTGCAGGGATGTCAGGGTGTCAGGGTGCTGGGGTGTCAGGGGTGTCAGTGTCAGGGTGCAGGGGTGTCATGGTGCTGGGGTGTCAGGGTGTCAGAGTGCTGGGGTGCTGGGGTGTCAGGGTGCAGGGGTGTCAGGGGTGTCAGTGTCAGGGTGTCAGTGTCAGGGTGCAGGGGTGTCATGGTGCTCGGGGTGTGAGTGTGTGAGGGTGCTGGGGTGCCGGGGTGTCAGGGTGTAAGTGTGCTGGGGTGTCAGGGGTGTCAGTGTCAGGGTGTCAGGGGTGTCAGGGTGTAAGTGTGCTAGTGTGTCAGGGGTGTCAGTGTCAGGGTGTCAGGGGTGTCAGGGTGTAAGTGTGCTAGTGTGTCAGGGGTGTCAGTGTCAGGGTGTCAGTGTCAGGGTGCAGGGGTGTCAGTGTCAGGGTGCAGGGGTGTCATGGTGCTGGGGTGTCAGGGTGCAGGGGTGTCATGGTGCTGGGGTGTCAGGGTGTCAGAGTGCTGGGGTGCTGGAGTGTCAGGGTGCAGGGGTGTCAGGGGTGTCAGTGTCAGGGTGCAGGGGTGTCATGGTGCTGGGTGTCAGGGTGCTGGGGTGCCGGGGTGTCAGGGGTGTCAGTGTCAGGGTGCCGGGGTGTCAGGGTGCCGGGGTGTCAGGGTGCAGGGGTGTCAGGGTGCCGGGGTGTCAGGGTGTGGGGGTTTCAGGGTGTCAGGGTGCTGGGTTGTCAGGGTGTCAGGGTGCTGGGGTGTCAGGGTGCCGGGGTGTCAGGGTGCCGGGGTGTCAGGGTGCCCAAGGCGCCGGTCGCCGTCTGCGGGTCGGGGCGTCCGCCCCCACCGCCCAGCCGATCGGAAAGGCCGGCTGCCCCGCGGAAAAAAAGGGAAGCGCCTGCAGAGTCCCCACCCTGCCCTCCAAAAACCGCCCTGAAACCAGCTCTGGGGGGGGGGGGGGGGGGGCCGCCACCTCGCACCCCGGTGACAGCGGCCGCTCCCCGCTCCCCGCTCCCCGCTCCCGGCCCGGCGCCAGCAGGAAGGGGAGGGACCGTCCGCCGGGACAGGCGGCTGCGGGGCCCCGCTGCAGCGCCGGGAACCGGGAAACCGGGAGCCGTCCTTCCCGCTCCGCCGCCGCCCGGCCGCCATGTTGGAGCCCGGGGCCCCCGCCGCGCCCGAGGGGGTAAGATGGGGCCGGGGGCGGGTGTGAGGGGGCGGCGGGTCCCGCCCTGGGGAGGAGGCGGCGGCCGGGGCGCGGTCCGGGGCCGGGGAGGAGAAGCGGGGAGCGCCATGGCCTTTGCGAGGTGGTGGTACGCCATGGTAAATACGGGGGCGAGGGGGGGCACCCCGGGGTTTGGGGCGGCGGGGGGGCACCCCGGGGTTTGGGGCGGCGGGGGGGGGGGGGGCACCCCGGGGTTTGGGGCGGCGGGGGGGGGGGGCACCCCGGGATTTGGGGCGGCGGGGGGGGGGGCACCCCGGGATTTGGGGCGGCGGGGGCTTCCCGCCACTCGCCGCCCTCAGGGCGTGAGGAGGGGGGGGGGGGGGGGGGGTTTGCCGCAAACCACCGCTTTTTTTCTTCTTTTTTTTTTTTTTTTTTTTTTTTTTTTTTTTTTTTTTTTTTTAACCTAAACGCCCGCGCCGTAGCGTTTTAAGCCAGGGAACGTGGTGTTCCCGGGGTGTGCTTCCATCACCCCTTCGCCAAAAAAAACGGGTTTTTCCGTGCTATTTCTGTCGTTTTCCCACTCGCGCAAGCCGGCTCGCTGACGAAACCAGGACGGCCGCGGTGTGCGGCGCAGGGCGGAATTGATATGGGACCTGTTTCAGCTTTGGGGAAAAAAAAAAAAAAAAAAAACAAACCCCAAAAAACCCCCAGAGTGCCCTTTTTCCAGAAACATGTTGTTAACGGCAGGTAGGCGGTGGGGTTGCCAGCAATAGTCGTTGCTTGATGGATGCTCCCAGAATAAACCGCCGCTCTCTGATGGCTCCCCACGGTTTGGCCGGGCTTGGGTTGCTACTCGTTACTGTGACGAACCTGCCATTGCTTTAAAAACTGCACTTTGTAATTTATTAGTCATACGAGGAAACGGTTGGTGTCTCTCTGCAGCAGTGAAAAAAAAGTTTGCGTTCTGTTAAACTTTTGCAGAAAGTACAGGTTGTGTCAGGTGGCTTTCAGAGAAAACATCGCCTTAATGTATTTGCTAAATATATAATCAGGTAGATGAAAATCCATTCAATTTATAAATGTACTTTTAAATTTCTCTTAAGTAGCTTGGATGGGTGTTTAGTAATGTCTTTAAGTGTAATTTGTTGTGTCAAGTGGTACGGTGTGGTGGAGGCGGCACGGAGTGACAAGGGAGAAGGTTTGGGAATTGCTGCATTAAGTGGTGGCACGAATGTCAGAGGTGGCCCTGTGTGACCAGCTCCAGGGTAATAAAAGATACCGAGCCAACGTGACTGCCTGTGATGGGTAAGGAAATCACTCCACCACATGCTCTCTGTTGGAAACCCATCGTTGCAGCCATCGGCGCCAGAATAGCACCAGCGGGTCCCCACGTGAGACTGGAGCTCGCTCTCGTCCCGTGCACGTGTATCACACGTGGCAGTTCCTTCCTGGAAGACCTCATGGTCTAAAGGATGAGTGAGTGAAGCTGAAGAAATGAAAGAGAGCCACAGACGCAAAAGGGGTTCACTGGTTTCTCTACCAAGGTATTTACTGGCTGGTGTATTTACAGCAGAATGGGATGGCTGTAAGAAGAATCTAGATTTCACCTTTCCATTCCTTACATTGCTCGACTGTAGTTCCCCTGACTCCTCTTTCCATCTGGCAGTTTTCTGAGCAGCATCAAACGCTTCCGCCTCCTTCCCAATTGCAACTGAAAACGAAGGTCAGATTACTATCTGCCTAAAATGACACGTCTCCTTTAATTTCTGTAATGCAAAGTTGGTTGGCTTCAGCTGAGAATCTTGCAAGGAGACTTCCCTTCTCACCCAGTTACCGAGCGTGTCGTCACTGCAGTCCTCCGAGATGCTGCGCAACAGCTTTGAACGGCAGGCTCGTTAATGCTGATGAGTCTCCCGAGGTTTAGAAGGAATTTCTTGAGGCGAGACCTTTAGTTGGGGTCTGATTTTTGCGTGGGCTGGGAATGCAGTTGTGTGTTCAGCAGTTAGTATTTTGCTCTGTGCTTTTTACCTAGGCCAGAGTGCGCTTTGAATTGGAAGTTAAAGGTGTGTCTATAAAACAATAGAGTCGGGACATTTTTGTGCACTGTAGAGCAGGATGAAGATCTAGGGATAAACCTTCTTCTCCGTGATACTTGTGTATTTTGTGACATGTAATTATGGGTGAGTTTGTGTGTTTTATTTTTAGTTAGAACAGTTGGAAAATATTTTCGGCCAACTAAACAACTATAAGGAATTGTTGTTAGTTCGTTAGTTATACTAGAAATGTAATCTCAATTGTACATCCACTGTTCGTGTGACAGAGCTGGAGCTGCTCCTGTCCACTGGCTTGGTTATGGATATGTTTCTTTGGCATTGTAAGGAAAGATGAGAGGAAAAGGAAAGAGTGCCCAAAGGAAAAGTCAACTCTGTCATCCACTTGGGAATGTAAAGGAGGAATGGATGCACACTGTTCCAGAAAACCTGAATTTAGACTCCTGCTAAGCAGGTTAATTTATTGTTTTTTGTTTTATTTATGTATTTATTTCTTTAGCAGACAGTTTGAAGCTTGGAAATACAGAGCATAAAAGAGCTGTTGAAGGGTATTGTTGAAACAGGGTCCCTTCTCATATCGTAAGCATCAACTGTTCAGGGAACCAGCAAGGTCTTCTCAGAAGATGTGTTAAGAAGGCGTGCTTTCCAAGGTTGCCTCCTCAGGTGGCAGACTTCCAAGTGGAGTTATACTTTCATAGACTGTTTTCTTATCTGAGGCTGGAGAGTGTCAGAGCTTAATGCGTACACAGTGCCTGACTCCAACTTACTGGATAAAAAAATTACTTTGGTTGGGTCGTACGTGCTTCTATCCCACGGTTATAATAAACAGTATTTGGCTGTTAAGTCAAAGTCTCATTATTAGAGGTGCTGTTTGACATAGCCTTCTGGAGGGAAGACAGAATGCATTCAATCTCTCTCCATCTTGAGTTTAGGGGTGGCAAAGCTGCTCTCCTTGTCCTGGTCCATTCCTTGTCCTCTCCGGGCAGTGAAGCCTCCCCGGGGTCCCTCAGGGGCGTGGAGTCAATATTCTGCTCGAAGGGTGGTTGAGGAAGTCCTGCCAGCCCCCTTGTCCTGCCAGCCCCCTTGTCCTGCCAGCCCCCTTGTCCTGCCAGCCCCCTTGTCCTGCCAGCCCCCTTGTCCTGCCAGCCCCCTTGTCCTGCCAGCCCCCTTGTCCTGCCAGCCCCCTTGTCCTGCCCTCTGCAACCAGCACAGACCACTGTACCTGACCGACTGGTCTGGGGTGGGAAAACAGGAGAAACGTCTGCTTGAGGCAAGCAGACACAGAAGCCTTTATGCCCAAGAGGGGACACTCCGAGCTCCATCCACCCACTGAAACACAGCCTGTCCCCCTCTTCATAGTCCGGGGGTGGGGTGCCCTACCGGTGCTGTCTCCAGTCTGGTATGGGTTTTCTTGGTGTGAGGATGAGGAGATGGGCTCGGGGAGGAAGGGTAACACCAGATTTGGCCCTGGTAAAAGTCTGGCACACTCGGTAGGATCTAAGTAAGGCACCTGCGTTCCGCAACTTTGTTTAATAAAAGAGAAAAACAAAACAAAACAAAAACAAGCCTGGGCTTTAATTGGTGGTGTTGTTTTAAAAGCTGTATCCAAATCTGAAGAAGCAAGTGAATAAAGGCAGTGAAATACATGCAATGTGCAGAAAGACAAGCTTGCTTAATTAGCTGGATTCAGGTTAGCACTTGACTTTTAGAGTGCTGTGAGGCCAAGGGTGTCTGTTTAGGAGGAGAGCCCCGTCTGCACAACCAAGTTTTGCTGGGCAGGAGCTGTAGCTCCTGAGTCTTACAGCAGCTCTGGCTCTGGAGATACCACTTTGTCAGCAAGAGCACACTCACTGGTGTTGCTTCTATTGGTATGTATGTGGTGTGCTTTTATTGTAGCGGTAAAAAGCACAGATAACTGGGTTAATTGTGTCTATACTGAAAGTGGTATTATGAAGCAGTAAATCAATTCAACTCTTACCTGAAAGGACAACCTGTGGGGCTTGTTTCTCCTCTGAAGAGATATGATTGGAATATGAGAATAGCATTTTCAATTTTAAAACTCGTCAGGTATCTTAGTCATGCCCAAACTCGTTTTAAAAACTTGAATTATGAGAGGTTGTCTAAAATAATTTTTGAAATTTTTGTCGTGTACTACCATAGTGGAAACAGATTAGAGACATGCTCTTTTTTACTTTTAGCTTTATTTGTTCATTGAGTTTTAGTATTTTCCCAGCCTGTCTGCTGATGTGCTTGAACACATTCCTGTTGAAGATAGTGTGGTGTTACATGGATCATTACTTTCTCCCTATAGCCATGTAAAGAAAAATCTGTAGGAACTCATTACTTTAGTGGGTTAGCAAACTTCACCTCCTGCTGCTCAGTCCTCAAAAGAGAAGGGAATAAATGAGTCTCAAATCATCTCCTGTCTTTACTTAATAAAAACAAACCAGACATGAATCCTCATTCTCAGATGTCTCAGTTGCTGTGGGAAGTTATACTAGCTGAGGTATTAGATAATAGCTGTATTAAGTTGCCTTTTACATTCATGGTAAAACTTCTTGCATTTTACTTTTTTTTTTTTTTTTTAATTCTAAAGATTAAACAATATGTTTTTGAAAAATGTTTTTTGAGGGACTGCGTTCACCACTTTTCAGAGATGCAGACAGTAAAACTTGCACTGGATGCAAGTGTGCATGCTGAGCAAACTGTCTTTCTGTACATTGCCACACATGGGGAGGAAATGGGTTTGCACATCAGGTTAGATGAAAGCCAGAGGTTTAAAGTCTTGGAGGGGATGACAGATGCAGGAGGTTTGGGGAACCTGGAAGAACTGTGTTTCCTAATGTGCTCCTGTGCCTGAACTGTTAGAGCATTTATTTTTTATATATCAGCAGCAGAATTCTAGAAGTTGTAGTAATAGCTTTCTTCTAGGTAAGGAGGGCTGGGCATAATGAGCATTTTAATGCACCTGAGGAAAGTTGTTCAGATGTTGGCATGGATGCTCATGTTTGCACATGTTGTGTTGGTCTCTCTGAGAGCTGTCCGGTTTCTGCTGAAGCCAGTGGGACTGACAGCATTTCCGAAGCAAGTATCAGAGTGCTGTGCTGGTGAGGAATGAGTGAATAGTTTAATATTTTCCTGAACTTTTCACAAGAACCACTGTTACATGTACTGCCCTGGAAGTCATGACTTTCTGACTGTGATTTCGCTTGAAGTTATTTGGCAGGTTATTTATAAATCCCGTCCATTAGCGAGAAGGAAAACTTAGAATGTTCCCTTCTGTTGTGTTGTGGTAGGTGAAGGGAATCACACGTGGTCCAAGATGTTTGAGAATTTCTCTACATAGAAGGCATAATTTAAATTCTTAATAACTACGCATCTGTTTTCTCTGTTTACAGCATGGTGACAAGGCAAATGAAGCTTCTTCAAAATTGGAAGAGAAAAAAGCAGAAGCAGCAGAGGTAAATTCTAATGTTTGAACATATTAAGAAGAAAAGTTGGTAATTAATTTCTTCCTATACAGACTTTTGTCTTTTGATAGCAAAGTGGTACTTTTCAGATAATTAACTGTTGACTGTAGTCACTCATTATTCATTCCAGGAATGTATAGTTTTGCCTTGTGCTGCTGAGCAGCCTACTGAAAATATTTATTGGCTCTGCTCATCCTTTCACAAATACTGCATGTTAGTATTGGTGGAAGTGGTCTCAGCAGATGTGTCTGTTCTGCAGTGCAGGTACACTGTAGGACACGCCTGATGGTCCTGGTTTTTCGGTTGTCCAAAAGTACAGACAAAGCGAGTGCACCGTGATGCTTTCCACCTCGTCTGCATCCTGCCTTTGCCTCTCCAGATACAAATCCCAATTCATACGTGGACGTTGCGTGTCTGGGACATTTCCTGACGCACTTGCAAATATGTGGTCAGGGCTGTATTTTAGAAAAAAAATACTTATTTTTCAAGATACCGCTTCCTCAGGAACTGGTATTTACAGTTCAAGAGTCCTTGCTGGGTTATAGCGTGGTGTTTACACAAGCAGCTTTACAGTCCGCCCATAGTGGCTGTTGTTAACAATCAGAAGCCGTATGGGTTGTGGGCAGTGCTGGGAGCAGTACGTGGAAGGCAGTCCTCTCTGCCAGCAGCTCCAAGCCCTGTTGGCCACTCGGAGGTAGGTCCTTGTGAGCTTGTGAGGAGAAGGTGCCAGTGCTGGTTGTTCGTTCCCCAGCAGCCTCTGCTATTGCAGGTGGGAGCAGTGCTTCCCCTAGGAAGGCTGACAGCAGATTCAGAAAGAGAGGAATTCGTAGAAACATCTATTACTAGTTGTCTGCTTGTTGGCTTCAAATGCCAATCATCAATACAGGGAAGCCAGGAATAGGTGTGCCTGGTACTTTGTTCATGGCAGAAGCTATTTGGAAAATAACTTTGTCTAAGCGGTGGTGTGTTTAGCTGCGCTACAAATCAAGGCCAGTGAATGCTTTTATTACCATCCTCTGAAGTAGATCATTAAAGCAATTACCTTCCTTTCCTGTCCAAATACCAAGGAAGGCTTATCTAGCCTGGCAACACGTTCCTCCTTTCCTCTCTAGGCAGTTTAGTTTTTTCTTAATAGCATCATTCTTTTATACCTCCCTAGTGTAATGCCAATTTCTTTGCCTGCATGTTGTTGCTCTTAACATAGAAGTGCTGACTTCTTTGTGGGTAGGGTAGGAGTTGAAGCCTGGAGTTTAGGTTGTGGAATTGCTGTTTCTGACCTCTCACTGAGAAGATCTGTTTCTAGCTAGCAAAAGGAGGCTGTTACTAAGTTTGCTGTTCTGATGCTTTTGCTTTTTGAGTCCTCAGAATACTGAATGTGTTTCATCTTGTGAATTTCTTTGTATGTTTGACTTGTTCATTGACTTTACAGTGCTAAAAAGTGAGAGTAGATCAAACCACTTTTTTTAGGCTCATTGAATGACATTAGCCCTACCATGGTTCACATCTACCTCCAAAACACTCTGTTCTTTTAAGCAGTTGAGGCAGCAACTCAGACTGTTTGTACAGCTTTCCCAAGAGTCTGCAGTGTTATATTTTTGTTTAACAGTTAAGGGTTATTCCTGTAGTCTTCAGTTTTTGAAGCAGAAATTTGTAATCTCTCTGTAGATAGCTGTGGACGACCCTGTCTAGAATACTGAGTATGTTCATCTCCCTACTAGAAAAGGCTTGGTAATGTGTTATAAAAATGACAAGGAAATACAAAAGTCTTTGACCAGTTTATATTCATATTAAAGAGAAAACTGTAAAAGCCTGTATGCTTATTGCTTAGCTAAAAGTAACAATAAATGACTCTGTCTCTCAGATTATTTGAGTATATAGTCCTGAGAGAAGAAGTAAAGGTAGGAAGGGTCTGACACAGGTTTGAGTAGGAGATGCTAATTAGCCACAACATCAGAATGAGTATTGTTAAGTTATAGGATATGCTTTTTAAGCCTTTTCTTCTTGGAGACTTAAAAGTAGATTGAAAAAAACACAGCAGGTTTACTGTAAATAGAAACCTGCCTGGTAACATATGCGCTCGCACAGAGGTGCTGGGGAGATTAAATGGCTCCATAAGATTTTTTCATTTCTAGTGTTGTAACACAAAATAGTAAGAGTGCTTTACAAGAGTTAGGAGTTAACAGTGTGATGATGGTATACTTAATAACACTATAGTTTTGGAATTATACACAATCATAGCAGGGAGTATCTGCACTTTACCTGTGATGTGCCAAGAGGTGTGATTTCGTAAGATTGTTTCTTCAGGAAGTATTTACTTTCTAAGTTTTCAGTGACTTACTGCTTAACTGTCACACAGTGCTTTCCTCCTTAGATCTTAAAGCGCTGTGTAAAGGAGACTAGACATAATACCTGAGTGACATAGATAAAATGTGGGGAAGGAGAAGTGCTGGAGCACAGAGCTGGGATTGCCTTATTTAAGGTCACCCAGCTGCTCAACAGGAGAGGAAAGAAACCAGATCACCAAGTACTAGGCTGGTCCATGCAGCTGGGTGATGAACCGCGTCCTCAGAGCTGAGAGGGGGAGTCTTGGGCTCGCTGCAGGCTGTGAGCCTTTCCCTCCGCGTCGCGGAGCAGGCTTCCCTTCCTGCGTGGTACGGGTGCCACGGCTGGCAGCTGCCGCTTGTGTCTGCTCCCCACTTCAGCGTGGAGCTCCCACAGTCCTCCGTGTCGTGCTGTGCTGCAGTGGCTGACGCTGAAGGCGCCCAGCTAGAGCGTGCTGGCTGGCTGGGAGAGGCAGCCGGTGAGTTCAGCTGCTCTTCCCAGCAACTCCGCTCAGCTTGATGGCTGTCTAGCTGGGAAGGTAGAGGAGGCACACAGTCCTTCTCTGCCTTCTCTTCCCCAGGGTCCACTCTCACCAGTGTGGCTCTGTGGCCAGAAAGCTTACCACAGTACTAAGGTTCCAACTCTCCCTGAATTTAGTCTGTTCAGTTTCTGAAAACAGAAACTAACACATGGCCTTGAGGCTATATACTCATTTTACTTTAACCCTGGTCCTTCACAGTAGCCTGTGGTAGTTAGTTGGAAGCTCTTTGCTTGCACTAGTACTCGGTGCCATTGCATCTAGCACAGGTGAGAAGTATTGTGGAGGGGTTTTGGAAGGGATAGGACTGTGATGCCCTCCCTCACAGGGCCATGCTGCTCTTCGAAAGATTGATCTCCTCCACTTCATTACCTAACATATGTTAGCAGAGATACTGTCATATTGGTTTGCCTCATTTCATTAGTGCTACTCAAGCTTTACATCTAGAAAGACTGGGGGATCTACTTGCGACAGGAATGGTCAGCTTTAGGTTGAGATACAGATAATCCATCAATCTAATGATGGGCAACTGAGTGTGTATCTCTACATGGTGTCTTGTAGGAATAGGCAAAAGATTTGCTGGAGGGACAGAGTTGGAAACTGCAGGTGTGTTAGAATACATAATCAGAAGAAGGCGTGGGCAGTTTATCAACATGGTTGACAGTGCAAGTCTGTATGTGTTATGGTTGTACTGGGCACTGCTCAAGGACAAAGGGGTCACAGGGATATACCTTCACTCCTTATGTCTTTACATTTGTTGAATTCACATTCTAAGGAGAATCAGTGACTTCCTGAGAATCAAAATCATCTTTAATGAAATTTTTTCATTCCTTGTGGATGTGTGTATGGTAGGTGTTAACAGAAAAGAAATGATTGTTGTTGGAACTGGTGGTTGCTCATGTACTTTAAGCCGTTGCATATGCTTGCAGCTGGGATGCCCCTGCCACCCAGTAAAAGTGAGTGATGTGCAGCTGTTTTCCCATATCTGTCCCTCTGTTTTCTCACTGTGTTTTGACATCATGGTCCTGAGTCAACACGTTTGCAACATGCCATTGCAAAGTGTATGACATAGGAAATTTCCTTTCTTCTCCTTCCCTTCTGATGTTCCAAGGCTTTTAACAATTTCATATGTAAAGTGTTAGCATATGAGAGACAGCTGGTGCAGTTTTCCTTTGCCCCTCATCTTGACATCATCTTCAGCTTACATGTGCCCTTCCACCAATTTCAGATCACCTCAGACTTTGTATGCTGTCCAGACATTAGTGCCCTAAAAACTTTTGGATGCTAAAATATAAATACTTTCAAGGGGAGATGGGACAAGATCCTGAAGAGAAACCCAGGACAGTTTATAAAATATACTGAAATTAAGAAGTCCCTGAGCCACAAGTTGTTTGAATCTGTAGGGGGTATTCAGGAGTATCAGCATGTACCTGATCTACATCACTGTTTTTGTTTTCTTTCCTATCTGCTGATGGCTACTGCTAGAGATGGGAAGGTCGAATATGTGAAACTTCAGCCAGGCTCAGTAAGGCAGGTCTTGTGTTGTGGTAGGTTGCGTGATCCTGCTGTCCTGTTCTTGAACACCGTGTTCAGTATTGCCCCTTCAGAGGGCTGCCCCTGGGGGCATGGGATGCTTTAGTACATAACCATGTGTGTAACTCACAAGATCAATGCAAACCAAATACTCCCATTGAGTGCGATTCAGCACTGAAAGCCCCATACTCTGTTTTGTATGGATTCATGCTTGTATTAACTGCCCATTATCTGAAAAGGCCTAGTCTCCTTTTACTGTTATAGAGGGACGTACCAGGGAGAGCTTCTGTGTCAGTCTAAAAATTTAGCCTGTGGATTGCTGGTGACTGAATGTAAAATTGTGGTGTCAAAAGGAAGGTGGAGCCACGTATATTCTAGGAATTTGAAGCCCCATCTCAGAGTGGGGCCATATTTTACCAGATCTAGTATGAAACAAGACCCTCCCTAATACATCCTGCCACTTTGAGTCATGCTTTACAGCTGTGTAGATAAAATATGTGCTACTTGCTCAGCTCATTATTCTTTACTTAACAGGAAATACATTCTTTACTTTGAAAGGATGACAGTGATAATTGGCGCTGAAGCATTACTGTCCTTTTAGAATGGATTCTTTGCTCTGACACCAGGATTTCTGTGATCGTTTCTAATCCTGATGCTTGTCATGCAGGATTCCTTATCTAGAAAAAGTATTAGAGTTACTCAAGAGTCCAGGGGCATAATGCTGAGTAAAGATATTATGACTGGTAAAAATCTATTGGGCTGCTTACTACTGGTCTGAATTGTGGAGGCACGTAAGTAACTTTGACTGGAGCATTTGTGAGGTCTCTCTCTACTTTGTTACCAAATTTTTTATTTTAAACTATTGTTCCTTTGATTTTACCTCCCTGCACTGGGTGCAGGGGGATGGCGGGGGCAGCTGGGGAGTGTGGCTTCAGTCTGTCCTTGATGGAGAAGCAAAGGCATTCTGAGGAGTACAACACTGGCTTGTTTGCCTGTCTTCCTTTTCTGTTTTGGTTCTTCTTTGGGTAAGATGCAAAAAGTAGTTGAAAAGCAGGATTATTTGAGTTAAATTTTGATATTCATTGGGAGCTGTTGTGATGTGGGGCTCTTCCCAGCATAGAGGGAAATAATGTGTGATTGCTATTCAAGCAATTCTTGAATGAAAGGTTGAAAGATGGAGGCTTATGGTTCTCAAAAGCATTTCCTGTATAGAGATTGCACTTTTTTTCTCATGTGTTTTTTTTTTTTTTTTCCTTAAAAGAACTATATTGTATGCATTCTTATTGCAATATTATAATGAGCACTTGAATGTTATAGTCCAAAATGAACATTTAATCCATATCTCTAGACACCAGTCTTAATGCATGTCTTCTCTCAGAAAATCTACATATCAGAGGGATATATATTTTATCTCCCCTTTATTAAACATGGGGGTATTAACCTCCCAACTATGAAACAGTGTTTTGTCTTTCTGTTTTGAAGCCATTGCTAATAATGAAAAGTAGATTATAAGTGCCTGTATGCCACAGATCTTATTCTATCACCCACAATTCTGTACAGGCTCTGGATTCTTATAATTCATTTCATAAGGAAGGCATGTTTTGATAATTCATTAGCTCTCTTATTATCAGGTTGGGAAGCAAGATGTGAGTACAGCTGCAAAGTGATTCTTCAGCTGAGATTGTCACAGAAAAAAAATACTCTTCCACTTCTTGCAGGGGGAGAAGATGGGAACAGCTCTGATGGCTTTGTTGATAAAGGGTGTCAGAACTGCTTTGCCTGGAGGATGTGGGGAAGCACATAACATTATTTTACTAAGCGTAAGAGAAGAATGAACTTCGTAGCATGATGGGGCCAATTTTTTCTGCTTTTACAAATGTGGTAAAGGGTAGATTCCAAAGAAGTTACTGTTGAAAGGTGACCCTGGGAACTAAAATATATTATTCTACTTAAACTATTGTGGTCAGTATCTCAGTATTCAGTAAAGAATACTGATTTGATGTGATGGCTTAACTTTCCACACAGCTTATCTCCACATAGCCTCTCTCAACTCCAGAGGATAATTTATTTGCTGCTTTTTCTTCTCCTTCTCTCCTACCTGTATCTGTATTGCTGTTCTGCTTACCATGAAACACAAGAAATGTTTGCATTAACAGTTTTTTCTTTATGCTGTTTAATTGATTAACTAAGTTCATACTCAGAACACGGATTTATTTCACTCTATTGGGTTTTTTTCTGCCTCAGTTGGGGGGTGGAGTGAAAGGCTAGCCTCATGCCTGAAATTTTTTAAAATGTTGATAAGTGTCATAAAAACTCTTTCTGCAAAACACTACTTTTTTTTTAATGGATTTTTAGAACATCACAGTCTGGACACAGTCTTAGGTACCAAGTCCTGAACATCATGAATTGGAAGGCTCTGAACCAAAGGGTGAGCCTGAGGTGGAAACAGAGAACTGGTACTGACAGCATATCTGGAATACTGATTGCTCTTCAGAGTTCTGCTCTTTTTTGACTATTTTTTTTTTTTTCTTTTCTCTTTGAAAGTGGAAGGGTAGCATTTAAAATTCTGCATTCCTTCAACAACTTAGTAACTTATTTAAAAGTTGAAGCATTTGTGGATAATGCTTATTGCTTAGTCTTTAATGCAGTACATCGGAGATATAACCCAAGGGGTCCCGCATTTCGGTACTGTCTCTACAAAAGCAGCACACCTCTGTCACCTGCCTTCAGCAGCATTGCCACCTAGGGCTGTGAGACTGCTGCTTTCTTAGGGGAATTAAAGATGTTCATTGCAATGGGGGTTGAAGGGTGTGCGAAAGGAGAGTGTCTGCTCCTTTAGTGTCTGGTCAAAAGAGCCGTAAGAAGAAAATACTGAGACAAACCTGATGATGAGGGAGGATGTGATAAGAACAGACCTGGTCAGTGGCACTAGTTGGACGTGTGGAACGTGAGGATTCTTATCTCCTCTGCTGGGAAGGTAAGGAAGGGGAGGGAGGTAGATGTGCAGAGACATAAAACCTGAGCATTTATAGCATCCGTGAAGGCAACAACCAGAACCCAACCCCCTTGGGTGGTGGTAGTGGATGGGCTGTGGAGAAACTGCAGCGAACTGGGACTTTTCAAGGGGTGAGGCTGGAAACACGGGGGTCTGGGCTGTGGGAGGGGGTCGGCGGGACGGGTGTGAGCAGGGGTGCTGGCGGGGGGACGGAGGGGCCGTGCCGGCACTCAGGGGACCCACAGCTGAGCCCAGAGGGTGCCGAGTGTGTGCTTGCACTAGTGACCTCCAGCCTCTGCCAGCCCCAGGGGAGGGGAGGTGGCCGTGGGTGCCGTGGGTGCTGCCGGTGTCCGTCTGGTGCCTGTGGGTCTCTGGCATGTGTGCTCGGCTTCGCTGCTGGTTGAACGTGCAGCCACATCCCTCAGCCTGAGCAGAGATCCTGGGTCCCCAAGAGCTGGGCAAGTCTGTACTGGTACGTACTGGGCAGCACTGGGTTGCAGTAGCTGTGCAGGAGGGTCCTGGGTGGGAGTGTCTGGCAGAGGCAGCCACACTCCTAACATCCTTTTAACAGGAAAAATCACTATTAAGCTTGGTTTTGCAACATGCTGTGAAGTCTTACTTGGGTGCCGTTGTTGCCAGTGTGGCCAGTGCTAAATGTGTAATCCTTGATGTAAATGCCCCACTTGGTTGGGCCACATTTTTGTGATGTTAGTCCTACGTAAGTGGCCACAGAGGGTGGCCCGCTGCCCCAGGCTCTGGCTGGAGGTTGACTGTTGAGTGTGGAGGCTGTTTGGTTATTCCAGACACTGTCCTGCTTTTGGAGCTAAGTCAGAAAGTGAAAGTAGGTGGGATTGCCTTAATGACAAAGGTCTCTGAGTCTCCCAGTCTGTTACAGTACCTGATACCCCATTATTGAAAACTGGTGCTTCTGGGTTTGCATACGAGTTTGCTGATTGAATCTCTGGTCATTCTACAGACTTCCCTGCTCCTAGAGTGTAATTAAAGTGTGTGCTCTGAATCTTGAGCTTCTACTTACCAGAGAAAATTAATAGGTCTTACCCATCTGCTGCCTGCCTCCAAAAATCTGATGCTTTTTGCTGCATTCATTACTGATGCCTTATTTTCCCAGTCTTCATTAGATGTGATTTCAGCAGTAACTGAGTTTTTGCAATGGTACTTGATAATAATGGCATTGCATTGGTCAAAAACAGGAGGGTCAAAGAGGATGTCATGGTTTTGTTTCAGTTGCAAGAATATTTTTTAACTGTAAAAACCATCATTTTGCCCTTAACTTTGTATCTTTACCTCTCTGCCTGAGATGTAGTGTTACCTTCTGTGTTGCCATTCAAATTTTATCTGTACAGCCATAGCTTACCCATCTTGCTTTTGTGGATACTTTTCATTAAGGTATACATGGTTACTGTTGCTTTAACTGTTATTTAAGACAGAGTTGCTCTGCCCCAGGAAATGGCACAGATTTATATATCCTCCATAAAACAGTACAAGAGAACTCTGCCTATACTGGGCTGTGCAAAACTGTCTGAAATGTCTGCATGATTTAAAGTTACATAGGAGAATTTATTTTTGGATGACTTGCCTTGCATAAAATGTTCTGATGGACATTTTTTAGTGTACCTTTTTTTTCATACTATGTTTTGGCTTTTCTTTTTCTTTGTAAATGTTTCTGATGTATAGTATGTCTTTTTTTTAAATTATTATTTATTTATTTTTATTTTGTAGAAGAAACCAGCAAGTGCTGATGTCAGCCAACCCCCTAAAACACAGGCAAGTGGAGCACCTTCTGCTGCTAAGGTAATGCATACTCAAGGAGATGGTCTCTTTTAAAAGTGAGGAGGATATGATATGACTTCATTTCTTGCAGTGGGTTTGAAAATGGTTTATTTGCCAGCGTTCAGCAACACTACGATGCTCTTCGTGTCTTGCTAGAAATTGTGGTGAATTTAAATGAAAGAGGAACTCAAGTCAGCAGAATGCCAGTGCTGGCTTCTTGAGGACGTAGACTTGATAACATTCTACCCTTTCATGTGTTCTTTCTTAGTCTGCTCGTTATTTTAAAAGATCCCAGTCCCACTGATATCAGTGGCAAACTTAATTTGACTTGTGGGGCCATGGTTCTGTTTTCACCCTTAGGTGTTGTTTCTATGTTTGGATTCTGTTTACTCAGCAGGACCTGATGGGATGGAGGTGCCAATAACTGTCTTTGCTTTTGTAGCCCCCAGAGCAGTTCGGTTGTTCAGGATGTTAGTCTAAGAGGCCTTGTAAGGTGACTTGCATATTGGAGTGCAGTTGATACTCCATGAAGAGAAGCAGGGATCACATTAAGCATGCCCAGGTCTTCCAAAGTATTGAAATAGGGTGTTGAAAATACACTTTCTGGTGGTGGTCACACGTGAGCTGATGGCTGTCGTTGGTAATCACTGTTAGGTGCATATTTGTTACAGGTGAATGGAATGCACCTCACTCAAAAGGGAGAAGCAGCAATACATTTTACTGAGATAAAATAATAATGTGAGAGAGCTTGATAAGACTGATGGAATTTAACAAAATTTAACAGTGGTTTGACAAGGTTCGGTAAGTGTGATGGCAAAGTTCACCTTATTAATTACTTCATGGAAGAAACAAACAAGAGCAAGTTGAGTTAGAATTGAGTTAGAAAGATACACGGCCTGGAAACACAGAGAGTAAGGAAGACCCTCCTGTTGGGTCATGAGGTTCAGAGTGGACCCCCTTGCTTTCTAAACTTCTGATAGAGCCTAGGTGCGACTGGATCCAGTCTTAATCTCAGACTTGGTCAGTGGTTTATGTCTAATGGAATTATCCATATGATGTTTATCATAACAGTGAGTAACTACTTGGATTAGTAATGTCTCGCAGTATTATTCTATCAGTCACCCAGGATCTGTCGTGGGTCGGGGATCTCCCCGCCTTGGGTAGGGAAGGATCTCTCAGTCTCAGGTGAGGAACCCCAAACCTTGAGAGGCGTCCTCGCTCCAGGGGAGAGCTGCCTGGTGTGCAGGCCAGCTGCGGTTCGGGGGGAGCTCAGCCTGGGCCCATCCTGATGGGCAGTACTTACAGAGTGAAGTAGTCAGCTGCTAGTCAGTAATACAGGCAAGGTAGAGGTCTTCATTTTAGCTCAGGCATCTTGTTCTTTACTTTGGTTATCTTGCGCTTCTGTGTTTCCAAACCACCTTTTGAAATATTTTTCAAGACACCTTCACTCCCTTACGCAAGAACTAGGGGCTTTCCAGCTCACCACTTCACCCCCAGGATGTGAGGCCAGTTGCTCCTTAGTCAGCCTGAACCAAAGTACATTGGCTGAATCTACCACAATGTTCCATATCTGGAGATACCCCAGAGATCCTATCAGAAGAGATTGTGTCTGCTTTTGAATGGGAATTATTTTCCTAATCAGTGCTGTTGTAAAATAATACTCCTAAAGATGCCTCTGTGCTACCTAAGTAATTATTTTCCCTTTCTACTCAATGAAGGATGACACAAGGTTATAAATCCTGTTTTCCCTCTCTTTCAGTGTCTGTGTCTATCACTAAAGACAGCCCAATGTTTTTGCTGCTTTTCTTTTATTCCTTGAAGTTTACCAGGGCCTTTCTCCTGCTAGTTCAGCTGGATGTAGCCGTCCATGTGTGGTTCCCATGACAGCTCTACAGGGTGGGATGGTCTCAAGTGTAATCTTGCTGCATATCTGTCACCAACTGCATAGTCCCATGGAAGCTCACATCTAATTTGCTGGCTAACACATCTTTAAGTCTTTTTTTCTATATGTGTTCCATTATAAGCATATCTCTTACATTAAGTTCACAAGGTACAATTTCTGGTGATGCTATGAAGCATAAGAACCGGAAGGTAGTATCATGAAAAAAAAGCAACATAGCGTAATTGCCAGAAACGGCTTTATATTAGATTATGACAATTTAGGCTATGTATTTTATTCAGTACTTGGTGCTTCTTCAGTTTCTGTGACATTTCAGAATATTTACTGGTAAAGATTACATACTATGAAAATACTTACCTCATGCTGTCTAATATTAACTCTTAATCAATAACTATTTTAAGTTTAACCTTTTTAGTTACCACTTGGCCATGACTACCTTTCTTCAATTCAGCTAAACCGTTTCAATTATAGCTTTTTATTTTAACAATCTCCTGCAATCCTGTAGTTTTATTTAAAATAGAGCAAAACTCTGAGTTTTACTGTTATGTTCTTGTAGTTTGTGCCACCTACTAGCCATTTGGCTAGCTGTATTATTTCCTGCCCCTCTTTTTGTTTCTAAAAACACCTATTCAGAAGAAAAATTTTGCAGGATTTTTTTTTATTTTATTTTACAGGAAAGGAAGTATTTCTTGGAAAAGGCAAGGCAGCCTTTTCTATTCTGCTGCAAAAATAGATCAAATCTTTTAATACAATCAAAAATACTCCACCAGTTTTTAGACAACTTCAGGACTGCTGCTTCCTCCTTTATTTTTTTCCCTGCTATAGCTTTAATGTGTCCTGTGTGCAAAATCTCTTTTGATTTCTTTACCATTTTGTTGGTCAATAACACTTTCCATTAGTGTACCTTATACCAGATAAATTTCTAACTTCTTTGAAGAGGCAGGTGAGGTGGGGCAGTTAAGTTGCTCCAGCTAGCTATTTTTTTTAATCTACTCTTACCCTGTGGTGTAATAACTCTGAATTGAATAGCCAGAGGGTTTTTTGCTGCCTCTATTTTGTGGCCTAAGCCATTTTTCTTTCAGTTAGTGAGTAAGAATAACTGGCTTGTGTGCTGCTTGGGTCACCAGTGTTTCTGAGTTTAAGATACAAGAACTTGTGTGTGATGAATGCCTGTTGTTACTTAATGTCTGGCTAATACTTTGGTACTTTAATTTTCCTGTGGAAGTATACTGTAATGTGAACTACTCCTAAGAGCAAACACTTATCTGTCTGGCTTCATTTTCATTGCACTGTGTATCCAAACTGCCATTCTTTGTGTCCTAATTTTATCCCTGTGTTCTTTATTGTTTCATTCGCAAGTTCCTGGCATTGCAGCCAGTATTTATTCACTGCTTCTGCTTAGTGTCTTCTCACAGGGATTTTGTTTGCCCGCACATGTATCCATGCAGTATAAGGAAGAAGTGCTGCCTCCCTTGTCTCCTCTCTTTTATACCTGTATGGCTTTTGTGTTCTCTGTGTTCAGGACAGCTAGGAAGTTTAATCAGCAGCCTTGATGTCCCTGGTTTCTGTATAACTAAAATCTAAATTAATAATTTAAAGATATTTAACTGAAACAGAGGTTCTGACTTCCTTCTGTCAACCATAAGCCTTTCTTTCCTTTTCGATGTGAAGTCCTGTTAGATTGTTATTTTGTACCCGAGTCTTTTCAGTAAGTGCATGCCCTGTCAGATAAATGGAGTGAAAAGTTAGATTCAAGTGAGGTTATGATCACCAGGAATATTTACTGGTTGCTCAGGAGCAGCCTCTTCCCTGTATACACTAACTGCCAGGCTGCACAAACCAGGAGGTTATCGCTACCATTATTAGCAGGCAGCAGTGAAGAGGAAAAACTGAACTAACCTCCTTCCTCTGCAGAAGGTATCCTACCAGCACTGCTGTGTTTTCTTTTACAGCCTTTTAAATTGTTTTTGTCGGTTCCATAGCCAATAGGAAGGCCAATTTCTAGCTCAGTGTTCAATCATAGCTATTAATAGAAGGCACTAATATTTGAACAGAGCTGGATCCAGCTATCTTTCTTGGATCTTTGTGTTCTTATATGGTAATTCTACTGATATCAAATGAACTTTTGCTGTTTTTTTATGTAGCAGATATTTGGCATTGATCTTAATGAGTTCTTAGTGAGTAATTACTTTCTTTTTGTTGCTGGCTGCTATAGCTTAGTGAACTAAGAATCTTTGTCCATATTACTTTCATGGATGATTTATGGAAGGAGTGCTAGAAGAATTCAACAACACTGGAAATTCATTAAGGATGACTTTTATTTCAGATTTGACTGATCTTGAATATTTTCAGCGGAAGCTTCTTGATCTTAATAATTTAAGAAATCTAAGGTTAGTTACTTCCATCTGGCATCCAGATTAACACTGTTTTAAAAGGGGATTCAATCTGCTTTCTTGTGCAACAAACAGGAAAATAACAAAAAAAAAAAAAAAAGAAGAGCAATTACTAAATATCTTTGAGTGAAGTCCATGCTATTTCTGCAGCAGACTGGAAATGCTGCCACAAGCTTATCTAGATTATCATCAAAAGTGATTTCTACTGTCAGTGTATTTGCTGGAACTTTTTTTTTCTGCTACATACCTTACTTAACTGCAACTAAATTTTTATTTTGTGGGCTTTGCGCAGACACCTTATTGTGAAGGAAGGCATTTTTGAGTAGAAGTCACAGTACTGATTGGGAATGTCCATGGAAATGCATAAATTTATTCCTGTGTTACCAATCATATTGTGAAGGTTGGAAAGGCTACCTCTAAATTTTGAGATTATTCAGAAAAATATTTAAATGAGGTATCCAAGAACTTCCTTTTCATGTTCTCCTTAGAGTAGACGTGTGTCATGGCACACAGATCCTCAATTTATAGTTGTTTTGCAGCAAGACCATAACAAATGATGGGGTTGTTCCTGCAAGTTGTCCTCAGAGCTGTTGCCAGCATGTGGTCCTGCACGGGAAGATCACAAGAGCCGTGTCCATGTGGAGAACAGTGCTAGTTTTCTTGGTAGCAGAGGCATCCTAAATATAGACCAAAACATTAAAAATTGGAAGCTGCAGGAGTACAGAAGCTGCCTCCTGTGTGGAAGAGCTGGTGGCTTTGATGTAACATTATGGGATGTGGTGTCCATCACCTGAGGTCATCTTCACGTTTGAAAAGTGGGGCTGTAAAGGAAGCCTCTGATCTGGAGACCGCTACAAGCATTGCAACTAGTAAAGCTGTGAAGTGGTCAAAATAATATGATCATGTCACCAAAAAAAAAAAAAAAAATCTGTATTGCACTCAAAAGTTAGATATTTTCCTCATCAGTCCTTGTCGTATCTTCGGGCGTTTTCCCCTTTCTACTTCCCTTTTAGGGCTGGCTTCTCTTTCTTATTCCCTTGAGATGCAGGACAGCATACGGGCTATTATGAAAAAAATGGTTGAAAGGTTTGTTAGTGGTTTGGGGGCTTTTTCATAAAAAAAACCCAAACAAACCAGCCATGCATAAACCACTCCCATGATACAGGTATTGAGAATTTTATTGCATAGCAAAAAAAAATAATTAAAAATTGGTCACTTGGTATTTCAAGAAATACCTTTAGTCTTCTAAATTGATATAAACTATTCGTATTTTTTTTATGCTTAAAAGTAGTCATCAATCAAATTTCAATGGCCTTAACTGGTCTGGCGAATTCAATTTCTTTCGATTAATAACATTTATGTACACAGTGAATCTGGATAATCAGTCCAAATTGACGGGGGGGGGGGGAGGGGGGGGTGCGTGTCCCGTAGACTTCTGATGAAAAATATCAGCCTGTTGAGGGGGAATGAGTAGGTTCCTTCCCTCAGCACCAGCGCTAGGCGAGGGCGGGAGGCGAATACTCCGCTTTTTGCAAGCTCGAAGTCGCTCCGTCCCCGGGTCGTGCCAGGCTGGCAGGCGTTTCATCCCCGTGACCCTCTGTGCTGCCCGCTCGGTGACAGCCACGTCTGTTGGGGGGAACCTGCTCCAGCCCCACGGCGTGATGCCCAGGAGCACCATGCCCAGAAGCATCCGCAGAGGCGGGAGGGTGAGTTTGCCCATCGCCGCTCCGCGCCCGACGCAGAGCTACAGCTCAACCCCCCACCCCGGCATCGGCACCGCTTTCGGGGCGCTGCCGGGGCCGGAAACCTGCTTTTTGGGGTTCCCTGCCCGGGCACGGGCACCAGCAGGCTGGCTGGGAGGTGGGGCGGCCGTGCTGGGTGGGGAGCGCGCTGCTGGGCGCACCGGCTCGCCCAGGGCTTGGCCAGCACCTCCTGAAAACCGAAACCACAGCCCGCTCGGGCGAAAAACAGCCGTATCCTGCTGATCCTGCTGGAAGCGGAAGGCACGCGTGTGCTAAGTAAGTTAGCTGCTCGTGCTGGCTTTGCTTTCCCACTGCCTCTCCTTTAGGCTCATTTACATTTGCGTTGCAGTCCTCTGTTTTTTTTTTTTTTTTTTTTTTTTTTGTTTTGTTTTGTTTTGTTTTGTTTTGTTTTTCTCTTCCAGGAATGCCGTAAGCTGAAATAACAAGCTGCTGATTTACACGGCTTTCAGCGTGATCTTGTCATCGGCAGGCTTGAAGCACCCCAGAGCTTAGCTGTGCGGAGGGAATTGGCTTTTAAAATTATTTTAACATATTGGAAACAGTCTTTTTAGACGCTGTAAGGCTGCGTGTTTTACGCATTACACAACAAGTAGTTTACGTGACATAAGCAGTCTTGCAGAAGAGAGGGATGAGGAAGAACAGACTTTTAAAGGAGTGTCTGAGTTGTTCTGTATTTATATTTTTGTTCTGGCTGGTTTTTTTGTGCTTTATTTTTTTTATTGCTCAGAGCCTATGCTTTTCTTACTTCAAAAACCCATGTAATTTTTTTGGCATACCAGTGCAGAGCTCAGTATGCCTATGGCCCGTACAGAATATTGCATAGTCTGGGTGTGGGATCTGCAAGAGCAACTTCTTGGTTGAAGTGTGCTTAAGTATCAATAATTTACCGACAGTAAGAGTTCATTATACCTGGTGCCTGGAAGTTGTTAAAATACCAGGGGAAAAAGAATGCTTTTCAATAAATTGTATATTTTCATTCTTTCTGTAGTAGTAGAAATTAGATAGGTAGGTGCTGTTTAGGTTTTGCCACTACTTGATTATTGTTACTAGTATACTTACTCCTTCTCTCTTCTTCTTTGGAGAAAGTGAAAATAGTATGTTAAGTAGCAGAGTTCTTGAACTTTGGAGACACCCCTGCAGAGTAGCTCTTCTGCTCTCTTTTTTTGACAGTTAGTTTGGCGATTAGTTTTCTCAGTGCTGCATTTTTTTAAAATTGACATAAAACATAATGGATAATAATTTCTTCTACATAAGACATTTAATTTTCTAGACTAACATATTAGTTACTGTCAGCCTCTTGTATAAGATGGTACTTTTTTTGTGTTTTGTTTTTTTACATGTGTGATTAGATACCTGGGTATGTGGAGCTCACAGAAAACTCTGTTCCTGATCTTGGAGTTTCAGGGATGAGTTCCTCAGCCAGTATGTCTCACAGTTCTCATAGTTCTGGAGCTTTGCACCTTAAGCAGACACGCCCAGTTTGAAATCTAGGTAAGGTGGTGTTGCCCTAAGGGCGGTGGCTGTGGGAGTACTGAGGGTAGAGGAGAAGCTTCTGTCTCCAGAAAGTAAAGGAACTGCCTTTTCAGTGAGTTGATCTCCACTGTGTTCATTCTCACCGTTTCTGCTGTTCGTTTTACAGAGGCAGGAAAACCTGCACTCATAAAGCTTGAGACTTTGTCCAGAGTCTCTTCTGCCAAAGGAGGAACCTCACTGGGAGGCAGGGAGGTCAGTGGCCTTGTCAGCTCCTTGGCAGTTCTTTAAGGCTCAAGAACCTCCCTGGTTCTGGAAGAAGTCAGCTCTGTGCCTGCCTTTATCCCTCGCTTAGTAGAAGTGCTTGAGCCAACTAGAAAACTCACATTTTTGATCCCCAGGAAGGAAGCCCCAGTGAGGCAAGACAAGGCCTCACGGAGGTGGAGATTTTATTTTTTTTAATTGAACAATGATGTGGCTCTTCCTCCAGGGCATGCAGAGGGCCCTTCTGAAGCAATTTTGAGACATACTGAGTTAAGATTCAATGCTGAAGCAAGAAATGCCCCAATCTGCCTCTTTTTTAGTGGGAATAATAAAACAATGTGGAGTTTTTCTCAAATGATCTAAGAACAAAACCCAGCAACACACCCACAGGTTAGGCACTGTTACCCTTAGCTTATGTTTTAAAATCAAAATTCTACTAAAATTCCTTGACTTGGTGATTTTTGTTTATCCTTCTATCTTACTTTCTGTTCGTTTTGGTAGCTGACACCATTGTGACAATCTGTGTATCAGTTCATGTGGCTTCATGACTAATATTTTGTTTCTTCATCCTGGAGGTGAAAAATCAAATTTCTAACTCAGGGTATCACTCACTAGCTCTTGTGACTGCCAGCTGCCCATTCTGAGTATTGCTTAGTTTGATTATTGTAATAAAATAACCAAGCTAATAACCTCAGAGATCTTCAGTTTTAAGAGGAAATCCTCTTTTACATAACATTTCCATCTTTTTTAAACCCTTCTTTAAATAATACTGGTTCTGTTTGTAATTCCCCATTTCTGTTCTGGCTCTGCTGAGAAGGGCTTTTCATGCTGTCCCTCGGTGACACTGCAGACCAAGTGACACAACCCTAGCTGAGCTCAGCAGCTCTGCATGGCATGTGGCTGGCACCTAATCGCATGTTTTCCTGGTGTTTTCTTATCAGCTTGCAGTTTGCTGCTGCAGATAGCTTTGGAACATTCTGGTGTTTAAAACAACATGCAGAAATAGGAACAGCTGTAGTAATTACAGCTAAATACTAACCTTCTGCAGGACAGAGAACTGAAAAAATAATTTTTGAGCTGTCTACAAATAAGGAGAGCTGTGCTACAGTGACCAGCTTGTACGTTCCTGTTGTGCAGAGTGGGAACCTGAGAAGGGAGATGACAGTACTGGTACACTACTTCTAATATTTGAATATGACTGAATGAAAATGAAATTTCAATATGTGCCAACTTGTAGAATTTATTGTGATGGAAACAGGAAGTTTCCAAAAGGAAGTGACCAAAGAGCAGGTTTTAAGGAGATGTAAGAATAGGGAGTTAAAAACAAATTATTGATGTAAGAATAGGGAGTTAAAAACAAATTATTGATGTAAGAACTCATTTCGGGACACTTCTGTGTGCCCAGTGAGGAGTTTTACCTGATGTTCAAAAGTATGGCTTTTCTGAATATTTCTCTATGCACAGCTGAGGGAAATTTCAAGTTAGGTAGCCCACTGTGTGATCAAGTGGAAATGCTGAGATCAGTCTTCATGAAAATGACAATGAAATGAGCATCTCTGACAATGAAGTATAAGTTTGAAAATAAAATGCTTTTACTTGTCTGATGCCGTGAGTTGAAAAACTTTTCCAGTGAAACAAAGCCCCTGTTTGATGCTGGAGAGGTATAATCGGGGTAGAAAACCAGAGCTTTCCTGCTGTCTTTGCTTTTTACTCCATTTAAAAGCAAGGAGTGTTTAGCCTCTGATATTAAAGTGGTGTTTTGTTTGCATACACGCAGAATCTAAAGGCAGCAGATGAAGTCTAATATCCTGCTTGGGATATACTGACTTTTTTTCCAGATCACCTGCATTGATCATGAAAGGACATTAAATAGAAGTTGCCCTCGTACAGTAAAGGTTACAGGGCAGTAGCCATGCTACATACTTAAGTTTAAATAATTTCTCCTGGCCACAGTTTGAACCGTGTGCATGTAGAGGTTCTTCGTGTTTAGGTACTGTGCATGCTCTGTGACCAGCTAGCAAACTCTTTTCCTCTGCTTCCAAATGAAATAAACAACCAAACAAAAAAACCTGTGAAAGCATTAGACACAGTTGGAGGTGGTAACAAATGAATGCATAGTGCTTCTTACCACCAGCTGTGGGATAGTTCTAAATATTTCTGCATATCCCTAACTTCCTGCATATAAGTAAGCATAAACTGGGGTGTTGGAAGCTTGAGAAAAGAGTCAAATAGTACAAAAATTATTTTAAATCCATTGACATTCACTACCCTTGGTTGTTTTTTATTCAAGCGTAAAGCTGTTTCAGTGTCTTAATAGTGACTTCATAGTTGTTAAAATAAAGAAGAACAAACATACCAGTGTTAAACTTCACACTTGACATAGGTTGCTGAAATCCGGAAACTGTAAAACAGACATCTAACCTAAAAGTGGTTTGTCAGATCAGTTAGTTTCTAGGTGGTATGAAGCCTTGTTCTATGCTGTGGTACATATAATGCTGATCTTATTCACAGATTGTACTTGATAACATTTAATTTAGTGTGACCAAATTCAAATGCAAGTAGGTTATCTCAACAAGCACTGCTTAAAAACCTGTTAATTTAAATTTGAGTAGTACGAATAATCACCTTTAGCTGATGCATAAAATTCAGTGATTAAATATTGCCAAGTTTCTTTTCTGTTACCAAAATGACAGAAATTTTGGTTTAGTAATCAAAATAGAAGAAAACAGTAAGTGTGAGTCTCTGTTATGGAAGTTGTCTGGCTCGATGTGATGCGGTCGTCAGTAAATTTAGCAGCACTTGAGGCTGTGAAAACACTTCATGAGCTAATCAGTTTTTCATTTTCTTGGTTCAAACCACTCTCTTTAAAAAAATTGCCCTTTTTGGTTTCATGGGAAAGTGGATTTGTTGCCTATGTGCTCTTTTAGCATCTTTAAATGTTGGTTGAGCTTGCTCCTGGGTATAGATTAATATTTGCTGTAAATACTTCCTCTGTGTGGTGAGAGAATTACGGAATAAAATTCCAGGGTTAACCCAGATCATCTTTTGAATTGGGTTTTGCAGAGAGGTGTGGTCCTGTGTCACCCGTGGTCTTTGGGTTTTGCCTCTGATTTATGACCGTTGACTTTCTGGTCTGGAAAAGCAGCACCAGCACAATCCTGCGGTTTGTTGTCAGCTTTCCTCTCGCTGAGGAGGAGGTTGCGTGTGGAGTTCGAAGGTTGTGGGATGGCAGATCCCAGCTGTGGGGTGCTCCTAAGCTCGTGCTTCAGACCGGAGGGTCCTGGTGAGCCTGTCCTGACGGCTGAGCCTCGTGCCCGGCCCCTCCGCCCCCACCTCCCCTCGCACGCCGGCGCTGCCCGTGCGGTTTCATTTGGGGCCCAGACCCACTGAGGTCCGTCTGTCCTCAGCACGTGCTTCAGCTCCGCTTCAGTTTGTTCTTCACTGCTGCCCTGAGACACCAGTGCATGTTTGAACAGAGCAAATCTTAAGTTTCTTAGCTCTAAGGGGGAGTCAGTTTCTCTCTAAAATTACTTTTCTTGCTATCTTCGTCCAGCTGTGGAAATTTAAGCTACAATAATAGTTACAGCTTTTACATATTTTTAGATTATATTCACACCAGCTGAGTTCATGAATGTTAAAACCATGGGAAGCATCCCTAGAGATAAAGGTTTTTTCGTTGTTGCTTTTGTTTTCTTTTTACAGTGGGTATTTCAAACCATGTATATTGACGAATTGAACCGCAAAAGCATGAATTCAACAAACGGCCTATTCAAAATGCTTACTTATTAAATCCTGTTTGATTTGGTCTGCTGTGTGGGAACCACTGCAGAGTTTGGGGGGCTTTGCTGAGTCAAGGCTGTAATGAGCTCAGTGGCATCACAGTAACAACATTAGCAAAGAATTGTGGATTGTATTAGAATTTAGCTACGGAAAAAGTAACTGTCCTCCAAGAAGACTTCCAAGAAGTCTTTTTTACAACCCACCCTGGCATGGTCAGTAGGGTTTGTTTATAACTTGCAGTGTTTGTGAATTTCAACAGCGATAATAGGCTTAAAAATGAAAGAGACATGTGGATAGTCACATGTGGCAAGGTAAGTCATTAGAAATTGCAATGTAAATTGTTTGGAAAAGAAATCATGCTGATTACTTACACAAAGAAATTCATCACAACAGAACAGCATAGGGGCATATATAGTAGGAATGTTTTATGTAAATATACCAGTGTCTGAATAATATACAGGTACTAACTGGAAACCTATATCCCGCTATTCCATTTCATTAAGATCTTAATATTAAACCTCCATAAAATTAACAGAGAGCCTGAAACCTTAGAAAAAAGTATTGTTCTCTTGGTTGTGTGGGGTTTTTTAATCTTTCTTTTAAAAAGGGGTTGTTTTTCTTAACAACTTCATAGCAGAACTATGTATAAGAACAGTAATTACAAAATAGTAGCATATATCCATAATTACTTGGGATGGAAAGTGACACAGAAGCACTCAAATTTGTAGTTTTTAACTCAGCTATTACAGATACTGTTGTAATAAAATGTATATAAAGAAACAGTATCAGTGCTACCTTTCTTCCAGTTTTAAATCACTGCATCTTTTAGCTGCTCTGTAGCTTTCAATGTATGTTTATATATTTCTATATCTATATTTGTATGTATACACACACACAGAGGTGTTGGCTCTGGTGGTGTCTTGCAGCCCCACTTGTCTTAATGGAAAATGAATGGAACTGTGCTTATGCCACGGATGGCACTATTGATTTTTCAGCGCAGAGGGGCTGCGCGTTGCTTAAAGCTTAGTAACAGAACTATCCGTGTAAAGAAGCAACCATTTGTAGCCAGGTAGATTAGGTTTTGTCTTGCTTTACACAGCTGTGTTAAAGTAACCCTGTAAGTTAATAAAATAATAAAGTTGATGTTAGCTTTATGTCTGAGAAGCAGTCCCAGATCATTCGTGTTTAAGCCCAGAAGAGTACTCGGGTGGCTCTTCAGTCCTCTGTCCTAGACTGAGTACAGCTACGTCACTCAGAAAATATATATATAAGCTGGCCCAAAGGCTGCCAGGGCTGGAAGTGCCTGGTTCACCTAGGTGGCTTCTGCCATGGAGCAACTCTTCTCCCAGGAAGAAAGATCTCTGAGCTCAGAGTTGAGAGATATTCTTTGTCATCGAATAAGGCAGTTTATTCTTCTTTTGCCATTTTCCTGGCTCCCTGACCAGAGGAGAAAACATCAGGTGCCGACTTGCTTTCCCTGTCACCAAGTCCCTCATACATAATTTTTCTTCATTTTTTTCTTTCCCCCCTAAACCTGTCCTCAGATCTTTCTTTATTTATCTATACCGCAGTGTGATGGCCAGAACTGTCCTAGCACTTGACCTAGAGAAGCTCAAGATGGAAAGTTATTCCCGTATTTTACATTTGTATTTATGTTGTCACAGTAACAGGCTTTTATCTCAGATTCCTCTTTCCTTGGTTATTTTTGGCAAGAGTATCTCAGCCTGTGGCGTGGTAACCTTATGTATTTTTGTCAGTATTGCCGCCTGCTTAGCTTTGGGGTTTTTGTGTTGTTGAGTCTGATCTCCCTCGACCTACCACCAGCCTGTCAGAGATCCCTCCAGGAAATCCCTGAAATGTTGAGGCTGGAAGCCGGCTGAAAGCAAGCCTGTAACCCAGTGTTACCCACCAACTTCCCTGTTTCATTCGAGAAAATGTCACCTCAAGCACTGTGAGAGTTGCAGCAACAGCATGTCCTCCTCTGGAGCTTCATTTGTTCTTATCCACCAAGCTCATTTCCATGTTTGAGTGTGGTGTTGTCATTACATGCTTTATTCTTGACCAGCCTGTTGGTTCTTATTTATTCTCTTGTTATCATCTGAGTGTATCCCTATTGGTTGCTTGGGGAAAGTTTTCAGCATCTCTTCTGTTTTTGAAGGTAGCTGGTTGGTGTGTTGTGGTCCTTTCTAAGGGTGGACAATTGACCTTTCTCAGTCAGATGTATCTTCTCCATGAATTTCCAATATTTATAGTTTTAATTGACGATAGCTCTGGCTACATTGCATACGGGGTGGTTTCAGTGATTTTCAGATTTCGGTAACCAAGAGCTCTCATGAATTTCTTCACCTTCTGTTTTCTTTTTTGAAAGGATGTTTGCATCTCATTCTCTGAACAGTTAAAATTATTTTCTTTTGATGTTTGTCACCTTTACTTTCTTTTTCTTCTCTTGTTCCACTTTCCCTTTTACTACAGATTTCTGCGGTACATGTAGTGAGACTAGATAACCAATTTTTGGTAAGCTTTTTTGTTGTGTTTTGTTTTACTAAGCCGCTTTTAGGCTTTTGTGGCTGTTCTCTTTCAACAGTAGCATGAAGACCGTCCCGCTAATTTGACAAATCAGTTTCTAAAGTTTATTTCTTCTCGTATCAAATCAGACCCCAAGTCTTTTGATCAGCCCTTCCTGGAAAGCCACCCTCTAACTCACGGCCGACAGCATCTGAGGTCCGTTGGCCAGTCCCTGTGCCTGTCTGTCTGTCTGTGCCTGTCCAGCACGGGCTGTGACCCCGCAGCCATCGCGCTGCCTGTCACCCAGCAGCTCTGCGAGCGGGATGCGGTAATTAACAGGTACCCGCCTTCGCTTCATCAGTGCTAACCTGTAACCCCCTCTCTGTCTTTCGAGCCCCTGCTGTGGTGGTCGTGGGGTGCTCACGCTGCCGGTGGGTTCCTCCTCTGGTGAACTCCCTGTGGTCCCCGGTGCTTTGCCATGGAGTTTTCCTCCTCTCCCAGCTCGCAAAGATGCTTTCCAAGGAGCCGTGCTGCCGCCACCCCCCAGGCTGGGACCCCCAGCTGCTCCCTCGCTCTCGGGGCACCTTCCCCACGGGTCGGGGGTGGCACAGCATCCTCCGACACCCGTACCTCTGTCCGGGCAGGACCCACGGGGGTGCAGCCGCAGGAGGAACAGGCGTCAGCGCCGATGATGCTCATTTTTCCACCCGCTGCTGCCTCTGCCCTCCGGGGCATCCCTAATAACACAGCAAAAACTTCGCTCTCTCTCTGGGAGCACCTGCCTGGCTTTCTCTGCAGAGCCCCAACCTTCGTGGTGAGTCGAACTCTCCTCGCTTTTCTATTTGGCAGCATAACTTCTTTTTTTTTTTTTTTTTTTTTTTTTTTTCCTGGTGGGGCGGCGCTTGGCCCAGGCAGCGGCGGGGCTTCACCACCCCGGGGCGCGAGCAGGGTGTGCCACAGCCGCTGCGGAAGCTCTGCGTCAGGCAGTTATTATGCCAGTTGCTAAGCAGCATTTTAATATTTACCTCCACGCCTGACACGCGCCCGTGTGTTGCTTCACCCCTTCTGCTGTTCGGCTGTCGGACGCGGCCGGTGAACAGCCGGGCACGGCTGGCCACGGCGCACAGCCCTCGGAAAACCAGAAAAACCCACGGCAAAAAGTAGTTCCCCGGAGCCCAGCTGGTGTTGACAGGCTGCGTGGTGGCTGCCAAACAAGGGGTCGGACTGTGGCAGCTTCTTGCTTTGTCAGTCTGTGAGGCTCAGTGCGGTTGCAGACCCTGTACCCTAAAGGGCTCGGAAGGAGGAGGATCCCCTTCTTCCTTCTAGTGGCTTTTTTGGGGGGAAATTGGAGGCCTTGAATATTGCGGAATTCAGTCAAAAAAGCGCTGCAAATGTAACGAGGCACACTGTGCCCCGGGGGAGCCAGAAGATGACGGTGGTACAGCACTACCAGTGCACACAGAGGTTGTGGGAGGGGACCCTGTGCTCCCCACCACCCTTCCCACTTCTCCCCTCCAGATCCCCAGGACAGGCTGTTCTTTCCCCGAATCAACCCTGCATGTTTATGGGGAAATTGGCTTGTCCTTCTCCCTAGCTGCTGGTCGGCAGCCATGCATTAAACTGTTTTCTGTCCCCAAACTAGTCTTCTTCATCCACGAGCATTTAAACTCCTCATCTCTTAGTTTCTGCTAGCTACTGCCATCCAGCTGGATAGGGTAGAAAGAAGCAGCATCTGGTTTCTTTGGGGACATTTTCACTAATCTCTGAAAGTTGTAGTAGTGCTGCTCTGCTGGAACCTGGGAAAGAATTTTTTGGTGCATTGTAAGGAAAAGGCTTGGTAGGTCCTTTCTGAGGGGAAGAAGAGCGAAGGGCTCAGATAAATGTGTTTTTATCAAACGAACAGAGACTGAGGTGTCTAATACAAAGCTGTAGAGTAGATACCTCCTCGTTAGTCATGCAGAAGGAATTCAGATTCATTTCATGGAGAAGAAAGAAAAGGAAAGGAAAAACTATTAGAGAGCAAATTAAGAAAAATACGGTGTTGCTTACCGATTACCTGATGGTGGTAGTGGAAATATATTAAACGGTTGTTTAAAAACTTTCGTTCCCTGTCCTGATGTAGGAGGATCTGTACATTCCTGTGTGCATCTCCACCCATACAAAAGTTTCCATCTGTTACGTAGTCAATCTATACGCATATACATATATGGAAACAGGTATCATGTGCTTACATTTCAGTAGTGGGATGATTGCAGATTCTCTCTAGTATATATTTACAGTAGTCAAACCTTACTAAGGTGTGCAAGATACCAGATACACTGGTGGGAAGAGCATGCCGTCATCGTCACCATGTACCTTTTAAATTCTGTACAGTTTTTGTCTTATTGTTGAGAAGTGCTTGTACTATGACAAGGCATGGAAATGAGAAAATTTCACCTTTGGAGATAAGAAGTCACCCTAGGTATGGAATAGTAATATGGCTTCTGAGTTCATTCAGGCAGTGTGTGTTATTGTACAGCAATTGCATTGGTAAACATGAAGAGAAAATCTAGAAAAATCAATAATTTGTTCAATTATATGTAATCTATGAATGTGTTGCTGTGTTTGAGATGGCAAATGCAGCTTTGAGCAGAGGAACATGAAGCAGGAATAGAGAGGTAGTATTACACCTGTATAAAGTATTGATGAGGCAGTTAGACTATTAATTTCTGTAACTTGAAGTTTGATACAGTCACAGCAGAATTAAAACATGCTGTTCTCAGATTAACATCATTGAAGCCAGGAAAACAGACTGTGCCATTTGCAGCTTTTCCAAAGGGTCTCATGGTGTGTAAAAACAATTGTAAGTGTGTTACATACAGGTTAGTTATTCCTTTTTATCTCAACAAATTTGAGTTTGCCAGTCTAGTTTTAAATGTTTTGTATGAGAAGCTAGTAAATCCAAAAGTACAGTTTTTGCTAAGAAGAAGAAAAGAAATGTGGACGAATCCTGCCTAGTAGATATATATGCTTCAGTGTGAGAGCAGGATTTGAGTTTGTTTCGATACTTGATATGAGACTTGCTTTCATGTCAGAGGAAAAAAAAATGATGTTGTGAGAAGGTCTAAGGTCATCATGCTGTTGGAATCCTACATACATGTATTGTAGAAATACAGGCAAGACAGAAGATCTAAAATGCTAACTCTCATTTTCAATAGTAATTTATTCTTATTTTTTAGCTGGATAGCTAATGAATTCAGGTTGCTTATGCTTGCTTAATAGATGTATATATGACAAAGGTGAAATGAATTAATTTGCTTTTTTTTTTTTTTTCCTCTCAAAAGCAGTCCCCCTCTGCCGATGCATCAAAACCAGAAATTATGAAGCCATCTGAAACAAAGGTATGAATTTCTGAGAAACTCATGCTTGCAGTTAAGCACAAATACATGAAGCAGTGGAATTTCTTTCTTAACACTTTGCTACTGAGTAATTTTACTTCGTATTTTTCTTGTCTGTAGCTTAGTTTCCTCTTCAACAAATATCTAAAAAATGCTGTACAAAGCACTCAGAGGATTTTGTGACAGCAAGAAAAAATTTTAATTAAAATTTTTAATTTTAGCTCAGTCACACTTTGTGACGTGTATAGCTCCCCCAGTGTAATTACAGGGTTATTTACCTAATGATGATTTTTCACATATTCCAAGCATTCAGGACAAGTTTCAGCTTTTAGTGTATGTACAATTGCATCTTCTCATTAATCTCATATCTTTGTCTGTCTGACAGCTTCCTTGCCTTTGTCCTTTACGCTTGTTCTGTCTTGTCTTATGACTAGAACTTTAGTGTCGAAGCTGTGTCATCAATCACGTACTTGTTAGAAGAGAGTCATAATCCTCCCTTATGCCTCTGTTGCCTAACAGAATTTACGTGTATTATTTAAACAAATGATTAATGATTCTCTCCCTCCTTCATTTTCCATAATCCTAACAGTGAAACAGACACAAATATTGAATAGCAAACCAGTCCAGCGGGGGCTTGGGCAGCGGTAGGAGCTGGGACTGCCTGCACCTTGCAAAAATGCGAATAAAGGAAGGGTGAGGGTGGTGGGGTTGGGAGAGGCCCCCGGGGGTGGTCTGGTCCAGCCCCCCGGGCAGGCAGAGCTCTGCAGGTACCTCAGGCTGCCGACAGCCCTGCAACCGTAGCCTGCACAGTTTGGTCACCTTTGTTATGATGATTTTTTTTTTTTTTTTTTTTCTTTTATCAAGTGAGAAGTTCCTTTGCTGCCGCTTGCGTCTGATGCTTCTTGTCATTTTAGCGTGCATCTCTGAAGACGGTCTAGCTCCATCTTCTCTGTGTCTGAAGTTAGCCATTACAGTCCCCTCAGCCTTCTAAAACCCTTTTCTTCCATGCACACATGTAGGACTTAGACTGGTAGCAGTGAGCTGGACGGCAATTAAACCTTTTCCATTTGTGCACAATCATCATTACACGTAAATGAAGGTATCTGCAAGCGTCCACTTCCATCTTCCTGTTTTGTTCGTGGGCAAACTCGTTTGTGTCGTGTTTGTTCCTGATGCTGTTCTCCACACGGTTTAACCCAGACAGCTGTCTAAAAATAGTTATGGTTTTTCCCTAGTTGAAATTTGAAGTAAGTCTCAGAAGAATGTGGTAAATTTCTAATCAGACCTTTAAAACTGGTGTTGGCAAGATGAGACAAAAATAGAGTAGCAGAGGCATGCTTCAGCACTGCGAGGCTGGTAAACACAAATCCCTTTGAAACACTGTCCTGGATTTGCATGGGTAAGGCAATTAATGTTTTCTTTTAAGGTCTGATGCATCGTTAATGTCTTCCTCCTGCTGGATTAAGCAGGTCATCTGCATTTTGACTGTAGACTTCTTTGAAAAGAAGTAAGGTTGCTGAGTCACTTTCACTTCTAGCCCTAAATTTCTTGCAAATTAGCAGCTTTCCGAGTGGCCTGCTGTAACCACATCTCACTTGTCTTTCCTAGAGTCTCCCCAGTGTGCCACTACTCTTAAACGTGCTCTGGACCCCTCTAGAGCTTCCGGGTCTGTGAATCCTTTCTCTCAAATTCACTGTCAGTCTTACGCCCTTCCGAGGGGGCTGTTGGCTTCTGCGGCAGAGGAAGGGCCGTGGAACTCGCCGGTTTGCGGACGGAGCCCCGGGGTTGGGTGGAGAGGCTGGAGGGCCAGGGTGGAGGGCAGGCACCCCGCGCCTGTGGCTGGAGGCGCGGAGGAGGCGGCGTGCTGCCACGGCCACCGGCAGAAACACACCCCGTGCACCTTGCTTGCTTCTGCACCCACGTGTGCTGCCGCGCTGCAAACTGGGGAAAACACACTGGTTTTCTTTCACAGGCTATTTTTCCGTTTCCTGAGTCAGTTGAAATGTGGCCTCCCAGAGTTCGGCGCAGTGCAGGTGGAAGCAGGCAGTAGAAGGAGAGGTGAAACATATTTTTCCCCGTAGAAGTTCAGTGTGTGCTGTAAACTGATGCTGTGGCTTCAGGCTGTGACTGCTCACAGCTGGCTCTGTTTCAAGGGGGATTGCCTTAGAATGTATAGTGTCATACTAAAATTGTTGGGTTGACTTGCCTGGTAATTTTTTTTTTTTTATTAAATTGTATGTGAACTTTGTTATTCCTAAAAGTGTATCTATCTAAATAGATGTGTCTGTGCGTGTGAGCACATACGTGTTCATGATCATGTGTTTTAATGTGGCCCTACCATCTTCACGTGTGCATAAGTTTCGAAGCAAAGCATTGTCCATATAAGTACATATATTTTCCAGCATTGTCATAGATAAATTTATAGTATGAGCAATTCTGCACAGTTTAAAATATATATAAGAATAATTAATACCCTACACAAATAATAAATAAAGTATTTAGTAAAATAATATTTACAATATATTAAAAAAAGGCATGCAGTTGCTAATAACTGGTTCAGCAGGCTGAGAATTTGAACTGATGTTCTGTACATCTATTGTCAGGCATTGACAGAAATGCAAGTAAATACATGTCATTGTTCTGCAAAAAAGGTGTGTTTACTTTTCTTCTGAAAGCAAATGAAATAAGGAAAACCCGAATTTGTGCTCTAACAGCAGGGTCCTTTAAGTCCTGAGCAGGCAGCCGTCACACAGCAGGAAAAGGCAAACTGAACGTTTCTTGAACCTCATGATTGCAGTTCTGTTACGTTTCTTTGCTGCCTTGCTGCCGAAGGACATCTCAGGTCTGACTGACTCTCTGCTTTAGATGTTCCATAAACACGTCCAAGCTTTTTTTAACTTCAAACCTGAAAATTTAGGATTACCTTTTCAGTATAGGATTATTTAGTGTGCAGGTACACAAATGGATGCGCGTGTGTTTGAGTTAACCATATGGTAGTTATGTAAGGAGGATGTACAAGTGGGGGCATATAAAGTATGACTGAATCTGAGAGCTGCTGTGTTTTAATCAGGTTACACCTCAAGAGAAAATCCGAAGGGGGGAATCTGAGAGGTTGAATGATTTTTTTTTTTTTTTTTAATTTATTTTAAATTTTTTCCCCACTCTTGGGAAATCTTTGTCCTCTCTGTCTACCAAGATTTTACTTGTTGTGACTTCCTTGAGTGTGGTGTTGTGTTCTTTGCTGTGGTCTGCAGCTTTGAGACCTTTGCCAGGCTTATGCCCATAAGAAAGCATCTGCGTTCTTACGCATGTTCAGGATTTCCCAACCCGGTGTCTGTGGTTCAGTGTGTGGGTGTGAATACTTGCATAACAAATGGCAAACAACTTTAGCAAATTTCTCTGTGTGGTCAGCTAGCAAACAGGAGCTGGGTATATCTAAATGGTAATTAATGTTTGACAGCTGAAATGAAAACTTTACAAAGCAATGAAAATCTTTAAATTACCACCTAATTGATTTTTTTTTTTTCTTCTTTTCGGTTGTTCACTGACTTTGAATAGGCTGCTGGGGGAGAAACTCTATTATTTGTCTTTCAATAACTTTAAATATTCTTGATGTACCAGTAGGGTAGAGGGGATAAGGAGGGCCTCTGTCTGTGGCACAGCCTTCTCTTTGGTGCCTCTTGATGACTTTCCAGTAGCCACATTGACTCTGTGCTAATCGTAGCACAGCTTAAGTAGAAAGACCAAGAAAAAATAGTAAGAAAAATATGGTAAGGAGTCTGCCATTTTTCTTTCTTCTTAACCAGATATCACTATTATTTAATTTTCCAGTGTTTGTTCTTACGTGTTTCTACTAGTAGTAATTTATTGCTTACTGTACCTTGACATGAGTCACAGGAATTCATTTTGTGGCACGGCTGCAGAAAATTTTCAGGTGTAAATCAAACTGTTCATTATATTTGTTCAGTATCTTCTTTCCCTCTCCTTTCAACCCTTCCTGTGAGGAGAGTGTGTGTGTTTGCACACGCGTGAGTGCTCGCAGGTTGCTGGAGTAGAGGCCTGTGCCAGGATATTGTGAGCGGCAGGATCAGAGTGCTGGATATTAGTTACGTAGCTTGTGTGCTCACAAGTGTGAACCTGTGTCTTATTCTTCTTTATATAATCCGACCCCTTAGATATAACCAAGCACATTAATCTCTGTCTGAATGTATGTTGCTTATATTTCAGTCTGCACCAACAACCAAAACAGAATCTGGAAAAAACACACAGCCAACCCAGGTAATTACTTCTGTTTTGCCTCTAGTGAGCTGTTGTACTGTGGTCTTTGACTAACTTTGAAAAAAGAGGCTAAACTCTTTGCTCCTACTGTGCCTCATGAAACTGCCATGTGATTAGTACAATACCTGTGTGCAAAATTGCTTGGAGCTGACCTAATGGGAATGCAGCGTCTGGGGAACAGGCAGGATGCTTCACAGCAGCTCGGAAGCGTTCTGTTAATCATCTTTACATCTCTCCCCATTTTGGCTGGGGTAGAGTTAATATTTCTTCTCAGTAGCCGGAATATTGCTGTGTTCTGCATTCAGTATGGATTTGGTATGAGAAGAATGTTGATAACACACTGACATTTTTGGTTGTTGCTGAGAAATCCAGGACTCCCCACCTCCCCACGTCCTGCCTGTGTGCGGGCGCACAGGGAGCTGGGGGGAGCACGGCCAGAGTGCCAGACCCAAATGGGGCAGTGAAATATTCCACAGCATGGAACGTCACGCTCACTGTATAGAGGAGGGGTGGCTGGGAAGGGGGGCTCTCTTTCCAGGTTTGTGGTTTGGGGATTTTCCCTCCTCAGGGATTGCTAGCTAGGAATGGGCTGGGCATTGGCCAGGGGGCGGTGAGCAGTTGTATTGTGCATTACTCATTTATAGATTCTATTATTGCTATCATTAGTATCATTATAATTTTAATTTTATTTCATTTCGGTTATTAATTTGGTTTTATCTCAACCTGCGAATCTCCTTACTTTTACCCCCCCAATTCTCTCCCCTGTACCCTGGGCTGGGGAGAGGGTGAGTCGGCGTCTGTATGGTGTTGGGCTGCCAGCCAGGTTTAAACCACAAAAGGATCTGTCTTGTGCTTATTTGAACTAGTGCAGATCATGTTCCATAGCATTATAAGGTGCTAAGGGTGAACAATCTCAATTTTTTATTTTATGACAGCCAACAGACTCTCAAAATAAACAGGCATCTGAAGAGAGGCAAAAGGAACCCAGTGGTGTAACTTATGTAATTTTTGCTTCTCTCTCTCTTTTTTTTTTTTTTTTGTTTTCTCTTAATGAGGGCTTCTTGTGGTATTTCTCTAATTTCTTCCTTTTTGTTTTTAAAAAAAATATTTAAAAATCAAACCAAACCAAGCCCACCCAGAAAGATTCTCATATCTAATAATAATGTTTATCTCTACACAGACAAAAACCCAAACCTCACCTTCTGTGACAACTTCTAGACCAAATGGTACGGGACAAGTAACTACAACTCAGGCTGACCAGCCTCCACAAACAACCTGCACAGATACACCAAAGGTACTGTAGAAGTAGCGATCCAATTTTTATTATTTGAGTTATTGTAGGGGTTAGAAATTCACATCAAGATGGATTTGTATGCTGAGTATTGTAAAGTGAGACTGGGCCTCCGGAAATCATAATGTAGAAAAGTTTACAGGTGTGTATGACAAACCTCCTTGTGCTGCTCTAAAATCTGGGACTTGGAAACTTAGCACTGTACCCACTAATTAATTTAACAACATCCCGAATATAACCACTTCCAGCTAGCCCATGACAGCATTAATAGATAAGCATCAGCTGCAGATAGAGATGCCTGGCCAGATGGTACTGGTAGTTGGTGCTGGTTGTTTGGTGACCCTGACGTGCATCCACCTTTTGTTGTCCTCTGCATACATCTTTTCTCATCGTCCAACACACTCTGGCTGTTAGCCAAGCAAGCAACATTAAGATTATCGTAATTAGCCAGTTGCTGAGTCCAAAAAAATATGTGCAGCCTCAGAGTTGGATATTTTAGGCTGGGCTCAGTATCGTGCAAGCTGCACCTGCTCACTCAGCCACTAGGTAGAACCAGCTTGTCATTTTTATTCAAAGTGTAGCTGAAGGGGGACAAGATATTCATGCTTGGGTCGAACAATTCTTTTGTAATCTGTTTCACCTCTAGAATTTTTAACGTAGGGTCATGTAATAAAGCCATCTCATAATTTTTATCTTATTTCTCCAGCCTAAGTCTGAGAAGATGTCCATGGTAGCTGATGCAGGTGCAGCTGGTGTAGGTGTGGCTGCTGCAGCTGAGAAGTCAAGTACTGAGGTTGGTAAACACAGTCCCAGTCAAATGCTTCCCTTGTAAAAATGTCTCGGACAGTGTTTCTCTCTAAAACACTTCAGGTTCAGGAAAAATAAATTGGTAAAACTCCTCAGGTATTGCCACGTAGTAGTTTTGTATGGTGGTGAGGGACTACCTGAAAGAATAGCCAACGAACTAGTGACATCTCCTTTGTGTTTTGTCAAATAGGATTCGTTTAGAATCAATTTTACCACAACTAGCATAAAATTAATTACTCTTTATCTTCAGATATGTTTGTGTATGTATGCATGTATATCAGCTGGTACATAAATCCAAATGATCTTGTTACTGACACTGGGAAACGAGCTTAAGAACAGCTCTTACTGAAGTGCTGGACCTACTTGGTCCTTCCTTGGAAGCTTTTGGCTTGGTTTTCGGGAGTTTTCTACAGATTCAGCAGATGATGAATTTTTTTTTTTCCTTTGTACAGCATGGTAACTTCTATAATGCTCTGCTTCATTTTTAGCCTAGTATGGATGAGTCGGCACTTGATAGCCTAATAGATACCCTTGGTGGACCTGAAGAAGATGTGCCTACAAGCCCTGTTTACACTGGTCCGGAAGTTACGGTACTTTACATTTTTAATTTTTACAAGATTCAGCTCAAAAATATATCTGTAGTTGCTCACTACTACATTGATCCACTATTTCTGTCTGATCTGCTAAGAGGTAAAATGCAGAGTTGCATTTTAGTGTTGTTTTCAGTAATACAGAAATGATACAGTTAGGTATATATTGCAGTTGAAGTTGTCAACCAAGAAAGTTTGTGGCTGTTTGAACTGACTTCGGAGCTGGGTCTCCAATCGATTTAGAAAAGATAGCGATGGAGGTATAAGAGAGAGCAAACAACCTAGGAGATTTCATTTCTACTTGGGAAAGAGTAAAACAGAGAATTTGGGGAAGAATGCATTCTTTTCTGAGTTAGAATGGGAGAGTAACATTAGAAGGATTAAGATTACAGGCTCAGTGGCTCAGCCGTGATAAAAATTTTGTAATTTATAAATATTTAATATTCAATCTAGGTTCAGCCATACATTCTGTGGTGTGAGACACTGACGTGGTTTCTGTTAGCGCAGGAGGAGTCTGGCAATGGAGATGCAGAGTTTTGCTAGATGAGGTGCACTGCTGAAGCTAGTGGAGATGCATGTGGATGACTGTCCTGGGTTGAGTGAGTGGTGGAGTTTTTTGGTGGCAGGGGAGGGGGCTATCGGGGCGGCCCCCTGTGAGAAGCTTCTCGAAGCTCCCCCAGCTCCACGTCAGCTCCACTTCTGTTTGGGAAATTGAGCCCATCGGCTGCACCTCTGCGATAACGTATTTAAGAAGGGACGTGGTGACAGGCAGGGGGACTGGTGAGGAGGAGTCACTGCAGCTGCATGAACACCAAGGTCAGTGGAGGAACGGAGGAAGAAAGGAGGGGGGAGGTGTGCCGGAGCAGAGACCCCCCTGTATCCTGTGGGGAGATGTCAGGGCGGCCCCCCCCTGCCACCCATGGAGATCTACGGTGGAGCAGACATTGATTTATGGCCTGTTGCTCCTGCTCAGTTGATCAAGGTTCTGTGCCCGAAGAAGGCCGGGGTCTCATGGGAAAAGGCAGCCCCGCTGCTGTAATTCAGCGCTGGGAGGATTGCAGCATGCGGGGGAGTCCCACACCGGAGCAGCTCGGGAAGGGCTGCAGCCGTGGGAGGGAATCCAGTCGGAGGAAGTTAGTGACCCATGACGGAGCAGTGTGGGGAACGCTGCGGCCCGTGGGAGGAATTCAAGTCGGAGAAAGTTTGTGGAGGACTGTCTCCTGTGAGAGGGGGACCACGATGGAGCAGGAGGAACAAGTTCCGGACACTCCCCTCACCGAAGATGAAGGAAGTGGCAGCGCTGCCTGCACCCCCCATTCCCTGCCCCTGCGCCACTGGGGGAGGAGGAAGAGATATCGGGAGCAGAGCTGAGCCCGGGAAGAAGGGAGGGGTGGGGGGAAGGTGTGCTCAAGATGTGGCAATGCTTCTCACTGTCCTACTCTGTTATGTGTTGTTAGTGTCTGTAATAAATGTATGTTCTTTTTTTTCTTCCCCTAACAAGTCTGCTTTTTGCTCGTGATCATAAAGGGGGATTTTTCCCCATCCCAGTCCTATCTCGAACCCCAAGCCTGGCTCTCTGTCCCTTCTCATTGCCGGAGGGGAAGGGAGAGAGGGAGCTTCTGCATTGTGGTTGGATGCCAACCAGGCCCAAACCACAACAATGACACTGGGTTCTGAAAGACACTCTGTAGCCACAGTCCAGGATTGACCCTCTGACCAAGCCAACCTGCACATTTTCCTTACAGAAGTATTGCTGTAGTCAGCTCTACGTTACAAATTTTATTTTAGTAAACAAGCATACAAAAATATTAACATGTGCATTCTTTTTATAGGAAGATATATCTTCAAGATACTTGGAAGAAATGGGTAAACGGGAAGGTAGTCTTCCTCCAGAGTATGTTAAATTGTTGAAGGTTAGTGAGTTTAAACCAAAAATTCATGTGTGTTTTCTTTCATATTGTATGTTTTTGCTTCCCATTTACTACAAAATTTATTCTCATTTTAGGGCAAAGGGGATTACAAAGATGGAGTCCCACCAAAAGTAGATGAACGAGATGAAGTAAGACTTTTTTTTTTTTTTTTTCTATATTGGAAGGTGAATATAATTCAATTATCATTGGATTCCTAGGAAAATTTAAATGTTTCCTGTCTTCCAAAAATCCCAGGAAGTGGGAGAGGGCTGTGGGGTACCTGATAACATAGATACTGATAAAGCTGCGTAGAACTTGGCACAGATGTTTTTAATAAAGAAGTAGGAATTTTCAGGACACTGAAGCTGGAACAAGTCAAATAAATGCTCATAGCAGTATTGGGCATAATAATAACAAAGGGAAGAAGTAGTAAGTGAGTATGCAGGAGTCTCTTTGTCACGTCTTTAGCAAAGTTTTATTTAATTTCTGTATTTAGCAAGAAAATTCTGTAAACCAGCTTAATTTTGCTGTTTATAAGTTTAACATACAGGAATAAAAGCTTACTGAAAAAGGAATCAGCCAGTGCAGGGAGATATCTTTGGTTTTTCTGTGACACCAACGTGTTCTTATGAGGTCACTGTGTGAGTAAACGTGGAGCACACTCAGATTTTAACCCAAGTTTGACATCGTTGAACTTTAATAATTATAACCTAGTTTGCAATTTCTTGCTCAGAAGCCAATGACAGATGATGAGCTTGCAGAGGCCCTGTCATCTGACTTTACCTGTAGTACTGCTTCTGCTGAAGAAAAGAAGACAAGTCTGACAAAGGTAGTGATATTTTTCTTGCCATTGCATGTCTTTATTTCAATGAAACATGGCCATTATTAATATTTCACTTGAAAATTATCTTGACAATTTTCCCCTTTTTATTTTTGCAAATTTGCCTGTCATTTTTTCTCTCTCATAGGATGCAAGTAAGGAAGGAGAAATCGTGCAAGCACAAGCTGCAAGTTCAGTCAAGACCTCAGTTCCTCCTAAGGAGAAGAAAAAATCAAAAGAGGTATAAATAGTCGCTCTTTGATTAGTTAACTTCTAATTCAAATTTACAAGCACATGTCATATTTTATGTGTGTCTGGTCTTGTAAAGATGCTCATCATTCTCATTTGCAGATGTAAATCCTGTTTATCATAGAAAATACAGCAGTAATAGGAGTTGCCATTGCTCAGACTCTACTGTAGGTTAAAGATCTGGCCTTAGTGGGTCAGATGATTTTTCCTTCTGCATTTTTCTGCAGAATAACTGCGGTTCTTCTGACCAGGGGCAATAGAGGAGAAAAATGTATGTGTTTTCTTAGCTATGTGAGGTGTGTTTAAAACTTGGGTATGAAGTAATTCTCATGTTTTACAAACCTTTCTTTCTTTCGCTGTAGAGAGGAAGTGTGGCCTTACACTTCCTGGGTTTGCCACTTCAAAGTATATGGCAATTGTGTTATGTGATACTGTGCCCTTTTTTTGCTTACATTTTTTTTTTTTTTCCTCTTTTCCCCTCTCCATAAGAGGAGATATGTTTTGATTAGATTGTGCTAATCTTATCACATAATTTTACCATATCCTGCCATGTGATATTAAGGAAATCGGGTAAAGCCAGGCAGAAGTGACCAGTCTGGTGCTGACTGCTTCATGTACAACATAAAATGTATATAAGGTAAAACATGTATCAGCTTAAACAAATAATTAAATGATTTGCATATTTTCTTAAATTTAGGAAATTAAAGAGGATGCAGTGGAAGCTCTTCTTGATACTCTTGGTGGACCTGAACCTGAACCTGAAGAAGATCTTACCCCTGTTGTAGAGGTGTCAGAGGTATAATCTTACTCCTTTTTTCCTCAGTTTTCAGACTCTCCCGTGGAATCTCGAGTCCTCTTTGTTAGATACTGTACCAGGGTGTAAAGTAATAACAAAGCGACTTCATATCAGAGGCCTAAGGAATGTCTGAGGCTTATGTGATTAAGAAAATGAAGAAATCACGAGTGGATATAGGTAGAATGGAATATAGTAAGATGGCCCGGAAATAGATAAACATTTAATTTGGCTATCCAAGCACATATAAATACACCTTCCCCTGTGGTCCCCAAACACTGGGTATAATTTATAGCAAACTTTTATTTGCACATATTTGCTGTTTGTCTTTGAATTAGTGTTTCAGGGTTTTAATGCCAGTACTTTTTCCATCAGAGCCCGTTATCTTTCTGATTTGGGTATTGCCTTTCACTGTGTCTTCTCAGACTTTTGTTTTTCTTCAACAGTTAGGTTTGAACAGTAGTCCTGTGTGGGCATATTGAATTTTGACTTTTTTGTTTAGTTTTGCAAACTCTGCCTATAATCCCAATAATATCAGTTATTTTCTCCTGTCGTCACTTACAGCTCAGAGCTAACAAATGACAGGGAAGTAGTGGAAAGTCATTTGTTGCCAGGAGAAGATGTTGGGGCTCAGTGTTGACAAAAAGGTGCATGTTGTATTGCAGCTTCAGTCAGTCTGGGCCTCCAGATAACTTACTCGATGCATTGGTTCATGAGGGAGGTCCAGAGCATTAAAAACCGTGTTTAAGTAGCAGTGATGGAAAAAGATAAAGAATTACAGCTGGTGTAATCAGAGTGATGAAATCCAAGGACACCTGAGGATTTTGTACAGCCCAGAGATTCTAAAAGTACCTGCCACAAAGTTACGGCTCTGAATAGTGCCTGAAGTTTTTCAGAATTTAAAATAAGATAGCCATATTCACATATGACATTGATTCTTAAAGTATAATGATTCTACCACAGGCATTTGATAGGAATAAATTGAAGAATTTTAGTATCTTGATATATAGAATAATTTAATCTGATGCTAGTACTTCTTCAAACAGCAGGCCGAAGAATCTTGATAGTGAATTTGAGAGTACTTTGAGTGTTTATTTTAATTTCTTGAAGTATTTGGGTTTTTTTTCTTTCTTTCAAGGCAAAAGCTAAAGAGAAAAAAGAACAAAAGGCTGGAGAACGTGATGATACGATACCTCCAGAATACAGGCTAACACCAGAGTTGGTAAGTTTTTCATATCTGCATTGCTTTGTAAATAGAGCACTGAGTCTGACGCTTTCTCCTCACAGAGAAGGGAAGAGCATGGGGAAAACAAGCAAAACTAGTATTTAATCAACAGCTCTCTCCTGTTGGTGATTCCTTTCTTTCCTTTGTGAGCACGACTGAGTTTTTCAGGGATTCTGAGCAAAGATCTGATCTTCCCAGATCACACATTCCTTCTCCATGAGTGGTGTTACTTGTTTCTGATACTAAACCTCAGTGCTGTAAAATCCGTCCCTGAACAGGAGTGATCTTGGGTATCACTTTGTAATGTAACCTTGAAACACTGTTGTAAAACGGTATGAAAATTACACTCCATACTTTAGATTGTCACTTCAAGTGACGGAGATTTGTTCGAGGTCAAGCAAAACAGCAATAGAACTGAGATGTGTTTTCCATAAAGTTCAGAACAGAAAGTTTCATAACTGATGTTACCAAGGTTGCTGTATAAACTGGCCTAGCTGGAGCTGAATGTTAACATTCTGTTTTGAAAGTAGCAGTTTTTACCCCTCTCTTTAGAGATTTCAAGGCTGCATGACTACAGACCTGGGATTTAACCCCCTGTTTGTTCAAGTTGCACTCAAAGCTTGTTTTCCTGCTGGGTGAATTCCTGCTCGTTTAATACAGAATTCATTCCCGCTGCCTACTGATACTGACATGAATGAACACTTTTTGGCCTCTTGGCCCATTTGTATTGTGCTGACGTCACGTTTGCTTTTCTAATCCACTTACCTGGCCATATAAGAATTCCCCTTTTAGCAGAATTCCTGTTACTGTGTCAATGACTTCATCTTGTGTGTATCATTTATTTTATATATTTTGTTGGTGATTATGGAGTAACAAACAGAAAATGTCAATAACACTTACTTTAATTTTAGGATAAAGATGGAAAACCAGTATTGCCGAAGCCTGAAGAAAAACCTAAGGTTAGAAAACTGACAATATTATAAGAGTGTGAATAGATACCCTGTTTTCTTCCTCCCTGTCATCACTTCTGTCTGTGCCATTATGTAAGTCTATTGGTCTGCTTATGTGCTTATTTTCTTGCACAAAACCTGCTGAAGTGACAAGTGAAAGTCAGTTTTATTGAAATTCACTGGGTGTGAATGAAGAGCTCACAGTAAGAGAAAGGTTTACAGATTACTAAAATAGGAGAGAGTTATAGAAATGACTGCTGACACAAACAAAAGCTGTATGGGGTGTTCTGCAAAAGTCTGCTGGAGCCGTTGAAGGACAGAGAGAGGCAAGGCAGGAAAATCTTTTGTTTTCATGACAGTTTCCTCTCGTTAGTCATCTAATATAAAGGAACATGGCTGGAAAGAAGGAAAAAGCTGCTGTGGACATTTTCCTAATCACAAAGGTCAACTTGGACTTTGCGAAAAGTATCCATCATGGCCTAGAAAGTGCAAGATAGAATGAAGAAAGCAGCTCTACTCTGGGGGAACCAGGCATTAGTGTTAGAAGACAAGCCTTCTGATTTCAGAGGGAACACAAAAGGAATGGCACACACACAAAAAAAAATAAAAGCTCCAGAAGAAGAGCGAGACATGAGTTAAGGGAGGCTGGTTCATAGTTTGACTAAAGTCCAGTGCAAAGCCAAAGCAGAAGATGAGCTCAGAATCATGAGGTGTTATGCCAGAAGAAGTAAGTGGTTAGCAGAAGAATAAGTATTCCTGTGCTTTTCCACCACTATCAATCAGAGACCCAACTATAATTGAATAATTGTTCTGTAAGTGAACCACACGGGTATCGAAGTCATGTGTTGCAGTATTTTTCTCAGCACTGCTCCACTATTTATAATTTGAAGAAGGCGATTTTGGGCGAGATGTGTTTGCCAGCATTCCTGTGGTATCACTGGTAATTTAGATCTGTGAAACCAAAACCAGGAAAAGGAAAACGTTATGTCAATAGCCAAAAAACCTTAAATCACTTACAGGTCGTTAGTGATTCCTGGTGAATGCAAAGTTGTCCTTCCTTCATCACTTCAGTTAGGGCTTCTATTCTTCCGGGCCTCCACTCTGCAGACCCTTAAGCGCATGCAGTGGGATTAGTTTTGTGAAAAAAGTTGTTACTGCCTAAATGCTTTTTTGATTCAGCGGTTCAGAGAGGAATTCAGACATTATGAGAAGTGGGGCCTTATGTGATGAGACATTTTATAAACACTTAGGGGCTCTGGTCGATGAAGGAAGGTGGGAGGGAAAATAAGAGACTCTCCTTTAGAAGTGTCATTTTGCATATTACGAATTTGGCCAAATGAGCTGTAACGTAGCAAGTGAGTGGTGATCCCTACTAGCAAAGATTCAAACATTTAGATGTAAACAGTGGTTCAAAGGATCCCGGGAGCATTAGTGATAGACCACAGAAGTATGCAGATCACATAGTACTAGATCACATAGTATCAACAGACTGTAATAGATCACACAGTAGGGAACTAAAACTGCAACATATTCACTTTTCCCTAAAACGTGCGCAGTGAAAGCCATGGCATGTCAGCGGTCAGTGTGCAAGCTGAGAGAACTCCCAGGTGACATCACCCCTGAGAGAGCTCTACTTCTGCTGGAAGAAAAAAAAAACAAAAACAAAACAAAACAAAACAAAAAACAACCCCAAACCCTAAAAAGTGAAATGGGAGAATTATAATCTGATGGTGCTGTTTTTCATTACCTATATGTGATTTGTACTTGAAGTATTATAACAACGTGATGCTGTTACAGTGAATACTATCTAATAAATATTAGCATTCTTTTTTTTTTCTAATTAAGAGGTTGTATTTTCCTTTTCAGTACCCTTGTAAACAGTATTGAACATAATGTTCTCTACATGATATTGACTTTTGATAGCAAAGCAACTGACTCATTCTGAAAAGTGTTTTTCTTAATGTTACGTGCTACGAAATTCATGTTGTTGTGTTGCATGTAAATGTGAAAGGTTATTTCGGTGAAGGCTACAAAAGTTTTCCTGCTTTCTGAGTAGCTGAAATACAATTCTCGAAAAAATAAATTAAAAACAGGCTGTGAGTCACCTGTACAACATATGTCTTTTTTACAGCCTTTGAGTGAATCTGATCTTGTTGATGAATTCTCGAAAGACTTTGCCTGCCCTGCGCAGCCTGCAGTACAGTCCAAACCATCGAAGCCCAGCAGCACACCCAAAGTATGTCTTTCCAGTTCACTGAAGATGCTGACACTGATAGTTTTGCTAAGACTGGATAATGCCACTGTTCTTTCAAGAAAAATATTTTCTTCTGCTTCTGTTTCCCCCCTCTCCCCCCCGTTACCTTGAGTGGAGCATGAAGTACTGGAACTTGGTTGTTAGTTGAGGGGCTTCTACCTTTAAATTTAAACTTGTCTTTCTTTTTTTTGTACTGTATTAAAAAAAAAAAAAAAAAAAAAAAAACACACAAAAAAAAAAACCAAAGCAAACAAAAAAAAAAACCAAAACCACTTAATAGGTACATTTTTGGTTCCTGAGCATATTCAGTAAAATGCAGTGTAATCGTTCTGTTTCAGAAGCCTTCAGATCCTGTGTCTGCAAAAACTACTGAGGACGAAGTAGTCCCTCGTGCCACAGCTTGCACGGTGCAGTCTTCAGCTCCGTCATCTGTGTCTTCAGTGAGTGGTCTCAGCTGGGGCTAAAGCAAAACTCAGCGCTTCATTTAGGCAGTGGTGTAGCATCTTGTCAGGATGCTTATTTCAGTATTGTGTAGTCTCCCTCCGTAGAGGTACGCCACAAAGTCTGAGTGCTTTCCAAAAAATTCCAGGGAGGCACAAACTGAATGGGAGAGGTCAGTGACCTTCTTACTAAAGGAAGTCAAACGGACAGTTCATGTTGCCTGCTCTGTCTCTTACTGCTCTGAAAAGGGACGCTGTTTGTGAACTCAGTAGATACTGCAGGGAAAGACAAATTCTGCCAAGAAATCATAGTTGTCCTACGGAATGTTTCAGAAGATTGCATTAAGGGCTGACATTCTTGCATCTCTTCTCAGAACACACATGCTTCTATAAAAAAACAAAACAACCAGCCAACCCCCCCTGTGGAACACTTTAGCTGTCAGTGAGCCTTTGGAAAGGAGAAGCCTGTTTACAGAGCAGCCTCTGTCAGAGTTGCCTTATGCCTCGAACTCAGCAGATCCAGAGCATGTGTCAACAAATAGGGAGAGAAGCATTACAGTTTTTAAGTTTACTTCTCAATTTTTAACTGAAGTAACGTGTGGCTGGCAGTGGTAGGATATGGACAGGTTTCTTCAGTTGCGTCTGTTCTTCAAACTAAGGATTGCTTTTTACTGTACTGGCACCCTTGCAGGTTGTTCACGTGGCAGATGAAGCGCTGGAAGCCTTGTCCAGTAGCCTTGGAAAGAGGGAGCCTGATCCAGACGAGAAGAAACCTGCTGTGGACAAAGTCAAGGTAGAGAAACAATCAGACCTCCAGGCTTAGAGTGTGGTTGTGATTGTCCTCAGCGTTACTGTATTTGCTCAGGCTAGGAAGAATTTAGAGATCATATCTTCACTTTTTTCTAAAAAACAAATTTACCTCTGTAACCACTTGTGTTCCGCTTAGGAAGTCCTAGTAGGATTTTAACACACTGAGTTAAACACGCTTTTCTTAATAGTTTTGCCTATGACAGCACAGTAGTTTCCTCAACATCTAAAAAAATGCATTTGCTTGTCTCACTACTGAACCAAAGTAGAATTAACACATACATCAGAGGTAGCATACAGTATAATCCTTCTTCAAAAGGATGCAATTTTATGATGAGTTGTTTAAATTCGGGATGATGCATAAAATTTGGGGTTTTGTCACTGATCTTGTGTCATGGTTTAAACCCGGCCGGCAGCCAAACAGCAGGCAGCTGCTTGCTCACCCTCCCCCACACCACGGGGAGGTTTTTATCTGGTAGTTGGATTGAGTCAGGGAGACTCATTTGAATCAGTAGACTGGAGGCTTTGAAAGAGTGCTCATATGCATTTCTGTTGGGATGTAGTTATTTGGTTTTCTTGATTTTATTTTTATTTTGCCTTCACAGGAAAAAAACAAACAGGAGCAACGCAAAAAACTGGGTGAAGACGAAGAAACAATTCCTCCAGAGTACAGATTAACAGAAGCAAAAGTAACGTCTTTCATGTGCTGTCCTAGTCTTGCTTTCCTGTCATTCCTCAGAATATGTGAATGACACCGAAACTCCACTTTGTTTTGAAGTGTTGATGTTTAGTTCAGCCATTTTTTATAGTATATAGAAATTGCAGTTCGTAGTCCCTGAACATCTGACATCTGTCATTAGATGCCTGCATAGGCACAGAGGTAGTTTAGGTACAGGTACCTACACATGAATAATTTGGACTGAGATCGGTGCACTGGCGTCTTCCACTAGCGTTTTGCATTTTATAACCTAATAAATTGTGATTGGCCAAAGCTGTTAGAAAACCCAGCTCTTCGAGGTGGTGTTTTCACGCAGCTCCCCCACACGACTCTTCGGACAAAAACAGGTTGCTCAGGCACAGCCAGGGCCTGCACAGCACCCGCTGCAGCTGCCGGCGTGAAAGGTGTTCTGGGCCCTGCACCCAGGAATAATCTGTTACCAGTCGGGGAGTTGGGATTTTCTTTATTACTTGTTCTGTCTCCATGGAAATTGAAACACGAAGTAGGGGAGCTCAGAATCTCACGCACTGAACCACTTCTCAGCACTCCGATGTTTTTCAGTTACCGGATTTTTTCAGTGACACCTGGAGTGAGAGTGGTAGATGCTAGAGGTGACTAGTTAGATCGTTTCCTTGTGTCATACTCCCTGTCGTTTAAGGACTGCTTGGTTTAATATAAGGGGATTTTTCTTTTGTAGGATAAAGATGGAAAACCGCTCTTAGCAAAACCGGAAGAAAAGGCCCAGGTAAATAAGCGACTTCTCAGATAAATGTTTAACTCATTAGTTACTTTCCCAAATGTCAATAAAGTTTCCCAGTCTTCAGTTTAAAAATGGAAATGGACTATGTTACCTGCTCACTTTTTAATAGATGAAAAGGCTTAAAAGCCTCTTTTTTTTTTTTTCTTTTTAATGATAGCCTATGAGTGAAAATGATCTTTTAGAGGGTTTGACAGAAGGATTTTCCTATTCTCCATCACCATCTGCACCATTACCTACACCAACTGTAATAAAGGTGAGTATATTTTACTTCGGAAAACCTGTTTTATTTTGAAATTCTTTCAATAATCTTGATAATTTATTTGTTTTCCTTAAAGTTTATGTAAACTTTCCTAAATAAAATTCAGTAACTAAAAATCTAAAATGTTATTTGCAATAAATTAATAGGAGAGCAGGACTTTAATAATAATAATAATAAAAACCCCCTAGTTATGTTAATTGTTGTATCTTTTTACCAGTTGCTTGCATAAGTAGTGCTTTACAGGTGAGAATTTTAAAATTTGTTACTTGGGAATATAGATGGGCTTGGTGAAATCTTAGCTCCTCTGAAGTCACCTTAAACCTGCCTCTGACTTGTCTAGGCTTAACGCAGGAGTTCAGATGGAAGAGTGAACGTGAGCAATCCGAGACGCAAAAGCGTCGCACGGTGCTTCTCGGGAAGGGGTTTCCATCCGAGACAAGTAGAGCTTCGAGGAAAAACAAAGTCCTAGAAACGGGGTGCGCGGGCGTTGCACTTGAGACGCGTGGAATCTGCAGCGTGTTTTTCTCTGAGTCCTGGTAATCGTGCTGTGCTTTGTTCCAGAGGACCAAGGAGAGGGAAGAGCCCGCGGGCTGCTCGGCCGTGGTCTCTGCAGTGCACTCAGCAGCTCCTCCAGCTTCTACCTCCGTAAGCGACCCCTCCTGCAGATCCTTGCCCCAAACCAAGTAGTGAGGAGGGGTGGGAGCATGGGCTGGCCACTTTTACCAGGGTAGACTGTCGGAGAGTTAGATAATTTATTGCTAGTACTGGCTGTTGGGGGGAAAGAAAAAGTTCCCTCTGGGGAAAAAAAAAAAAAAAACAAAACAAAACAACAAAATGTGTGAATTTCTGGACAGTTCGTGTTGAACCACTGGTGAAGGCTGGCCTGCCCGTTCTGTCCGAGTTCTGCTCACTGCTGTCCTCCAGCCTGTGAAACCTCCCTGGCAGGAGGAGTGCCCAGCCCCGCGCTGGCTCCTGCCCGGTTACAGGGGACATTCTTAGGCGCCGGCCTTCAGCGCAAACACACCTTTCCTTCCCTGGCTAGGTAGGGAGAACATTTAAAATAATGATAGCGTGTTCGAGGCCGTAGCAGCAAAGTGGTGCATTAAGCCTGTGAAAGGAGGAGGTCAGGGTTAATGGCAGGGCAGGCAGAGGTGACCCCCTTCGAACAGCAGCAGGACTTTGGCTGCGCCTGGCGGTGGTGTTGGCTGGGGGGGGTGTGGGGTGTGTGTTCTCCACCTGGATCCGTGCGCCGGGAGCTCCATCTAGTGTTGCCAGCCCAGTTTGGAAGGGCACCACAGAGCTGCTCCAAACTGGGTTTTCAGTTGGTTTTAAGGGCCTTTTTTCTAACCAGTGTTTGAGTGAAACCGGTGTGAATTAGCAGAAGACGATACGTACTGTGAAGATAAAAATGTTAATACGTTTTAATTCAGATTGACACTTCCTCGGCAGCTGATCTGCAGGGGTAATGATGTTTGCAAAATGAATGGCAATTACCAAAAAACCAGTCTTTTCATAGAACTGTTCTCATAAGATCTGTTAGGCTTATGTCTAACAAAAGAAATCCATTAAATAAATTCCATAACCCCTTCTTGAAATTGTGTTTTCTGTAGGTCTAGACATTCTGTAGTTTCTTCCCCGGCTATTCCACCACATTATAATTACAAAGGGAGAGCTGATTGTTCATTCTTCACTGAAGCTGACAGTTCATTAGTCATTACTTATATTAGCTTGATGAATTAAATTATTTTTACAGCTTTTTATTGCTTTCACAAATGTGTTTATACTTTGTTAGGGAGGAAAAGAGATGGCTGAAGCCTTGGATCTCCTGTCTGATTCCTTGGGACAGAGGGAACCTGACCCTGATGAGAACAAACCGGTTGTGGATAAAGTAAAGGTAAACAAAAAACATTCTGAGAATTGTGCAGCCTAGGGAAAAAAAAATAAACCCAAGAAAAAACTTCCAAAATCCGAGATACTTACCTTACTTCTTCAAGACTGTAATTTCTTTTTTTAAATGGCATACTGCAGTACTTCCTATATACTCATAGGAGTATATGCCATGCTACTGTTAGACGTAGGAATAAGGTAACTGGAAAAAAAAAAAAAAACAAACATGCTCTTACGTTGTCCCACACAGTCATACCAGCCACTCTTCATCAGCTGGTTTACTTTGTGCATTTTGTGAAAAAATGTTGCATTAGTTAATATACTTTAGCCACTTGGAGGTAGGCATTGAAATGTTACAGGAAATTTGCAATAATTCTATTTCAGTGCCTTTTATTGTCATCATTCTAAGTATTTTTCAAGTGTCTTCTCTGGCCTCTGTTTCTGAAAGTAATTTTGTGGCTGCCTTTGTGTCGAACTTTGGCTTTTATAACCCCACAAACCCCAAGTTCATCAACGGACATCTTCGCTTAATCAGCCCCGTTTTTCAGCTTGCCTGTGTCTGCTTGTTTCGTCTTCATTCCGTCTTTCTTCATGTGATTCTCTAAAGACCTTTCTGCTAGTAAGAAAATCAGATGGATTTCTGCATAATGGCAGCGGTAATAATAAATTGCAAACTGAAATACTCCAGGTAGAGGGCATTAGTGGGGGAAGAAAACACCAGAAGGTGCCGGTGGATAAATTTAGGCTGGCGTCTAGAAGGGGATTTCTCCCCTCAGACCAGGCTCCAGTGCGGGGGGTGCTGGTTGCCAGTCTGGGTACGGATGTCCCTTACCATGGCAAGGGAGGGAACGCTTGATGTGCGAGATCTCGGCAGCTCCTCTGCCTCGGGAGCCCAGCTGTCTTCATGTGTTGGTGTGGAAAATGCTTATATTCAAAAAATACAAAAAAAAAAAAAAACCCCAAACCCTAAAAAAATTAAAAAAAAATAAGAGATTTGTAAAATGTTTGCGTTGACAAACACAAGAACGTTCTTCAACAGTATGCAGAAACCCACTTGGATCTCAAGCAGGCGCTTTGTTTGGCATGTTTCTGGTCTGTGGGCCAGAACTGAAGGCGGGATAACCTGAAGAATAAACGTGGTGTCCGGAACGCTCCCCTCCTGGGTGCGATTTTGGGGAGCGTGTGGAGCTCTGCCGTCTGGTTGCGTTGGGTTTGAGACCGACCCGGGCTCCCAAGGCCACTCCCGACCAGCCTGGGTGAGGGGCGGGTGATGCCCTGGGTTCTGCTGGGGGTGCTGGTGCTCACGGTGGGGGGGGGAAGGCCCTGCAGGAGCATCGCCCTTGTGCTGAAGAGGCACGGGCGGGATTCGCTGCAGAAACGTTCAGTGGCTCCTCCTGCTGCCAAAAAGCAGCACTGAGAATTGACATTCTATGTTGGGGTGCATCTGGGTGTGCATACGTTTAACCTAAATTCAAAAAACGCACCTGTCCTAAGTTTAATGAGCACTCTGGCTTACTCTTGGCTAATATTTCTGAAGCAAGTATTGAAGTTGTTAAAAAATTGAATGCTTTCAGGAAAAGGCGAAGTCTGAACACAGAGACAAACTTGGAGAAAGAGATGATACTATCCCACCCGACTATCAAAAACTTCTGGAGTCAGGTGAGCAGGTAAGGAAAAGTTTTGTTTGTTTTTATTTGCAACCACCAGAAATTTCTACATATGAGCCAGCCTGCCCTCTTTGGAATTACAGGGAGAACAGGAAAGCTGCATAAGTGAGTACATGTGTGTGTACTGTACTTGTGTATTAGGATCAGACACGTAAATATCCTATACTTAGAGTAGCCTGGTGTATCCTTCCATGCATTTAAATCAGAAAAAAACCCCAAACAAATACCGAGTTTTGTTTTGTTTTTTAGTTGGGCAACCTGAACAAATCAATCACTTTGAAGCACCTGGTAGCAATCAGCATCCTGGAGATTTAGCAGTATAGATTCCAGTTAACACTGCCTGAGCTCAGTGTTTCAGGTGCTCCAGAAATCCAGGTGAAAAAATAGAGTGTCTCCTTTTAAACAGCTTGGCTTTATAGCCTGCCTTAAAACAGGAGATACTTGCCAACTGTGGGTAATAATGCTTATTTATTCCCAGTAGTTTCGTTCCAAGTTTGGGGACAAAGTGTGTATACGAGCCCAAAGCCCTGTAAAACCTCCGTTCACTGGAGCATGTGACTGCTCTGACAGTGGTTTGAACTTTCGTGGATCAGGAAGCTGTTTTTCCAGTAGCCTACAAGCATAGAAAGGTGATATCACAGACATAATCAAAGTAACAGGCCGTGAGAACACATCGTGACCTGGCTTCGAATACATAGCACGAGAAAGAAAATAAATCAGTTCAGAACAGTGCAACTTCCCTGGCAATCTGTAAACACTCCCAATGTCATACGTAAGTACTTCTACCTGAAAAAATAATCTGACCAGTCCGACACGAGGACGTAATCTTTCTTCTTCCCAAGGGTAAACCAGTGAAACCAACAGCAAAGGATGATGTGAAACGCAAAGAAGAAAAGGTATCAGTTATGCTATTTCTGTTCTGTGTTTTTTTCCGTGATGCGGGCTCTGGTAATTTTTTTTGAAGTAGTGTCATTGTGCCTCAAGGTGTGATGTCATTGCAAATTCTCATAATTTACTTTCGAGTAAGCAGTAGGTAATAGTAACAGTGTGGGCAGTAAAACTTATGTGAAGAGTAACTCTTCACAATAAATAACAGTTTTTATGCACAGCTACGCAGTGAATGTTCAGGTGCACTATTCAAAGAAATTGCGTGTCTTGGAAACCTCCGGCAGATATCTCTGTTCTAACATATGTATAGAGTTCAGATATGTGTGGGTTTTTAAGAAAGGGCTAATTCAGGAATTTATGTCTGCTTTAAATATTAATTCGACTGTGGGAAGTATTGCAAAAGGTGTGACTTCCCAATTAAAATTCTTGCAGAAGCCCGCGGATGACTCTGCAGCTATTGATGCGCTGTCAGGTGACTTTGATACTTGTGCAAAGGCTCCTGCCACACCACAGCACTCAAAGGTAGGACATTTTCTGCTAATAACTTGCAAAATAAACAGTTTTCCACCACTCTCCGAAAGCTCCTTCCTTTTATTTGCAGTAGCTCAGTTTAGGTTTAGAGCTAGCCTCTTTGGAAGATGCTGTCCAGAGGTAGTGATTGTCTTAGTGCTGTAATGGAAGGCTGATGCATCTTGCTGTGTACTAAATATTTGGAAGAAGGAAGGTTTGTGGTATTTAGAGTCTTTTAGAGAGGTAAGACAGGCTTGGAGAAGTAAGTTGGACAGGGAATTGTGGTAACAGTTTTTGTACAGATTAGAGTGTCCAAAAAATGTAGAGGGGCAGAGAAATCTTTCGTCGATGATTGCACGCACTACCTAGCAGTAGTTGTAGGCTGGAACTGAGAAGCAGTTTGGGAGGAGTTTGCGGAGAGAAATGCTAGGAGCAGGAGAAAGTTTTAGGCGTTTTAGGGAAAATAGTAGACATGAGAAGAAAGGTGAAGAAGGAATGGGCTTGGAGAGTCCTTGTAATGAGAAACGGAGCATCTATTTGTCATACAAGCATCTTAAACACAGCTGGCAAACAGCTGCCAGACATTTCCCAGCAAAGCACTGCACATGCAAGCCTGTATGAAACCAACTAGCTGTGGAAGCTGCTTAAATGTGGAGGTGGCCAACACGAGGGTGGTGTTTGAGAAAGGATGGGTGTGCTGGAAAAGCGTGTGAAGAAGGGGACTGAGATTTGGTCCATACATGAGAAGGATCGCTGCCAGACGTGCTTTCTGCTTGCTCTTAACCTGGTGTTTGTGACCTTGAGCTTGGACAGAGCTTGTCTTGTATGGCTTTGAGACATCCACCATGGCACCACAGTCACCTTGGGTGCTTCTTTGGGAGAGGAGCTCTGGGGCAGCCGGTGGGACACTGGTGTGAAAATCGTGGACCCCTTTTGTTTTCTGCAAGTGCTCAAACCAGTTAAGAACCAGTAAGTGCCTCTGGTTGGCCATTTGCTGTCTTATCCTCTAGCATGTGCTAAGCGGAAAGGAGGTTTGATGTTAGCTAAATTCATGTGCAAGGCCAAGGGCAAGGTCCTGCCCGTGGGTCGGGGCGATCCCAGCACAGACCCAGGCTGGGCCCTCGAGGAGCGGCTGGAGAGCAGCCCCGAGGAGAGGGGCTGGGGGGGCTGGGGGGGGGAAAACTGCCCGTGAGGCAGCCCCGTGCGCTGGCAGCCCAGAACCCACCCGTGCCCTGGGCTGCAGCCAGAGCAGGGGGGGCAGCAGGGCCAGGGGGGGGATTGTCCCCCTCTGCTCCGCTCTGGGGAGACCCCCCTGCAGTGCTGGGGCCAGCTCGGGGGCCCCCAACAGCAGAAGGACCCGGAGCTGCTCGAGCGGGGCCAGAGGAGGCCACGGAAATGCTGGGGGGGCTGGAGCAGCTCCCCTGGGGGGCCGGGCTGAGAGAGTTGGGGGGGTTCAGCCTGGAGAAGAGAAGGCTGCGGGGGGACCCTGAGAGCGGCCTCCCAGGGCTTAAAGGGGGGCAGGAGGGGGGGGGTGTCTCTGGGTCAGGGGGTGTGGGAATAGGATAAGGACTAACAGTTTTAAACTGAAAGAGGGGAGATGTAGGTGAGATCTAAGGCAGAAATTGTTCCCTGTGCGGGGGGTGAGGCGCTGGCCCAGGGTGCCCAGAGCAGCTGTGGGTGCCCCCTCCCTGGAAGGGTTCAAGGCCAGGTTGGACGGGGCTGGGAGCCCCCTGGGCTGGGGGAAGGGGGCCCTGCCCGGGGCAGGGGGGGCACTGGGGGGGCTTTGAGGTCCTTCCCAACCCAAACCAACCTGACTGTGGTGGTGCATGTTCTGTCGTATGCGCTGGCCCCTCACCTGCAGGCAGAGTTACCCAGAGCGAACTGTAGGTTTGTCCATACTTAAAATGTTGGATTTAGGTTTTCTGGGGTTTCATGCTGTGTGTGTTCCTCTCCTGGGGGGGCAGAGAAGCAGCAGCTTTGAACCTGAATTTCAGATCAGGTGCAGTTCCTGTGAGGAATTCTCTCTGTTCCCAAACAGCCTGACCTCTGCGGTGCCTCCCCGCGTGCCTACCTTGGCACCGAACCCTTGGATGGCTTAAGACAAACGCTCGGTGTTTTAAGCGGTTTTATTTCGTTACCAACTCCGGAGCTAAATCTTCTGTGTCAGCATTATTCCTTTGTAGTTAATACAAAACCTGCCCATATATGCTAGCTTTTCCTTACCGGTGTGTGCTTCCTGGTGCCCGGGTCTCCCCAGGATTAAAGGGGGCTCCAGCTTGCTGAGGGCAGTCGTCGCGTCCGCGCGCCCCGCGCCGAGGTGTCTCCCACCTTACCAGCCACGCCTGAAATAACGGGTTAGGGCCGATCTCGGGGTTGGAACCATCAGTCCTCTATTCTGTTTGTAACTGTAATTTTGTTTTTTTCTTTGGAGTGTAGGACAAAAGTGGAAAGGAAACCGTCACCACTAAACCAACCCCAAAGGATAAAGGAAAACGCAAAAACCCTAAAACGGTAGAAACATACATATTATAATATCCACAGTCAGTCATGGCTACCATAAACTATAAACGTGAAATATGGACAGCAGGATTTGGGGTTCATATTACACGGGTATTGCTTCGGGGAGAATTTTACATCAATAGGTTGAACTTGATCCATTTTTGTAAGCGTGTGCACAGGAGAAAGGCACCTGTCTATTTCAAGGGAAATTGTCAATAAATGCGGGGTAAACCATATTTCTTTCAGGGAGAGTGTGGCCTTCTACACACGGCTCAGTGCCTGCTCCACAGGCTTCTCATTCCCATGCTTGCTGATCTTAGAGTCACACTTCACACGCCTGTAGCTGCCTTGGGATCCCCATCCCTGTTCTATTTTCTTGACAATTTTAAATAACAACGTTCTAAAAGTGATTCGAAGGTACTCCTTCAATCGCATGTCCATTTCTCAAGTTATTGTCATAATTTATTTTAAAAATATGAATGAAAACCTACATATATTCTTAAATAAGTGCACAGAATGAATCCGGTGGGAAGAGGCAGGCAGTTGTTTCTATATTAAGGGAAAAAAAACAAACAAACAAACAAACAAAACAAAACAAAAAAACAAAAAAAAAAAACCCAGACAAATGAAAAACAAACAAAGGAAAAAAAAAAAAAAAACAACAAACAAAAAACCCACCAACAAACATTGTTTGGCTATTGTCATCCAGAAACATTGCCCATCATGTTGATCTCTCATGGGATACGTGCAGGTAGATGCCTGAATCATCTGGTCTGGAAATGTTAGGTCTCACATTTCAAGTGATGGGATTTTTCCTGAATATGAAATTGCCCTCCGTGCCTTTAGCATAACAACAGAACTGTCTTACAGTTTTCAATGTAAGAATGGGGGGTTCTTTAGCTCCTCGTCAGAAGGATGTGTTTTTTGATGTTTTGAGTCGTGGCTGGATCACTAGCAGGGGTAAAAGTGTGGTGAGAAACAGGACTTGAAGAGGTCAGCCACAGCCCTCTTGATCCGAAACAAAGGAGGTGATGGTGGAAACACGAAAATATATATCCGCAACAGAAGTTAAAAATACTGTTGCTAAACTTTCTGCACTTCAAGCGCAGATATTTATGTCAGAGCTGGGACTTCTGATGAGCACGCCACTGTTTTATGTCGTATTTTAGCTGAGTTCACAGTTTCTTACTATCTCGTGCTTCTCTTGCTCTTTAGGCAAAGGGAGAGTCCTCCAGCAAGAAATCTGAGAAGCAGAAAACAGGCTAAACGTTAACATTACTGGGTGAGATGTCTTCCTCGCTTTTCCCTCAACTGCCACCGGGACAACTCACGCTTGCGTTTCTGAAGCTGTTTGGCTGATGGTCCTGTAACGTGGTTAGAGGTGCTGTTAGGCACCACTCTCAGCATCGCTTTGAACTCCGGTGTTCCTAGGCAGAAAGGGCCTTCCTTTCCTCGTGCCTGTACATTTTGCACAGAATTACTCCGCGTGGCTGAATCCCTTTGGGTTCATGCAGCGAGGGGTTCAGGGGCCCGACGTGCTGCTTCCCTAGCCAGTACCTTCTGACAGAGGAATGAAGACGGGGCGCTTTTCAAGGGGCTGTTTTCAGGACCGTGGGCTTGGGCCGTTATTTCTGCACCAGGCTGCCTTGGGCACAGCGTCCAGGAGAGACGCAGGAAGCCCCGGACCCGAGCAGGCAGGTGCAGCACCTGCCGGGGTTCTGCTCTTGGCTCTGCGGGCACGAAGAGCCTCGTGCTGTGCCCAGGGGCCTTCTCCCCTCCCCTCGGCGTAACCGTGAGCGGTTGGAGGTGGCGCCCTCGGCCCAGGGGGGTAACCCCAGTCCTCCAGCATCGTCCACGGGCTGGGGCTTGGTCAGGCGGCCCCAGCAATTAACGCGGCGAAACGCCGGTGGGGACGGCAAAGTCCGCAGGGGGCTCGGCCCCACAGTGCCGCGCCGCTTCCGAACGGGCCCTCCGCCCTTCCGAAATCAGGTCCTCCTGGATTTCCGTCTGGCACTAGAGACGTCAGTTTCCCATAATTCCTCCCAGATTTATTTCGTGAGGGTTTTTCCCAAGTTAAGATAAACGCTCTGACTATTTTTTTTTTTTTCCTTTTTCTCCCCCCCCCCCCCCCCCCCAGGATCTTGGCGCATCGTGCGAAACGTCGTCTTTCTGTTGGTGGACAATCATTCACAAAGAACAAGAGCTGATGCAAAAAAAGCATGTGGTTATTCCGGGTGGTTGTTGTAGAGTGATACCTGCTGGACTTTTTTCCTATTTTCTTTTTTCCCGGTAGTAGAGTAAGGTGTTTCGGGTTTTTTCCATAGCCATTCATTTTATTATCCTCATATACTTTGACTTTTTTAAATTTTCTTCAGTTTTCAGAGGGAAAGAATGCTTTATATTTGCAAGAAATATATTTCATAAATGAACAGCAATGCCAAAAAAAAAAAAAAAAAAAAAAAAAAATTCTGCAGACTTTTGCACATAACCTCCACAGAGTGCCTGTAAATCTCAGAAGAATTTGTATGTGCTTGCATTTTGAACATTGCAGTGAATGCATTAAGTATTCTGGAACATGATGAGCTTTAGTTACCTTCAGCTCACCTCAGCCTGGCTGTGCGGCGTTTCCTGGTTGGAAACCAGAGGTAAGCTGTGAGTAGCTAAAGGATGAAAAACTGGGGATTTATCGCTTCATCAAGCGCATCTAGCAATTTAGAGCAGGTATTTTGGATGCTGCCTTAACTAGTTAGAACAACCAAAATACACCGAATAAGGATTCTTTTTTTTTTTTTTTTTTAATTATTATTATTATTTCCGATCGTATCTGTACTGTTACCTCGTAATTTCAGGAGTCTCCTGGACTGAACAAACACAAATCCTAGTGCAGCAGTGACACCGTTACCGTCACGGAGGAGAAGTAAAGGAGGACCACGAGCCTGAGCGGAGATCAAAGGGACGTTCAGGTCGGCAGGCGGACTTTTCCTTCTCTTGTTTCTTTTGTGTAGCCGGCCCCGCTTCTCGTCCCCCCCCCCCGGCAGGGAGCTGGCTCAGCACAAGGTGCTGCCCCGCGTGTTTCCCCCGGCGCCCCGTGCCCCCCGGGACAGCCCCCCTGCACGTCCCCCCACGCGCGGTGCTCCGCCGGCGGCGGGGGGGGGAGGCTCACCCCGACCTTCGGCGCCGGAGTCTGGCTCGGGTGCGTCGGCGCTGCGGACGGAGGCAGCCCGGGGATTTCAGTTGGGGATATTGAGACTTTCGACTGTGCTGCGCAGTCTGTACCGAGAACCTGTGTCACACTAATAAAAGTTTTTAAGCATGCATTACGGCGTCCGTGGCTTTCCGTTTATCGCTGCTGTTGTCTGAGTAGCGACCGTGAGACACACCCCAGAAATGATTTTAAAAAAAAAAAAAAAAAAAAAAAATATTCAGCACGTTAGAGCCGAGTGTGATGCGTTCAGAAAAACCTGCAAAACACCTGTCAGCCGGTGCTTCAACAAGGCCCTCACGCTCTGATCAAGACCCAGCTACGGCGTTTTTTTCCCCCTTTTCCCTCAGTTTTGGTTAACCAGGGCCGAATTCAACTTCTGGAACTCCCGCGGTGCAGGGAAGCAGCAAGAAGATGGAAGGCACGGGCCCCGGAGTGCTCAGAAGCGAAGTGGTTACTTCACCGAAAGGTCCCGGGTGGGGTCTCTGCTGAGGGTGAGCTCGTTCTGGGGGGGGTCCCCTCCCGCGCACGGGGTCTGGAACGTGCAGCCTCTCCGTTTTTGTTAAAAAAAGCCCTCCCGGCTCGCGACAGCGTTGGAAAGCAAGCAACAGTCAGCGACACCTGGAGCAGCGGGACGTGCCGCGCAGGCGGTGCACAGCCCCCCCGGAATTCCCGTGTCCCTCACCGAGGTACGAGGCGCAAGACGCCTCGCGCGGAAGAGGGTGCGGCGGGCGCAGGGAAACGCTGTTTTTTACAAAATTGAAGCTTTTTCTCCCTCAGCAGCGGGACGGAAGAGCCCTCCTGGCCTCTCCCGAAGTCGGGCCCCGCTCCTCGGGCAGGTGCAGCGTCCAGTTGGGGGAAAAGCAAGCGCGGCGCAGCCCAGAGCTTACCCTTAGCTCCCGGTTTATGCGTTTTTCTCCAAGTTTTTCTCTCCGTCGGAGCTCCTGGCCACATCAGCGCATCGGTGAGGAAACGGAGGCGGGTCAGAACCGCAGAGGAAACAACCGGCACGGAGTCACAGCGAGGGCAGGGCTGTCAGGGCAAAGAAATTAAGTGCATCCAAGCACTTAATCAGTCGGGTTTTACTTTTTTAAGTTTAGTGCAGAAATAAAAGCTTTCTGCAGGCAAACAGAGGCGGCCATTCACAACTGCCTGTGAAAAAAAAAAAAAAAAAGCCCTTTACTAAAAAAAAAAATCCTCACCTCCAAGATTTCAATGTAGCTTTCTTAAGCAACTGTCCTTTGCGAGCGCTTGATAATAGTAATTTCTCTCCTTACAGCAATTAGCTTACAATTTTTATCGTTAACCTATAGATAAGGTAGGAAGACCATTACAAATGACTGTCCTTTTAAATGTCAATGAGTACATGTGACAACAGTCGTGGTACAATTAGGTGAAAAAGGGGTAATTAAAAGCAAAAATCCCTTCTACAATAAAATGACGGTTAATCATCTAAAGTAAAATTCACCAAATTTTTCTTTTTTTTTTTTTTTTTGGCACACAAACTGTATGCCCTTGTTCCCCGAACATTACCTAAAAGCGCAAGAATATTTCAAGTGCAGGTAGGCATTTTCAGCAGAAGAAGGGCCTGGGAGCAGCTGGTACCGGGGACTATGATAAACCTGCGCAGGCGCACTCCTTGCACTTGGACAGGCTCAATTTTAATTACAGCAGATACTTGGGGTTTGTTTTGGGTTTTTTTGTTTTTGTTTTTGTTTTTGTTTTTTTTTTAGTTTTGGTTTGTTTTTTTGTTGTTTTTTTTTTTGGTTTTGTTTTTTTTTTAGTTTTGGTTTGTTTTTTTGTTGTTTTTTTTTTTGTTTTGTTTTTTTTTTAGTTTTGGTTTGTTTTTTTGTTTTTTTTTTGGTTTTGTTTTTTTTTTAGTTTTGGTTTGTTTTTTTGTTGTTGTTTTTGTTTTGTTTTGGTTTTTTTTTTAGTTTTGGTTTTTTTGTTGGTTTTGTTTTTTTTTTTTTAGTTTTGGTTTGGTTTTTTGTTGTTTTTTGTTTGTTTGTTTTTTTGTTTGTTTTGTTTTTGTTTTTTTTTATTTTTTTAATTGCGTGACGCTCAAGCTGAGCAACTCCCTTGTAAGAATTACTCTCCTGGAAACATAAACCAATCGGACAAAGCCACGTGCACGGGCGGCCTCGCTGCAGCCCGCAGCAGAGCCGCCGGCCGCCCTGCTCGGAGGGCGAGAGGAGGGTCGGGGCTTGGGGGTGGGAAGTTCCCCCCGCCTGGGTGTCCCCCAGGACCTGCTGCCTTGTCAGAAGCCGTGAATGTCGGGGTCTCCAGCCCCCCCGGCGCCTTAGCTCACTGCACAACGTTCCTTTTCCCTTTTTTGTGTCACCTGGTGAGAGAGACCGGTGGCTGACAGAGTCCTGTCCCAGCGAACCACAACCGACAGAGAGAAAAACACTGAGCATCAGCCTGCCCTGCAGCTCCTTCCACAGAAACCGATTTATACAATCGAGCTGTCCCGCCAGCCCTGAATTTTCACAGCTTTTCCGTGCTTTTCAGTTATTCCTGACAGACAGAAGCGAGGCGCCTCTACTTACAGATGATTGTTTTGCAACCGTGTTTTGACTTTCCCAACATGTCCATCCACCCATTGCGCATTGTTTTCGGTGGTTTTGACAGATCACTGGACACAGCGAAGCCACGTGCTCGCTTCGTCCAGAATTCTTCCTCCTGTTGACAAAAAAATGTGAGCGAACAGCGGGTGAAGAGGCAGCAATGTCTCTCAGGTGCGTGGGAAGACCCACGGGACATTTGTGATGCTCAAACCCAGCCTTGGGTCTTCCACTTCCTTTCCCTCCCACCTCCACCCCCAGAACAGTTTTTTTAGAAAGGTTTTACAGTGGCTGGGTGGCACAACTCTACCCTTTGCGTCCCGTCACGTAGGGCCAGGACGTGCCAGGAGGAGGGCAAAGCACGTCCTGAGTGATGGAACGGAAGATCACCGCTTGCACTGGAACAGAAAAGGTGGTCATCTTGGACCCCCGAGGTCGTGACTTCATCCTCCCTCCTCTTCATCACCTCCCCAACAACGCCCTTTGTGGTCTTAGTGGCATGCAGCCCGGTTCCACGGCGTGGGTAGAGGTCTGTTTTGCTGCTTGCTTCCTCTAATCCTTAACTTTTCTCACGCTTTAACCTTCAGTCGTTGCACCACACGTATTTAAACGAGAACAGGGTCCACAAGCAACAGAGGCTTACTCCATCGGACGCAGCCTACAGATCAAAAATAGCTCCTCCCACCACTAACGCACGAACCGAGGCAGATTACATTTCAAATTAATTTATAAACGCAGCTGAGGGAGCTGTCATGCCGTGTGGGGGATGCGCCTGGTTCCTGCTCGTTCATCAGACCCTCACGGCCGCTTAAGCCACAGCACCGGGGGGGTGGGACGGCAGGTAAAACACTTCCAGAAGTTTTCCCTACACAGGGAAGTCTGTGCCTCCTTTTAGTTTTCTCAAAAACCAAGACCCCTCCGGCTCTCACGGCGGGTGGGAAGCCGCTATTCTCATCCCTGAAGCACTTGGGAACGCGGCCACTGGAGACGTGGAAGCTGCTGCTGCTCCTGGACATCTCTGCATTCCCTGTGGCGGCTGGAAGTGTTGGCAGCTGCCTCACTCACTTTATTTTTTTTTATTTTTATTTTTTTAAAGGGAGCACTCCTAATCACAAGACTCATTGTGGAAACTCAACGCAGCCTCAGACTTGAGCTGGCGGTGATAGTGGACAGATACTTTCAAAAAACGCAGTGGCTGTGCATACTGAATGAATTAAATACATCGTTTTCTGATAACTTACCTTGATGAGTACAACACAAGATGCAAATGTTTGTGCAGACTACAAGAAAGACATAAACAGGATCCAAGGAGGGGAGTCGCTGGATTTTCTCTCTCAACATTACACTGATTCTGCGTTCAGACTCGCACCTGAGCCCCCACAGAAGCGCCCCTGCAGCCCCCGGCCCCGGCCACGCGGCTGCTGCCGACGCGCCGCGGGAGCCCGCTCAGATTTACACAGGACTGAGAACTGTGCAGAACGACGTGCTGCCCCCTGCTTTCTTTCCTTTTGTATTTAACATGGCTGCGTCGCTTATGGCGCAGGCAGAAAATTTTAAAGTGGCAACAAAATCAGCAGCTTCTGAAGAGAAACTGTCAGGAGTGCCAATAAATCTGCATACTGACCAGTCTGGGGTTTTTCACCACAAACAGAGGTTTTGGTGCAAGCAGACAAAACGACTACCCTATACGACACCCTGGAGCATGGAGAATTTTCCCCAGAGTAGAAGATGTAGAACAGTGGTGCAATTCAGCATTTTTCTTCTGTCCACTCAGTGAAAATACCCATTTTTTTTTTTTTTTTGTCCTCATTACTTTCCAGAATGGGTAGAAAATACTAATAGAGGCGGGTTAAATCATGAATGCTTTGGTAGATGAACACTCTGCATCCAAGCTCACTGCTCAAACAAAGAACAACTTCCTCCTCATCACATGCTCTCCCTTGAGTAATCAAACTCATCACCACAGTAATCTTTTTACAAGAAAAAGGCAAACTATTATCCAATCCTTCATAACCGGGCACGATTTTACCATGCTATCATTTAATCCAAATTTTCATTTGAGTTATACTACAACTATCTTTTAAAACCAGCAAGCTGTGACCTTGTTGAGCACCAACAACTTGTCGCTCCAGTGACAATGCCTGCTACGGAACTCAAACAGAGTTCAAATCTGGCAAAAAGAATCACCTATACTCAGAAAATGTCTGGTTTTGTAGAAAGCAGTGTTTGAAAGTACAACTGGGTAGAGGCAGAAGCAAAGCAGCTTATGTTCCTTACTTTTCTGCAACTTTCTCCCAATTTTCTGTTGAAGACGTCCAAGCTAGACGATAGCCAGATGGGTTTTGGCAACAAACACAATAATATGTGGAAGATCCTGAGTTCTTTTGATGTCACCACGCAGACCTTGATCTACTAACCTAAGAAATAATAATAGAAATGGAAGCTGTTTAGACTAGTAGATAAAGCTGACAAATCACTATTCCCTTAGTATTTGGTTCTGTGGTTGAGAGTTCACATTTCTAAAGGTCCCGACACACCATTTCTGCTGGGTTACTTCCAAATTCTCACAACGTACTCTGTGGCTGCATCCGTCTTTCCCACTTCTGTTACTTCCACAATTACAGTTCCTTGGCAGACCTGTATTCTGGATATAAAGTATAAAAACAAGGCTACATTTTGCTTCAACCAAGAATTTCCAGATTAATATGAAACTTGCTTCTCCGCCTCTGAGAAAGGTATTTGTTCGACACCGTGTCCATGGAAAATTCAGGCCAGCGAGTGCTGCTCATGACTAAGGTGTCCAAACAGCGGTGTAACTCACAGAATGAACACTACAGAACAGCTGAAGTACGTCTGCAGTGATACCTGAACAGAGCTAAACCAGTGTCCCACGCTGTCACCCTTGTCAAATGGCAGAAACCAGGTTTGCAGAGTGCAGGGTTTGAAGCTAACGCCTGAAAACCTCCGTGCTGCTCAGCTCTTAGAAGCAGGAAACCTCAAATTCATACAAGAAATATACAGCGTATGTAGCTATAATCAAAGTAACTGCAAAGGTAAATAAAGAAGTGAGCGCCTGTCAAGCAAAGAGAAGATATCTGAATAGCTGTTTTATTCTGAGCAAATTCTGAGCGCACTGACTCCTGACACCAAAACACAGAAATGGAAAGGTGCAGCCACTTCCTCCGACCATATTAACTCTGTAAAGCATTTTATACATCCTGAAATTCAAAAGCTGTGAAACAAGACTCTGAATAAGTCCATTTCATGTGTCAGTGTTCATGAATTTTCCCCAACCACATTTCTGTTCCTGTGTAACTGCTTACCACTAAAGTTCATCCTTCCTTCACCCGAGGCTGAGAGCTAATTCAATGTTCTCTCTCCCTGCGTTGAACGAGTGCAGTCTGTGTTTACCAAGGAGGAAATCCCAGCCTTTGGATGTTTGTGGTCCAACAGCACACGCTGCTATCTGCACATCTGCTGGCAAGCTACAAGTTGAATACCGAGTTACTCCCCATGTCGCGTTTACTAACACCTGTAGAAACCCAACCATGTCGCCGTCACACATCAACTGGCAAAGCAACTTACTGAAAAATACCATCAGGGGTGTTTGAAAGTGATCCCTGCGGCTGGGAAACAGTTGAATGTACCAGGATGTATCTCAGTATTGTTCCTGCCTTGTAAATGACTACCAGAAATTATGGAGTCATCATTACTTTTTTTTTTTTTTTTTTTATATATATTCATTTCCATGGCTATGCTTAGTCAGACACCGACACAGCCTCCTTGGGCGTGCCCAGAACAATCTCTCAGAGACATTCTGCAGAGTGTTTTCACAGAATCACAGAATGGTTTGGGTCGGAAGCAGCCCTGCAGCTGCCGGCGCCCCGGGCAGGCACGCAGGGTGCAGCGACCCCCCCGAGTACTGACCCTGAGCTGCACGGGGAAAGGCACATGCCGAGACAGTTCCATCAGCAAGTAAAAGCTGTGAAGGTGCATCACGGTTGGCCACAGCAGGGTTTCGGCTTGCCTGCAGAGATTTCCCCGTTGTGTTCCCCCTGCAGAGGAGGCAGAACGAGCTCCCTCCACGCAGCGCTGCCGCCGCTGCAGCTGGACGCTCTTCCCTCCAGCTGTGGCAGTTCCCAGGGAAAACGTTTTTTTTTTTTTGCAGCATCCAAGAGTCCAGCATCGCCCTCACACGACGGGTCTCTCCTTTAGTCCAGTGCTGGTTCTCAGCGAGGGGAAGGGAAGAGATGTTAAGGGGAGGAAGACAGGAGTAGACTGGCAGAACTGTACGAGCTGCTGGGGTTTGTGAGCTCTGCGTGGGACTGTTCAGGTGGAATGTCTGTCATGATATCGAGTTGAGGTTTTCCTGTGGATGCTTTCATACAGCTAATGACATCTCCTGAGGTACTCCTGTTTTGCAGACGGCACGGGAGTGGGATTTCTGTCCAACCTCAACAAAACCAGATTTCCAATGGGACTGAACAACTTTACATTCTCCCTAGAGCCACGCTCAAGCGGTAAAGAATGCTTCGGAGGGTGCACGTGCCAAGGCCATGGCACAGAACAGTGACGTGAGGGCACAGGTATGTGTCAAATTCGTAAATACTGGTGGGTGAAAGAACAGACTTTTGCTGCATTTGAAAGTGACTGGTGGCTTCTTCTGCAAAAATCATCACCTTACAGTTCATTCTTGTCAGTAGCTGCTGTCGGGCAAATCTGAAAGGGGGGAAAAAAAAAAAAAAGTTTTGGTCATCTCTCTTTGATGTCATAATCATAAATACTGGTCACCATCTTCAGTGATATATTAGAGGGTCACTTTATTCATGAGAAGTTACAAAATCTGGAAAAAAAAAAAAAAAAAAAAGAGGGAATAAGGAATACTTACATTTGTCGTGGTGTTCCACAAATCTTCATTTTTTGTATTCCGTTAGCTCCATTTCCACAGGTACTGCGCAAGTCCAGCTTTACACACATCAGCAGTCAGGTAGTCCGTCAGCATATTTAATATACAAGATCCCTGAAAACAAAGAGCGAAAAAGTGTTCACAAAACTAGTCCTTAGCGGGCAAAATGCCTGTTGTTTCAGAAAAATTTCACCATGCCACTAATCTGCATAGCAGTTCACTTTTGTGTGTCATTCTAATTAAAAAAAATAATTGGGTTTTTTATGTATATTGAAACAGTACTTCATTTTTTTGCAATCATTACTCTTAAAAATAGAAATTATTGAGTAAGTGATGCTATCATGTCTTTAATTACTATACAAGCCAGCACCATATAATGCTTCAGTGAAAACACCTTGTGTTAAGAACCCAAAAAAGTGTTTTTTGGGTTCTTAATTGATACAGAATGGACAGAAGAAGTAAAGGCTTCCTCATTTTAGAAATGGAAAAGGCAACTGCCATTTGAATCCACCCAGGTGTTTTGGATACAGAACTATTAAAGTCATAAAACCATTAACAACATGTGTCAGGGATGTTTTATACGTAAGGGTGAAATCAATTGCATAGTACAAGCAGTACAACTGAAATCAAAAGCAGTCATGTATTTTACTTTCTCATAAGAAACATTATCAAACAGTTCTAAAATTTTAGATGGATCTTCCATAGGAGCAGATATAGGCTGTGATGAATTTAATTCATTCACTGCCATGGCATCAAAACATCTTCTTAAGAAACAGTCTTCCTAACAGGAGGCAAAACCAAGTATTACCACTAAATTTTGCTCAGTGACCACTGAATTCATTCACTTCTCAGTCCCTTCCACGTGATCTTTAAATCATACAAAGAAAGCAAAACATATCTTCCTTTTTATTCCAGAGCATGAAAAAAACCCAAACCAGTAATGCAGACAGACAAATGAGCTCCAGCATTCCAAACCAACTTAAACAGTTGATCGAGCTGAAGATGTCCCTGCTCATGGGAGGGGGGTAGGACGAGGTGGCCTTTAAAGGTCCCTTCCCCCCCAAACCACCCTGTCATTCTGTGATTCTAAACAGTCAAGCTACTGAGACACAAAAATAGCTCCAAAATGACACCCACACATTCCAGCAGTTTGATGACAGAGTAGTCAGTAACTATAAAACAAATTTAGAAAAAAAAAAAAAAAAAAAAAAAAGGTGAATTTCCCTATTATCATGCCACTGTAGTGCTATGGCAAAACTCTGCCCAGGTGTCTTGTTCATCTCGCTTTGGTAGAAAATTTCATATATTGGACCTCTGCTAGTGCTACTGGAAGGATTTTAGCATTTTCAAGTCTGACCCTATCTGATGAAATAAGATAGAATAATTTCTTTACACTTTTGGATGTCTAAATGCCTTTAAAAAAATAATACACTTTCACTGCAATCATTAACTTTCCTCATAAGTTCCTGAAAATATTTACGTATAGTTAAAACAACATTCCTCCCTTTCAGAGTTAGCACCAGATAACCCTCTCAAACAGAAATTTAAAAGTGGTTCACGGCACAAATCTGCCTGATCCTTATCCTTACTAATTAGTGGATTTAGAAGGCAGTTATAAAATAAAAACACAGCAGCTGCTGCTTACAGCTCTCACTCCTGGGTGGCTACCTCTGACCGACATGAACCCCATAAACCTTGCAAACCCTTCACGCCACCACAGATCCTTCCCCCACTCCGTGGTAACGAGGTGGCCAAACCACTGTGGGAAAAAAAAAAAAAAAAAAGGAAAAAAAAAAAGAGCTTCCGAAATGAAATACACAATTTACCACAAAAGCTGCTACTGACCTGTATGGAACTGCGTTATTGACCTGTAAGGAACACTTTTTTAGTGATACAGCCTGCTCTGGCCCCTTCCCCTTCCGTTTCTCTTTTGGGTGGTAACGTGCTAAAACACTCCGCGTTTGGCCGGAGAGCCACATACGAATCAGTCAACCTTTCCAAACTTTTACGTCCCTATTCCGGCGGCCTGCGACTGATTTCAAGGGCTGGCGATGGTGCGAGGGCCCTGCAGCACTGGGGCTGCCGACTGCATTGATGCCTGTGGCCCTCCACGTCCAAGGCAGCCGCCGGGGATTGAGGGAGTCCTCACCCTTCGCAGATGAGCACCCCCAAGCCCAAGCCGCTATTTCCAGCTTACAGCTCCAAGATCCCGCTCCCCACCCCGTGCCCACCGCTCCTGACCCCGCTGCAGGACCGCTCAAACTCCTTATTCTCCCCCAAAATCTCGCCCGATGAGCCAGCCCGCGGGCTGCTCCCATACTAACCCGAAGTTTGGAAGACGCTGAGGACTTTTCAGGGTTGTACAACGGCACAGATTCCTGGTGCGTGGTCAGCCCCTGGTTTTCCATAGCTCCGGACTGAAAATCAGGAGTAGCCGCCAAATCTGGAAAAAACAATAAAAGAGTACTCCTGTCATTTCACTCAATGCAGAACTCGCTTGTTGGAGAATGGCTCAGAGACAAGGGTCCTGGGCCTTTAGCCAGTAGATTGTAAGCCTGTGTGCCTGAGTTGTGCCTTGTCATGTATTAAGAAAATCTTTGAACGAACGTTAGGGCAGGCTCTGCTCATACAAAAAGAAAAAGGGGGAATTGTTGGAGAATGGCTCAGAGACAAGGGTCCTGAGCCCACCGAGCAATTGTACGATCAGAGCCTGCTCTGGCTGCTGATGCTGAGCCTCACTGATGCTGGGCCTCACTAGGGTTTGCCTGCAGCTGCTCGCAGCTGCTGATACAGGAGGAATGTCAAGGACGCTTCAGCCCTGTGTACTGTGGTGTGTCGAAAACAGGTTAAGGGGAATTAGGAATAGTGGTCTGAGAAACCCAGTGTTATGGTAACGGTGGTCTGAGAAACATTGTGTTACGGTACTGTCGTGTATCGAAAACAAGTCAAGAGGAATCAGAAATAGTAGCATGAGAAACTTAGTGTTATGAGAAGCTTGTGCTGTTAGCTGACTGCAAGTAGGTGGACCGTGCGAATACGACCCTTAGAGCTTAAGTCAATCAGCTAGTGACTAGTAGGCATAATAATTATCATTGTCTGGATAAATATATGTACCCTGGGCCAATAAACACACACGGTGATTGATGCTCTATCGCCCACACTGAACCCGTCTCGGCGTGTCGTTCGTCCGCGGCGCCGCACTCGCTCACCCGCCGATCCCACGTCATGACTGCTCCCACACCGGCACACGGATCACACACACTTCTAAGGGCTGTCTTAGGTGTGATCGCAAAGACACGCTTTAGAAAAAAGCTCTACTCAGAAGAGAAGGATTTTCAGTTCCTGGTGGAGCTTTTCAATCTGTCTTTAAGTTCTGTGGTGCGGCCCGTTTAAAAGCCTGTGAGCCAAACTTGGCCCTCTCTTAATACTCTAAATCACTGTTTGTGTGCAGTTTTGCTCTCTATAGTTAATAATGCTCCCAAATACATTAAATTATTTAGCGCTTTACCTGGTTTAGGTGAAGGACACGGGATGCTGAGGTAACCCTCCCAGGCGTTTATCCAGCGCGAATCCAGCTTGTTTGACCTCGTCTGGCACCGTGTACACAGCAATCCACAGCACTTCAGCACCAGCATCGACAGCTTACCGAGGCTGTTCTTCACCACAGTCACTTGAGCAAGCACAAAAAGGGACGCTAGAGCACACACCTAGCACTTCTCTGATAAGAGCTGCTAAAACTTTTGCTGAAAAATATGATCAGAATTAGGAATAAAAGTTTTTAAACTGACCCACTAGAATCACTGAGCCCCTACAAAGACTCTGACAACTTCCACCCCTACCATGTCACAGTCGTTCAACTGACAGAGGTTTATTTTAGTGCTGCTTCTCCACAAAAACAATATTTCATTTGCCTTTAGTTATATAATCTTATATGAAACAATGTTACCGATGCATATAATTATATAAAAAGCAAGCTTGTTATCAAAACCTTTTGAAACAAATAAAGCTCAGAATGCAAACTAATCGTCCAATCACAAAACCAATTTCTTTCTTTCCTTTAATTCCTGTAAAACATCAAGACACAGAGATCCAATACTTTAAATGAAAAGTAAACCGTTATGTATTCATACAGACATAAGTACAAAAAAGCTCTTAGACAATGAGACAGTTACTGTAACTCCATGACTGGTTATTTTACTGATGGATTATAAAATCCAGAACGATAAAGGCCATGAGGTACACAGTAACCTTGACAGTGGTATCAAAACAGTCCTCGACGAGGCAGGGAGTTACATTCACAGACTTCCCCTAAAAATCAAGCACAGCTCATCACCCTGTGCACCCAGGCACCAACAACTGCTGCACTTCTTCTCGGTTTAAAGGTACCACGTTTTAAAGGCACTACCTAACATTTCACAGGTACACTGGAAAGAATTCATCCCCGTTCCCCCTCTTCCCCACCCAGAGAACAAAACCACATGTTTGGATATACACGAGCAGTTTCATTCCTAAGCATTACTTACTTCCACATTGGTAAAACTAGAAAAATGAAAATACTGTTCACTGCTTCAGTCTTCCTCGGTGTCTGCCAGCACGCTGATCATATTGATTTCACGCAACTTCGGCTGATTAGAAATGTATAAATCTCAGCAGCCGTTCTTACAGGTGGGAGAAAGGAACTCCTCCAAACTGTGATTCAGTTACCTCTGACATCTAGTTTTGCATGAAATGAGTCCCGTGTTGGAGGTTTCCATTTTCCCCTCTTGGTTACAGAGACCCTTAGCTAACTAACTTAGGCCTGCAGCATGTTTAGCCACGCTGAACTGTAACACCAGCACCCACTCCTCTTTCACTATTTTATTCGCTTCTCTACAAAAGAATTTATTTTTTTATACCAATTTTCAAAAGGTTTCATTTTTGAAAGGTACTTGAAGAGGGGGTGGGGGTGCTGTTCCCTCATTCATAAGGGTTAGTTTCCTTGCAAACCAGCAACTAATAGTAGAGAAGAAGTTATGATGAACCTCTTACACCCAAGGTAAGATCAAATATATAAAGCATAGTTCACTCTATATATGCATACATAATCACAAATAACATCTGCAGCTATTACATGTGCTGCACTTCCACCTGAAGATGTTTTTTTGAAATCCAAAGTGTTTTTTTTGGAGAGAAGGTCCTGCTTATCAAAGTTAATACACACGAATCTTGTATTTACTCACATGCATTTCATCGTTAATCTTAAAAACTAAGGAAGATGAGCACGGAAAGCACTTTGTGAGTAAGGTTATGGAGACTACGCTGTGCTGATCATTCTCACACCTCTGCCGAGAAGCAGGAACCCACTCGGCGCATGATTTTCTTCATTCCGTTTCAGCCTTGTGTCAAGGCTACCAGCAACAAGCAGCACCACGCACTCCACAGAAGATCTCTGCGGTCGTGTTCAGATCACCATGAACGGCAACTGCCCGCACCTTCTGTTCTCCCTTTGCGTGCTTGTTTCAAAGGCCATCAAGCAGCAGCACATCGTTAAAAGCGTCCGACGACGACTGGCACACTGGGCCGCGTCCCCTCCCTCCGCACCAGCCAGTCTCCCCATCCCGGCGAAGGGCAGAGCAGCCAGGTTCAGATGGATGAAGAGGAGGGTGAAGGCCCCGGCCCCGGCTGTCGGAGCGGGCTGGGTCAGGCACAGCTCGGTTACTGAGCTGGAGCCGCCTGGGGGGAAGGCCCGAGGTGCTGGACGCGGGGTTTGGGGTAAAAGCTCTATGGATTGGCCCACCACGAGACAGGAGTGTGTTCATTAAAAGCCCCTGTGCTGCCGTGTAATTCCTTTCTTCACCGAGGAATAAAAGGCACGTAAGCCCTTAACCTGTTTTAGGTCTTGGTGTCGCCACTTGACCTTTTCAAGGATAAAGCATTAACTCGGGAGCACGTTCCTTGCTGCTCTTGAGAAGATTAAAGCAATCAATTCCAGTGCATTGCAGAAGCTTCTGCGGACAGTTCTCTTCTTAATCTCGTTCTTGGTGTGCAGCATCACTCCTGTTAAGGCTTGGATACTGAAGACTGCCGTGCCAAGCACCGAGTATTCTGGGAAGTAGTCATGTTTATCTCTTTCCGTTGTTCATTACAGTTTTGCTGCTTTTTTTCCTAAACACACGTACCCAACAAAGCTCGCTTGCGAGATATCCGTCACGGAATAAACAGATCAGGTGCTCGTGAATACCAAGGAAGCCCAACCGGGGTGCATACGAAGGTGGTAGGGACACCTGCCCACCTCCTTCCCTTGGCCGCAGGTCACCCTGTGCCCTTGCGGGGTGGCACTGCCGGTGGCTTCTCTGCCGCTCCCCGTCCCTCCCTGCTCGCTCAGGCAGCTCCTTCCTCTGTGCCCGTTCCCTCGGATCCGGAGAGGGCTCCTCTCTTCCCTCCAGCTTTCCTTCCTCTTGTTCATCGCCAGGTGCAGCCGAGGTGCAGCGTCACTGCCCTCCAGCCAAGGGTGGGGGAGGATCCCGGCCCCTCGCAGCGGCAGCGGGAGGGTAGGTGCAGATTTTGGCAGCAAGGCTCTGCCCGCAGCTCCCAGCCGGGTGCCGCTGTGTCTGCTGCCGGTGTGCAGGCTCGGGGGGGGGGCGCAGCCCCTCGACCCCCAGCTGCTGCCCCCCGTGCCTCCGCCCCCTCGCCCTCCCTCCGCATTGCTCTTCTCCCGGGCTGCCGGGGAAAAGGCTGGAAGCCGAGGTTTCTGGCTTGGCTGCAGGGCAGGTGCCCGCCTGGTTCCCTATCAGCAGGCGAGCTGGTGGAGAAAATGGAAGTGAGGGGACCCCCCCGTGGGGCTGAGGGAGGCGGGTAAAGCTGGGCGAGCACTGGCCTGGCACTAAGGACAGCACTCGGGTGAAAATGAGAATTCAGTCTCGATAGCCGTGACAGCTATTAAGCGGGTATTCTTTATTCAACGTGTCGGACGCACAGGGGATCATCCCTCCCAGTATGCGTACCACCGTAGTGGAGTTTATGGTACTTATACACAATGCACTTACACATTCATGTAATTTCCAAGAAATAATTACAATATTCATTAGTTTCCTGAGAAATCACTATAATAAGTTACCACCTACTTCCGCATGCACACTACAATCTCTAGGTGGTCTTCTAGGACCCATGGTGGTCATGTACTTCATCCTTCCCATCTTCGTCAGCGTCCCTTCTGTGAACTTGGTTCTGTCTTCCCCTTTCTCTTACAGCTGAGAGCACAAAACCAGCTGCACCTGGTAGTTCTGCAGGCTTCAGCGTCCTTCTTCCGTTATCTTGTTTTTCATAGGCAGGAGCGTACCCAAATCATGTAAGCAGGCAGGCTCAAGCCCAACTATCGCCCGCTGAGGAACGCCAAGGCACTGTGAGTATTCACTCTAAACTCGAGGAGGGAACTTTTACTTTGAGCTAGCTTCTCTTATTCTTTCTCTACTTATTGCTGTGTGTGGGTATATACTTCATTCTACCGGATCCGAATACTTTTGCCGCATGTGTTTGCACATTCTGTCTTTGTGTATGCACACATATACATATGTATTGATTTAAAATAACATACAGTAAGTTAAAGTGAAGCTTGTCACCTTAGAATCCATAGATAAGTCACTATTTTAATTATAACATCTTTCTGAATTATTTTGTACATATTTAAACCAGTTAACGATCAAGTGTTGTTAGTTATTAATAAATTTTGATTTGCTGTTAAATCATTACCATGTTAATACTTTCACCTGCGACACCCTCCCCGGAGGCTACGGGAAAAGGAGCCCCCTCACAACAGGGACGACGTGATGCAGCAGCAAGTCGTGCTTGCCATGGCTGCGGGGAGATACCTGCTTCAGAGCCTGCCTGGGCCAGGGCTTCTCCGCGGCTCCAGGCATCTCCTGTCCTGGCAGGACCTTGCTGGCACTGCCTTCGGGCCTCGCACTTGGCCCATCGGTGGGCTGGATGGGAGGGCAGAGGGTGCTCCAGGGCTCCCCAGTGCCTCTTGCCTTTTCATCTGTCCTGGGTTGAGTGAGTGGTGGAGTTTTTTGGTGGCAGGGGAGGGGGCTATCGGGGCGGCCCCCTGTGAGAAGCTTCTCGAAGCTCCCCCAGCTCCACGTCAGCTCCACTTCTGTTTGGGAAATTGAGCCCATCAGCTGCGCCTCTGCGATAACGTATTTAAGAAGGGACGTGGTGACAGGCAGTGGGACTGGTGAGGAGGAGTTGCTGCAGCTGCATGAACACCAAGGTCAGTGGAGGAACGGAAGAAGAAAGGAGGGGGGAGGTGTGCCGGAGCAGAGACCCCCCTGTATCCTGTGGGGAGACGGCAGGGCGGCCCCCCCCTACCACCCATGGAGATCTACGGTGGAGCAGACATTGATTTGTGGCCTGTGGCTTCTGCTCAGCTGATCAAGGTTCTGTGCCCGAAGAAGGCCGGGGTCTCATGGGAAAGGCAGCCCCGCTGCTGTAATTCAGCGCTGGGAGGATTGCAGCATGCGGGGGAGTCCCACGCCGGAGCAGCTCGGGAAGGGCTGCAGCTGTGGGAGGGAATCCAGTCGGAGGAAGTTAGTGACCCATGACGGAGCAGTGTGGGGAACGCTGCGGCCCATGGGAGGAATTCAAGTCGGAGAAAGTTTGTGGAAGACTGTCTCCTGTGAGAGGGGGACCACGATGGAGCAGGAGGAACAAGTTCCAGACACTCCCCTCATCGAAGATAAGGGAAGTGGCAGCGCTGCCTGCACCCCCCATTCCCTGCCCCTGCGCCACTGGGGGAGGAGGTAGAGATATCGGGAGCAGAGCTGAGCCCGGGAAGAAGGGAGGGGTGGGGGGAAGGTGTTCTCAAGATGGGGCAATGCTTCTCACTGTCCTACTCTGTTATGTGTTGTTAGTGTCTGTAATAAATGTATGTTCTTTTTTTCTTCCCCTAACGAGTCTGCCTTTTGCTCGTGATCATAAAGGGGAAATTTTCCCCCATCCCAGTCCTATCTCGAACCCCAAGCCTGGCTCTCTGTCCCTTCTCATTGCCGGAGGGGAAGGGAGAGAGAGATGCTGCGTTGTGGTTGGCTGCCAACCAGGCCCAAACCACGACATCATCTAAAGGGAGAGGCAGGAGATGGAAAAGGGATCGGGCTTCCCGGATGCGGAAGCCCAGGCATCCGACCATCACCTTCTCTCCTTGCAGCAAAGAGAGGGAAGGTCTGCTGCACCAGCACCTCCACCATTGCCTCCACTGCACCTTCCCTCTTGCTCCAGCATGGAGGATGGACAGCCAACCTGCTGCACTCCATGCTCAGGTGAGCACAGGGTGAACTACGAAGACCCTGCCAGTCAGCCCCTGTGCACATTCTCCTAGCTGGCTTTGGCTGCTGGAAGATGGCAGAGGAAGGAAGGCCAGGGAGACCCTGAAACCTCTCCAGGGCAGCTGAGCCTTGGTGGAAGGCATTCAAGACAGCTCCCTGCAGGGAAGAAGGGCCAGGGCAAGTGTGGCTCTATCCCCTTACAGATCCTGAAAACTCGATAGCACGCTGGAGGTACTGATGAGTGGTGCTTTGCCGAGCTCCAGCACCCATATAACAGAGAAAGTCTTTTGAGTCAGGCACTTCCCAAGACCAGAGCTCAGAGAGTCTCTTCCTTGCCTTTCCCTAAAGAGACACAACCTGGAGCATGCACTCCCCAACCCAGAACCAGGGTGGGTGGAAGGAGTCTGAGCTCATGCCACCCACTCCCTTCATGCTCTCCTCCCCCAGATCCCAACAGGGCAGCGATCTGCTGGAACACAGCCACGGTGGAAGGGGCGTCCAGCCCTGAAGCTCTCTTCTTCCGGCCTCCCCACAGACCCAGCCTCCCTGGAGGTTCCTGTCCTGGAGCTGGGACGTGCAGCCATTCCCAGGGAAGTATGGAGAAAGGGGAAAAAGCAGCTGCAGGGTGGGATCTGGCTTCCTCCCCAGCTGCAGTGGGTTCCCAGTGAGGAAAGCCTGGACACAGGGCAGGGGATTCAGCAGGGCTCAGCTCTTTGCCCCTCTGGGAGCTGCTCTCTCTCCCGTGTCTTTGCTCTGGGGATCCGGCTCCGTCCCAGGGCATGGAAGCATTTTGCAAGCCTGGCTCTGTCAGCCCTCCCTCCCTGCCTAGCCACTTCAGCGTTGAGAGTTTGCAGGGCTCCCAGTCCCTTGCCCACTCCTGGTCCCTTCCCCAGCCCACCGGCCCTCGGGCTCCAGCTCTTGGGAACCCTTGGGAGAGCCCACCAGAAGGATCTGGCAGGAGAGGTTGGCTTCTCTCCTCCTCCCAAGCAGAAAGCCAGATGGAACTCTCCTGCCCTTCCACAGCCAAAGAGGCACATGGAAATGGGCCCACTGCCACCCTGGCACATCTCCGGCTCCCCACAGAACAGGGAGCCAGGCACAGAGCTCTCCTCAATGCCCTCGCCTGCTGTGTCCAGCTCTCCCTCATTCCTGCTGCTCACGGTGTGTCTCCCCTCCTGCCCAGCCTGACGGGCAGCATGTGAGGATCCAGAGCCACCAGTGGAGTGGGAAAGTGCTAGCACCTTCTGGCCCCAGGAGCCTGCTGATGAGGTGACAGTAACAAGCTCCTTCACTGGGGGTCCTGGCTGTGGGGCTGGCAGGAGACTCAGCTGTACCCTGCCACCACACCTGTGGCACCTCTTCCCTCCCTCTCCCCCTTGCAGGAGCAACTTCATCTTCACAGTTTTGAGGAGCGTGGTGCACCCCAGGGTCTCCCACGCCCCAGCCAGTTGCTGACGTGCTGGAGGTGGTCCTGAGAGACTTGTGCTGAGCCAGCCAAGGTAAGCAGCATGCAGGACTGCCCTGTGTGTGTGCTCCTGAAATAAAAAGGGCTAAACCATAAGTCTCCAAGCAAAGTTGACTTCTGAGTGAACCCCCCCGACCAGCAACCAGAATCTTAACAGCATGAAATGCAACTACGGGAACAACCCCTGAAAACTGTAAGTAAACAACAGAAAGGAACTATAAATTTTAAACATAAACAAGAACTCCTTAAACACGCCTATATCCTGGCCAGATCTGGATGCACCTGAGTGAGCAGAGCCAATCCACCATGTATCTTCCATGCATTTTGTCACATTGATAGATTTGTGTTAAAACTGTACAAAAGCAGGACCCTCACACGGCGAAGATGGAGACCTCACCTACGAGTGGACGCACCACGGACTTCCTAAATGACGGGAAAGGCTCTCCGATCCTTCGCTGTGATGGGGATCCCCAGCTGAAGCATGTATCTAGATGATGAAGTATGAGGGCACTAGGTGATGCATCTTTCTCAATCACTATAGCTAGCTTTATGTGGTAATGACTAGGTGCATTACCTCGCTTCTTCTTTCTGCTGCTTTAAACTAAAGGAAAATAAGCCTATTTAGCTTGGTGCCTGTGTCCTTTGTGCTAACCCTGTCAATGGGCAAAACAGCCTCCCAGGGGCTGTTCCCCTGCCCCTGTCGCAAGGCCGGGGCTTGGGAGCACCGAGGCCAGCAAAGAGCGACAGGAGGGAAGCGGTTCTCGGTGGTAGCTGGGGTGATGGCTGCGCTCCACCCCGCTCCATCCCCTGCCCCCAGACGAGGTGGTGGGGACCATCCCTGTGCAGCCGGCACACATCAGCCCGAAGCCATGCCGGGACATCCTTAGGACCCTTCCCCAAGTGTCCCACTTGTTCCCTCAGAAGGTGACCACCCACCTGCCGCAGGCTTCCCCACACTGGGATGGGTACGTGGCCAGTCAGCCTCGGGGGCAGCTCAGGACCTCTGGGGCAGGCAGAAGGGGTGGTGGCCATGGTGGCCCCACAGACAGCGTGCTCCAGCTCCGCAGCGCTGCCAGGGCCACGTGGAGGTGTTGGCTTCGGGTGGCCTGCCCCCAAACCCAGCCCTCCCCCAGGGGTGTCGGGGCCACAGCCAGGCAGCCTGGCCCTGCCCTCCACGGTCCTCCTCCCTCCCCTCCTCTTCCTCCTGCCTGCTCAGCAGCCGGGAAGCCCTGGGCAGGGTGGCTCTGTGGCATGCAAGCTCCATCCCATTGCCTGGCTGGTGCCCACCCTGGTTGAAGACATGGGGAGGCAGGGTTCCTGGGGACATGCTCGTGAGCCCCGAGACCTACCACACTGCTATTGCCGTGCTGATGAAGTGAGAGCCTTGTCAGTTGTCCTCATCTCCCCCTAAGAGGAAGGGCCCCCCAACACAATCCCCTTCCTCATGGGTGGTGGGGCACAAGCAGCCAACACAAGGCACAAACTCACTCTCTGCTCACTCTGCTGCCAGGGCTGTTTCAGCTCCTGGGCCACACCAACTCTGAGCATGTCGAGGGCCACATCCTGAACATCCTCCAGCTCCATCTGCAGAGCGAGAGCTTGGCGCTGTGCAGGACGGCAGCCAGAAGCCTCACCCTGGGAGACCCCAGAAGGTGAGCAGGGACAGCCAGGCACAGTGAGAGCGACCGCCTGGGCTTGCTCTGGGTTTGTCAGGAATGGGAAGTGACAGGAATGGTGGCTGCTGCCACTGTGGTGACTGCGGCAACGGGGCGGCAGCCCTGGCTGTCCTCAGCCACACACTCGGCCAAGGCAGGCAAGCAGGCAGCCGTCCCCATCGCTCTGTGGCTGGTCGAGATGCTCCTGACACTCCTTGAAAACAGGAGAGCAGAGGGGGCACGTCTCTCTCCGTGCGTGCACACTGGCCCACGAGTTCTTCCCACTGCAGAGCAAGCATTCATCCTCTCACCGTGGGCTTGGAGGAGCTGGGACTGAGGTCCTCCCTTCTTCCTTCTCTGCTTCTAGGTACGTGCAAGAGCGCTCTGTTCTCCTCTGCAGGGATGCGGTGGAGGTTGCAGTCAGCACCCACAGCGAGCAGATGAGGGAGGACATGCAGAGGAGCCTGACGCCCCTGTTCTTCCACCTGTGGGACAAGGACCACAACATGGCTCAGGCGGGGATTTCTAAACCCTTTGACTGTGCCTCAGTTGGGGCCCAACCCCCGGAGGAGGGCTCAGAACCACCCCCTGCCTACGGCCACAGAGCCGGCAGCAGCTGAGTAGGTGGTCAGGGCTATTTCCTACACCATCAGCAGTGCACTGCCACCAAGACCCAAGCGCTGGAGCCGCCGTGGGCTCCTCTGCAGGTATCAGAGGCCAGGGTTTGGAACCCCAACCCTTGCCACCCCCCTGCCCCTGCTCAGGGACCCCCAGGTGCTCACTCCTGGTGAGGGTGGCCCCAAAGCCCCAAACCCAGCCTGGAGAACCCCCTCTCTCCCAATGCCCAGAGCTGCCTGCCTGCACAGGCTCCCTTTCCCCCCACCCAGAGCCCAGGGGTGCTGACGGAGCCCTGGCCCAGATGGGTTTTGGTGGCAGGGTGGCTCAGCAGCACCCAGGGAGCACCTTACCCTCTGCTCCCTCCAAAACCTGGCACCAGCCAGCCACTGGCTGGGTGTCATGGGTGTCTGGGCAGGGGAGGCCAGTCCTGGGTGTAGAGGGAGCATCTGTGCCCACCCCATCCCCTTGTGCTCTCTCCAACTGGTGGAGGACAGCAGCTGAGCATAGGATGGGGACCCCCAAGGGGGATCGTTACCCCAAAAGCTGATGCTGTGCCCAACGTGCAGCAAGACAATCCTAACGCCCTCAGGAGACATACTGTATTTTATTCAGCCCTGGGTGCTTGGTGGACTTTTCCACAAACCAAGCGCCCCAACAGCACATTTTGGTGCTGTTTTTATACCCAATCAGAGGGTAGCACTTTTCCAGATACTGATTGGCTAGTGATTAGCATGTAATTATAATACTGCTTACACAAGACTTGCATGCATGCTCCAGAGAAAGGTCTTGACCTGGGCAGGGGTCTTTTTGCCCTGTGGGTGTGTTTTTTTAGGGAAGGTAGTTGGTTTCAGGACACTTTAGAAGTTAGTTCCATTGCCAAGTTACTTAGTCAAATAGTCACTTGGCCAGGTTGTCAAATAATTCATCCTTAACGCATTCAATCCCAGCTATTCATATGATGATCCGAGACATTCTGCCTATTTCCTAGGATTTGGAGATCGAGGTCTATTTTTCATCGAATTCCTTACCCGCGGATCAAGGTCATCTTACCCACTATTCAAAGTTTTGCTCGAACCAATCTCCAAAACCTCACAATTCTCCCCATAGGTGCGGTTATCGCGGCTCCTAGCACAATTATTAACCGTGGCGACTAGCAAATGCGAAGTATTCCTCACACACATATACCCCACACTCACACACCCCCACCCCGCCTCGCTGTCGAGGCATTTCTGTCAATATTAACGCACCGACGGGCGCGTTGTCGGCCGGACAACCCCAGGCCGCCATTCGCAGCGCCAACCCCCGCGCTTCGTTCCGCCTTCCTCACCCGCCGCGGAGCGGGAGCGGCGGCCGCCGAGCTCCCGCCTCCTGAGGGGCGAGCAGCCATTTTGTGCGTGGCGGCTCCCGCGCCGGTCGAGGCGGCGGGCTTCCTGCTGAGAGCGGCCGCTGTCTCCCGCCGAGCCCGCTTCCCCCGTCGGCAGCGACAGAGCAGCGAAAAGCCTCCCGCCGAGGCGCGCACCCCTCTCCGACCTCCCTCCCGCCATGGCGGTGCGCGCACCCCACCTTCCCTCATCCGACCTTCCTCCCGTCATGCACAGCGCCCCCCCCTCCCCGTTCCGGTCCAGCTCTGCGCCATGATTGGCCCGCTGGGGCGCCCCGGCCGGAAGCGGGCGCCGCGGCGGGGAGATTTGAACCGCAACGGCCGCGCCGTGAGGCGAGCGCCCAGCCTGGTGAGTGCTGCCCGCCGGCCCCTTGCTGGGGCGAGTTGTCCAGTTCCCTGAGGCGGCAGCCTGCTGCTGTGTCCTCCCGAGGCGGGGGGAAAAACGACTGTCCTGGGTTTGAGTGAGTGGTGGGGCTTCTTGGTAGCAGGGGACGGGGCTGAGCCAGGGAAGAAGGGAGTGGTGGGGGAAAGGTGTTCTCAGGATGTGGCAATGCGTCTCGCTGTCCTATTCTTTTAGGTGTTTTTAGTGTCTGCAATAAATGTGTGTTCTTTTTTTCCTTCCCCTAGCGAGCCTGCCTTCTGGTCATGACCGTAATGGGAGATTTCCTTCTCCTGGTCGTATCTTGAACCCCAAGCGTGGCTCATTTGTCCCTTCTCATTGCCAGAGGAGAAGGGGGGGTGAGTGTCTGTGTGGTGTTTTGCTGCCGACCAGGCTCTAACCATGACGACGGCCCCTGCCCCGAAGGGGAAACCATCTCGGAGGGCCTTACTGCTGCCTCTGCAAAGCTAGCCACCCGCCCTGGCTGCAAGGCATTAGTGAGGAGCCCCGGAAAGGTGCTTGAGTTCCATGCCCTTGGCCCCACGGGCGCTTAGAATTTAGTGAATTTACTGCTCATCCAGTGAATTTACTGCTAGGTGTGCAGCGCTTGGTGGTGGCAGCAGGTCACCCCCGTCCCCGCTGCAGCAAGCTGGCTTTCTCTTTGTACGAGTCTTCTCAGAGTGGAAAAAAAGCATGAACGCTGGCAATGCTTTCTTCTTCAGGCACTGAAAAGAATTACAAAATCCCTGTTCCTCTCAGAATGGCTGTGGGTGACTATGAGGAAATTCTCAATTACTATGAATTACGTGAAACGATTGGGACAGGTAGGCTTAATCTGGGAATGCAAATACGTGTGCAATATGTCTGACCACTTTATTCATCTGGGTGTTGGTTAACTGTTGCAGTAGAATTCACAGGTCATGTTTCAAGTGTGTATTTTTGGGGGCAGATCTCTAAAAATGTAATGGGAAGTTGGTAGTGGCGATCGCTTTTTGCTCTAATGAGGACACTGCACACTGCATGCTAAATACTTCAGTGTCACTGTGAGATTATAGACAATAAAGCATATAATCACACTGAGCTTTAAACATCTGTTTTTCACATTCTAGGAGGGTTTGCAAAGGTAAAACTTGCGCGACATCTTCTCACTGGTGAAAAAGTTGCAATAAAAATCATGGACAAACTTGCTCTAGGGGTAAGCCAAAAGATACTTAAAAGTTGGTAGTGTTTTCTGCTGTTTTTGTGGAGTTCTCAGGAACACAGGCCTGTGACATGTTGGAATGCTGCCTGCTTGCCCAGTTGGCTGTTGATAGATGCTGTAGACTTGAAAGAATTTTAACAGAAGACCACAAATCTTGTGCCCTCTTGTGGAGAGGGCAACATTCTAGAGTTGTAAAATTCAGGAAGTTAAAAGTTATTACAGTAACTCAAGCAGAATGCTGTTGAGAGTACTAGCTATTTTACATCTGCCCCTCTGGGTTTTGCTGATCAATGTGCCAGAATTGAAGGGGAGTAATGGTAGAGCTGTTGCTGGATTGAATTTGAGCAGCTGAATTGTATGCTGTTGTATATATGCTGTGAAATTTTGTGTTGCACAATAGTCTGATGCTTACTGTGATGTACAGGCTGTCAAAGTAGTTGGCAATTTCATAGCTTGCTGTTGTGGTCTCTCAGGATGACCTGCCTCGTGTTAAAATAGAAATTGATGCCATGAAGACCTTCAGTCACCAGCATATTTGCCGGTTGTATCATGTGATAGAGACATCCAAGAAAGTATTCATGGTCTTAGAGGTAAGAAAAGTGTTTCTGCCATGACGAGGTTCCTGGTTTTAGCTGTAGCAGGAGATGATGATGGAGTTCAAATGAAACAATTCCTAAAAAGTTACTTCAGTGATGAGCATGTTCAAGATACTTTAAACATGAAGCTGGTAATACGTTCTGTCTTCTTGTAAAAGCTGCTCTTCACTGTTTACAATAAGTTAAGTAACTTTATTTCCTACCTTGTGCTTCAGATTTATTTTAAAATAGCACAAGAAGGACAGGATAGGTGGGACCCTGGAACTCCCATGCCCACACCCTGGCCAGTTTGTGTCACCTGTGACATTAATGTGATGTATCTGCTGTGGTAGGTCAGGCAAAAGTCCAACTTCTCAGCTGGTTTGGTCTGCTGAAGTGTTGACCCAGGGCACACCTGGGGGCACATGGGTGGTACCATGATAAAGCTGAGGGAATGGAAGTGTGCCCTCTAGTTCTTGTCCAGTGCTCTCGTTTAGATTTCATTACTGTATTCTAAATGTATTCTTTTTTTTTCCTATCTTCGTGCAGTACTGTCCTGGAGGAGAGCTGCTTGATTACATCATTTCTAAAGACCGCCTTTCAGAAGAGGAAGCTCGTGTATTTTTTCGGCAGATTGTTTCAGCAATTGCTTATGTTCACAGTCAGGGATATGCCCACAGGGATCTCAAACCAGTAAGCCTAAATAGTAGTCAGATTTGCATAAATAATAATGAACCCTCATTTTTATTTCTCCATTAGGAGCTGGAGTAAGTTATGCGTTCTCCATTTTCTTGTGCTTAGAGCTCTTTATCTAACACCTTCTGAAAGAGCATTGTTTCAACTTGCTACTACATTCTTCAGCTGAGCTGGATGTGGCTGTATCTGCGGAAAGGGCTTCTCTGGAAGAGAAACAGAACCATATGCTCCAACTGGGAGCGGAGCAGAGACATGGATCTGACCTTGAATGTTGCTTAAGCATTTTCCTATCCCCATTATTCCAGTTTGTACCTGGAGAGAGTCTTTACGGTGCCTCTCTGTTGTGCAAACTGTTCTGTTTTCATGCTCAAAGGAAAAGTAACACCAACAGTTTAGATAAGCAATGGCTAGACAAAGGGTATAGGGGGAGATGCATGCTACTGGATCCATCCCATGGTTTTTGCAGAGTTTTAGCATAGGTTTAGGGAATGGAAGACTTGAGCTCATTTGTCCTTGAAAGGGTTAGAAATTTGCATTTTTAGAAGTGCTGACATCTCTGAAAAAAGTAAATTCTTAGTGCGCAAATATTTTCCTAGACAGCTCATGAAACCTTTGTCTCCAAAGAACTCCCCAAAGAAAGCATTGTATGTACCTTATGGAAGGAGTTGGGTTGTAGCTGGTGAGCTGACGGATTCATAGGATCATGTGATAACTTGGATGGGAAGTGACTTCTAGAGGCTTCTGCTTGAGCCTCCCGCTCAAAGCAGTGTCAGACCAAGCTTTATCCAGTCACATCTTTGACCTCCCCCAAGGATGAGGCAGCACAATCTCTCTGGGCAACCTGTTCAGCTCTTCGCTGTCCTTATGCAGGGAAAGACTTTTCCTTATTTCCAGTCTGAACTTCACTTGTTGCCTGTTTGCCACTATCCCACCACACACTGCTGTGAAGAGACTAGCTCTGTCTTCATGCCCTCCTTGTAGTTATTAAAAGGCTTCCATGAGGTCTCCACTGAAGCTTTCTTGTTTACAGTCTGAACGAATCTCTCTCCCTCAGCCTCTCCTCGCTGAGCAAGTGCTCCAGCCCCTTGAGCATACTCGTGGCCATTCACTGGGCTTCAGTCTGGTGTCACTCCTGTGCCAGGGGGTGGGCAGAAACTAGGTGCACTATTCTAGCTGTGCTGAACAGAGGACTAGAGTAACTTCCCCGAGTCTACTAGCTGTGCTCCTTTCAGTGGTGTCCATGATACTGCTGGCTGCCTTTTCTGCCAGAGCAGACTGCTAGCTCACTCTTTCAACCACCAGCTCTCCCCCAGGCCCTTCTCAGCACATAGGAGCTAGTATTCACCATCTGGAATAGGGGATATATTCATTAGCAACCAGTCAAAAGCTCTCCAGACGATAACTACTGATCAAAAGCTCCCCAGAGCCAGATAAATTCTAGCTGCTGATGGCAAGAAGAAATAAGGTGAAAGAAAACGTGGTTCTTTGGATACTTAGGTTATAAAAGCACTCACTACTACTTTCTATTTTACCAGGAAAATTTGCTGATTGACGAGGAACATAATTTGAAGCTGATAGACTTTGGACTCTGTGCAAAGCCAAAGGTAATACTACCAGTTTCTTTCAGAGTAGAGCTAACTTAACTACTTCATGTGCATAAAAAAATGCATGTTTGACATCAGAGTGCAATGCAGAGGCTTGCCCAAAGACCCTAAATTCAAGTCGTTTGCACAGTCGTCATCCAATCACTAATTACTTGGTAGGGCCTTAACTGTGTGAGAGCAGTTAACTGCATGCTATGACCAGATTGTTAGATTGTTTTCTTCTCTCCCACTTAATCTTTTACCGCAATCTAAGGCAGAGATCATCTTCTATGTATAGCATATGCTATCACATGTAAAGGCCTATAATATAAAACTTGTGTTGGTGTGCATTTTTCCCTAATAAGTTTCAATGGTGTATGTCTTTTTTTCAAAAAAATTGTATGTATGTGGATATTGTGGATTGAATCAGTTTATTCCAGTTACATTTACAAATCCTCTGGTTCCATACGCTTGTAGTGATTTGTTTACTGAGTTTAAAATTTGTTTCTACGTGTCCTTTCCATTTGTCAGCTGAATACACGAGGTGGGTGCTGTTAAACAATTTAGTGAGAAGATCTTACTGATCCAAAAACCTGTCCTCAGATCATTGTACTTGACTCAGGTTAAAGCATCTTGCAGGCAGTCAAGACTATCAGACCATCATCTTGGTGTACTGTCATCTTATTCTGATCTTAGAACAAAGCCCAGGCAAAGTAAGAACATGGTTTTAATGAGGACGTATTTTTAGTAATTAAGTTTTGCATTAAATATTGGTATAAATAACCAGCCAGCCGCATGCCCAGTAGCTCTTGGATCACTTCCTCTCAAGTTCCATCTCTCTTCTCCATGCAGCTGCAAAGGAAATTATTCTTATCAGAGGATGAGCCGTGGAGAAGCCTGATAGGATAATAGATGAATGAGCAGCTTGGGACCTGATAGGATACTCACAGTCTTAGACAGTTTTTGCCTGGTGAAGCCATATATTACACCAAAGCAAAGTATAAGGTGAATGTAAGTGCATATCAGAGGAAAATGAAGCCTCTGAGGCCTCTAATACGTCACTGCTAGAAGAATTAAGCTGTGTTAAAGCCAATGTTTCTGTGTGATCAGTTTTCTGTGTTATTCTAGGGTGGCCTTGATTATCATCTGAGCACATGTTGTGGAAGCCCAGCTTATGCAGCACCGGAGCTGATTCAGGGCAAAGCATATATTGGCTCAGAGGTATGTTGAACAGTTTTGGCTGGTTGTTGTGGTGTTTTTTTTTTTTTTGTTTTGTTTTTGTTTTGTTTTGTTTTTTTCCACTGTGTATTTAAAGGTGGTGAGGTTCAGATATGCTCACTTGGTTTCTCTCTCAAATACTGCTGGGTAGCATTGCCCAGGTAGTTTTCAGAAGTTGTGTGCCCAGCCTCAACAGCCATAGCCTGGAAAAGCATGTTGTGCTCTTGGCCACAGATCATGTAGCCGCCTAATTTGTCTCTGACTAATCCTCTGCTATTTCCATTTGTTGCTCCATATTTTAGTGTCCTACAAAAAAGCAACTTGCACTCCTTCCTTCTATCGCACAGTCTCTCAAGCAGAGATTTGTTCTGTTGATTATCCAACTCTTGCTGCAAATTTTTGTGAAGTCTGTGTCTTGTATGCTTTACCAAGTTTGTCCTTAGCTTGAAATTCCTGTATGAAAACTTGGTATCTTTGTACTGAGCAGTGTAATAAAATTTGAGAGAAGAAAAAACTTGGAAACAGTTTATCCAGCTTTGATTCCATGTCTAGAACATTAGGTCCTGCTACTTGTCTTTGTCAATCAATCCAAAATGCTGTAATTGTGATCCCCTCAAACCTCATAAATTGATGTACTGTTGAATGGAATCAGTCTTTTTTTTCTTTTACTTACCTTTGCACCAGTGTCCTTCGTCTCTAATTCCTTTTTTTTTTTTGTGTGTGTGTGTGTGTTTTGTTTTTCCCATGACGTCCAGTGCTTTTCAAGCCTCCTTTTTCATTATGTTCTAAGTGGGAATTACGGTATGAAGCATGTGGGCCTTCTCATGCCTATACAAACAGAGAAGCAGTACAGCTTTAAAGTTGATTGTAACTGTGCTGACAGCTGTTGTAATCAGTAATATGTTACCGTACAAAATCCCTTGTGATGAGTTTGATTTCATTTTTTGCCAGTGAAATCCTTGTAGATTGAAGGTAATGCAGCAATTTGGTGACCTAAGGAGAGGATATTGGTTTTACTAGTGCTCTAGCTTGAGTGAATTGAAAATTGAATTTGGGTTGTGTGCTTTCGCTTGGAATATTAGAGTTCTGTCCAGAATTAAGGAACCTACTTTTCATGAGTTGTATGTGTGCTTTGCCAAAGGGAGACAATATTACCTAAGACATTTTAGATAGATGAGGTTCATAAACTTCCACTCACTTTGATCTTTTAGGCGGATATTTGGAGCATGGGAGTACTGCTGTATGCTCTGCTGTGTGGCTTTCTCCCCTTTGATGATGACAATGTCATGGTGGTCTACAAGAAGATAATGGTAGGTATTGATGATCCTAGAATACACTAGGAACAGACATTGCTAAGCATTATGAGACCTTTGCTCTTCTGATGGCAGAACCTGTTGAGCTGTGCCTAGGACAAAAAGGCATATCTGCTGAATTTTGTTACACTTTGCTACTTTTTCCATCAATATTTTGTGGATTTGTTTCCATCTTTGATCGACTTTCGCAGTATTCTAATGTGGTTCTATAATATGGTAAGAAATTGAGTTTCAAGATGTGAGAAACAAGCCTATATTATATATATATATAAAAAAAAGGTTTTATTGGGGACAAAGTCAGTGGAGCAAAGAATACAGCGCTGGGTGCAATGGTACACCCTCTGGAGCCAAAGGGGCTGCTTTTTATTGTATAAAAGGTTACATATTCATCTACCCTAATACATATGCATCACTACTCCAAGGATAGGGAGGGAATATTACAATTAGTTCTGAGAAATCATTAACATATCCCCCCACCCCAAATTCCTCCTGTTGCGCTTGCGCAGTGCTCCCTGGTGGTCGTGGGCAGGGGTCTGCAGGTGAAGGCCCGTAGTCTTCTTCACAGTGTTCGCTAGCTGACCCTTCCTTCTGCGCCAACTCAGTCCTGTGGTCACGTACATCTTGTCCTTCAGGTCTGGGCTAATTTGCAGCTCCTTTGTCTTTCTGGCTCAGTGGTTTCCTCTCATATCTCAGGGACAAGAGATACCAGGGATGGCCTGTCCTGTTCTTTCTTATTCCATTGCAAAGGAGTTATCATCCTTTGATATGGACCATCTGGTGAGCATCCCAAGGAGGGGGGTGGGGTGGGGTGTTGGTTTAGTGTTTCCTCAGATCAATTCCCCCCTTTTCCCAGTAGTAAATTCTTTTACTTTTCTTAAAATTTGGATCGTTGTGCTAATAATAGCTTTAGCCTAACTCAATAAAAGTAATTGTTTAATTACTTTTAGCGAAAGCAAAATTCTGTTATTTATCACAAGGAGAAGAATTTTCTTGCTGGTGAGCTGGATTTTTGTATCTGAGCCTTTATCTGGATTCTCCCTGTACTGTATGAAATAGAACTGCAAATATGTCATTTAATTTACCAACAATAAAGTTCTTAAATGTTAGCTATTCTCATGTCTAGGAAAAACAGGATTCTGTTTCTGCTATTATGCTCTCTTCCTCCAAATGAGGAAGAAATATAAAACACCATAATCAACAGAAAAAGTTAAATAAATAGTAATAGAATTCAGTAATTGGTTCTATTACCCTGTAAAGTCTTCCTGATGCAGCTAAACAGCTGCTGTTCCACATCATACACACACCTCTACCAACTACTTCTAAGCTGCCATAAAATTTATGTTGATAAAGCTTCCAGTAAGTGAGCGAGGTGAGCAGTAGCTGTGTTGGGTAAGGGCTTTGTCTTCCTCTGCCTCTTTCTCCTTACCTCACCCAGTCTGATATGTCTGAAAAAAAAAAACCCCAAAACTTCTCAAGAGTGTACAAGAACTACTATGGTAGGAAGCAACTGACAGCTGATATATCCAGGGAGTGTTTTTGCAGTGCATAACAAACAGAGCTCCTGCAAAGTGCAGGGTTAGTTCATCAAATAACATAGCTTTTTAGTCTGGAATTGGAATGGACTTGAGTACCTTGACAGAAGGAAGATCTGTATGAAGCTCAGTTTGAGTTGTAAAGAACTTAAAGGAAGTAATGGCTAACTCCTCCAGAGATTGTGTAAAGGTGCTAATATTCAGCTGAGTCACTGTTAAGATGATATCAACTTCCTACTTGCATTATCATAGAATATCTCAAGTTGGAAGGGACCCATAAGGATCATTAAATCCAACTCCCTGCTCCTTACAGGACTACTTAAACCCAAACCATATGACCAAGAGCATTGTCCAGATGATGTTAGCAAGTGTTTGCAATTTCTCAGTAAAATCACTATAAAGGGGAATCAACTAGGTTGTCAATCAGCCTTGAGCTACCTTTCCCTCTCTGCTTGTGGTGTGAATGTTGCTGTCTACCCATAAGGTTAGGATACCTTGAGAACTTGTCCATTTATAAGCATACTTTTGTAGGACGACAGAAAATCCTTTATTGTGATCATGCCAAGATGCAGAACCTGTTAAGTGATCTTAACTGCTTGAGGCATTAATTCTCTTAAACATGTCAGTAGTTGAAATGTGAACATAGCGCTTAGATATGGAACAGCTCTTAAGATCAACAAAGATGATTTCTGCATATAGTTGTCTTAACATGCACAGGAACTAGAACCTGAGTTGTTTGAACTGACAGAATGTTAGTCAGTGAAACTTTAAGTGAACTGAGGTCATCAAGTTTTAAAACTTAGTCTGGGTGTAATCAAAAATTGATAATGTCACAGGTCTTAAGATGCAGGCTTGCTATTTCCACTCTGAATTTGTTTTAATTTTATGTGGTTATGATGTGGAAATTGCTTGAAATGAGGACACTTATGCACTACTGTGGAATTTAATTTTACACATTATAGATCCTGAAATTTATTGTAGTGTCAACTCAGAACTATTGTTCCAAGTCAATGTAATAATCTGCTGCTTGAATCTAATTAGGATTGTATGACTTACATGTAGTGTTTCTTTCCCTGGAATGTTCCACATCTCTTCATCTGGGAATACTTGAATAAATACCTTTACTTTTTGAATGAAAAATCAATCATGTGACTTCTGAAAAAACACCCAACATGTTTTTGGTGTGATCTAATGCATCTGGTTGCTATTGTAAGCTATTTACCTTCCAGCATTGTCCTTAGTCAAGTAGATGCTAATTTTGTTTTTTCTTGTCTCACGTTCTGTAGCAATATATTAGAAACAACATGCAGACTACATGTGTTACTTGGCTTGGCTTTGTGTCAGAGCAAAGCTGCATTGTATAATGGCTTACAAACTATTTATAAATAGCTCATTAGTAGTGTCTGTAAAGATGCAACTTAAATTCTTTAACCTGTGATGTCAAAGAAATGCATACTCTGTTTAAGAATGTGTATTGCATATACAACCAGTTGTTTTGTTATGCAGGCATTTCTTTGTAGAAAACTGCCATGGCAAATTGATAGTTGTGTTATTTCACAATGGCTGTTAACTGATTTTTATTTATTTTTTTCTCCATTTTCACTGAGAAGTAAATGATTCTTGATGGTGAATTCAGCTTGTTTTTTAGCTACCGTTGTACCTCAAATCTGGAAGCCATTTTCAATTTTATTCTAATCCAGAATTAAAAAAAGAACAGTAAATAATTTGATTGCAACTTATCTGTTAGATCTGTGACCTTTTTCCTGTATGTAGTATGAGCTGAGATTGAAACTTTAGCATTAGATGTAACCTATTCAAAAAAAGAGCTACATGTTGAGACTGGTTTACTGTCTGAAAAATAGTGATTTCAATGAATATTCACATTTCAAAGTATCAGATATTCATGTTTTAACATGTTTGCAGTTCTGAAACTTCAGTATCAAACTGATGAAACAATACTGTAGATAAGGAGCAGGTTAACTGTGAAAGTGGACAGAGATGGAAATGTCACACAAGCCAAGTGGGTACAAACTGCAACTGATAATTCAAACATAGTATCTTCCTTACTAATACAGCTGGGTTTTAGTACTGCCATTAAATTTATTCAAGTCATTCTTAAAGCTAAGTTTGCATGTTCCTGCTGTTCTTCCTTTTTGACTGAATACAGATGCCATTATCTTCCAGGTAATTTAGCAGTTCCTTTTTTGCTAGCTGAGGTTCATTCTAAATCCTCTTCTTTTCTGCAGAGAGGAAAATACAGTATTCCAGAGTGGCTCTCTCCTAGCAGTACGCTTCTACTTAAACAAATGCTACAGGTAAAGGTATTGCTTCTATTCAACAGGTCTATAAAATACTACTGTGTAGCTCATTACATTACATTGATGAAATACTTAAAAACAAACAAACAAAAAGCAAAACAAAACAAAAAGAAACAGAACAGAACAAAAACAAAACAAAAACAAACAAACAAACAAAAAACAAAAAAAAAATCAACAACCCCAAGAAGTTTAATTCTTCCAAATTTTTGAAGAAAATACTAATATTGCCTTCTGCAGAAAATTATTTGAGAAGAATGTCTGGGTCTATAAATATTTAAAGTCTAAATGATTAAACAAAATTTTTGAGCATACTGCATTTGGTTGGTTTTAATTGTGCTATATAAATAAGAGCTGTTTTATAAATGAAGCTAAACATACTGAATGTGTGTTTGAGCTACATCTAACCAATCTAGCCAATGCTAAATATTCTTGGAACATTTACTGTAACTGTAGGATCTATCACTACTCTTCACAACTTAGGTGTTTGACCTTCCTTTTGGTAAAGCTATAAACCAATTTTGGTTTCCATTTGAGCTTCTAAACACCTTAAAATTCTGAGTAGAAGACAAACGGTTTCTTCAGTTCCTCTCAATGATTTAAGCATCAGCTTCATTTTTATTGCCCACTAGGTGGACCCAAAGAAGCGGATTACAGTTAAGCATCTATTAAGTCACCCTTGGCTCATGCAGGGTTATTCTGATGCTGTTCAGTGGCAAAGCAAATACCCAGTAAGTACACTTGTCAGATGAATACTAAAGTATTTAATGTAATCTACTGGCTTACTACTGTCCTCACAGTATGGAGGCTTGAAGATATTTCTCCCAAGATGAACTTCAAGATGGCCACAGTTCTTTTTTGATTCTTGCTGTCAAAATGTTATTACTTTCTCTCGATTCCTCTTGAGGAGGAATTTCATATATGTTTTCATTGTATTCTGCAACTGATTCTTAATTTGCAAAATTACTGACTTCTCATTAAAATGTGGAGTATTTCTGCATATGAATGTCCAGTTGATTCTTGAGGCTGCTTGGTCAATACTTTGTTTAAGGTGCAAAAGGCAGATATTCTGGAGAGCATGCTAGACATGATTATGGTTTATCTTGTATCTAGTCCTCACTGAAAATTGCAAGTTACAATAAAATTTTTACCTCACTGAAAGTACGTTTGTCATGTTTATCTATCTTGTTTTACTTCTGTGAGAGACTAAGGTAGTATGGAGAGGGAAAAAAAAAAAATTCCAGCTGTCAGTAGTAAGTCCTGAGGAGAAGTTCCTGCACGTTTGCAGCCAGTGCTGCAAACAGTGGCCACCGGGTGCCACTGTTCTGCTAAAGAACAGATTGACTCTGCTTGCTGCATCAGCTCTAAGTGCCTCTAGAGAAGATGTGCATTTCTGATAGCTTTGAATATTTATGGAGAGATGGAAGCGTGGCTTCCATTCTAGTAAAAATCTCATCTGCTGTCAGGCTTTCTTATTTGAATTCACAACCTCTCACCAAGGAGGGGCCAGACTGTAAAGTTGTTGAAGTTGCATGACTTTTTCAGTCTGTTCCCTACAATATTTAGCTGCAATGCTGACGACTTAAAATACAAGGTCTAAAATCATGGTTGATTGTTGACTCAGCCCACTGGGTTTCACGACAGTGTCACAGTCAGATATGGATTGTGAGACAATTTGAAAGACTTGTGCTTCAATGTTCATCATGTTCTTGCAGCTGGGACATCTTGATGAAGACTGCATAACAGAGCTTTCTGTGTTTCATAAACAGAGCAAGGAGAGTATACTGGAATTAATATCAGAGGTAAGAAGTATATAGCAGTAATTTACAGTAATTAAACACAGTAATACAGTAAATAATCTTACTGTATTAACAGACTAATGCTTCCTTATTCTCAAGTATGAAATTTTTAATACCTTTCAGATTTAAGGAGCCCCTGCAGAACTCCAGAATCTAGCTGTAGCTTGTAACTACAGTTCTGAAGTGCAAATTTAATTTTTTCCTTTTCCTTCTTTAGTTGTGCTTATGATGTTTCCTAAACCTTACTGTTATTTCCCACCATGGTAAAATCCTTCTGAAACTCTTAAACTCAAAATAGACTTACAGAAATTTATAGTTGAACAACAGATGCCATTTTCTGTGTTAAATCTTTGCTTTGAAATGGTTCAGTAAGTAAGGGGGAGGGGGAAGGGGGTAAGAAGAGAAAAATATCAGAGCATCACCCAGACAGACTAAAAAATACATTTTTTGGACTTACTCACTTTTTTTAAAAAAACCTGAATAGTACATTTAGTCACTTTTGAATACAAATGACAGAAGTTGAACTGACTACTTCTTGAAGAATTGTACAAATGCTAGCAATGATATTGCAAGCTGTACAGGAGACTTAAAACATGATGCGTACTCCAGCTTTAACCCAAATCAGAAAATTCTCCATTGAAATTTAATTTTTTGCTTCTTTGTACATGGTAGCAGTGACATAGTTCTTTGCTTTGGGAAAAGTGTTAGGTTTTTCATGTAATTGTAGTAGAAACAGACTTCTAGAATGTGTGTGATACTTCAGAGGGATCCATGGAGTTAATGCTTCTTGTTCTTTAGTTATAGGAAATACTCTGAATAATCTGTCTACACGAAAGAAAAGTCCTTCCAAATAGATTTGTGGCATTTGCATAGTCCTTTACTGGAGGACTTCTAATCCCTTATAACTAGTTCAAACTAATTGTACTATGCTGAAAACCTGTCAAGCATTTTACCTGTGTTCCTCACACAGGTGGTGTTGCTGAAAATCATACAAAAAGTGGGTGCCACTTGTGGGAGAAGAATGGGGGTGGACTTCCACAAAAATTGACACTCTGGTTGAAATATTGGCTAAACTGAATAAAAGCTTTGCCATTCACTTCAGTAGATACATTCTGGGCCCAGCATTAGTGCTCACACTTGTGAGTGTACTGCAAACTAACTTGCAGAGAACAACAGCCATAGTCTGTTTCTTGACCTCAAACACATAATGTGAATCAACTGAAGTCTGAAATTATACTTAGGTGATCAAACATTTGGGATGAACAACAGGTAGAAAAACTTGCAGAAACAGAAATTCTCAGGAGGCTGAGCTTGTTTTGTACTTACCGTGTTTCCAAAGGAAAGATTAAAATACTTTTTCTTTTTTTTCCTAGTGGAAATATGACCAAACATCAGCAACATATCTCTTGCTTCAATCCAAGAAGGCTCGTGGCAAGCGTGTTCGCTTAAGGGCTCCATGTCTAACAGAGCATGCCAGTACAAAACAATCAGCAGGCCTCGAGGTAAGATTTTGAATTCAACAGGACAACATACCTATTAAAATGCTGCTCTGCATTAACAAAGCTCTGCCTGGGAAAACAGGCTGGTGCCCTAAGCATCAGTAAGACAGCACATGTGCAGTCAGCCGAAGTCTTGGTCATTAACCAGTTCAGTTTCCTCATGAACATGTTTTAGCAAGCTGGGATGCTTCTATGAATTGACATTACTGGAATAACTATCTGAGAGGACAAGGTGCTTCATCAGTACTGCACAGAACCTTCCTTTGGTTACTTATGGAAATAGACTAAAATTGCCCACTGTCTGGCCTATCTGATCATTCCAGATTTTCCTCTGTGTTACCTGACTTACTGCTGCACTCTTTCATGTTGGCCTCTAAATACTTTTGTACCTTACTAGTTGCATTTAATGTGGCTTAGTAAGGGAAGTCTTCTGAATCATCCTGGCATGTCATCTGCGCAGCCTACTTTGAGGTGACATGCACACTATGTGAGCTGATGGTCAAAGCAGAGACCTGTTCCTTCCTCATCCATTTCCTTTTAGAACACAATCCCAGAGAGGATTCTGTTTATTTTGAGTAAAGGAATTGTGTGTTTTTCAGATGAATTGGATTCTCAAGTGGCTTTGTGTATCTTATGGTAATTTCTGTTCCTGTGGTTTGGTATGAAAATGCCAATAGGGCACTTCAGAACTTGGCTAAAGTTGTTAAACTGCTTGCAATATAACATATAATATGCAGCTATATGTGATGTCGGTGATACTAGTCTGTGTTTGAGAAACTCAAAAGCATTTGGGAAAACTGCAGACTTCCTATTAGCTGTTCCACCTTGAACTGTAGACATCTGTGCAAAACAGTTAACTAGCTATCTGAATGAGCCATTCTCTGTGTAGAGAAAAGCACTTAGAATAAATACTTTCTTATGTATCTGATTCAATTGCATGTAAATAATTTCATTTCACTCATACAACTGCTTTGAAACGCAGATGAGAATTCTAAGATTACCAGTGCTGCATAACAGATCATGAATCCTAAGTATGGCTGAATATGCATAACATGATTTCCATGATCATGGTGGGTTAGTCTTCTACACTCAGATGGTTTTAAGGTGGAGGTCCTCCAGGTTCAGTAGCGCTGGTACTGTGAAGTTACTTCATCTCTCATCATGTCCTAGGTAAATTGATCTGGCTAATGCTATTTAACATATGCGTTATGCCTTCACAGGTGATTGTGAAAATCATGTCTACACAACACAGCAATCCATCAGTCCTTCTACAGCACTCAGGGCACATTAAAGTTACCGGCATGTAGATGCTGTGAGTGAATATCAACTGAATTTCCTGAAATGCCCAACTAGCAAAGTTCTCTAGCTAGAGCTGATCTAATGTGAAGACAACTATGCAAACAGAACCTTTAACTTAGGCAGTTTCTGCATTTGGTGTCACAAGCATGTACATAATACTTGTTTCAAGCAGTTTGATGTAGAAAGATATTCCAAAAAAATTCACCATGGCATAAATTTTGTCTGGAAAGTGGTAGCCGAGGAATCCTATTCAGGCATTCATATTGTAATGGAATGTGATTTCAACTACAATATCAGGCTGTTAGCTTCTTGGCTGTAGCAAGCAGCCCTCTGGTAAGCACTTTTTAGTGAGTCATCGTGGTAGGTCTGGTGGCATACCAGGAAGCTCTGCTTCTGTTCCGGTAGTAATGAGAGGTCTGATCATTGCATATCCTTGGTCATAGGTCAAGAAAAGTTTGCTTGCCAGCAGAACATAGCTTCCTAAAATGGTGTCCATTCCAGCTGATGACTGATAAAAAAATTATATGCAATTTCACTGAAGTGGTATGAAACAAGTCCCTGGGAAGAGTTTCCTGAAAATAACAAAAGGTGTTAGAAACTAAGGATTTTGTGATATACATCTGATTTGTATGTGTTGTAAGCCATGAAGGTTAGCAATCTTGGCTGAAGTTATGAATCTTGTGATTTAATAAATGACAGCTTTTTGGGGGCTAGCAATTAGATGAAGGGTTCTGAATGCTAGTTCAAGTACTGTTACAGAGTCCATAATCATGTTTTGGACCTAATGTGTTTACCTCTGTCCAGCCACCGTTCAGACTTTACTGCATTATTTTCTTGGGTTCTTTCCAGCTTATTCTTTGGCTTTTGGAAAAAAATCTTGTGGTCTGAGTCTTGAAATCAAAGGTAGGTATGTTTTTGTGAGTTGCTTCTGTTCTTGACGCAGGTCATGAAAGATGATTTGGTAATGGTGCTTTGAGAATAATTTCACATCTGCTTTTGATACAAATGACAAATCCACAATGACAATATTATAAAACTTAGGTCACCAGCATGGGAACTTCTACTAGCTGTTAGCCATAATTAGGAACTTAGAAAGAAATAAGATTTAGATTTTAATGACAGTTTTCTGATGAAATCTTCCTTTTAATTGTGCAGTGGAATCTCAACTGAATTTTTCTTTTCAGTCTGAAAAAACTATGATACATGAAGATATGCCAGACTGCAGTAAAGTGCCGCATGCATCTGGATCCATGGAATTTTCTGATGCAGCTTCACTGTTTGAAGAATCTCCATTACAAGATTTTACTCTAAACACTCGCAGAACAAAGCAGGTGTTTGAAGAATAAATACTAGTTCCTTTTTAAAAAAAATGTATATACACTATTCTTAATACAAAAAAATCTTATTCTCATTTTACATAAAACTTAGTACATGTTTAAATGTTTGGTGGAACCTGGCTGAGGAGAGTTGCAATCTGACTAAAGAAATGTTTTAAATATATAGCTAAATATAAATTATGGCTTTCTCTAGCTGTAGGTCATGATTCATTTGATGAGAACTTGAGCTTTGACATTTGATTTGCATAAAAGCAGCATCTAGGGAATGAGTAAATGAGGCAATGAGGATTTTAAAACTGATGGGAAAACAATAAGGTACAGCAAACAAGACCTCAGAGGTAGGGTAGAACTGGACAAGTCTTTGAAGAAGTTCAGCCTGTCTGTATTGGACAAGAAAATCCAATGAAACAATTAAAATGATGCAATTAAATCAAATGAAAAAATCTTAGCTGTGTTTTGATGAGCTGGTGGGTAATAGTCTTAAGTGTGCAAGCTGAAGAATTTGGAAAAGTAGATAAAGAAATGGCAAATGACTTGGAATGTTTATTAGCAAGTTGTAGAGGGAAGCAGAAGTATTGAAGAGGTTTTCACTGTTTTGCTCAATAAGCAAGCGTTGTATGGTATTCTTAACCTGCTTCAATTTTAGAATTTCCGTGTCTGTAACATTCCTGAATGTGATCAGAATACAGCAAAGGATCTCTTTTTTTTTGTTACATCTCTCGCAGCATTCAAGGCATGATGCTCAACTGGATGATACTGAATTCACACTGTCAACTCCAGTGACAAGAAAAGTGGCTTCAAAGAAACATGAAAACAAAGAGAATCTTGATAGAGACTCAGCTTTAAGAAATGAAATGTGCTTTGCGCTACCTGCTCCAAAGATTCCTTTTGGGAGGAGTGAGGTCGAGAATCAAGTAGAAACCACACCCTTCCAGACACCTGCCTCCAAAGGTGCGTTGAATGTAACCAAGGACAACTTCACATGCACACGGTGGTTAGGAATTACTGTAACTTCAAATATGAGCACAATACTTGTGTATCTAACACTTCTGTTTCTGGAAGACGTAACTTTCTTTGCCATGTTCACCAGCCTGGCGGTTCTAGTACATCTGGTAAGGTGCTGCAAGAAGTTTAACCAAGCATCAGGGCACGTTACTTATATGTTAATCACAGAAGTCATTGCTGCTTCCAGTATCACACGTGCATGCCTTTCAGCACACACTGACACGGAGCCAAGTTTTACTGTTCCTAAAACTCACATCTGGTTCCACTTTTCTGTGAAGGTTGAGAACACAATTTCCTCAACACTGTTTTTTCTTTGTTATTACCTTGAGTGAAAATAAAGGTATACTTCTAGTCAAATCTGCTTTTATTGCTTCTAAGAGAAATATTTTTGATTTCTCATGGTAGCATATCAGCATTTTCACAGTAACAGTCCAGTGTGGCAGCGAAAATACTTCTGTTAACAATGTATAGATCTTACAGTTATGTGATAGACCACAGAAATCTGTCTAAATTATGTCAGCTTTTCAGAGTTACCAGAAATTTCCATCCTCAGCCTGTCTAGTCCATTTTTATGAAAAATGATGGCTCTTGTATGTATATTACCATTCACTTCAACCGTTAATGTAAAAGTTTTGGTGCTGATACTGTAAATGCTAACTCTGTCCTTCAAATGACAAGGACTCCTTACAATAATAGACTTCTCTGTTCCAGATGCTAAGGAACATTGTTCAGAAACGGTAAGTCTTTGCAGGTTGATTCAAGTTATAAGGGATCTTGGACATACTGCTGTTCAGTGACATCCTTTGTAAAGGGCTTAAGGAAGTGCAATTCAAGTTTATATAAGTTTGATTTTTGTTTTAAGGTTGTGTGAGGTAGCTTGTGAAGCTTGACCTGATGGTAGGTTTAAAAAGCAAAAGTAGGTACTCCTTCTGAAATGGGAAATGCAGAAATGCTGTTTTAGCTCGCTTTAGTGATAAATTTCTGAGGATTAAACAACTGAAAGCTAATTCGTTCTTTCATTGAAAGATCTTTGGTTCAGGAGAGTTAGTATTGCTACTTTCTCAGCAGTAGAAGAGTGGAAGTATCCACTGGAAGTGTTGAGAACATAGCTGTCTGGGGCCAGGTGCAATTCTGTAGAGAGCTGAAACTTTGAACATTGAAGCTGGGCTTAATTACAACAACTCATTTGCTGACTATTTCACTTGGTGTTTGCTTCTGCACATTCAAAACCATCATCTACAGAACTCTGTCAATGTGTGGGTAGTAGAACTTTTTAGGCTGTTATGTAGTGTGCAGTAAACATGTCCGTATAAACTCAGACCCTTCATATAAAGGTAATGGCTTGGTGAAGAACACAACTATTCGACACAATGAATTGCTCGGTATTTATTCTGGGACCAGTGGCAGAGCAACAAAGCAATTCTAATTTTCCTTTCCAAATTTCTAATATTGAACTGCATTGGTCGTTCTAAGGCTTGACTTGTAGACCCCTAAGGAAATAAGTTTCAGTTTTCTTTCTAGAGTAGGGGTAGTATTGTTATTATATCAAAAACATATTTATCATTCTGAATATTCAGACCTGAGATAGAAAGGGGGGGCTCATTTTATAAATAAATTAGTAATCATGAGAAATCCTCACTGAAGAAAATAAAATCCTTTATGCAAAAACATACCTGCTTTGGTTTGGATGCTTTCTTTCAGAGAGCCAGTTCACTACAGTCACACCAATTAAGAAACCCACAAACCCAACAGACACAGATGAATTGACAGCAGCCGAGGTTCTTCCAGAAAGAAGGTAAATGTCCAGTTATTTGTGTATGCTTTTTATTTAGAGCAGGACTACCGTAATCCACGTACTGTCTAGGAAGCCTTTGTACAACAGCAAGCTGTTATTTCCATTCTCTTGGTAAAAACCTTCCTAAGACCTCTTTCTACACTCACTAGAAAACAGTGAAGGCAGAGAAAAATTGTAAAACTATGTAACTCAATTATCTTTTGCATATATTCCTATTTTCCGTAATGTAAGTTCACTCTTAGTCCAGTTTCCCGGTGGGCTGCAGTTTCTATGTACTTCTCTGGGTTTAAATCTCAACTGACTTGCAGACATAAACTCTCATAATACATTGCACCTGCTTTGGTCTTCTTCATTCTGTCAGGTCTGGCAATATTTTAGTGACGTACTTGAAATAACCGATTTCTAAAGACTGAGGAAAAATAACTTTAATTTGTTCATGTACCAGATATCATTCAGTGGACTTAGATCTCAACGTAGCTCATGTGGATAGCAGCCAAAAGAAAAGAAAAGCCAAAATATTTGGAAGTCTTGAAAGAGGCCTAGATAAAGTGATCACAATGCTTACGCCAAACAAGAAGAAACGGTCCAGTAGGGATTGCCCAAGGAAACTTAAGGTATGGCTGCCAGAAAAATCTTACATGAAAAGAAGTATAATTAGTGAAAATATCCAGTACCTTTAGAAATGGTCTTGTGAAAACTTCTGTGATCTGACTTGCCTGCATCCTAGAGTGAAGTACAACTGCTCTTACCGAATCTGTTAACGCGATAACGTCCCAGTTATCGCAAAGAGATGTCATGTTAGTCTGGGCTCAGGCGAGTCACCAACAGACTGAGGGAGGAGTTCGCCATTGCTTTTTGTATCCCATCTAAACCAAATGTGACAGAAGCAGGATGGGTTTAAAGGAGTCCTAGCTGAAACTTTTTAATCATGATATTTGTATGGAGATACTGCTAGGTCTCCAACTTAAAAAAAAAAAAAAAGAAAAAATTTATAACATTCCTGGATTAGGCTTCTGTACTCCAGGAGTGATAGGTCTGTTCCAAGATAGTCTTTAGACGTCAAGAGAAACTGAGATTAAACGTAAAGCCTAAATAACTACACCTTATGTGAAAGAATTTCTGACACTGCCAAATGTAATTTTGATTTTTAAAGTTTTGATGTCACTGCACCTGAGCCGGTTGACTACTTATTCTTCTTTAAGTAGTCATAGAAAAAGCAGTTCCTCAGTTAATGCATTGCACAGAGCACTTTAAAATTAGTTTAATAAACTGTACCTACCAAAGTTGACTCATGAGGTTAATATTAGCTTATTAGAATACACATCAAATGGTACTGGCATAATACTAGTATAGCGAACAGAATTGTACATGTCACTTAAAAGAAACTAACATACTTCAAAAGTTATACAAGGAGGAGTTTATACTTGGATCTGTAGATGATGTGTTTGAAAAACATGGTTAACATGGAAGGCGAGGCTGTTAGTGAGGCGTGACCACTCTGCAGGAGTAAGCGATGTACGCCCCAGCTGAGGGGCTCCAGGGGCTGCGGCGGTGAGGGCTGGCTGTCGGTGAAAGGCCCACGTTGTGTTTTGCAGTCTGTGTAAGTGGAGTTCAGCTCACGTATTCCAGTTGGGAGCTTTTCCAAGAGGCAGTTGCCAGAGGCAATGTCAGTCTTCCAAGTGCAGGACGTATGTCGGGCTACAAACCTGAGCAACTCATTGGACAGGAGTCCAGACTGTGCAAATTATTCACAGCCACTGAAAACAAAAGCTAGATCTTCTGTCTCTAAAAGGTTTCATCCTTCTGCATCAGTTTGTCCATAGTATGTGCAAAATTACTGATGCATGTCTGGGGACACTGGGGTACAACAGGTGAAGATAGAACTTTATTTCACTGTGTTATAGCAGTTACGGCAGGAAATTGCACACGGTTTTGAACTGAATAAGCGCTGTAAGAACCAGTGTTTTACTCTGACTTTGCATCCTCAACCTATGTTCATTTCTCATCTTACTTGACAACCTTGTCTTCTCTCATCTGGTTCTGTGATTTCAGAAGCTAGATAGAGCATTTGTGGCGTCTTACAGTTGGCATACCTCTTCTCTTGTTACATATGGGTGTCTGAAAGCTGTGCTAGAAGTCACTTATTGGACAAGTCTGTTACATGAGGTATTAGATGTGATACAAACTCCCTATCACAGTAAATTTGTTAGTAGTAAGTTACCTTTTTTTCTTCAAACATGGTGACACTGTAGTCCTAGAAAAGCCGTTTCTGTTGCTTGTGATGGAAGCTAGGCCACACGCTCCTGGCTGCAGGGAGCTCGGTGCAGTCGGGTCCCTGCCTTTGGTAGCCCTCGACAGCAGTCGCCTCGGGCTGTGCACAAGATCTCCAGTAGCCTCTGTGCTGCCCTGGCCCATCGCCGCTGCTTTGGGCTTTGTGTTGGATTATAGCTCGGACGTGCTTCGATATTACGTGTCCAGCAGTTGTTGTTCCCTGTTCCTGTTGCTGCTACAATGTCTTAATTATGATAATACTGGGAAGCTGAAGCATTTTTCACTATGGTTAGCTGTTGTGAAGCTTTCTTTGTGAAAACTTCGTAATGTCTTCAGTTTTAGGAGAAATTTTTGTTTTTCTTGACTCTTTTTTTAATGAGCTAACTACTTTTAGGCAAACTATAATGTTACCACCACTCAGCTACTGAATCCAGGCCAGCTGTTGAATGAAATTATCACTGTTCTTTCAAAGAAGCATGTGGAATATGTTCAGAATGGGTAAGTGTAAAATATGATGAATTCAACTTGTATTTATCTAAATAGTAAGTACTCTGATCCTTGATAAAATAAAGTTTTTAAACTTAATTTCTCAGCCCCCATGGTAAAATACAGCAGTTGTATAAAAAGTGTACAGAGCATGTAATGTATGTGTGCAATAAAACTTGTCCACACAATGCAAAACAATGTTGAGTGAGCTCTAATAGAGCTCTTTGACTGACAGATATTAACCAAATAGTGAGGTAGCTCTTAGAGTCTGATGTGAATTTTGTCTCTCTTGTAAAATTGTAAATACAAAAGGTTTGTTAGGGTACAGTCACATGACCAAGTAGGACAATTTGGGGAGATAATGAGGGAATAACCCCAATTCCTGGCAGTTAAGACATTAGCATTTAGACAAGAGATCAGTATATGTTACAAGCTGCACAGAATCCACACACCTTTGTGTCAATTATTTTAATGTGTAGGATTTGTATTTTAATTTGCAAGATTTACTAGCTAGACTAAGGTACTGGGTGTAGGATTGGTTCCTAGTTCTGACCAAAGCTTAATGTCTGTTTTATAATTTCCCAGTGCATGAAAGAAATGTGCTCACTTATGAATATGCATCTCTTAAAGTTCTCGAATATTTAAATGGTAGGCATTGTAGTACGTCAGATTATACTTCAACCTCTGATGCCTTTCCAAGGTCAGAATTTGGAAGGATACTGAATTGCACAGAAACACCTTCTCCAATTGCAATGATTTAACCTTCCCATTCAGATTTTCCACTTTTCTCACCAGGCTGAGCCGTCAGGTACCTCTTAGCAGCAGTCTCTTGTCTCCGTCATTCCAGGTCTGCACTGTGAGAATGGGGGTCTGTGGCTAGCAGCGGTTCCTGTGCCTGGGCAGGGCCTTGGTGCTACCTGGTGGTACTTAGACATAGCGATAGTGTTCTGGGACTAAACTATTCAAAGGTCTCAGTTCAGTAAAATTTAGGTTGTTTCCCAGTATTCTGGATAGCAGTATGATAATTTCTGTAACGTGTTCTTATTAATTCAACATTGCATTGCAAAACAAACACTAAACAGTTCAGTGATTATTCTGGTTTTCCTTTGTTTTGTAGTTATGTCCTGAAATGTCAAACACGGTCAGATTTTGGCAAAGTAACTATGGAGTTTGAGTTAGAAGTGTGTCAACTCAGTAAATCTGAAGTAGTGGGTATCCGGCGACAGCGGCTTAAAGGTGATGCCTGGGTCTACAAGAGACTGGTGGAAGACATCTTATCTGGCTGCCGAGTGTGACTGGCTGATGCATGTGCCAAGAGAGCAGTAGTCAGGCCTTAATCATAATGTTTTAGAAAGGTGTGTTCAGAAATTGTCACGTCCTCAGCTGTATTTGAAAAATCTGTCACCTTCTTTCAGTTTTTAACTGTCCCTCTTTGTACATGTGCTTCATCCTGTATGTTTTCTTTAATATCGAGTTCTTAATAAATGCTCTGCAACTGCAGCTCTTCTGAAATGGAATTCTGTAAACCATTCCCCCTCTTGCATATTTTTCACGTATGTGGGTTAAAAAAGTATTGGTGTTTGTATGCTGAAGCGTATTTTGGTATGTCTTCAGTTATCAAGTATGTGTGGTACAGGAATAGTCATTTGCATAATTCTCTTCTTGTCTCTGCTTAAGCAGGATTTATTGAGATCATTAACTAAGTCACAGCTGTGGTTCCCAGAGTTACACTACATGCCCAGTGTTGTACAAAATAGGACTGTCTTCAATAAATGTGAAGTCAAGAGCGCCAGGATTTAAACTGTGATCCCATATAAAACATTACTGTAGCTCATCACTAAGCCTCAGTAATGCTTAACAAGTGTATGTACTTTCTGATGCTCTTGTGTTAAGTGATCATCAGATCTTGTGTTAAGAACAACAGCACCTTTGAACTGTTGTGAATGGAGAAGGCATTTGTAACCCTTACTGTCTACCAGGAGTTCAGACTGACACCTTTAACAGTACTGGGGGCAGAACTAAAGCACTAGAAGTAAAATTTGAAATATCAGAACTAGGAAGTACACATAAGAGTTGGTTGGGGTGTTAGGGTATCCCCTTAAAAAAAAGTATGTGTCTCCCAAGTGCTTTTGTTGTCTGTCGTGTAGCAGTATTTACACCTTTTAGCCTTGTTTCAGTCGCAACCACACCAGGACAAATCCAAGCAGCAGCCAGGAGAAGACCTGTCTGGGAGGCCTTTCCCTAGGCAGAGGGGTCCAGTAACATTCAGACATGTGTTCGGTGTGCTGCAGATTTTTTTCTTGGTGTACATGACTGCAACACTGGCATATGCTGTGTGTAAACCCCATGTTATTGCTCCTTCACTAGAGCCTGAGGCTCGCCCAGGGTGGGTGGATAGTTGAGTGTTGTTGGAAACTTCAGCAACAGGCATGAGATATGGCTGCTAATTAAAACTGTCTGCTTACCATCCATGACCCTTAATGCAGTAACTAGGGAGATTTGTTTGTTAAAGCAGTTATTGAGCAAGGTAGATGCGTCCATCATTTTTTTTTTTCAGTGCCAAGTTGTCCCTTTGCTGCTCTTTAGACAGGCGAAGGAATAGGGACATTTTTAGTGAGTGTCCAGAAAAGATAGAAATGCTTTCAAGGGTAGGTGGAAGGAGGGAGCTGCTGCTCCTCGAAGTGTTTCTGATCAAGAACTTGCAGAAGGGGATAGCAGGAAAAGAGGGACAACATGAACGAGACCACAGAGTGACAGAAACCTGACCGACAGGTGGTAGGAGAGGCAGTAACGAGAACCAGACCCACTCGGTCACTTTAATTGAGAAGGGTGTGTGGAATGTGGTAATGTTCATTTTGGAAAGGTTATCTGACCAAGGACCTCGTCAAGGGGGATGCTAAGGAAAAGGGAGAGGTCAGAAATAAAAGGTGGGGGGGGGGGTGAGAACGCAAACCTGGCAGACATAAAAACAGCAAACCAACCCCTTCAGTGGCGGTAGCGGAGGGACTGCAGCGAACTGGGACTTTGCAAGGGGTGAGGCTGGAAACGCGGGGGTCCGGGCTGTGGGAGGGGGTCGGCGGGGCTGGGGCGATGCGTGGGGGTCACAGCCCAGCGCCTGGTGGGGCCGAGGGGTCTGCGCCCTCCCCACAGCCCATCTGCGGGTGTGCTCGCCGCCAAACTGGACACGGGGCTGGCCGAGGTGGGGAGGGAGGAGGGGGGCACAAGTCTGGGCAGGGGTGCCGGGCAGCCAGAGGGTCCCTCCTGCGTTTGGGGGGGGACCCACAGGGGTGGGGTGCCCGTGGGACGGGTGTGCAAGCGGTGCCTGTTTGCAGCGAGCACCGAGCAGGGGACTCGGAGCAGGGGGGGGTCAGAGGGAAGGATCCAGGCAGGGGTGCTGGGGGCCAGGGTGGGGGGGACACGACCCGCGTCAGCAGTGCTGGAGGAGTCACGTCCCTTCCCTGCTAATATAGAAACGTAAATCGTGATGCCCACAGAGCGCAGGGGATTTCACAGGCGGTATGTGACCGGCACGTGAATTAAGGATTTGTGTCGATAAAAGCACACCTACCCAGTTGTTCTAACAAACCTGTGCTTAAATAAATAATCAGCACTTTAATACTTTCTGCACCCGACCCCTCCAGCTGCGGTGTGAGACTCCTGTTTGGTGTTTGAATGTTGAAATGTGAGTCTGCTAAATATTAGTGGGAAACCAGCTAAAAATCAGTGCAGCTGAGGGCTGTATGCAATATGTGTCTGGAGAACTGTGGTATTGTCTGAGCTCTGTTTTTTGCTTGCTTGCTTGTTGTTTGAATACAAACTTTTCCCCAAGAATTTGGCTTCTGCTTGGAACCTGACCTGAATTGAAATACGAGTAGAAGATGGAAGGGCTGATTGCACAAGGCATATTGATAACATTCTAGCTCATCAATCGCACAACATGCGTTTTAGATCACCAATCACAACTGCAAAGCCCAAGGGCTGAGGAATTGAAACATTCACTTGCTTTTGCATTTTTTGAGTTTTAATTCTGGGAATGACTTCAGAAGTATCCTGAAATACCTGAACTGCCACTGTTTAGAAACACATTCTGTGTGAGTAACTATCTCTTCCCCATGGTGACAAGACTGATGTTATGAAAGGACAAACAGTAATTAAGATGTCTTGTTCTTTCTTTCTTTTTAAGCTAAAAACAACTGGGAGATAATTGATTCCAGTTGTCTTACAAGCTCTGATGTGTGAAATAAGGTTCCTCTTCATAGGCCACTGTCCTGACTTTTTTTGCTAATATTCCTTCCTGTGAATGAATGACATCTGGTGATAGGAATCAGAGAGTGGGCAAGAAGCAAGATTCATTTGTGCTTTTTTTTGAAACCAAACTGCTGCTACACTATCAGTAATTTTTTTCACTGAGATTGCTGGAAGTCTATTTCAGCTGATCTCAGGTGGAACTCGGAGGCAGGCATGAAACAAGGGTTAACAAATAAAGGAGCTGTGTGGATAACGAGGGGCATGGGTTGTGTGCCAAGTTTGCTGAAGCCTCTACGCAGAGGAACACAGGGCCAGAAGGTCTGTCTTGCTTCCCTGCCTTCGGACTACTCCTGCAGGCAGCCAGGTTGTATAAAGTCACGTATGTTACTCAGTGTTGAGATCAACTGGTGTGCTACACCCAGGAGACTGTCCTAAACTCCATTCCCTTGTCGAGGAACCTCTTTTAGAGTTTAAACTTCGCTTGTGTTCGTTAATGTCCTGGTTTGGGCTGGAATCTGGAATCTTTTTTTTTTTTTTTTTTTTTTTTTTTTTTCTCTCGGTAGCTGGTACAGTGCTGCGTGTTCAGGAGGAGAATAATGTTGATATCACACAGATGTTTTAGTTGCCGCTGAGCCATGTTTACACTAACTCAAGGACTCTCCAGCTTCGCTTGCTGCCTGTCCGGCGAGCAGGCTGGGGGTGCAGAGGGGACGGGGGCGGGGAGGGGACACACATACACAGCAGGGACAGCTGACCCCCACTGCCCAAAGGGGTATCCCCCACTATACCCCGTCGTGCTCACGATATAAATCTGGGGGGGAAGCTGGAGGAAGGGGGGGGGACGTTGGGAGCGGCGGCGTTCGCCCAAGTCACCGCTACAGGTGACGGAGCCCGCCTGTCCTGCAGCCAGCTGGCCCTGCCCGCCGTGGGGAGGGGGGGGGGATGAATCCCTGGTTCTGCTCTGCTTGTGTGCACAGCGTTTGTTTTCCCTGTTAAACTGTATTTATCCGCAACCCATGAGCCTTCTCACTTTCACCCTCCTGATTGTCTCCCCCGTCCCACCGGGGCGGGAGTGAGTGAGCGGTGTGGGGGGTCTGAGCTGCCCATGAATGTGTTCTCGGTGTTACCACTAAAAGCTTAAGTCCCACCTCCCCACGACCCTGCCATTTGTCTGTGATTTACCAAATGTGTTTTGTGAGACTGAATTAGCCGGGCTGGTGGGGCCTCCTCATGCCTCTCCATTTCGTCATCCTGGTGTCGAGCGCTCCCCCGGCTGACTGTGGTTCACATTCCTTTGAAAGCAAGTGGTCAAACAGTCCCTTTTATTGCAAATCCCTCTGCGGCCTTCCTGCACCAGCAGCCCTCTCTGTCCTCTTTCTGCCAGAATTACTGTTCCGAGTACTTTGTGCAGTGGATGTTCACATTCTTTCCACCACACACACTCTCAGTTCCTCTTTGTTCTTCTCTGATTTAATGCAATCGGCAAATTTCTATAGCACCTTCTACAAATTGTGTCCAGGCCACCAAAAAAGGTATTTAACAAGAGCAGTCCGAGGCCAATGCCTGAAAAACCTACTAGAAGCTCTTCCCTTTTCAGCAGGTCACATTTCATCTCCGATTCCCTTATTTTTGTAACTCATGGCGTAATCCCTACCCTTTCCAGCATAATTGTATTTCGTATCTGTTGCAGTGTGAAGAGTCCTTCAGAAGTACAGATCAGTTATGCTATGTTTTGTCTAGAAAACCAGTCCTCAAAGAAAGATTATACAAGTTCTGATATTTTAACAAAACTATGTTGCACATTGATTTTATTTTGAGGAACAAACAGCAGTGAACCCTTCCTGCTGCACCCCTGCAGCCCCTCTGTTCACGTGTTTAAATTATTTTTCCATTTAAACCTCAATGTAAAGATCCTTTTTAAAGCCCCTGCTTTAAAGTTATATCACGGAAGGTATTTTTCACAGAGAATATCACCGTCTAATTGGTTTTCTTCTCTCAGCCTCTTTTCTTCAGGACTTGTCCTGATGGGTGGTTTTGTGGAGGAGCAGGCAGGTGGACAGTTCAGGTGTGAGGGTAATAGGAAACCGACCGAGAAATTGCAACTGGCCTGTGTTGAGATTAAATCAGATCTGTGTAATCTGAGCAGACAAAAATGGAATTAAATTTTCAGGAGAAGGGGAAATCAAAATATGTTTACATATTGAAGCTAAACTAACTATTGAGCCTATAGAGTGAGGTTTGGTATATATGTAACATGAAGAATAAACACACAGACTTCTTTTTGGTCAGGGTTGAGGCTACTAGTGCAATTGCTTGCCCTCTGTTTTACTTAATTTAAGGGAATTACTGTTCTGACATCTGTAATTTATGAGAATAGTGAAGAGTTGAAAAAACAAGCAGGAATGCCATATGGAAAGCTTATCAAATGTCTAAATGCCACCAACTTTTGTTGGGAGAGACAGATAACAAAATTTTAGTGGCTTCATTATAATACATTTGGCAGTAGCTGCCGGACCCTCACGCTTTAAGTTCGGGGTGCTTGAGAGCTATAATAGTAAACCGGCTTTGAAAAAGCTTTGCATTATACTGCCCTGTCCCCAAGGCCTGATTAACACCCGGGGAGGTGTTTTCCATGACCCTAAAATACCTCGATGCGTTCCCAGAGGGGTTTTGCCCTCGCGGGTTGCGACCCACGCCAAACTGCTGGCGATGGGATGAGGGGAGATGCCTCACTCGTCACTCTCTGGCTTGGTCCGACAGGTAGGGACTGGGAAATTGGGTGGATTCCTGTACGTTTTGAGCACAGGGGCAGGAGGGAGATCCTGTTCTTCGGGAGAGAAGGTGGGCAGCTCCTCTGGGCTGTGCTCGGGGGAGCAGGTGGAGGGACAGGACCTCTCCCGTCCCCGGGCACCACTGAAGCCCCACCTGGGGGATGGACGGGGCAGGCTCCACGTTCTTTGTGCTCCTCTGAAATCCGAGTGCGGTGCTGGTGAGCAAAGCAGGCAAAACACGTTGTCCTGTTCTTTGTGAAACCCGGATTTCAGTCCCGGCACAGCAGCACGCCGCTCCCAGACCTCAGGCACCCTCTGCACTGCAGGAGCCGTCCAGGTCCACCTGGAGGCTGGCTTCAGTTTGGTGCACGGGTACCTTTTTTTTTCCATCACATCTTCCTGTTTAGGTAGACTTGAGTAAAACGACTCGTTAAAGCCTCTAGTTCTGAAAAAATGTTTTGCAGCGGTTAACGCTTCAGCTAAGCTAATTTTCCTGACGTCAGGGATATTGGATAGACCATAGCAACTCATTCCAGATGTCCTAGGAGAAGAAGGAGGGAAGCTTGAGCTGTTAGATAACACTGTCATAGTCCGTGAACTAAGTACGCAGCGTAATCCACACAGGGGTTCGTCAAGTTAAAAAAATACATCAGGCAGACATTTATTTATTTTTGTCAGTCAGCCCTGGCAAAACCATGTAGACTCAAACACCCTGTGAACTGTTTCTTTCGTTTAATATGAGGGCTGCGCTTCGTTAGAGAAAATAGAATAATCCACTGTCATTTTTATTTTTATCATATTAAGTTTTTGGCAGAGAATTTATTCAGTTTCCAATATATAGTTATTTATGTGCTACTAACTAGCTTTTCTGCATTCCCCGGAGAAAGCTCCATTAAAACTCTTAATGTGACACCACATATTTTTAGTAGACTAGAAAATAGTTACAATTTTAATTTAAATTGAAATGACTGTGTAATGGCTGGACAAATCATTCTCAGATCCCTAGAGCTCTTAATTGTAATTCTCCATTGTTTCTATGCATAAATTTTCTTTTCAAGTGCTCATTCTGAAATACTTAGTAATTTTTTTAATGTTCTGTGCTCATTTAATAGTTTTTTATGGTTAACAACTTCATGATTAAACTTTAATGTTAAATATAAATGGTGGAAACAATAAGCCTATTCAAGTGTTGGGAAAATAAAGTGTGTTTATATTTCGAGATGGTGTTAATTCAAGGAAGTTCTCTTTACAGAAGGAAAGGGAAGGAAAATAAGGTCTTACTGAGGGTAATGGGCAAATTTCATTGTGTTTCCATAGCAGAGGAGCAATAACTGTGCTTTCATAAGCAGCTCTTCTTCAGCCCTTCCCCCTGCCTTGAGTCATCATGACGTATAATAAGCCTTTACCCAACAGCCCCCCCCAAAAGCAACCGAGTGGTTCGCCTGTTGCATCACCCACCGAGGGGGAGGGACCGAGGGGCAGCCCCGGGCGACCGTGCCCATCCCAGCCCGAGACCCCCGAGGGAAGCCCCCGCTTCGCACGGGGGTCACCTCGGCTTTCAAAGTCCTTCTGAGACAGACCCGCCTGCAAAGCCCCGTCCCCAGCGGTAGCTCTTGGGGTCGGAGGTATCCGCGCTGGCCACAGCCCTGGAGAGGCTACGACCTGCTTTCTCCACCCTCAGCACTGGTTTTTTTTCACCTCTAGCAAGTTCTCCTTCCCAGCGCGTCCTGCCCCACAGCCTTGAGACCCTTCTCACCTGGATGACCTTCCTCCTCCCCCGCCTGCTCCACCGGTTCTCCCTTTCTTCCAGAAGCCTTTGACCTCCCCAGGCCACGGCAGCTCCGGGCTCCTTTGCCTCCCACCCAAAGCATCTCCATGGATCGTGCTTCTGGGCTGCCTTCCCCGGCCACTCCTCACACCCCACATCCCCTCCAGGTCCTCCTCTGCTTCTCGCGGGTGTCAGTTCCCCACGGCCCCCTCCCCCTTTGCCCACAACCCTCGTTCAGGCTTGAGTCTTCTGAAGCAACTGCCACCTTTCCCGAGGACAGCTGAAACAAAGGGAGATAGGGCAAAAATCTCAGTTTTATCTGCTGGTGGGGAGAGAAATCGTTGTCTCGGACAGACTGTTGGCTTCAGCAGAAAGACGAGGTTGAGGCCTCAGGTCACCGAAAGCCATCACAATCCCGAGGAAGAACTGTGAGTCATAAGAAGCTGTAAAAAGAAAACCAGCTACCCCAAGACTCCCTACAGGAGACAACTCCCGTGTCACACTGCTGACGACGGACTGTATGGCAGCTTTATTTTGTGGTATGTGCCACCACGCTCATAAAACCCGGTGTGAACAGCGCTGCCTCTCCCAGGATGGAGCTTGCTCGTACGTGTGGGAGATGGATGCCAGTGGAACTGGTGAGCTGGAGGACCGCAGCAGGTTTGGGACCTCCAGGACTGGGACCTCTCGACCTGTATCAGGCCGTTCCTTGGAGGATGGGAGCTGGGTGTCCCGGCAAAGGTCTGGACAGCGGGAGGATGCCCCACATTTGGGCTCCGAGAAGGTGCTTGTCAGCGCGGGGCAGGGAGCTCACGGGGCTCGGGAAACACCAGGAAGGTCCCGAGGAGTTTCACGAGCTTGAGGAGAATAGGAGCAAGCACAGAAACTGCCACGATTAGGTCAAGATGCCCCTGCGGCAGGGGGAAAAACAATACATCTTTTCTCAGGGGGAGGGACGATCGAGATTTGCCTCGCAAAACGGTGCTAGCAACTGTGAATATTAAAATTTCATCTGCAGTTTGAAATTCCCCGTCAAAACTGGTTTTCTTGAAAACTTGTAGCTCTCTGTGAAAGGAGGAAGTACCGGAAAATATTCAGCCTCGCTCCAGTAGTCATTTTCAGGATTTCGGCTTCACAGGCCAGCTGGGAAAATGTAACTGAGTTGCTGAATATGTTGGCCTTGAGTGTTAGCAAGGGGAAATTTAGCTAAGATAAAGCAAACCTCCCAAATGGGGAACGGTAAAGTGGCTTCCTGCTGTCGGTAGCAGCATCTTCATTTTGTAATGTGGAGATCTGCAGTCAGATCTTCCAAACTCTCTCAGTATCACCATGCAGTGACACTTTACAGCCTCCTAATGCAAATGTTCAGGGTAACACAGGTTTTCTTTTAATTAAAAGCTCAGCAGTTAGAAACATATTCATATTTAATTAATTGTGTAGCAATAGGTTTTCAGTTTTATTTAACTTTCTGGATAAAAAAAGATTTAATGTTAGGATCTGGGCTGCTTTAGATCAAATCCTGCTCGGTACACGCCTGCATAATAAAACCGTGAAGCAAAAAGTAACAGAACGCCACTGCACGGACTCAGTTTTGGAGAAAAAAAACCTCAGGTTGGGTGAATGCCGGGGGTGCACAGAAAGGAAAGTGCCCGTGGCCTGGCAGGGTGTCGGGGGGGTCCCGGACCTGCTGCAGGAGTCAGGTGGGCAACCTCAGATGCAGACACACACACCCCCACACCCCTCCCCATCCCCTCACAGGGGTTTGGGCTAGAGAGGGGTTTTGGGGTCTTCCCCCCCCCCTCGCTGGTGGGAAGAGAAGGGGGTGCCTTGCAACTGGGAGCTGCTGGTGGGGGCAGCTGGGCTGTTGGGGGGGAGAAAGGGTGCTGTGCTGGGCGAGCTGGGCCCGGGGGCAGCGCTCTGGGGTGGCCCCGCCGGCGGCCAAGTATTGCCCAGGGATTTTGAGTTTGGCTTTCTGAAGGAGAAACCGGCTTTTTCTCGCAGCCGAGTGAAACCGTTTGGGCGAAAGGCCGTTAGAACAGCTCCCCTCTTCTGCTGGCGTGAGGACGGGGCTCGGGCAGGCGGGGGGTTGGTGCTGAGCTGTCCCGGCGGGTCCTGGCGATGGGTTGGGGGGGGGTCTGGTGGGATGGGGGGTGGCCAAGGGACGTGGTGGGAGGGGGTCTGCGGGTCGCTGGGCTTCTCCTGTCCCCTTCAGAGGGGATTTCCCCGTGTCCCCCCCCTCCCACCAAGCCCATGCTCCCCGGGGCTGGAGCATCCCCCCGCAGCCGATCCCAGCGCCTGGTCTCCCTCCCCCGTGAGGAGCCCGGCGCCACCGCCCATAATTCTGCGTGGAAGCGGAACGCGGTTCTTCCTGACTTTGCTTTCGGGGTCGGGGGGGATGTTTTGTTCAACCTGAAGAGGAATCTTGACTTCCAGACGGGTCTCCCTCAGGAAGGAGCTGATGCAGGAGCAGGGCGGGGGAGAGCAGTCATTTCAATACGCCCACAGCAGATGATTTCTATTAAAAAAAAAAAAATAAAATAAACCATAAAAATGGCAAACCACCCTAATACTTAAAGGGCCAGTGGGGTACCCCTGTCCCCTCCCCATGTTCCTGAGTTGGACATCTCGCTAAAAATGGGGTGGCTGTCTCATGAGCTCTAAATCATCACTTAGTGTAAGAACATTGAGACAAAATCTCAATAAAGTGATTGCCAGCTTGCTATACTCTTCCTCGGTCACAACCAGGTGGGCTGAATGGACTTGTGTGGCTGCTCTTGTTTTTTTCCTTTGTTGAGAGAAGTTTTTGTAACTACTGTTCATGTATATGGTCTCACTTAGCAATAGTCCTAGAGAAAAAGCTAATTTCTTCTTAAAAAGCCAAACTCAAGACCTTTTACAACATCCACCCTGCCAAAAATGTAACAAGAGTGGCCAGTGAGTTTTTGACGTATCAGATGGAATTGATTAAACTTGATATCAAGGATTGTGTAAGGTAAATTAATTAAATTGATTAAGTAGGGCTCAGGTGGTCATGGGCAGGTCACGATGATCTCTGGGTTGCTACGGGCATGCCAAGGTTTATTAAAATGATAAAGTTACAACAGGAGAAGGTCCTGCTTACTATGCAAAGAACAGAAAGAAAGAAAAAAAAAAAAAGTTAATCAACAAATCATAATCATATAAATGAGCACAGGCTCATCCTGAAAAGCAATTACTTTTCTGGGCAATTTCATTCAACAATGGTAGGCTGTGCTCTTGAATCACGTTTCTAGCAGAGACACAATTAGCACCAAGATGGCCTCATTATGTCCTATCAAATGTAAACAAAATAAAAAAAAAAAAAATCCCTTGCAAATACATCCTGTTTGGTGATTTTCATGTATTAATACATTTTATGTTAATTTAATCATAGAATAGATCTTTAAGGATATGCCTTGTAAATAATTAGTAGAACTTCATTTAACAGCAGCGCGCCAAACCTTTCCCCCAAAGGATGCCGAGCAGCACGTTGTATTTTCTGCAACCAGCTATCTGAATATTGCTCGGGATGCAGCTTCTCTAATCTCACCGTTGAGCTCACTGCTGAAAGGAGCCAACATGGGTTTTGTCACATGTGAAGTTACGATGGATTTACGCTTTTTGTGGGCTTTTGCATTTTGAACAAGAGGAAAATCAGTGTCTCCGCGTGCTCCACCCCTTCCCAGCCGGTCAGACCACAGGGACACCCATCCTCCACCACAGCCTTCATCCCGCTCAGCAGGACCTGGGGAAGCTTGAGGATGGAGATGCTCCTGGTCACCTGGGGACAACCGTGGTGGGTTGGGGGGACAAGGGACGACCACGTGCACCTCTCCTGCTCCTCCAAGAGGCCTCCACTGCTCCGCCGGCCCTGATTCTCCTGAAAACACGTCTGTCGCCCCTGGCTCTTCTCTGACTTCTCCCACCAGCCCGTGGCTCGTGGTTTCTCCCAGGACCGAGGGGTGCAGCCCCAGGCAGGACTGCAGAAAGCCCACAGCTGCCAGAAGGGCAGAGGTTGCAAGTTTTTTCCGTGCAGATAGGTTGCAATGGCTTCTTGCTTCTAGGAGCTGTATCTGTGACAGAATCCAAAAGGTAATGCAACTCTTACATTCTTTGCAAAGTCTTCTCCTGGACCATAACATTTATTTTATTATTATTTTTTTTTTTTTTACATTTCTCTGTTTCTTTGAGGTTCACTAGGGGTGGGTACGGCCTTCTCTTGCACAACTCCTGAAAGACCAGCAGCCCTAAAATCGTAGAATCACTTAGGTTGGAAAAGACCTTTAAGACCATTGAGTCCAACCATAAACCTAACACCGCCAACTGTTAGGTTCTTGTCATTCCCTGGCACCAGGCACGGTCCCAGATTTTAGCTCTGGAGCACACAAAGCAAAGAGCATTTGAGCCCAGGTCTGTGGGTGGAGACCCCAGCCAAGGTCCATCTGGGAGACACCACTTCTCTGCACATGTCAGCTGTTGGGAAACACAAAGATCTGGGACACTTCTGGGTGTAAAGGGTAGAAAAATGTAGAAGCTGCCTGTTTCACACCCAGCTGGCAGTACACACGTGCCAGAAGAGGACCTCTGGTTTCTGCTCTACGTCCCGGGTGGTCGGAGGGACCCTGCTCAACCCCCCCAGTCTTGGCTCCCCGTGCCAACGGTGGCACCAGCACCTCCCGTCCCTGCCCGACTCCTTCCCCTGGAGCTGGGCCGACTTGGCTTGGCCCTGGTGGAGGACAGAGCCCATATACATGGTGGGGACATCATAGTGGGACCAGTGACAAGGCGCTGGTCTTATATATGATATATATATGGTCTTATATGAGAAATTGACATGTCTCATCCTATCTGTGCAGCGTTGCACCTCATGTAAGACCATCTCTGTGTAGCTGACTGCTACCAAACACAAGTTCCAGTTACTAAATCCTTCTCTAAAGAATTTTTTTTTTTTTTTTTTTGTTTGGACTCTGTCCAGATGTCAACAAGCCAGACAAATGGGTGGAGAGGAACCCCGTGAAGTTCAACAAAAGGAGATGCCAAGTGCTGCCCACGGGGAGGAACAACCCCAGGCACCAGCATGTGCTGGGGGCCACCCGGTTGGAAAGCAGAAGGCAGAAATAGCCCTGGGGGGTCTTGGGTGGACACCAAGTTGACCATGAGCCAGCAAAGGCGGCCAGCAGCACCCTGGTGAGAGTGTCTGCAGAAAGTCAAAGGACACGAGCACTGGTGAGACACATCTGAAGTGTTGTGTCTGGTGCTGGACCTCCCAGACCCGCAGAGGTGATGAAGGGACCGGAGCATCCCTCCTACGAGGACAGGCTGAGAGAGCTGGGACTGATCAGCCTGGAGAAAAGAAGGCTGCAGGGGATTTACCCCCTCATATAAATATGTGATGGGAGGAATGAAGATGAAGGAGCTGGGGTCTCTTCAGTGGTGCCCAGGAACAGGACCACACGGAAGCACAGGAGGTTCCTCCCAAACATCCTCAAAGTTTCACTGTGAGGGTGGCCGAGCAGCGGCCCAGGGAGGTTGTGGAGTCTCCATCCTTGGGGATGTCCAAACCCAGCAGTCCTGGTCACCAGCTCTAGGTGACCCTGCTTGAGCAGGAGGTTGGCAGGGCAACCTCCTGGGGTCCCTTCCAACCTCCAGCGTTCTGAGATCCTGCCCTGGATTTTCACAGAAAGAGCAATTTAGGGAAACTTTTACCCTTATTTATGAGATAGGCGGTACTGGGATGCCTAGGACATTGGGAAAACCTTGATTCTGACAGGAATGGGGCAACTTTTGGGTAACTGAGACTGCTGAGAGAAAGCATATGTGTACAATACTTGGTAGCTCTATGAAAACAACGGGTTTTCCCCCAAAACAAAGTATAACCAAGTATCATGAAAAAAGCCTGAAAATCTGGGACAGAAACCAGGAGCTTCTCCATGTTTTGTATTCCTGGACAAGCATGCGTTTGTGCTGGAAAAATTGAGATTGTTGACACCCGTTTTGTTTTGTTATTCTGGCCCTTATTTGAAAGCTGTACAAGCATCTTCAGGGAGGCCTAGACAGGAATTTGTTTCTATCCCCTGGCTAAGCCTGTCGAGGCAAGGGTGCTCAATCCTGTCATGATGCCCTGAGAGCATTTGTTTTTCTGTCCTCCTTCTGCTGCGCAAAGGCGTGTTCACTATTTCAGTACAATGTAGTGGGACTGAGAAGTGGATGCACATTAAACAGTGGGGTTTTTTCCCTAAAAGTGTTTTGCACATTCCCAAAGAATAAAATAATTCTTCTGCTCTGACACAGATAATCGTGTGTTGGGAGGAGTATATGTCAGTCAGTAGCATTACCACATGCAGCTGCTAAAATCTTTCAAAAAAAGGCCAAAAATGACCTCACAAAAGAGGCTTCAGTTCAGGATGGCACTCCACGGTGGTGGAGGAGATATAAAGTCTGCATCCACATGTTGCTGTTGCCGTATATAAAGAAGTCTGTACTTGTTACCAGGTCAGCAATTTCCCATGAAAATAAAACATCATAGATTTAAGATCAGTAAAGCTAGATTTGGAAGACTGCGTAGATCCTGTAAGCCTGTGGTATGTGCAGAAAGGATGGGCTTGTCGATCAGAGTCAAAGGGTTAAGCCTTGTGTCTGAATCCCTGACAAGAACAACACGAATTTTCTTAGACGTGTCCAGAGATTAAACGAATTTGGTTCTAACGGAATTGAAAGAGTGAAAAAAAAGCTCACACCAAACAAGCCTGAACTGCAAAATGTTACGGAGAGAGATGTCCTTGGCTTTTAAAACTGTTCTAGAAGAGGGATATAATTATCTGGTAAAACCTATTGGTTATCATTTTCTATTAGTTCTATAGGACACTTCCATTATGGAAGGTCACTTTTCTCCAGCTACTATATCGCATTTTGTACAACAAAGTACTCATAGGATGTGACATTTGGTGTTCTGCAAAATAAATTACAATTCTCGTCCTGTGAAAGCAGCTAAAAATAGGCAAGAGAGAGCAGACAGTTACCCTGCAACATATGCCATCTTTAAATGCAGGCAAAGACCCCGGCTTTATGGGGGCGGGGGTCTGGACACTCGCGCGTACGGCCAGCGCTTCCTGACTTGCTGATGCGTGTTTTTATCTCGTGAGGGGGCCATGGCTCCGTGGTTAATAAATAAATGCCAGTTTCCACACGCTGTAGCAGCTTTGTCTGCCTGACCCTGGCGCACCAGCGAGAGGCGGAGCGATCAGTCCCGGTTTACAGCCGTGGCACCGCCCGGCCAAACTTCATTTTTTTTTTTTTTTTTGGTTTTCTTTTGATGGGATTTGGCGTTTGGTTGGCCCGTTGGCTTGCACTGGGGAGCAGCTTCTTAAAACGGCGGCGATTCCTAAGTGGGGTCCGTGCCTGGAAGGGAAACCTCGGTCCCCAGGCCCGCGTGCCGCGGCGCAGGACCAGCGCGAAGCTCCGCGCCGCGGTCCCGCCGGGCACGGCTCCCGCCCTCCGGGTTCTCGCCTCCAGGAGAAGCGCTTCGAGTATTTTTCCCGAACAAGCAGATAATTGAAGGACTTCCCCTGACACCTCCTCCTACCTCCTTGCCTAGAAAGAGCCTGACAAGTGAAAAGAAGAAACGGCAGCTTGCTCTCAAGGCTAAATGGAATATTTCCCAGGCAGCGCTTGCGGATCCCTCGTTATCTTTGAAGAGGTGGTTGCTCGCGCCTCCGGTCCTCTTTCTTTGTGTTCTCTCCCCAGTTTTTAGGTCTGGGTCGGCTTTGCGGCGGTGCTGCTGGGCCCACGCCATTTGTTAGCCCTTGCACAACATCACCGTGCTGCCCACAGGAGATACTCATTTCTGACTTATTACAGATGAATAAAAACTTGCATTAATAGTTAAAAGTAGAGTATTAAAGCTGTGCCTTACGCAGGCGTGATTGATGGCTTCCATTACACTCCATTAGATATTTTATTCTTGTTAAATGAAGAGCAGCCAACTTTGTCAAGTATTTTTAGTTCCCTCTGGTCTTATTGGCTCCATCTATTCTCAGGGATGTCCTGTAAATGGCCACATATGGCTTTGTGTCTGTAGGAGTGATGACCGTACAGCTGGCTTTCATTGCCCACCAATTTACCGGAGCCCCCTTTATTGTGAGCCTGACAGCACCAGGGAGCTTTGTAGAACTAACAAAATATATCTATTTTCTAATTGTCTATTTATCACCTTCCAGGGATTGGTGGGCCTCTCATCTGAAAGCAAAGGGGGGACGGCCTTGAACAATGATCCTTGTCAGGGCAGTTGCTCACTTTAAATTAGGGTCTCATTGCTAAATAACTAATTTAGTCCTGCTATCAGACTGAAAAAGTGGGTATTCAGTGCAAAGTGCCAACTGGGGAATTGATTATGTCTCCTCTTAGTGTGCATGATAAAAGTGCCAGACCTGCAGGCAGTAGGTAGCTCCCCCGAGGCCGGCGGCTTCCCGGCACGGAGGGGTCTGTGCTGGACCACGGGGCAGGGGCTCGGCGGGGTGGCCGGACCCCGGGAGCCTCGGCGGGAGCCCGGGGTGCTTGGGACCCCCTTCTCGGGCAGGAGGTGGTGTGAGGAGGGAGGGTCACTGCTGCTGCCCCCGAGCTCGGGAGCAGGGACAGGCTCCGGGGGGGTGGAGGATGTTTGTGGCGATCCCCCCCACCCCCCCCACCCCCCCAGAAGCAATTTTCCCAAGGTCCCCGTCCGCTGCGAGACCTCTTCTTCCATCAGCATCCCCGGGGGAACGACCTCAGCAGCTCTCGTTAATCTCTCCCGTGTGCCCAGGCTGCCCTTCCCCATCAGCTTCGCTCCCACCGCGGAGCTGTGGCTGGGCCAGGATTTGTCACCGCGGGTGAGCGGAGCACACGGAGCCTTTTTCCCACCCGTAGAACAAGCCTGGTCCGCCTCCAGAGCTGTCTGGAGGATGTCGGGGTTGCCCCTCTAATTGCTGCTCTGTGGGCCACGTATGGCTGCCCGAGGCAGGCGGAGGGATGGGGAGGGGGTGCGGGTGGGAAGGGCAGCATGCACTGCCAGCTCCGGGGATTTTTTAGACAGCGGGGAGTGCATGAGAAAATTTTGTCGTACAAGGCAAGAACAGCATAAGCTATCGATTATCAAAATAGCGTTAGCAAGAGGAGAATGCGTATTGTCTGCGTGCTAGAAAACACACACACAAATATCAACGTACAAATATGCATAAATATATATATTTAAATATTATAATGTCATACATTATATATTTATAAAACATAAATATTTATGTTAAATAACAAATTCCTGGTCAGGGTCTTGTAACTTTCTCCCGTTGGCCCCCTTTCACAGGCGGCCTGAGCTGCCATTAGCCTACCTCTGCAAGGTTTGGGGGCAGTTTGTGAGCTCCCCGCTGAGGACCATGGTACAAGTGCGTGAGCACCCCGAAAGGCACTTGGGGAACTTGTTTTTGGATGCGCACTGCCAACGCCGTGTCGTGTTCCCCCCCCGCCACGACCACCACCGCCGCCGCCGTGGCAGCTAAAATCTAAATTGCGGCGTTGACCTCATTGAGAGGAAGGGTTGAAGTATGAAGGCACCCAAGCAAGTTGCCAGCTTCTGTCAGATATTAAACTAGGTGATGCTGCAAGAAACCACCAGACTTTGGAGGCAGTGGAAGAGGGGACGGTTGGTTTGCTCTGGCCGGGGGATAAACCAGCAAGGCAAAATCAGAGGGCATGGTGGAGGGTGCAAGGGTGGCAGGGGACCATCCCTGCAGGGAAAGAGGCTGAAAGGGAGTCATGGCATGCCAGAGCTATTTGAGCCAAAATGACCGACTCAGGGTGTAAAACCCAGCAAAACGAGGACTGACGTGGAAAGAGTAAATGGGGATAAGTTGTTTATTTGGGGAGGGCTGTACGTGACGCAGCAGAGCCCGCAGTTGGGGCTGCCCTGCCGAGCACCCCAGGAGCCAGGGTCTCCTGTCCCTGACCAGCCCCCGGGGCAGGAGGTGAGCCCCGAGCATCCAAAGAGAAGAGGGAGGGTGGAGGGGAAGGGGGTGAGGCCGAGCTGGCAGCCACGAGGCCAGCGGGTACCCGTCTGCATCACTGGTGGCATCGACGGGACAGATTTCCAATGCTTTTGCCTTGGGAAAAACCCATTAACACACGTGGGAGATGCCTCCTCCATTCCCAAGGGACTTTGCAAAGACAACCCGTCAGCTTTATCCCAGCTACAGTTCGAGTTTCAGCCTTGGTGAGGAAACAAAAAGGGCTAAGATCTGTTCCTGATCAACGTTGTAGCAAGGGGAGAAATGCTTGTGCTTACTCCTTTTCGGATGTAAATCTCAGAAACTGTTTTCCTGGCGCTGTGAGCTGAGCCCTGATCTGCCTGCGCGACCTCAGTGCTAAAAACTGGAAACTGCAGTCTGACACGAAGCACCCCGAGTTGTTTCCAGTGCCCAACAGAGGATCCGACATACCCCTTCCCCTCCGAGCCTTTCCCTCTCCTCTCCCCTGCCCCAGCCCAGGCGTATCAACTGCGGAGAGAAAAAACACTTCACTGTAATAGCCGAGAACAGAAATTTTTCGCTTTGTTCTGCCTCTGCAGCGCCTGGGCATGCTCGGTTCTGCAGGAGAGGGACCCTTGGCCGTAAGCAGGACAGAACAAGCACGCACTGATGTATTTGGGGCACTTGTGTCCCCTTTTCTCTGCATATCTTGGGCTGGTGCTGGCTCCCCGCTGCCGCCGGTCCCTTCCGACTTTGGTCACGTAACGCTTTTCTGTTAAAAAAAAAAAACAGAGTGTCCTCTGTTTTTCTGTTAAAACGCTGCCGCGCTGCCGTTCACGGCTGCTGTGCACCAGGCTGGACCTGCCTCTCGGGGCAGCCACACGACCGGGGAAGGAGCCCTACACACGGTGACACTGTCAACGACGTGACGTTGTCACCACTCGCCGGGACACGCCGCGGGACGCGGGGTCTGGGCAGCAGCCGGGAGCACGTTACGGACATGCTGGTGCCCGTCCCGCCCCGCCTTTTCAAAAAGTGCATTGCCGTGGAGGTCTTCGCAGAAAAAGGGGAAAAAAGAAAGGCAAAAAGCAGTTTTACCTGCATCTTCTGCTCGGCTTGCTGTCAAGCGGCTGGTGTGGGCTTGGCTGTGAGACAGTTCATTTTCCATCTTTCAAGAACGCCTGTTTCCATCTGAAGCTTTTACGCGTTTAGTAACCAAAACCAATAACCAGGCTTGCACCTGATACCCATTAGAACCTGGCGAGGTGGCTGGTGCTGGTGGCACAAAGGGTTCTTGCACGCGTTCGAGGCAGCGGAGCTGCCGTGGGCAAGGGAGGATGACCCCGCTGCGCCGGAGCCAGAGCAGCCAGGGGATGGGGATAACGGCGCCGCGCTGGGTTCCTGCCCCGGTCTGTGGACCAGCAGATGGATTGATTGATTTTACTGTGGGGAATCCAGAATGCCTGACCCATAGCCTTTCTTACACCCCTCCCATTCAAACGCTGTGCAATTTATTCCCCGCACCGCTATAGTGAGGCCTTTGAAACAGATCCCGGACCCTCTCCCCATCAGGGTCTTTCTCTCCTCGACGCCTTCAGGTACCCCCTCCCAAGGGTGGAGCTGGAAACTCACTGGCCAAAACGGCCTTTTCCAGCCTTCCCCACCCCCAAACAGGCTTATTTATCCCCATAATCTGATCTGACATTGGATTTCCAGTAAGGGCTTCTTTGCTCCGACCTACCCACGAGATAGTTAGGAAAAGAAGCAGGACAAGTGTGGGTCTGGGGTGCAGCTCTCAGGCTGCTGGGGTGTGGGGTCCCAGCCGTCCTCACCCCAGCGAGCAGCAGAATCAAAGCTGTACACAAGGCACCAGGCACCTTCCTATCCGTTGTCATTCCTCACCGTGCGTTTTTAATCTATATCCATACACTAAGCCAGCACTCCAGTTCCGGACCCCAACAGTGATCAGTTCAGGCACTGCGTTTGGGAATTTCCTCATCTCGTGGCTCCTGCTTGGGAGGCACGGCGACCTCGGGGTCCCAGTCTGTCCGTTGCTGCTGGAGTCACCCTCCCAAGCCGCTTCAGCTGCAGTAGGGCTTCCCACGGGACATGGGCTGCTGGCATCGCCTGCAACCGCAGCTGTGAGCATCCCTCCCTGGGTGTTTTGGCCCGCACTGGGAGCCCAGGGAGTCGTAAAGGTTCCGTCATCCCCTCGGGTTAAATGAAGGTGAAACGACACCAAAGGACTGGTTAAAATGTTTTACTTGGGGTAGAAACAGCTTAAACTTACAAAGCGATCGTGAGCAATGTGGTGTCTTATTGATAAATCTGTAAGAAGGAAAAGAAAAGAAAGAAAAGGAAAGGAGAGGAGAGGAAGAGTCCAGTCACCACCCCAGGTTCCAGCGTTGTCTCAGGTCTGGAAATCTTTGGTGGTGAGTGCACACATAGCAAACTTTTCTGTCGCCTTTTAAGTTCATTTTATCAGCTGGTTTGCATACCAGACCGAGAGAGCCAGGCATTCCATGAACTCATTTCCATGAGAGATGAGGGAAAGGTGGAACGTGGGTTCTGCAGGTGCCCTGAGGGGGGACGGGGTGCACCCATTCCTCAGTAAGCACAGCACTCGGGGACAGCCCAAGAGTGGACACAGAAGGACCAGATGGACTTGTGTGTGCGTGGCTCTTCCAGGACGGTGTGAGAGGTGCCTGTGTAGGCCTGAAGTGACCTGTGGGACAGCTCGAATGGTTCTCCTAAGGGGAAAAATGACAACTGCCTTGCTCCATTGTTACAGCCCGCACTGGGAGCCCAGGGAGTTGTAAAGGTTCTCTGATCCCCTCTGGTTAAATGAAGGTGAAACGACACCAAAGGACTGGTTAAAATGTTTTACTTGCAGTAGAAAAAACTTAAACTTTGAAAAGAATAGTAAAAAAGGGGGTCTCTTCTTGATAAATCTAGAAGGAGAATAAAGGAAAGGAAAGAAAAGGAGAGGAAGAGTCTGGTCACCACCCCTCATTCCAGTGTTGTCTCACGTCTGGAAATCTTGGGTGGTGGGTGCACACTTAACAAAGTTTTCTGTCACCTTTTAAATTCATCTTATCAGCTTATTAGCATAGTAGACCAAGAGAGGCAGGCATTCCATGAACTCATTTCCATGAGACACGAGGAAAGGGTGGAATATGGGTTCTGCACATGCATTGAGGGGGATGGGGTGCACCAACCTCCTTGTCAATCAAGTCAGTGGTCGTGCTCGCTCTCCCACCCTTTACTTTTCCCTCAGTTTTTGCTTGGGTCATTCTAGTGCCAGTTATTTATCTCTCTCATCAGTCCTTTAACCTGAATGTATGGTTTCACTCAGTCTGCGTTTCCCTCCTTTGAGGCTTATCTAAGGATTTTGGTAATACAACGGCAAGGGAGTGAAGCCATGCACCCTTCAATACACTCTGTGCTTCCTTGGGTGGTGTTCCTTAGACTAATCACAAAGTCCACCAGCTTGTCAAAGTTTTCTGTCAATGAACGCTTGAGTCATTAATCCCTTCAGTTCCTTACATCCATTCCTCACGTTACTTGGGCATCTGACACTTTGCAGGTGTCCTCCTTCTTGACGAAAGGCCTGGATCACTAAAGGCAAACTGTGACATCTGCGACTATTGAGGTGTCTGCCTGACCAAAGGATGATCTGGCCACTGAGGGAGCCTGGGGAGGAAAGATAAAAACCAACACCGGCCCATTCCCAGTGCTGCATCTCTCCATACCCTGGGAGGGATTTACAGATGCCCTCCGTGCCTTGATGCACTCTCAGAACGTCAGGAGGGAGAATGTGCTTAGAGGACGACATCACAATGTCAGTGATGATGCTTTATAGCATTTGGATTAGTGTTAACTAATAAACAGGACATGCATAAATATTTATAAAAAACATTGTGAGAGATAAGCGTTAGCAAGCTAATATAGACACCAGCTGTAAAACTAGAGTGACAGTAGGGAGACATAAAGAAGTCGTCTGAAATAAAATGAAAAGCCAGGAATCGATGGGGCATGGTCGGGCTTGGAGCTCAGCGTAGGACAAGGTGGCCACCAGAACCATCAGCTACCTGCCCAGCTTGCCAGAGTCGCCAAGAGAGTGTGCAGGATGGGGTCCTTGTAAACCAGTGGGCGGTGCAGGAACTGCCCAGTTCTCCAGGACTTACTCTGTGTGACATCCATGCCTTCCCAAAAGGATTTTGTGGAGGCAGAGACAGTTGCTTGAAAGGTAAAGGCGGGTCACAGACTATCCACAGCCTTACCCTGAACGCATCCCACCTCTGGGTGACGTAAGCCTGGTTGGGATACCAAGGGGTGAGGCAGGGAAATGGGCGCTGGCACCCACGTGGTTTCTCCTGAAACTGAAACAAGCTACGGACGCTGTTTAATCCTCCTCCTCTCTCTCCTGTGGATGGAACATGCTGGCTTTGAAGCTTGCACATCTGTGTGCGTGGCCGGTGGCAGCGAGGTCTATTTCTGCAGGAGAAGCTGCCGGAGCAGCGTGGGTGAGGGGAGTGGTGCAGGGGGCCAGGCTCTATCCTGCACCAGTATCCTCACCCCGCGGGAAAACTGAGGGGGGTGGGGGTGTTGCCCCAGTTTGGGTTAACACTTCTGTGTCTACACTGCTCTGGCTCCTCACAGCTTTAGCTGCTAACTGCTTTTGTCACCTCTAGGACTACGAGCAGTCAGTGCCAGCTGGACATTTATCCTGGAATATGCATTTCCATTTGGATAGGAACCGTCCCGTTTCGTAACTTGCCTGCTACGTGCAAGCTCAGCACCACAGTGTCCACCCTACATAGGTGTCTCAGGGGAGACAAAGGGGCTGGATCTGCTCGAGCGAGGATGGTACCTTTACCATGGTGCTGGGCAGCCGTGGAGCATCCACTGGTGACCAGCTCTCTCCCCGCCACGGCAGCCACTGTGCTGGAGGTAGTCCATCACAGCCTCGCTATCCTAAGCGCTAAGACACGACCACGATGGAGAGGGGGATGGCTGCACGTGTGCAACAGGCTGCAAGGTGCTGGGCCAAAATTCTGTCCTCACAGCTACTGTGGAAGAGAAACCATGGAAGAAAACACAGCAGCTCCACTTGCTGCAGCCACCAGCCACGCAGCCCACTGGATACCCGAGCTTGTTCTGGTGGTGGCGTGTCTAGGAGAGCTATCAAAGCCTGAGGCAGCACATTGCAGAGGGGAAGCAGCTACTGAGAACCAAGACATCAGGTACAGGGACTGGAAACGAGTCCATTCGTTATGATCTTCCTGCCAGGAAGATCTTCATTCCACCGTGAATCCTTTCCAGCTAGACAGCACAACACATCTGACCACTGGTCCTGACTCCCTCACCACCCCACAGAGTAACAAAAGCCCACAGGCTGCACATCTTGCAGAGGCAACCTGTGCAGCAATCATCTCATGGTCTTGCTATCTAACCTTCAAAAAATTCCCTGGGGTGACGACAGGACAACCTGCTGCCTTTGGAATCCAGTTCCTTTGCTGGGGAAAACAAAGTCAAGTCTTGGGCTATGCTGCAGGAAGCAGATGTAAGGAAAGATCTGTCATCTTGGCCCCATCCCGTCTCTCTGGCAGGTGCCTGTGCAACACAGGAGGTGGACCTGGGGACTGTGGTCAGGAACAGTCTCTTGCAGCTCCTGTCAAGTGCTGCTTGGACAGGAGTGCTTGCAAGCTACATCTCCAGATGTTTCTGTAGAAGCAAGTTCAGGAGAGGGTGTGCAGCAGGTATTACAGATCTTCCCAGCGACACAGAGCCTCTAAGAAGCTCAAAGTCTGGTACTTCCAAGTGTGGAAGCAAATTTGGTGCTCGTTTCACTGAAGTGGATGCTATCTCTACCTACTTTGGCAGGAAAGAAACCAGGAATGAGAACAAGTAGACCTCCAGCATATTCCAGTTCCTGTGGGGAAGTAGTCCTTCGTCTTAGTCTGGCAAGAAGCATCCCTGGGTAGCGTCAGTGCTATTCCTGTCTGTGGGTTCACCCACGTAGCATGATGGCTGCCAATATGCTCATGCTCCCGTGGAAAGTTCTTCAGAACTGATTTATTTCCCAGGATAGTCCAGGTCAGGAGGGTCCTCAGGTTTTACTTGTATTGGGTTTACGTGGCAAGGTTTTGGTAATGGGGGTGGTGGGGTGGGATTCTGGAAGATGCCAGAAGCTTCCCCCGTGTCTGACAGAGCCCATGCCAGCTGGCTCCGAGACAGACCCACCACTGATGTTAACAGCGTTTCTGTGATAACTTACTCAAGAAAGGGTAAAAACTGATGTGTGACAGCATCTGGGAGTGAGACTATGGGAGAAAGACAGCCCTGCAGACAGCAAGGGCAGTGACAAAAGAAGGGGAGGAGGAGGAGCAGAGATTCCCCTGCAGCCCTTGATGAAGACCATGGTGAGGCAGGTTGTCCCCATACAGCCCATGGAGGTCCACAGAGGAGCAGATGCCCACCTGCAGCCTGTGGGGGACCCCACGCCAGAGCAGGGGGGGGATGTGCCCAGCGGAGTCTGTGACATCATGGAGAGCCCACGCCGGAGCAGACCGTGAGACACTACTTGTAACTCCCCAAAACGGGGGCTGAGGAAAAATCAGCCTGAGAAAGAGCTAAGGGATGGGGGAGGGCAGAGCCCCCCTGAGCCAAGGAATGCCTCAGACACTCACAAGTGCTGAAGCTCTAGCCCAGGGGTGAGTATCGTGGAGGCTGGAGCTGCTGGGGCGGGCTGATTGGCACAGGATGGGGCTGGGGCGGGGAGCCCTGGGAGGGCAGGACGGCTCCGCTCTGGGGCGGCGGGAGAAGCTTCAAGGGCCATCGGTCCCGTGAGTGGCCTTTGCTTCGTCACCCACCCAATGCATGTCGAAGCTGACACCCCTGAATATGCTCACGGAGAGCAACAGGGCCATGCTGGTTATACCATCCCATAAAGCGCCTGCCCCTCCCCAGACACGATGGGTAGGTGTGTGGGTTGTCCTGGAGGATACACCCAGAGGAAGTGTGTATAAATTGAGGGGTGGGGGGCAAGGAGTGAAAAAAAAGAAAGCAATAGATAGAAAGAAAAAAGGAGGTGAAGAAGTGAAGAACACGGATGCATCCCTGAGGATCTCAGGCAGGACCAAACCAGGACACTGGATTGGTGATCTCCCCTTATTATCATTAGGTAGTGCAAGGCACACTATATTGTTTGCTATAATTCATCATATACGTAGCCAATTATCCTGTATCCCATTAGTACATTGTGGTAAATTAATAAATGTCTGTACATGGACTTTGAGACTTGTCTCACCCTTGTCCACCCTATTGAGGAGCCACAAATCCAAGCCTCTTGTTTCCCTCATCTGAGCAGGACGTGACACAGACCCCCGGCAGGACCTGTGACCCCATGAGGGGAGGGGTCCCCCACTGCAGCAGGTCTTCTGGGAGGACTTGTGACCCCATGGGGGACCCACGCTGGAGCAGGGCAGGAGCGTGAGGGGAAAGGAGCAGCAGAAACAACGTGTGACGAACTGACCACAACCCCATTCCCCGTCCCCTTGTGCCACTCAGCAGGAGGAGTTACAGGAGTCAGGAGTGAAGTTGAGTCCAGGAAGAAGGGAGGGGTGGAGGGAAGATATTTTAAGGTTGTTCTTCTTTCTCATTATCATGCTCTGACTTAGATTGGCAATGAATTCCATGAGTTTCCCCAAGTCGTGTCTGTCTTGCCCATGGCAGTAATTGTTGAGTGATCTCTCCTCGTCCTTATCTCAACCTTTTGTCTTATTTTCTCTCCCCTGCCCACTTGAGGAGGGGAAGTGACAGAGCAGCTCGGTGAGCACTTGACAGCCAGCCAAGGTCAACCCACCACACCAGTCCCACCTCCCATTCAAAGCCAGGTCAGCTCTGAGGACAGAGCAGGTTGCTTAGGATCCAGTTGGGTCTTGAAAACATCCAAAGATGGAAACCACACAACCTCTCTGGGCAAGCTGTCCCACTGCTAGACTGTTCTTCAGGGGAAAAAATTTATCCTTAAACTCTATTTTCAACCTCTTCTCTACACTTGCTCCTGTCATCTCCTGTCCTCCTACCACTGTGCTTTTGCACATTAATAGCCTCTTTGCAGGTAATGGAAGACTGCTGTACAGTGTGTGACCAGCCCATAGACAACCAGGGTCTGTTTTGTGTGATATGCTGCACTCTGTCTCCTAAGGCAGCAACTAAACTCGTTAGCATTATCTACACTGGATCCTCTTCATTACCATTAGAAAATTGGAAGTTGGAATTACCTATAAGGACTTCCCAGTGTTCTCTCCAGCTTTCCACAATATGTGTAGAACCTCAAAACCCCAGGCTGGATTAGTTTGGAAGGGACTTCTGGAGATCATCTTGTCTTGCCCCTCCTCCCTCCCACTCAAGCAGGGCCACCTACAGCCCAGGACCACGTCCAGACATCTGTTGAACACCTCCAAAGTGGGAGACTACAATTTCCCTGGCCAACTTGTACCAATGTTTGATCATCCTCGCAGTAAAAACGTGTTTCCTAATGTTCAGATGGAACCTCCTCTGGTTCAGTTTGTCCCACTGCCTCTGGTCCTGTCACTGGGCACCACTGACAAAATCCTGGCTCCCTCACCTTCATTCCTCCCATTAGGTATTTGTACACATCAGTAAGATCTCCCTGAGCCTCCCCCAGGCTGAACAGTCCCAGCAATCTCAGCCTTTCTTTATACGCAAGATGCTCCAGTCCCTTAATCATCTTCACACCCTTTTGTTGGACTCTCTCCAGTATGTCCCTGTCTCTTACCAAGTAGCCCAGAACTGGACACAGCACTCCAGGTGTGGCCTCACCAGTGCTGAGTAGAGGGGAAGGACCACCTCCCTTGACCTGCTGGAGATGCTTTGCCCAGCGCAGCCCTGGATACCATTCACACCCTTTGCAAGAAGGGCACGTTGCTGGCTCACATTCAACTTGGTGTCCACCAGGGATATTTCTGCAAAGCTGCTCTCCAGCTGGGTGGCCCGGAGGGTTGTCCCTCCTCAGGTGCAAGACCTTGCACTTCCCCTTGTTGATCTTCATGAGGTCTCTGTGTGCCCATTTCTCCAGCCTGTTGAGGTCCCTCAGGATGACAGCATGACTCTCTGGTGTATCAGCCACTCCTCCCAGTTTGGTCCCAGCTGCAAACTCGCTGAGGGTTGATTCTTCCCCCCTCATCCAGACCATTAATGAAGATGTTGAACAGGAGTAGATCCAATATTTACCCCTGGGGTAAACTGCTTCTTACTGGCCCCCAACTAGACTTTGTGCCATTGATTACCATCCTCTGGGCCTGGCCATTCAGCCAATTTTCAACTCAATTCACTGTCTGCTCATCCAGACCATGCTTCAAAATCTTTTCAAAGAGCATCTTATGGCAAACAGTGTCAAAGGCCCTACTGAAGTTCAGGTAGACAATATCCTCTGCTCTCCCGTCCTCTACCAGGCCAGTCACTTCTTTGCAGAAGTTTATCAAGTTGGTCAAGCAAGAATTCTCCTTGGTGAAGCCATGCTGACTAGTCCTGAATAGGTGCTTTACCTGTAATGTGCCCGGAAACGGTTTCCAAGGTTGTCTGCTCCATCACCTTCCCGGGGTTTGGGGTGAGGTTGACCAGCCTGTGGTTCTCTGGGACTTGAAGATAGGAGTGACATTTTCACTCCTCCAGCCTTGAAAGCATCATGATCACTGATTATTGAGATAGTTGGCTCTTCTATCACCTGGAGCAGGAAGTTATTGTCAGTACGCTCCAGGAGGCTTCTCAATTGCTTATGTCCTTCTGTGTAGTCTCTGCAACAGATACTGGAGTGGTTGAAGTCCCCATGAGAACCAGGACTTGCAAATGGAAGGTTGCTCCTATCTGTCTGTAGAGGGTCTCATCAGCTTGCTCTTCCTGGGCAGGTGACCTGTAGCAGACACCCACTGTAAGGTCCTCTGTACCTGTCCTCTCTTTAATCCCAAATTATAAACTCAGTATGCTCCTCATCCATCCCCAGGCAGAGCTCCAGCTGCTCTCTCACGTAAACGGCAACTTCCCTTCCTCACTTCCCAGCCTGTTTTTTCCTGAAGAGCCTGTGTTCCTTCATGGCAACACTCAGGTCATGGGAGACGTCCCACCATGTCTCCGTGATCCCAGCAAAACCAAAACCCTGAAGCTGCACACAGATCTAGAACTCATCAGGTTTATTCCCCATACCACGTGCATTTGTGTACATGCACCTTAGAGAGGCACCCCAGCACGCTGATTTCCCAGAAGGGGTTTTGATTATTTCTCCATAATGGTGTCTTATAAGTACTTCATTGCTTATATGCAGGTGCTGGAGGTGGCCCTGCTTAAGCCCCATCTGGTTTGTGTTCTGTTCCTGTCACATCACCCCATGCCCTTTGCTCACCAACCCTGTCCATCACTCCCTCTCAGGGCTGATGGTTACTCTCTCCCTCCCCCATAATTTCCAGTTTCAAGACCTCCTTACCAGGTCAACCATCCTGCTGGCAAAGGTACCTTTGCCCACTTGGTGAGGTGGATCACATCTCTCCCCAACAGACACTGACTTGTTAATAAGGTCCCATGGCCTCAGAACCCAAAAGCCTGTCACCAGCACCCATTCCACAGTCAGTTATTGACTTGTCCTATTAGTGTTTTTTCTCACACCCTTTGACCTCACACTGAGGACATCACCCCCTGGGTCCCCCCATGCTCTTAACTACATCCCCCAGAGCTGTGCAATATTTTTTTTTATACTGCCTACGTTGCTCCTGGCAGTGCAATTGGTGTCCACATAGAAGAACAGCCAGAGGATCAGACAAGCTTTGGCAATTCCTGCACAACACCTTAGAGCCAAGCCCCATGGCAGGCAGCAAAACTCTCTAAATGATAGATCAGGTCACCTTCTGTCCCCCACAGCAGGGACTCACACCATTCTGTATTTCTGGTGGTCTTGCACAGCCTAGGGCTAGGTGGCCCAGATCCTTTGCTTGAAAGCACATCTGGCTGCTCTTCAAGTTGGAGGGTGGCGAACCAATTTTGCAGTTGTATGCTGTTGGGTGGGACATGAGCCTTTCTCTTGTTACCAGAAGTCACCAGCCTCCACCCTTCCCCTTGTCCCGAGGCTTCACTTACCTTGATAGAGGGGTAGACACTGCCTGCTTCTCTGTGGTGGGGACCAAGGATCTTCAGGCTGTTGTGTCCTAGAGCAGATGCTGCTTATCTCCCCCTGATGCTGTGCAGCCTGCTCATGGCTCATGGCACTTGTGAGCACACCACCACCACCAGCACCACCACCACCGGCACCGGCACCACCACCGGCACCGGCACCACCAGCACCAGCACCACCACCACCAGCACCACCACCACCAGCACCACCACCACCAGCACCACCACCACCAGCACCAGCACCAGCACCAACACCAGCACCAACACCAGCACCATCACCACCAGCAGTACCACCAGCCGCACCACCACCAGCAGCAGCACATGAGAAACCAGTTAGGCTGGCACAAACTCAGCTAACCCCTCCTTCACACTCTTTCACACAAACTTCCACCTCTCACAGCTGTGCCCCGGGTCTGGCTCTTATACAGGGCTCTCCTGAGCACCAGCTGAAGGGTGGTGGACCATCCATAATCAGGGTCAGCTGCAACACAACCTCCAGGCACCCTGGGTCAATGGCAGCTCATTAGAAGCTTCTACAGCTTCCCCAGGCCCACACCCCTGCGGTTCCCCTTCTCTCATCCTTGCCTGATGGCAGCAGGCACCCTTGAGTTTTTCAGGAGGTTCCCAGGTGTTCCCCAAAGATCCTGGACCTTGTCCCCAGAAAGCCCAGGAGCTCCCAGAGCAGACTGGGCTGCACAGACTGCTGCCTCCAGCAACTGCTGGCATGCAGGAAGCTCTGGAGAGCTTGAGGATACCCACCTGATCATTCAGGAGACGGCAGCGAGGAGGACAAGTTGTTATGGAGCTAATGATATGATAGGGTTCAGATTTCTTTTAACTGTCCAAAGAACCGCACCAGCAGACTCGCAGCCTGGTGTCACTGGAGGTGAGCTTTGACAATTCACGGATCTCACCCTCACCCGGAGCCTGGCACGCGATTCCCGCAGCTCGCCTGGCGGGACTGGATGTCCACGGTCGTTCCAGCTGCCCTTCCTCCTCTCCAGTCCACACAGTGTGCTGGGGCTGCGCTGCGATGTTCCTGCAAGAGGCAGCATCCTTGCACACGCCAAGCAACATAACAGAAAAGCTGATTTAGTCTGAAGGCACCAGAATATCCTGGAAATCCCACTGTGAAGCCCCCGTGCAGTGTTGGGTGTTTCACAGACCGCTTCTGGTTGCCACCTTCTGCTGCAGAGGAAGGAGAGGGAGAAAAGTACCCCAGACCCGTGAAGCCTTCACAGCTCGGTGGTGGAGGCTCATACACACGTAGAGGGGAGACATGTGCCTGGAGTTTATGTTCACAGGGCACCCTTGATGTTAACTCTGCCTTTAGTTGTCCCCAAGTATGTGGGGCTGAATGGCTCCAGGGAGCAGTAGTAGGAAACAAACCCTTTAGCCCTGGGCCACTTGCTTAAGTCCAGCCCAGGGCACTGGTCCCTTGAAGTTATTAGTGTCCCCCATGCTCAATTGTGAGAGGAATTAGCATCCTCAAAAGTGGTTGCTAGCAGAGGGACAGCTGTGCAATGACCCGCTAGACGTTATATGAGTTTGCACTGCCAGTGCCAGGAGGACGATAATACTAACGTGTATTTCAATCCCCAAATGGAGCTTGGGCTGTGAGTAAACCTCAGTCCTTGGTGCAGCTTGAGTTGTCACCAGGTTACCCCTCTCCAAATGCCAAACTCTTAACGGAAAGTAACAGAAGATGTTGGGAGTTTGCTTTGCTTTTTTACCAAAATTCAGAGGTGATCTGGTTGTGGGGTACTAACTGGATTGATCTTCCACCAAATAATAGGGGTGGTATATATTAATGTGCCACCCAAGAGCACAACAAAAATCTCTGAGAGAGAATTCCCTTGAAAGAGTTATCAAAACACCACACAGTAGAGCTACAACCAGGTCTGCAGTTGCAGCCATTTGATTTTCTATTCGCCCTCCCTCTTCTCAGAAAGACAATTACGGTATGCCAAATCAAAAGGCTGTGATGGATCAGCTGGATCTTGTGATTGATTTGCACATCCCCCCATTTTAATGGCCACTGTTGCCCACCAGCTGAAGGTGCAGGGCTTACACTTAGTGAGATGTGATCTCACGAGGAAGGGGCATTTACCTCCCGTACTGGCCATCTCTTCCTCACTGACCAGTATCCACTTACCACCTCAGCCAAGTCACGTTCTACAAGCAGGACTCACTCAGCCGAGTCCCACCTCCATCACCGCCAAGCTACTGTGGGCTTCTAGGATCCCACCATTTTCCGTACCCCAGGATATGGAAAACCATGGTTGTTTTTTGACGTATTTTACATTGAACAGAAAGTAAATGGGGAAAACAGGCAGTGCCCGGATTGTGGCCAGCTTACCCGCGTCTCAGTTAAGGTTTTGAATCATTGTGATGTCTTACATGATTGTTTTCCATTTCTGCCAACCAGTGAAAAAAAATGACACATGGTAATTAATGGCAGAATTTGGCTTTTTTCCTCCTGGCGTTTACCTTGCTTCCGCTGTGTGTGAGGGATGCCTATGAAATTATACAGCAGTTATGAATCAGTGTTAATTTTAAGGTCGAAATAACTTTATTGATGAGTACCTCCGCTCAGTGGTCACAAGTGTCACAATAACAGGGCAAGTATGGGGCCCACCAGCAAAGGGATCCGAATTTTTAAATTGAGGTTGAGTGCACAGCGTGCAGAGAATCCTTGCACCTGCACCATGATGGGCTGAGCGTGGCACGCTCCTTCCAGCTGAACTGATGAAAACTTGAAATAACCCAATGGCAGACAGTCCTTGGCTTTTGGATTCCTACCCTAAGTATCTGAAGCACTTGAAGAGGAAGGTTACAAAGCCCTAGGCAGAAAGCTTGCTCTCTGTTGCTCTTACAGAACTGTTAAAACCCAACAGCATTGAGACTTTCTGGGGCTTAGCTCTCTGCCACTGTAGTAAAGTAAGAGAAATTGGGATTTCACTTTGCACACCAAGCACTCTGGAGGGCAGATGCCTCTGTTGTGGAGCAAATGGCCATCAAGGGCATCCATGGGATTTTGAACTGCTGTGTGCAGGGCTGCTATGGGCATCTTGATAAATAAAAGGGCTTTGCAGTTTCTACCTGCCAGAAATGAAACAGGTAGGAAAAAACCTACAGTAGAGCAGCAGCAGGCCTACCAGTGGAAGACACCCAGTTGTCCCAAGATGCCAGCTTGGAGAGGAGCACTGCAGACACAGAAAATTTCTTTATTGCTTCCCTTTTTTTTGTTGCTTCCTCCTAGCTACAGGCACAGCTCACGTGTGTCAAGGTGTGCAGAAAGCCAAACTCCCCTCGCTTCACGGGTCACCACCCGATGCTCAGCACCTCCTGGAGCCCCAGGTGCAAGCCTCTCTGCAAGGGCACTCCAAACTGCAAGGTCTGTGCGTGAGAGCACCCACCCAGGGACAGCATCCAGGCACAACCCCAAATCTCCAGGCAGCACCGTGCACTTGAGGCAATTTGTATTGGGGTGGCTCAGTATGGGGAAGAAACGGAGGGATGTCTGCTCAGGGAAGAACAGATCTCCCCAGCCGCCGGGGCTGCTTGTCCATCATTTTAAATTATTTGGTATTTATATAATCTGGTTAATCAGACATGGATTTCATTCCTCCTGAGACATTTACAAGTGCAGTATGAATGTGCCGGACATTTGAACAGCCTGAATGTTTCTGGTGTGTCGTCGATACTGGGTTTTGCTGGAAGGTTCTCCTGAGTCTGACGCGGGTTCAGGCTTTGCCTCTGCAGGCTGCCCAGCAAAAACAAAAGCGAAAATCTCACAGTAGTATTTTGTAGTAACCTGGTCTGTTCTGAACTGCACTCATTAACTTTTTTGTCTTAAACAACAAAGGATACTGGTTTTTGCAGTCCTTTCATGTGGTGGCCCACTCAAAAGCCACATCAGCTTAACAACCTGGGAGATTTTTTATTGTCTTGCTGCATTCAGCCTTCCTCATGCCGCCTCCCCTTAGCTCTCCAAAGCTGAGTTCAAGAAAAGGATTAAAACCGCCGTTTATTTGTGCATCTTCTGTACAGATTTTGCAGATGCCACAGCGGCTGTCCTCTAATCTACCCGGGCAGTGTCCTTTACGAGCTGGCTGCAAGGAGGTGTACTCAGCCAGAAGCCCGTCCCGCAAGCAGAGCAATGCAAGCTCCGGCACGCCTGAGTTACGAAGGGGTAGCGGAGGCAGTGCCTGGAAATCTGGCTGTCAGCACACGGATCTGAGGAGCAGAAACGGCAGAGACGGCCGAGAGCCCAGGGACGATAATTAGCCTTTTGCTTAATCCTTTCAGCGAAGGCGTTGCCCGTGCTTTGGGCGGCAGAGCCGCGGCGCAGCGCCTGCGGTACGGCATCGTGTGCCCTCTCCTCGGGCTCATCCCTGAACGTGACAGGCTGCGGGATGACCAAGGGTCCTTCTCTTCCCTTTGCTGGCAGGGATGCCTGTCTGCCCAGCACAGGGGCTATTTTTTTCCCTTGAATATTTAATAGCTACCTCCACCTGGGTGACAGGCACCTCCCGTGACTCTCCGGGACGACATGACAACGGCAGAGCTGCAATTTTAATAGACTCCAAGTAGTTTTCGCAGAGCGAAGCCTTAAAAACTCCCCAAGGAGAGATCATCAAGCGGAATGGTCCCCGGTGCCGGATTTATTAGCAGTCAGGACGGGGAGGTTGATGAGCCCGCGCGGCTGAGCAGACACGCTGTCAGACAGGACTCTTAATCCAATCAGTTACCTGTCGGAGGGGGGGACGGGTCTGCAGCTTCCACCCTCAGCCCCCCCGGGGACCACTACACCGCAGCCCCCAAGTGCTGCCCTGCCTGGGGCCGGGGGTCCCCGTCCTGGGGCGGGGGGGGACAGTTAAAACCTCGCGCGGAGCCTTCCTCCCCCGTACAGGTTGGAACCCGCTCCGGCTCGCTGGGAAAACCTCATATAGGCACAATTAAACCTCTCTCTGAGGCGTTTCGGTGATTTTCCTTGTGCCTTTTCACCTGGCAGGGCTCATGAATATGCCCAAAATAGCATTAGTGTATTCAGAGAGGGTGACCTGGGTTGCCTCGCCTGGGGAGTGTTGAAGCTTTTTGAAAAGGCATTATTCCTATGCGCACGTTTTGTCTTGATGATGTTTTACATGGCACAGCCAAGAAGAGCTGTTCAGGTATCCAGAATTCCTTAAGCTTAGCATAAAATTGTTATGATTTCAGTAATGACTACTTCGGGCTCTCGCTGTTGAAGATGGCCAGAAAGCGATGGCAGTGGTTTACAGAAAAGGCTGAGGTTTACAGCTTTTGCTTGAGGAGGACAAAGAGTGTTCTGACAAAATCGGGGCCGCCTGATAGCCCGCTATCTGGCTGGAAAACACAAGGGGTTCAAGATCCTTCTGTCCCCGGATGGGGGGAAAGCTTCTTACCCCGCAGTGCTGCAAATGAGGCAGCAGAGGCTGGAAGCCCGGCGCGGTGCTGGCGGCTGCGGAAAGCGCCGGGGAGGAGAGCCAGGACGGGTGGGAAGGGCTGTGGAGCCAAGCCCCGGGCCCACCGCCCTGTTCCTCCTGCGAGAGCAGGAGGAGCCCACGGCTTTGCTCAGGCTTCCTGGGGCAGAGTTAAGCCTGTCCGAGCAGCTGAGATGTTGAGCTGTGCAGGCATCGGGGTGGTTTTCCCCAGGAAGACTGGGACGACTCCAACGGTGAACAAGTCTAAATTGAAATAAGAACGCTTCAGGTTTGCGGGCTCTGTGAATAACCTTAATTACAGTCATTGGAGGGTAAAAATGCATGTGTGTGTGTGCACATATATATATATATTTACATGTATATTTGCAGCCCCTTATTACTATGAGGCTTTCAAAACAAACGCTGAACCATGAAGTATTCAACTGTTAGTAGCTGCAAGGGCTACTATATCAAATGCTTTCCTTCTTACTCTGTGTGGTCCCTTTTTATCTTCTTCCAGATACAATTATGGCCACCGCCCTCTTTTTGGCTGGGACAGAGATAATTTTATCTCTTAGTACCTGGAACAGTGCTGTGTTTTGGATTCAGTGTGGGGTCTGGTTTGTGCATTTCAGGGTCTTACCAGCAGCGGTGGCTAGATCCACCTCATTCTGGGGGACAAGAAAACTACTTGAGGACGCACCCCTCAGCACGGAGCAGGGGGGTGACAGGTCCCTGTCCCTTTGTGAGCAGGGGCTCTGTCCCACGGTGGCTCTTTCTGCACAGAGAAAAGCCTTGCACTGTGTTGGCAGCAAATCTGCTCCCCTACCTCCCCCCTGCCCTACCACTTTATTCCGAAGAGGTCCGTGGAGGCAGAGCGCACCGAGCTGAGCTCTGGGGATGTTCCCCGTTGCTGCGTGCTCTACCTCGGGGGGTCCAGCCCCCAGTTTTCACGACGGCCTCTCCGTGGGCTTCTCCATCCATCAGCACAGGAGGGCCATCGTTCCATCACAGAGAGCGGGCGAGCTCAGCCACGCTCCGGACATGGTGAGCGCGAGACGTTGGGCTCTCGTGCTCGAATAACCCCAGGGCGACTTGGAGAGGGGGTAGGGGGGTGTGTGTGTGTGTCTGGAGGGTCCTTGTTGCTCAGCGGGTTTTGAAGTCGGCGGGGAGAGCTCGACTGCGCTCGTGGTGGGGTTTGGGGGGGGAACCGGGTGGGCAGGGCTTGTGGGGAACACCCCGGCTGCAGCAGGGATGCTCTGGGGCTGGCGGGGGGTCGAGGACCCCGGGAGGATTCACCGGGGTGGAGGGACAGAGCACACGAGGCACATGTGAGCACCGAGGTGGAGGAGCTCCCCCAGACCCCACCACCTGCCCCCCCAGGGGCAGGGGCACCCAGCTCTGGGCTGTCCTGGGGTGGGGGAGCCCCCCACATTCCTCCCTTCAGCCCCCCCAAACTCCCACCACTGCTCTGCCTTGCAGGGACACACACACACACACACACAAAAAGAAGAAAATTTGACCCATCCGTGACCAACCAGCATATCTAATGGCTACAGGAGGGGGGGGGCTGCACAGGGACTGCAACCTGGGGGGTGCAGAAATCAAGACTTCTAACCCCACTGCAAGTCCGGGAGAACCTGGGCAAGACCCTTCATCTGCTACACCCTGAAAACTGGGAACTGTCCTGCCCTGTCGCCCCTGATGTCTGTTGAGTATTTAAATAAGGACGGTTATTAGCTACAGCTGGGTAGACAGGACATCGGGTGTATGATTTTACTGGGTCCAGTAGATAATTCTGGGATAAAAATTATGTAGAATATATGCCTCTGCCTAGGAAAAAAATTACATAGCTTGGGAAAAATAAAACTGTTTTCCTTACAATAGAAACAGTATTTTCCTTAAAATAAATTCAAAACCTGCATAACTTTACACACTTTCTGTTCAGTCATCACAAATAAAATGCGTGAATTTATTACTTTCCTGAAAAGATCCGATGCCCAATCTGTGTCAGCAGCAGTGGCTCTGCTATTTGTGAATGATCATGCCCAATGTTTTGCTTCCTGGTCCTTTAAAAAAAAAAAACCACACATAGTTACACGTTATGTGTGTATGTGTATATGACTCCTGCAAATTTAAACAGGATTGATGACTCTCCTCTCCATTTGCTAGAGAATCTCCCAGGAACATGCAGTGGTTTTGTTCTTTCTCCTTCTAGTGGCCAATGCCGCTAGACAATTTTTAACACGACGGCACTAGTATTTCCACTCACACCAAAAACATTTTTCTGTTTGAACTGTTCTTGCAAGCAACATCACTGGGCTTTTCCGGAGGCTTAAGATGCAATGCAGCATGATGGCTGCAAGAATGCGGTTTGTCAGCAGTTTATGTCTGATGGTTATAAAGAGCCTTGTCATGGTGCCTGCAAGAATAGAAAGCAACTTCTTGGGCTTTGTTGCTGTTCTGATGCCCTGTATTCACATCCAAGTGCTAGCACTGGGTGGTTGCTCAAGTACATGTTCCGGTAAGACATTTGACCAGTGTAACAATATAAATCTGGGAAAACAGTAATATGCACCAGAATAGCAGTATTTCCAACTAAATGAAGTGACAACAAGCCCTACAGCACTGAAAGCGTCAAAATCCAATGTACAGGCAGACTGACTTTATGGGAAGTTAAACAGAAGTCAAGCACAAATTTAATTCTGAAGGATGTTAGAGATATCTAGAAACTCTCTACTTTCCAGTAGAAGCCCAGAGGTACTGTTTTCATAATTCTGAGCCTTAAAGAGCATGGACCTGCAAAGTGTAAGTCAGCCAGTACCGCTTCTGCCTCTGCTCCTGCAGATACTCCCCATTTTCTGTCTGTCTGTGCCTACCCCTTGCAGGGAGGGCTGGGGTAAGCCAGCCTGCAGTGTCCGGCAGGCTTTGCAAGACTTCACTCATCTCACGTTTGTGTACATTACAGTTTCATGCACTTTGCTGAGATTTTAGAAGGCCCGAAGGCGGCGGGTGTGGGGCTGCGCAAGAGGTGCGGCTTGGGCTTGCACGGGCCTCATTTCTCGGGGAAGACGCGGCTGCACCCGGGCGTGGTGGCTGCAGTGGTTGGTGGTGGTTGGTGGTGGTGGTTGGTGGTGGTTGGTGGTGGTTGGTGGTGGTTGGTGGTGGTGGTTGGTGGTGGTTGGTGGTGGTTGTTGGTGGTTGTTGGTGGTTGTTGGTGGTTGGTGGTGGTTGTTGGTGGTTGTTGGTGGTTGGTGGTGGTTGTTGGTGGTTGTTGGTGGTTGTTGGTGGTTGTTGGTGGTTGGTGGTTGTTGTTGGTGGTGGTTGGTGGTTGGTGGTGGTTGGTGGCGGTTGGTGGTGTGGTCGGCAGGTCACCTGTGTGGCCAGCACAGGCGCGGATGGGTGCAGGGGTGCTGAGCTGCCCTTGCGGGCAGGGATGAGGGCAAGGGTGCAGGGACCCTCTTCAGCAGGGCCCGATGCTGAGCAGCTGCTGGAAGAGCTGCTGTCACTGGTTTGGGCATGGATAATTAAAGCCCAAACACCTCGGAGTCATACATAATAGTTAGTACTTTTCTGTTGCCCGTGTTGTTCCTCCGCTCTAATTAAGGAGCCCGCGTTTGAAGATAATTAAGGGAACATTACTTTGCTGTTCAGAGGTGAGGATGCCTGTAGACTCATGGACAATTTGCATGACACGGATGTGTCTTTTGCCTTGTGCATTAACTGCTCATCATCTTGTGACAGGCACCATCCTATCAGTTTCCTCATTTGTATTTTTGTCAGACTCTTTCCCAAACGGGGACAGTGGGGAGGAGAAGACTAAGTACAGTTGTCCGAGTTGGACACTTCTCATCACTTTACCCACCATTCTCCAAGTGCTTTTGTGGGTTTGTGTCGTTCTGCAAATTAAGAGCACCAACTTCCTAATCAATTAGAAATGTCTCCACTGCCTCTAATACCCTGCCGTGCCCCAAGCCAAATAGAAGGTAACACGTTTTTACATTCTACTTTTGTGGTGGTCATTCATTTAATACAATTCTACTTTCAGGCATGTAAGAGGCAGATAAAAATGGTAGGCCTTTAAGAAATAAAAATCTCCACAAACTGAAAGGTAGATCTCGAACTTTGCGAGCAGTGCAGCAAAACATACACAGAATGTAACGCCCAGCAAGACACGGACCCACTTTATTCCTGTCCTCTGGCTTGAGCCAGGCAGTGCCTTTGTTCATAACTGGTAATTTTAGACCGAACTCCACTGCACTTGATGTCGTTTGACACCCCCATTAATTTATTACGGGAGAAACAAGTATGACGTGAGACTGGGCAAAGCAAATAGCCAGGCTCCCCAGACCCCCACCAACAGGATTTTTTCCCAGATTTTCCCTCCAGGTTCCCACCGGAAGGGATCTTTAGACCCATCACAAGATCCAGGGAGATTTGCCCAGCAGCCTGCCCAGCCCACCGGTGCCAGAGGGGTTTTGGCACGCGGGTGGTCTTTGTGCTACTCTCCCTCCTCTTCCTCACTCCTTGCTTCCTCCTCACCTTATATTTGCTCCTGGCACCGGCTCCCCGCGGAGGAGCTGCCGGCGTTTGGGGTGGCGAGCATCCTCACCGTGTGCCGTGGCCACCAGTGCCAGGGCCACCACCCTCCCTGGGGAGGAACCCCCCCTCCGCACTGCTGGATCCCCACTTGTGAAGACCTAGTGCTGCCTCGCAGGACCTGGGTGGACCTTAATCAGCAGTGCCTATCTGCACACAGCCCGAGGCTTGTGTTTGGTGCAGGAGAACACTCATTAGTTTTACTCCAGTAATTAATTTTTCATTGGCTGTGTCATGTAGTACATCTAAAGTACAACTCATTTCTTCCCGTCTGCCTGGATTTGAGGATTGTATGACAGAACTTCAGTTTTGTTGAAGTGGTGTTTGGGAGGAAAAAAGGAGAAAGGAAAATACTGTGCATTTTCCCATTAATTGTGAAGACACAAAGTAAGATATCCAGATATGTTTAACCTTATGATGTCCTGAAGAGGTTCAGCTATCTTGGGGTGAGAAAGAAAGTAATTAAAAAAATGCCACTTAGGCACAGTGTGATGTTGCCATAGAGCACTGTACTGTCAGGTGTTACACGATGCTTAAGTTACATAACTCATTACATAACTCAGAGGCTTTTTTTACACGTAATTCACAAGGTACAAGCTGCTAGGAAGAGCAGGCGTAGAGAAAAGGAGAATATTCACAGTTTTCCGTTTTCTTTATAGAGCAACTCAAGTATCCAGGTCTGTGAGATTCAGGATCCGTGGGCTGTTCTCAGAGCCTAGGGGCAGACATAGCAGCCCACTGGTGTCTTAAAAAGCTGGGGTGGGAAAGAAATCCTGCAGCGAAGAGGATCTCCAGAAGCACCTTGACAGCACTGTTCATACATACCGGCACTTGAGTGTCTTTGCAAATCTAATCCACACTGCTCGGCTGCTGAAAATGCATCTTGAGATGTTTTAAAACTTCATCCTACGTGCTGTTGTGGAAAAATGGGGTGGGAAACTTTTAAGGACGTGGCTTCAGTGCTATGTAAAGGAGACAAATGGAGAAGTAAAGGTTGGTGAAAGCCCAGGGAGGGATAGGACAGCAAGGTCCAATTACAAATCTGCTTTGTACAAATCTCGTTTTCCAAGATGTTATTCCTTAGTGGGTGGTAGAACAAAATGATTCTGGCATGCCAAAACAAGGCGGATCCCAAGAGTCCAGAGCCTGGCTTGAAAACATGACATATTATGGGAAGAAACCAATTGGGTTTATATGATTTCTGGGTTTATAAATCCAGTGATAAATCAAATTGCTAACTCAGTTGTCTGAAATACAGGCTTCAGAGACTAAAAGTGGACATTTATTATGGAGAAAATCTTCACCTTGTCTGTGCAAATGCAGAGTAGAAATACTATCATTTCCCTTGGGGTTGTGAGAGGCATTCAGCCAGGTCTCAGTTTTCCCTGCCAGCAGAGACAGCTCTAAGGACAGGACCAGTAAGGAAAGACAAATCAGACTGGGGACAGGGCGCCTGATAACCTTCCCTCCAGTGCTGTCACCCAAGGGCAGGCACTGGTGCGCAAAATCTTCGGGAATAAACAGCACCCGTTTGGACCCTTGCAGCACCCAGAAATAAAGGCAATCGAGGCGGTGACGAGATGTGTCAATTGCATCGATGTGTCAGCCATCAGTACGTCTGGGACATCCACCCTGAAGCAGCTGGACCTCTTCAGTGAGGATGGATGAGAGCAGTGACAGCTCTCGGGGGACCCACGGTTGCGCGACAAGTGATGACTTCCCTGGAAGGGACTTGACGAGAGCAGAGCGCTCGGTTTATCCGCAAATACCCAAATATCCGGGTTCCTCTGGGCTTTTCAGGTGCCTACAGCTGTCTGTGCGAGGGGTGTGGCGGGGACCAGGCAACAGCATGGAACAGCGAGAACAGGCTGTATAGCCCCAATTTTGTTGTTTCGTTGTTGATCAGCATGTCACCGTAGGAAGGGAAAAGCATGAGCCGATTCAAGTTGGCCTGCAGCAGGCAGCTGCTAATTTTTTGCCTCATCTTAACAAATGAATTCAGGTAGGTCCAAGTCCAAAGCTGTCCTGGGCAGGGCCCTTTATTTGCAAATCTCTGGGATTGCAATAGCTGCTGTAGCCTAGTGCAGAGGTGGAAAGTAGGGGTGGTTCGGCTGTTCAGCGTCACCTCAGAGCCCTTCAGGAGACCTCACGTGGGGGGAATCTGGAGGCTGAGGTTTCCCCGGGATGTGGGAGAGCGTAGGAAATTAAGAATGAGAATAACATCACTTTCCAGCTTCAAGCTGCTGTTGATCTCTCAACTTGATGGGGGCTTGCGACCCCATCTGCTCTGCCACTGCCAGATGCAGTACGCATGAACCAGCAGATGTACACCGAGTTCCTAAAATCGGTCGCGTTTTCTAACTCACACGTGGGGATATTGTGAAACTCTTGCAATATTGCAATCCAACTGAACTCAAAGGCTGTGGTGCTGACCAGATGGGAGTGGTCTACATAACTGAAATAAATAATAGAAAATAACCTCAGTAAGGTGCACTGATTTGCAAAAAGGTGCCAACTACTAGTTGTGTTCTTTTAATACATGTGCAAAAGACTGCTGCTGAATCAGACTGAAAATTTCACTCCAGATTTCTGTCCAGGCTTCTGTGTGCAGATATAATGGAGAGTGCAAGGAAGAATGGTTGGGAGGAAGAAGCTTCTGCCTTGGCATGGTCAGGCAGTTGGACTAGATGTTCATTGTAAATCCATTCCAGCTGAACTATTCTATTCTATTCTATTCTATTCTATTCTATTCTATTCTATTCTATTCTATTCTATTCTATTCTATTCTATTCTATTCTATTCTATTCTATTCTATTCTATTCTATTCTATTCTATTCTATTCTATTCTATTCTATTCTATTCTATTCTATTCTATTCTATTCTATTCTATTCTATTCTATTCTATTCCATTCCATTCCATTCCATTCCATTCCATTCCATTCCATTCCATTCTTTCTATTCTATTCCATTCTATTCCATTCTATTCCATTCTATTCCATTCTATTCTATTCTATTCTATTCTATTCTATTCTATTCTATTCTATTCTATTCTATTCTATTCTATTCTATTCTATTCTATTCTATTCTATTCTATTCTATTCTATTCTATTCTATTCTATTCTATTCTATTCTATTCTATTCTATTCTATTCTATTCTATTCTATTCTATTCTATTCTATTCTATTCTATTTTCTATTCTATTCTATTCTATTCTATTCTATTCTATTCTATTCTATTCTATTCTATTCTATTCTATTCTATTCTATTCTATTCTATTTTTAGTGAAATCATCGTTTTTAATTCCATTAGAAATTCATCATTGAAATAAAATGCAGATATGTTGCTTAGTGTAACACTTCAGAGCTGCTCAGATTTCTAAGCCCAAGTGCTTTCAGTCCTCACTCACATTTCTAAAGGGAAATAACCTGAATAAGGCTGAACGAATCATAGGCTGAAAACCTCTGGGCCAGCTTTTCTAAGCAGGCCCAAGTTTGCCTGGCTTTTGTGCTGTGCCACTGCGGGTCCCCCAGCGTAAATCCTGCTTTACGCCCTGGAGGCCGGTGGTTCCCGCGCTCGGGACGCGGGGAGGGGAAGGGCTGGTGGCGGGAGGGGAAGGTCTCACGTATCGCCTCCGCACCCGGCGTCATCTCCACTCCTGGGTCACTTGTGGAGAGCAGCAGACGTGGTCACAGCCGGGACGTGGGGGCTCCCAGGAGACCTCCAGGAACCAACCCAAGGGGCCTGTGTCCTTGTCGGTAGCACGAGTGCTCGGTAGCAGCGCGTGGGAGGAAGGGGTGCCGGTGGAACTGCGCGTGGAGGATAACTCTTTTGGATGGAGGATTTTCATTGCCGTCCAGAATCACAGCTCAGCGTAGACAGATGGAGATAAAATGGGTGTAAACCCCCCCCTTCCAGGTTTCCTCCGGGGAGCAAAGCCCCTGGCCAAGGCAGAGCCCCTGGGGCATGGACCCCCGTGGGGTTGCACCATCTTGGGGCACCCCCGACTCCGCGGGTGGTGAGGGAGGACCCCTGCACGAGCCTCCCCCTTCCCAGCTGGGGGGGGGGGAAGGTGCAGCTTTTGGCCTCAGCTACCCCCTGGTCCCCCTCCGAGGCTGCTGCAAGGATGAACACTGTGGGCACGGCGAGCCTCCGCGCTTTCTGTGTGTGTTTTAGCCACAGCAACGCTCCTTCCGAGACGGTGCTAATTTTCCAGCAGCAGAAGGCATGTCCTGAGGCTCTCGCCTTGGCCATGTACCCTTTTAGCTTCTAATTCCTTGGATTTGTCACACACCCTGTAGATTAAAATATAGTATTTTATCTCTGAATCATTAACTTTTGTTGCTTTCTTATGCCCATTTGGATCTTTTTCTGCTCCAGACAGCTCCGATTATAAATAGTTCAATAACACATGTCCTCCTTATTTTAAGACTATCATTTATATGACTGGAAGTATGAATGTGCAGTAAGTTAACAGTGATGCTATAAAGAGGCTAAAATAATTAATCACTTTGCCACAGTTAATGGATTCAAGGGCACAGGAACACGTACATGAGTTCCTGCCGCAGGTTTCAAGAACATGCCCAGCAGATGGGAGAAAGCAAAGGTGTAATTAAGCATTCGGGATGAAAACTTTGGGGACAGGGTGTGCAAGCATCTGTTGAACATCAGGGTTTCCCAATACCTGTCGGGGAACATCTCCCAGCCCTGCAAAGACCATCAGACAGCAGCCGGTGCGGAGGGATGCCCGGCAGAGCCCAGACCCAGCCAGAGGGGAAGGATGGGAGCAGAATGAAAGTAATGAAAATAAGGGAATTACTCCAGAAAGAGAGCATGCAGCCCACTTTCTGTGCTACTCTCTGGTAGATGTCCCAGCTACGGGCAGGGCACTGCCAGCTCTTGCAGCGTTAGAAGCCTTGCCTTTGCAGATTCAGTGCTGTGGGGGGAATGAATGTCGTACGGATTTGAAGTGGGATCTGTAAGAAGAGCTGAGCTGAGCCTGTGAATCAAAACAAATTCCTCTTAACAAGAGCACACGCTCTCCCAGGAGATGCTCACCTCCCTAAGAATGTGACTGTGGACTGGGGAGAAGGGACATGAGGACTGAAATTGTGGTTTTGGCACGTTGAGACTGATGCGTACAGATTTTAAGGGTTATTTGGGTGTGGAAAGCTGGAGGGCATCAGGTTTCCCCCTGCTCCTTCAAAGCCAGCCCCCAGGTATTAGACACAACTACAGACATGGGCAGACCAGTCGCTGGCATGGGCACTGATGCCAGTGGCAATTAGTAGCTAGTTAACCAGATATAAATGCTTCTTGTGGAAGACAACACTGTTATTCCTGGGTAATTCGCTCTCTCTCTCCATCATCAGCCTGGGGCTGGACTGTTTTATGACATGACTGAGCTCGGGGTGAAATTAGCCCCCCGAGTGTCACCTCCTCCCTTGCGTGCCAGATTTTGTCTGGCTCCTGCAAGATGCCGCTTGTGTGCTTTCTGAGCTTCAGGAAAACCTCTTGCACAGCCCCCAGGACAAGCAGGCAACCGAAACAGAGCTCCTCTGAAACACGGCTCTACAGCCCTGCCTGAAATTTTATGCTGGAGCAAAGGCACTGGTGTATGGGGAGCCAGGGGGGAATGCCATACCCAGAGACAGCAAAGGAGCGGGTAGATGGAAACATTTCTACTCACTCATTATGTGACTTATCAGTGTTTGATTTTCCTTCGTAGGACTGACTTTTCCTTTTTTCTTTTTTTTTTTCAGAAGACATATTTTTCTGTCTCTTTTCCAGTCCACTCAGCGCTGAAGCAATGAGAGTGCTATCACAGATTACAGGCAGGTCAGAGAGGGCAAATTACTCACCAAAATAGTCTCTCTGCAGGGTCTTATCAGTGTTACGTGTTAAGTTATGTGATAAGTCAAAGTTAGCGTTGCATAACATTCTCTCAGTACTTCTTGTAACCGTTTTTGCTGTACATAGAGTGATTCACTTTCTGTGGTGCTGCTGCTGTTTTATTCCTTCTGAAACTTTTCAAATGCACGTGTTAGCTTATTGCTCACCGATTCCTGCTTCTTGTTCCTGCCTTTGTGCCAAACACATGCCTGCTTTCACTTCATCATAGTCCCCTGAGTTAAGACTAAATGCAGGTTCAATAGGAGGGTGTCTTGCTTACACTTACTGCATTTATCGCTTTTGAGATCTCAGGATCACAGAAAAGTCACCCTGAAAGCCCTAAAAAGGGTGAGATATTTTGACTAATACTGAGCCAATAGACCTAAAACTCTAAAGCCTGCAGGACCCTTCTCTGGGGGTCTCGATGGAGGGCACATGCTTGGGACCAGACGGGGGGGGAAAGGCAAGGGTGCAGCTCCCACACGCTGAAAACCCAAGGCTAAATGTGATGTTGTTGAGGAATACCCCTGCCCATTTGGGAGGACCGAGCTGTGGGCCCGTGGGCTGATTTACCCTGGACGAAGGTTGAGCGGGTGCGTGCTGGCAGCTGCTCTGGTCTGGATCTGCAAGGTCAAAGGCAGGCGTGGAGGTTTTCTGCTGGTAGCATTAGGGCTTGGTGGTGTAACCAGTGAGGAGGAGGCAGGCCTGGAGGGATCTTCATTACCCGGTATTAAAAACCACTCTTCTGGCATTTCCTCCTTCTTCCTTCTAATGGAGATGTTCTTGGAGAGGACCAAAAATGTCTTGGTTTTGTGCCTCCTGGCCTCGCCTTCTGGTGGCATTGCCATGGGTGAGGCTGCTCCGTTCACCCAGTGTGGTGGCTCAGCCACAGATGTCGTGTAGGCTGTGGAACGCAAAAGCATGAAAACAGTTTTCAGGCTCACCAGGCAATTACCACTTCTGTTCATTTTTTAAGAGAGAAAAACTAAAAATAAAACCAAACAAAAAAAGGGAAGATGCATTTCTGCTACTTTGCAATAACCATTCCTCTATGAGTATCAACAGCAGCCGAGGGCTCCGTGCTAGGCGTAGGTGTCAAAATAGCGCCTGCTTTGTTTGGTTTGGGCGTGGGGATTTCAGGACCCTTCCCTTTTTCCTTCTTACCCGTTTTCCCCATCCGCTGGCTCCTCAGACACCCCAGCGATGCGTCCGCCTTCCCCCCCAGCGCTCCCTCCCCTGCGCGTGTGCAAGAGGCACCGGCTGCGGCGTGCGACCAGGGATGCTCGCCGGTGTCCGTGCTCGCCCTTCCCACACTCCTGCACTGCTCATGCACGTCCCGCAGTCCCAGGGAGTAGACAGAACGGCAGAGCATCGTCGAGCAAGGATTCAGATTAAAGGACAAATGTGGCCGGCCAAAGTGAACAATTATATGAAACAAAGGGAAAATAACGACTAAAGATCTTTCATTGCAGCTGGCTAATTATCATGAGTTCTGGACTTAACTGTTCAGGCATAGAATTAAAAACCTTAATTATATTGTCACCTTTGTCTCTCAGCTCCCATTGCCCACAAATGAATCCATTTACTGTAACTGCCGCTGATGGGAAGAAATTGATGGCAGTCCCAGTGAAGTGGGAGAGAGGAGCTGGGGAAAAAAAAAAAAAAAAAAAAAAAAAGAGAGAGGCAACATGGTGATCACTGCACAGCTGGGTGACAACTACATTCCAGGACATTATAAATTAAAAATACTTTTAATGAGACAAATAAAGGATTTGATGGATTTCGTGCTTTCCTTACACTCCCTCCCTTCTTCCTGCACTCTTGCTGCCACCAGCGTTGCCTTTCTAATTTTAAGTCATGCCTCCTGACAGATCATCCTCCCTCCTCTGCCACCGGCTCCCCGCAGAGTCTCGTCTGCAGCCCCATGAAATCTCCGGATCCAGAGGGGACGGGCGCTGCCGGAGACCCCTGCCCTTGGGTCCCTGCCCGGAGACCCGGGGGCTTTTCCCAGTCACCAACAGCGCTGGATGCTCACGAGCTGCAAACCTGGCAGCCGCGCAGCATCGGTGCAGATAACAAGGCAGTTTGGTGCTTGCCCAAAGTCTCGTTATTTGGCTGGCGGCATTATCATCTTTATTCCTTTTTCCCCGCCCTGGTCCTGCGCATTTTCTTCCAGAGCTCTCACGGCCGACGGCCCGCGCGCAGAGCTTATTCCCAGGGAGCAGAATTAAGGGTCCTTCCAAACGCTCTGCTCCCCGCCAGGGCCAAGCTCGGCGGTGCCGGACCCGGGACCCGCCGTCAGTGTTTTGGTTTTTTTTTTTTCTTTCTCGCGGGTTGCCATGGTTACGGAGGATGAGTTAATGCGAGGGAACCGGCACGCCCGGCGCACGTGGCCGTGCCGGGGGCGTCGCGCCTTCGCACCGGTTTATCACCCCCGTGTAGCGGCAAGGCTTCCCGCCGTGGGTTTGTTTGAAAGCTTCGGCTGCAAACTCTATCCGAGCCCGGCGCCCCTCGCCCCTCCAGCCCCCCATCACTGCCCTCCCCCCTCCCAAGACACCGAAATTAAGGTTTCTGAGGAGGAGAAGCGGGGTTTGCTTGGGGCGGGCTGCCCAGAGCTCGCAGCGGTGGTGGTGTCAGTCCCAGCGCTGAGGGTGCAGGGCTGCTTTCACACGGCTGTGCCAGCACCTCACTAACCGCCCACAAGCATCCTCCTTTGTGGTCCGCTTCCTCAGGTATTTTGCGGATATTTTTTTTTTTTCTTTTTTTTTTCAATACTTACTGTAGCGCCTTCTCTCATTCCCTGCAATTGCAATACATTGCACTCTGGGTTTTACAGCTGGGCAGGTCCACGCTGAGCGACACTGCAAAGCTCACTCTCAGCTGCAAACATCTGCGTGTCTATCCCGCGCTCCCGACATGGAGTTACGTGGTGGGACAAACCACCTCAAACCCTAAATCTGCCACATCAAATCTAGTCAAGGCATTAAGACGTTGCCATAAAACCAAGAGAGCAGCCTTGGGCCAGGGGCATCAGCGAGGTTTAGCATTACTGCTGCTAACTTGGGACAGACCCGTGGACTCGTGCTCACAAACCCCCCGTCAGTGCCGACGTGTTCGTGTGCCGGCAGAGATCCTGCCAGCTTGGAGAAACACGTGTTGGAGAAAACTGGGATGAGGGTTTCTGGTTTGCCGTGGGTTTTATATTTTTTTTCTTCCCAAGTGGTGAAATGCAAGCTAGATATTTGACAGAAAATTAAAAAAATAAAATCCATTTTAAACCCTGCAAAAGTCCAGTAGCATCTAATTGAAGATGTCCCTGCTCACCGCAGGGGTGTTGAACTAGATGACCTTTAAAGGTCCCTTCCAACCCAAAGTGTTCTATGCTTCTATGAGTCTATCAGAAAGTTGCAATACAGCATTAAAATGGCTTAACAGGAGAAGAAAACCTGAACAACGTGAATAAAACTGAGGAATTGAAAACAAATCATTTTTGCCTCCTTTGAATTACATAAATCCAATTGATTCAGTTCAACTCTCTCTTGCTTTTTATAAGTTTTTTCTACAATGGATAAGCGATGTAATATATTTTGATGCTGGAACAACTGCATTTTCTGGTTGACAGCTCCTATTCAGACTCCTGAAACTTTCAGAAAGTCCCCTTACCCACGTTTCTAAATATAAGAAAAGGTTTTAAGAACCTTCAGGCATTGTTTGGATTGCAAAGGCAGTCCTCTGGAAGAGCGGTCCATCGCCACAGCAGTGTGCAGGAGGTCTGATGGTGCTGAGCAGGCTGCTGTGCAGTCCCCTGGGCTCGGAGCCTCGGGAGCTCTCCTGTCCCAGCTCATCTCTGTGGGCAGCTCAACTCTTCTCCTCCATCCACCTCCTTCAGCCCGGGCGTGGAACTGGCACCAAAGCCACTTCCAGTACCAAAAGGGAGACGACGTGGCTCTGGGCTGCTGGTTAATGGGGACCCGGGTGGTTTTCTCCTTGATCCTGTAAGCGAGGGGCAACTGCTGGAGGAGGAGTAGGTGGATCTTGCAGGTTGGCAACTGGTTATGCCCCTGGTGTTGGCAACAGGGTTTTGGTGTTTATGACCATGAAACCCTCTTAGAGGACTGAGGCTTGCTTGGAAGAGATGGGATCCGTCTGACCAAGCATGGCAAAAGGATCTTTGCCAGCGGCTGGCCAGCCTGGTGTGGAGACTTTTAAACTAGGACCTGTGGGGTGGGGAGAGGATCACCAAGACCAGGTGAGGAAGTGGTAGACCAGGATGGCAAACAAAGGACACGGGAGGGAGCTTGTCATCAACAAAACAGGGCTAAAGGGGGTCTGCCCCAAGAGTATCCACACAGAGAAGGAAGGCCCTACCAGAGTCATGGGGAAAGCTCTCGTACCCTTTCTGGGAAACCAGCAGATGGGGGTCCCTCTCTGAAGCGCCCGTAGACAAACACACAAACACGTTGTGTGGGGCACGAGCAGGAGGAATGAGGTGCGTCGTCGCTGAGCTACCATGTCATTGGGCCCCCAGAAAGGCGGTGGGATAGCACCCACTCACTGGGCGGGTACAAGCTCTTTAGGAAGGACAAACTGGGAAGGCAAGGAGGGGGAGATGTGAGAGCATCAGGGCTGTGTCTCGGGATGGGTGATGAGGCCAGTGGGAAAGCCAGGGCAGGGTGTACTTATCCTTGGCAGAAGAAGATTAGGTTAGGGAATAGTTAAACAATCTGGATACATGCATAAGTCCTTGGGGCCTCATGGGATGTGTCCATGAGAGCTACGGGAGCTGGCTGGTATCATTGAAGTACCTCTCTTGATTATCTTTGTGAGGGTGTGGTGATAGGAAGAGGTTCCTCAGGACTGGAAGAAAGAAAATGTCCTTCCTATTTTCCAGAAGGACAATATCCTGGGTAAGACAGCCCTGCCAGTCTCACAGTGATCTGTGGGAAGGTGATGGAGCAAATAGTCCAGGAGGCCGTTTCCAATCACATGAAGAAGAAGAAGGTGACTGGGATTAATCAGCATAGCTTTACAAAAGTAAAGTCATGCCTCACCAACCTGATGGCTTCTATGATGAAAACTCTACCGCAGTGAAGGGGAGAGAAACGGGTGTTTGTCTCGACTTTAGTGAGACTTTCAGTGTTGTCTCCCATAAAATATTCATAGGCAGACAGAGAGGATAAGTGGACAGTGAGGTGGACTGAGATCTGACTGAACAACCAGGCGCAGGGGCTTGTGACGAGTGACAGGAACTCCAGCTGGTGGCCAGTGACCCCACAGGTCGATACCAGGACCAACATCATTCAGCATCTTTGATAACGGCCTGGATGATGGGGCAGAGTCCACCCTCGGCACACTCACAGGCGATACAGAAGTGGGTGGCAGAGCAGGTAGACGTGCTGCCCTTTCGTGGGATCTGAACAGGCTGGAGAATTGGGCAGAGAGGTATCTTGAGAAGTTCAGCAAAAGGAAATGGGAATCCCACCATCTGGAGATGAACAACCGCAACCACCAAGGACAGGCTGCGGACCAAAGGGCTGGAAAGCAGCTTTGCAGACCTGGAGCTCGGCGTTCTGGTGGGCAGAAGTTGAACGTGAGCCAGCAGCGTGCCCTCACAGCAGAGGAGGCTGGCGGTCCCTGGTCTGCATTAGGAGACGTGTCACCAGCGGGTCAAGCGAGGTGATCCTGCCCTCTGCTCAGCACTGGTGAGACACATCTGGAGTGCTGGGTCCAGCTCTGGGCTCCCCAGTACAAAAGACATGGATTTCCTGGAGGAAATTTAGAGTTCATGGCCACTAAAATGACGAAGGCACAGGAGCATGTAGTCATATGAGGAGATGCTGAGAGAGCTGGGACTGTCCAGCCTGCAGAAAGAGAGTTTCAGGGGAGATCTTGTCAACATGTATAAATATCTGAGGGGAAGGAGTAAAGAAGTCAGGGCCAGGCATTTCTCAGTGGTGTCCAGTGAACAGATGAGAGACGATGGGCAGAAGCTGAAAGAAATTTCATTTAAATGTAAGAAAAAAACTTTTTTGTGTGAGGGTAGACAAACACTGGAACATGTTGCTCAGAGAGGTTGCGGAGCCTCCGTCCTTGGAGGTGCTCAGGACCTGGCTGGACACGGTCCTGAGCAACCTGGTGTGGGTGACCCTGCTTTGAGCCAAGGGGGCTGGAGAAGATGACCTCCATAGGTCCCTGACAACCCCAGCCAGGCTGCGATCCTGGGACCTTCCTGAGAAACAGTCGACAGGAGACCTGATCCCCAAAGCCTACATCCTGCTGGCCACAGTGCCGTAAGATGGGAACTTCAGAAAAAAACCCCTCATGGGCACAATCCTGCACGAGAAATGGCCAGCACCGACGGGGTAAAGCCTTTCTCATCCAGGGGAAGTCTTCTTCCCCGTACAGCTGGAATAGCAGAAATGACCTTTTTCTGTAAAAACACACAGAGCTACCAGGGAGGGTCACTATTGATCAACCACAGACCTCAGCTTACTAATTGCACAGTCTTGTTCTTCACATGAATGTGTAGCAGATCCTCTTTCTTTTTGATTATCTCTGTGTAATTTAGAAATAGCTGAAGATCAGATGTGGACCAGTGCACATTATTATTGCCAATATGAGTTTAAATTGCTCTCCTTGAATTATTTGGCTTTACTCATCTTCTTCATCCTTGCTTTAATTTTTTGCTGGTTTAGGGTCAGATGCTGCCATTCCCACACATGGTGAGCAGGTCATTCTTACAAGATCAGGTCCGCTCCAGTCTGTGGAGTTCGTTTAGTTTAAACGTTACAACAATTAGGCTGAAATGACAAAGTTTAAGAAAAGCAATCTTTGCTTCCCTGGGAAGATGCTTTAAAAGAACGTGCTGGCCTTTACCCCAGGCATTTTCGTGACTTCTAAGAAAAAATCTCACACGTAAACCAAACGCCAGAGCCAATGCGGACTTGGAAGGGGTTTCACCTCGCCAGTCCTCAGCTGCTTAAAAACATGGTGTCCAGGCAAGGTGCACAGCGTCCGTCAGTGCCAACGGAGGAGCCGTGGGTACCTGCCTCATGTCTGGCCCGGGACAGGATCCCAACGGGCAGTTTTCTGCTTTTCTCCCTCTTCCTGCCCGGCTCTGCCGTGATTACAAACCAAACTTCCCGCGGCAGCTGCCTGTGCCTGTTTCTAACCTCCGTCCCTGGGGCACTGCACCCCGTACACAGACCTTTGTGAAAGAAAACAAGCTCTCCGGGTTCTCTCAGTTTGCCTTCTAGTTCTTGAAATACTATTTTCTGCCAGGGTGAACAGCTTGTCCCTTAACCTCTAAGTGAAAACTGATGTTTTCATTTTTCCTTGCTGTTACAGGACATACAAGTTTAAACAAAACGCTAACGTGCAGATTTAAGCAAAACAGTAAAAGCAATACCGTTGTGGCTGATGCCCTTTAAGCACTGCGTTTTCTAATCCTCTTATTGCAAGAGCAAGGAAGCAATGTCTTTTAGTGACTCCACAACTGCTGCCCGAGTGCCCTTCTCAGATCTATCAATCCCCACTTCTGGCTGTTACGGACGTCCTCGCTCTGCCCTTGGAGGTGACAGTAGGGCACTCTCTGGGACAATCTCCCTCTATTTCGTGCTGCTGGAAGCGATGGGCGAGCTGGAAGCCCGTGGGGGTGCCAGACCCCAGGGCTGCGCCGGCAGGGACTGAACTGGATGGTGCTGGTGGCCCAGAGAAGGGGATATTGCAGAAACTACCAGAGCGAACCTGTAGCCATGTCTTGTTCCTGACGAGAAGAGTATGTCTGGTTATTACCCAGCCTTCGCTAAGTGTACCAACTAATGGAGCGAGAGACATGAAAGATTTCCATAGCCCACCCGGAGTGTAATTCAAACCTACCCTGAGGGAGGTCACAATAAGTAAGATGAATTTCTATCTCTCCTTTCCTTTACAATACCAACCTTTGGCTTCTAAAAAGTTACTTAAACAGTGATAGTTTAATGGTAGCTGGCTGCCTTGATGAACTTACTAACTCTCCGAGGGCTACAGATGTGTCATGTCTTGCAGGAGCCAGTAGACACAAATACATATTTCTTGGTCCTTCTTTTTGAATAAAGCTCTGGGTTTAAACACTGTAGACAAGTGAAAGCATTTGGTGAAGTTCTTTGTGAGAGAAACTGAACTGTTCAGTTCTAAGTACAATAAGGTTGTGTCTTTGCTGCTTTTTTTAAATCTCCATTTTCCAACAAAGGGTCTTATAGCTTTCTGTACTGCACTCATTACTATCTGTAGACAAAATGGTTGGATGTCAGCCTGTAAAAAAGTCCCTGGAAGTAAGGGTCAGATCAAAGAATTTCATTTTTTTCTGCTCAGAGGATTGGTTTTGCATCTGCAGATATGCAGTCCCTTACATCAGAAAGGATGTCACTCGACGAAGGCCTGTGAGATCAGACTTCCCAAGCCCGCAGCAGTACGTCTCAGTCCTTTTTCCAAATTCCTTTTACTCCAGCTTTTCTCCAAATGTACTCTTCTTTTTTAACCTCTTTTCTTTTGGGATCTGAAGTGTTGCTTCCTCAAATCTTAAGTAAATGCTGGTTTTTCAGCACCCCCCCCCCCCGAGAGATCAGGTGTTTTCTCCTGCCAGCAGAAAGCTGTGGCCACCGTGTGCCCCAGGCCCATCCTCAATGACATTGGAGACCTGGGGGTGACACCCCTTTGGAGTGGCTCCCCTTTGGAGAAGGACGACTGGATTTTTTTTCTTTAACTCTCTGCTTTGATGCCTGAAGGCCAGAAGATGTTGGCTTTCACCCAAGGCTCTCCCTCAAAAGCCAGTCTCTCTCCCTGGTGTTCAAGCTTCCCACCTTGGCCAGTGGATTTCTCCTGCAGCAAGGCTGGGAGAGGAAGAACCAAAGGCAGGCAGGCAGGCTCGGTGCTGTCTTCCAGCCCAGCACTTCATCTTCTCCACTTCTGAATAAACCTAAATCATGGGGTATTTTGCAGCTCTTGATTTCGGAAATTGCCTCTGTCTTCATGGGAGGTAAATATGTTTTCTTCCATCACGGGCGGTGGGATTGTCCAAGGGTCGGGAGAGGCAACAAAACCTCAGATTCTGCAAATGTTTTGAAACAGAAGCCATTTTAAAGTGTTTTTTAAAGCCTTGCAGAGTCAGGTTTTAATCTAACTGAGAAATTCTGAAATAAACTTTGCTGCCAGTAAAACGTAACCCTAAATATTCAAAAGCAAGAGATCTTTCCAAGTTACAAGCAGCTCATTAATGTCTTTTTAATAGGCTTTGTGCTCACAACCTGAGCACCAGGAACATGCGCGTGTTCCCTAATAAGGCCCTTCCTGATGACTAATAAGAGCTGCGATCCTTTGTGTTCCAATTCCCATGCCTTAATCACTTCAGCCACACCAAGAGCTCCATTAACGGCCTGGAGAAATTGTGTCTAGTCAACTGATGTCTGTGTGTCCGTCCCGACGGAGCCGTGTCCGTGTCCCATCCTGGGCGACTGTTGGGGACTGCCCAGCGCCCACCCCCGGCACGAAACCGCCTCCGCCTGTGCCGCAGCGGGAGCGCCTGGGGCAGAAGGGACGAAGGACTGTTGGGTAAGGGAATGCTGCTTTTTCAAAGAGTGAAAATTTTATTGCCAAAGTGAAAAACAGTGCTTTGATTAGGTCAGCTAAACGATATTTTTTTAGAGGTATAATAGAAAACAAACTTTTTTCACCCTACTGCAAAAAAAAAAAAAAAAAAAAAAAAAAATGGCTGGAATAAATAGTTTTGAAATCTTGAAAGAAAAAGCACATAAAAATTGGAATGGATTTCCTAAAAATAGATGGACACGAAAGATACATTTTTTCCCCCAAAGTACAACTGTTTACAAGAAATACCAAATTACGCCGTCTGTGAAACCGTAACCTAGCAAATTATCCAAAAGTTTGAAGGCACATTTCCGCCCCAAGAATTACAGGACACACCTCTGACAATGTCCCTGCACATCTGGATCGGTAGTTTTTAGGGAAATCTACTCACAGCGAAGTTTCAAGAGACTTTTCAGGGATTTTGGCCCTGCCACGGCTCAAGCAGCAACCTCCCCACGAGAGATGTTCGGCGTGGGAGGCAGCCGGCCCCTCCCGGGGGCAGGCAGCAAACGAGCGTGCATGCAATTAACCGAATTTCCCCTTTCCCTTACCTTGTGGCCGGCGGTGGCTGAACTGGTTTGGGTAAGCTGGCTGTCCCCCCGGCCAGGTTTCACCCACTGACGTTCCCGGGAAGCTGTGGGTGCTGACAGTCGTTACCGCACCCTCGTCCCGGGGCTCCCGAATACAACTTCCCAGCCCTGCGCTTGCTCTTGGGGCCGGCAGTTTCCCTGGATGCCATTCCTCCTACCCCAAAAAATGCTGTCGTGACCACAGACTGCTCTAACTGCTGTTTTTTTGGTTTTGTGTTTTTTTTTTTTTGTTTTTTGTTTTGTTTTTTGTTTTTTTGTTTTTTTTTTTTTGTTGTCGTTGTTTTTTGGGGGTTTGTGTTTTTTTGTTTGTTTGTTTTTTGTTTTTTTTTGTTTTTTTTTTTTTTTTCCCCCCCAGTTTTTCATCTTCAGAGTTTCTAAAGAGATTAGCACCGTGCAGGGCTGACAAGATGAATTCCGACAAAAGATAATTGCACGAACCCTTCGTAGCCGAGCGCTTGCAGCGCCTTGACACTGTCAGTTCCCATTTCGTTCAAACGCGTGTGTCAAAGCCGCCCGGCACATGGAGGGCGACCAGGAGTGTTCAGCTAAAGCCATTTTGAGGATTGCAGACCCTGTGTGCTCACGGTGTGGTTTTTTGTTGTGTTTATTTTTTGTTTTGTTTGGGTTTTTTTTGTTGTTGTTGTTTTTTGTTTCTTAGTTTTGTTTATGTTTTTTTTGTGGTTTTTTTGTTTGTTTTTTGTTTGTTTGTTTGTTTGTTTGTTTGTTTGTTTGTTTTTTAATGAAATGGAGGTGGGCGGGTGGAAATTTGGGGACCAAGGTGCGTCCCGAGCAAGTCAATGCCGCGCGTGAGGGAGCGGTGTGGCGGTCGGAGCAGGAGCAGCGGCCGCAGCGAGGTGCAGCTCGTGTGTCACACCATCCCGTGTGACACATCCACGTCTTCTCCCGGGACGGGGACGAGATCCGTGGGGGCACGGGACCGGCTGCACAGCAGCACCACTCTTCCTGCAGGGGAAAAAACACACACACACACACAAAAAAAAAACAAACAAAAAAAAACCCAAAAAACCAAAACCCCTTAAAAATACAGTGAGTGTGTTTCCAGCCAGCAGCATGGGGACACAGGGATAATTCTCTGTTCCTTCAGGCATTTCCTTCAGAAGAGGCTGGACAGGGTGGGAGCTGGGGTCCGAGTCGAGTCTTTGCCCTCAACACTTGTCATGTCTCCCACAGCAGAAGTTTCCCAACTTTATCCAAGTAAATGTATTTAACAAAATCCATCTTCCCCAGCCTTCTCGTGGATGTGAGAGTTCGGGGACACCCCTGCTTTAAGGGTATTTCTGAGTGCTGCTAATTGGCGGCTCTCCATCCAGGAGCTCGGACCTTCATTAACTCTTAGCTTTAATGAGAACCTGTCTCTATATCACGGTTTTGTTTGCTTGCTCTGTCTGTTAGCCAGTTGAAGAGGGTCACAAATTTTTCAGCGTGTTTTGTTGGAAAACCCTGATTTCACCCAAACAGAGAGCTCTTAGCGTATGTGTTCATTTTGAGAAATTCAGAAATTTCCGCAGGAGAAACTACCAAAACATGTTTTCTATTTTGGAATATTAATTTTAAAACATCCCAGAGCAGGATTTTGAGATTCTTTTTCTGTGCGGACGGTTCCCCCTAGTTCCATTATTTTCACGCTTGCCATGTAAGCTCATGAGATGTTGTGAAGTGATATCAAGAAATACAAAATAATCATATTTGAAAGGGCTTCAGTTCCCTCATAAAACGCCACAGTTTTGGAATACCAGTTTTCCTGAGCCAATGGCTCTGCGTGGCACCTCTAGAAATACTCAGTTTTGCTCTGAGTCAGGAGAATTACAAGTTTTGAAATCCTAATGTTTCCCTTAATTCAGAAATTCCATATTTTGCCGGGCCGTGCAGCTTGCCGTGCCCCACCCGCCGGGGAGCCTGTTTGCATTGACGATGCTGATCACCTCCGCTGCCAGAGAGGAGCTGGCGAGGGGCTGCGCAAGGAAACATTCCTCCCACTTCAAAGCAAAATGTCACTTGAGCAATTAAACTTGCACGTTTTCTGACGTTGCTTCAAGATTTCCTCTTTTAAAGAGGCGGGCCACTCGCTGCTGCTGCTGCTGCGAGCCCCTGTTCGAGATACCCAGCGGATTCCCCGTTCTCTGCTAAACAAGCCTGGACCTCCAGCAGGATGCTCCATGGTGTTTTGGGTCTGTTTACTCCAAATAGTGTTGCTGCCCCTTTCGTGGGGCGTTTCACGGTGTCTTTGTTATCACAGCTCCCGTGGCCTGTACAGAGACCTTTGGCACACGATATCAGCCCAGGAGGAAACCCTATCACCACAACTGTAAATATGAAATTTATTTTTCATATAAGGATGCAGCTACGCATTTTATTTTTCAAAATGCAGTTACAATTTGTGATGCAAAAACAGGTGAGAAGATGGGGAGAACTTTGGGCATCCATAAAAAAAAAAAGTAAGTGCATGAAGCCTTGTAACTCTGGGATGGGGAGTTTTTAATTTAGCTTACTGGCTGCCAGTTAGGCACCTCTCTCTCCACGTAACCAGCACTGAAGACGTAGGTTCTGGGAAGTGAAGCGGGTATTGTCTTGGCTTCTGTCTTGCACGTCTCCAGAAAAAAAGGCCAGATTAGTTGTGCGCTGTCGGCAGGGTGCACGGATTTTGTCTGTGCTGGGGGAACCCCCCCCCGGCGAGCGACACGAGAGCCAGCAGTGCTGCCGCTAAAATTGGTAAAATCTTGACCTTCAGCCGTGCGCTCACGCCGCATCACCCTCCTCCTCCTCGGGCAGTGTCTGCGGCAGGCACCTCGGCTCGTTTGCTTCACAGACACCTCGGGACTGACGTGTAATTGCTGGTTTCTTGCTTCAGTAAAATTTGGAAAAACAGCTAGAAGAAACACGGCTCTTTGCTTTCCTCTGCTATCATATTTAGTCAATTCATTAACTTTACTCTCTCCCTTGCCTACCTCCAGTTAGCTGTTAATTTCAGGTGCTAAAAATGTAATTTAGTAACTGCACGAGACCAAGAGGGAGAATATAATTCACTTCTCTGCCTCTTAGGGGACCTGTACATAAAGTAAATGAACCCAGACTTGCAGTTATATAAAAGTTGGTTTTAGTAGGGGGAAAAAATCAGTATAAGCAGACAAGTGGCAAACTCAACTATCAAAAATTACGAGCCCTAATGGACTCAGTCAAAGACACTCTATCTCCAGTTGAAAGGGCTAGGAATTTGTCAACCAGGCGTAATTAGAACTTGATGAAGTGCTGCGGCGCCGCAGCATAATGCATGCAACGATGTGGCCTTGATATAAAGCCCTTTCCCTTCCCCACTGAATCCGTTCTGCATCCCCAGATTTATGCAGTGGCTTGGCCACGGGCAAGCGAAGAGAATGGTTAAGAGCTGACAGAAACACGCCCAATGATAACGCCAGGATTAACCCGAAAAGAAGGAAAATCCATGGATGCCCATTCAAGCTGAAACTCTAAGAAATCATTAGTAAGCCAAGTTCAATGATGATGACACAAGAAATTTAGGGATGAAATGGAGTTATTGACATTTACTTAAATTTGCCGGTTTTGACAGCGCAGGGAAAAGATCTGTGCCGGGGGGCTTGCAAAGGAAAATATGATTTAGGGGGTGCACGCAGCGGTGGGATGGCGCGTTCTGGATCGGCAGACACGGATCGACCCCCTGCCCGCGGGGGCTGTGCCGAGCTTGCCCCGTCACGGGCGGCTCCTGGACGGGGCGAAAACTCCGTCCACCCTCCGGTTCCTGTGCAGGGGAGGGAGCAGCCGCCTCCTCAGCCGCCTCGAACCCGGCGTGTCGGGGGGCTTCCCGGCCCCTCCTCGTCACCAAAGCTGCCGTGGGACCAGGGCGGCGCAGCGGAGGCACGCCTCCCCCCTCCTGACGCACGGGGCGACCCTGCCCGACGGCCCAAATTTTCTCCCGTCCTCCCCCCGGGTCAGTGAGGGTGCTCTGCTGGGGGAATGCCTTGTCGCGGGGCTGCGCCATCTCCGTGGCTCCTTCTGCTGGAAATTAAAAGCGGAATAAGCGCGGTGCTGTGTTGAAGTTCAGCCCAGGGGAGGTCCACGAACAGCTGTTCACTTCCCTTTTTTGGCACTTCTGATGGCCCTACATGTGGAGCCGATTCCCCACCGAAGCGGGAGAACCCTCTATCCCAAACCCTTCAGAAATGCCAGGCTTTGGCTTTATTTTAAAGTGTGTTGCCCAGAAGCTACGGGGTGGTCTACAAAACCAGTTCTCCACCTATGAGAAGCTAAGCAAAGCGAAGGAGTCCTGCCTGACCTCAGTCTTTCTGTTTTGGTCTGTTCTAAATCTTTGGAAAGCTTTTATTACCTCTGTATCAAATAATAAAAAAAGAAAAGTTACTTCAAAATGCCAGATGCATTTAAACCTTATGGATAAAATACTCTAAAGTTCTTCCTGTAAAAGCAAATGTTTTTTCATTAAGCATTTTAATATTTACAACAACAAAAAAAATCACCATTATTTTACACTTAATCTTGTAATGTTGCATCTTTCTTTTTGAGCTAATTTTTTTCTGAGCTAAATCTAGCCAGTTTTAGAGCAGAGGCTTTTGACTAACTCAGAAAATCTGCTCCCGTGTTGGAGAGCCCCTTTGCTGACTGTTACTGGAGGATATTGGGTCGGACAAGCCACTGGCTGTCACCAGCCTGCCCCTCTCTTCCTCCTCTGGTTTTATTTCGAGTGTTGCCATCCTACATTTCCCCTGTGTCTGCAGCGAGGGTGTGCAGCAGCCGGTGGGGCAGACGCAGGGATGCGGAGGAGGCAACAGCCCCCCCACACCCTCACCCCCTACCCCTGGGTGCGCGTCGCCCCTTCCTCGCGATTTCGGACATCCCTCTGGGTCTCAACCAGGACTGCAAATTTCAGCGGACACCTTGTCTCTGTAAGGACGCTTGCAGGATAAGGATGGCAGGGAGAGGCTTTTCAGTCCATCGCTTTATTTATTTATTTTCCTTTTCTTTAAGGGCCATCAACCATTCAATCAAAGTGCCTGTACGGGAAGGGTCTCCGTGCTGATGCTTCTCCTCTCCTCCCCCCGCCCCCAGGGACAGGCAAGACACTAAAAATGATGGATTGTCCTCCCAGTCAGACATCAGACGAGCTGTTCACAGCGCGGTGTAAAGCCTGGCACTGGGGGAAGGCTTGTCTGCCCTGGAAGAGGGATGGACGCTGTAGGGATGCGCAGGGGACGGGAGCTGGGGAGGGGCAGGGTGCCGCTGGGTGGGCGAGGACCCGGCCGTGCTGGGGCCAGCAGCAAGGGGGAGTTTGGGACTTTGGGGTGAAGGTGTGTCTGCTGGGGCAATCCCGGGGCGGGGTGGGTGCCTGCAGCCTGCGGGGTGGGCTCCGGGCAGAGGTGTGTGGACGCGCACACGCGTCCGCAGACCTCCAGGCACAGTCACGGAACCTGTTCGCAACAGCAAAGAAAGCCTTCTGCTCACACCTCCCTGCTAATTGCCTTATTTCTACAACAGCCTGTACCTGAACAAAACCTGGGTCGTTTAATAAGCAATATAATCCGTTACCTACACAATATTGTTGGGTTTGTTCTTCTTTAATCAGTAGAGCAAGCTCTTGCCCTTTTTTCCCCCCGTGATTTTAAAGCTGTCCCCTTACTTAATACAGAGAAGGAGCTGGAGCAGACTTGAGAAACTCAAAAAGCATCAAAACCGTTCATTTACTTCATTTTCATGCTTTGGGCTCTGTCAAGAACTGGCCAGCATCTCCTAGTGTGCAAGCCCTGTGCAGAAAGGGGGACCTGTGGTGCTCCCAGGAGATGTTCTCCTGCTCTTCACCAGCACTCCTGTCCCCTAAGGGGATTTAAACGTATGGGTAGTGCTTCCTGCCTTTCTTTGGCGAGCAACGAAGGGGACCATCTCAGTCATACTAGTCTTCTCCTGAAGGCTGGATTCATAAAGCCAGAGCGGCTAGTCTGGGGACCAGTGCTTTGCAGAGCTCTGTGCCATGGGGCAGCCACGCCAAAAAGCGAGTGTGCACAGGCAGAGCTTCTTCCCTTCAGCTGTTGACATTGCTCAACAGACTTCATTCAGCGGGACGTCAAGTAGTCCTGCCGCAGGGCGCGAACATGTTCCTCCGCTTTGCGTGCGGCTTACGTGACAGAAGCTGCCGGGTGGTGACTTTAGCTGGGCACCGGTTTCACTGGGAAATGGTAACTTGGGGGCCCATAGTTCATAATTCATTTTAATGAAACAATTATTCTTTTTAATTAAGATAAGCATTGCACACATTTGCTAGTGGTTCCTCTATGACTATCTGAGAACATCTTGCCGTGAGAGATTTCTACCAGAACTGACTTTGCAACTAATAATGTGGTCTTCGTCACTTAACTCAAAAGTCCCTCTTGGCTTTAGCACAGTGAAGCATTAAGGAAATGAAATATTTTTTAAAAAATGCATACCCTGAAGTTTGATTTGTTGAAAGCATTTCCTGAACTGACAAGCTACACGCCGTGTCTACGAAACCCACTGGGAACTTTCAAAACTCAAGCAGCAGTTTCTAATCACTGACTATCATTAGCATCTTAGTGAATAGATTTTTGATAAGAAAAATCTTTGCCCTGTGAAAAAAGAACCTGACATTTTTAGTGGGAACGGGGCTTCTCGCTTTGGCCTGGAGAGAGACAGACAGACAGACGGAGGGAGGGAGGGAGGAGGGGGCTCAGGGGGGACCTCGCCGCTCTCTGCAGCCGCCCGAAAGGAGCCTGGAGCCAGGCGGGGGTCGGGCTCTTCTCCGCAGCAACCAGGGATGGGGAAGGGAAGGGAAGAGGGAAGAAGGAGGAAGAAGAGGGAATAGAAATCATCAGGGCCCCCACGGCCGGCTGATGCCCTTGGCTCGCGTCTGCACGACTAGGGAGAGCTGGCAGATGTGAGCAAAAATCCCAGCGCTACAGAGGTTCTCCCCAGACACGGGGAACTGCTGAATGAAGCAGATCCAGGACCGGGCTTAGCACCAAGCTCCGCATGTCTGAATGGTGGCTGTGCCCCTGCCACAACCTCTGCAGGCTCTGACGGGCCCTGGACCAGGACCAGGGCTTAACATGGGTGAGACCACAGCCCGCGTGGGCTCCCAGCCCCTCTCCTGCATCCGCCGGCCGGGCTGTGCCTCCTTCACATACCTCGCTGTGTATCAACACTGATACACAGCTTCCCAGCTTCTTGCTAGGTGAACATCACTCTGCTGGGCTGGGGGAGAGCTGTGGCATTGCTCCAGGTGCTTTATCTGAACACCACGTCATGTCCCCTGACAGAAAACCCGCTACCCCGTTATTTTTAGAACTTACAAGAGCGAGGCCAAAGGGGGAATGGGGCAGATACTCTGTGATGTGAACACAGCAGTGCCGAATAACCACCTCTGGTTGTCACCCATCTGGTGCTTTAGCAAGAAGTCATGCCATAGTATGGATGGGGACTGGGGGAAGGGTCTCCTTCATCAAAAGCAACACTGGGTTTTCCTTGAGGTGTGCCTGGCGATGGCTGTGTGGAGGGCAGGAGAGGACAAGGCACTGGGAAGACCATCAGGGATGCCCATACCCCTGCCAGCTTGCGCCTGACCCTGGTGGAGCAGTCAGTGCTGCCTCAGGCAGCCTTTCTCCTGAAGCATTTGTGCCTCAGGCAATAAGAAGGACGGAGGAAAAGAAATCGGGTCTGATCAGCAGGGTTTTGTGGATGGCCACAACATGATCTCTGGTTCTTCTGAAGTCCCATGGTGGCCAATCACAGTCAACTCCTTTTCCTCATAACTGGGTCCACTCGCAGCCTCCTCCTCACTCTGCTGGAGTCCAGCGGCCCCTGGGATCTTCTGCCGCGGGTGCAGGGACTGCCACCCCATCTCCTCCTCTTCTCCATCCCACCCGCTGGCATCTCTCGACGGGGGAGAGCAGGCATACTCTGCGCAGCGAACCAGCGTGTGGGGTCCAAATGGTCCCCCCCAGGGATCCGGGGGGGGGCTTTGGGGCACGGTGGGAGGAGGGAGAAGAGGGGAGCGGGGCCGGGGGCAAAGCGCCGTGGCCAGGGTTTTGTTTTTTTTTTTTTTTTTTGAGGAAGGTGAAGGAGGACACACAAAGAGCTCACAACGCCTTCTCCCCGCCATCTCTGCCACCCTGTGCCCAACTTGCCTGCTGTCCTGCCTGACAGGGAGGAGGCGAGGCGCTGACAGCGCTCGGCACAGAAAAAGGGATGGGAAAGAGGGAGATGGCTGCAATCCCCGCTTGAAGCTGATAATTAATAAATGAAATGCCCTGGGACTCCACTAAAGCTTCCTCAGATGACTTATCTGTCGTGGGCTCGGCAAAGCATTAAATGGCCATTTTCTGACAGAATGACTTCACTGCGCCGGAGCTTCCTTGACTTTGTGAGGAATATTTCTCCCCTCCTCCCACCTTTTTTTTTTTTTTTTTTTTTTTTTAAATCTTCTCTCTTTCTTCCTCCCTCTCTTGCTCCCTCTCCCTCTCTCTCTCCCTGGTTGACGGCTCTAGTTCATTTCTGCCTATTTAATTGGGCCCCGGATGAATTTACTCGACAGGGCCATTCATCATGTGGCAGCGGCTGGCGGACGAGCCCAGGGGGAGCGGGGCTGACAGCTCCGGCAGCCTCGGATGCTGCCTGACTCTGGAAGTTCACATATTTGGGCATTAGTGCAGCTATTAGTTTAACAAGCTTCGTTTATCCCTGTCACTACCACTTCAGCTTCCCATGTAATCATTTGAAATGTAGATTACTGCTAGACAAATGGGACAGAGCAAGAGTACACAGGAGGGAAAAAAAGTGACATGGATTGCTTGTTATGAGCTGGGTTTTTTTTTTTTTTTTTTTTTTTTTTTTTTCCCCCCTCCCCTCTTTTAATCCCTTCCAGTGTGAGTGCTTTGATTAACTTAATATTCACATTATTTCTATTGTAAGCAGTTTGTCACCTGTGTACACCCCCTTTTAGAAAATAGTCGGTAGAGATTTATTAACCCAAAAAAGAGGTTTTGAGCAATTATACAGGTGTCTAGGGGTCCGAGGTCCGTGCACACCCAGCCCTTTCCCAAGGAGCTGCTGGAGGTCACTCTCTTCCATCCAGATACACCTATGGATTCTGAACCCGGACCTTCCCAGCACGGGTCCGGTCCCTGCAGTGGAAGCTGTCCGAGGCATTGCGGTGGGGCAACGTGGCAAGTTTAATCAGCCCTCCCAGCCTCCATTTTAAAGGCTCCTGCCCACCACACTGTTTTTGCACTGTAGGGTTCAAAGCAGACCCATGCCTCCAATCTTCAGAGCAAAAGTATGTTCCTCCACTCGTGACCCCGGGGGTAAAGGTGATGCTGCATGTCCTCCACCCCAAACCTTCACAGGTCACTACGCTCCCGTTGAGGCCGATGCACAGAACCAGGTGTGGGGATTCCAGAAAGGGACACAGCCTCACCTGACCTGGCTCCCAGTATGAGAGTTTGATACCATCAGCCTTTCCCAGGAAGTCCAAGACCAGCACCGGGCTCACCTCTGGAGACTGCATCTAGGGGTGTCAACAGTGACAAACCAATTTTACGGCAAAGGAAAACGGTCCAGTGCTCAGTTATCACCCCAACTTAAATGTTCATGCTATATTCTGTTCCAACTTTCTCTGCTCAGACTAGCAGCTTTCCTCTGTCAGACTGCAGCCCTCTGCTCAGAGCTCCCGCCTGTAGACCAGCAAGGTGAAGTCGCTCTCTAACGGACCCGTGGGCCAACCAAAAGGGTTGCTCCTTCATCAGACTCTCAATATAAGTAAGGTTTCCAGGCCCCGAGTTATCCTAGAAGACTTCCCTTGAGCCACATCCAGATTGCTTACATCTTTCCTGACTCAGAGATGCTTTACTTTGTTGTGGTACCAATAGTGCTGTACTCTGGAACATCGTTTCTGTCTATCGTGCCAGCCCTACTCCCTGGTCCTTCCCTGGTCTGTCAGCCCTGGGAGCTCCTGGTTAGTTGGTTTTGCACCTCGACCCTCGCCAAGTCCTTCCCTCTGTCACTCCTTCCCAGACACACATGCCCCATTCCTATAAATCTGACAATATTCCATGCTCGTATCTGCCAGACTTTGCATTTTATTGTGTGAAAGATGTGTTGGCCGAGTAAAACCAGCACACTTTGCAGATTTGAGTGATCTACCAAGCCAGACACTCCACTAACATGTGGTATCTGCAGACTTTACCAGTATGGGCTTGGGATTTTCCTCCTGCTCCCTGATAGAGCTAAGTGGAATTTAAAATTTCTGCTCTGAGGGAATTCTGGTCATTCAGCACCCCTGTCTTCACAGGAGCAGGACGACGCATTAAAATTCAGGAAATTCTTCAGATTATTTTCCATGTTTTAATCCATGTAAAGACACTGAAATATGTAATGGGAAAATAGTCAAACGTTCCTAAGTGGAAGTTGCCTAAATTTCCTGAGGTGTAAGATGGGCGTGCTGTTTGTCTCTGGAATTGCAATTAAGGTAGTGTCCCTCTTGCGAGAAACGTGCTGGCAGCTCTGGTTTTGGATGTGATCACCGGCTTCACCGTGGTTCGCTCTATTCATCTCCCGTCTCTTCCCCTATTTGCACAGTAAGATCTCCAAAGCTCGGCTTGTGAAATGTTGTTATCCCTTTCCAAGCCACTGCAAAGTGACACAATTAATTTATCCCTCCCTCCTCTGCAGCTCTCGGTCTCTCCTGAGGGCCTCAGCAGCTGGTGTCTTCCCCTAATGAAAACAGCTCACAGGTCTGTGTCAAGTCTGGTGGCAGATCAGATCAAAGGCAGCTGATTTTCCTTCATCAGCAACAAGCCGGGCCGTAGCACCCAGGCACCTTCCCAGTCCCCCACTGGCACGGCTGGGACAAAGAGGAAAGTCCTGGCTTGACTCCGGTCTGAGTCTCAGGCCTGCACCCCTGGATCAGCTCTGCAAAGCCCCTTAAGGGTCTGTCCTCTTTTTTGCTCTATTTCACCCCCGTAGAGCGCGGGGGGTGCAGCAGGAGACCAGATATTCCTGTAACACAGGGGTTTCTGCAGGAGACCCAGGGTCAGTGGGATGGGGAATTATTCCAGGGGAAAAAAACAGGACACAAATCAGGGGGGAGGTGGTGGAAACGGGCAGTGCGAGTGATTAATGGGTGCTCCTCTCCCTGTCTGAGCCTGGAAAATCACAGCTGTGCAATAGCGGGGACATCCCCGGGCTTCCCAGCTGAGCTGGAGCTCAAAGAAGGTCCCCAGCCAGCTGTGAGGTCCTGCCCTGCTGGGATGGGTCAGCCCCAGGCTGTCCTCAGAGCTCAGGGCTCTGGTCTCCAGAGAGCAGGAGCAAATATGTTGATTTAAGGTCCTCCAGCCTGCTTGTCCCTCCACGTAGAGAGCTGCTCCCTTCCGCCGCTTCTCCGGCAGCACAGCCAGTGTCTCTCTGATCCCGGGTTGGGCCATCACCGTCAGCTTCACCCCTTCGTTACCGAAGGCATGGAAGGGTATAACTGACCCGAAACCGCGTCACCTGGGGCCGGGAATGCTGCAGCCAACCATTGGGCAACGCACCTGAGCTCCTGCGCCTTCCGACACAAGTCACCGCCAGAAAACCACCGTCCCAGACCGTGACCAAAAACATCTCGTGGTGGTGGGGGGGAAGGGGAGGGGGAGCAGGGGAGGAATCACCCGTCTCCTACTTTCTGCAGCGCTGCCTTGGCCGTAAGACAGCCTCGATGAGGCGGGTCCATAGTCAGACTCTTCTGGAGCCCACCTTTGCTGGCATGCCCGCGACTCTGGAGGAGGGTGAAAGGGACTCGCCAAGGTGCCAGTGCCATTTTCCATGTGGTGGTCTCTTCTTCTCAGGCAGGTTCAGCAGAGGACTGTTCCCCAGTCCTGCCTATTAGGAACCACCAGGTTTCTGGGCTCTGAAGAACCCCAGGCACGCCTGGGGAGCCTTCGTTGCAGCGACTGCGTCCTGAGCTTTGCTAGCATATATCCAGCCAACACCTCGGGATGGGAGTTATTTTTCTGGCAGTCACCCTGCACCCCGCCGCCCACCTGGCAAGTTTGAAGCTCCTGAAGCTCCCACCCCCAGTGATTTTCTGCCGCATTGCCAGGACGTGCTTGCAGTCCCGGAAAGGGGCATTTGCGGGTCAAGTGGAGAACTGAGGAGTTTGATCAGAGGCATCACAATTTGGTGCTGGTTTTCCAGTCATTTGCCTGGTCCAGTCTGGACCTTCTGCATCACAGGAGAACTAGGAATTGTTGTCTTTATTGTAATTAATTATAAGCTATTAGTTAATTATTAATTAAATATTAGGTAACCGTGAGTTAGAAGGCCTCACATGCTCACTAATTTTGCAAGACAGCTCTTTTAAATAAAAGTGTTCTCTCCAGCCTAAAGAAGTGCCTCTCTGAATAAAAGCAGCAATGTGACACATGCCTTGCAAAGCCAGGGAATAAGCCCCAAGGTAACACCCTGACTTCCTTCGATGATTTATTTTCTTTAAAAAAAGGCTACTGAATTATAACGTACCAATTCTCTACAAACTGTCAACAAGTCTGAGGAAGTTTTTTAGCCTGTCAAATGCCAATGATTCCTCAAACTTTCATGCCCCAGTTCCTATGTGGCTTCTTTGCTTCTCTTCAAGCCAGGATTGTAGGGAGTGAGCTGAGCACTGCTCTCAGGTACTTGTGAAACAGTGATTTTGCGTGATCTGCCAGTGGCACTGGCACCCCACGCCCCTGGAGGTACGACCCTTCCTCCTCTACTTTGGAACACGGCGTTTCCCCCAGGGTTTGGTGCCTGCCCCAGGGTTTGCCTCTGCTCACCCTTTTCAAAACACAGCCTACAGCACCCTGCGCTGTCATGCAGGTCCCATCAGGGGCATTTGGGGAACTTATTTTACGGGTGTCTGTGGTCTGGTGAGGATAGCACGTTGCTGCTGTCAAATCCAAACCATAAAAGCCATGCTGGCCCGTGGGGATGCTCCAGCAAGGTGCATTTACCAGGTGTTCAGCAATGGATAGTTATTTTCAGTAAGGAGGAAAATGTTAGAGAAATAAATGCATCTGGAAAGGAGACTTTTCCTTGCCAAACAACAGTGTTCCAAGCACCATGCTTCCCAAAGGATTGTGGATAAACAGGAGTGATTTCCCATCTTGGGAAACAGATTTTCCTGCAAACAGTAATCATGGAGCCAGTAAGCAGGACTGGTACAGGGCAAGTAAAAGCTGGTGTCCGTCGCCTTCCTTTTCCCTGAGATGAAATGTGAATAGCTTCCACCAGAAATGATGAAATGTGAACAGATCCCACCAGAATGGCTGTTTGAACTAGTCATGCTTTTCAGTTTGTTTGACTATTAGATCTGAGGCCCAAAAGCCAAGACATAATCCACAGCCATTTGGGAAGTGGAAGGATGTTCACCTGCTGAAACCCCATTTAACCTCAGGCAACTTCCTTCACCATTTGCCAAACATTTCTGTTTCCTTTATGCTTCAAAGCTAAAAAAAAAAAAAAAAAAAAAAAATCCTTCACTCAACATTCAAGTAGTAATTACAAGACTGGACTTTACAAATGGAACATAAATAAAATTACATAGCTAATTAAGACATATCATGAACTGAAGCTCGTTTCTATGATACTAATTGTGTATTTCACCTCCCTGTTAAATGGATTTGATAGTCTGAAAATAAGCCATTCATGTTATGCAGTGGGAGAGGTTTCAGTGAGCAGCTACTGCTCTCTGTCCAGTGGGATGTCAGACCTCTCTGGTTAGACCCAAGATTAACAGGGCGAATTGATGACCCTTTTCCCCAGCCCTACGGGGAGTTTGATTTTGAACGGGCCAGATGTTTGTTCTGCCCCAGCCCCCTTTCACCTGCAAGACGTACACGTACAGGACAGTAAAATTCATTGAAACAGTGGAAGTGTTTCAAAAACAAACACTGAATTATCGCAACTTTTCTGCACAGATGAGGCAGGTTAGAAAACCGGATTGGCCACCTCTACCTCTACCTAACAACAGTCACCCACAGCATTTGTTGTTTTAACTCTATAATTAATTTAACTTGGTTAATAGATTGAAGTTAAAATAAGTGAATAGGCTTAACTCTGTAATTTTTTGTGGTTCTGTGCAGCAGGCAGAGAGAGAGCTGCCAGAGCCACGTGGCACATGAGGGCGCATTAATGACAGTCTTAATGTAGGACCTGGAAAGCGTGATGCGAAGTCTTCGCTCTGCAGAGGGTGCTCCTCACGCACTTGGCCAAGTCCTGGGGTCCTCCCCTCCACACTGCGAAGCGAGGACGACGACTGCCTCACCTCGCAGCAGGGACACGCTCCTATACACGTGCATCAGTGCATTTCGTGCACCTAATACGAGCGTAGGTCAGGTATTTCTGAGGAGCACTACCTTCCAAACAAAACTCTGAGGGACAGAAACCCGGGCTCTGCTAAGCAGAGGGACAGGCGAACTTTTTAAGATTAAATGCTTTAAAACCTGCAGTGAGGGAGCAGCGTGCCCGTGCCACAGCCCTTGACGCTGCAGCGGGAAGATGCTCTGGGACCTTGTGTCTTGCTCCGCAGGGGTGTGGGAGAGGGGGACAGTGCTTGCCTGCGCTGGGCAGGCCACCACTTCTTGTTGGGGAGGTTCGCTCAGCTGTCAGCTACTCTGGAATAAAAGGCACGGTATCTGATATATGCCCCCAAGAAAACAAGCCATTTTCCCCCAAAGAGCGGCCCATGTTTGAGCTCGTCCATCTTGCTGCTAGAGGTGCAAAAGTTGTGCTGGTGTGGCTTTAACACCACGCAAGACAAACAGCGTAGGTGCAGTTTTGCACACCTGGGTATTCAAGGGAAGTGTTGCTGTGGAGGGGAGGGGGGGGTGTCACACATTTTTGGTATGAAGCACTGTTTCACTGAAATATGGGACGTGGCTCAGCAGTTGGCAGGCGGTGAAGGAGGGTGGTGTTAGGTGCTGGATCCAGCAGCCCAGCTGAGGTCCACGGCCCAGGTCCAGCCAGCATCATGGCTGAGCACACACACACACGTATGTACATATGTGTATGCATGCACACACACACACACACACACATGTGAGCACGGCCAGCCACACAGATCGACACAGACAGAGTGTGCACACAAACACAGAGAGCACCAGTGGTCTCATCCTGCTCCTTCTCCTGCTGAGTAGGACAGAGGTCCACCAGCGGGAATATATATACATCCCTTCAGGAACATATATACATCTCTTCAGGAACATATATACATCCTTGCATCAGCTGGGTACAGACTGTTGTCCCAGTAGCTGCCCCTGGGTCCCTGGGCCTTTCCTGGGGCAGCCCTGGGACAGTCCTGGATGGGGTGTCCCTTCCCCTGAGTCCCCAGTTTGTGTTCCCAGCTGCTTTTGTGCTATGGTGCTCCTCTGGGCTCGTGGAGGTGGGCTTCTCATACGCACCATGGACTAGCCCATGGTTCCTAACCCCCCCCCCCCCCCCCCCCAGTACTTGCAGCTGCATCAAGAGCAAAGCCAGGTGAGGGGGGTTGCACACTTTCTTCAGGGATGTTTGGTCTGTGCCTGACATTCTGGGCTGGATCTTCAGACTTTCCCAAATTTAGGTTTCTATTTTGGATTCGGAGAGAGCACAGGGCTTGTGGTTGATGTTACTGTTTGCCTTAGTGAACCTTTACTCCATGAGTTATTGCAAATGCCCAGATTTACATAAATCAGGTCACTCACTGGGGGCTTGTGGATGGCATGAGACCTGGGGTACAGTGTTGTGGCATCCTGGTTCCCATTCATCTGACACTTTAGGATACCTTAATTACGAGTTAGAAATGGACGTGAAGAACCTGTAATTATCTCTTGCATGTATAATGAGTTTGTTCAACACTAGCTCCAAAGTGCAAAAGCGCCATCAGGGCCAGGGTGCAACCCAGCCCCAGGAACACCACAAGCTTTTCTGCACTTTGGCTCTGGGAATTTCTGTCAAGTGGCATTCCCTTCTGCTAACCCTGGACCCTGTGTCCTGTGCACTGGGTCACCCGTGGAGCAGGGAGCAGAGCCCTGCAGAAGCAACGCTCTGGCTTCAAAAAGCAGAGACATTTCTCTTCCATTTGCCAACTTTTCCTCACAACTTAGTGCTTGCACTGGGTGCGATTCTTTGATGTGGTCCCAGTAATGACACAAAGCAGTGAAACCGACGAATCGTGAATCAATCCTGCTTCTTGCTTTCATAAAAGAGACATTATAAACTGAAAACATAAAGATCATTTTATCTTTATTAATAGTTTAATGCATGTAAAAAAAGCTATTTGACATTTTTTACACTTCCAACTCTTCTCTTCATGCATTGCTGAGCAGGCTGCACCAGAGTTCATCCACTTAAATCCATTTCATAACTCAGTAGATATACAAAAAAATGATTTCAGGATACAGTGGTACTTGAGTAGCTGTATTAAAAAAAATCCAGCTTTCTCTCCCCCAAAGTCTTCTAGTTAGAGAATAAAATCAATGCTAATTATGAAATTGAAATCAGACCTGATATTTAGAGTGAGGTAGACTGTTCCCTTCCACTTCCTTCAGTGATTTGTAGGCTCTTGTGTTGAAGATTCCCAGTTCCTATTAAAATGGCATTGTTTTGCTGCGTAGCAGGGGGTATCCCGCCAAAAGATCCTTCAGAGTTTTCTCTTGGCTGTTCCTTGTCAAATGATGGTTGCCTTGCAATCAGCTGCTGATTTTTGCATTTCATTTCCTTGACAAAGTGTATTGCAAAAGTATGGTGTGATTCATGTTGCAGACAGAATTCACAATAAGAAGGCTCTAAGCACAAATCAGCACAAAACGTAGTCATTTCAGCAGTCAGCCTTTGCCCATGTCCCATCTTGGTGTTGTCTCTCCTGGGCTACTCTGCAGCCCAGTTCCTGTCAACATGGTATGGTGCTTCCTCCTCTGCTCTCCATCACAGCCTTCTCTCCCCTCTTCACACAGCTCCAATCAGTCTCCTCTTCGAGGTTGTTTTCTGCCCCACCTTGATAAGAAAAACCCATGAACACGCAAATGTTTCCCTACCAGGTGAAAAAAACAGTGGGAGACGTTGAGTGGGTTACACCAATGGATACCAGAGGAGAGGTGTGATGACAGGAAAAGGGCACATTGTCACAGATGGCAGGTTATCATCACACTCATCATTGTCTACTTCTACCAAAAGGATGAAAAAGCAGGGTCATCACATCATCAGTAGGGTAAAACTAACCTGTCTCATGACAGTCTAACCCCAGCTCACGTTCCCTATTAGTGGGTGAACTATCCAACGCTTGGTGAATTCTGCTTCACAATGCACTGTCTACTTCTGCCCCATGAAATTGCACAGTAGACACTGCAAATTAAAAAAGGGAGAACACAAGATGATGCGGAGCTGCGGGGAAAAGGTGCTACCTATGATGGCTGTGAGTCCTCTCCAATACGTGTGGTGTTTGTGAGGCCTCTCCGGTACCTCTGAGGGTTGCGAGGCCTCTCCAGTACATTTTGGGGGTTATGAGGCCTCTCCAGTACCTGCAGTGGCTCTGAGACTGCTCCAGTACCTTTGGTGGGTGTGAGGCCTCTCCGGTACCTGTGGTGGCTGTGAGGCACCTCTGGAACCTGTGGTGGCTGTGAGGCCTCTCTGTTAACTTTGGGGGTTCTGAGGTCCCTCGGGTACCTGTGGTGGCTGTGAGGCCTATCCGGTACCTGTGATGGCTGTTGAGTCTTCTCTGGTACCTTTGGGGGCTGTGAGGCCTCTCTGTTATCTGTCGGGGGTTGTGAGCATTCTCCAGTACCTGTGGTGGCTGTGAGGCTTCTCCAGTACTTGTGGGGATTGTGAGGCCACTCCGGTACCTGTGGGGGCTGTTGAGGCAGCACCGGTACCTGTGGGGGTGGTGAAGCATCTCCAGTACCTGTGGAGGTTGAGAGGCCTCTCTGGTACCAGTGGTAGCTGTTAGGTCTCTCAGGTACTTGTGGGGGTTGTGAAGACTCTCTGGTATCTCTGGTGGCTCTGTGGTCTCTCTGGTACATTTCGGGGGTTGTGAGGCCTCTCCAGTACCTGTGGGGTTGTGAAGCCTCTCTGGTATCTGCAGTGGCTGTGCGGTCTCTCCAATACATTTGGGGGTTGTGAGGCCTCTCCGGAACCTATGGGGCTTCTGAGGTCTCTCTGGTACCTGTGGTGGTTGTGAGGCCTCTCTGTTACCTGTGGGGGGTTGCGAGCATTCTCCAGTACCTGTGGCAGCTGTGAGGCTTCTCTGGTACTTGTGGGGGTTGTGAGGCCACTCCGGTACCTGTGGTGGCTGTGAGGCCTCTCCGGTACCCCTAGGGGTTGTCAGGCCTCTCGGTTAGCTGTGGTGGCTGTTTGACCTCTCCGGTACTTGAGGGGGCTGTGAGGAAACTCCGGTACTTGTGCAGATTTTCAGGGCTCTCCAGGATGTGTGGTGGCTGTGTGGCCTCTACAGAACCTCTGGTAGCTGCAAGGACTCTCCGGTGCCTACGGGGAATGTGAGGTATCTCCAGTACATGTGGGGGTTGTGAAGCCTCTCCTGTACATGTGGTGGCTATGAGGCCTCTCCGGTACCTGTGGGGGGGCTATCAGGCCTCTCCAGCACTTGTGGGGGTTGAGAGGCCTCTCCGTTACCTTTGGAGGCTATGAGGCGTCTCTGGTACTTGTGGGGATTTTTAGGTAGCTCCAGTACCTGTGGTGGCTGTGAGTCATCTCCGGTTCCTGTAGTGGCTGTGAGGCCTCTCTGGTACCTTTGAGGGTTGTGAGGCCTCTCCGGTACCTGTGGGGGTTGTGATCCCTCTCCGGTACCCGTGGGGGTTGTGAGTCATCTCCGGTAACTGTGGTGGCTGATAGACCTCTCCTGTACTTGTAGGGGTTGTGAGGCCTCTCCAGTACCTCTGGTGCCTGTGAAGCAGCTCTGGTACCTGTGGTGGCTTTGAGGCCTCTCTGGTACTAGTGGGGTCTGTGAGACCTCTGCAGTAGCTTTGGTGGTTGTGAGGCCTCTCCTGTACCTATGGGGCTGTGAGGCCTCTCCGGTACCTCTGCTGGCTGTGAGGCATCTCTGGTACCTGTGGGGGTTGTGAAGCCTCTCCAGTATCTGTGGTGGCTCTGCAGACTCTGTGGTACATTTGGGGGTTCTGAGGGCTCTCCAGTAATTCTGGGGGCTCTGAGGCCTCTCCAGTACATGTGGTGGCTGTGAGGCCTCTCCGGTACCTGTCGTGGTTTTCAGGCCTCTCCGGTACCTGTGGAGACTGTGAGGACTCTCCTGTACCTGTGGGGCTTTTTAGGCAGCTCCGGTACCTGTGGTGGCTGTTAGGCCTCTCTGGGATCTGTGGTGGTTGTGATGCCTCTCTGTTACCTGTGAAGGGCTGTGAGGCCTCTCCAGTACCTGTGGGCGTTGTGAGGCCTCTCCTCTACCTGTGGGTGCCTGTGAGGCAGCTCCAGTAGCTGTGGGGTTTGAGAGGCTTCTCCATTACATGTTGGGGTTGTGAGGCCTCTCTGGTGCCTGTGGTGGTTGAGAGGCCTCTCCAGTACATGTGGGAATTTTGAGGCCTCTCTGGTACCTGTGGGGGCTGTGCGGCCTCTCTGGTACATTTGGATGTTTTGAGGCCTCTCCGGTACCTCGGGTGTTGAGAGACCTCTCTGGTCCTTGTGGGGGTTGTGAGGCCTCTCCAGTGCCTGTGGGGGTTGTGAGGACTCTCCGGTACCTCTGGTGGCTGTGAGGCCTCTCTGGTACCTGTGGGTGTTGTGAGGCCTCTCTGGTACCTGTGGGTGTTGTGAGGCCTCTCTGGTCCTTGTGGGGGTTGTGAGGCCTCTCTGGTACCTGTGGGTGTTGTGAGGCCTCTCTGGTCCTTGTGGGGGTTGTGAGGCCTCTCTGGTAACTGTGGGGGTTGTGAGGCCTCTCTGGTCCTTGTGGGGGTTGTGAGGCCTCTCTGGTCCTTGTGGGGGTTGTGAGGCCTCTCTGGTACCTGTGGGTGTTGTGAGGCCTCTCTGGTACCTGTGGGTGTTGTGAGGCCTCTCTGGTCCTTGTGGGGGTTGTGAGGCCTCTCTGGTCCTTGTGGGGGTTGTGAGGCCTCTCTGGTCCTTGTGGGGGCTGTGAGGCCTCTCTGGTCCTTGTGGGTGTTGTGAGGCCTCTCTGGTACCTGTGGGTGTTGTGAGGCCTGTCTGGTACCTGTGGGGGTTGTGAGGCCTCTCTGGTACCTGTGGGTGTTGTGAGGCCTCTCTGGTCCTTGTGGGGGTTGTGAGGCCTCTCTGGTACCTGTGGGTGTTGTGAGGCCTCTCTGGTCCTTGTGGGGGTTGTGAGGCCTCTCTGGTACCTGTGGGTGTTGTGAGGCCTCTCCAGTATCTGTGGTGGCTCTGCAGACTCTGTGGTACATTTGGGGGTTCTGAGGGCTCTCCAGTAATTCTGGGGGCTCTGAGGCCTCTCCAGTACATGTGGTGGCTGTGAGGCCTCTCCGGTACCTGTCGTGGTTTTCAGGCCTCTCCGGTACCTGTGGAGACTGTGAGGACTCTCCTGTACCTGTGGGGCTTTTTAGGCAGCTCCGGTACCTGTGGTGGCTGTTAGGCCTCTCTGGGATCTGTGGTGGTTGTGATGCCTCTCTGTTACCTGTGAAGGGCTGTGAGGCCTCTCCAGTACCTGTGGGCGTTGTGAGGCCTCTCCTCTACCTGTGGGTGCCTGTGAGGCAGCTCCAGTAGCTGTGGGGTTTGAGAGGCTTCTCCATTACATGTTGGGGTTGTGAGGCCTCTCTGGTGCCTGTGGTGGTTGAGAGGCCTCTCCAGGACATGTGGGAATTTTGAGGCCTCTCTGGTACCTGTGGGGGCTGTGCGGCCTCTCTGGTACATTTGGATGTTTTGAGGCCTCTCCGGTACCTCGGGTGTTGAGAGACCTCTCTGGTCCTTGTGGGGGTTGTGAGGCCTCTCCAGTGCCTGTGGGGGTTGTGAGGACTCTCCGGTACCTCTGGTGGCTGTGAGGCCTCTCTGGTACCTGTGGGTGTTGTGAGGCCTCTCTGGTACCTGTGGGTGTTGTGAGGCCTCTCTGGTCCTTGTGGGGGTTGTGAGGCCTCTCTGGTACTTGTGGGTGTTGTGAGGCCTCTCTGGTCCTTGTGGGGGTTGTGAGGCCTCTCTGGTAACTGTGGGGGTTGTGAGGCCTCTCTGGTCCTTGTGGGGGTTGTGAGGCCTCTCTGGTCCTTGTGGGGGTTGTGAGGCCTCTCTGGTACCTGTGGGTGTTGTGAGGCCTCTCTGGTACCTGTGGGTGTTGTGAGGCCTCTCTGGTCCTTGTGGGGGTTGTGAGGCCTCTCTGGTCCTTGTGGGTGTTGTGAGGCCTCTCTGGTACCTGTGGGTGTTGTGAGGCCTCTCTGGTCCTTGTGGGGGCTGTGAGGCCTCTCTGGTCCTTGTGGGTGTTGTGAGGCCTCTCTGGTACCTGTGGGTGTTGTGAGGCCTGTCTGGTACCTGTGGGGGTTGTGAGGCCTCTCTGGTACCTGTGGGTGTTGTGAGGCCTCTCTGGTCCTTGTGGGGGTTGTGAGGCCTCTCTGGTACCTGTGGGTGTTGTGAGGCCTCTCTGGTCCTTGTGGGGGTTGTGAGGCCTCTCTGGTACCTGTGGGTGTTGTGAGGCCTCTCTGGTACCTGTGGGTGTTGTGAGGCCTCTCTGGTCCTTGTGGGGGTTGTGAGGCCTCTCTGGTACCTGTGGGGGTTGTGAGGCCTCTCTGGTACCTGTGGGTGTTGTGAGGCCTCTCTGGTCCTTGTGGGGGTTGTGAGGCCTCTCTGGTACCTCTGGTGGCTGTGAGGCCTCTCTGGTACCTGTGGGTGTTGTGAGGCCTCTCTGGTACCTGTGGGTGTTGTGAGGCCTCTCTGGTCCTTGTGGGGGCTGTGAGGCCTCTCTGGTCCTTGTGGGTGTTGTGAGGCCTGTCTGGTACCTGTGGGTGTTGTGAGGCCTCTCTGGTACCTGTGGGTGTTGTGAGGCCTCTCTGGTACCTGTGGGTGTTGTGAGGCCTCTCTGGTCCTTGTGGGGGTTGTGAGGCCTCTCTGGTCCTTGTGGGTGTTGTGAGGCCTGTCTGGTACCTGTGGGTGTTGTGAGGCCTCTCTGGTACCTGTGGGTGTTGTGAGGCCTCTCTGGTACCTGTGGGTGTTGTGAGGCATCTCTGGTCCTTGTGGGGGTTGTGAGGCCTCTCGGTACCTGTGGGGGTTCTGAGGCCTCTCTGGTACATTTGGGGGCTGTGAGGCCTCTCTTGTACCTGTGGGGGCCATGAGACCTCTCCAGTACGTTGGGGATTTTTAGGCAGCTCCTCCCCTGTTTTTATGGAAATTCAAGGACTTTTGTGGAAATCTCCCTTTAACCATTCCTTTTTCCATATCATAACCATCACTGCCCGTCTTGTGGCTCTTCCTTCCCCCACACTCTGCTCTCCATGGCCACGCACCAGCTGGTCCGGGAGGCCTGGCACTGGTTCATTGCCGAGGAGGGTGACCGGGCAGACTGGGACAGACCTGCTGGAGGACGATCTGGGAATTAACGTTTCCAGTCAGCTGGATTTGTGATGTGGCCTCACTCCCTGCCCTGGCATCAAAGGACCAATGGCCTGTTCCCATCATGTCTGCACTACCCTTCCTCAAGTCTGGATTTCCAGCACCTCTTTGGGACCTTCTTTACCCAGGTATTATTCTTATAAAATACTAATTTAAAAAAAAAAAAAAAAGAAAGCTACTTTAATTCTCTGGAAGTTGCTCTCCTATTCAGCAAAGGATCCTCTCATATCTTTTTAACTTACACAATTACTGTTCTTGATGAACAGGAAAATCTGATCAGCTGGCCTTTCCAGGAGCCATAAACAGAGTTAGCCAAGCAGAAAATATGAGTGAAGGGAAAACAATTAAAACTTATTTTAGTTGTTACATTGGAGTTGATTGTTGTATTTACATATTTTTTTTCCCATACAGCATGACCACCTATGCTCCATGCAGTTACTCTTCCAGTGACTGTGTGTGGACACACAAAGCCAGAGTTTCATATTGATCACTTTAGTTCTGGTTTTGTGTCTTGGACTCGTCTGGGATAAATTTTCTTCTTTGTAGCTGCTGTTGTGCTGTGCTTGGGATTTGGGATGAAAACAATATTGATAAGGCTGAAGTTTTAGCCACTGCTCAGCCGTGTTTATACTAACTCAAGGACTCTTTGCAGCGGCGAGGCAGTGAGCAGGCCGGGTGGGCAGAAAGACGTGGTATGGGACGCAGGGGTGACACCTGACCCAAACTGGCCAAAGGGGTGCCGCAGGACGTGTCACGTCATTCCCAGTATATAAACTGGGGGAGTTGGTCAGGGGGCAGAGCGACTTGGAATCGGGCTGGGCATCGATCGATTCCTGGTGAGCAATTCTTTTTTTATATATATCACTGCTTTTAATTGGGTTTTACTTCTACCTCGTCTTCATGTTCTCCTTTTCTTTACAATCTATTAATAGTAGTAGTAGCAGGAGTATTTTATTCTATTTCAATTATTAAGTTTTTATTATCTCAAAACAATCCCTTCCTAAATTACACACTTCCGATACTTTCCCCTCCCCAACCGGGTGGGCAGTGAGTAAGCAGCTGGCACTGCAGCTACCCCAACCCCCGTGGCCAGCAGTGCCAGTGGCCCCACTCCGGTGTAAAGGCACCGGGGATACTACAAACCCCACAAGTGGCATTGGCGGTACGCCCAGACCCTGGGACCGCCATTGGGGCCACTCCCACCCCGACCGGGGCTACTCTAACCCCCTGGGACGGGCACTGAGGCCACTCCCACCCCAACCGGGGCTAGTCCGACCCCCTGGGACGGGCAATAGGTCTACCCCAACCCCGACCGGGGCTAGTCCGACCCCCTGGGACGGGCAATAGGTCTACCCCAATCCCGACCGGGGCTACTCCGACCCCCTGGGACGGGCACTGAGGCCACTCCCACCCCGACCGGGGCTAGTCCGACCCCCTGGGACGGGCAATAGGTCTACCCCAACCCCGACCGGGGCTACTCCAACCCCCTGGGACGGGCACTGGGGCCACTCCCATCACGACCGGGGCTACTCCGACCCCCTGGGATGGGCACTGAAGCCACTCCCACCCCGACCGGGGCTACTCCAAGCCCCTGGGACGGGCAATAGGTCTACCCCAACCCCGACCAGGGCTACTCCAACCCCCTGGGACGGGCAATAGGTCTACCCCAATCCCGACCGGGGCTACTCCAACCCCCTGGGACGGTCACTGAGGCCACTCCCACCCCGACCGGGGCTACTCCAACCCCCTGGGACAGGCACTGGGGCCACTCCCACCCCGACCGGGGCTACTCCGACCCCCTGGGACGGGCACTGAGGCCACTCCCACCGCTATTGCGGCTACTCCAACCTCCGGTAACGGAACTGCGTCTACAGCATCTCCTGTGACAAGGCATTGTTGTTACTCCAACCCCAATGTCAAGTCAGCGGAGCTACCTTAACCTAAGTTTCAGAACACTGCGGCTATGCGGACTCCGGTGTCCAGACACTGGGGCTACCCCAAGCCCTGTGTCAAGTGTGTGGGGCTATTCCAACCCGCAGAACGAGCAGAGTAATTATTCCGTCCTTGGTGTCAAGACACTGGGGCTACTCCAAACCTGGTGTCAAGGCACCTTGTCTATTCCATTGCTCACGGCTGGCACTGTAGCTTCTTGAACCCCAGTTTGAAGGCAGTGGGGCTGTGCCAACCCCTGCCTCAGGTACCAGGGATACTCCAACCCCCACGACCCAGACTGGTGCTACTCCAATCCTACTGTTAAGGGACTGTAGCTACTCCCACCCCAGTGTCAAGGTGCTGCAGCTACTTCAATCTTACTGTCATGGCAAGGGGGCTACTCCAGCCCCTGCAGTAGGCACTGTGGCTACTCCAACCCTGGTGTCCAGGCACTGAGGCTCCTCAGAACCCTGTGTAAAGGCACCGAGGGTACTCTGAACCCCACAGCCAGCACTGCGGCCACTACCACCCTAGTGTCAAGTTACTAGGTCTACTCTAACCTCAGTGTTAAGGCACCAGGGCTGCTCCAACCCCCTTGACTGGCACTGCGGCTACTCCAAACCCAGTGTCAAGCCACTAAGGCTACTCCAAACCCACTATCAAGGCACCTTAGTCTACTCCAACCTTTGTGACTGTCTGCAGCTACTCCAACTCCTGCAACTCTGCGACTACTCCAACCCAGGTGTGAAAGCGCTGGGACTGCTCCAAGCCCCACAGCAGGCATCAGGGCTAGTCCAACAGCCGCGACTGACACCGTGGCAACTCCAAAACCCGCGACTGGCCCCATGGCAACTCCAAAACCCGCGACTGGCCCCATGGCAACTCCAACACCCGCGACCGGCCCCATGGCAACTCCAAAACCCGCGACTGGCACCATGGCAACTCCAACACCCGCGACTGGCCCCATGGCAACTCCAAAACCCGCGACCGGCACCATGGCAACTCCAACACCCGCGACCGGCCCCATGGCAACTCCAAAACCCGCGACTGGCACCATGGCAACTCCAACACCCGCGACTGGCCCCATGGCAACTCCAAAACCTGCGACTGGCACCGTGGCAACTCCGAAACCCGCGACCGGCACCATGGCAACTCCAACACCCGCGACCGGCCCCATGGCAACTCCAAAACCCGCGACTGGCACCATGGCAACTCCAACACCCGCGACTGGCCCCATGGCAACTCCAACACCCGCGACTGGCACCATGGCAACTCCCAAACCCGTGACTGGCCCCATGGCAACTCCAACACCCGCGACCGGCCCCATGGCAACTCCAAAACCCGCGACTGGCACCATGGCAACTCCAACAGCTGCGACTGACACCATGGCAACTCCAACACCCGCGACTGGCACCATGGCAACTCCCAAACCCGTGACTGGCACCATGGCAACTCCAACACCCGTGACCGGCACCATGGCAACTCCAACACCCGCGACCGACACCATGGCAACTCCAACACCCGCGACTGGCACCATGGCAACTCCAAAACCCGCGACTGGCACCATGGCAACTCCCAAACCCGTGACTGGCACCATGGCAACTCCAGCACCCGCGACTGGCACCATGGCAACTCCAAAACCCGCGACTGGCCCCATGGCAACTCCAAAACCCGCGACTGGCCCCATGGCAACTCCAACACCCGTGACTGGCACCATGGCAACTCCAACACACACGACCGGCACCATGGCAACTCCAACACCCGCGACTGACACCATGGCAACTCTAACACCCGCGACTGGCACCATGGCTGCTCCAAAACTTGAAACTAGCACCGCAGTTTCTCCAACACCTGCGACTGGCCCCATGGCTGCTCCAATGCCCATGCAAGGCACTGAAGCTTCTCAACCCCCCCAACTGGTACGACCAATGTTTCAACGCCTCAACAGGTGCTACAGCAACAGCTACCACAGCTTCCACCCCTACAGCAGGGACTACAATTACAACAATGCAGATGTCTGGAACTACAACAACTACAACCTCCGTGACAGGCTCCATTACTTTTCCAACACTCAGAACAGACTCCACAACTACTACAACCCAGGTGACAGGCACTGTGACTACCCCTACATCCATGAGAGGCCCTACAACTATGACATCACTTGTGATAGGCCCTACAACAGATACTACAACCCCAATGACAGGTACAACGGCAACAACAACCCTAGTGGTAGGCCCTGCCACTCCTACCACCCCACCCAGGTCCAGCACCACTACTACGGCAACAATAACATACATTTGGTCTACTACTACGACCCCTGTGACCGGCACTGCAATTACTGCAACACCTGCAGGAGGCAGTAAAGGTTCTGTGACCACAGCAACAGGTACTGAGGCTTCTCTGATCCCGGCAACAGGCACTGAGACTACTCCAACCACTACGACCAGCACTATGACTACTCCAACCCCAGTGTCAAGGCACTGTGGGCTACTCCAACCCTATTGTCAAGGCAACATGGATACTCCAGCACCATTGTCAAGGCAGTGGTGCTACACCGAACCCTGCAGCAGGCACTGCAGATACTCCAACCCTGGTGTCAAGGCACTGTAGCTAACTCCATCTCCAGTGTCAAGTTACCAGGCCTACTCTAACCCAAGTGTCAAGGCACTGCGACTACTCCAACACCCATAACTGACACTGCAGCCGCTCCCACCTCAGAGTAAGGTACCAGGGCTACTGCAACCCCAGTGTCAAGGCATCAGGGCTACTGCAACTCCTGCAACCAGCACTGCAGTTACTCCAACCCTGGTGTGAAAGCACTGGGGTTGCTCCAACCTACACCGCAGGTACAAGTGCTACTCCAAACTCAGCAACTGGCACTGCAGATACTCCATTGCCCACGACGGCTACTGTGGCTATTCCAACACATGTGGCCATGCAACCCTGCAACTACTCCCACCCTGGAGTGAAGACACTGGGGATGCCCCAATCCCTGCAGCAGGTGCCAGGGCTACACCAACCCCCCACAACCAGTACTGCAGCTACTCCAACCCCCATGACTGGCACTGCAGCCGATGCCACGCTAGCATCAAGGAAGTGGGGCTACACCAACACCCACGACTGGCACCACAGCTACTCCAACAACCACAACCAGCCCTGCAGCTACTCCAACCCCGCTTTGAAGGAACTGCGACTACTCTAAACCCACTGTGGAGGAACTGCAGCTACTCCCACTGCCATGTCAAGGCACCTGGTCTACTCCAACCCTCATCTCCTTCACTGGGTCTACTCCAACTCCTGCAACCAGCATTGCAGCTACTCCAACCCTGGTGTGAAGGCACTGGGGCTTCTCCAACCATCATCACAGGTACAAGTGCTACTCCAACCTCATCGACTGGCACTGTGGCTAGCCCATTGCCCACGACCACTACTGTGGTTACTCCAAATCCAGTGTCAAAGCAATGAGGTTACTCCAACCCCAGTGTCTAAGGCACTGGGGCTACTCTCACCGCCATATCAAGGCACCTGGTCTTCTCTGACTCTCATGACCAGCACTGGGTCTACTCCAACTCCCACGACCATCATTGCAGCTACTCCAACCCTGGTGTGAAGGCACTGGGGTTGCTTCAGCCTGCACTTCAGGTACAAGGGCTACTCCAACCTCAGTGACCAGCACCACATCTACTCCAACATCCACGACCAGCTCAGCGACTAATCCAGGTGTGGTGTCAAGACACTAGCGCTGCTCCAATCCCTGCAACAGGTACCAGTGCTACTCCAACCCCCACGACCGTGAATGCAGCTGCTCCGACCCTTGCATCCAGGCACCATGGCCATGCCAACCCCCGCAACCATCACTGGTTCTACTCCAACCCCTGCAACTGGCACTGCAGCTACTCCAATCCCACCAACAGACGCTACATCTTCTCAAACCCCCAACTGTCACAGCCACTACTCCAAACCCTCAACAGGGACTATGGCTACTTCAACAGTGGCAACAGCCACCACAACAACTCCAACCCCTTCAACAGGCACTTTTGCTGGTTTTCTGTGGCACGTTTTTTTCTTTGGTAGCGGGGAAGGGGGCTACAGTGGTGGCCCCTGTGAGAAGTTTCTCAAAACTCCCCTGGCTCCAAGTCAGACCCACCTCTGGCCAGGGCTGAGCCAATTAGCTATGGTGGCTGCACCACTGTGATAACATATTTAAGAAGGAGAACCTGAGAGGGGATTGGGACTTGTGAGGAGGATGAACACCGAGGTCAGTGGAAGGAGGGAGAAGGATGTGGGGGAGGTGTGCCAGAGCAGAGACTCCTGAATCCCGTGGGGAGACAGCAGGGCTGCCCACTCTGACACCCATGGAGGTCACTGGTAGAGCAGATTCCAACCCGAAGGCTGTGTTGGAGCCCACACCAGGATAGCTGTCTGCACCCAAAGGAGGCCGGGACTCTGAGGGAAGAAGCAGCCCTCCTGTTGTGGTTCAGCACTGGGAGGATTGCAGCATGGGGGGGTGTCCCATGCTGGAGTAGCTCGGGAAAGGCTGTGGCCCGTGGGGAGGACTCACTGCGGAGAAGGTTCATGGAGGCCTGCCTGCAGTGAGAGGGGAGCCCCACGGACCAGGGGAGGGATGTGCGGGGTTCCCCCCAGCTCATGAGCAGGAAGGAGCAGCGAGCTGGGTGTGACCCCCATCCCCTGCTCCTGCGCTGCTGGGGGAGGAGGGAGAGAGATGGGGAGCAGAGCTGAGCCCAGGGAGGAGGGAGGGGTGGGGGGAGATGTTTTTGATATGTGGCAATACTTCTCACTGTCCTACTCTGTCTGTTAAGTGTTGTCTTTGTTAGTGTTCAAACTGATTTCTTTTCTTCCCCTAAGGAGTCTGTCTTTTGCCCCAATGGGCAACCCAACCGTCCCCGTCTTTGTTTCAATTCCTGAGCTTTTTGCTTCATTTTCTCCTTCCTGTTCATGATGGGCGGAAGGGGTGAGTGAGCAGCTGCATGGTGCTCAGTTGCTCTCTGGGCACAAACCACAACACCTACAGTTACTGCAATATGGGTGACAGGTCCTACAATTATTCCAACCTCTGTGAGTGGCTCTATTACTTTTCCAACACCTACATCAGGCTCTACAACTACTGCAACACAGGTGACAGGTACTACAGCTACTGCCACCATGGTGAGGGACACTAAAGCTACTACTACCCCACCTACAGTCACTACTGCTACTACAACCCCAGCGACAGGCACTGCAACTTCTCCAAACCTGGCAACAGGAACGGCGGTGACTCCAATACCATCAACAAGCACTCTGACTACGCCAATTCCCGTGATAAGTCATGGAAGCTACTGCAACACCCACGACAGCCACTGCAACTGCTCCAACCCCTGCGACAGGCACTACATCTACTCCAGTTCCAGCGACAGGCACTGCAACTATTCCATCTCTCATGAGAGGTCCTGTGACTACTGCAACCCCATCCACAGGAACTGCAGATACTAGAACCACAGCAGCAGGCACTACAACTATTCTAGCCCCTGTGACATGCACTGCAGCTGCTCCAACCCCAGCATCAAGGCACTGCGACCCCTCCAAGCCCCACGATCCCCACTGCAGTTCCTCCAACTCCAGCATCAAGGCACTGCGACCCCTCCAAGCCCCACGATCCCCACTGCAGCTGCTCCAACCCCAGCATCAAGGCACTGCGACCCCTCCAAGCCCCACGATCCCCACTGCAGCTGCTCCAACCCCAGCATCAAGGCACTGCAACCCCTCCAAGCCCCACGATCCCCACTGCAGTTACTCCAACCCCAGTCTCCAGCCTCTGTGACTGCTCTAAACCCAGCGACATGCACTGCAGCTGCTCCATCCCCATCAACAGGCACTGTGACTACTCCAGCACCTGCGACGGGCACTGAGGCTACTACAACCCTGGCATCAAGACACTGAAGCTACTCCAACCCCAGCGAGAGGCATCACGACTACTCCAACCCCATAACAGGCCCTACAGCTACTAGAACCCCTGTGACGGCCACTGGGGCTCCTCCAACACCCATGACTGGCACATGAGCAGGAGCACCCATGCCAAGGTAGGTGTTCCTCACTGTGAGTGTAGACAGCTGGTGGTGGAACGGCCTCATGTAAAGTCCTTCTCCATCCCAGTGCCCAGGTCCCCACAGGGGCTGGAATGTGCTGGGTATGCAGCTCCATTTCCCCTCCTCAGGAAAAGAGTGGAGCCATATTAAAACCAGATTGCAAACTGAGCTGAACCCCAAATGTGGGTGCAGGTGGTGTCTCTTTGAGTAGCACCCACAGTAGGTCATGTTGGTCCCAGGGAATGTGTGGAGGGAGGTGAGCACAGCAGCTTCAGCAGCTTGGACAATTTCTGCCCATATGCCCCCAGGACAGTCTGCAAGCTCTTCTGGTGGCGTTTCACCCCTTCCTGGCAGCTATTGCCCCTCTGCAAGGAGCAACCTTCCTGGAAAACCCTGGAGCCACACTATACAGAGAAACCTACCACCAGTTCCATGCGATTATCCAGTGACACGAGGCTGGTGTGCCAAACCTGTGCCTTCTCTTGCCTTGTCTTACCTTGTAGACACTCTGAATTACATTTTGGTCCCGTAATTGGATGCTTTAGTATCATATGCTTACATCAGCTGTATGTAAATGAAAAAGACCTTAATGTGTTTGTTAATGAAAAAGTTACACTGGTATGTTAAAGAAGAGTTTATTTAACTTAGTTTAATTTAAAGGCCACTTAGCACACTGAGCATTAATGATCTACAATAAATTTATTTCTTCAAAGGATTTCTCCATTATCAGGTGTTCTTAGACAAGAGTCCACATTGCATATAGAGGATTTAGATAAATTGGTGCACTGGGTAACACAGTGTGATAAATGGACATTAATTCATGCTAAATTACGATGAGATTCCTTCAGAGGAATTATTATATCCCTATGAATATAAAAGACACCCTCTGTATCTGAGGGTTTCATGGGAAGCCAGACATTTCTGTGTGTTATACCAAATTACAGATGTATCCATTATAATAACATTAATCATGATTACTCCATTTGTCAGTTCCACTCTAATTAAGCATTGTTGCCATAATGGACCATTATTTTAAAGTGTTATCAGCGACTCTTTTCAATGGGTTTATCAGAATTAGGAGTCAGAATTTAGCGGTGTCCTACCAGGTTTGACTTTCCCAGTGCTGTGAAGTGGCAGAGACTTAATCGGGACATCAGATAACAAGGATAGCTGGAGCATCCATCTCAGCCCGTGCCCAGCTGACCAAGGGGATATCGTACACCATATAACATCATGCTCAGCAATAAAAGCTCAGGGGAAAAAAATGAGGAAGGGGAGACATTCAGAGTTATGGCTGGACATCTGTCTGCTGATGGGGATTGGGGCATGAACTCATTATTTTGCTTTGTTTGTGCACACAGCTTTGCTTCGCTTAATAAAACTGTTATCACCACAACTCACAGTTGTGTTTTTCTCACTTTCCTGATTCCTTCCTCCATCCCACTGCAGGAGTCATGAGCAAGTGGCCTGGGGTGGCGGGGGGGGGCTCTTGGTGGGGTCAGCCCACCTGTGTTGGATTTGTGTGGTGGGGTTTTGGGTAGCAGGGGAAGGGGCTACAGTGTTGGCCCCCCATGAGAAGCTTCTTGAAGCTGCCCCAGCTCCAAATCAGGCCAAGGCCCAGCCAATTAGCTATGGCGGCTGTGCCTCTGCGATGGCTTGTTCAAGAAGGAGAACCTGGGAGGAGGGGTGGGAATTCTGAGGGAAACACCTCTGCAAACAGCGAGCTCAGTGGAAGAAAGGAGGAGGAAGGGGGAGAGGTCTGCTGGAGCGGAGACCCCCCTGCAGCCTGTGGTGAGGGGGCAGGGCCACCCCACGCTGGAGGTCACTGGTGGAGCAGATGGAACCTGCAGCCGGTGGAGGACCCCACGCTGGGGCAGGCAGCTGCACCCCAAGAAATCTGGGACTCTGAGGGCAGAGCACTCAGACAGCCTGGCACTGTTGCGGTTCGTCGCTGGGAGGGCTGCAACTCATGGGAGGGATCCACGCTGGAGCGGCTCGGGAAGAGCTGCAGCGCGTGGTAAGGACTCACGTTGGAGAAATGTTGTGGAGGACTGTCTCCCGTGGGAGGGAGCCCACTCTGGGGCAGGGGAGGAGTGCAAGGATACCTCCCCCTGGGGATGAAGGAGCAGCAGAAACAACGGGTGATGCACTGGCCACGGCTCCCATCCCCTGCTCCCTGCACTGCTGGGGCGGAGGAGAGGGAGAAATTGGGAGCCAAACTGGGCCAGGGAAGAAGAGGGGGATGGAGGGGGAAAGGTGTTTTTAAGACATGGTAATGCTCCTCACTGTCCTACTCTGTTAAGTGGTGGTGATGGTGGTGTTTGAATTACCTTGATGTTCTTTTTCTTTCTCAAAGGAGTCTGGTTTTTGTCCATGACCGTAAGGGGTGAGCCACCCCTCCCTGTCCTTATCTCAATTACCAAGCCTTTTCCTTTACTTTCTCCTTCCCATACCTGAGGGTGAAGGAGTGAGCAAGCAGCTGCTTGGTGCTCAGTTGCCCTCTGGGCTCAGACCACAGCACCACCACACCCAGTCACAGAATGTGGGGCTATGGCCAGAGGGGAGGCTCACGCCTGTGACCTCCATCGGTCATACCCGAATCCAGCTGGTCTGTACCCAAGTTCTGGTTCCTCTTCTCCCACCTGCTCCCAGCTTGGCTCCATGGTGGGTGATTCTCAGAGCAGCCACTCTCCTGCTGCTGAGTGTTGGCAAAACCTTCTTTTGGCCTCTCTCAGATTTACATTATCTTCCTCAAACTAAGATCCCGTTGACTCACACAGGATTATTTTCTGCTGCTTTATTTTTAAGGGTCTCATTTCCTTACCATGCTCTAACCCTGTCGACCCCCTACAAATTTCCTGGGGGAAAAGATCTCCGTCTTCTCTCAACTCTGTTTGGCCCAGTGGGGGATTTCTCATTTGTTTGAGGGGATTCAAACCCAGCTGGTGGGAGGGGGGGGGCGGGATGTGGTGGGTTCTCACTCTGTGTGATGGTGTTGCCCCACAGTATGTGACGGTGAGATGGTGCAGCCTTGAGGGGAGGGAAGGGTCCACCCTGAAAATCCTCCGTGGCCCTACACTGAGAACACCTCTACTTTTGTGGGTGGAAGCATTGTGTAAATGGCACAGATCTGAATACGTTTCCATCTAAGAAAATCATCCTGAAGGGAAGGTTTCCTGTAAGTCCTTTCGCAGGGCTCTCGTCCTTTCAGAGCAGCCGTGTCGGTTTGGTTGCACACACAGCTGAGGTTATGCCTCATGATGCATTTATACCTTTTTGGACGTTCTCTGGTGGATTCATTTTTTCATATTCTTGTGATGCTTCTGAAAAATATGTCCCATTGATAATTCGTGCTTCTAGCCTTTACTCGAGTTTGATGTCACTGCAGCCTGCCAAATTTCACTTGTTTTGCTGTGGGCGGGCCAGTTTCTCGTGCGTATGGCGACAAGCTTTGGCTCTGCAGTTTTGGCTACACTTTTAATGCCTACTGCTCAGTTTGAAGCAAGGGGATGGGGTCCAGTTTCAGGTGTGCTCAAAAACCCTTGTCTGGCAGAGCCTTTGGAGTGGCGAATGAGTGAGAATCACCCCGTGTTTGCAGGCAGAGAGAAATCCGTCCATCCGGATGGCTGCTGAGGCTTTTTAATTCACCATCTGGGTATGGCCAGCAGCCCCACATTTCCATTTCGAAATGCCGCCCTAAAGGACGCTTCCTAATGGCTCCAAGACAGCACATATACAGACAAAGAATTTTCTTTTCTCCCTATGGGCATTTCAAGTCTTTGGGGTTTTTCTGAGAATGAAAACAGGGCATGAAATCCTGAGACAGAAGCGGAAGCTCTCGCCAGCTGTCTGTGACATTATTTCCAGATGTTCCTGCTCATAGCCATCACGGCCCACTGCAGGAATCCTGGCAAAGGGGCTGTCACTTTGATCTCTTTGTACCAGCTCCTGCGTACCCGCCATCTCTGCTCCTGACTTTCCTGGCTGGACTGCATATTGCCCTTGTCTGCAAAATCTATTACAATACAGAGACGTTCCTTTGCTTAACCAAGGGTCTTCGTTCCCTATTCATTAAAAGTTTAAATGACAATTCCTGAGCATCTTAAACAATGGTCATTTGTATGGAGGCTTGAGCTAAAATCGTATTTGCATCCTTGAAGGGCATTCTCACTGAATGAAGCAGTATGGGGCCTCACACCTGGAGAGACAGGAGGATCCTGCGCCTCTCACCACAGTTTTGTCAGGTCTAATCCCACTGTTCTGCTGCCAGCAGGCTGACGTGGCATTTCACATCCAGACGTGGGAGGGCTTAATGAGGAACGGGCACTGCCTGCCTGCTGCAGGGCAGACAATTTGCTCCTCTCTTAACCTACCGTGGCTGAAAGACAGCAGAAGTATGAAAAGTATGAAAAAAAAAAAAAAAAAAAAAACAAAACCAAAACAACAACAGGGCGAGGAACGGCCATCCCTGCCGCCAGCACCTCGGTGCGAGGGGAGGACAGCCACAGCACGGCTCCTGGTGTCACCAGCTGACAGTTCTCCTGCAAAGCCCCGTTAACGCAGTGCGGTGAAGGCTGCCGGGGCTCGGGGAGGGACAGGCGTTTGGGTTCATCCCCACCCCTCTGCCCTCCTCATGAAGTGCTGGCAGCTGCACTGGAACGTCCCCTGCTGTGGGGCGGCCGGTGACTGGTCTCCGAGCACCAGACCCACTCCTGGGGTGAGCCGTCCATTTCCCACCCTCCCAGGAGAAGTCCCCGCCAGCGAACCGTCCCCGGCCGAACGCAGCTGGACGAGGGCTGCTGGATGAACCTGGCAATCACGGAAAACTGATCCTTCAGCACTCGCTCTTCTCGAGCCCTCTCCGCGACACCGCAGGCTCAAGTGTAAGAACACCCACTCCGTTCTGAAAGGCTGTTGCACGAAAGCATCCCCACTTTGTGCTGCCGGAGTGCAGGCTTCTCCCAAAAGTGGAGCCTGCTGGGGGTCGAGTAAGGACTGGACACAAGCTGTTGGTTGATGAAATTCTGCCTCTCTATGCCTATTGTCTGTGATTAGACTGTGATTTTATCTATCTGCAATTATTTGATGGATTGTGGAAGGTTCCGTGAGTTCTGTTTCTCAGGTTTAGGACTAAATTGTACGGTAATGGGGCACAGAAATAAAGTGGCATTGCTCCCATTCTCCCGAGCTCCCTGGAGGACTTTAACTGTCAGCATGGACGTTAATGTACATTACAGGGAGTACATTGCTGTGGTGAGTTTAACATGGCCCATAGCTCAGCCTTGAGTGAGCCACATGCTCGCTCCCCCCACGACAGGATGGGGGAGAGAATAGGAAGAGCAACAGTGATAAAACTCATGGGTCAGGATAAAGGCAGTTTGATAAGTGAAGGCTGGGGGGAAAATAAAACCAAAAACAAGCGATGCAAAGGGAGATGCTCACCACCTCCCACGAGTAGGCTGGTGGTGTCCAGCGAGTCCCTGAGCAACAGCTGCTTTGGAAAACCTTCCCCCCCCCCCCCGTTTCATTGCTGAGCACGACACTGTATGGTACAGATACCTCTTGGGTCAGCAGTCCCAGCTGCATCCCCCACCAGCCCCTCGTGCTCCCCAAGCCTGCTCTCGGAGAGAGAGGCAGAGAAAGCCTGCTCAGCAAGAGCTAAACACCGGCCTGTTATCAACACTGTTTTGTCCACAAAACCAGATCACATCATCATACTGGATGCAACGAAGGAATTTAACTCTGTCCTTACCAGACCTGTTGCAAACATTATTAGTAAAATCCTAAAAATTCAGAAAGGGTGAGGACAGAAGTTCTGGACACTTTCACCATTAGTTGTTTAATGTCAATTAAAATATGCAATACCTCAGTTGCTAGAATGTTGTTAAAATTAAGACGGAGAACATGGGATCTCAGTCCAAGCACGTGCTTATGCCAAATCAAATGGATATGCCCTTACCATTGTTTCACAAACCCAACGCTTGGGTGTCTGGGGTACTGCGGCAGCACTGCCCGGCACTAGCAGGACACGTGTGATGAGGATCCAGGTAAATTCCTCACCACTCAAGGCTACACGAGAGGTTTGGCTCTGGTCATGCGGACCAGATAGCGGTCCCGAGTGCATGCATGCACTCGGAGGGGCACAGAGCTGCTGCCATGGGGTGGCAGATGGAGACGAAGGCCAGCCTGAAGAAACATCTGTAGCACCACGAATAAACCCCCACCGATGCCTAGGCATCCAGATGTAGGTGCGTTTATATGTAACTCATTGAGAATAAATAATTAATCAGTCATTAGCTGTAGCTTTTTTTAAGAAGAGGGCTTTTCAGTGGTAGTAGTAGCTGGCGAGATTAATCCTGTGGCTAGTGGCACGTGCATGTGGCTGCGGGGGTCTCAGGACACAGCCGGGGCAAGGGGGAGGAGAACTCGCCTACTCTCCAGTGCCCAGGGCCCCCCTCCAACCCAACCCCGTTTGCTGGTGGCCAGCAGCGACACGGGAAGAAGTTTGGGCTCTTCCCATCTGCCGTCACAGCGGACTAGAGATTTTTGCTTGCCACAAGAAGGCAGCTGGGGTGAAAATCCCTGTCCTTGGGATCCCCCTTCCCCTCTGCCCGCACAGCCGGGGGACAACCCTCTCCCGTGGCGGAGGGGCTCGGCGGAGGGCCAGGACAGCCCAGACCTGCGCTGGGACCAGGGGGAGCCTCCGCAAAGCCGAGCCGCTGAGCTCTGCGGGAACCAAGAGCCGCTCTTCAGGCGCTCCCAACCAGCTCTTGGCTCCAGTCCCCAGCAAACCGTCCCCGTTCGCGCCTGGGGTCCCTGCCCCACCCCAAGGCCATCCCGCCCGCAGGACCCGGGGCGCCCGGACATCGCTCACCCCCACCAAACCGACCGTTCTCGTGGCGGCTGGCGCGCTGCCGGAGCGCAGAGGGTCCCTCCGGGTCCCACGGTGCAGCCGGCCGGGGATACGGGATGGGTGAGCCCAGCCCTGCCGCCCAGGTGCTTTTCCACCACGGCCCCCAAGCCCCCACTTCACAAGCAACCACCCGCTTTGGGTTTGATTTTTTTTTTTTTTTTTTCCCCCAAGGGATCCAGGACAGAAGCTGAAAACAAGAGTGAAAGCAGGCTTTTTGAACTTAAAAAAATTACTTTTATTTTAGGAACCAATAAAATTATGGTAAATATTTACAAATAATTATCTCACATAAAGGTTACATAAAACCAAATGTCCACAAGTAACAGTCACTCTCATGAAAAGACACACAGATATTGAACTACGCCAATCTTATTGCATGTTTCTTCAACTAATCTAAAAATAAAAAGTGTTGCAGTCAACCATTTAACTTAGAATAAAATCACAAATTTCAGTATTGACAAGAAAAAGAATTGAAAAAAAAACCAAATAAATGAAAAAAAAACCTTCAAACGGTCCCTCCCTTTTGACCCATGCCTTAGCACCCCTGCTCCCCAGCCCACCTCCCTTTTTCCTCCCCAAAAAAAAACCCAAAACAAAAACCCCCAAAATAATGTTCGACATCTTTGGCAAATTGGCACTGCTGTAATTACATTCAAATATTATAACACACAAAAGCAACACACGGCACTAAGGAAAAAACACCAAGATTTCAAGTCTGTTCTTTTCCTACTAGAAAAAAAGAATACAAAACATACACATTTTAAGAAGCATTTTTTCATCTGTTTTGCAACAGATGTTATCCCCTACTTTCAAAGGCAATTCAACAGTTATGTTTACGAGTTTGTTTTTTTTTTGTTTTTTTTTTTTGTAAGTTATTTTCTTTTGTTTGTATGTATTTATCAAGGGGAGGAGGCTTTTCTTTCTCTCCCTCTCTTTTATCTTTTCCTCTCTTTTTTAAGAAGTAAGCTTCAATGCAGGCATTGCAGACTTTGGTGGATACAATAGATATGTATTTCTTTGATGCTAGAAGTCCCTAATACAAAGTAGTTTGTCTCTAAGAAAAAAAAAAAAAAAAAAAAAAAGCCTGTTCCTTTTTTTTTTTTTTTTTTTTTTTTTTTTTCTCGGAAAGGAATTCCATTTGCGATGAAATGAGTTTCTGTAATTTCTGAATGTACAAAGGCCACTAGAAAGTGAAAAACCAGGACAGGGTCTACTCCCCGGAGGAGGCTGGGTGCAGCGAGAGGCAGGTCTAAGTGCCCGCCGGCCGTTTCCCCGTCTCCCTTCGGCGGGGCAGGGTGGGAGACCCTGGGCACAGGGTCCCGCTGGCTGGTGGCCGGGGCTACTGCAGGGCTCGTGCCCACCCCGCCGCCACCCCCCCGGGGTCTGGGAGTCTCAGGCGTGCCTACGTGTGTCTACACGTGTGTGCTCACGCGCGCCCACGCGCGCCCACGCGCGCCCACGTGCGCCCGCGTCCATCGCCGTGCTGTCCCACTAAGCCCCTCCGGTCCTCCTCCCGCCCCGGACCCCCCCTCACAGCCCACGGATGGAGCCCACCCCCCCGCCGGCTGCGACGCCGGAGCGAGCAACCTCTTGGCGCTCGGTGTCGGCACGTCAAGTCTCACTGGCCCCACCACGAAAGCGACGCTAACTGGTTTAGATCCTTTGGGATCTTGTTTGTTTGTTTGTTTCTGTTTTGCTTTGTTCCGTTTTGCTTTGTTTTGTGTCTCACACTGCGGTAACACGTACCGGTGACGGGAGTGGGTCTCGGTCCGAGAGACACAACAGGGCTCCCCGGCTGGCGTGCCCCCAGCCTCGCACCGCTGCCCTCCGGCACGGCGTGCCCCCTCGCCCCCACACAGGACCCTTGCCTGCCTGCTCGGCACGTCGCCCAGGAGCTGTCGGCCCTCCAACGTCATTTTCTCAGTGAAATCCGGAACAAGAAGAAGAAGAAGAAGAAGAAGAGGAAGAAGAAGAAGAAGAAGAAGAAGAAGAAGAGAGAAGAAGAAGAAGAAGAAGAAGAAGAAGAAGAAGAAGAAGAAGAAGAAGAAGAAGAAGAAGAAGAAGAAGAAGAAGAAGAAGAAGAAGAAGAAGAAGAAGAAGAAGAAGAAGAAGAAGAAGAAGAAGAAGAAGAAGAAGAAGAAGAAGAAGAAGAAGAAGAAGAAGAAGAAGAAGAAGAAGAAGAAGAGGAAGAAGAAGAAGAAGAAGAAGAAGAAGAAGAAGAAGAAGAAGAAGAAGCAGGTTTTCCCAGCGTTTGCTGGGACAGAGTCACAGGCTGGGTCAGCTTAATGCCGTGCTACCCGCCGTGGCCGTGGCCTCACGTGTCGCGGCGGCACACGCGTGAGCACGCGCACACACACGTGCACGGGAAGGAGCACAGCACCGGGGAGGACGCTCGGTCGCAGCCGTGTAGCCGCCAGCAGCAGCCACACCAGTTAAATCCACTACGGGCCACATGGGTACACGAGGCTGCAGATAAGCAAGGCTGCAACACGGCTTCCTCTCTCCTCCGTGCTGAAGTGACGTGTAGAACAGGTAAATTAAAGGAAATAAGAAAAGGAATACAGCCCCCTCAGTTAAGACCGGACACGGCACAGCATTTATCAACAGCAGTCGGCTGCCAGCACCCGGCGCACCGAGAGGACTCGGCCGCGGGGAGCCGAGGAGGGGGGGCAGGTGCCCCAGCACTCACTGTTGTGAGCTCCATGGACCTCCCCTCCTCGGTCAGACAAGCTTTCTTCCAAAAACCACCTCTCAGCCTGTGTTTGTGGGTTTTTTTTTTTGCTTTTTTTTTTTTTTTTTTTTTTGTGTGTGTGTGTTCCTGGCACCGTTTCTTCCCTCGCTGTCTCCTTCCCGAGCGCCTTGCTAAGGCCACCCTGGCGCCTGCGGTCCCAGCGCGGGTCAGAGCACTCTTTGGACATCTCTGCGCCTCTGCATCAACACACGTTCCCCGGCCCTGGAGCACTTTTCCGATCTGACAGCCAACAAACAAAGTTTTCGGTCTGCGGAGCTGGTCCTGAGACATCCTGAGCTCTGCAGTCAGTGGAGCTGCCTAACAATTATGCCTCCGTAATTGAGCCTTCGGACGCAGACACCGAGCAAACTCAATGCCCACAGCGTTTTATATCTTCTTCACAGTCACACTCTTACAGCGTTTGAGGGTTTCCTCAACAAGTCAGTTCATGTAACCCTGGCTCATGGCCTCTGCTGACGTAGCCTTACGGCAGCGTTTCCCCTCTCCATCTCTGAGATTTCACTTCTCAGCCTGTACTTAATGAATTTATTGCTGGGGCGCATACTGCTGGAAAACCCTCCACCTAGCCAAGTGTATTACAAAGTTTAGTGCTGAAACTGCCTAAAGGCACTTTGCGGGGCTGATTCCTGCAAGGGTCTAGTAACGATATGCTGCGCTACGGGGCACCCTGCCTGAGCAAAGGGTAGGCAGGTCACCCCAAACCCCCGAGCTGGTCTTGCTCTCTCACCTCCTTGCAGCTCCAAAGGGTCATTTGCTTCCAGCTTCCACCTCACCCCGTGAAATGGAGGGGCTGCAGGGGAGTGGGCAGCAGCAGGCAGCTCTCCATCATCCCCAGAGGACCACCTTCTGCCAGCAGCACCTTTCAAGGATGCTCCTTGGGGAGGAGGATTCCCGTGATGAAGACTGTGGGTGGAAAGTCCAGACCTCCCAAGGAAAGCAGTTTGTAATCCCCAGGTGAAATACTCTCAGAAAGTATTGTCAAGACGTGTCTTTTCCAGACGTACGGCATGCATACTCAGTGGCCCAACTCTTAACAGCCTTTCTTGCAGTCCCAGCAGATAGGAGTGAGCCATGGCTCCGTGTTTTGGGAGGTGGGCCGGGCGCAGGTGCGTGCAAGGGTGGGTGTTTGGGGTTTCCCCTCCGCGGTTCCAACCGGGACCTGTAGCTGCCCTGCACCCCTGGCTGGCAGGATGGAGCCCACCACCGTGCCCAGCAGCGTGGCTCTGGCCAAGGACCACCCTCAGAGAGTCCTGATGAAAGCCATAAGGCCACCCAGGCCTGAGCACTTCAGGTCACTTCATCCAGCGGCATCCAGGCGTCCTTGGGGGGAAATACACCCGCTGTGCCTTTCCTACGTCCCCGGCCCAACCACGAGTGCCGCCGGCCCGAGCGTGTTAACATCTGCCGAAAGTCTCTTGTTGGGTCTTCTCCAGGCTCCTTGGATGAGCACACGCCACAGGAGCCATGCCACCAGGGAAACAGATAAAAGAAATGTGTTTGCAGGGCAGTAAGCAGAATGGGTGAAGGACCCACACACCGTTGACAGGAGCTGCTCTTCCTTCACTGGGCAGACAGAAAGACTGGTTTCAGCCCTGGTCACCAGGCGGGTGGTGTCTCCACAGCTGGTGTAGCTCAGCTCACCTCTGCTCCAGAGCCACCACCCGCAGCCCCACCACCTGCGGTCAAACCCTCGTTTCTTTTCTCTTCAGCCAAGGCACTGGACGGCCTCATCCCTTCCCGAGCTCACGGAGAAGGTGCGTGTGCTCAGGGCGCAGACAACACACCCCTCGGCGTGGAGTCCCCACACAACCAGCATCCGGGGACAGAAAACGCCCTTCGCAGCTTTGTCACCGGGGTGCAAGTAAGCACGGGGTGCTCAGAAAGGGACGACACCGAAGCAGTGCTTCAGCAGGTTCCCTGTGCAAATTGTCCATGCTGATATTTGTCTTCAGTTAAAAACGGGTGTGCATCAGCTGTTAATTGCTGAAAGATGAAAAGCGGGACTTTTCTCACTAATAAGTTTGTCACAAAACTTATTTCTGGGTTAGGGACACAGTTTGAAGGACTCCAGCCAAGATCCCTGATGGGGTCTGTGACCTTCCCACTGAAATGTCACTGAGCTGGTGGGACCTGGGTGCCTCTGTGGCTTCTGAGGATCTGAACACATCTTCCCTGGAAACTTGGACGTGATGGCTGCATTTCCATCGGGTGAGGAGATGCCACTGGAGTTGGAGAGGGAGCTTCTCAATGGGTCCGTGGCCACTAAGGACACCAGACAGGCAGCACAAGCGATGAGGTGGAGAGGGAGGAGAGAGAGGAGTGTTAACTCAGGAGCTGCCACTTCAGAGAAATGCTCGTACAGCTGGAAGCAAGTATTTGCACTTGAATGTTCATCCACGGGAACGCATCTCGGGTTCAACACCAACAACCCTTCTTCAGCCTCGAGATACACACAGCCAAGAGCCAACAGGACCCCTCCACAGCGCCTGTGCTGCTCTGGGAGGATGAGGTGGTCAGGACAGGAGTAAGGAGCCTACGGCCAGATCTTCATCTCACCAGAGCCAGGGAGCTTCTCCACGGCCCTCAGGAGGAGGGGATGGGGTCGTGCCCATCATCCATACGTGACTGAGGTTGGCTGCTCCTCAGCCTGGGGCAGGGGGAGGCCGCAGGGGGAAATCAACCGTTTTGGATCCATGAAGTGGCGGTGACTGGTGCAGCTCCTCGGCGGGATGTTTGCAGCCACTCTCCTCTCCTCACTGGCCCCAGGAAGTGTCACACGGAAGGGCATGTCACTGTTAGTGCTCCCTCTCCGAGAAGGAGGGAAAAGGGAAGAAACGTGGAATTAAGGGGGCAAAATTTCCCCCCAGGGCGCACTTCTGGACTGCAGCAGCTTGAATTTGAGGTGCCTCTGCTGAAACGCACGGACCCCCCCAAAAAGGAGCGCCTTCCCCTCCGGTTTGCTTCGGAAAGCGCGCGTGGCCGCCCCGTGCTCGGTACGCCCTGCACAGGACGTCCCTTTAACAAAAATCATTACCGCGGGATTTCTCGCCCTTCCTCTCAGGGTGTTCAGAATCGGGTTTTAGCACATTACCTATTGGGATGTACAATAAGGTGTCAACTATTGTTTAGGAATTCCTTCTTGGATGCTGCCTAACTTGAAACCGGAGAACTTGTTTCAGTGCTCATTATGGTGACGAATTAACATAAATGAGTATTAAGCAGTAAAATGTCACCGAACTGCCCATGTCTTTCAGTTGCCCATGTGTTTGATACCAGCATATAGCGTTATCACACACGACTGTCAGATAGGATGCTCTGTACAGAAATAACAGCAGCCTGGAATATAGCCACAATGAGTGTTAACCTGGTTCAAAGTTGCTTAAAGCTTACTGAATTCTTTGAATCAGTGCACCAGTCTCAAAACACATTTTCAGATGCGTTTTGAGTTCATATTTGTACAATGTTGCTGCTTATGCTTAAGCCACTCTTATAGTAGTACAAACAAGCAAGTATTTACAGTGGTGCTTGTGTAAAATTGAGCAGACTGATATTTTCTTTGCCACCAAAAAAATAAAATAAAATAAAATAAAAAAAAAATTGCCTTGAGTCTCACAGCCTGTTTCAGTGTGCAGCAAGAGGAAGCTGCCCCAAGGGGGGCTGCTCACGCCTCTTCCTTATCCCCAGATACAGCCGTGGCACCCGCAGGCGATTAAAGCAGTAGCCAGCCGGCTGCAAAAGACATGAAGCCACTGCGCGTTTTCGATCACACAGAGCGCCAGGAGGACCGCTTCCTCCGGTTCCTTCGTTCAATCCGAGACCCAGCCCACGCGACCGACCGGCACACAACAACAATCAGTGTTCACCCCGCGTTTGAAGAGAGCGAAATCCCGGCGAGCGCGCTGCTGCCGGGTGGGCCGTCGTCGCCTCGGCGGTGGTCCGGGGCGGTGCACGCCGTCAGTGCCGGTCGTAGGCAGCGGCGGCCGCCGGCGGGGCAGCCCCGCGGGCCGCGGCACTGTAGTAGTACGGGGACCCTGCAAGGGAAGAGACGGCCGTGAGGAAGAGGAAGGTGGAAGGGGGGACAGCCGGCGGCGGAGAGCCCTCCGCCCCGGGGAGCTAGAACGAGACCCGCACCCGCATTCCGCCCCTTGCACGCCTGCCGGCCGCCGGGCACCCCGTTCCCTGCCTCCACTCGAAACACCGGCTTCACCCACTTCACCGGAAAAACGAGCCGCTTTTCAGAACAGAAGGCCAACGCCTTTCAGCCCCAACACATCACCACGCGCCGACTTCTCTGGCCTGTTCTCCCCCCCCCCCTCTTTTTGCGAGGAGGAGCAGGTCGAACCCCAAAGCATTCAACACGCTTCACCGGACCCCACAGGGATTCCCTGTTTTTCTCAAACTGCTTCTATCAGGGAATAGCAATCCCCCTGGATTTTGCTTAGCTCTGGCAGTGACTGTGGAGCTCCAGAAACACCGAGCTTGTGCTACCAGACCCCGCTGCACCAGCCTCTGCTTGGACAGGGAGGGTCCTTCGGCACCCAACACATTCGCTGAGCAGAGAAACTGGCTTTAAAAAGCATCAGTGACATTCTCTTTTACTCAGTAATGAACTGCAACTCAGAAAGTAGTTTACAACTGCCTCCAGTGAATAATGCCTCGTCCAATGAAGGGTCTGATGCTCCACATCACAGTTTTTGAAATGAACACTTAACCCTCAAACTGATCGAATTTATGCTCCATTTTTTCACTGAATACATGCGTTACACGTCTGAATGAACTACTTGGGCCAGGCTTAAAGCTTCACAGACTGATCAATGTTGAAGCACTCCTCTACCCAGAAAAGGCCTGAAAAATATTGGTGGTGATTTTCTGCCTTGCGGGTCTAAGCAACACTAGATTCCAGGATCACCTGGAACCTGGACCATTTGCTGGAATGAGGAGGAGTCTTTGACTTCAGATGAACCCAGAGAGATATCAATCTGCCCAGACAGCACCGGCTATTAAAAACTTTCCAAGTGCACCAGCAATGAGACCAGTTCTGATTCAGCATAAGTCAAGAGTCAGGCAAAAAAATATTCAAGGCACTACCAGTTTGGTCTCCAAGTCACCACCGGTTTCACATGCATGAGATGTAAGGCACGCCAGAGTGCGGAGGAAGCCCCTTGGAAGGACTCGCACTCGGACACGGGCATCTGAGACCCCCCCCAGGCAGTTTTGGGCGAGCAACAAAGAGCCAACATGAGGACCGGCTCTGGAGCGAGCTGGGCTGGAGGGTCTGGTTTCACAGGAGACCCCATCCAAGAGGCACCAGGCATCCTGAACTCCCTGCCTTCGCCCCACCTGGGACAGCAGCCCAGCAGACGCGGTCGAGGGTCTTCACAGCCAGGGATGTGGCTTGTTGCAGAGGAGCTGACTTCTGCAGCTCCAGCGAGGCAGAGGAGCTGGCCCCTCCAGGAGAAGGTGGTGCCACCAGACCTCAGTGGGGCCTGTGGAGCCCTCAGCAGAGCGTCAGTGGCAGTGAGGCCCAAGGTGCGTTTCTGGCCATTTGCTTCCCAACCAGATTCTAGCAAACCCTGATCCAGCAGGTCCGAGGGCTGCCCGGCACCTGGGCACAGGCTGAACGTGGCCGTGCCCCGGCTGTTCCACCACCATGGTCCCGACACACCCTCTGGAGCGGGAAGGAGAACCCAGCCGGGTGACAATGGCTGACAGCTCTCTACTGAGCCAAAGAGCGTCCGCCTGGAAGGCTGGAGAACCTCCTGGCCTCCCCTCCTCTTACACAGCCTTCAGCTGAAGGCTTTGCTTTTCAGAACAATTCAGAACAATTTGAGTGATTACTCGAGGGCTGCTGGCTCTGAGCACAGAGCGAGAATCCCACCACCAGCCCCTGAGAGGAAGCCCATGGACATTTACTGTTAACGGTTGGCTCAAGATGGTGGTATAATCGTAACACAGAGGGTTTTCTTCCCCTTCATCCCAAACAGTCCTTGGTGAGAGGCCTGAAGTGCTCTCCAGGGCTGGTGATACAAGCCGTGCTGCCCGAGAGGACACCCTGAGGAGACAGCCCCACCAACTGAAACACCTCCCGGAAGGGTGGGCTCTTCTGCCCTAGCACCCTGCTGTGGATCCACCAGGATCCATCCACGGGCAAGCCCACCTGTTTCTTCGAGGCTGCCTGCATCCCGAGCACCATGTCAGGAATCAGTTCAGGCTCCATCGGCAGCCTCCAGCTGCTCACTTCCAAGGGAGCACAAACCAACGCATCCAAAAAACAGAGCTCGTCCAGCACCTGCTGTTGCGCGGTGCCTGCGACACGCTCCTCGGCGCAGAAAGTAGAAACCTCTTCCTCACGACCAGAGTCCTGCCAAAGCATGTGGCACTCTGCTGCTGCAACCCCAATGGGTCAGAAACGATGGGGTTTGGCTACGGGGACGCGGCATCCGCACCAGTCAGTGCTGCGGCAGCACGGGAGCTTCTACGGCGCGGGGGTCTTGTTGTCCTCAGCACCCCGGACACCCCAACTTAAATAGCATGCAAGCCCACCACAAAGGGCTGCGTTTAAAGAAAATAAACCAAGCTTCAGGACTGCGGTCACAGTTGCTAGAAGGGTAGTCTTACCATTCACAAGAGTAAATCAAGACCGTTTGTGCAATCACTGAGCAAGCTAAGCACCTGCAAGGACGTCTGCAGAGCTTGTAGGCAGGAGCCCATCTCAGCTAGGTTTATTAACTAAAAGGTAAGTATTTTAAGCCACAATCAATGGAGGCAAAGCAGATCCCTTCAAAGGGTCATCATCCCATTTGCAACTGCATAGCACAGAGCCGACAGCCTTGTGTTATCTGCTGAGGGCACCACAGCCACTATCCTGGGACGCTCCTCTTCCAGACAACCAACATCAGATTTAACGAGCCCCAGCCTCAGGAGCCATATTTTGTGGAGGAGAACTCTGGAAAGCTTCACAAGGACTGCGAACACCGTTCTCATGAGTAGCCTAAAATAAACTGCTGTATATCGTGCATCCCAGCCAAACTCAAGCAATTAAAAACATGGAAGCCTTCCTTGGCCAAATGAGGCAGTCTTGAATGAGCAAAGGCAAACCAAACATCTCACCAGACTTTGAAATGTGCATGCCCTGTCTAGCTGGGATTTTGGGGATGTTCTCTGTAGCCAGTGAACTGGGGGGCTGCGCTCTCGGGGGTGCCTGGTTTGACAGGCCATGACCCCTCACAGCCACTCCCGCTGCTTGGGAGTCCTTGGGGACCATCTCCCACCGCAGGGCAGGCAGCACCTCGGGGTGAAACACCTCCAGGGCCGTGAAAAGCTGGGTGGAACTGATGTCCTCTCTCACCGCAGAGCCAGGGCGTCACTGGGGAGCAGGGGCTGGTGGTGCCCAGCTGCCAGGCATGAGCATCAGTGAGGACCGCAGACCCTGCCAGCACCGGCACCGGCTGTGGCAGCTCAGGTCAGCTCGGGCAGAGGGGTGGAAAATCCAGGGAAGGGATCCAGCAGCACCAAACAATTTCACCCTGACCCACGGAGCAATGCGTGGGTCCCACCAGAGCCAGATGCAGCCCCTCCTGAAGTTTTAGGGTAAAAGGGGTCTTCTTGGGGTCTCTTTCCCCCTTCGTCTTCTGCTGCTGCTGTTCGGAGTCAGTGCAGCTACCAAAGCCCAATATTTCTCTCACGCTTTCCAAAGGCCTTACACTTCTCTCAAGTTTGATTTTTTCCAGTTTGCCTTTCAGCAGTGAAATCAAAAAAGCTTGTATTTAAAGTGAAGAATGAAAACATCACATCACAAAGCATTCACTCTTCCTCCCTGTCACCATGCCCCCATCCAGAACAGACTTGTCTGTCCTTCTGTCATCTTTCCTTTCTAATTCATGCTGCCATCAATTTATTTCTTGACACAGTCATTTCTGGCGCCTACTTGTTCTCTAATCTTTTCACAGGAACTCACAGAAGAACTGAATCTAATCCTAATTGACCAGCTCCAAGCCCTGCCCTCGCATGATCCCATGCCAGCACCGACAGCCGCAGTGGTGCCGGCAAATCCCCCCCAGCCAGCTGGCTGGGACCACGTCTGGGGTGGGAGCGGGGACACCGTGTCAAACGAAAGTCCGCCGCGAGCAGCAGCGAGCCGAATGCAACGAGCAAAAATGGTAAAGAAGTTACTGCAACAAGCCAGCATGAAATTGAATCGTTTTTCTTCATTAGACCGTGCTGCCGTCATCCGCCCTCAGCGCCTGCATGCTTGCTTCCCCTGCGCTCCTGCTTCCACATGCATCCCGGCGCCGCACCGCTTGCAGGTCATTTGCAGCGCAGAGGGGAAAGAAAAAAAAAAAAAAAAAAGAAAAGAAAAGGGAAAAAAGCATGCCCCTTTCTCCACCTTCTCTTCCGGCTTTGAAACAGGGAGACCTGCCATGGCCACCGAGCCAGAGGCCACGTGAGTGGCCAGGGTCTGTGTCCTCTTCCCAGTGCATTCCTCTGGAAACGTGGGGTCTGTCCTCAGGCCAGGGAGGGACTGAGGCACCCCCGCAGCACCTGGGCCCCCGCAGAGTTGGGTGTGGGTGCCAGTGGGGCTGACGATGGGACAGGACAGCAGGACGATGCTGCAGAGCTGCAGCAGGTAACTGATGACTACTTCTTTTTCTTCTTCTTCTTTCTCTTCATCTTCTTCCTCTTCCTCTTCCTCTCCTTCCTCTTCCTCTTTTTCCTCTTCTTCCTCTTCCTCTCCTTCTTCTTCTCCTTCTTCTTCTTCTTCCTCTTCTTCATCTTTTCTTCTTCATCTTCATCTCCTTCCTCTTCTTCTTTTTCTTCTTTTTCTTCTTCTTCTCCTTCTTCTCCTTCTTCTTCATCTCCTTCTTCTTCTCCTTCTTCTCCTTCTTCTTCATCTCCTTCTCCTTCTCCTTCTCCTTCTCCTTCTCCTTCTCCTTCTCCTTCTCCTTCTCCTTCTCCTTCTCCTTCTCCTTCTCCTTCTCCTTCTCCTTCTCCTTCTCCTTCTCCTTCTCCTTCTCCTTCTCCTTCTCCTTCTCCTTCTCCTTCTCCTTCTCCTTCTTCTCCTTCTCCTTCCCCTTTTTCTTCTTCCTCTTCCTCTTCTTCCTCTTCCTCTTCTGCCCCTGGTGCTGCTGACCACTCTGGAGCAGCTCAGCTACCTCCGCTTCCACAGGAGCTATGGGGCACGGCGTTCCGGGGTGCCCTGGAGAGGAAGGGGTCACTCCTTTGCATCGGTTCCCGCAGCAGCTGTGGCAGACAGAGGGGGGCTGCCCGGTGCAGAGGAGTGGGGAGCACGGGAGCAAGGGCACCGGGGAGACGGGGGTGGCCGGTGCTCTGCGGGGCCCAGGCGGCCGTTCCCCATCCCCTGCATGCCACGAGCACGGTCCTGCCTTCCCGCAGAGACACCAGCTCACACCTCACTGCCGCTCCACACTCACGGGACAAAGGCTGGGGACCAACCACCAAAGCCTTTTCACCCCTCTCATCTCTCTCTGTTCCTGTTCCCTTTGTTCTCCCAAAAAGACACTTCTGAATCCAAGCATCCTTCCTTCCTGCCACCTGCAAATCACAACATTTCTCCTTTTAGCTCCTCTTTCACCAGTCTCAGCCTGGTGTGATTGCTGCGGTGCAATTCCTCCTTGCCAGCGCAGGGAATTAATTGAACTTAGGTGCTGTTAAGTGCTTACAGTATTACACTTTCATCTTGGTGAAGGGAGCAGGACTTAGTAAAACAAACTGTGTCAGTCCATGTACCAGTCCTGATTAATTTTGTCAAGGTTTCTGCTTTGAGGCTGATACTGCCAGAGCTTGCTCTCAGGAGAGAATTACTAAATGCACTCACGTATACTCCTGAGAAGAGTGGAAGCATCTTGGATATAGTTTAAATTAACCTCCTCTCCACTGCGGGTGCTCAGGCTCGTCACACGGAGCCTGCTGGGTGTGCAGGGGGACTTTCAGCAGGATTTTAAGGCTCTGCCACAGATTCCCATTGCCCTGACACTGGCTTCTGCTACGTGCCTTGCCAAGCCGACTGCCCTTATGTTTTTGGCGATTTTTGGGCAGATGTGCACGAAGTGAAAGGGGATCCCACGGCTCGGCTCACCGGGACCTCGCTGCCCAGCTCTGACACGGTGCCCGCGGGGTGTTCGAGCAGCACGGGCAGGTACAGGCTGCGCCAGCGCTCGAACGGCTCCGCGATTCCCGCAGCAGCGACAGGAACAGAGCGGGGCAGGTACTTCAAAATTACCAGGGATTCCCCCTCCAGGAAACTCCAGCACTCCCAGTTTTGTGACCAGGCTAAGCTGGAATGGAAAATTCATCCTTAGGACTTGCTGCGGAACAAAATTTCCCATTTCTTTTTCTTTTCGATGCATCAAAACTGCAAGTAAGTCGTAAGTCCCAATCAGTGTGTCACTGCACACTCAAAGCAATACAACCTTACTTGCGCAGTGTCTGTGTTTACTGAAACAGAAGATTTTGAAAATATCAAAACGAAGTGTTTAGTAGATGACAAAAACGAAGAAGTCAAGATTATACATTTTAACAACTCCCGCCAGCAAAAAATGCCAGCATCGTTGTCATTATACTGTAGAACATTTCAATTTCAACGCAGCTGCAGTTTCTGGAGGAAAACGGTAGCATCCAAATCTTTTTGCCCTTGCCTCGTTTAAACACATGTTCACAGCATGCCGCTGAGTAAACACTGCTGCAGGAATCCTCGCAGGGCTGAGGCACAAGCCTTGCTGCCGGCAGCACTCCGTCCCTTCAGCTGGGCTCAGGCAGCATGCCGCCCGCGCGGCTGCAAGGCGCGATGGAATTTTCCTCCCAAAATGCATCATCCGACAAGGGAACAAGAAAAAGAACGGGACAGAAGGGGGGTGGGCACCGGTAAAAGCTGTTTTGGCAGCAAGTGGCTGGCTCCTGAGCAGGCTCTGGTTTAAAGTCTTTCCTGACCCAGACCTGCCCATCTCCCCCGGCATCGGGGCACCACGGGGACGTGCCCTGCGCCCTGGCCGGCATGCTCAGAGCCGCCACGGGCCCCCGGCACCTCCAGCGAAGAGCCGAGCAGGTCGTGGGCACAGCCTGCTGCCACCGGGGCCACCGGGCCACTGCTGGGGCCGCCTGGCCACTGCCTGCCCCGCCGGGGTAGCGCGGAGCTTCGGGGGGGCCCCAGCCCAGCTCCACCGCGGGTCCAGTGTGGCACCAGTGCACGCGTCCTCCCCCGCGGGGGCGTGCACCCACAGGCAGCAGCACGACCCGCAGCCCAGGAGCCTCACCAAAATCCCTCTCTCCACAGGCAAGGGCAGGGTTGGGGCCGGGCTTTCGTTTGTTTGTAACGTCATGCCAGTCGCTTTACAGACTTGCAAGCAGAGCTGGAAAAGCCACCCGGGCCCTGGCTTCCCAGGCCTGCCCGGGCAGCAGAGCTTTGCTTCCAGAGGAGTTGCAGAATCAGAAACGAAGAACGCGCGGCGTGCGCTCTTCCCCCCGGCCGGAGCATCTTCCCCGCGTGGCCAAGCCAAAATCCCGCAGGCGCTGCCGGCTGTGGCCATGGAAACTGCGGGTGTAAGCGCAGGGACTCCCCTGGCTTTGTGCAGCTATGCCCATCCATATTAGCTGGAGATCTGTCCGCTGATTTATGATGGAAGCGCTAACAAACCCTTAAATGTGGCACGGCAAATAGCAGCATTATACCAGCACCATGGCACGAGAGGCAGAGGCTGTCTATTGCTCCCCAAGGATTTGTTTAAGGACAAGAACCATGATGAATACAGCCTGGGTGGCTCAATTACATGGGGACTCAATTACTTAAAACAAAGAAACTGGATGAAAAAAGTATGACAAAAATTCAAAATTATTTCGCTGCTGGAGGTCACATATAACAGCCCTGTCATCCATAAATCTGGAAATCTCTAAGGCATGCTACTCCTGTGTTGAGAGATGACAATTAATTGGTATTTTACTTACCTCATCCATGCAAATTATGCAGGGAAAAATTCTAATTACTGCATGCTACATGTATATAAGGTCAAAATGGGCCAGCTTTTGACAGTGGTGTAAAATGGATTGTGTTTATCCTTCACACGAGGGCCACGATCCTGCATGAGCCGTGGGGCTCCTGCCCCCCACCGCTTGTAGGGACCGTGCCAGCGTCCGCGAGGCTGCGCGGGCACGGGGTCCCTCGCAGCGCCGGGATGGGTCGGGCAAGCACGCGACGGGGGGGGCAGGCACAACGGGGGTCGGGGAGACATGCAAAGCGCTCGAACGAGCAAGTGGCGGCAGCCTGGGGAGCGGTGGGGGCTCGCGTTCGGCAGCTCGGCACCCCAGGTTTTTGTCTGAACGGGATTCCTCAAAAAAACAGGGATCCTGCCTTCCGGAAACACCCTGTGTCTCTGGAAGGATTTTATGGGGCAGAAACGGGAAGAAAAGAGGTTTTGGCAGGGGACTTCTTGCTGGCGAAGGGAACCAAGAGCATCTGGGCAGTCCTGCAGGGGGGCCGAGCGCAGGGACTCAGGACCGCACCGGGACACCATCCTGCCCGCCCCAAGGGTGGACGATCGCTGCCGGGTTGCACCGAGCCCCCAGGGTGGGGACGGCAACTTACCGAGGAGTCCAGGGTTGGGAAACCTCCAGGAGTCGTTGTACGTCGAATATTGTGGGTGGCTGTATGGGCTCCCAGAAAACTCGCTCCCTAAGTTAAAGAGAGAAAGAAGGACAAAACCAAATGATTTGATTTGAGGCCGCAGTTACCGTTGCAGGGAAGAGGAGCCGTTCAGTGTGTGCTGTGCTCTGGTGACGGCCTTGGTAAAAGCGCCGCTGGCCACCCTCTCTGAGGAAGGGCAACACGGGTGGGCAAGTTATTAAACAAATGGGCGCAGCCATGTTTTACGCATCCTTTTTGGGCTGCAGCCCAGGCCCGCTGCGCTGGTGGGATTTTCTCAGGCAGCCCGTGCTGCAGGAGCAAGACAGCGAGGAGGGATGGAGAAGAGTCGGGGACAGAGCAACGGGACTGGCTTTCGCCTCTACGGCCCTACAGCACTCGTGGCAAGAAACACAACAGAAGGACAGGGCTGCTCAGCCAGGCTCTCTGCTAGCACGAGGTGATGAATCAGCTAATCTTCTAGTTACTGGGTATCCTTCCAGGAGAACATGGTCTTGGTCCCAGATGTCCGTCCATCACTGCAACCCAAGGAGAGGGGTGCTTGCACCGGTTTCAGATGGCTTTGAAACCCTCCTGACACGAGCCCAGAAATGGCTCAAAGAGTTACTGCTATTTATCTCCTCACCAGCTCCCGCTCTCCCCATCTGTTTGTTCTCTTCACATGTCACCTCCTGCTTCACACTTCGGCTGCAAGCTCTTCAGGACAGAGCCTTGCACCATGGGGCTCTGACCCTGCGCAGGGCACGCGGATCCACCACCACACCAACACCAACACCGCTGCTGGTTTAGGAGGAAATCTTCCACGAATGACAGTTTCCCACCCTCCTCCTCTCCTTCTCCCTCTCCCATACACAGACATGTGCACGCACAACATCGCACGGCAGGAGGAAGAGCAGGTTTCCTACGGCAAGGGGAGACGGCTGCGAGGCTGCAGCAGAAAATGCTCGCTGTGAATTTCACCCGTTCTGGTCCTCGACACTGGTGCAGCCCCCGACCCGTACGCAGGGGCTGCCTCTCCCCAGCCGAGCCGCAGACCCCCAACGCCACGACTCCAGCTCGTATTTTCTGCCAAACTCAGAAGTAACACGGGTTGGCGTCAAAATATAGGGTCAGGCCCAGGGTAGCTTGGTCTCCACGTGATGCTGCTTCAGTAAGAATGAGCTGCCTCTCTGCCTGCAGCAAAGGGCACGGGTAAACGTGACGGCAGCAAGAGCTGCCCACCTCTGGTCCGCTCCAGGGGGGCTCTGCTCGCACCCCCTCCTCCCCCTGTTCCCCACAGCCTCCCCCGACCCATAGGACTGCGCCCACCAGCCCCGGGGCTGCTCTTTGTCAGGGCAACGAGACCAGGTCTGAAGCCAGCAGCAGCCAGCACTCATCACGCCTTGCTGCATTAACTTTGCAAGCTCAGGGCAGGCCTTCATTATCGCCTCTAAGGAATGGCATCAGTTCGCCGCGAGCCATGGAAAACGGAGCTCCTTCCAAACCTTTCTTCCCAGCGAAGTACGTCGTGTCTACACTTCCTCCCCGCTCCTTGCCCTTACGGGTGGCGTCAGTACCCGAAGGTCACCTCCGTCACGGCGCTCGCTCTGACAGGGCGAGGCACGGCGGAGGCGGCAAAGCCAGAGGAGATGCCAGGAGCCACCCGAGGTACCAGGGCGTCTGGCCAAGGTGTCCCCATTGCCCTCCGCCAGCCGGGGAGCAAGCTCGCCTGCGCAGGACACAGCAGCTCCGCTCTGGTCCCTCCTTCTGCCTCCTCACCTGAGGCTGATGCTCAGGCAGAGCCCTCCCTGCTCGCCCCCCCCGCTCCCGAAGCCCCTCGGCTTCCAGCAAGTCTCGGACACAGCTCTGCCCTGATGGTGTGTGCCCGAGCCTGCCAAGCACACGGGCGGCTGCGCCGGGCCTGGCTGAGAGGGAGTTAATTTCCCCGACGGCGGCCCTGGGAGCGCTGTGTGCTGGCAGCCAGGACGGTGCTGATAAGGCAGCAGTGTTTTTTGGCTGAGCAGCGCTGGTGCAGAGCCAAGGCTCTCTCCAACATCCCCCCACCCACCCACCATAACACCAGCAGGCTGGGCAGGCGCAGGGGGGTGTCGGTGGGGGGGAGAGGGTGCTGTGCAGATTTTGGGAGAAGGCACAGCCAGGGGAGCCGAACCAAGCTGGCCAAAGGGATATTCCAGACCGTACGATGTCCGCTCAGCAATAAAACCTGGGGGAAGGGAGGAGAAATGGGGGGCATTCTTTATTTACATTTATCTTCCAGAGGAACCACCACCTCTGCTGAAGCCCTGATTCCCAGGAACCAGCCGGCTGGTGGGAATTAGAGAATAAAATCTGTTTTCCTCTGCTTTTGCGCATGACCCTTGCTTTTGCTTTATTAAACTGCCCTGATCTCGACCCACGAGCCTTTCGTTATGTTCTCTCTCCCCTGTCCAGCTGAGGAGGGGAGCGACAGAGCGGCTTTGGGGGGCACCCGGCATCCAGCCAGGGTCAGCCCACCGCAACCACAAACTGGCTGGTAACTTTATGGGTGAGAGAGACGGTAATTCCCAGCCCCCGAAGGCTCACAGCCAGGTCCCCCTTCCAGCACGTGCTGTGCAAAAAAACCCCTTTATCCCTTGGGAGCCTCTGCTACAGGGAAAGGCTCGCACGCCACCCTCCGCAGCGCTGTCACTCCTTCCTTGGCACAGGGCGGTGAGAAATGCGGGGGCTTCGCCCTGTTCCAGCTGCACCAAGCACGACCACGGGAAAGCCGAGGGGAGCAAGTCCCGCCGCCGCGTCCTCCCCTGGGGCTGCGGGGTGCACAGACAGAGGGACAGGACGGCCGGACAGACCTGTTGGCACGGGGTGTGCGGAGGACCCTGCCCAGCTCCCACACGCACCAGTAACACTTGGAACGAAGCTCCGGGCGAGCTGCCGCCCGCCTGCCAGAGCTGCCCAAGCAGGGCAGGCGAACCCACCCGAGGATGGGACGTTTTTGAGCTGTCCCACAGCTCTCACGCCCGCTGCTCCCCTCTCCCATCCTCCCGAGGCTGCAGGGGCCCGTCCCGTCCCGCGCCCACGCTGTGCACGCTGCCGAGCGGGCTGCGGCGCTTCCTCAAATGCTCATCAGCGCTGCGGCAGGGCTGCGGGTGGGAACGGGCTGACATTTCATTGTTTCATCCTCTCCTGCCTCGCTCTCCTCCCCCCACCATCCCCACTGCCCTCCTCCCCACACTCACACACAGACACACATCGTGGACCCTCTCTGGGGGATGCTCCGGTGCCTGTCAGGCTGAGGCTTCCAATTCTCTGTTTTTTATGCCTCAGTGGTCAGGGTGTCAAGCTCCTGCAGTACAGACCAGCCAGGAGCTCGAGGAGTCACTGAGCACCATCAGCTCGGTGACAGTATTGCTTGCTTCTTAACATACTCTGCATATCCATCAGCCTTGCAGGGAAAAAAAAAAAAAAAAAAAAAAAAAGAGAGAAGCGGGGCAGGAAGGAAAATGAGAGAAAAGAAATACAAGAGAAGGGAGGGGAAAAGGCGAAGTGGGGGAGAAAGTCTCAAGCCCTGCTACTACCATCGCAGCACTTGGGCAGACAAATGGTACAGCCATAAAGTGAAACTAAGCTAGATGAATGAACGCTGCATGAACGCCTCGTGATTTCCACCAGATATTCCAGGGTCCGTCAGCTACACTTCCTGACAGCCCTGCTCAGCGGCCAGCCCTCGCCCCATTCAAAAACACAACAAATCAGTTACCCGGGGCGGGGGGGGGGGGGTGTGGGCCAGGGACGCGCACACGTGTGGCGTGTTGCACGCACGTGCACGGTGTCTGCCCGTGCCGCGGGGAAGGGGCAGCAGCCGGACCCATCCCTCCTTCACCTAAAATGGCAAAGAGGGGGGCCCTTAATAATTCTTCCATCACTGAGACACCAAGACTCCGAAACAAGGGGTTCTGGCAGAGCTTAGCCGACATCGCCACGGTGCTTTATGCGGCTGTAGCCCAAAGAGGGTCAGACCCTTCTGTCACCCCCGGGGGCAGGGGTATGGGGTGGGAGGGAAGAAGAATCCCCAGTAACGCTGCTGCTACAAGCCCCAGGAGATCCACTCCTCCCCGAGCTGGGGGGAGCCCCAAGGGGGGGTGGTGGGTGGACCCTCTGCTGCCAGGCAAAACGGCGTTATCCGTTCCACAGCATCCTCTCGGGGGATTATCAACTCATGCCTACCAAGTCTGTTTGGTTTTTAAGGTTTTCCTGCGAGTTTCCTCTGTGATGTGCAGAGGAACTGAAAAGAGTGAGCTTAAAAAATCTCAAGAACCAAGAGACGAAGGAAGAGATTTCACGGTGTCTTTCCAACTGCCACGGCTTTGGAGAACTGTCGCCGGAGGGGAGAGGGGAGGACGCAGGCACCTCTGTGTGCGGGTGCTGGACTTGGGGCAGGAGGGTGCTGGAGAAGGGAAGAAGGATGGGGCAGATGCTCAAAGCAGGGTCAGCTTTGACATAAGCCGTGTCCGGCCAAGGTGGGGAAATGCTCCAGGGTGGAGAAAGCCTGAGCACTGTCCCCACCACTACCACTGCTCGCTGTGCAGGGCGCCCGGCCGCGGTCCCGCTGGGCAGCACAGCAGTAAGCAAGGTGCTGCCTGAGGCTCGTGTGGCACCGAACACCAGCAGCAACCAGCAGCCTCGTCCGCACGGAGCATGCTTGCCACCCAGCTGCTGGCACCTCTGGGCTGAAATGCCGAATTTGAACAAATCCTCAGCAAAGCAGCTCCAAGTTCAACGCACTGCTCTGGTCCCCAGCGTCTCAGAAGACACCGTGAATCGGTAGCGCCAGGTTCCGCACAGCTCAGCCGCTCCAGCTACGTGAAGGCAGACACGTGCCTGGACACTTTTTGCTGCGATTTCTCAGACAGCAGGTTTCTGCACTTGCATTTGGGATGGGGAGGAGCCGCCAGGGCCACGGGGGTGAACGGTTGTGTCCATATGACGGCCACAGGCGACACAACGTGCCTTCCTCCCCGCGACCGCCACGCGACAGCTCTCCCAACGAGGACAACGACCAGAACCCTGCGGCTGTGCCGTCCCTCCCTCCAGACTCGTCCCAGACATTGGTTTTCCCCACCAGACCCCATTAGCTGAGTCTTTTTGCTGTCCAAGCTCCGGGTTTAGGACGGCGACTTATTCAGCCCTTCCATTTGGTGGAAAACTAAACCAAACCAGGACAAACAGCGTGCCACAAACGCAACTGCGTAAGGGACAAGAAGGGAAGGTTGTGGGAGAAAAATCAGAGTCTGGACAGGGACAGCAACATCTTGCCCATTCCTCGCCTGGGTCCTGCGTAAGTTTAAGAACAATCTGCTGCACTTGTCCCTAAATTGGGCTCCTGCGGATGAACCCCTCTCCCCCTCCAGCCTGACCTCCCGGCAGGGGCTGCAGGTGAATCTGCCTTTCCCTCGTGGCAGAGGACCTCACCGTAACTTTTTAAAATTAACATTCTCATGACTTCTATTTGTTTTCTACCGTTTTCTTTTGTGGAAGTAATCACATGGATCATAAATTCCTTCAGCGAATTCCAATAACAATCATTACCCTGGTAGCTAAGATATGCTTGACTGCATGGGGAGCAGGGCTAAATGCTGCACGGAGCCACAGGAACGCACCCAAGCCGCCTGTGAAACACCAGCTCAGCCTGGAAACCCACCAGGCAAAGTCAGACGTGCAGCAGGGCCCAGCATCGCCCGGCAGAAGCCGAAGGGCGGCGGGAGAAGTCGCTGCTCACCCTTCGCAGCCCCGGGCAGCATGCCCCGTGAGGTCAGAGCCAGAAACAACCGTGAGAGACCTTAGAAAAGAAGGGGAAGGGTCTGGCTTCTCTGCGGAGCACAACGGCGTGTTTTCCCCTCGGTAAAAAGCGGATTTACCTCTCCGCACCAAGCCATCGCAGCGGCTCAGGGCGAGGGGGACACAGGTCTGCAGCCCAGCCTGCAAAGCTGCAGCCTCTGTGACTCACAAAACTCACCCCCTTAGAAGCTTTCCTCATGCATGGGGGAGCTGGGAAACACCTTCCAGTTAAAACTTGCTTTCACACACACACAGAAAAGTGGTTTCACACCACTAACATACTTCTGCAATTTTGTGACAGTTTTGACAAAATCCTTCAGTTAAAAAGAGCCCTGGATTATTATTTTTTTTTTTTTTTTTACCAGATGTTTTCCAAGCAAATCTTTTCTTTCTCTTCTAAAATCAGAGAGATGTTGAGTTTTCAAATTAAGTTCAGCAAGGCTGAAAAAAAAAAAAAAAAAAAAGAAATCCAAAAATCTCAACTGGAAAACAAATCGTATCTTTGAAGTAAAGCCCCAAATAATCTGTATTGTCATTTCTTTCTTTTGACTCAACCTAGGACTTTCTTCCAGTTTTCACATTCCTGAGCAAATGACAGGATTGGTGATTTATACGGCTCTAATCTGTAAATACCAGCTGCATTTAACCTGGGGGACTAAAAACCCAGGGCACGCCGTGGATGGACCGCCAGGTCCTCTCCTGGTCCCTTGCCTTTTCTTTGTCCTCAGCAGTCCCACGGCAGGAAGGACACTGAGAACTCTGCTCCGCGGACCAAGCACACTTGGCCGTTAACCTGCCTGTCCTAGACTGAGCAGTCCACGCGCTATGAAAAATGTAAGCGCAGGAAAAGGGAAAAAATACCAAAGTGCAGCCCCACTGAAACAAAACGTGCATTTCAGGAACAGTGTTCCCCCTGGGAAGAAGCCGAGCAGGAAAATACACCACGAGTAGCAAAAGCCCTCTGTGTTCTATCCCAGTTGACCTCAGTGAAGACACCCAGGGTGATAACCAGCTAAAAATCCCAGGACAAGCAAGCAGGATTCACAGGCCGGTCTTTGAAGAGCGGGAAAATTTGTCGAAGTTGGATTATCGGCAGCAGTGCCAGGAGGGCGAGTTCTGTGTCCAACACATGAGAGTGGTCCCTGCTGCTGCAGCAGCGAGGTCCCTCTGGGAGGGGCGGGGGGGACACACGGGCATTTCGGGTGTTGCTGGCTGCCGTTCCCACCCTGCCCGTGCCGGCGGGACGAGGGCAGCGGGCACCCACCAGGCACCACGCTCCCGCTGCTTCCCTGCGGCGTGCCCGCAGCTGGGGCTCACCGCCTGCTTCCAGCTGCCGTTCCGGGATGGTGGCTGAGCCCCGGGGGGCTGGCAGGACCCCCCCGGGGGATTCGGTCCAGCCCGGAGCCCGGCACCCTCCCGGCACACGGCCGCTGCCCACCCCGGGGCGGGAGAAGATGCCCTGACCCCGCGCTGCAGCATCGCGCTGCCCCCGAGCCCGCGCAGCGCCGGGGCCGGCGCGGCTGGTGGCTGGAAGGAGCTTTACTGAAAAAGACATGTTTTCCCAAGCGGACCGAAAAACGTCGGTTTTGGGAAAAAAAACGTTCGATGAACAGTTTTAAAAAAAGGGGAAGCTGCTTTTCAAAAACGCCCCGGATCCTCTGCGTCAAAATGGGAAGCTGCTTCCGATCTGCGGACCGTTGCCTACCTGGCGTTGTAACCAGCAATTTATCTATTCCCACAGGAAAGAAGTGAATAAAGCACTAATAAATGGAAAAGGGGAAATGCTTTCTGCACAATTAGTGTTTCCACCCCCCCACCTTTTTTTTTTTTTCCAACGATGGTTTTGAAAGTGATATCAGAAAAAGACAGCCCTCACAAACTATTTTCAAGTAAAACTTTCCTTATACGGAACAAAATCTTCACTTTGTGATTTTAAATAAAAAAAAAAAAAAAAACAAAACAACAAACCAAAAACAAAACAACCAATAAAACCAGCAAGTTCTTAGAGCACTAAGCCCTCTACCTGTGTTGTTTAAGCACAATATGATAAAACTATGTCAAAAATTTCATCCAGCTCTAGCCAAGACGGAGCCCCTGGAGCTGTGATGTACTGCAACAGTCCAGCCGACCACGAGTACACAGGCACTCACAGGATCCCAGGTAGTGCTATTAATGCCATCCAATTAATTAGACAGCGTCTGTACTGCTCGTTGAAAAGAACAGCCAGGAAACGTGGTGGTAACTGTTAATTACCACGGCCAGCAGCGTAAGCAGCACTCTGCTTCCGCGGCTGAGCACCTGCAACACCCTCCTCCAACAAACCTGAGCAAAGAGGGAAACACTTTTTGCTTGTTAAAGCTTCCTTCTCTCCTAAAAGCGGGAGGAACAACCTGGAAACCCCAGATGCTCCCTACACCCACAAACGCCCACGGAGAGCACCACAGCAACCCGCCCGCGCGTCCCGCAGCGATGCTGGGGGCAAACCCCAGGTTTGGTCAGGGGCAGGGGGTCCGCTCCGTGAGCAGGAGGGGGTCCCACGGCGAGGGTACCGGGGAGCTGCCGCTGCCGGCAGCCTCGGGGAACATTTTCCTGGGGTGCTGGGACCGCACCGTCGGCAGCAGCCTCCCCCCGGGGAGTGCCCAGGGGTGCACGTGCAGGAATACAGCCCCCCGCGCGCACGGACGGACGGACGGACACACACGGGCAGATCGGCCAACGCGGACGCGCAAGGGCTTCACACGTGTAGGGAAAAAAAAAAAAAGCCTGTAAATCCACGGGTAAATAAATCCGTTGCAAGAACCCGGCGGATCAATAGATGGGTTATTATCACCTATGACCCCTGCCACCAGCACACCCTCACCAAAAGCACATCCCACCCGTGTCTGTAACATCTGGTAGTCACTGATTAACCCTTCAATGAGCAGTCCGGGTACAACCACCCCCCCCAAACTTTCACACCTCTGATTGCAAAATGAAATTAGCCCGGACACTGGCTAATTTTTCCTGCACATCAGCCAAGTAGAAGTTTATTGCGGTTGCGGCTGGAAGGCACTTGGTCACATTCAGGCAACGTCTCTCCGAAGTTCCCAGTCCCATCAAGACTGCCAATTAACTTCTAATGAAGGTTGTATATAATTTTACGATCATACAGATTGGACAGTATTGCCCCCTTATTTTATCTCTATATTAACTAGCACCCGCTCCAGGATGTACAATTTTATTTTTAATGGTTCTGAGTAGGTTGTCATATTTTAGGAAAACAGTAACATGCAGATTTTTGTAACACTACCTCATTTCCAAGAAGCTACCAGGCACAGAAATCCCATCAATGACTAATGAGTTGTGGGTTAAGGTGGACGTACCTTGCTGTGAAGTCACTGTACTATTCTCGACCCGTGCTGCCTGCCATAAAATTTTAATGCTGCTTCTGACATATTTATGAAATACCTCACCTAGTCTTCGCAGGATGACAAAAAGATTTACATCTGCAATTACTGCAAGCACATGGGTTTTAGCTATGCACTTTAAACTTTTGTACACAAAGGTATTTAACTTTAATACAACAAAGGTAGGTGGTGCCACAGAGCAACCATATTGGAACTGCATTAGGGGAGATTTATCTCCCTGTACCAGGAGGACAACTGCCCAACTCATCTGCGCAGAAGATGGCATGGCAATTAATGACCGTGAGGAATTTGCCCCTTCCCTCCCGCGGCTCCCCCCCAGCTCCCCGCAGTCCTCTGCCCTCACTCCCAGCTGCCGGCAGTGGGTCGGACCCCACCGCGAGGAGCTTGGGGAGCCCCGAGGCTCAGCACCGGCACCGCTTCATCTTCTCCGCTCCAGAATGACCGACCGGGTAGCCCGGGCAGGATGAAAAGCAAAACTTCCACCTCGCAGAAAATATCAAGCTTTGCAACACGGCTTCACCCCCAGATTGCTGTAAAAAAAAGTGCCAAGAAGCATCCTGTGGGAAGAAATTCTCCAAACTGTGTAATGGAAATGCTGTGCTTGGTTCGGATGAAAATATTCCGCTCCATGCTCCATCCCGACTTTAGCCTTTTTTATAATTTCAGCCTGCATAATGATAATGTAATGTGTAGTTACTTCCAGGAATTACACAAGTAATTTAGCTAGTAGCAGAAGTAGATATAATGTTATGAGCCATAATAACACAGCTACAGCGTGGAAATTGTGAAGTCTGGAAATTAAGCATTTTGGTAGCTTGATAAAGGTACTTTGCTGCTGACATGGAAGCAGTCTTCAATTATCTGCAAACACAGGTGTGAACGGGGCCCGGAAAGCGTCTGCACGGCCGAGGGAGCATCCTCCCACACCGGCACCTCCTGGGGCACCCCGCCAGCGTCCCCATCCTCGGTGGCCGTGTCAGACCGTGCCAGGGGCTCAACTGGGACTGGGCCAGCGGCTCCGGCTTCTCCAGGTGACGGCCGGGTCCTGCCGAAGTGGCAGCACCTTCGACATCTCCTCGTGTAAACCCTCTGCTCCCGGCTGAGGCACTCCAAACCCCAGGTCTTGGCCCTTCTGCCTGCAAGACCAGGTTTTCAGCTGGAGTCCAGGCTTCAGCCACCCCTGGACTGGGGTTTAGCATGTCAGCGGGGTCTGCTTTCCCCCTCTGGTTCTTTCTGTCATCACAGGGAGCTTGTGCAAGCTCTGAAATACAGAGACACAGCCCCAGCAGAGATGTCAGTTTTTCTTTCTGACACCAAACACAATGCAAATGAATGCCTGAGTGACAGAAGACAGATAATTTCTCACTTGATTTTCACGGCACTGCTTTGGTTTTACACCACATCCACGTTACAGTCATCCTTTTAATGCAGAGAAAAAACATGTCAGCGGGTCTCAGGTCAATCTCCGGGAGCGCGGCAGCTCGGTCCTCCAGCAGGACGGACGCTCTGCTGGCAAACGTTTTGTAGCCAAAGCCATTTCCATGTAATGTCTGCAGCTGCTGAGCCCGGCCCGATCCAGCTGAATCAGCCAAAAATTGGGCCGAGGAAGAGAGGAAGGGATGATGCACGGGGCGTCTCCTTCCACGCGCAGCGGGATGATGCTCGAGGACACGGTGGCACATCCCCAGGGGGGGGACCCAGAGCTCCCCACGCATCCCAACAGCCCGGGGCACACTTCCACTGGTCCAGGCTCCTCACCCAGGGCTGGCATTACATTTCCTGACTTCAGATTGAAGACTAGACAGCCCAGGCTGAGGCAGCTCCCTTGGGCTGAAGGAGGCTGGTAGGAGGAAGAGAAGATGGGGCAGCACCGTCACCCCGTGCCCAGCACCTCTCACCCACACAGCAAGCAGCCCTTCCCCAACCTGGGTGCTGCTTATCCCACTGTAGGGTCCACAGACGCCTCTCCACACGACTAAAACATCCGTGCATGCTTGGAAGTTGTTTATTCAGTGGCGAAGCCTCTGCATGGCAAAGCAACCTTTGCGGCTGCTACCCGGGACTGACGGGATTTTGTGCATCTGCTGCTAAACGGACACCGAGTCGGAACCAGCGTGCTGCTTTTAGTCCTTTTACGGAGGGATTAAGGGGGTTACATTTGAATTTCCCAGCTTACTCTGCAGCCAGTGAAGAGCCTGATCCCAAATCGACTGCAGTCATGGGTGACAGATGACTTATTTGCAATCAAAGTGCCCCAGTGCCATACTTGCTGCTAGAAATAAGCAAATGCATCCTTCTTTCTGGACGCTTCTCTCACTTCCCCACCCAGGCTGTCCCTCTTCTCCCGGCACAGCCAGACAATCTGTCAGAAGGGCCCATGGGGGACGTGTCCTCGGAGTCTTCACCCTTCCGTGCAGGGGTTTACACCAGCCCGACACGGGTGCACACACGACAGTTTTGCAGCAGGGACACAGCTTCCTACGGTTTGACAGCCTCCACTTTAAAATGTGTTCTCAGAGGAAAGTCCTGCAGTGGAAATGGGGCGGTCCTTGGAGCGCCTTCTTTCATTTTCACCAAGGCATGTGATTTTGCTTAAAAGTTTTCATGTATTTGTTGTTTTTTGTTTTGGTTTTTTTTTTTTTTTCCATTACCCCATTTTGTTTCTCTTGCGCTGATCATATTACATTGCATCGTACTGCACTGCAATCTATTTTACTGTCTCGGCATTTTTGCTTACTTTGATAAAGTCTCAAGGTGTCCAGAAACTCATGAAAAGACAACAGTTAGTTCTCAAAAGATTTCATTTCAGCTTGCACCCCAGACATCAGTTCCGAGTGTTGGGAGCTCACCACAGGGCAGATGTTCTACGTTCAAAGATTCGTAAGTGGAAGCGAACTCCCTCCGGCAATCACCACGGAAAAATCAAGCCTACAGTCTCAGAAAACAAAAGTCCAGCGAGTGGTAAAAAGGCTGAGTTCGTAAATAACGCTCTGCTGGGGACTGGCTGCAAACCCCCACCCCTGCAAAAAACCTATGCACGGGTCATGCTGCAGCAGCAAAAGGCGGGGTGCGGGGAGCTGGGGGTGCCTGGGTGCAGGACTGGGTCTCCAGCATCCCCCCAGCCACACCAACGCTGGAAGCGGGGGACATCCATCTCCTCGCAGGACAATTTGGAGAGGGCTGCCTCGCACCATGAAGCCAGGCAGGTATCAACCCCCGTCCCTTCCCAGCCGCCTCCCAGAGCCAGGAGCCCAGGGCTGGGGTGACGGCGGCGAAGCCACCCTTCCGCGGGGTGCTCAACGCGGGTTGCAGACGGGGTAGCTGGGGCAGAAAAGAAACTGCCCCCTCCCCGTCACCCACCACCCAGCGAAGCTGCGCGGCGGGGCCGGGATGCGATGGGAATTAGAGCCTCTGCCCTGCCACGGGCTCCCCGAGCGGGGTGCGTCAGGAAACCGCCCGGCTGATTCCGGGGGGCCGGGGACGCGGGGTGCTGAGCCACTTCAGCGCCCGAGCCACCAGCGCAAAGCTCCGGCAGCTTGCTGTTCATAACCACCACGCTGTTCGTAATCCACAATTGTTTTGTTTTGTTTTGTTTTGTTTTGTTTTGTTTTTGAACCCTGGGTGCTGACACAACACAAGGAGACACCGGCGTCAAAAAGCGGAACGCTCAGAGATGATAAAGCGTTTTGCGTGCTCTCGCACGGTCAGGGAACCTCGCCACGAGCAAGAGGGCTGAGCTCAGCCCTGCAGGCACACGCGGGTCCGGGTCAGCCCAGGATGTTTTCCCACCTCGGAGGCAATGCCTGCACACAGCTCCGGACACCGGGCACCTTCACCAGCTTTTCGGTCCTCTGCTTCACTAATCCAAGCCACAACTTCCTAAAATCAGAACTAATTCAGACCTCAGGTCTTTCTAATTACAGTGAGCTTTTTCTCACTGTGTTTTCACCAATGGACAGCTGTCAATAATGACAAAACCAGAGAAAACGGGAGGGGAACCACGGAGGGAAGAGGATGCAGCAAGCGTGTCTCACCCGTGGCAAATGCCAGGTTGCCAAATGCCAGGTCCTACAGGGCTAGCGCAATTAATGAGCAGAGGGCAGGCTTTTAACACGTTTCATGTACAAGCAGCTCATCTTTAAACTCTTCTGTCTCTGGGTGTTTTGGGATGCAGACTTGTGTTTGCTGCGTCTGCCGGCACGATGGGGCTCACAACAAGTGGTTTGCAGGGGACAGAAAAATGTTTACTGACATTAAAAAAAAACAAAACAAAAAACAAAATAAAACAAAACAAAACAAGACAAAACAAAACAAACAAAAAAAAAACAAAAAAAAAAACCACCACCACAACAACAACAAAAAAACAACAAAAAGGCTTTTTGAATTCTCCCTGTTGCTTTTATAATCGTTGGTATCACTTAAAAGTGGGCAGCACTCAGACTCGCAACCCTGAGTGAACCATCAGGAGGGAGCAGCCCCCATCCCAGCTGCCACCAGTGTCTCCCCGTGGGCACCCCAGTGTGCTGGGTGGAGGCGGGAGCCTGAGGGTCCCGCGGGGACGTGGGACGGGGCCCTGTGCTGTCAGTGGGGCACCCCCAGCCCTCTCCCCACCGCCCGCAGGCAGCATCCCTCCGACGCCGACCACATCCAAGCCAGGACCCCCAGGCAGGGCTCCAGAAGAAATCACACCCCCCCCGCCTTGGCACTAAAAAACCCCCAACAGCCACACTTTTTAAAAAAATTTTTCTTTCCACAAACAGCGGCTTAACCTGAAAATCAGTGTCTGACCAGACGGCATCGCTCGGCTGCCGGAGCCCCAAACCCCCAGCACCGTCCCGGCGTGGGGTGGGGATGGTTTCTGGTTTTGGCATCGAGGTCTGGCTGGAAATTGTGGCGTGCGTGTGTCCCCCCCCCCGGCCCCGCAGCCCCCCGGCATCGCCGCGCGCCGCTGTTGGCTGACGCGACTGATTGATTTGACTGAAGGTAGCCAAACTGTCACTCAGGAGGTGCCCCCTTGGTACCTCTTCTGGCTGGATCTACTTGAAGGTGGGCTTGCCTGAGCCGCTCCTGTCAGGGATTTCAAAGGGAACAAGCGGCTGAATGCGGATCTGACAGCTCGGCCGAATTAGGGCTATTTGCATGCTAATTTCCACCGTGCTTAACTCACTGGCAGACCTAGAGCGAGAAGCAGCCTCTGCATGTTTGGAACAATGCTTGACTGATCTAGCTGCGTTAACGAGCAAATTATGGTAATTTTGTTATTACAAATGCATAGAAATTTCCAAAGAGTGGAGCAATACAATATGTTTTCTCTCCTCCTCCTCACTCCTAAATACGGACCCTTTTGTTTATACACACTTCGCCTTGCTTACTTATGTTTAGATATGCACAGCGTCTCTCACCTCGATGGGAGGAGGCAGAAATTACGGCTGGAGCAGGGGGAGCCCGCAGAGCAGACGGGACCAGCCCTGCTGCGCATGGGACGCTTGGGACCCACGTCCTCAGCTGGTGTCACGCAGCAGAGACCCTCGGCGGCCGGGGGTCGGGGCTAATTGACCCCAGTTGAGGACCCGGTCTGTAAGAGGAAGGTGGATTTGGGAACAGCAGATCCAGAGGCTGCTGGCTTCCCGCCATTTCACCTTCTTGCCCTCTCCAGCAAAACTCCTAAATCAATTTAATGAAATAATATCTGACAACATCGTATTGAAAACAATATAAATTTTATCTATATTCTGTGCAAGCGTGGTAATTACATTCCTGAGAGGTGAACACCAAAATGTCTCTCCGGGCTTCCAAGATGCTGGCAGACCCTCATTCAAAAATGTACACGAGCAGCGGATAAACGTGTACCATTTACTTAACTCTTCCATTATTAATTAAGGGAATCATTTGTCAGTTGATTTGCAATCTGGTATTGCCCCAAGATATTTGTGAAGGCACAACACTTGCTCCATCACATGTGGTGAAACTTCTCTGGGATTTGTCTTCCGAGATTACAGAAGGGTGGGGAGGCACCTTTGTGGAGCATCCCTAGACTTGGGAAAAAAACAGTAAATTCGCTTAACCAGAGAATGCCAAATGTCTGTACTTCTGTCCCTTGGCAGCAGGTCTTCTGGCTGTGGTGGTGGAAAACATGGGTGCTTCTGTGTGCATCTGTGGGGGGTAGAGGTGTTTTTGGGGCATGCTGGGTGACAGCTGGGTTTGAGCTACGTCAGCTGCAAAAAGCAGAGATACCAGCACAACAACAACAAAAAAAAAGTGAAAGCACCCATAATCCAACAAGCAGAGTTACACATCCCCACCGTAACCACAGCGCGAAGCAGGTGAAGCAGGTGGCAAACAGCCTTAGGAGTCACCCCCAGGCTCCAAGGAGGCAACTTGCAAACTTTATACTTCACCAAAAAAATGTTAAGGTTTATTCCTCATTTGCTTTAGGTCCTTCTAGCATAAAGGGCCTGATCCTCCTTTCCCTTTCACTGGCCACAACAGCATCACTGTCCAAGTAACCAAGTGGTACCAGCTTTATGCTGCACATCGGAGGAGGACCCGGTTCAGGCAGTGCCACCGATGCCCTCATGGATCCCAAATACTGTAATTTGCTTTCTCTGCCCTTGTTTTTAAGTGTTTTGCCTCCCGGCTGCCTCGCTTTCAGGTATTTACTGCTGCACGTCAGGCGACCACAAAACGCTGCCTTTAAACCTGGGCAGAGCCAGAACACAAAAACATAAAATAACTACGAGCAAAGTCTCCAGCGTGCCAGGGGGGAGCAAACCTGGCACAGGCTTTATTCCGGAGGTCCCACACCCAAACCGCTGCCTCCCGACCCCCACCACGACACAAGGCTCGCGTTCCTGCTCCCCTGCACCCCTCGCTGCAGGCTGGGTTCGGGTGGGAGAATCGGCCCCGAGGGGGAGAGGTGACACAATCTCGCTTCTCCTCCACGTTCATACCTGCCAGCCACAAGGCAAAAATGCGTTTGAAAACCACGGGTTTTGTTTCCCAACATCATCTCCTTCTGCTTTGCATGTTAGAACTAGCATGTCCTCCTAGATAAAAGATTGCTAATGACACCGCTGCTATTTTTTTATGCTTTTCTTTCCAAAGCCCAGTTTTGAATGTCACTGTTTTCAGGTCCCTTTAGTCGGGTAATTGCACATAGACTTCATATAAAGGAAATTCATTTGTTCAGGGTCACTGCATGGTTTTTCATTAAAAACAAATTACCGGTGTTCAGAAAGGACATCTGGGTTTCGAGAGTCCCATTAATGACTATATTTTCAGCATCACTATTCCGGACAGTCTACCCTTTCCTGTCACCCGGTGCGTGGGGCCCGCCAGGAGAGGAGGGGACGGGGTGAATGACAGTCCCGGGGAGGGGAGAAAGGGTGGCAGGGTGGGGGATCCCCCCCCGACCCCGGGGACAGGGAGAGGGAAGAGGTGGGCAAACGGAAAACGGGGGCGGGGAGGCAGCAGGGGCTGCTGTCCCAGCACTCCTGACACAAAAGCTGAAGAATTTAAGTGAACGATCGCGGCTACCTGAGCACAACCGCCCCTGGCTCGGTGGTGGTCAGAGCTGGCACGCTCTGAGGCTGCAGTCGGGTGTTGCCCCGAGATATTTGCGAGGGCACATCGTTTGCTGCTGCTCTGGCGCCCCTCCCCGTGTCCTCCCCTCTGTCCCCTTGCTGATGGCCGCTGCCTTCCCCACCCCTGCGAGGACACAGACCTTCTCGGGTCTCAGGAGCAGTCCCACGGACACCAGTAGCGACCCGGGGAGGGAGACCCGACCCCGTGCTGGAAACCGGCTGTTGGTGTGTGGAGCAACGGAGGACCAAGAAAAGACCCCAAGCAAGCCACGCCGGTCCCCATCACCACACCAGCCCTAACCAGAGCCCAAGCAGGAGGGAGGAGGGGTGGTGGGCAGAAGGTCCAGCCCCCCCCAAAGTCGAGGGAGATAGGGTAACGGTGTGCTACCCCTGAGCAGCGCGCCGTCGCTCCGGCAGCTGCGGTCCCTTCCGAGCGCTTCACCTCAAAAAAGGCTCTGGGTCGCCCGCGCAGGTCGCGGAGTAAAATCCCTGCAGACGTTGCACTTCCCAGTGGTGCTCCCCCAGCTAGCTGCTGCCACGCTCCCGAAGCCCACCCTGCAGAAGCGAGGCAGCAAAGGCAGCAAAGAGAGAAGAAGCTGCAAGTGGAAGACAGCACCACCTCCAACCGAAGAGCCAAGCAGCCCTGGGACTGCCTCTTTGGAAAGGGATAAGCAAACCCAGGTAGCACTGAGCTCCTGGCTGCAGGTTTTGGATGGGATGGAGAAGGTGCTGCTTGCTCCTGCCTGCTCTTCCCAGGGACAAAGGGAAGGCTTGCTGGGAAAACACCGCTCTGTGTTTCTAAAGCGGCAGCACATCAGGGGCACAATCACAGTGTGAACAAATACTAACAATAATACCAACTTATTGGAGATAATTTCTGCATACAGCATCTCATTAACCTGTGGGATCCTGTGCCCCGAGGTGGTACTGAGACCACGAATCTAGCAGGAATCAGTAGTGGGTTGAACCTCTAAATAGATAATGAGAACATACAGAGAGCTACACTAGGCAAAGTAAACATTTACAAGGGATATAAACTCTCATGCTCCGAGGCATAAAAGCCACTAGACAATGAGGGTTAAAGAGAAGTGTCCACTTTGGGCAAGCAGCACCCCTGCCCCAGCCACGGGCAGGCAGTGGCTGCTCCCAGGACCCCGGTGGCTTCCCACGACAGATGCCACACGATGCTCCCCGCCTCCCGCCTGCCCCCAACACGTCCAGGAATATTCACCAACACTCGACCACCCACCTTCCCCCCTCTCCACCCCCCGAGGAGGAGGCGAGGTGGGCAGCGAGGCAGGGAGCAGGGGTGGACAGGGGGTGCTGAGCCAGGGGCCAGGGGCTGCAGCGGGGTGAGACCACGGTCACGGGTGGGAGGAGGAACACGGAGGGTGATTTCTCCCAGTCTCTGTGCTTCCCCGTGACAGGCTGCCTGCGCAGCCCCCTCCAGCCTCTGAGGGGGGTTCATGGCTCTATAATTTAACGGTGGTGGGGGGGGGGGTGTGTGTGTCTAGAGCAGAGCTGTCCCATCTGTGCGTGGACTGCTGGCATCTCTGCTTTCCAGAGAGGGACCTGTTCTCCTCCTGTGAACAGCTCATTGGCTCCGTCTCTGCTCACAGTACCAGGCAGAGGCCTGTCAGTTCCTGACTCTGCAGCACATTTTCAGCCGTGCCGTAATCAAAACACCGTGTCATGGGGTGATGGGGCATTCCAGGGTGGAAGGGGCTTCGGGAGGTCTCTCGACCTTGCTCACAGCAGGATCAGCAACGAGGCCAGACCAGGATGCTCGGGGCTTCATGCAGCCTGGCCTTGAAAACCCTTGAGGACAGGGACAGCACAGCCTCTCTGAGTGACCTCTTCCACCGCTGGACCCTCCTTGTGAGGGAAAAGTTTGAGGCTTTTCCTCATACCTGGTTTACAACTTGCTTTTTTCAACCTGTGCCCATTGCCTCTCTGTGTTGGGGGCCCACAGCTGCACCATTCCCACTGCGAGCCCGTGAGTGCCAAGCGAGGGGGATAATCCCTTCCCTCCAGCTCCTGGCCAGGATGCTGCCGGGCATCCTCACCGCCAGCACATGCTGCAGGCTGACGCCCAGCCCCCAGTCAGCCCGCAGCCCCAGGGTCCCTCCAGCAGCCAGCCGGTCCTCAGCCCGTTTTGTTGCAAAGTGCTCCTTTCCCCGGAGCAGGATTTTTATGTCTGCCTTGGCTGGATTTCACCCTCCTCCCCCAGCCTGCCCAGGTGCCTCCGCGCCACAGCCCTACTCTGGAGCACACTGACGGCGCTCCTCGGCTTGGCACCGATCTGAAAGCCTGCCGAGGCGTGCTCTTTCCCGGTTGTGGGTGAAGATGCCGACCAGGACGGCTGGACCCCCGCAGCGCTGTGCGTGCCACCAGCACCCAGCCGGAGCCTGGCATTAACCAACACCTCCGAGCTCGACCACCCAACCGCTTCTTCTCCCACCTAACTGCCCACCCGCCCACACCGCAGCATTTCACTCGTGCCCTGTGCCGTCAGAGCGCCGTGGTCTGCTGGAGGTGCCTCTCGGAGAGCCCCTGTCCGGTCACTGCTGCGGGGTGACAGCCACCAAAAGGCGGGAGAAGCGTGCAGGGCGGGTGACCTGCAGAGGGAACACGTTTGCAGGAGCCTCAGGTGATGCCAGCTTTCAAAGCTCTGTGCTGACAGCAAAGCCACGTGTTTGGTTCCTTTAGAGAAAAGTATTTGATTAATTTATTCTCTGGGCCGCGGTAGTTATTTACAAGCCATGAGAAAAAGGAAATTCCCTGTTGATACGCAGGGTTTTTTTGTTTGGTTGGTTTTTGGTTTTGTTTTTTTTTTTTTTGCAGGGGAGGAAGGGGAGAGATCTGAGGGTGAGGACCATGTGTGTGCCGGGCACGGAGGTGCAGCGGGGAGGGGTTCCTGTGTGAGAGGCAGGGAAGGACCCGGGGCTGGCGGGGGGAGAAGCATCTCCCGTTCAGATGAACAGCGGGGAAGCTGGAGAAGAGATAAGCACAGAGCAAGAAGCTGAATCCGCACAGCTCCCGCTTCCAGCTCAGCGACGCCCGGGAGCTGGATGGTCTCCCCTGCCCCGAGGGCGAGTGACAGACCCCCAGCAGACGCGGGACAAACCCCAGCGAGGGACTGGTTTCCTCACAGCAGCACGAGCGATGGCAGCAGCAACAAGCATGCAACAAAACACCGCCTGTGTCTTATCATGTAGACATTTCTCACACGTCTCTAAGCACTTAACTCACACAATTGCTTAATTACTAGCAGAAATTCATGGCTAGTGATTAAAAATCTTATCAAGGAAGCACATTCCTAGCAGGGACTCCGAAAACTACGACAAGGCAGCAGCAGGTCGTGAAATGAATCCCTGAGACCTGGCACAACAATCGTGCGCCCTTGGCACGGCGATTTGGACATTTCGGAGCAAGCGGGGATGTGCCAGCAGCACCAGAGCTGTTCCATCACCTGGTTCACAGGCAGCCCCTCAGGGGCGGTGGTGCTTTCCCTAGCAGGGCTCTGAAACTGGTCCTGCAAAGGACAGGAGTCAAGGAAGGATTGAGAAGGTATTTTGGATGCTAGTTAGCAAATTCTCACTTAAATGAGAAGGAGAACCTACAGGAATTGCAGCTGACCTTCACACTAGCTGGAGCAGAAGGTTGTTATTAAAGGAACCAGTGAGAGGAACAGTGCAGTTATTCAATATAATGGGTCACACAAGCCTATGTGTAGTTAAAAATAAAATCTATTACCCGAGAAAATCAGCTCAGACGACTCTACATCACCGAACCCTCACTGCACCTCCCCTGGCTGAGCACCGCCAAGCCCCATGTCCTGCAGTTTTGCCATCCCACCCTGGCCACTGGTGACTTCCCCAAAAAGAAGGAAGAGCAAGTATTATTCCCCTTAGCTGGGGAAGGGACTGGGGCTCACAGCCAGATTTTCAATGAAAGGTGCTCCGAAAGAAGGCGACAGATTCCCACAAGGTTTCTGAAAGCCTGTAAACCTCCACTTTCACCAGGAATGATGCGACCAACGCACCCGGGTTTTCAAGATGTTCGCTCTCAGCAGGAGGATGACCCTGGAGAGAGGGGGGAGCTGAGGGCGTCGGTGAAGAACCAGCCCAGGAGGGACTGGGCGGGAGAGGAGGGGACCAGCAAGGCAGGACCCACCTGGACATGGACACCACCAAGCCAGGCTGCTGGTCCCCGGGCTCTGAGGTGTGATCACAGCTTGTGGCCAGGCGAAGGAGCTGATGGAAGCTCTGATCTTCACCTGAGGTGAAGCAGCCGGCTGTGCCATCGCAGCCAGGCCGGCCTGGGTGAGGACAGGAGAAACGTACCAAAACCAGTGCCTACGCGCGTGTGTGTGTCCATCAGAAATGGCATGAAACAAGGACCAAACCTCATGCTCTTTTCAGACAAGACTTGCTTTCAGGTCTTCACTTTTTATCCTCGCAAACCGCATCTGATACCCTCTCAGCAGCTTCTTCTGAGGTTGTATTTTACGGGTAAAAATCGGTTTCCACACAACCCGTGACATAATTTCCATAGCCAGTTTCTAACTCTAATACACACATAAAGTGGCAGATTTTTTCTTAACTCATAAGTGATCTGGTAGAACCCAATTTGCAGAACGTAATCAAGGCTAGTAACGAAGACTAAGCCCAAAATGAAGAATAAGCCAAAAGACGAAGCCTGGACATTAAACCACTGTCAGCAACTCCCACTTTCCTATTATGAGGGGTTTTTAATAAATCACCACATCCCAGAGCCATGTGACTACAGGTGAAATCCCAGTTTGGGGGGATTTTGCTCAGTAACTCCCTGACCTTGCTGACTCCAAAGAGTCACCTGAAGGGCTTGGAAAGCCATAGGGAAAGAGAGTCCCCAGGTTATCACCACTTTTCAAATCATATGGTACTTAGGGGCCCGATTCATGACTTTTAACACGGATTTGGGTCTCAGAATACTGCTCTCCCTCGTGGCCTCTGTCACGCCCAGGCCGAAGGAGGCAGAGCTTGGGGACAAATCCCAGTTTGCACCAATGCTCTGCTCGCCCCGGGGTCCCGCACACCCTCCGCTCCCACTGGCCACGGCCCGGCGCTTCCCACCGCGAGGCTCCAAGAGGGGAAGGAAATTACAGAAATACAGCGTCCTGAGGACAGCTCAGTGTCCCCGCCGGAGCTGGCTGGGTGGGCACCGTTTTGCACAGAGAAATGTTGAGGTCGGGGCACGTCTAGCCCCCCCAGGGCCAGCGACCTCGCCCGTGGGACAGCACGGCGGGACACGGCGTGTTCGGAGGGAACGGGTGGCTTGGAGCAAAGCCTGTCTCAAGCAGGAAGAGCCTGGGGAGGCCGGGGGCTCTTTCAGCATCCCAGTGAAAACCATTTGCTTTGGCCGTTTACAGGCGGGACGACCCCCCCGCGCTGGGGAGCCCGCTCTTCCTCCGCACCTCCCCTTCCCCTCCGGCCCTGTGGCTTCTGCCTCACGCTCGCTTCAGCATCCACGCTCTCCTCCTGAAATGCTTGCCATCTTTTTCCATTCCTTTTATTTTATTTTATTTTATTTTTTTCCTACATCCCTCCCCCCCACCACCACCCCTTTTTGAAGACTCACCAGGCACCATTCCTGTCAGCGCTGGAGCGGAGTAGCTGCCCTGTCCGGCGGGAGGGACGTGCGGGGGGTATCCTGGGAGGGTTGTGCTTGCCAGCTCGCGACCTGAGGAATCAAACCAACAAATCACCACGTGAGCATCGCGACGAGCGGACACGGTTTTACATCTCCCCCAGCGCCCAGAACACAGCCATGCATTTGTCATCACTGCTCTGCGAGGGCCAGCGTGGGATTTCCAGCCTGGCAGGGAGGGGAGGCACAGTTTTGCTTTCTCTATAAGCTGCCACAAAGCTCCGACAAAGTGAGAGATGGGAAGAGGGGAGAGCAGAGCTCTGCAGGGAGAGGAACGCGCCCGCCTGAACTCTGGCTGCTTGCCCCTATTCCCAGGTTCCTCCAAAGCTCAGATTGGTAAAGTCAGAAACAGCGAAATGTGAAATAACGCTGATCTTAATGACACTTTTCCAGAAATCTCTCCAGAAAATCACAGTGTACAGCCTGACAGTTTGCAGAGATATAAATACAATGCAGGACGTGGTTTTTATCTCTTACTAAAGCCAGTTTGGTTTTTTTTTTTTTTAAAAAAAAAAAAAAGAACAAACACAAGACATTGAGACGCAAAGCCAGTTTAAAATACAGTTTCCTGTGGTGCCAGAAGAAGGGTCAGATTCACAGATGCAGTCTCATGTAGTGCTCTTTATTTTGACTGCAGAAACATGTCTTTTTATTCAAGCACCCACATAATACTTTTTCCATGGAAATAACCCTGCAGAAAGCAGGCTGTGGGGTGTCCCAAATCTCCCTCTGACCCTGGACCCCCTCTTCACCCCCCTCCCATCTGCCGCTGGCCAAGCACTGCAGAAGCGACATCCCGACCTTGCCCAGACCCTGCCGACCCCGGCACAGCCGCCGTCCCCACAGGATTTTGGGGAAGTCACAGAATCCTGGAATGGTTTGGTATGGAGGGGACCGTAAAGATCATCTAATTCCACCCCCCTGCCCCGGGCAGGGCCCCCTTCCCCCAGCCCAGGGGGCTCCCAGCCCCGTCCAACCTGGCCTTGAACCCTTCCAGGGAGGGGGCACCCACAGCTGCTCTGGGCACCCTGGGCCAGCGCCTCACCCCCCAAACAGGGAACAATTTCTGCCTTACACCTCACCTAAATCTGCCCTCTTTTAGTTTAAAACCATTAACCCTTTGTCTTGTTACTACATGCCCTTGTAAAATTTCCCTCCCCAGCTTCCTCGTAGGTGCAGGTGGCCTGACAGGGGAAAGGGATGCTCCTGTGAACACACCGGGAAGGATCCGTCCCTCATCACAAATCCTGGAGCCCACTGCTGGTCTCCTGGACTCCCACAGCGTCCTTGGGCAGATCTCTTCTCCTGGGACAGAGTTGCCTTCCAAGAGCACTCAGGGACCAGGGAGCATCTACCCTGGGACACCACGGACAGGTCTGCTGCCGTCCTGTCCCGGTGAGCATCCTGCATTGCTCAGGCCACCGCTCTGCTACGGGGACCTGCCCGATCCACCATCCCAGCAAGGCTGGGGGGAGAGAGGGGACCCTCACGGTGGGGACAAGGCACAGGCTCAGAGGCAGCGGCTCAGAGCAGGCACCGACCTCTGAAAAGCTGAGTGTCCCCTTCGGGGGCCCTGGGCTGCAGGGTCTTGCCCGAAGGATGCATCCCTGTAAGGAACTGAAGGACTTAATGCCTCAAAACGTGCATCCACGCAGAAAACTTTGGCAAGCTGTGGCCTTTGTGGTCAGTCTAAGGGATGGACTGAAGGACAGCCGAAGGGAAGGAAGCACAGAGAGCACCAAAGGGTGCACGGCTCCACTCCCTCACAGCTGTGTTCCCAAATTCCCTAGATAAGCCCCAAAGCGGGGAGACACGCACTGAGTGAATTCAGATGTTTGGGTGAATGCCTACGCTCTGATTTACAGCTGTACCCTTGAAGGAGGGACAAAAACATTCATAAGAGAAAGGCTGGGTAAACTGCCCAAGAAGCAAAAGCTGCGGAAAAAGTAAAGGGGGGGGAGCACGGCCACTGACTCAGTCAGACAAGGGGGTGGGTGCACCCCGTCCCCCCTCAGGGCACCTGCAGAACCCACGTTCCACCTTTCCCTCATCTCTCATGGAAATGAGTTCATGGAATGCCTGCCTCTCTCGGTCTGGTATGCAAACCAGCTGATAAAATTAACTTAAAAGGCGACAGAAAATTTTGCTATGTATTCACCCACCACTCAAGATTTCCAGACCTGAGACAACGCTGGAACCTGGGGTGGTGACTGGACTCTTCCTCTCCTTTCCTTTCCTTTCTTTTCCTTCTTACAGATTTATCAATAAGACACCACATTGCTCACGTTCGCTTTGCAAGTTTAAGCTGTTTCTACCCCAAGTAAAACATTTTAACCAGTCCTTTGGTGTCGTTTCACCTTCATTTAACCCGAGGGGATGACGGAACCTTTACGACTCCCTGGGATCCCAGTCTGGGCCGTAACAGTCCCCGCTCCCCCAACCTCTGCACGGCAGGGACTGCTCAGGGTCCAGCCAGCTCCAAGGTGCCGTTGGCACAAACCAGCCCTTTAACTGGCAAAAATCACCCTGAGCGCAGGTTCTGTTGTTGAAATGTGTCGTGTCAGGTCAACCAGAAAAGTTACACAACTGTCGATTTTAGTGCCACTGACAAGAAGAAATGCTTAGATTCTCATGGTCAAATTTTTTTCTGTAGGCATTTGATTTTATGACTGGTTTTTTCAAGTCTCTAGAGCTCGGAGAGGTTGAAACTAAATGTTTTCCCATGAGCCAAACCCACTTTTAAACTTTTTTTGGTTGCCAGAGATTTTGAGCCATGATTTCATTCCGAACAGATCTAAAAATAAAATTTTGAAATCTTGCTTTCTTTCGTTATCGTCAAATAAATGAGCCCTCATCTGATGAGACGAGAGACGAGAACGCCAAGCTATTGCAAATTGCTCCTCACCACCCCCGGGTCATGGCCACGAAGGCCGCTTCCCCCACCGCCCCCGTCAGGTGAAGGGGTCCGTGCCGAAATGCTCCGGCAGCGCGGGCATGGCTGCAGCGATCTCTCAGCACATGCCCCACTTTCCTCAGCACTCTGCATCCACAAATGGGGATGCGCACCGTTCCTCTCAGGCCCTTCCTACAGAATATTTATGGTGCATCCACATCCTGAAAGAATTTAAAGTTCAAAACAATTGATTAATTTGCTCTCCAGTTCTAGGGGGAAGCCAGATCCCTTACGGAAGGGCATCACGAATTCTAATTATTCAATGAAGGCAGAAAACGGTTCTTTTAGATTAAAATGTTCTCCCCTTGTCACTGCCCTGCTTTCTCCTCTCCCGCACAAAATTAAACTCTGATTATGTCATCTCTACAGACTGGGGAAGGCAAAGGCATCTGCGATCTACTTAAATTTGGATGCAGAAGCAAAGTTCACCCTCATTACAACATTTTTAACTTTCTCCAAGGCCACTCTCACACCCAGCACAGGATCATTGTCAAGGGTGCTGAGCAATGGAGACACTGCTGGAGACACCAAGAAAAGTAGGATATCAGCTCCTGCATAAACCAAGACAGCATCACTCATGGTCTGTCCGTTTTCCATCACATCCGATTTCCACATTAAATGTTCTGATATCTGTTGACAAAACCTAATAGCCGGGTGACCACCCCCAGGCTTTGGGCAGGGGCTGGGAGGTGGCCAAGGGTGGCAAGAGGTGACCAAGGGCAGAGCTGAAAGTGCTTCAACCCCTCTCCCTCCCCAACCCCTCAGCTGCACCCGATGTGCTTCCCCCCAGAAAAAAGGTGGAGCATCCCCGTCTCTGTGAGATTTTCCCCCAACGTTGGCAAGCTTCAACTGCACCGAAATAATTGATTTCAGAGGAACACTAATAACCCTGGCACAAAGAGAGGATAAGAAGCAGGCTCCACCCTGAGGTGCTCCCACCCTATTCATGTAGGCAAAGCAGCCAAGAGGATATGAACACCTACGGACTAAGGTCCTTCAAGACACACATCCTCCTAACTGCCTCCATTCTGGGCTTTTTATAGTTTATTTTCAATGCCTAAGGTCAGAGATGGGGCACGAGTGTCTGCGGGCAGAGCTGCCTCCCCCCTTGCCTCGCTGGGCTGGGGCTGTGCGGGACAGAGCGGCTCAACTGCCAGCTCCAGCCTACGGAGAAGCTCAACTGGAGCAGAGCCTAGCAGGATTTTTCCAGGAACAACTTCTGCCAACACTATGAGGCCATTGCCTAAAGCTTCAGGTACCCAAATATCTTGCTGAGTCTTGCCCGTCCAGCCCCCAGAGGAGAAATGCCTTAGGGGAGAGGGTCTAGACAGCCTGCGCGAGGGAGGCTGTGTTCAAAACACACACCATACACCGTGCTTGTGTTACTGAAGGAAGAATAGGTCCACCTTCTTCAATCAGGATGCGGTGAGACTGGCAGTGTCCTTCCCAGGATGGGAGGCACGTCCTTTCCCCCATCACAGCTGGGTCCCAGTCAAACTCTGTCTCCTCCATAGGTGGTCTTGCCACGGATGCTTCCCATCACACCAGCAGAGTGAAGCTCCATCCCTTCCATGCCTTCAGCAGCACCTGGGACACCCCAGGCCCAGGCTGCCAATTCCAGCAGGATTTTCAGCCTTTGGCTGGTGTCAACAAATATTCTGGAGGCTCAGGAGAGCATCCAGCAGCCAGGGGTGACGCTGAAGAGATGGGCTGCCACCGCATGAGCATGGTGTGACACCGGTGACACGTGGCACTCCACTTCCTTGCAGCATCCTTTGTCTGCAAGCCAGAGAGCAAAGTGCACCATTCACCAGGACAGCAACTAAGCCAGAGATTAGTTTGAAGCAGGTTGATGGAGATACGGTAAAAATAGCAGTAACGCCGGAAGTGGCATTTGGACAAAAACGGTGAGTACGGGGATTATCCGCACTCCACAGTCCTTGATGCAGCATCACACAGACACAGGCAAAGAACCCCTCTTTGGAAGGCAAAGACACGGAACAGAAGAGACCTGAGGTCAAGAAGGTGAGAGGAGACTCCGTCCTGGAGATGAAGGTAGGGAGCTTGTCTTCAGTTTTCAGTGCTGCTGCAGACAAGCTGCTTCCCCTCTCCAAGTCTCAGCCTTTCCGTCTCTCCAATGGAGAAGAAAATTGCAGGAGGTCACAACTGTCCATGCCACCGGGCCAGGGCTCCCTGCAGACCCGAGCAGCTGGAGCACTGTCTGTGTGCTGGGTTTGTGCGGTGGGGTTTTGGTAGGGTGGGCCCTGTGAGAAGCTCCTCAAATCTCCCCCAGCGCCAGGTCAGACCCACCTCTGGCCAGACCCGAGTCAATCGGTGACAGTGGCTGCACCCCTGTGATAATGTATTTAAGAAGGGGAACCTGAGAGGAGGTTGGGACTTGTGAGGAGGAGTTGAGAGAAGGACGAACACTGAGGTCAGTGGAAGGAAGGAGAAGGAAGTGGGGGAGGTGTGCTGGAGCAGAGACCCCTGCATCCCGTGGGGAGACAGCAGGGCTGCCCCCCTGCCACCCATGGAGGTCACTGATGGAGCAGAGCCCGACCTGAAGCCTGTGTTGGAGCCTGCTCCAGGACAGGCGGCTGCACTTAAAGGAGGCCGGGACTCTGAGGGGAGAAGCAGCCCCCCTGTTGTGGTTGGGCACTGGGAGGGCTGCAACACGCGGCGGGGACCCATGCTGGGGCAGCTTGGGAACGGCTGCGGCCTGTGGGGAGGACTCACTGCGGAGAAGGTTCATGGAAGCCTGCCTGCAGTGAGAGGGGAGCCCTGTGGAGCAGGGGAGGGATGTGCGGGGTTCCCCCCAGCTCCCAAGAAGGAAGGAGTGGTGAGCTAGCTGTGACCCCCATCCCCTGCCCTTGAGCTGCTGGAGGAGGAGAGGGAGAGATGGGTAGCAGAGCTGAGCCCAGGGAGAAGGGAGGGGTGGGGGGAAATGGTTTGGATGTGGTGGCAATTCTCACTGTCCCACCTTGTCTGTTAACCGTTGTCTTTGTTAGGGTTTGAATTGAAGTGATGTCTGTTGCCCAAATGAGTGAGCACCCCTCCCTCTCTCTAGCTGGACTCCTGAGCCATTCCTGATAGGGCGGAAGGGGTGAGTGAGCAGCTGTGTGGTGCTCAGTTGCCCTCTGGGCTCAAACCATGACACTCTGCATCGCGGGGAGTGGAGCAAACGCCTCTGTTACAGACACCCCTGCACGTACACAACCGTCACGAGCTGGCTACGGGGATCTAAAGTTGCATGCGATTCCCAGTCTTAGGCATATCCCCGCCAGAATTGATCCTACATTACTCCAAAACCCAGAATATGCGACAAGGCCGGATAATAACAGTATCAACTGGCACTGTGGGACCGGAGGGCGCAGCACATGTCGAAGTGCTTGGCTCTGCACACAGAAGATACGCAATAAATGTCCGTCCCTCCATTCACCAGGAGCTGGCAGCGCGCTTGCACTGAACGCGAATTATCATTTGTCAAAAAAAAAGTGCAAATAAGAAATTTTCTTCCGTAAAATAAACTATTTTGCAACCAGCTGCAGGAGAGGTCAGCAACACCCCGCTGAGCAGACGTGGCAAGCAGCGCTCGGGCATCGGCAAATGACCCCGCTGCAGGACAAGCTGCCTGAGGCTGGCTGGGGCAAAGAGCAGCCCACGGCAGCAAAGCACTCTCCTGTCCCCACACTGTGGTGACAAAAAGTGAGGGAGCAGTTTAGAAGCATTCTTCACTTCATCTACCTTTAAAAAAAAAAAAAAAATATCAAAAGGCAGCAAAGAGCATTTGCAAGTATGTCTTTGTATACTACTGTGTGTAAACGTGAATCCAATTAACTTCAAATTTAACTACTAATGAAATTAACTCATTTTGCTATCAGCTCAGCTCTCATCCATGGCAGTAATTAACCACTGGGGGTTGTCACTCCCAGACACATGACATGAGGACTTCCCCAAGCTCAGGTGCTTCAAACCCTTGCAGAATTCATTACCCTGACAGTGTGAAAACCCTTCACTTTCAATACCACAGGGCACCTACACGTTTCTTCCCTTTATCTAACTGATTGCCAGTAACTGTATGAAAGAAATGAACCCACTGGAGAGGTAATTAATTACGGCAAAGGATACATTAGAAAATGCAGGGGGTTCAGGTGGTGGGGAGGGGGAGCCCCTTCGCCGCTGCCTCGGAGCCGTCCCTGGCAATAGCGGGGCCGGTGGTTTTCCTCCGAGGGAAGCCGAGCCCCGGGATGCTCCGCGCCTGCAGCCGGCCCGATGCTGCGGCCAGCTCAGGAGCACGGCCGGCGATTAGACCCTGCCTCGGGTTAACGGGGCAACCCCCACCTCTCCCGAGACAGAGGCTGAACACCAACGGGTGGGCAGCGATGGGGGAACCCAGCCCGGCGGTGCCGGCAATTCCCCGCGCTCGCCCTCACCGCCGGCATCGGCCGACGCGGCCGCCCAGGGTACCCCAGCACAGACCAGCATCCCGCCAGAGCCCACCTCACGCACCCACAGCCCTCTCACGCCCTGCCCCAAGCGGCCCCCTCCTCGCCGGCTCCACCTGACCCTCCGTGCCTTTCCAGAAAACCGCAGGTTTACGCCAACCGGCGTGGGGACCAAGGAGCTGGGCAGGCGCTTCCAGGGGTCTGCAGCCCCTCGCCCTGCGTGCGCGTGTCCCCCCCCCTCCACCGCCCCACGCGCGAGGGGCCCCGAGCACCGACCCCGGCCGCGCACCAAGCGGAACGGGGCGAGGGGCAAGCCCGTCCCGAAAAGCAGGCGGGTTGGGTGGGTCGGGGCCGGCTTTTGGCAGGTGCTCCCTCCCCAAAGACCTCCCGACGTCTCTGAGATCCCGCAGCGCGACGGGGGAAGAACGGTGCCTGACCCCGAGGCCCGGTTCCTGGCCCTGGCACATGGCACTGCCTACACCAGCAGCAGAGGGAGGGACCAGCACCAGTGCTGCTCGGCCCCCAGGACCCCCGGGGACCATCCCGCTGCCCCCAGCACCCAACACGCATCACTCCCTCCACCCATGGGCTTCGGCAGCCTCCACGCCGTGCCAGGCACGGGCTTCCCCTGCCTTACAGCCAGGGATGCCTTCGTTTAACACCAGAGAAAACGAAAACAAGTAATTGGCAAAGAGTGGTTACGGGAGCCACTTCATCTCCGGGAAGCAAACCCAAATTTCCAGGCAATTTCAGTCAAACCTCTTACCGGAACTGACTTTTCTTCTGAAAAATCCAGCTCCCGCTTAGAAAAGCTCTATCCCTCACCCAGTGGAGATTTCGGTAATGCTAACCCTGTTGTTTCAATCATTATCCTAAAGAAAACGTTTTGGCTAAACGCACAACAATTAGGAGGAAAAGGACCCCTCAAGCTCCACCACCCGGCTCCTCCTCCCCGCCGCTGCCCGGGGACACGCGTGTCGCACCCAGAGCCGGCCCAGGGCAGCGTCACGGGGCAGCGGAGCCCCCCAAAACAGCGACGGTCACGTCTTTAAAAAAATTCATCTGGTTTTATCGCGTAGGAAGCACCGTGCGGCATCTCCGTCGTCACTGCCGGGGCCCTTTGGTCCCACCCCAGCACAGCTCGGGGTTTGCGTCCCCCCGATGCCCGCGGGGTCGCATCCCTCCCCGCCACGCCGGGGAAGGGGATGCCGCCAGTGCAGGACCCCGACACACCACAGCAACGCTGTTCACGAATAACATCCCTCCCGTGCTCATCTAGCTCTATTTGTGGGCATCAAACCCAGTGCGGCGTGCTTACTGCGATGAGTTACCTCTCCTGCACCTAATTAGAGGCAGATAAAACAGTGGTAACACACAGATCACCTGTAATGATTTTGCTGACTCGATTATTCTTCTGACAATTAGCTCTGGCTGCCAAAGCCTCACAGGAATGTCAAAGTCTACTTCCTACAAAGCAGGTAATGTCACAGGTGTGACCATGAAATCAATAATGAGGCATAGCTCTTGCAGAGGGCATCCAGGTCAGATGGAACAGCCCTTAAATTAAACATTGATAAGCAGAACACAATTATCCATCATGTTTAAGTGCCTGCGTGAAATTAGCAGCCAGGGAATGGGAGCAGTGGGGGAAAGATTAGTGGAGGAGGTATTGAAATGCACAGTGTCCACCGTGACTGGGGCTGTAAGGGCTCGTGACAGCGGCACCGTAATCTGCTATCAAAGCCATAAAATTCAGATTAAGCACACTGCACTGAGACAGGGGTTGCAGATGTGGCTCTATTTTTCTCCTCATCTGCAAGGCAGCGGCAGATGCCTGAAGGAGCCCGGAGCTGCCCTTCATAGCAGGTGTCTCTGCTACCCTGCCCGCTGACACAGCTACACTTTTCAAAAAGGAGGCAGGGGAAAGAAAAAGGAAGGAAGAACGGTACTTTCTGGTAGAGCGAAAATGCAGTGAAGAAGTACAGACGAATACACCGGCCTGTTTTCTCTGCAATTTCTAAGCGAGAGTCCTGGAGCTGCAGAGTGCTTTGCCCTCACCCTCATTTCTCCTGGACAATCTGTTTTGGCTGCTGCTGCGTCCAACTCCTGCCCCTCGTTCCCTGCAGCCACGCAGCTCTCGCTCCCTACGAGCAACCCAACAACCCAGCTTTTCGCATACTTCTTAGGGTTGCTAGTAGGCGACGGTTTCATCTGCAGCCTTGAGCTGAGCTGCCCTGTCATCCACTTTGATCTTCAAAGTCTGCCTGGGTCTCTTCTTCTCCTGCCTTAACACGCGCAAGGTCAGAATTCCCCAGTTTGGCCCCTCATTTAACGCATAGACAGAGAAATTAGCGGAGGGGGCATTTGTGTGGAGACTAGGAAGAGACACCCTCGGTGGACGCTGCCTCTGCAAGAACCCAGCCCTACCTTTATTCTTGTGTGGCCCACAACCAGCCACATCCTAAAACACATCGGCGCAATTTAACCTTTTCCTGGCTGCCGGTAAGCAAGATGTTCCTGCCTGGCAAGCTTTCTCTTCGCCCAGCTCAGCACGGGGCTGGCAGGCACAGCAAAGCACGGCATGGTCGGGTCTCAGGTGCCCAGCTACGTGTGCGGAGGGACGTGGGGATGCGTGGGGGTGTGCGTGGGGTTGCATGGCAGACATATGGAGAGGGTCCCACCACCCTCCAGGTGCGCAACAGCACCGGCTCCGGAGAGGACAACCATCCATCGCTGGAGCTCCATCTCACGAGAAGGGTGAGACCTTGTGGGAGCGGTCCGGGGGGCATTTTATCAGCACATCCACTAAATCCCTCCGGCGGGGTCCTTGCCTGGAGAGCAGCGGAGGGGAAGCAGGGCCCAGCGTCTGATGGAGCACGGGGGTGCACAGGAAAAGCGTGTTTTGGTGCCGTATCGGAGCAGGAAAAGGGGGCTCAGCACCCCTGGGCAAGCGCACGGCTTCCTTCAGTCGCCACGCCGTGATCTCCCGGTTGCAGGACCGACGCAGGAGCTGGGTCCTGGTCTGGGGGGTCCCTGACAGCGCCACCCCCCATCCCGACTCCATCAACCCCGAGTGTGCGCTGGCCGCTGCGGCCCCTCGCTGGGAGCCACGGCTGGCTCCAGCCGCCGCTCCCAGCGATCCTGGTTCAGCGTCCGTGACGTCGGCTCATCAAATAAAATTAGGGGAAGAAAAAAGAAGAGGAGAGCAAAGCAAGAGGCGCAGCTTGGGAGGCACCGGGCAGGCGCTGGAGCATCCTCCGGCAAGGAGGACATGGCAGACCACATCACGTTTGCCTTTCTGCCAGAGCCAGCCACAAACTTTTTTAAAGAAACCTCTTCATTAAGAGACAGAAACGTCCCAAAAGGCTTGAATTCTGGAAATGTGGAATTTGTGCAAGCAGAGACACTGTTCGTTTGGTTGTTTTAACTCCAAAAGTTTCCAGGAAAAGCTCTGCAGATGTTAGAACATTTGATTTTCCTTTAAAAAATTTTTTTTTTAAATCTCATTTGCAAGTTTGGAATGACTTTGCTATGTAAAATGTAAGCTACTGAGGACAGATACAAAAATTGGTCCAGGTGAAAAAAAAAAGAGGTGCACACTGCTCTGGGCTGTTTTTACCTTGTTTTCTACTTTCAGTTGTTAAACTTTCCTCAGATCTGTTGGGGGTGGAGGGTGGGTGTTAATAGGAGATAAAACCGGAAAAAGTCAGAATTGTGAATGTTTTCACAGGGTGGGAGAACCCATTCCTCCCAGTCTTTGTTTTGAGTTCAGCTTTGCCACAGCTCAGGGCGGCCGGACCCTGTGTGTGCTCAGCCCGAGATGGGGACCCCAAAAAGGGTGAGGGGGGCAGCCCGAGCTCGGCTGAGCCCCCGCCAGCTCCGGGTCCGGGGGTCGGTCCCTTCACTGGTGTGGAGCAGAGGCATCTCCCCAGAGCCCGGGTGGCTCGTCCTGGCGCAGATGGGACGGGGTGGGCTGGCGGGCAAAATGAGATCGCAAGGACGAGACCCCCGTGTACCGAACACCGAAACTGATGGAGATACTCAAACAAGTCCCGTGTCTGGTCACTCCTTCTCTTTATACAAAGTGTGAAGGTGGGAGCTGGCGTCCCTCTGTCCCTGGAGACAGCAAGGAGGGGACAGAGCTCTCCTCCCGTTTGCATTTCCAGAGCTCATCATCCCAGACGGGGAGAAGCAACGCTTGCAGACAATTGGTGCGTGTGAACGGATGAGGCAGGGCGAGGGAAGCCAAGCCAGCTTCCACGGGCCCCAGAAGGAAAACTGACCAGGGAAACGCGTCCTGGCAGCACGGGTGCACAAAGGTGTGCCCGGGACGGGCTCCTCCTCCAGCTCCGGTCACACCACTGGTGCCAATTATACCGACCCGCAGTTCGCACCGTTTCAAAAGGGATTCGCCGCACATCAAGTGCTCTGCTCAGCAACCTGCGCTAGTTTGGAAATGACATCAAGTGTTGCCTTCAAAGGCAAAAAACCCCATGTGTCTACTTATCTGAGAGACCAGTTAGCCTCCTCCTGTCAAACAGACATGTTAAAAGGAGAGTGAAAAGAAACCTTGCATAAAAAATAATGGGCTTACCACCATGGCAGATCTTAGCCTAGAAAAATATGATTTTTCGGACGAGTGCAGTTCATCGTGCAGTGTATTTTACAAGCAGCAACGAAACGAAACTTTAAAATAGAAATTAAAAAAAAACAACTTCAAATAGCTCAGAACTTAAATAAATGCAAAAGAAACCAAAAGCAAAAGCCAGAGGAAAAAAAAAAAAAAAAAAAAAAGAATCCCCAAACAAAATGCCTCTTCCTGCTAAAATGCAGAAAGTGCCAGTCTGGCTGTTTTTCTGCTGCTGTGTAACATGCTTCTGCATTTCACATCCCCTCGCATTTCAGGTCTGAACAGCCCTTACGCACCTCACAACCACTGCCAAATTAAAGATGGGTTTTTTTCATCCCATTATTTCTAAAATGTACTCCAGCCAGCATGCTACATGCAATGAATGAAAGAACTAGGAGAATTAAACCACGCAATGAAACAGCTTTCTGACGAATAAAGCTATGGAAATTTTAGGCTCCATTTACTTCTCAATCTAATTTTGCCCTCCAATGCACATTATGTCTGAAATGGGATCTCATGTGGTTTGATCAGTGCTCTTAACGCATGCAGAAGCAACATATTCCCTTTATTGTTGTTTCCTTTCTGCAGCACAGCAATACTTCTAATAAGAGCAGCACAGCAGGCTCTGTGAGACTGTCTCTACAGTAATCACTGTGCTGCTGGAGAGCTGCAGGATGACCAAGAGGATCGGCAGCTCGAAAAGTTCTTGGTCTGACGGATCCCTGTTCCCGCAAATGCAGAGCTAGCTGTTCAACACACTACAAAAATCGTGAGAGTGACTGAGTTATCACAAAATGTTTAAATAAAATATCTCTTCCTTTTGTTTCTTTTCCAGTGCTTGCATTTTTGCATACACCCAGAAGCTATTTTCTAGCCCCACTTTGGAACCAAGAGGACTACAAAGCCAGTATCAGTCTGTGAAGAATTACAAACCCCTCTTGCTGTAACAGGACTCCAGGCACTGGAGCTACAAGGGAAAAAAAAAACAAAAAACAAAAAAACAAAAAAAACAAAAAAAAAAAAAAAAAAAACAAAAAAAAAAAAACCACACTGGGAGCTACAGGATGGAAACAAGAGCACTGGTAGCGTTTTACTGTGGAGCCACAGATGCTCCTGAAAACGAATGAATATGTACGGGGTGAAGTGGCTGGCCTCCAACTTCTCCCTCCCCAAGAAATGAAAATCCCACACGTTCAGCCCGTCCAGCATCTATTTAGCAGTTAGAAAAAGGGATACGCATCTCAAAGCCAGCCCTGAGGAGGGCGGGGGGTCCCACACACCCCCAGACCTCCAGTTCACTCCCTGCATCCGAAGAATCTGCTGGGTCCGGGAGCTGCCCCCAGGCTGCAGGAGCTGCTCACAAGCCACAGCATCCTTCATCAGGCTGCAGCCTGCAGGAGGTACCCCGGGCCTTGGCCAAAAGACCCCGTGGCCCGTGGGCAGCTCGGGCACAGCAGCACAGGGGTCCCCGTGCCTCAGGGACGCCGGGCTGCGACATGACTTTGCTGGGCAACTGCCCAAAAAGGCCCTGAGGGTACTGGCACCTCTCCGGAGCATCTCCAGGGGCGGGTGGGGAGCAGCGGAAAGGAGATCCCTCCTCCTTCTCCTGCTTCTCCTCCTCCTCCTCCCTGGGAACAAGGGCTGAGTGTGGGGGCCTGTGGAGGGTCCCAGAAGCCAGGCAAGCCCGAGCTGGGGGGCTGCCAAGCCCCGGCTCCCTGCCGAACCCCTCCGTCAGTGGGGAAGGGGCTTCGTGCTCCCCACCCAGGGTGACCGGTGGAAAGAGGAGGCAGTGGGTTTCCAGTCGCCTTGCAAAGGACAGCAGTGACATCCAGAGGGCTTTTGGGAGCAGTGAGAGCAGGAGGAGTAAGCCCAGGAGCCAGGCAGACCCGTCTCGGTAGGAATCCTGCCGGCCCCAAGCCCCACCGGTGAAACCCTCCACCAACACCCGCCCCGAGGAGCGAGGATGTGGGTCGCATCGCCTGCAGCCCTGCGAGCACCCACACGGGTGGGCACGGCCCCGACGCTCACCGGCGCATCTGGGAGGGGGAAGAGGGCAGTAGATTGGCAATCAGTCATTCAGCTTGCTAGATAAGCACAGAGGGAAAAAACCAAACTAAACCAAATCAAACCAAAACAAAACAAACAGCAAAAAAACACAACAGCTTCCAGCACCGGCCTGTCTTGCAGAGGCATTAAACCCATGCTGAAATCTTCCATCTCGCATGAATCAATATTTATGATCTGCATCTGGAATTAATCTGAGATGGAGACATTTCCAATCTAAGGATCATTGCTAATGTCATCAGCAGTTTTCTGCTCCTCACAGGAAAAATATTTACACTCTAGATTTTAACATCTTAATTAGGGCTCAACAAAGTCCAGATCGACAACCTAGGTGTGATTTTTCTGATATTTCAATAATGCTATTTTTATCCTGGAGTAAGATGAAAAGCTGAAATCAGGCATTTCACCTGGATTCTGTGATGGAAAAAGTGAAGCTGTGGAAATGTTGACATACTCGGGTTTCAGCATTTTTCCGTCAAACTATTTTTTTATTGTCAAGATTGAAATACTTTATTCTCTCTAGTTGAAAGAACCTGAAACACCTCGTTTGAAATCACTTTAAGACAAAACTGCGTTTTTCATCTGCCCTGTGAAGCAGCAGGACCAAGTTCGTCCTTCCAAGTCCCATCTCCTTCCTAGCTGCCCGGTGGGTAGATAGCGTCTCCCTTAACGCAGCCAGAAGGGTAGCTCAACTGATGCACCAGGTAGCTCAGAAAATAATAAACGTATGGATCACTTTATGGAAAGTGTCCTCCAGTGAGTTCAGACCAGAGGACAGAATGAGGTGTAGAGCTGGGACTACCATGTAACATGAAGCACGGGAAACGCTTTACTACGGTGATGAACACACTGCATTCCTACCCAGGGAAGTATCGGGTTGACCAAAAATGCTCCAACGCGATTTTCTTGTTAAAAATCCTCCCCCCCGGGACCGCACAGCCCCTTCCCTGCACCGCGTTTGGTGCCTCACCCCATCACGCTCAGGGCCCGGTGCACAGGGGTGAAACGGCGACGTGCGCAGGTTTGCGCGTTGGCACGAGGGGGTCGGGCACCCCACATTGCCGGGGCCCCGCGCAGCCCTCGGCCATCACCCCCAGGCTCACATTCCACCCCCCACCCGCCCCGGCTCCCCTCCGAGGGGCACGGCTGAGGACGGCGAGCGGGGAGACAAAAGCGGGGTGGGAGGGTGGCCAGAGGAGGTCCCCAGCCCACGGTGCCCGTCATGGCGTCAGGATTTATAACTGTATTAAACGGCATGACAGTCGGCCGCGATAAATCAGTTCCCCTTCTTCCCAAATCACAGACAATAAAAGCTTTGGCAGTGAAAGTCATTCATCATCATAAAGACTTGAGACATTCCAGCCATCAATTTCACTCACATCCTTAATACACTGGAGAGGAGTGGCGGAATTTTAAGGGGGGAAAAAAGAGAGGGAGAGAAGAAAAGGAAAAAAATAATTAAAAGAAAACATGAAGAAAGATTGGACAGGAATAATTACAAAGGTCAGAGGAAAGAGTCCCTTCAGGACAGCACTGCTGATGACGGGGGCAGAGCTGCCCTGCTCCCCGCGGGGGGGGCACGTGCGATGCTGAGCAAAGCTGTGGGGTGTCCCCGACCCCCCGAGGGGTCCACGGGGGAGGACGGGCCGGGACGGTGTCGGGGAGGGGTGACCGCACGCCTCCAGCCCCACATCCCTGTGCAGTGCCACCACCGTGTCCCCGCTGCCTATGACCCCCACGTGCTGCTGAGGCACCAGGTTGGGAGTTGGGCCGGAGAGACCTCGGAGCATCCCCCCATGGGAAGGAAGAATTTCAGTGGGGGTCCGCAGGCAGCACCTCGGGGAGGGAAGCACGGGGATAACACTGATGCAGGTGATGTGTTGCACCGGAGCGTTGGCTTTGCATCTCTCCAAGGGGCTGAGCATGGGGGCCAGCACCTCTGCCCACCCTGGGCAGGGGGCCGAGGTGCTGGGGAGGCGGCTCTCCCAAGGGATGGCCAACGGGTCCATTGCCAGAGGGAGATGATGCTCAGTGGATCAGATCAGCCACAGAGCGGGGGTGAAGGGCAGCGGAGGTGCCCCCGTCACGGCTCACAGGGCCACCTCCTGCTCCCCAGCCACCACCACCTCAACGACCTGAGGTTTTCCTGAGCCCACACCGTGCCCAGAGGCACTGGAGAGCCCACTCCACCACCGCCCCAGCACCAAAGCCACCGTTCTCCGAGGAGCCTCACAGCACTGCTCCATCCACATCACCAAGAGGCCCAACAACATCTCACTCACACCTTAAGAGCTTCCCCCACCAAAACCCAGCTGGGCTGGCGAGACTTGGAGGCGGTGAACACCCCGGGCAGAGCACAGACAGACTCCGTCTCCTGAGCGGTGAGCCTGCGGCAGCGCGTCCCCGAGCTCGTCACGCAGAATCGAGCCTTTATGCAACAGGCGAGGGTGTGCCAGGCTGCAGGGTGCTCATCCCACCCCTACGAGACCCCACATCCACCCCCCCTGCAGCCTTGTGCATCCTTGTAGCAGCCCAGCAAGGCTCCCCGGCCAGCTCGGGGTCCAGATGCAGCTCTGCCGCCTGGGTGAAGCCCCGGCTTGGAAAAATCTTATGTCACGCTTTGTTCTGATCCAGTGCCTGTCCCGCCAGTTTGGCCGTCTCTGCACCAGCATGGGACCAAGCCAGACCAGGATGCATCCCATTCTGCCTGAACTGGCCAGCGTAGGCAGGTCAGGCAGCACAGGACACCATTCTTCCCGGCAGCAATCAGCTACCAGACCTGTTCAACACTCCACCAGTGCCTGGGAACAGTTTGTGCCCATATTCCGTCTTTATTACAATATTACCAAGGACGGAAGGAGTAAAAGCAAGCTCACTGCTTAGCACCAAAAACCAGATTTGCTGGCAAAGGGAGTCTCATCCACATCCCCCCCCCGATATCCCACACCTCTTACTGACTTTGCAATCCCTGCAGCCGGAGCTGGCTTCCCGCCACGCTCTTCCAAACCCTCCACCCTCCTGCACACCCTCAAGCCCCGGCGGTCCAGGACCAGCCTTCCCATGGAGGATGCTCAGCGCTGAGGAGGCCACCAGGACTGGGACCACAACTGCCAGAAACGAAACCTGCTGGGGAGGGGATAACCCACATGTGTCCCCTCTTTAGAGGGATATTGCTGATGCACAAACCCTGTTTTAGGAGTCAGTGGTCGGAAAAGGTACAGTGTCATCACAGGGCTAAGCTCAAGGAATTCAGATGGTTGCAGAGAATGTATGATGAAAAGAAGGAAAACTCCAGCGGGATCCTGATACTCCTTTCATGTCCTCACTGAATTTACTTTTCAGCCACATCTATGTGAAAATTCCAAGTCAGGTGTCAAGTCCATGGCAGTGCAGGCAGTCCCTGTCCCTGCTGATTCCCATGGGATTTCCACTAGCGATATTCCTCACTGTTGGCAGATGTGCCAGTTTAATCAAGCAGGTCAAAACCAGGCAACCTGTATTTTGAAGAAACGCCAGCAACATTTTCTTCTTTCCACTGCATGTTGCTTTATGTGTTTTGTTTTTTTGTTGGTTTTTTTTTAAATTACAGTTCAACATTTTTATGAGAAATGACATCAAAATCTGAAATTCACACATTTTTGGCCTGCTGTAACACAAACTCATAAAGAAACTACGGTCCATTACAAAAAAGCCCCACATGGGTTTATAAAATCTCTATTTATAGATAAAACAGTGCTTTCCAGTGCCGGAGCTACAGGAAGAGCTCTTTCAGAGATGGTAATAGGGAAAACAAGCAAGAGCTTTCCTTCCTACGCTGCAACAGATTCCCCTTCTCCCAAAACGTGCTGCAACATCATTAAAACATCCGTATCCTCTGGATTTCTGCACCATGGCCGAGCGATGGGCACTTCTGCCAGACTGGGCACAGCGGTGAGCCCCGGCAGCACCAGCCCGGTCCCGGTCCCGGCTCCACCCCGAAGCCTCCCCCAAAGGCACATCCCCATCCCCAGCTGGCGGTGCGAGCTGAGGGCAGACAGCAAGCGTCCTCGTGCCACGCAGCCCCCCAGTTATCCCCGTCCTACCACTCCCTCCGCCCTCTCCCCAAGCCGCCGGCCGCACGCCTCCCTCTCCCCTCTGTAAATGCGCAGGGTCTCCCAGCTGGGCAGGTATCTCGTATTCGGCCAACTCAGGCCACCTGCGGCCGGTGCTGTCAGAGTTTGGGGGTGTCTTCGACCACCGTCATCAAAACAATTACCTCGCCCTAGAAACGGCATCTGACGCCTGAAGCGCTGGCACCTGGGCAACAGGCCAGAACTGAAACTGACCTCTAAATGAACCTCCACACCTCACAGTACAGTACTAATCATACGTACTATCAGCCACACATGTATTGTATTACTAGTCTATCTCAGTATATTCATCTACAGAAGCTCTGTTGTAACTTCATTATGTAACCATAGCCGATCAACTGATCTTTCTTTATTTAGAGGCACGTGTCGTGGTTTGAGCCTGGTCAGCAGCTAAACACCACGCAGCTGCTCACCCACCCTCCCCCACTTGGGAACAGGGAGGGAATCGGAGAGACTCACGGGTTGAGATAAAAACAGTTTAATAAGAGTAATAAAATAATACGGTGACAGTATAAACGGGTAATGTACAATACAACTGCTCACCACCCGCTAACCGACACCCCACCTGTTCCTGATCCTGAAACACAAACTCCGCAGCAAAACACCCAGAAGTGAGAGAGCACCTTCCTGCCCACTCCTTCCTTTATATGGTGAGCATGACATCACATGACATGGAATATCGGCCAATCCATGCCCAGCATTCCAGCTGTGCCCCACCCCCCCCCCCGCATGCCTGCACACCGGCAGGGCACGCGGAGCTGGAGAGTCCCTGAAATCTCAGTGAGCATCAGCACTCCTCCAGCTACCAAAACGAACATGAACTGTATTCCAGCCCAAACCAGGACAGAATGAGGTAAGGCCATGAGAGCACACACCAGACCCTGTTGAGAAATATGTGATTAAAGCCCAGATAGATACACATGGCCCTCCTTGGGTTTCTCCTTAAGCCCTAGCCAGGCTGTGGGCAAAATCCAACAGGGAGGGGATGCCAGATGTTTCCACACTCGAAGTTTGAAACCTGTTTATTCAACACTATAAAAGGTGGACCCTCTTGCAGTGGCTTTGGAGACTTTACCTACAAGTGGACGCATGGTGTAGGACCTCCCAGTTGCTGGGAAAGGTTCTCCAAATCCTCACTGCAACCAGGGCTCCCCAGTGACTGTGGATCTCGATGATGGTAAAGTATTAGGGTAATTGGTGATGTAGCTTTCTTAATCGCTATCCCTGACTTTATGTAGTAATGATTAAGTGCATTACCTTGTCTTGCTTTATTTTCTTGTCATATTATTTTAGGACTAAGGAATATTATCTTGTTTATTCTCTTCGCTGCTTATAACTAGAGTGTAATAAGCTTACCATTCTGACTAAAAGTATTATGTTTTGTATTATTTTGCAATAGACAGTAAAATAAGTCTATTGTTTCTGTTGGTATCCGAGTCCTTTCTGTCAATCCCGCCAACTGGCAAAACAACGCCTGGCTCAGGCCACCACTAGACTTTATTTTTGTGCCATGCATACGCACAGATGCCAACATGCCCCTCTACCCACCTGGAAATATCATTTTGGTGGCTTGCACAGACACTCTCAGATGTTTTGTTGTTATCACAGGCCAAACAAAGCAATCTAGGAAGCATTTATGTTAACTGGACTGTTTTCCTCTCTATTTCTTTTTTTTTTTTTTTTTTTTTTTTTTTTTTTTATATATTTTGCTTCCAATTTGTAGATCTACAACAGATTTCCAGCACTTCTCTGGCAGCAAAAAATGCCGTCTGTGGACTGAACTGGCCGTTGATGCCCTCACGCAGCGAGACGGCCGAGCGCGGAGCCCCCGAAGCCCCCCGGGGGGGCACGGCCATGGGCGAGCGTCCCCCACACCCCAACACCGGTGGGAGACGCTGCGGGTGGAGCTGGCAGAGCGTTTCCCACCCGGTTTGATGCCCCGTTTGGGTTATTTTTCAGGGCGTTTCGGGCTGGGGTGAGCGCGTTTGCAGAACAAGCCCCAGCCCCGCCACAATCAGGACCAGCGCGGGGGCACCAGAACCCTCTTGTCTTAATCCTCCTGCCATAGCTGCTCAGTTTAAAATTGTATTTATTATCCACACCACAGCGGTATTGGGGGCAGGGGGAAACGGATTTAATTAATTAGAGATTGCAAAATCCTTAAGTAAAAGATGCTATGTAAATGCAAATTGTTATTATACATGCTTTGCACCAAAACATGTTTACCATAGTTAAATTCAACGTTTAAATCCACAGCCAATCTCCCAGCAGAGTCAGGCTGTACATCATCAAAAGAGGCAGTTAATAGCCTGGGTCTTAGTGGGGTACAAGTGGCCTCGTTTGCTTTCTCAAATGCGCTTGTTCTTATTTAATGGCAAGATAAGAATTCATAAAAATGGAAAAATTCAACAGTGTTTCAGTTAGACTCTGTCCTGTCATTAAAAATGACACTTTTGTTTTTCAGATTGGCTGCCTTTCCACGGGAGTTTATGTGGCCTTTTTTCAAGTCTTTAACATGACAGGCCCTATTGGGAGTGACGAATAGATTATTGGAAAATGCATCTGCACTTTTATCTATTAAATGTAGAGACTAAGCTGTAAATCTAGCATTATGCTGCACTAGAAACCAGCCATCTACCAACACCGATTTGCACTTCAAAACAGTCCCACAGAAATTAAAGTATAATTTGGTGATAATGTTTAAACACTGATCAACATTTCCACATAGAGACAGATTATATGACCAAAACATAATGGCCTCAGAAGAAGACTTTTTATTGTTGCTACTACAATTAGCAAAATAAATTAAAATAAAACAAAACAAAACAAAACAAAACAAAAAAAAACAGAGCATTTCTCCAGGCGAAAAAGCAATTTCAACAAAACCAAACATCTTTCTTTCCTTTCAAAACTGTGTTGATTTTAGGGGGAAAAGAAAAAAAGGGAAAAAAAGTGATAAAGGAAGAAGGAATTGTGAAAGTGTTACTTTACTCTTATTTCAGAGAGTTGGAACAGGAAGTATAAATTTTTCACTTTGAAACTACTTTTCATTAAAAAACTGCAAATATTTTTAAATTTGAAATCAAAATAATTGAAACCCTTTCATTCAGCTAGTGAAAACACAGCTGTGAAACTGCTGCTTACCAGTATTTCAGCAAACATCAGCTGGATAACGATTCCCTCCAGGGCTTTCAGGCGCAGGTCCATCCCACCCGCGCAGGTCTAGATTAAGCTAAGTGCTCCCCGTTCCCCCAGCAGTCGTTGGAAAGAAACAGGTACCTTCTGTTGGGGATCCCTAAGTTAATATCCAGAAATTCATGGGACAAGTCACCTTCTGCAGGTGCCTTCTCCTTTCCACCCAGAAATCTCACTACAGGAATGACCAGACACCACTGACCCAAACGGTGAGAAATCAGTGGAGAGAGTCCACTGCTACATCATTCCTAAAATTCCAAGTAGCAAAGGCATTTAAGCGACAAATTGCGTTTCCTAATGAAATCAAGTACTTTCACCGTGGTCAGCAAGACCTGGGTTTAGACCTAAATTCACAACAATAAACAATCTACAACTGCAGAATCAACTAGACAGAAGATTTTGGGGGGTTGTTTTTTGTTTTTTTTTGTTTGTTTGTTTTGTTTTGTTTTGTTTTGTTTTTTTTTTGTTTGGTTTTTGTTGTTGTTGTTGTTGTTGTTGTTGTTTTTGTTTTTTGACTATAGTAGGATATAAATTAAAACAAACATCCTCTTTTTCCCCCAGGAATCAACAACATCAAATTTCACAATGCATTTCCCAGCATTATTAAGAGACTTTTTGACTTCACATTAATGAAATATTGACCCTGTACCACTCTTTCACACCTCTAAACCAAGGGTTGTCTTCGCCGTGAACATCAGGTGCCAAAGAAAGAGTGCAAAGTCCTATTTCACTAGGTAGTCCTCGGAGGAATGTATTGGGACATTCACTTTTGCTTCCAAGCTTCTCCTTACCGTCTCTGCTGGACACGACACGCGCTTAGCTGTCTCAGAACATCACCGAAACGGCCCGCGGAAGGCCGATCAGATAAGGCTTAGGCCAAGCTCGGAGCAGCCCCTCGGGCTCCTTTCGGCACCAGTTCCAGCGGGCGCAGGGGGGCCGGGGCAGGAGAAGGAGCTCCCTCCATCCGCCGGACCCCTGCCTTCAGCTCGGCAGTGGAACGGAGACGGTACCGCTGGGGGAGAGGCGGGGGCTCGGTTCTGGTGTGGGATGAGCGCTCAGGATCCAGCCAAGACGCGGCAGAGAAGGGCGGCGTTTCCCCCGGGGCGCACCCAGACCTTCACCACGGGGCTCAGCCCGCGACCGTTTCCACCCTTACCTACCCACGTTGACCTAGGTGTACACGCCGCACCACCCACCGCTCCTCACTAAGACTAAGCTCTTGATTCCTCTGGTCCACCCCCTAAGATACCTATTTTCCAAAGCCATAGAATGAAACAGGCCAGATTCCAAGCTGCTTAAACAAGCCCTTTGTCCCCTCTTCTCCTGACGCTCTCCCAGCCGCTCCCAGAGGGACACAGCTCTTACGGTGTTCAGCGGACAGCTTCAGCCAGGTCAAGAGTCCCAGCAAAAGCTTCTGAGGGCTGGTGTCTTTGCTGGGTGGGTAGAGAGCCAGGGATGAGGAAGGATAGAAAAAAGAGGAAAAAAAAAGAAAAAAAAAAAAAAAAAACAAAAAACCAACCAACCAACCAAACAAAAAAACCAAAACAACAAACCAAAAAAAAAAAAAAACCCAACAAACAAACCACCAAACAAAGCAAAACAAGTGAAAGCAAAACATCCATCTTTTCTTTCACATTTTGTGGTATCTTGTGGTTTGAACCCAGCCAGCAGCCCAGCACCACGCAGCCACTCGCTCACCCTCCCTGTGCCCAGGGGACAGAGCAGGGAATTGGAAGGGTAAAGGGAGACTCATAGGTAGATAAAAACGGTGGAATAATGGAAATAAAATAAAGCAATAAAAATAATAGAAAGTATAAACGGGCAATGCACAATGTGATTGCTCTCCACCCGCCAAGTGATACCCAGCCTGTTCCTGGCCAGTGATCCCAAAATACCAAGATCCCAAAAACACAATCCCAGAAGCAAGAGAAACCCCCCCCTTTTGGCTGCACCTCCTCTATACAGTGAGTATGACGTTACACGGTGCAGAATATCTCACTGCTCAGTTTGGGTCCAGTGCTCTGGCCGTGCTCCCTCCCAGCTCCTTGTGCACCCACGCACAGGCAGGACGTGGGGAGGTGAAAAGTCCTGGATTTCTCAGCAACAACTAAAAGCATCAGTGTGTTATCAACATTCTTCTCATACCAAATCCACACTGAATGCAGAACACAGCAATATTCCGGCTACTGAGAAGAAATATTAACTCTGTTCCAGCCAAAACCAGGACATGTCTAAAGAAAGTTCCTTTAAACACTTGTACAGACAGAGCAAAATAAACGGATGAGACAGCTTCCTCACCCACCTACTCCTCTTTCAGGCACTTCCCAGTAGAGGCAGACCCTCAGAAGGTACCAGTGGTCCCGGCTCCATGGACTGCAGACTGTCCTAGAGCTACCCTGGGCACAGTCCCACCAAAGAGGCAGTGACATACAGCTCTTACCCAGCAGTATGGAAGCATTGTGCCTACCGCCGAAACAGAGAGAAGCTGTGGAGTTCACCTACTCCAACTCTCTTGCTCAGAACAGGGTCACCCAAAGCAGGCTGACGAGGACTATGTCAGATCAGGTTTTGAACATCTCCAAGGATGGACACTCCATCGCCTCTCTGAGCAACCTCTGCCAGTGTCTGATCATCCCCGAAGGCAGAAAGGTTTCTTCTCGTGCGTAAATTGAGTTTCTCGTGTTTCAGTCTGTGCCTGTGGCCTCCTGCCCGGTCACTGCGCACCCCCGAGAAGAGCCTGCCTCCACTCGCTTTGCTCGCCCTCCACCAAATACCGACGCACAGGGGAAGGCTCCCTCTGTGTGCCTCCCCTTCCCAAGCACACACTCCCAGCTCTAGCAGGGCACACCATCACCACTTCCAAGCATGCGCACAGGGTTCCTGGCCCCCTCCCCTGCGTCCTCCTGCACGAACTGCTGCATCGGCTGGCTGCTCCCGCTCCTGCCCTGTGCTAGGTGCACTCTGGTCCCGCCGCTGGCAAACAACCCCTCCTTAGCATCAGCTCAAAAAGTGCTTGACCCTCCCTAATCAGGAGTCTTCTAGAGACCAAAGCTCAAAGCACCTTTTGATCGGGAGTATCATGATCAATTCCGTTATAAGACCCTCTTACTGGGGTGATGCAAAAAGTAGATGTCTAGTCCAAACTCAATGCCTGAGCTCTAGCCTGTGGAGAGAGGAAGGCATCTCCAGGCTCCTACACCCAACGGCTGGTGTCTAGGGTTGCTCAGGATGAATCCTCCATCCATAGGTCGAGAAGGATCTGTTGCCATTCTTCTGGAGGTGACCTGCACCCTACATGCCACTTGTTTTCTTGTTAAAAAAACAAAGAAGGCCTTTCGGATTGCATTGAGCTAAATGCTAAGTATTACCAGTGTTTAATCCTGGCAAGAGATCAGCCTGGGATTTTAGAGGAGCGGCTCTTTTCCTCCTTTTGAAGGCTGCCGAATCCACGCTGGCTGCAAACGCTGAGCCGCTCAGGGACGATCCGTTTTTGGCAAGGTTTCCAGTCCAGCAGCCGTGCCACCATCTCGCGCCTAGATTCAGAAGTGAGCGACAATGTCTGCCATTCAACGAAACCTGGCAAAACTGTGGCCTACAAATGGCAGTCACCGCCTGAAGGGATGAGTGGAGCAGGATGAAGAGTCAGGAAACAGACTCCTCCTACGAGTCTGAGTGCCCCTATGGAAAAACTTGCTGAGAGGCTGCTGGGGACTGCATGCTACAGCAGAACAGTGGCAAAAAACAGCCCATCTTTTGATGTGCATTTATCTCATTTTAGCATTTTCATTTCCTAACCACAAAAATTTGACAAAATATGCAGGAATATGGAAGGCTAAACATATCCCTTTTACCTGCATTAGCCACAGACCTGTGCCACCTATGAAAAAATAACTACCTGGCATAATATACCACATCTGAGCTGTTGGATGCACCCACACCAAGGAAAAAGTCCAGCTGATACCTCCTGGAGTGGAGGAGTCTGCTCAGCCAGATGCATCTGCCCCGTTCGCTCCACGTCCAGCTCAGCCTGAAGTCTGGGATCGGTTTTGTCTGGTGGCTGAGTCCAGCTACACAAGCCAGGGCAGATAATCCATCCAGAATGTGTCTCCCTCCCCATCCCTCCAGATGGCAAACTGACTCTGCTCCTGGTTTTGTTCCGTTCTTCTCGCCTTTTTGACGTGCACGAAAACTGTGCGGGAAAGCCAGTGCATGCGGCTCCACGGGGCCGTTGCCTCCAAGACTGACCCCACAAAGGGGCACGTAAGGGAACACTCCTCCCATGGCGCGGTTACAGGGTGGAGTGCGCAGGACAAAGAACAACCTGTCTGTGTTTGGCAGAGTCTTGGTCTCTCCCTGCACGGGTGTATGGGCTGTGAGATGCTCGCCAGCACAGCGGCAACAGGACACGCTCATCGGGCTGGGAGGCAGCGTGCCCTGGCAGCGACGGGGAGAGCCAGCGCGCGAAGGGTGACGGAGACGTCCCAGCATGGGAGAAGAACAAGCTCCCGCACTCCAGCACCTGCCAGAGGGGAACAAAACTGAGGCGACTTTACTCTGCACAGCTTCTTTCACCGGAGAGAACCGTTCAGCGGCCGCGGGGGCGAGGGCGGCTGAGAGCCGACGGCAGGTCGCGAGAAGGTGTCGGGTTAGCACGGCTTTGTCCTCTCAAAGGGGTGCCGGCCACGCTGGAACCGGCAAGCCGGAGCGGGGAAAATGCATCTGCAGGTAATTAGTAACAACCACAGGCTGCTTGGAAACTGCTGACTACAGCAGTAACGAGCTGGGCACGTGTCGCTGGCTTGTAAATGGAGAGAGCGCTTACAGACCGTGGCAACAAACAATAAGGGAAGGCTTTGGTTTGGGGTTTTTTTGTTTTGTTTTTTTTTTTAAACTTAATATTAACGTGACATAAAAATGATGCAGAGAAACCAAGTGGTTCTCTGATCAGAGGTCTGGCTGGTGGTCCATAACACAATGAAGATGGGGGATGAAGCGGTACTGAGAACTGTCACTAAATTTTTCCTCAGACATTTTCTAGCAACAAGAACTGGCATGAATGCCAATGTTTAAGCAATCTTCTCATCTTCAAGAAATATCCCAAATATTTTGATCTACCAGCTTGCTAAGAAATAGAAATTTTACATTTTCTACCAACAGATGCACAGAGGATCTTTTGCATCTCAACCCTCAACATTGCTTTGCTGCCTACACCACAGCCGGGCTACAAGAACAACGAAAGATTGTGATGATAATTCACTTAAGACCTCAGTGCTTAGCTTTGTTTGCATTAAATTCTTTTACAGTCTGTTTTACAGACTTAAGACTGACAAGATGAACTAGACTCAGGTCTCTCCACATATGGCAGCCCAGAAAGTCTCCAGACTTTCTCATAAAAACTGATTAAGCTTGAGCGGCAGATGCCAGATATGAAAAGGACACAAGTGTTCTTGGCTCAAACTCCTGTATGTCATATTTCAAGTTCTTTGGCCCCATAAATGCGGCCTTTCAGCACTATGCCCAGCAACAGCCCCACTCTCTGTAATCACGCAATCGCACGTTCACAGCTCTGCTCCACGCACACCAGAAGAGCTCGTGGTACAAACAAAGTTTAACACTAACAGACTCTCCTGGATACTACCAGTGTTTTAAGTAGTTCTTGGTTTTGTGACACTGAAGCTGTTACAGAAGTGCTAATAATCTGGGAAGTCAACTCAGAAGTGAAGTCAACTTCTCAAGCCATTAGCACTACCAGGCACAGACTCTGGACGTTTTGTGGGGCTTTATCCAGCCACGTCTCACTTTTACAGCTGAGAACATACTACCTAGCATGACCGAAGCAAGTTGTCCCCCAAGGCTTTCGGTCTCCTGCTCTCAGTTTGCTTGGACACCTTGCAGGACAGGCTGTCTGGAATGAGAAGGAGTGGAAACACTCAAAAAAGGGTGAAGAAATTAAAAGCAACCCAACCTTCTGAATCTCAAAAAAAGACTGGAGATCTGGTTGGCCATTCCTCCTCCAGCGAGGAGCAGCTCATGGGAGAAACGCCACCACGGATCTGCGAGGCTCAGGCTCTTGCCTGCCAGCCAAGGGGCTGAGGGCCAGGACCTGGCTCTGGCAGGACTTCTCTCGTGAGCCAGTTCCTGGCCACCACAGCAGGGCTGGTACAAAGCTAGACCTCTTCCAGGTGCTGTCTGACTTATCCACCCCCTAAACCCAACCACCCACCCCGGCCCCAGCTGAGGATCACTAAACCACTGAATTTCATCACTGCTTTGGTCAGATCACAAATGACAAATAAGTTCCCGTAAGGCAGAGTATGTGATGTGTTAGCAAACCTTGTTGGACCTTGTGCTCATAACCACCATTGCCCGGTTCCTTATAATTTTCAGTGATATTTACTACAGATGCAAGGCCACTAGCAATATGCAGCTTTTGGCTGTAAGTGAAAAAGGATCAATACATGTGTCTCCTCTTCCAAATCCCCTGTCCCCCCAGTGAAATGGAGTGGGGAAAGAGGAGTGACTGAAAAAGCGAGTTAATTTTGGGGATAAAATGGAGAAGTCGATCTACAGTGAGAATTGCATCACCAAGTGCACCATAACTTACATGCCTTGCACATTACAAAGTATGGCTTGCTGCTTAAATCCTTCTGTCCCCAACAGTCTGCACGTCTCCTCAGTTTGTTGGGATGTTAGGAAAGCCTCGGGGCAGAGAATGTGGCTCAGTCGTATCGTGTATGCCCTGTGCTACAGGGCCCAGACCATGCTGGGGGCTTCTGGGTGCTCCCAGAGCACGAGCAGCACAAAACAGTTGCTATGGGTGTTAGGAAAAGAAAAGGGAGGATAACGGTCAGACAATCTTCTCCAAGAATATATCAGAAGGCATAGGTTTTAAAGGGTTTTGATATGCTTGTGTAAATCTAAGTTTTATGAATGCAGGTGTTAGAAAACTCTACAGCAATATCAAATTAAAGATATAAATACCTACTGCCTTGTAAAACGTGTTCTGTTATAGCTCTCATCCTGTCACATTTAAGACCAATGGCAGGTTTTTTCTAGGCTTGCTACTCATAAAGACTGCTCCACGTTTTTGATGAGAACTAGTAAATTTAACATTTGGAACTTTTGCTCAAGTGCAGGTAATGTCGTGGGGAGAACACACGTGAAATCTGTAACGAGCTCCACAGTGTCACTTCTGCGGTCAGTTTTGCTCTAACAGACGTGATCGCTCAGCCCACCAAACTCTAAGGAAGTAGTAAAGTAAGGAGCATGAGGAGTGCTTAAACCCGCGCAAAAGAGCTGGAGTATTAACTCAAACATCAGCTCTCGGCTGAGCCTGATTTTGTCCGGGTGAAGACCTTAGAAGAAGACAGAAGCAAGCAAGCACTCAGCTTCTCAGTCGCCTTCTGGCCCCGCCATCCGTCGCCCCGTGACGATGCAGCTCAGTCACTCCTTCCCCCCGCTGACACGGCTCCCATCGGTTCTATGATTCTACAATTCTCTCTATATATCTCTATGCCCCATCTCCCTACCCGTTACAAGCCACACCTGTACAGAAATCCCTCTTTCTGTCCCTCCATCCACCCTTAGACACCCTTCTTATCTATGAATCTACTGCTCAAACCACCCACCCAGTACCAGACAGTTAGTTCAAGAAGCCTCTCCCCTCCCACACTTCAAGGTAAACTTGGATTTCCTTACGGTTCCTGTAACTCTCTAATTTCTTTTGAATGCTCCTAAACTGTTTGCAGGAAGATCCAAAGGCTGATGCTATATTGGGTTAAAACAATCTTGTAACATTTGTTCTCAAAACTATTCTCCTGCTAGATGCGAACATAGTGCTTCCAAGCTACAATAATACTATACAAAAAACAGTATTACCTTCCCTTTCAGCAACAAAATAAACAAGGAAATCCAATCTTTGGCAAAATGGAGAATATCCACTGATGAAATCCGCACGGGTTAGACACAGGAACAGAAGTAACACACAGAGGTAACATGCATATGAAACACAGAGCCTTAAATTTTAAAATTCTTTTTTTTTTTTTTTTCTGATTCCCACAATTGCTTCAGGACACAACATTGTAATTTCTTTGCCACTTGGGCAACTTCCTTCCAAGCGATGTGGTCGGTCCCAAATAACCAGGGGACCAAAGCAAAGCATTTATCGAATTCTAGATGTTCCTTAAGTCTCACCTTATGCCTGCTAAATAAATGCAGATGATGCTGCATCCCTTGCGGAAACAACCTTTGCTTTTTTATTTAAATGCACAGTCCTAGTGCATTAATTACAATTCCAGAAATGGTGTAAAACACGAGCATCTGTAAGAATCAAAAGCATCCAAAATGCAGGCTAGTTTGAACTGTCCTAAAAAACCCCATCCAGTCAAACACGCCAGACGCCTTGACGAAAAATGATCAACAAATCCCAAAAGCAGAGGGAAGCATTTTGCTTTTCGGTCACATGCTGGTGCTCGGGGTGCAGGGTTGGGGTGGGGGGCGCGTCCCTTCCCGTACAAGAGGGATGGGTGCTTCATCTGTTGGCGCCAAGCGAACACTACTGATTTACACAAGCCACGCGCCTGACTTGCGAGAGAGCTGCTAGGAAATAGCACTTAAAAAGAGACTTTTTGAGCAAATGACTCCACATCGGACACAACTCCTCCATAAAGGGCATCACCCCGCAGCGGGCACACGACGCACCTCACACCACGTATCGGCGTTGGGAAACTGCTTACCTGTGACGATAGGATATGACTGAGGCCCAGGAACGCTCGCTCCCAAATCTGCAGAAGTAGGGCTGGTTATATTGGCCTTCATGTCATCTAATCCACCAGCTAATGATGCCATGGCTGAGTATTCAGTTGCCTAGGGAAAAAAAAAAAAAAAAAAAAAAAAAAAAAAAAGGCATTTTAGCTATAACAAATTTGCTATTCACGCGCTTTTGCCTGTATGACAAAAAGTAGATGCAATACAGAACTAGGAAATCCTTCGTTCAGTCAGTTTTAAAGGAAATACCCATTTACATGGGGCTGCTAAGCACGCAAAATGATCGATAAGTGGGTCTGCGCTTATCACCGATGTTCTCAGAGAACACCAAAATGGGTTTACTTTACAAAACCTAAGCCAAACTCACCAATATGTAACCAGGCTTTCCTTAAACAGGAAATTTTGTAGAGTAACTGGAGGCTGTAATGGCTGAGTGCAAGTTACTCTCTTGTTAGAGAAAAACGTTCGTGCCAGTTAACCTGAACCCTCCTAATTTCAGTGGTGGCAGATGAAGAGACACACACTAATAAGCAGGTGGGATCAGGGTATCCCTGTTCCCCCGTTTCTTGGGAATGCTGCATTTCCTTATTATCTCACAAGAAATAAAGTGCACATAAATAAAAGTGTTTGCTTAATGGATGGATTTATAGCCAACTTCTTCTAAAACCAAATTATTTACAAATAAATCACCTGACTCTTGAAAGGATGCTCTCTCATCTCATGGGAATTTTTAAATCTCATTAGCTAAAGCTACGGTAAATGAGCACAGGTCCTCAGAAACCAGATTGTTTCTGTCCTATACCCCTGTAAAAGTCCATGTAGGTACAGCAACCTACATCAGGTGAGGCCAATCCATACATCCAGAAGGACTTCCATATACACAGCAGAAAACTTATCTTCATTTGCCTTTTTCCATGATTTCTTATTGTCAGGATCATTCACACAAAACTTGGAAGTGTCCTTTCAAAGTTCTCCCTTCCCTGTTGCTATTTGCACTTCAGGTTTTAACCCGTTATTTGTGAAATTATAATCACACCCGTAACAACCAGAGGATAATGAATTCAAGCAAAAACTGAAGAACAACCACTGCGGGGGTGATTCCCGCTGTATTTCTGCAGGCTAAGTCACTGCAGAAGCTGTGCAGAGCTGAAGCAACGTAGGGCAACCCAGGACACTCTGAGTGCCCAAATTAAAAATGTTTCTGTTTTTTTTGGTTTTTTTTTTTTTTAAAAAAAAAAAAAAGGAAACAAAAACTGATCTGATGTGAAAAACATCATCTGAGTGAACATGTCTTTCTCCCTCTTGCAAGTTTCTCGGAAGCGCCCACGGAGCCGGCACAAATATGGTATTTGCCACGAGGTCAGCACTTTGGGTCAGATGTATCCGCCCGTGTCGCTGTGGCCCAGCTCCCAGCCAAACAGAAGTTAATTTACACGGCTAACCCAGTGTTAGCAGGCCTGTGCAAACACGCGTGTTTCCTCAGAGGACGCACTCTGCACGAGGCACGAGTGCGCCCTGCCAGCTCGAAGGATCCCCCACACGCAAACCTCTCGTAGACGAGCGGGTCAGACACATTTTGCCAGCGACCAGCTGCTGGCCACCCCCCTCCGCCCCGCCGGCTCCTCGGGACCTGCAACCACCCATCCCCTACGCCCCTCCCTGACCTCTGCATTCAACTCACCCTATTCCTCACACCTTCCAGCTTACTCCTCCTCCGACACCCGCCGTGTCCCCACGCTTCCCTCGCCTTCACACACCCAGACCCTTTCTTTTACCAACACTGCATGCCCACACCTCCGCCCCAGCCCCGCTGCTGCGCCCTGGGGAGGACAGCCCCTGGAGCATCCCTCCTCGGTGGAGGATGCCAGCAACGGTCCCACGCTTTCTCCTTCCTACAAGTGCGACCAAAGCTCCGTCTTCTCACTCCACGTCCTACCCAGGTGCGTTTTTCAGCCATCCCACACCACTCCACGCTGCCCTGCGTCCGCAACCCGCCTTCCACGTGCATGTGCCCCGGGTTTTTTCGCTCCCCAAAGCCTTGATCTGACAAGATGCCGGAGGAACAACAGCACGGCTGAAGCACCCCGGGAAGCTGGAGATGCACGAGCGGCATGGGACGGCCTGGCAGCACAGAGGAGGGAAAAGCTGTCCTTGTGCAGTGCTGCCTGGTATTTCTGATGCGTGGAGAAGAGCGCGCACCACTCCCTGGGGAAGGACGCCTTATTTCACCCCTGCTGCTCTAAGAAAGCCGTAACTGCACCGTATCCAGACTAGAAAATCTCTTTGTATCTTCCAATGGCACACTGATCCACCGCTCCCCACGGGCAGGGCGTGAACATGCCTTCCAGCTTACAAAGCAGGAGCTGGCTGCTTGTAGTTTGGGGTGAAGCATCCAGCTGTGCCACAGCCCGGGTCACACGCGGGGCTGGGCAAGGGGGGCACGTCCAAACCCCACAGCCAAAAGTGGCTTTTGGGGGCTGTCGCTCCTCGCACAAACCCAACCGGGACCAGCCCGAGCCCCTGCCCGCAAACCCCAGGCACGGGAATCCGGAGCAGGCTGCAGATGTGGAAACACCACAGCTTGCTTCCCTTCTGGGGTCCGAGGAGCTGACCTGGGAGGAAGCAGGACCAGGTCCTACCCCTGAAGCGTGACGATCAGAAAGCACAGCATCCACAAACCGCGAGGTGTGGAGGGAAAGTCCGCGCCTGGGCAGCACTGCTGCAGGAGGCGGAGGCGTGAGAAATGGAGATTTGGGGTTCCCTCCCCACTTTCGGTCCCAGCAGCTTGCTGCAGACCAGAGCTGCACCCCTTTTGTGCTGGCCCGGTGGCCCTTCCCAGAGGTAAGAATAGTGGGGTTTTTCAGGGATTTTCCAGCTGCTTCCCTCTTCCCATGCCCACTCCTCAGAGCCACCAGCAATGGGCCACCAGTAGCCGCACCGACCACGCACCAAGCACCGTTGCTGCTCCCAGCGCCCAGGCAGAGCGAGCCCGGGCTGAGGGCCAGCCCTGGTGGCTACTGACCCCCCCTCACACACACACAGTCCTGGCAGAGGGGTGACCCCCCCGTGTCGCACTGCGGCCACAGCTCCCACCACAAAGCAGCGGGGACGCAGCTGCGGGCAGGGAGGGAAACGTACGGCTGCCAACAGTGCGGTGCTGCAGGGTCAGCAAAAGGCATCTTCTAGCCCCAAAGGAGCAGGGACCCAGGGGTGCGGAGCAACCGACCAGCGGGTGCTGTCTGCAGCCCCCCTCGCCCCCGCGTAGGGGTTGGGGGGACCGCAGCACCCCGTGAAGAAGCAGCAAGCCTGACCGGCAGCGCGGGTTCGCAGCGCCGGGCGTTGACCCACTGGCGAGGGGCACGGCGGCATCCCCCCTTCTGCCGGTCCCCCCAGGCAGAGCTCGTCCTTCCAGACACCCCGTCTGGAGAGGAGAGGAAACCCCCGGGGCGGGGAGGCAGCGCTCGTGGAGCAGCCCCTCACCTCACGGCCCCATCGAGACCCTCCTGCCAGCCCTCCCCAGGAGCCTCTCCAGCCGCTCGGGGGGGGCCAGCAGAAAGGGGTCTCCGATTCGGCTCCTCCACCGGCGAGCTGGCACAGCCGCCGGCGAGGAGCAGCCCGAGACGGCCGGGCACGGGGCAGGCGTCCCTCCCCGCGCAGCGGGAAGCCCGACCTGCTGCTCGGTAGGTGAAAAAGCAAGAGTCGGGTGTTCAGTACCCTAGAAATTACCTGAAAAATGACTGCCTGCGGTTGTACCACGCACTGTCTCATCAGCATGGAGCACCACTGCCATAGCATGGAGGAGAGAAAACACAGACATGTGAAACGAGGAATATATAAAAGGAGAGACCGAGAAGGACAAACCAAAAGGAGGGGTAAGGGGAGGGTCTCGTGTGCTCCCCATCCCGCTCGGCTCGTGCAGATGGGACCTGGGTGCCTGGCCGGGGGCTGGGGCTGCCCACCCACCCCCCCCCCCAGCAGGCAGGGTGCCTGGCGGGGGAGCAGCTGGGGTGGAGAGGAGAGGGGTGGTCTCTGCGCGCCCATGGGCAGCAGCACATCCCCTCTCACAGGCAGCGGGGGCTGCGCCGTGCCGGTCTCTGCACAGCGCACAGGGGAAGGCAGCTGCGCTGGGAGAAGCTTCACCTCCACCTCCACTGCAAAAGCTTTATTTCTAAATATTACCTGCACTGGGCAGGGGAGGTGACGGGCAGGCAGAGGGTGAAGGAGTGTTTCGGTAGCGTTTTCACTACAATTTAGGTAGCGAGGCGGGCGGTAATCCCATCACCGCTTCACCCTGCACTTTTCCGGGCCTGAGCGTGACCCACCCACAGGCCAACCCACCTTACACGTACAGCGGTTTTCTCTTCGCGATTTACCTGGCCTTTTATCCCAAAGTGGCAGGCAAAGGCGGACGCGCAGTGGGAAACAAGACCGCTCCCTGAAACAGCCTGGTTTTGGGGTGCCGGCGTGGGAAACTCGGGGAGGTCCCGCGGGGTGGGATGAGCCCTGCGGCAGCGCTGGGAACCGGGTGGGCTGAGACACAGCCATCCCCCGCCTGCCCCGTCCCTTTTGCGGGGCACAGACCCCGCGCCCCCCTCGAGAGTCCGAGCCAAGACTGAAAACCAGCCGCCGAAAGGAACCAGCTGGCACCCGCCGGGACTTGCACGTGTTGCTTATCGCAGCTGCTCGTTTTTCCCAACCGCACCTGCAAAACGCCGGGCAGGCACGAAGCGATGCCTCGTGTGCCCTCCTGCTGCTGGCACGGCCCCCCCCCCAGCCCCCAGACCCGCGGCGCTGCTCGGGATAGCAGCAGCAGCAGCATCACGACCGGGGCTTGGACCGTCAGGGCAACGCACTGGGTTGGGGGTTTAGGGGCTCGATGCGCGCGCTGCCTTCCCTCCCTCCCTCCCAACACAGAGCACCGAGCGCCCTCACTGCCAAAAAAAAAAAAAAAAAAAAAACCAAACCCAAAAAAACCCCACAAGGCAGCTCCTCCTTTCAGCCAGGCATCAATCCCAAATCTCCAAAAGGCGCAGTGCTGTCCCCCCACCACCACACACACACACACACACCGCCAGGTCACAACTGCCAAACCGCCTGCTTGCCCCTCAGGGCAGCAGCGAGCCAGACCTCATACCTAGCATCTCCAGGTCATCGCGTCGTAATACTTTAAAATTAATAAATAAAGGCAGAAGAGGCGCGCGCCAGGCAGGCTGTCCACGGAAACCCCCGCCTCAGCCTGACAAAGGGGAGAAATTTGTAACATTAGATATGGTTCGGAGAGCTTAATCCAAAGCAGCTCTAATTAATCTCCCCAGGCTTTCAGAAACCCAGCACCACTCGCAGCTGCATGGGCACCGGTGCTGCTCTGCCTGAAATTTTATGGGAATGGAAAATCCATCCTAACGCCTTCCTCCTCAGCCGCCTCGGATCCGGATGGGAAAGGCATCCGAAAACCTATATATCAAAGCCTCACCGCGGCCGCCCGCCAGCTAGTCCTCCATGTCATAATTTACATCACGTTCCCTGCGCTACCCACCGCGGCCACCGAAAAAGCAATTCTGCTTGGGAGGAAAAGCTATTGCCACAGCTAACTGGGGCCGAATCCCAGTTTCCCTTTGTTTTCGTTGATGTTGGGCATTTTGCTGCCTTACAGGACATGGAAGTTTGATTTCAGAGGCACAACCTTTTTCCCTCGGTTTAAATGGAATTATTTCTGAATCTTCCTTTCACAAAACATGTATGTTTTTAAAAAATTAACAGCTGTGCTTAGTTTTAGCCCAAATCCAATTAGGATTGTGCACATCCCCAGAGATTCCTCTGAAGATAGTGGGAATTAGCTGGTGCACCCTGCCATGAACACATTTACCCTCATACTTCAGAATAACTGACCTGTTTTTGACCCAGCCTTCAGATTATCTGCATGTGGGAAATGACATGCTACGTTTTACATTTCCATGGTGCAATCCATAAGCAGGCGCAGCCATTCTCCAATTTTCCAAAGGGACACCCAAATCCAATCTAAATGCCTAGAATTTACCTGTTGTTTTTCTTTTATACATATAAATAGCTGCATTTCCATTCGCTCTTTGTTTCTCATTTTCATTTTCTTCTAATATCTGCATGTAAATGTCTGAAAATAGCATCTGTAATTGAAGATTATGAAGTATAGCCAGCTCCTGACAGGCTGCTAAGGAAGATGGATTATCCTCATTTTTCTGTAAATTTTGTCAATTTTGGAATTCATAAGCTATCAACACTGATCAAAATGTGACCGCACAGCTGTGTCAAAGCGGACGGCGCGGCAGCAGCGTGGCTCCCGAGGAGGACGGCTCTCCCCAGCCACCCGGCCAGGGGCACGGGCTGCGGGAATCCTTCCTGGATGCTCCTGCCATCTACATCCCACCCCCGCCACCCCACCCCCCCTCAAAAAAATAAAAATTATTCAAATAAACAAATTGAGAGTACGCAAATTCTCTGCTGCACCGATTCACATCAGAAAGCGTAATTTATTGCATGTTCTCCCTTTTTATTTATCCCTAAGTAGTAAACACGATTTCCATTCAGGGGGTTCGTTATGTTCCACTCCTACCAGACAATCACGGCACACTTGAGGCAATTGTTTAGCCTCTTCCTCTCAATTTTCCCATTACTGGGAGTAAGTACTGTTGGGACTCTTTAATAGCCCGACTGCAGCCCATATCAATAACAGATGAGGTTTAATCGTCCAACACAAAAATTATTTAGGCTCAGTAAGGACATTCAATGTCATTTGCATAATGGCATTTCTATCCTGAGCACCTAACCCATCGTGCATAAACAAGGCCCTGGGACCATAAATAATAATAAATCATGACGTCCACGCTCCTCTTGCTGTAATAGGAGACTCTCTTTGTAGAAATTATTTCAGCAGGAAATGGGCACTGTAATTTTAAAGACATGTGGCATTGCACAGGCCAGTAAATCACACCCGTGCACACACACACGCACACGCACGCTCCAGCGAGGCTGCCCGTGGTGAACAACAAAACCCCACGAAACAGCAGCACGGAAAACAGACCATGCTTGCCGCTGAAATCATCCCCCTTTTTTAGTATTGTTATTACTATTTCTTAGTCGGAGTTAGCAGACTAAATAAAAGCAAGGTCTGAGCGGCGCGCAGGGTGTCTGGGCGTGTGTACCAGGAGGAGCAGGGGGACGACGGACCCGTAAGCCTGCCAAATCCCTGACTGAGCATCCCTCGCACCCGTAGTCCTTCAACCACTCCCGGAAGGTCTGGTGGGGAGAAAGCAAAGACCTGCAGCCCCTCGCACGTGTTTTCCAACCAAGCTTTTCACTGGCCGTGGCAATCCCGGTCGCCGGGCTGGGGCAGAGGAGGCCACCAGACTCTCCTCCTCTGGTCTGCACGCAGAAACCTCCACAGACAGCCACGGCAGGACCAGCCCAAGGGAAGTAAGAGGACACGTAGGACCCGGTGAGCTAGGGTGGCCCCCTCTCTCCGCGCAGACTCTGCCCTGCTTCCTCCAGGACACGGGAGGGAACGGCTCGCCCCAGCTCCCACCCGTCCCCCTCAGCACTGCCCAGGCTCCGGGATCGCCCCGCCTGCCTCCGCAGCCCTTGCACGGGCTCTTCCCCGACGTTCCCGTGCCAGAACCTCTCCGTTCCGTCCACCGAGGAGCGCAGAGACGGCGACACGGAGTTTGCAGGAGCCTTGCCCCGCTGCCGGCGTTGCACACCCAGCCAGCCGCCCAGGCACCCCCTGCCCAAAACAGCATCTCCCCCAGCCCCCTCCAACCTCTCCTCTCCCAGCCTTCCTCCTCCTCCCCCGGCGCAGCCCCTCGCTTGCTTCCCTCCAGCTTTTCCCACCGAGTCACGCAGGGTGTTTCTCCTAACGCCAAAAGAAGGGGCACCCAGTTGAGTTAAAGCCTAACACACCCAGTTAAAATAAAGCATTAGACACCCCGTCCCGGTGGAAAAAGTAGTTTGCTTTTTGTAAACCCAGCACGTAAGCCCTCTGCGTCATTCACTGCCACAAGATATTGCTGTTTCTCAGGACAGGAACCGGACACTTTCACCCCCCAACAATAACAATTTCAGCCCCAGGAGGAGGGAAAATGCCCGATCCTCCATCACAACGGCTTCCACTGAAGTGCCTGACATGGGTGAGCAGGGAAGAAAACACAACCAGCAGCACGGTCAAGTACTTCCCTGCGGAGAAATACGAAGCAGAATTATGAGTGCACACTGGGAGCGTGCGTGAGGTTTGCACCAATATTGCCGGATCTTTGACCCATCCCACCGACGGCTCCTGAGACTCGAGAAGTCTTGTGCAAATCTGCCAGAACCACATTTGCATTTCTGTAATGCTTTCAGGTGAACTATCTGAAGGTTATTTCACAAATGCCATCTGAGAATCCCTTCATAACACTCTCTGTACCATATTAGGTATTGTGCACAATAAACTGGTTTCAGAGCAGGATCCTATGGCAAAATAATAATCGGGCAGCGTTTACCACGGACCAGGCCGCACAGCTAGCCAAAGCTGCAGCTCCGGGTGCACCAAACCTCTATCCAGGTGAAAACCAACAGAGAAAGCCACAGGGTTTGCTGTGTTTTGTGCCACGTTGCTAAGTCCAGTTTCAAAGCTGGACGCAAACACACATTTTTTTGCTTTCCGAAACTATTTTCATTTTACCTGTTGGTACCCCTGGGAGCCTGTTGACCCTACAAGGGTCAAGAGTCTTCTGGTTTATGTTTTGGGGGTGGCAACTTTCCCTACAATGCCGAATTCCCTATCAAATATCCAGCATGGAACTAATTTAAAAATATTTAAAAATAAAAAAAAAACAAAAAAAACAAAAAAAAAACAAACTTAATTTTCAAGTTTTCCTTTCCTTTCTTCACCTATACCCAAGACTGGGATGGTAAGGGCCACAATACTGCAAGCCAGTTTTCATTATGATGCGTTTATGGTAAAAGCCAGAAACATGAGGACAAACATTGTTTTCAGAAGATTTACGAAGCGCTTTCCAGTTACAGGTCCTCGGGGGCGTGGGGTTAGAGAGGCAGCAGGAACCGAACCCTGCGGGGAACCCTCGCACTGACAGAGGCCGGTGAGACTCCCCGGGCTTGGATCCCTGAACCAGAGTGTTTTGTGCAGCAAACAAGGTGTTCCAGGGAAGGGGTTTGGGGGTCGCAGAGGTGTGGGGACCCCCCGTCCCCTTCATGCTTTGCACGAACGGATGCGCTTGGCAGGGGAAAATCCAGGGGATGATGCAGTGCTTTCTGTGCCGGGACATTCAGTAAGGATTAACAGGCACAAACCCCACTAATCTCACGGGGCAAATCCTGAGCTGTTCTTCCCCTTTGCTAATTAGCTGAGACCTGCTGACGACCAAACCCGGCCGGCAGCAGGTCTGGGGTGCGGAGGCTTCGGGACAAGGCTCTGGCAGGGAAGGGGAGGGGGGTTCTGCAGGCAGGACAGCATCGCCCACCCTGGAGAGACCCGCTTCTGAGCTCCCCGTCCACCCTCCCTGCCCTAGGGGTGGGGAAACGGGCACCTTGGCTTCTCAGAAAAACACCTAGAAACCTCAGAAATCATCTGCACACGGGTATGGAAAGTTAAGCAGAACAGAGGCAGGATGATCAACGAGCGTGGGACCCATAGGATACCTGCAGGGAGCTGGTTCTGGCTAAAGAGACTGAAGACCCACAGCCTGTCGCTGCCGGAGGCTCTGCACCTCCTCACTACTGTGAAAGGCTCCAGCAAGGGACCTTCTGTGCAGAAAAATCACACAGGTTTCCGTGAAACATTTCAGTTTTTATCAAAACATTCTCTGTTGTCCAGACAGACACGGTCCTGTTGTAATAATCACTGCTTTGCCACTCAAACGCCAGCTACGCTGGGGATGCCCGGGTGCTGCACAGGCAGTAAAACATCACAAGGAGAAAAGTCTATTTGGGGTGGTATTTTCAAACGTTTCTCTACAGTCACAAAAAACAGAGAGCAACCATTTGCCTGAACAAAAACACGGGCGTGTGCCTTCCACAAAACTCCCGCTGGTGTGGAGCCTCACAACGTGCCAGTGCTTGAAAACCACTCATCAGGCACGTAATCTGATGACAATTTCTTGTGTACCGTAATTTTATCTGTTACTTAATCATGTCCTTTAATTATTTAGACAGGTCTCAGTAACTGGCCAGCCCCTCTTAGCCAAACACGGCGCCTGGCGAGTGCAGTTTCTCTGCCTGGTCCGCTCCGCAGCTCCCATTTCAGAAAGGCACTGCTGCCTCCAGCACCTCCTGCTCCCCAGACCCCCAGAAACGTCTCTGATCGTGGCTTCTCTGGGATGACTCGGACCTCAGGTCAGCTCTGAGCCCTGGGGGGACTTCTCCCGCACAGGGAAAACCCTGACTCTATGAGGTTGCCCTTATTCAATTATACTTTCAAGGTGAGAGGAGCAGGGCTGCAGCCATTCCCCTACATGTTTAAGCTGCCCTCTTAGCGTAAGAGCTTCCTTCCTTTCAGATTTAATTATTTTTCTCATTTCATTCTGCTGCCACCAGATTTTTAAGCAGCCGCTACTCACATGAGCAGAGAAGAATTTTGAAACTAGCCCTTTTTTTTTTTTTTTTTCTGGAAGTGGCTTAGCTCCACAATTGCTTTTTGCCATCATACAACCACTTCCATAGGTTGTCTCTTTCAATCCCTTCCTAAACAAATGGCAACCCAAAACTATGGCATTCTTCTGAAAATCCAGCATCTGCACCGGGCGTGTTGCTTAGGCTCCCGGGTGCCTCATCCCGGACAGCTCTCCACCTCACCCTCCACACTGTGAGAACTGGGTGCTGCTCCCCCACCCAAACCGCTCGCTTCCCGTTTTCCGCTGTAACCGCACCAAAGTCTCCCGAAGTCCCACTGTAACAGCTGGGGCGGACGGCAGGCAGCTGGACATCAGGGCCATGGGACAATCCCGGTTGGAAGGAAGCTCCAGAGGTCCCTGAAAGCAGGGCCAGGTACAGGGCCAGGCCAGGTCGCTCAGGGAAAAATCCAGATGGGTTTTGAAAATCACCATGGATGGAGACTGCACAACTCCTGAGGGCAACCCCTGCCCTGCCTGACTGTCCCGGGGGGGAAGAAGAGCTCCCTTGGACCTCACAGAGCCCCTCCTGTGCCAGCACAGGCCCGTCTCTTGCACTCCCACCGCGCACCGCCGTGAAGAGTTTGGCTCCTTCTAAGAGATGCTTTAGCACGTGGAGATCTCCAGGTATTCACTAGCTGCGTAGGAAGCATACTTTGTGGAACCCGTCTTTCTTGATTTAAAGCAATGGACAGATTTAGAGAAAGCCAACAGAATGAGTGTAAAACAGCAGTGATTTCTAAACCAAAGGGTGAAAATTGTATTATAAACTATTTAAAGCCTGCGGGATCCAGACATTTACTGAGGACTAAGAAGAGAAGCCTTGTCCCATTCTTCAAAAGTCAGTGCAAGCCCTGCCCCTCAAATACGACACAAGTAGGACAGGCATTAAATAAATCAACAGGCAAGTATGTTTACTCACAGATTTGTCCCTCCCTCTCTTGCAGTGCTAACACAGACATAAGGAGGTCAGTCAATTTTGTTATGACATAACTTTGTCCGACTAGTGCCACTACACGGCCTTGTCTTTTTCCCCAGAGAAAACCAGCTTCAGGACAATTCCAGATCTCTTTTCCTATGCAAGCGGAGCATCACGTACATACACACTTTAAAGTACATGGATGCCTCCCGTATTATTTTTCAAAGGGACAAAGACTACATAAGCAATTATAATTCTACTCATCTTACTCATACATTATGCTTTTTGATGTGATATTGAAAATCTGATGGGTGGCCAGTAGATCACTGCTCTCCTTCAGCTCTTGGGCAGAGTCCACTGTTTGACTGGCTACTGCCTGTGACTTTTTCTGTAATGACAGACTCTCCGTTATCTGTCTGCTGGTGTACATGAAACCTTGGAAGGAAGACTCTGCTGAAGACAAATGTGGGGTTCTATTTAAAACTTGCTGATGTGATAGACCTGGTTTATCTCTCTAAACTGAAAAAAAAAGAATAGCTATTTACCACAAAACACATGATGGATGAAGAGGTACAATGACTCAAAGCCAGCTCCCAAATTGCAAGGAAATGTGGACAGTTCTGGCAAGATAGTAAGAGGGGAAAGCTTTTCTTAAATTTCCCACCTCTGTACAACACTTACGGAACACGCGGTGAGTCTCCTGGAGGAGATCACCCGCTGCTTTCGCAGGACTTTGTGTTCCATTGTCATCACTGAGCTCCGCGTGTAAAACCGGTGTAAAGACCCGAGATGAAAGTTGGTGACTGGCAAAGCATCCCTTGCCAGCGTTATCCCACGGAAACAGTGTCAACTTGCAACTTCCAAACACTGTTTCCCTAGATCCTCAAGGAAAAAGCACGCCACACTCCTCCTCACCGGCACCAGCCATGGTGCCCCACTGACACCCCCCTCCACACAACCCTCTGCACAAACCAAGGACCCCACCTGCGGGAAAAAACATCCCCCACTGCATCCATACAGAGCAAAGAGAAAAGAGACAAGGACAAAGGATATGTCGTGGCTCTAGACACAGCAAGGCTGGCATTTCCTTTAGCTCAAGAATTTGTATTTTCACTTATGGTCATATCCGAGAGCAGTCAGGAGGAAAAAGGGGGGTTGTTCAAAACCAGGAATGCACTGCAATACCTGACGGCGTTGTCTACCTTGGTATTTTGGGATTCCCCCCTCGCTGCTGGGGCAAGGGGAGGAGGCAACAAGGACTGCTCTGGGTAGGAAACAGACCCACGCTCTGCCCCGCCGGAGCCAGACAAACCCACGCGAGCAGGGGCACGAGCCCCAGCAAGCCCGACGCGGCATACTCGGAGGGAAGCAGCATCCACATAAACCCAGACTGTCACTGGGCCTTCCCCAACATAGTCCCAGGTGCTGGGAGAGCTCCAGCCTTCCAAATACACCCTGAAATCCCTGAGACTGCATTCCCCCCAGCGTGGTTTCATTGCGCTCCTTTGGCCACACGCTGCTGGGAGGAGAGAGACGGAGCAGGCATGGCCCCGTGGCTCTTTTTATTCGCTTTTTGTTCCGTTTCTTCAGGCTCCGACTCACTGAAGACTGGTTAAGACAGAGCGACCCAGAAGGACAAGAAACAGCCTGCGGGTTTCCTTACAGGATAACCTGCACCTCCAGGATTTTCTAGCACAGCAGGGTCAGTGAGATGAAACCCCAGCTGCACCCTCCAGCAGCACGTTCTCTTTGGCACTGCACGCCGCTGGAAACGCTCCCTGTTGCCTCTTGGAAAATTTTGCAGGAGAAATCCTGAGCCCAAGGCTGCCCGCTGCTTCCAGATGAAGCAGAAGAACCAGTCACCCGCAGGAAGGGACCCATGGGAAGGGGCATTAAGCCCAGGCACAGGGTATCCCCAGCTCTCTGCCTGGGCAGGAGAGCAAGCATCCCTTGGGTTATCCCAGCTGGGTTTCTCCCCACCTCCCTTGCTTAATCAAAGTTTTAATTCCAGCCCCTGCTCACACAGACGCCCCCGGGTGACCACACAAGCTGCAGGGTGCTCTTTGCAAAGACGATGCTGCTGCAGAGAGACGTTAGCAGGCTACACGGTTCCTGTCATGCTACTTCCCCAGAAAACTCCGCGCCACCGCAGCCCCACTGTCACAGAAAATACCAGGTGTCATGCAACACAGTCTGCTGTGACTGTCACCACCCAACACGACATGTCACAACAAGGCAGCACACGCGGGGAATTCTGTGCAGTCTTCAGAAGCTCGTGCACAGAAATCTGCTTGTAAGGGAGGGCAGAGCAGCAAGGATGCTAATGGGAGGTGTTGACCCAAGGAGCTGTGCTTCCTGCTGATATTCTAAAAGAAAAGGCTTTCTACTCGTAAAGGTTGATTTTCAGCAGGAGGAAACACCTTGGCAGGCTTATTTTCCAAAAGCAGGGCAGAGCCAAAGGAGAAGGTGGTGAACATTGTTCTAGCCTAGGCAGCCAGCACACAAAGCTCTTAGCCCAGGGCTGCCTGTTGGGTCCTCCGAGTACCACCGTAATGCAAATAAGCAACAACCACAGCGATGGTGAACAGGAATAAGGATCCCACACCAAGTCTCACGTGCTGAAGGCTCATCCTCCAGAAGCCAAGGGCAGTTGAGAGGTCTGAGCTCCCCGGAGCATCTGGGGGGGTCCTGGCAGATGGAGGAGCTCTACCTGACACCTCTGCAGGGTAACCTGCTATTGCACCGGGTGGGTCCCCGAGAACCAGGGGCTGCAGCTCGCAGCATCGTCTCAGAGCTCGAAGGGCTTCATGCAGGGAGCAGCTCCTGAACCACCCCAGGGGGAGATGGGGGTAAGCACAACTGTCACCTCCACGGAGATGCGGTTCCTGCCCAGAGAAACACCCTGCATTACGGCTGAGACCCCCGCCCCAGGCCTTTTTTATACCCCCTTAAATTTTACCATTATTGAGAGGCACTACTCGGAGAGAAAAAATATTACCAACCTGCTCTCTCCTGAGCAGCCGGTGACTCCCTCCGAGGACACTTTGCCTGCGCCAACCACCAGCCGGGCAGCACCGGGGGCGAGCATGCCTCTGCAGCACGGGGACGTGCTCCCCCGGGGTGCACGCACCCCACTCCTGCACCCTGACCCCGAGCACCCCGAGGTGGCTCATCGTGCGGATCGGCAGCGAAGTCCCACAGGACAACCACGGCAAAGGGCCCCCACCGCGTCCCCCCGGGCAGCCAGAGCACAGCAGGGTCACCCCAGAGGCACGGGGAGCCCCAAAACCCTCCCCAGCGCCCAGCAGGCTCCATCCCTCCCCCCCACCATCACGGGTGGGCACAGCACCCCGCTCCCACCCGAGCACGGCGAAGGGGGCCAAGGGGGGGGATGGTGAGGGACAGAGAGGAGCCTCTGCCCGGCTTAACCCCCCTGCGCAGGGCAGGGGTCACAGGCACCCGTGCTCCCCACAGACCCCCCACGCCACCACCCACCACCCACCACCACCCTGCCCGCCCAGACCCCGCGCCCTTTCCATTCGGAAGGGGTATTGATCTGCTGGCAGCAATGGGCTGGATAATTAGCCAGGAATTAGGGTTTCTATTACAGCCAGGAGGCTGCCCCAGCTGATTTATCACCTGAATAATTTACTGTGATTGAAAGGAAATTAAAATGAACTCCATTTGACAACTGTGCGCTTTTATGGGCTTTAGTGAAGACTCAAAAGCCAAATTAATAGCCTGGTGTTGTTTAATAGTCTACTGAGAGTAAATATGGGAAGGTTTTTCCTCTCCTGATGTGCTCTCTTAGGCTGGATTTTAGATCTGTTTTTTTTTCCCCTCCCACCAGTAAAGCCACAGATTGGATCAGAGGAGGTTTCAGCTGGAAGAGGCGCAGCTGTAAAAGCCGCAGAGCCGTCCTTGCTGGCCACCCCTCCCTGCGCTGCCGGCGCTCACCCTCCCCTGCCCGTTTCTGCCGGCAGCGGGGATCACGGTGCCGGCAAAATGGGGGTGAGCGGGCAGCACCCGCCGGCTGCCCCCCGCCAGCACCGGCACCGAAACACAAAAATGAGTCATGCTTTCTGGCTTTAACTGACTTTTTTTCCGACTCTTTTTCTACCCAACACGTTTCTGACTTCCCTGAAGATCAAAACCCAGCATTATATTATGGACAACTGTACATCTCCACGCTCTCAGGAGCAGACACACCATCCAACAAAGCTCCATACAGCAAAAAGCAAACTTTCCTTTTTCCAAGAGGGCAAATATAAGGCCAGATAAAACTAAATCTTGAAGATTTTCAAAAGGACTTATGCCTCAATCTTGGTCAGTTCAAAGAACTCCTTCACCGCAACTCCCTGAAACAGAAGGCAATCAGGCTTCAACTTTGTGCAATTTTTCCAACTTTTTTCAAGTAATTTTTGCAGGTTCATTAGCTATCCAAATTTTATCTGCCTGTGCTTATCCCCTGATCCAGACTTAACTGCACTGCGTGTCATGAATACATGTATTACTCTAAGTTTGCCCAGTTTCTACCTAAGCCCGGAGTATCTTCATTTTATTCAGAAATGAATACAAGAACAGATACTCAGTTTAACTCTAGCTGAAAGCAATGGGAAAACATCAGCACGGGCTTGGGAATTATCTGCTATTAGCGGCAAGCAGTTCTCTTCTAAGTCGGTGACCTACATAGTGTTGAATCTGGTCACATCATGTTATGCCTCATTATGGCCCTGATCTAAAGTCTATTGAAGTCAATAGAAATATTCCTCTTGGCTTCAATGAGTATTCGATTGGACCCATGTGTGAAGCTGAAAATACAAGAGAATCCATTTCTGTTGTGGACAGAAATCCAGCATAGATAATTCTCTTCTTTATTCTGAGGAAATTAATGCACTGCCTCTCCTGTCGAGCCGACCCTGCTGTATATCCTTCACCCCCCAGTTTTCCCCTGTAAAGACATTAATCCCGCTCCCACAGCCACCAAAAGCACACGGCTCTGCAAGCCCCAAGCTTGCCCCCTGACCGCTTTGGTGAGGCTTTCCTGCACCCACCAGCCCACCCCAGGGCTGAACCCCCTCGGGCTCTTTCCCAGGACCTGATCTCCTGGAACATCTCCTGGTTTAACTGGTAAACGCGTTTGAGCCAACTGGGCGCACGACCGATACTGTGGGCCGGGTCGGCTTCCCCGGGATGCTCCTCCATCCTTTGGGAAGCCTCCAGAGGACAACAGCCTCGCAGAGGGGTTCGCAGAGTACAGCCAGCACCTCCAGTGTCTCCTAAGGTGCTAGGCACTGGGAAATTACGCCCCTTGTTGTAGCAGCTCTCTGCACAGGAGTGCCAGCTGCGGATAAAATCTGAATGTCGGTGCCGTGGCCGTGAGCGGTGGGGTTTTGGCTACCCGAGGGGCCAGGCTGGGGTACGCTGGTTTGCCACGGACACCGCCGCGCGGCACAGCGCCCGGGCTGGCGGCCGAACGCTGCTCCTTGGGCAGGGGTTTGCTCCTTGGGACGGGAGCTGCCGCCTTCCAGACGCTGCGGAGACCTCTCCTCCCCCGACACCTGGGGATTCCACGGCATCCGAGCCGCGGGCTTCGTCCCGGCCGACCAAAGAGCCGCTCGGCGCCGGTGGGAGCAGCCGCCAGCGCCGCTCCAAACCCGTGCCCAGAAACGCGCGGAGCCCGATCACCGCGGACGTTTGCAGCCGACGCGCGCCGATCGAGGGCTGTTTGCGGCAAAAAATGCACGCAGAAGGGCAGAGACGTGAGGGACAGGCATTCGTTTTACAGAATAATTCATGTTTATAGCAGGGCTCTGTCGGGAGAAGGCGGGCCGGGGTGCTTCTGGAGTAGCGACTTCACGCCTTGGCTACTCCCCCATGACATGCAGACTGCGATTGCACAGCCAACCCCCCGCCTTGGGCTTCCCAGCTCCCCGCTGCTGGGCTTCCCCCTCCATCGGACGCTTCTCCAGCTCAGCCCGTGCAGGCACCCTGCACCCGTGCTGCAGAGCGCACCCCTGCACCGCCGGGCAGTCGCCTGCAAAGCACGGCACCGAACAGGAGATGCCTTGCTTCTGCCCGCGATGCATGCAGCCTGACACAGCCTTTAATTCCACTAACCCACCTTGGGATCCCTGCCTCACCCAGCACATGCAGTGGGCACTGAACAAAGGACTGCTTCATATTTTATTTTCCTGTCATTCTCCAGTGGTTGCCTTCTCTCTCAGCATTGTACAAGCCCTTCCCCAAAGACAAGTATTCATTCCCTGCGGGTCCCTCTGTAGAAGGCACAGCTTACAGCAGATGTGAAAACTCAGACGATGCTTGTCAAGAGCACAACATGCTTCGAGGTGAGAAATAACTCAAGAGTCTCCATTTGATATGGGTGAACTGAAGGAAACGTTAAAGGTGGAAAAGTAATGGAAATAGATTGGGCACACTCAAAGTAAAGGATTTGGCAGCGGTGAGCAAGCACTCCCACACATCCCATCAACACGTCAACCTAACCGAGGGCCAACGTACACTCTCCAACAGTCCAGCCCAAATTTTATGCATAAAATTCATCAGGAGGACTTTGGGCAGCAGAAGCCAGCCTTCAGCTGGGGACTGAGCACACTGAGGCTGAAAATGCTTCTCTGTGCAGGAGGGACCTGTCCCCCCATGCCACAACTCGCAATGGGCATGGGACTGTTCCCAGCACACAAGCAAGGAGGAAGACCTAGAGAGGAGCCACAAAACATGGAGAAAAAGGAACTTGCTTGTCTAGAGAATAGCAATTCCTCCGGTGAAATACCCAGAGCCCTCCCCAGGTGAACAGCACGGGGACATCAAGAAGCTTTTGTGCCCAAGTAAAATTAGTGATATTCAGCTGGATGCTACTGGACCAAGTTTCTAATAAAACAGATAAGCAGTGGGTCAGCAGCTCCTACTAGACTTCCCCACAAATCCCATCTCTACGGGGAAGAGCATCTTCTCATTTTCCTCTAGAGAAAACGCTCAGGACTCCATGCACCCACTGCCGACCGAGCTTCTAAAGCACCGCACCTGGGCTCAGCAGCAGATGCCAGAGGCAGGTCTTGGTTTATTACATCAATCTATAGCAGGCACAACACTGGTTTTCCAAGTCACATCATTAACGTTCTCAGTATTTTCTTTCTCATTGATTTATCTGGCCTCACTAATTGATCCAGACAGCTTTTCTGCTTTGGTTAAGTATCATGACAGCTTTGCTTGACTCACCAAGGAGGTAAAGCATGGCTCACGGCTGCGTCGGTAAGTGGTCGAGTTCACACCGCATCCTCGTGAACCAGAGCTAATCGTACAGACCACACGCTTTCATGTTGAAACCTACACTTCACACGCCACCAAAAAGCAGAAGCCAACCCCAAAGAGCCGCGAGCCCCTACCCATGGCCCAGCCTTCCGCAAGCAAACCACAAAGCTCCAACCTATATGAAAGCAAACAACTGCCAATTCCGTGTGTAATTAAACTTAAAAATGCCTAGGCAAGGCGGTTCTGCTAAGCACCTTTTGTACATCATAATATCACAATTCTCAGCATCTATCTGACTTCCCAGAGCATGCAGAGAGTACCCTGACAACCAAATTAGTAGCAGCGTATCCCCAATCTTAATAATCTGGATGCACAGCCACTGTAGTCACGGTTGCTTACGTGGACCCTGGGAGATCCTTGCTCCACCCACAGCCAAATAAGCCCGTATCTGACAATCGGGATAACACTTCAGCAACATCCTCATTCAATTCTCCCATTCTTCCTATTAAGCCAGTAAAAGTTTATCATAAGCTGGTAAACGTTCACTCGCTGCTGGACTGCCTCCCTTGAGCTACAGTTCTGCATGACTCAGAGACTCCAGAAGACCCAAACGAACAGACAACCCCCCTTCCACCACTGCCCATCTTTGTAAAGTCTTCCTTGGGGAATAAAAGTTTCGCAGGGGCAGATCTAACGCCACACAGCTTCTGCGTGACCAACACTGAAAAGGCTTCCCGTAGGAGTGGGCGCAGCGCCTGCCCTCTCCGGTACCACCCGTGTTTGGATGGGATAACCACCATCTAGTGGTACGTGAAGGCCATTTCACCTTCCAGAGACCGCCCGCTCGGCTTTCCTAAAGAGTTTTTTTAAAAAATCAAAGGCACCACAGCATCTTCCCCGTGTTTTTCCAGCTTGAGTTCAGAACTGCAGAGCCTCTCAGCGGATACAAACCAGGGAAACCACAAAACCAGCCAAAGCTGGTGAAAAACAAACGGCTCTATGAATGAAATAGCAAACGGCAGATGTAAGCATAAAGGCACAAGAAATTTCTACTCTACCCTATGACTTTCAGCGAAAGTAATTTTTTCAAAAAATTTAGACCAATACATATTCCTCAAACTGGAGCCACAACGGTAGTAGCCCACAATGAGATAATCTCCAGTGGCCCTCAAATGTATAGATTCCTCTCAGGGAAATCAGTGTTGGTCTGCAGTTTGAAAGTCCATCCACCTTGTTAAATATCTAATATTAAGAACACTGGAGATTAACGGCCAAATACATCATTAAGTAGCAAGCTAGACCGATATTGGTGCTGACAGCAATATATGCATTTCCACCTCCCTCTCAGCACCTGAATTAAAGGCTGCCGCCCAGGAAGAAGAAGAACACAGAGAGACACAGCTCATCAGTTTCAGCACGTGCTTCTGCACTGTGCCTGCAAAAATGGAACTTTCCCAAAAAATTAGTGCCAAGTCCTTCTCAAACATGCTGCTAATCTGTGGGTGCAACTAATTTACCTTCACATACTAATTGGGTGTTTCTCTCAGCAAATGGCCAATTACATGCCTAATAAGCCATTTCTGGATACAAAAATGTAATTTGTGTGCACAATCATGCTAACTATGAACCAAAACTAGCCATTGAGTTTTGCTAGTCTTCTACTTGCTACCTGCATAGCCTGCTTTTGATCTAACAAAAGCATCAGAAGCTGTGACGTTCTTTAAGGACTCATTTGATGCCAGTGGCCCAGATATTGGGTGCAATTTCATACATAAACACTGTCTCGTGTTTACACAAGAAGTGTCTTCCTTCATTTTTTAACACTCAGTCTTTTATGGCTAATGTGCCTTTGGCCAAAGAGCTTGATACGACACATGTTTCTCCGTGCTTTTCTACTGAGACTCTGAGAAGTGTTTGGTGGTGTCCCACCAAGCAGATCCCTGCCAGCACAATCAGCATCAGGAAAACACTGAACATTTGCAATAGTACCTGCTCCGGTTTGATGGGCTCAGTTGTTGTGAAAATGTCAGAATAATGTTGCCTCTCGAAGACTCGATCCAACACCTCTAGTTGCTGCTGGGTGAAAAGGTCTCCTCGCATCTGTTTCCGAAGAAAATCTCTTCCTGGGAGAGAATGGCCATTTGGTACTGGAGACTCCTGGATACCTTTCAAAGAGGAGAGAGAAGACGGAGATAAGTAGGTATCGCAACGACGAGACCTGCCGAGGAGACTCTCATTTTATCCCTTGCATAGATGAGGGCACCAGTATGCTCACACCGTGAAGACTCCTTGAGGGGAGGTTACAAGCAAGACACATACTGCCAGAAGATGCAGTGACCAATCTTCCATTACAGCCAACCCTCAACGTGATTTACCCTCGGTGGTTTCACACGCAATTTAAAGGCAGGACAAAGGATAACGGTCACCTCCTTGCTCGCGTCCGTTTCACTGCACCGCCTGAGAACCCTCCTGGTCGGTGGCCTGGGTGCGAGGAGGACGTGGTGGGGTTTAACTGCACCACAATCTGCTGGGTCAGCTCCAGCAGATCCCCTCTGCCCAGCCACCGCCCCGACGCTTCGCCCCCCTCCCTGCGGCACCTCCGAGTCTGGCTCAGCCCCATCCCGTTCCGCCGCGGGAAGTGGGGACACAACCTCCAAGACAGCGGCAGCACTGCCACTGTGCTGAGACAGGACATCCCCCCAGCTCACGGTCACCACTGCAACACCCTCGGCAGGCCCTGAGCCCGTGCACTCTCCTGCCACTGCAATTTCACTTTGCCTTTCTTAAGCTTATTGGCATGGCGAAAGCCTGGGCTCCAAGGCGTGATCTCCTCTCTCTCCCCTTCGCCAGAGATTTTCAGCAGAAGTCGTAAGTGACTGCCCGTGGCTGGAACGCCGTGAGACAAGTTTTGAGAAATGTTTAGACTGGCAGTTTGAAAAGACTCCTGCAATACAGGGGCTTGTTTCAATTTGCTTTTTGCAGATTCACAGTGGTTTCCTACTTTTCCTTCACCTGTCAGTACTAGAAATGTATCTTTTATGCGCCGAAAGCTGAGGTCTGCAGTATTCCCAGGACTCCAGGAGGTGGAACTCCAAGAACAACAGTAAATATCAGATTTCTTCTCCAGATGGCAACACTGCACTAGACAGAGGGAGGAAACATTTTAAAAATAGAGTCTTGCTGCCAACATAGTTTTGAGGAGCAGAATTCAAATGCACCCTTAACAACAAGATTTTCATGAGTGTTGCAGAGGCTCACTTTCCAAGTGGCATGCAGGCAAACGGCATCACTCAGACCTTTCCTGGTAGATTCTGCATCAAGTTTTTTGACAGCAAGGATCAGAGGCGATCTGTGTGAAGATGCCCTGCTGCTGTAGAGACCAGTTGTGTCCCCAGGCATGTGCTGGCCACCAGTAACATGGGTGATGCCCCATTGACATGATTTTTCACAAAGAACCGTTGATCTGGTATCATCCTTCAGCAAAATCCTCCCGGATTTTGCAGAAAACGCTGTGTATCCAGAAAACGAGGCTGCTTTAAGACAGATCTCTCAAACTGGGGGACCGACACACGGAAATACTTTTTCAACCCAGATCGCTCTCTGTAAGAAACCACTCACACTGAACAAGCATTTGATGTTAGCAGTAAATGCTGGAAACTTCCTTCTAAATTTTAGTTCAGCAACTTAGGCAACAACAGATTCATATTTACCTGTTTAGACAAAGTTGTGCAACCTGAATCAAGAGTAGACAATACTGGCTTTTGCAAAGTGCAAGGATCAGTTTATTCCACACAGGAAAAAAACCCTGAACCTGTCCTCTGAATGGAAAGCCTAAGCGTGTGCACAGAGCTGTGAAAAAATACAAAGGGATATAAGAAAGCAGTGTATCTTTAAATCTTTTTTTTTTTTTTTTTTTTTTTACTATTCTAAATCAAATAATATCTAATAGACCTAGTGCTGGGTTTAGTCAACCATGGCTTATAAAATTAAAATTCTGGTTGCTAGCTGCATGGTAGCAAAAGGCCGGGGAGACCCTGTCTCTGGAGCACGGAAACGCTGCCTTTAAATTTCAGGTTAAACTAATGTTATTCACAATTTGGCATCAAAGTTAAAGCTTTATGCAGTTTTGGTCTAAAGGGGGTGATGAAAGGGAATGAAATGATCCAAGACGTGGCATGACCTGAAAAATGTTCTTGGCGATGCCGGTGCAGTTTGCGCGTTGTTTACACACCCAGAGATCAGGTGTATATTGAGACCCCATCGTATTGAAATACGGAGCAGCTGACCCGCGTTTCACCAGCAGCACTTTTGCTACGGAGCGCGGCTCTGGATTTTTGAGGGGGCGAACACGTCGAGGAAGAGGAGCCAGGCGAAGAGGAAGCCTGGCGCAGCATCCTCGGCTGGGGACAGGCCCCGGGGGTGGGCTGGGAGCTGGGGACCCACCCCGGATCCAGGAGCAGGATGCCTGGAGGGGCGGCTCGGGATGGGAACAGACAGAGGCATCACCCCGTGCCCGCGGCGCCGGCTCAGCCGCCTCCATCCCCAGCTGCCCTTCCCCAAGGGGCAGCGAGGTGGGGGACGTCCCGGGCGCCTGCCGCCGCAGCATCCCGAGAAACAGGAGGGAGAGGAGGAGATCTCCCTCTGCATGGGGAATCCGCAGGCAAACACCGTCCTGGAGAAACCCGGAGCCAGCGGATGATGTGCCCTGCTGCACGGGGTCGGGCGACCTGGCAGGGGATGAAATCGCATGGAGGCAGCGGTGGGGATCGGGGTCAGGGTCCGGTACGGCCGGAGACGCGCTCCCCAGTGCAGCTAGGCTGTGCTGGGACGAAGGAGCAACGCATGTGGGGTTCGCTGCCTGGGAAGGACCCGGGCAGGGCTGGGATCCCCGGCACGGCCGTCACTGCCCAGAACATCCATCACCGTTGTGAGAGGAGCCTGGGAACCACCTGAACCTCACTCGCCTTCGTTACCGCTCCCTCGCCACACCCCGTAAACAAAGGGATAGCTCGTTCTTTTGCACCGTGTTTCCCAACGTCAGACCAATTGCAGGTAAGTGCTGGATTTCACTGCGCCCGTAAAGGACTTTCTACACAGCGCACATGGCTCCTGAAAGTTCGTGAAGGTCTTTGGGATGCATTTGGCTGTTAGACATTATATAAATGTGAGATAATTACCATTAGCATTATGCATTGTTTGAATACACTAGAATATCTTCGATAATTAAAATACTGTTGGCAGGTTTGAAACATTTTGGGTTATAAATAGGCTCCAGGGAGTGGTAAAAACATTTTTCATATAATCAATGCATCCACCTAGGAGGGTTATGTTTTGTTGACAGTAGCACTACGTGTGTACCTACCTACTCTGCAAAACAATTAGTTCCCAGTCCAATGGCATCTTTCCAGAAATGCTAATGAAGAGCACAGATATAATACTCTCCTTAAGGCAAAAGAGGACGTTTTCTCCCACACGTTTTTCACCCCCTGCCTCTAGCAGACAGGACAAGGCAGAGCTGTTAGACCGTGGCTCTCCGCACCACCCCGGGCACAACGCGCTTCCCTCCCAGCGCGAGGCCAGAAGCAGCCCCCCCGCACCCCGACCTGCCCCGGGGAGCGCCCGTGCCCCCCGCTCAGCCGGACCCACGCCGGCTGCCCCCCAAACGCTCCGATCCCAGCCCCCCCCCCCCCCCCCCAGGCACCCAGCCCCACTCCGGACACCGGATCGGCCCCTCGCCGGAGCGCGCCGCCCAGCTTGCGACCTGCGGGGACCACGCGCACTGGGACCTGCTGGGAGGACTTGCTGCGGCCGGTCCATCTTTGAGGGGGGCAGGGTCCCAGCGGCACCTCCCCGGTTCCGAACTCACCGGCGGGCATTTTCTAGGCGCGGGAAAACGCAATCATTTCTCACTCTGAACTGCACGGGCACCTTCCGCCCTGTTCGCGTCTCTCCCAGAAAAGCGACCCGTGGTTTCACAACAAAAGGCGGGCACACTCCTAAAGACACTGGCCTGGCTTGGACATAATGTTCGTACTACATCATCATCATCATTATTATTATTATTATTAAAATAATAATAATAATAATAATTAATACTACTACTACTAATAATAATAATAATAATAATAATAATAATAATAATAATAATAATAATAATGGTAATAATAATGGTAATAATATAATGATAACAATACTATAATATTATAATAATAATAATATCTCCATCATCATTATTATTATTATTATCATTATTATTATTACAAGGTCTCCTACAGCTGCCCAAAGTCTGAACAGTCTAGGAGGAGTGAGGCACTGAGCAGATCCACCTCTGAGAAGAGGTGCCATGCGCAGTCTCCCTGAGAAAAGGCTGCCTAAATGGAGTGGCCTTCATCCAGAAATACTGCGTTTTCGTTAATTAAGAGCAAGATCTTTTCTGAGGACCTAAGCAAATGGCAAGAGCAGTTTAAATAATTTCTTAAACTGTGATCGCATCGTTTTTTTTAGTGTACTTTTACAGTTAAATTCTTGTCCATGACGTTCTCTGAAACAGCAGGAGAATATTTGAAATTGCAAAATATGCCTAAAACAGATTTTTAGCAATACTCACCACATAACTCACTTGATTTAAAATAGTTTTTTGTTTATGCATTTCTAAGACTTTGGGCAAAAATAAGGAAAGGAAATGGCTCTAGACCCTAACTTCGGAAAACACTAGAGGATATTTAAAAGCCCTAAAGCTTAGTATTTAAAAAAAAGGCAAAATATAAAAAAAACAGTAAAAGACACTGAAATGAAGAAAAAGATCAACTTCACCTTGTCTTTTTCTATTCAGCGAGGGACAACAGCACAATTTAATTACTGCGCTACGAAGTGCCACTGTGAAATAGCACGGGATGGAGCCTGCACTGCCCCGAGCCAGCGCTGCTCCCCTCGAGGATCTCGGCCAGGCGACAGCCGCTGAGAAATGGGTGACACCGCAAATTCCACCAGAAGAGCATTTCCAGAGTTATTCATAATAATGATGTACCGTGAAGCGCACACCTCCACGGTACATCTCCCCGGTGCAGTGCTCTTCTGAAGAAAAAGAGAATCTCCTGGTTTAGGGTTTCCAGGTGGTTTTCTTTTTTCTAAGCAACGTGGCTATACAGGGTTAAGCAAGGAAGTAAATCGCTAGTACCACAAACAGACCATATTCATAAAGGACATGGTTTCTGTCTCTAATTTGTACTGTCCAACTTCATTACCTGGTATCATACCTAATTACTCCACCTTATAGGGAAATGCAGGCTAATTAGGAAGGATGTTATTCACCACATTTAAAACATTATGAAGCAAATGAAATATTACCAGGAGGCAAAAAGGTGATTTGTTTCCTTGTAGCATGCCTGTAAATTAGTCCAGAGAAGATAAAGACTTTGTTTAATTACCATTTGGAAGGCTTTGTTTAAAACGTAAACTGAATTTTCATGACACCTTCTCGGGATTGTGTGCATTTGGCAGCCAGCAGCCTCATGCTCTTCCCAGTACAGTGTTCATTTCAGGACCGCATACACCGTGAGGGATCTTTGCATTTACACCATTTGAGTTTTCTAAGCACTGTTATTCATTTTTTCAAAGGACAGTATCACTAAAAAGAAGCTTTATATTTTGACGTGTATATAGCTGATCATCGCACAAATATTTTCAAGAGAAATCACTATATTTCACAAAGATGGGTATGGGTTTTGCCGTAGATCAAAGTGAGAAAGAGGGGGAAAAAAAAGATAAATCATCAGAGATCCAAAAATACTTTTCATTTGGAGAAGATATCAGGCCATTTCGATGGCACTGATAGAGTCTCTGCTCTGTCTCCATTACCCACTGAAGGCAGCCGGAGTCAGGAGCTGACTACGCTAGATTATATTCCCTATAAGATGGTCACCAATATATATATATATGATCTTCAACCTCTATTGATTGACCAATTTCACAAGCAAAGACTGGTGAAATGAAGCTGAAATGAACATCATGCTTTAACTCATTGAACCCATCAGGCCTGAGTTAATCTCACTGCCCACTGTCTCTGATAGAATTCAATTGATCAATCATGTTTCGGTGATAGTACCATTTCAGTGGCTTATTGCTTCTTCATTTCAAGGCTTGACCTGCCAGATAAACTTGGGCCAGCTCTGCTCCTCCTAGAGACACGGGGACCAGCATCTGCCGACGGCAGCACATTGTCCTGCCTCCGGTCTCGGAAAAACTGGGGGGGGGGGGTTGTTGAACGCTCCCACCTTCACGCTGCGTTTCTGCAGGTATTTCACCGATTCCGCAGCCGGGCGGCCCGAGCCCTCTGCCCAGCACCCCCCACCCCCCGCCGTCCCCTCACGCTCAGACAAGCGGGGAAAACACGTGTCCCGTGGCAGTCCCACACCCCAGCCCCCGTGCAGGGCACGAGGGGCACACCAGCCTGCATGCACGCTGCCGGGAGCAGGGCGGGATGGGGGGGTCGCCACGCCTGCGGCCAGCAGCGGATGGCGGGGGCTCGCCAGGGATGTCCCACCTCCCGTTTAGCTGCACGGCCAGCCCGGGTACACCCCGCTCCCCCCCAGCCCGGACTCTGCTCCATCTTGCTCCCAGCTGCCCCCACCCCAGCCAGCACCCACGGGGAAGCAGGGAGGGGGGGTCCCCGGCTCTTGGCAGGGTGCCTTCACCCCATGCGTGGTCTTGAGAACCAGGTTGCACCTCCCCGGCTCCCAGCAGGAAACCCTCCCCGTGCCACAGCGCTCTGGCGGGCGGCTGCCCGATGCCGGTACAACCGCCGCCGCCTTTGCACCGGCTCCGGGGAACGGAGGCAGCAAAACAGAACGGGCCGAGCTGCGTCATTGACCTCTGCCAGCGCTGCTCTTCCCAAAACGCTCAGCAGCCCCGCGATTAGCACTTCTATCATCCACCGGCCACCTCTGGTCTTTCGCTGAGAAGTGATGGAGCTCCTCTCCACTGCGAGAACATTTGTCTCCGCTCCCGAGGACAGCGGGACGTCCTCCCTGATGGACGAGCTGGAGCCACACTGCAAACCCGCAAGATGTACAAGCCGGGGCCGTGCCTGTGCACCCACGAGGTGCCACCCCACAGCGCTGCTGCACACCCGGCGTGCAAATGCAGGGGTGCAGAGCTGCACCACCAAGCTGGGTACGGGCATCAACGAAAAACGGGGTTTTAGTTCACAGAGCTGATTTACCATGAGATGACTGTTCATCTCCTCCTCCTGTGATTTTAACCCCACGGTAGACACGGAAATTTTGTTATTTATCTCCCAGTTTGTGCTAGAAAAGCCCGGCGGTCTCCCCCACCCCACGCCCCTCTCCGGAGCGGTGGGACCTCACAAACGCTTGTGCAAGTCGTGTCACCGCGTGGAACCGGATTGCTCGTGCGCCCACGAGGGCTGTCGGTGGGACGGACCCCAGCTCCGGGCGCAGCCCCGGGGGGCCGCAGGGCTCCCGGCCGGCTCTGAGCACACTTTGCTGCCCGGTTTGCTGCAGACTGACCCCGGGCAGGCCGGGGGCTGCGGGGATGGAGGGGACCCGGGCTCCTGGACCATCCCCTGCAATGCTCCGGGGCAGCGGCAGAGCTGGCCCCACAGACGTGCCCCCCCGCCGGCACACGGCGATCCGCTGAGCAGCGCGGGCTGTCATCCACAGCATCCCGTGCCTGTGTAAGGAACTGAAGGAGTCGATGCCTCAAACGTTCCCGGACACAGAAAGCCTCGAGGCTGAGCTGGGGCCTTTGTGATCAGGCTAAGGGCAGCGCTGGGGAGGGGATCGCGGGGTCCACGGCTCCACTGCCTGCTGCTGCAGGGCCGAATTCCTCAGATAAGCCCCAAGAGAAGGAAACGTAGCCTGAGAGAAACTACATGCTCAGACCGGGTAAAACCACGTGTGTGGGGAAAAAGACGGGTAAGAGAGATAAATAACCGGCACCAGGTGCACCTAAGCAAAAACCGAGGGAAAAACAAGGCGGGGGAGGTGTGTGAGCACAATCACCGACTCAGTCGGACAAGGGGGTGGGTGCACCCCGTCCCCCCTCAGGGCACCTGCAGAACCCACGTTCCACCTTTCCCTCATCTCTCATGGAAATGAGTTCATGGAATGCCTGCCTCTCTCGGTCTGGTATGCAAACCAGCTGATAAAATGAACTTAAAAGGCGACAGAAAGCTTTGCTATGTGTGCACTCACCACCGAAGATTTCCAGACCTGAGACAACGCTGGAACCTGGGGTGGTGACTGGACTCTTCCTCTCCTTTCCTTTCTGTTCTTTCTTACAGATTTATCAATAAGACACCACATTGCTCACGATCGCTTTGCAAGTTTAAGCTGTTTCTACCCCAAGTACAACATTTTAACCAGTCTTTTGGTGTCATTTCACCTTAATTTAACCCGAGGGGATGACGGAACCTTTACAACTCCCTGGGCTCCCAGTGCGGGTCTAACAGCCTGCAAGCCTCCACGCTCGAGGAGCCGCGGCCACGGCCACGGCCACGGGCCACCCACGGGGCAGAGCTCATCTGAGGACGGTGGCTCGGGGGAGAGACAGAGCTGCTGCGGGTTTTGCAGCTGCTCTTATGACGCAGTTTTATGTTTAAAAAGCAGCAAAAATGGTGCCGATGATACTGCTCTCCCCCCGCCCCCCCGCCTCGGTGTGGAATTGGGACGCACAGAGGTGGAGGGTGAAAGGAAGAGGGTGAGCAGGAGGGAGCGATGCCCCGGGCCCCGCTTCCATGCAGTGGGCACACACAAGCCCCCAGGGCAGCCGGACCCCTCGGCCATAGCATAGGAACGGGCTTATGTTCCAATGACTTCTCTAATATTTAAGGGGTGACATAACTGCAGTAACTATATATATAAAATAAGTCATGACAAGTTTATTAACAAATGGATGCGAGAAACTGACCCTTTCCCCGATCCATTTTTGCAAGCTGCGTGCAGCCGCAAGCTGTGGGGACGTGCACTTTATGCCGTGTACTCCCAGCTCAAAGTGCATTTTTAAATGGCTGTTGAAAGCTCGTCGAAGCAATTTTAACATAGTTTATACCTACTTCCATGCCACGTCATAACACATCCTTCCATCATTTCTTTCAAAAAATCATTTCTAGGCACGCTTGGGTGACACGGGCTAAAGCAGGTTGAAGATGAAATTGTCCTCTGCGTAGCTTTGGAAATGCCAAACTGGCTTCTGGTTATGGCCAACTGGGAGAGGATTTACGGCTCTGAAAAATACTGGGAGACCAAAATCTGACCGGGTGGTGGGACACTCAAAGGCAGCTCAGCAGGGTCTGTGCCAAGAGGAGCGACCGCTCAATACAGTAACTCTGGGGCATTTGTTATCCCGGTGGAGTGAAATGCAGCGGACACCGGAGCAGAAAACAGAGCTGCAGGAAGTCAGCACACTGTGAGCAGCCAACCCGCAACAGCTACAGCCTGCACGGACCCGACAGAGACTGCCAAACTTCTGCCCTCCCCTGGAACTGACCCGTGATGAGAAAAACACAGCCTATTCGCCAGTCAGAACCAATCTTTCCACGCAAGCCTAAAACAGCAAAGCAAAATTTTCACTTAGTGCCTTGAGTTCTTCGCAAAGTGCTACCTGGGAAACTTACCCAGAGAACATAAAAGCAGTGAAGGGGCTCACCCACGTCCCGCCCGCTTGATGAACTTAGAAAGACCAAGGGCACTGCTGCGTCCCAGCAGGCTGACCGCTGGCAGACCCCCGGCACGCTCCCCCACGGAGGAAAGCCTTCCTCCACAGCGCTGCCAGAGACCTTGGCAAAGCTCCTGAGAAACACAGAGGACTCCCAAGCAGCGATGCTGCTTCTCCTAAAATACAAATTCCCAGCAAAACGTTCAAATGGTGCCGGCCTGTGAGAAGGCTGGATTTACTGCATGCAAAGGAGGGAGAAAGGCTGCAGGGGATGTATCTCACTCCACCAGCAGCACGGCTGCAAGCTGCAGACGGATGCTGTGCGCCGTCCCGCAAGCAGAAGGTGTCCGTCCACACTCTCAATCCGATTATCCACAAACGGCACTCACAAAAAGCTGTTTGTACCTGCAGATTTTTTCTTGTGCGCAAATTAAATAAAGCCTCGATTTACAACATCAAGAACTGGGGTCTCAAGCCTGAAAATGTGCATGCTTGCAACAAAGCAAAGAAACGGCTCAACTGGATTCAGCATAATGTCTTACAGGCAAAATGCAAAACATAGAAGTAAAGCACCGTTATAATTTAATATGCACCTACAGGTTTTTGCAAGTTAAACAAAGTGCAGGCTTAACAGTATTTTTATGTATTTTAACCGCATGTGTTAGTCAGGAGAAATTAACTTTTAAAGACCCTCCACAGCTGTGTAATGTGGGCTCTTAGGCCTCAAAGACTTCTCTGTTTGCTTCTCGCACCCAGGAGCTGCGTCTCCGCACACCCATCTTCCTCAGGCTGCACTTTCCGCCTGCCTGCCACCGGGCACGCTCCCCCACGCTGGCCATGAGCCGCAGGGGTCCCCAAACCAGGGTCCCCATGTTGGGGTCCCCAAACCGGGGTCCCTGTGCCGGGGTCCCCATGTTGGGGTCCCCAAAGCGGGGTCCCCGTGCCGGGGTCCCCATGTTGGGGTCCCCAAACCGGGGTCCCCGTGCCGGGGTCCCCACACTGGGGTTCCCCCCACGCCGTTTCGTGCTTACGCAGAACCCAGCACAGTGGTCTGTGACACCCGCAGAGCAGAGCGTTCCCCCGCGCCGAGGTGGGCGACGGGGAAGGTCCATCGAGCCAGCTGATGCAGGCAACATGCCGAAGGGGTTTCTGCACCCCACTGGACTCAACTGCTGCCGTCAGCCAGGAGCATGGGGGGCAAGACCTGTGCGTGCCCCCCTGCCCCCCCTCAGCCACCCACCACCGTTTGCTGCCTGTAGTGTGGTCCTGCAGCCCCCCACAGCCGGGGAGGTCTCCCACCAGTACCCGGGGGACAGCACCAATGGGAGGTCCTCCCAGCTGCAACCCACCCTGCATAGGGAAGCCTTGGCATGTCCCCCCCCCCATCCCCAGCACCCCGCTTCCAGAGGGGAGGGCACGGCGCTTGCTGCCGCCACCCCGGCTCTCACACCTGAGATTTGGGAGATGCTGTCTGCCCGCACGGGAGGTGCCGTGAAGGGGCAGGGTGAGCGGGGAGAAATCCCGTGTGCCAGCACCCGCGAGCCTCAGCCCCGGGTGTGAACGGGCAAGCGCGCTCCGCGCCGCAGACGTGCCACCTTCGGCAGCCGGCAGCAACCCCCCTGCTCCTGCAACGCCGCGCCAGTCGAAGGGGGACAGGTCTCAAATGGGAAATTCGGCCACCACTGTTTCTGACCCGCACCTGATTTCACGCTGAGGAGGAGGAGGAGGAGGAAGGGGAGGCGGAGGACACACAAGGAGCATCCCGCAGCCGCAGGCGGGCAGGGGGAGACCCTTTCACGGCAGCATTGACACTCGCTTGTCTTCTGCAGGTTGCTGTGGCAGGAGTCCCTGTCAGAGCACCCAGCAGACCCAGGGACCTGCTCTCGCCCCGCTCGTGTGCCAAACCAAGCCCAGCTCCAGCCCCGGGGGTCCCCGTCCCGCACAGCGGCACGGCTGCAGGCAGGTTGGGGGGCAGGGGTGCTCACAGAATGCACAAAGGCACGGAAAGTTGTCACGCTGGGTGGTTTAACTGCAGAGGCAGCCAAACGTCATGCCTGTTTCCGTTATCACTGTCTTGGGTTTCTAAATGCCGTCATGCTCCCACACTCTCGCCTTTTCTAAAACTGCAGAACAGAAGATGACAGAAAGCACACGCACACACTTGAGGTGGTTGGCCTTCTGGTTCTCCTCTTTGGAGGCAGCTAAGGAACATTTGTGGCTGCTCTGGTTGGGCTGGCTCATTCCCCAGTTGGCTGCAGTGTCGTGAGCATTGCCACTTTAGTTTCCTTCAGTTTAGAGCCCGCCTCACCAAGCTGGCCAGCCGCTCTCCTTAATCTTTGAGAACTTGTGGAAGAAGACTGGAAGAAGGCTCATGTCACCCCCATCAAAAAGAAGGGCTTAAAGGACAATCCAGGAAATTACAAGCCCATCAGTCTTGCTTCATTCAGTCCCTGGGAAAGTTATGAAACGAATCCTCCTGGGGCTATCACAAGGCAAATGAGGCACATGCCTGGGAAAAGCCAGCACGGACTCACCAAAGGCAGGTCGTGCTTGACAGACACGATCGCCTTCTATGACTAACCTGCTCGGTTGATGCGGGGTGAGCGGTGGACGCTGTCTACCTGGATTTCCCCAAGGCTTTTGATACGGTTCCCCACAACCTCCTCCTAGAGAAACTGGTGCGTTGTGGTCTGGGCAAGAGGTCTGTGTGGTGGTGGTGGGGGGGGGAACTGGCTGCCAGGCTGCACCCAGAGAGTGGGGGGAACTGGGGCCAACACTGTTTAATATCTTCCTAAGTGATCTGGATGGTGGGATCAAGTGATGAAGCTTGCTGATGATACCAAACTGAGTGGGGAAGTGGACACTTCAAAAGGGAGAGCCAGCCTGCAGGGAGACCTGGATAGGCTGGAAGAGTGGGCTGACAAGAACCTTGTGAAGCTCAACAATGACCAGTGTAAGGTCTTGCACCTGGGAAAATATAATCCAGGGGTGCAGCACAGGCTGGGATCTGCCTGGCTGGGGATCAGCTCTGTGGAAAGGGACCTGGGGGTCCTGGGAGACAGCAAGCTCAGTGGGAGTGACCAGTGGCAGCGGCAAAGAAGGTCAACGGGGTGATGGGCTGCATCAACAAGGGCATCACCAGCAGAGAAAAAGAAGTCATTATCGCATTCTACTCAGCACTCGTCAGGTCACAACTGCAATACTGTGTTCAGTTTTGGTCCCTGCTGTACAAAAAAATATGTGGACAGGCTGGAAAGGGCCACAGATATGATCTGGGAAGCCTGCCATGTGAGGAAAGGCTGAGAGAACTGGGTTAGTTCAGCCTTGAGAAGAGAAGGCTTAGGGGAGACCTTACCACCATGTCCCAGTATTTAACGGCTGGCTGCAAAGAAGACGGGAACTCCCTTTTTACAAGGAGTCACACAGAAAAGATGAGGGGTAACGGGTACAAGTGACTCCTGGGGAGATTCCGACTGGACACAAGAGGAAAATGTTTCACCAGGAGAACAATCAGCTACTGGAACAATCTCCCCAGGGAAGTGGTGGGTTCCCCAACATTATACACTTTTAAGATTTAGCCGGACAGGGTGCTGGGCCAACTTGTCTAGACTGGGATTTTGCCAAGAAAGGTTGGACCAGATGATCCTTGAGGCCTCTTCCAGACTGGTACTCTATGATTCTGTGGAAAAGGCACCCAACGAAAATGTCATCTTCCTGTATATGTTTGTATTTTATGGTTCTACCGTAAATGTTCCGATGCACTGGACATAGAACAAAATCAATCAGCCAACATTTCACTTTTAAGGAAAAACAGTGTAGCTCTTTGCTAATTACCATAATCAATTAGTGTCATCTAAATATTAATTATTTATCCTGCAGTAAACTCAGCAATCTACAGTACAACTCCCTCGACACCGTGCTTATGACACGGATGCCCTTATCAAGCAAGTATGGGAGAATCTCACTGCATGCATTTCTGTTGTTTCAAAACCTGCTTCCGTTCAGCGGGAGGCTGAGCGGGCCACTTTCGGGGCTGCATCACAGGAATTCTGCCAACGGTCTCTCAAGTGGGCGAGCCTGTTCCTGCAGCATCACTTGAGACAAACACGCTGGGAAGGGCCTCGCCAACACCACCAGCTGAGACTGCCCTCTCGATCACGCCTGCACCAGTTTTCCAAAGTTCACTTCCTCCCCTCTCAGATAATGGGATAACTCCTCCAGGAAAAATAAAAATTAAAGAATAATAAATAAATTATACATATTTTATAGATAGAGATATATATATATACACACATATACACGGCTAGAGCTTGGCAAATAATTTTTGAAGACTGCTGTACTGGATGTTCCCTGCCAACAGCCAGCTGCTGGCAAACCAGCCCTTCCTTGGCGTCAGCAGTGGTGGTCCGAGAGCGAATGCCCGGTGTGGCAGACACAGGTCTGGCCTCTCTGGGTTTGCTCAGTGCCACAGCAGCAAGGGCAGGGGATGCGATTCTGACCGCGCTGCGAACCTGCAGGGACGGGGAAATTTCTGAGAGTTTTTCTTCTTCAGGAGAACCCTGGTTGACTGAAAGTGAGTCGTGTTCAGAAGGAGGGATCATTTCTGAAGAGCTGTGCGGCACAAAGCCCTGATGGGGAAAATCCTGAATGCATCAAGAGCACCCGTCCTGAGACTTTCACACGAAAGTTATTTCAGCTTTCCAGTTCAAAATCATTTTAGTGTTTAAATATAAAGTAATCTGCTTATATGGAATCATAGGATCGCGGAATCCCTGAGGTTGGAAAAGACCCTTAAGATCACCAAGTCCAACCATTAACCCAGCACTGCCAAGGCCACCACTAAACAATGGCCCTAAGCTCCCCATCTACACATCTTTTAAATACCACCAGACACGGTGACTCCACCACTTTCCTGGGCAGCCTGTTCCAATGTTTAACAACACTTTCTATGAAGAAATTTTTCCTCATATCCAATCTAAACCACGCCTGGTGCAACTTAAGGCTGTTTCCTCTCATCCTACATCTACCTATATATCCGTATCTATTTGTATACATGTAGAAGCATTAAAAATAAGTAAGCCTTCACTCCTCATGACTGACCGAGCGCGGGCGCCAGCCCCTCCTCGCCTACCACGCCCTCCGGTTTCGGGGTCTCGCCCCCGTGTGTCGTCCCTTCTCACCATTCACAGCGTTTCTGCCCGTGCCTGCGGCACAGCGCATCGCAGGGAGCAGCAGGATGCTTCCTGAGGCATCTCCTCGTCACTAGAGCACAGGTACCTGGCCCAAGAGACCGGACTGCCACTCTGCACAACCAGGGCGGCAGAACACACATTTCAGAAATATCGGCGCTTTAGGCTTAAGCCAACTCTCCGAATTATTTTCTACAACTTGTGCAGGGCACAATTATTCTAAAATGCTTTGCAAAAAGAAAAATAAAAATGGGGGGAGTTGGCAGGCTTTTTAAGATAAATTAGTTTTGATTAATGAAAACCTGAAAGTATCTCCAACTTTGTACTATGTGATGAACAACAAATAGCTAAGGAAAATACAAACACTTTTCCTTTAAAAAGATTTACAGGATCTCTAGGTTGCGTGGTTTTACTTCCTCAACTCTCTTCTTGACTTTACTCCCTTTATGAAGAAAGGAAGCACACTTGCTCAGGATGCGTGCTGCCTAAAATTTTTCTTCCTTACATCCGTGCACGTGCCTATACATCAACATTTACACATAGCCACAGGTCATTCACAGGACGTGCTCTGCCAAGCCGCCACCACCCTCCCACACCCCAGCGGAAGCTCATGCCAACAAGACGACACTGAAAATGGCAGAAATCACAGAAACAGCTGACTTGCACCACTCTGCTTCCGGGTGAGACCTCCGAAGGAGAGTTTTTTCCAGAAAAATAAGAGAAAATAAAGAAAAGTTGCACTGTGCGAAGCTAGCGCTGTGGCCGCTGCACAGGTTTCCCTCTCTGCCCGGCCGAGCCCCCCCAGAGCCGCCGGCCCCAGTTGGCCCTCGCCCCCCGCGCCCGGGGGCTGCCCGCCGGGCTCCGATGCCTCCCCGTGCCGCCGGAACGCGGGCGCCAGTCGTTACCGTCACACACTCGATTGTTCTCAGCGGTGCTCCGGCAAATAAAGCCATTAATTACGGTCTCTCCCTCAGCCGCCGTGGGCTGGAGCGGCAATCAATGCGCAACCCCTCATTGCCTGCTCTCGGGGAGCGGAGACAGATGCCATAAAAATGATCCGCAGCCCGCGCCGAGCCCCGCCAGCGCGGCGGCAGCAGGCTGTGCCCAGGAACGGCTGCCATGCTGCTTCGACACGCGATGCCGTATTTATTTGGCCTGCCGCAGCCGTGGGGGAAGGCATCCCATTAGGCGATTATTTTTATCTTATAACGTCAATTTACTTATACTGATTGGCTTCCTGCCGCCAAATATCAATTAAATTGCAAATGCCTGCTGAAGCTTATTTTCCGTCTCTCCCTCTTTCCCCCCACTTCCCTTTCTTCTTTCTCTCTCCCCTTCTTTTCTTAAAGAGAGAGAGAGAACCCTATGTTCGAACATAATTTAATTTATTTCCCTTTCCATATCTCAAAGGAAAATCTATATCTCCCCCTGGAAGGCCATTTGCCCTCTGTTATTGGGAGCTGAGGTATCACAGCACTGGGCAATTTGTTTCAACCGACTATCGGCAGCCCATCAGGACTCCTTGGGACCTCTGCTATCTCAATGCAATTGTATCTGGTATTGCCACTTATGATGTGTTTTTAATAGCCGCCGGTGCCCGCCAGACGGCCGGGTTCCGGTTCTCACGCGGCGTGCCCACCCCACGCCCTCCCACGGCGGCCGCCTCCTCTCCCGCGATGCTCAGCGGCCGCCGACGGGGATCGCCGCTCGCCCCGTCGCTACCCCGGGCCGCCGCGCCCCCGCAGCCGCATTTCGGGAGGCGGTGGGGCGGCCTGAGCTGCTGGAGGCCGTGAGCTGTTCCCGTGATGAAGAGCTGCGTGAGCCCTGCCATGGGGGCGGGGGCTGCATCAGTGCACACACACACCCCCCCTTCCCCGCCACAGCGGCGCTGGGTCCCTCTGACCTGGAGAAAGGTCTAATCAAGACACTTACGCACCACAGCAACGTGCAAGACACCTTCCCCTCACTGCTATGACCTTCCAGAACCGGTGATCACCGGCACGAGACCCCAAAACATCCCACTTCACAAGCAAATGGGCATCCCATCACACTGTCCCACCGCGGAGCACCTCTGCCTGTGCCTGCAGCGCGAGGGGAAGGGGAAGGGACCAAGTCATGCTGGCGGGGTTGGAGATGAGCGTCAGCGATCAAAACGAACGTCCCCAGCAGCAGCAGCGGTGGGACTGGGATGACCAGGAAGGAGCCAAGGTGCAGTCGGCCACACCAGAACAAACAGGCTAACGCTCATCGGTGATGAAGAGGTGAAGTCCCTCGGCGTGTGTGGCCCACGGGCACGGGGCAGGACCAAACCCTGCCCTGCCTGCCCCACGCCGCCTCCGGCTTCCCTCGGGGTGTGTGGGGACCACCCAGCGAAAAGCAGGGGAGCGCACAGGCCCACAAAACCAGCCCAGAAAAACCAGCCCCAACCACTCCTAACACACCTATCCCCATTGCTCCCCTCTGCTGCGCACACGCACACCCAGCCCGCGCACGGGCAGGGAGCACGGGGCACAGCGGAGGTGCAACGCGAGAGCAAACGCATCCCCACGCGCACACGTTTCTCCAGCCAAGCACAGCACCCACCGAAACGGGTCGTATCAACCCGAAAACAGCCGTAGCTTTGCCTGTCGGGTCACCCCTGTGGCCAAGCGCAAGGGATCCAGTCGTGGCTTCCTCGGACGACGCGTGCCCCGACGGCATCTCCCGGGACACCCAGAGATGAGCTCGCGAGGGCAGCCCTGAAATAGGTCTCTGCAAACCTAACTCCAAGCCTTGGCTCTTCCACAGCACTGCTGGCAGCCCGGGGCAAGACTTTTCCAGCCTCTGGTGCCTCAGTTTCTCATCTGGTGAAGTGAGGACACTCTAACCGAACACGTTGTAATGCAGCAAAGATCTCCTCCCAGCAAAGTCCTACCCATTATAAATCAGCCGTAGCGCATCCAAAAATTCCTTGGCACCTTAGAAAAACGCAGGTGTGTTTGTTCTGGGCTTGCCAGCTACCAGGGCAATTGTCGCGGTGTTTGTAATTATCTCCATAACAAGCTTTTGGACAGAAGCTGTACGGGCTTAGCTAAGGCTGGTTTAAAAATCTGGGCCCGTGTATTTGAATGACATATTCAGAAAGCAAGAGAACAAGCCACGAGGAACACAGCAGTGTGCACATACACACCTAGAACCACCTCTATGCACACATATACTATATGCATACACATGCATAGTGACCATCTATATTCCATCTGTCCACCCATGTAGCTACCCCCTATGTAGAGATGCTCATAAAAAAATATCAAGGGTAATAGGAAAGACCTCTGCACCCTTTGCAATGGTGATTATTGACTGGTTCATTCCGTGCCTGATGGAGATAGCGTGATTGCCTGGGATGTACCTTGCAGGTTTCTAAACAGAAGGCTCCAGAATCAATTTTGTGGTAACTGGTTAGATGTGACCGGCTTACAAACTCAGCATGGGCGTCAGGAAGCAAATTCAAGCAGCACCATTACTTTTTTTTAAATATCAGAGGTGAGGAAAGCCTCCCGGCTGGGCGAGCCACAGGACAGAACAGAGATTAACGATTTTGGCTGGTTTCCGTCTCCAAGGTGACAAACGGGTGCACAGCAGGCGTGGTGCCATGGCTGGTGGTGCAAGGCGATGCTGAAGCTCACAGCTTGCACGGGAAGATTTGTGTCTCTCCCAAAGTGAGGACAGCGCTGGCAAGCTCCCGCGGAGGGAGGTCGGTTTGGCCGGCGACCACCTCCTCCACCGCTGCCCGAGGGACCTGCTCCCCCCCAACCCGTGCCCACTCCCCGGAGGGTCTGCCCCGCTCCCCCTGCCCACCATTTCCACCACACCAGCTCCTCCCATTGCGCCCGCAGCCCCTCGCCTTGCTGGGGGGAGCGCTGGTCGGCAGGAGAGGGCTCGGGGATGGGATGGAGGAGGTGAGCATCTCGGGAAGCTTGGCGAGAACTTGTCCTCGGTGGCCACCGTCAGCCGGGGCCGGCCCCAGCAGCGGCCGGGGGAACCACGCGTGGATAAGAAACAAAATCTTCCACTCACAGAGTGGTGAAGTGGCACCAGTTTCACACTCCGGAGCCAAGTCACCGAGTCAGGGGCTCCATTTCCATCCACGGCATCCCAGGAGGGAGCGTGCTCAGGAACGTACCTTGGCTGCGACGAGGTGCTGGGGGGGTGACCTGGCCAACGGGAACAAGACCAAGGGGTCCCAGAGGTTTACACTGATTTCATGCACCAGACACCAACTTCCCAGGGAACCACAGACAGATTTCTCAGCACCCTCACACCCTGACCTACCTTCTTTAAAGTAAACTGACCCACTAAGGTGATGCCAGTGATCAAATCGTCTCTGCAACAAGGACCACGTGGGTGTAAGAAAGGGAGAACAGGTAAACTGAAGTGTTACACAAATTCCAAACTCAAAGCCACACACCTACACAGTCCCAAAAAACCCCTTCCTCTGATTCAGACACGTCTATAATTATGTTCCTCCCACCCTGGGAGTGGGCAGCACCACGCCTTAGCCACTCTCCCCATTTCCAGCCAAGGCCATGATGGATGAGGACTGTTCTTCGTCCTCCCGACAGTGTCTGGACAGGTGAAGACAGGATCTGCTGTGTCACAAAATCCCACTCTTCCAGAAATGCCACCTCCTGCGTCCTCCTGCCTGGGAGGAAACCTGGGCAAGCACGGCTGGGTGCCAGTTCCTGGGGAAGCAACTGGAAAACTGAGGAATCAGAGAAGGAAAAACCCGCTACATGACTATTTCTTATTAGTCGACTTACGGGGAAAAAAGTCAGGCACTGTCAAGCATGAAATCTTATTGGGACAATAGAGATGGAATTGCCACTGCTGACAGTAATGTTTACAAGGGCATCATGTGTCGATGCTGCACAGCATGAAACCAGCAGCCCCGTCTAGCTCTGTGAATTGTAACATGAGACAAAATGTCCCATTTGGGACAGGTAGGAATTGCACCACCAAAAATAACCACTCAGGTGTAAAATCCATTACAGGCAGATGGGAGGAAATGCAGAGGAGCCCCGTTGGCACGGCAGGAGGCTCCTGAGCTCTCTCCAACCGCAGGAGCGAGCGAACACGGGCTCTGAGCCGAGGAGATGAGTCGCTGGCTGCTTTGGGGGCTTCCCTTCGCCCCCCAGCCGAGGACGGGCCAGGCAGAGGGGAGCAGGGACGCAGCCACCCCCACTCTGCTAGGCTCCCACCCCAAACCAGCGGGCCTCGTGGAAGGGTTTCCAGTTAACGCAGGAGATATTGCACCAGCTGCCTGCGTGCAGGCACGCGTTCCGAGCCCGTATATCAGACCACCAGGAAATCAGTACCACATCTGAAGGATCTGAATTTTTTAAAAGCCTCCACCACAAAATCCATCCGACTCAAATGAACCATATTCAGGGTGGTCAGGCAGCTGCAGCCCACCGTGCTCTACGAGAACCGCCCATTATGAGACCTTCCAAAGAACGATCGGACATGCAAATGGCCCAGAGACAGCAGCTGCAGAAAATTATATTGCAAGGAAAGCGGAACCAGAAAGAATACCTTGACCACAAGGTCCAACAATAATTTCTCAGAATTACAGGGTGGGGGTCTGAAGGGTGTTTAGACAATATAAGTTGTTCTGGTGTCCTCATCTGAACTGCTCGGCCACCACGAAGCCTTCCACGTGCGTGCTCATGCACCAACCATCTCACAGCTTCTCCCTCGGGGCTGCACCTTCTCTCTCTTACGACACACCAAAACGGGTGACTAGGTGACATATCCCCCCCACCAGAAATGGAGTTGTGGGGGCAAAACCCGCTCCCTCTCCCGCAGGGCAACGCAACTGCCTATCGGGCAAAACCCAGCACCCCAACAGTTACTGCTGCAACCAGCTGAGCTCTGCCCTGTGTGATGGCCACCACCCAACCAAAGCTGTTCTTCCAGGTGTCTCCTCACTGCCAGTTTTCTTCTTCACTTCTTTGGCTAAAAGTTGACATGACTCGTGTAAAGCATCTGAAAGAAGAACTTTCCCTCGGTGACACCATCGTTCCCACAAGAACAACATCCCTACAGCGCTGGGCCTGCTCTGCTCACCAGCATCTCTGCAGTCCTGCAAGGGACGTCTCTGGCTCTGCGCCTGTTTGCAAGATGTTGGAGTACCACCACGACAGGGCTGCAGAAGGTTTCTGAACAAACAAAGGGCTGGAAACAGCCACACATCCGTACCCTGCCTGTGACCAAAGAAATTCAGAGAGCAGCAGACGCAGCCTTCAGACATTTCATTGCTTCAGCACCCTGGTACGCGGCTGCAGGGAAGCTGCTTTATAAAGATGGAGCATCCATGTGGCCAGAAAGCCATCATGCTTCGCTGATGTTAGTCCCTGACAGATTTCCAATACCCTGACCTCTGCTGTAGATATCTCTTTTGCCATGCTACAGATCTGCCAGATCAGTGCCCAGCTGACAGGAGATTTTGACTGGATTTCCTCTCAGCATGAGGCACCTCAGCTAAAGATCTTTGGATTCTAGCCTCCACCTCTAACGTGGAACCGCAGCAGCTAAGGAAAATCAGTCTCCTGCTAGAGCCATAACCTTCAAGTAATTACTGTTTTGACTACGAATATCTCTCAATAGATTCTGAGAGGAGATAAAACATGGGGAAACTCCTCACTCAAGTTGTCTAGGCATCTACCAGAAGGAAAGATGTTTGCTGCTTTCAGAAGTCCAAGCACTTTGACTGCTCTTCCCGTCTGAAGTCACGGGTATCCTTACATGGGTGGTCGCTGCCTCAGGAGCAAGAACACACAAAAATGAGGAGGCAGCTTTGCAGGCACCTCCATGTCCACACCAGTCTCCACAGCTGAGGCTCATGAAGAAAATAAGGAAAAGCAAAGGCTGCGGCTCTGAAACCACCTCCAAGCAGAAGCTTCTGCAGAGTTGCTGCAGAGTTATCAGTGTCAGTGCGAGTGCCATGCTTGCTCCTGCCACGACAGGAGAGCTGGGAAACAAACCTCAGACCACCTGGAGCAACTATCCAGAGATACGGACAGAAAAGAAACAACCCTAGCTGAATATGAACTGAGGAAACGCGCTGAAATTCGTCGTCTTTCCCACCTTCAAAGTCTGCTCAAGCAAAGTAAAAGGAGCGAAAAGAGGGATTTCTCTATCCGAGCAGCACATCGGGATGTCCCACCGCCTGCTCAAGGCTCCCGCCGCCTGCTGACGGTGGCTGCTGCTGCTCCGCGGGGGGCTGGGGGGGTTGTTTCTGGGACCCCAGACCACGCCGGGCATGCACGGGCTGCCCACACCCCGGGCACGGAGCCCGGGCACCGGCGGCTGCACGGGAGCCACGCACACGTGCTGCAAAACGCACCTTCCCCTGCTCCTCTGCCATCAGCTGCACGGCAGAACGAGCCCTGCCCCAGCCTCTGCGCTCCGGCACGGCACGCAGCCACCAAACCGCTGTCCTCCCTGAGCACCGCAGCTTTGCTGCAGCCCGGCCGCCGCACCGCCACGGGTTTGGGAGGGTGCTCCGCTTGACGCAGGCACACCCAGACACCACAGACAGCCCAGCCCTTCCACAAACTCCGCACCAACAGCCCTTCCTGCAGTTGGCTAAAGGCCGCACAAAGTGCAAAATGCAGTCAGCAAGTCTGGTGCAAATCATCCCACCGCCTGTCTTGCGTTTCCTTCCAGTGTTTGTTCACTAATGGGATTGATCTGTAAATAATGGGATTATTCTGCAGATACTAGGACAGGCCAAAATTGGCAGGATTCAGTCAATACTGCACAACCACCTCTAGTAATAAGTAACCCCTGGTGCAAAGAGTACACACAAAGGCCATGGCAGACAAAAACTGAACTGGAGAAAACCTCCAGCAGCAGGGCACCTCCATTTTCTGCATCTCACTGATTCTGCGCTGTCTGCTTACCAGGAACTTCATGACTGGCAACAAGGGCAATTAGTGCTTAAAATATTAACTCTGGCTCTTCCCAAAGCACCAACAGAAAAAGCAGTTTTCCACTACCATTCAGGAGTTTGTCATTTCAGCCAAGAAATTAATTCTGACCTTAAAATCCCAGTAACCCCAAATCACACCTTGCACCAACTGCGCCCGAAGGAGGTCTCAGTCCTACACGATAATCCTGGTGCCAGCCCTGCGTTTTGTGTGTCCGGGGAGAAGGCAGCTAACCTGCCCTTACACGCGGGAGGATCCAGCTGGCGGCTCCCCCAGGAAGAAGAGCAGACTGGGGAGGTGGGACAGAGACCCCAGCGTGCAGAGCAGACACGGGGCGAGGCGAGGGGAAGGCCGTTACCATTTCCATGGGGCACAGAGGACACAGAAATACGTGATACTCAGAGAGCGCCTGCTGCCACGGAGGTGCCAAATCACTTGCTCAATGCTTTGGCACTGGACCTTTCATGTGGGAATAGCCCCTGTGCCTTTCCAAGCACCGCCTGCAACTGGCCAAATCTCTCTCTTCCAGGGTAAATGCAGGCTGAGCCGGCCGCAGCTCCCCAGAGCTCCCCTTACACACTTGGAATTGAAGCATTTATTTTACACAGCGCGATGTCTTCCGACAGACCCAAGCGATGCGGACCTACACACGGGGAAAAAAAGGGGGAAATCCAGAGTCGCACATCGCGACTCAAAGCGTGCGGCTCTCCTCTCACAGAAATACCTCGCCCGAGCGTGTCATTTGAAGGAAAACTGCAAAAATAACCCAGTAAACCAACAGAAACCCAAACAACGATCTTTTATCTTCTTGGGTTTGTTCTTCAGTCCTCTCAAAGACCACTGTCATCATTTGCAACATGGGAAGCTAATTGTGACAGTCTGTGAATAATAGAATACATCCATCCTAAGGCAAAACTCCTATCACCTCTCTCTGTACGTGTAGGTGATGGACACATTAGAGGTATGTAGATACACGCTCTGTATAGATGCATAGGTGCACACAGACAGCCTAACTGCACCTCAGTATTTCCTCCTCCTTGGGATTCTAGCAATTTCTCAATAAAATCAGAACGATTCATCTTGCACATACCCATTCTATTTTATATTAGCATTTGTAACAAACATCCATCAAAACTGACAAGCCCCGCTCTTCCACCAAACTGTTTTTTCTTTGTAAAATGCATTCCCACAAAAGAATCCCGGCCAGCCCCGGCACTGGCACCGTCAGGACAACCTGACAAGACATCCACCCCTAAACTGGATTTTAGCTAAACCTATATGAAGAGGTTATTCCTTGAAAAGCATCTAGCACTCGACAGCTCCTGATGAGAACAGCTGGAGCTACAGCAGGGCTGTAAGGAGTGGTGGAAGTCTGGGCTTTTCATTAACATAGCTCCGGGAAAATCCCCGCTCCACCGAAGCCGGTGGCAAACCGTCAGGGCTTCACCCCCGGAGCTGGAGGAGAGCTCTCTAGAAAATAGGGGCCCCGGGGACTGCATTAGGAGAAAAGTGACAAACACGCTTGACGTGCGCACAAGACAGCCGGTAACCCGCTCGCTCGGAGAGGGCAGCCGCGCTGGCGGGGAGCTTTCCTGCGCCGAGCTGCCAACACGCAAAACCACCCACGGGCCAGACCCTGAAGGGGTTGTCTGATGGCACTGCCTCCCCCCCCCCCCAGCGTGGAGGGGTGCAGGCACCCCAGGGGGTCAGCGTGCCGCAGATCGGGGCGTCGCGGGGAAGCAGGCGGGGTGGCCGAGGGCGTGGGGTGCACAGGGTATGGGCACCCACCGCCCTGCAGAGCCGAGGGGATCTGTCCCGGGAGGACCCCAGCCCGCAGGATCCATCACCCAGCTGGGCAGAGCTTGGTCCTTCCCTCCCCAGAAACGCCGTCCTGCCTCACCCATCACCCTCAAACGCCAGAGCGGCTCGCTTGGGGTGCCAAAATGGCTTTTCGTTTCATTTTCATTAATTCAGTGGTGCAGAACTTTCTCAGAAGCCCGGACTACACCATTTTAACACTGCCACAGATGCGATCTGAACTGACCCACGTTTATTCTTTTTTTCCCTAGAATATCATGAGGAACATCAAAATACTCTCTCTCTAAGAGAAATCCTGTGCCAGCTGAGCTCTGTGTATTAACTTCCAGGATGACTGGCTCAGCACCAAACACTCCACGGATGGAGGGCGGCTCTCGGAAACACCCAAGGTTTTTAGTCTCACACCCTGGGGGAGACGAGCTCCTGCTCCAGATGCCCACCATGATCCGCGGCCGACACCATCACTGCTGGTGTCAAACCGCCAGTGTGGCCTGAGGCCGCAGATACTTTGGCACATTCAGAACGCCCCGTGTAAGGTGCACAAGAGGTAAATGCAAAAAGTGAAACAAAACAAAAGCCCTGGTGTTGTGGAAAATTATATCCAAGGACTCAGGGAAAAAAGCTTTCCAGAAAATTAAAAAAAAAAAAAAAAAAAAAACCAAAATTAAAACCTCCACTGAGTCACAGATTGCATCGGATATAGCACAGATGAAGCCGTCACTGCAATGGAGGAAGCACCCTCCGGATCAAACTCTAAAAGGATGACTTCAGTGTCCATGCGGTGAGGGAAAAACATCTCTTTCGAGGAGCTAACAAACAGAAGGGACAAACAGCTCATCCCACTCTGCAACACCGGGAAAGGATCCCTGAACGCAAAAGACAACCTGTATCAGCAGGAGAAATTCAAATCAGTTCTTGCTGACCCTGCGGAACTTGATTCTCTTCAAAGGCTTCATCTCATTATAGTCATTGGAGTTATCCCCGGGAGTAAAGAGTTATCTCCAGTGAGCAAGCACTGCTGATGTGGGCCTAGAAATCATTAAACTCCAGAACTTCCCTGGGACTCTGGAGGGAGTTTCTCTCCCTTTAACCTCTGCGTGGACTTGGATGACTCCACCTGTCTCACCCGACCGCCCGCACTGCGCAGACTCTGGTTTCTGGTTTCTGGGTCTGCGCCCGCATCCCCCCGTGCCGGCACGCTCCCCGCAGCGTGCTGCAGCCCGGGGGCACGGCCACCCCCCTCCCACCCTGCTCCCCTTCCCCACTCATCACTGCTCAGAATTACAGTTTGCCGCTTTGCCATCAAAACATTCCAAGTTTCCATTGGCGGTTGATTTTTTTTTTTTTTTTTATTCTCTGTAAACTTCTGCTTTTTTCCCCTCACAGTCTTTCTAGTTTTGACCACTTGTGGTTCAGATCCCCAAAGGCTTCAGTCCTTTCCACATCACTTGTACAGCGCAGAAGACCCAAAGGAAGAGCTGGAGAGGACAGTATCCATCCCCACCACATACTGTCAAGCTCAGATCCTTATCTGGGGTGAGAGGAGTCACAGGGACTTCTGCCGACATGGGACCTCACCAGTGGTTAATTTCGGCACTGGACTCCGTCACCCACTGGCTGCAATTCGTGTTTTCCTCGTGACGATGCCCCGGAGCGTGGACAAGCAGCGCAAACACGTCTGTGGGCTCCTTCACCTCCCACGCCAGTGACCGCCCAACGCCCCACAGTCCCCAGCAGTGCTGTGACCCCTCATTCACCGAGTCCTCCCTGACGGGGACGCTCAGTCCCCCACCAGCCCAAAAGCACCTAAACCTATTCCGGACACCTGGAGTGAACGGAGACCCCAATCCCTACTCAGGAGAGGAGAGGGGGGTTTTACACCAGAGCAGTATCTCACCAGAGGCACCCCGGGACGAGCAGCACCCTGAGAGCACCCACAAAGCCAGGACCCATGTCCTCCACCAGCACTGGCTGCCAGGAAGAGTGGCCCGTGGGTGGCCAGAGAAGCCCCACATCCCAGCCCTCAAGGGCAGCAGAACAAAGGTCTTCTATTGCCGGGGAAGCTACAATGAGATCTGCTTTGCATTTATGGAGGCTTGGAAAGCCGTGGCCGGAACATGGGGGTTTACACGCTCGCAGCTAGCCCCCGTGGCTGGCAGGGCTCTCCTTATATCCCCTCCAGGCGAGCCGCGGGTCAGCACAGCAGCTCTCAGCGCCCGGGGCTGGATCCCAGGCAGGACATCCCCGAGGCCGGGAGCTCCGGGCTGGCAGGACGGATGCAGGGCACGGGCAGGACAGTGGGGACCAGGAGGGCAGAACGGGCAGGCGCTTGTCTCCAGCGCAAGACGGCAGAGTGGCAGGATGCCCCCGGGCACCACTCAGTGTGCAGCGTGAATGAGCTGCAGGCGACGGGGGACAGACCCTGGGAGGGGACAGAGCTGCGGACGCCGGGCACCAGCTGCGGTTCTGGTGTTCAGCGACTAAAGAAGTGGAGCGGAACCAAAGGTGAGAAATGCCTCACAAGCTCTCCCAGCAACCTCCTAGAGCAGAGGCGCCCTGGAAGCCGCGCTGTCCCTCAGCCAGGTGAAGAGATAAGACTGGCAGCGCCTACTCAGTGCTGGGGTCCCTTTCGAGGTTGCTGCCAGGCAGCCCCCGCAGCACTGGTGCCCACAGCCCCGTGCGCCTCTGCCCAGCCGTCAGCCTAGCCGCTCACTTCCACCCCGCTGGGAAAACGTAGTTCATGGGCCCGGAGCGGAGGAAAGACACAAAACGCAGAAGCAGCGGCTGTGTTGTTGGTCCTCCCTCATGTTTAGACATGCTTGCTTTGCTTTCCCCGGTCTCTCTCCCCCCACAAGACGTGTCACCGACACGGCGAGCTCGTGTCCGCGTCTGTCGGTGCAAAACACGGCGACTGCACCATAAGCCACCGGCCTGCACCCACCCCTGGTCTCCCCTCACTCTCATTAGCATCCCTGCCCCTCTTGGAGGCCTGTCCAAGGCCGTCCCCCAAACACCTTTAAATATACCAGCATTCTGTTTAAAGTCAAGGCACTGTTCAAAGAGCTCAGCCAAGAAAACAAAGCACAAGCACCTACATCACCACGCCAGATGCTGACAGCAACGCAGGGTTATGGGTGGCGAGAATGGAAACAAAACAACTTGTACAACCGAAGGTCTCCTGCTATGCTGGTTTCAATTCCCCAAATGCCCCTGTCGCTGAGAAGACTCTATACCAGTGAATTTGAAATATGGTCTGTGCAGCTGCTCGGTGCAGGTATTTAAATCTGCCAAACCTCATCTGCAGCCAGAAGGGGTGAGTGTGTAGCAGACACTCGCCTCCCGCGCGCTGCTTTCTTGAGGGCATCCTGCCCGATTTGCTTCCGACGGCGTTTCCTGGCAGGGGCCAGGGCTGGGCCGACCGTTTGCGGTAGGATGCTCATCGCTGCACGTCGCCTTTTGCTCTAACCATCTGCGCCGACACGAGGGCCGAAAACAGGCCGTCGGGTCTAGGGCAGCCTGTGTCCCTACCCCCCCCCCCACCGTGCCACCGCGGCTTCACCCGAGCCAAGCGGCAGAGTGATGCCCGCCCTGCGCCAGCCCCTGCGTTAGCAGACACGGGCTGGGAGGATGCCAGCTCGCACGCACCAAAATCATGCTGGGGCGGTGCTAACCATAGCAGGGTGGGCCAGCCGAAGTCTGTGCCTGCGCGCCAGCCGTCTCCAGTTTAGCAGCACAGATGTAGTGTCAGTGACAGAACGGGCGTCCTGCACTTACGGGATGCAAACAGATTTCAGCCCCGCTTGGCTGCTGCTCATGTTCACAGACTGCCCCTGCTACCCGCCGGTATCAGAGATTTCTGCCTGTTCCTGTGTCAGAAGTGAGGGCATGAGGATACTTCTGCATCCGTCAGGCTGTGGGGCTTGGACTGGCCAAGTGGCCAAAAGCACGTAAATGTCGAAGGGTGCAGAATCAGGTGGCTGGTAGGGGACTCACAACTAGGCATGCAGCTCCCCAACACCATTTGCTCCCACGGCCATCGTTCCCACGTGGGGAAGGGGTTTGCAATTTGTGCAAAGCAAGGAAGAGCCATGAGAACAGAGATTCACCTAACCCTTCCAACCCCTGTTCATGACACCACTGGGAACTGGCCACATCTCCCTGCGAGGGTACGGGAACTGGCCCTGACAGCGACTGCCAGCTGGGGCAGGGCACAAACAGCAGCCACCCGTGCCAACGGCAAAACTCGTGTACAGACAGGCCATGCCATGACCGAGCAGCTCCAGCTCTCCACAGACTGGCAAGCAGAGGGCTCTGCAAGCAGGTTCTCCCCCACCGAGCTCGTCCCTGGGGCAGCCAGCATCACCCCGTCTCACGCCCCTCTCTCCGGGGAGGTGAACGTGCTTAGAGAGGAGCAGTGGACCCAGCGTGCCTCCCACAGAGCGCAGGGCTCTCCTGGAAGCAGGAGCCCTGGGCTTTGCCTTGCTTTGAGGGAGAGATGTTGCTCTCCTGCAAAGACAGGACCAGCTCGCGAGGCGACGGCAGCCGCATCCCCCCCACCTCTGGTGAAGGTGCCTGCTTTGGGAGCCGGGGCGGCACGAACGTGCCAGGAGCATTGCTGCTGGGCTCGAGCTCTTCTGCTGGCTGCCTGCAGCAGGCAGGATGGAAACCAGGGCTGGGGGAGAGCGGGGTGAGGGGTGGGTTCTGCCCTGCCGTGCTTCGGCCCTTCCTCCCCCATCCTTTCACAGGATCCTCAGATCCTCCTCCAGCCCACTCGCAGCCCAGCAACCTCCCTCGTCCCCAAAACCTGCACAGCATCTCCCAGGTGGCACAGCTCCCTTTCCCTGCTCGTTGAGGGTTATTTAATGCCACTTCAGAAAGCTTCAACTTCCAGGCAGGGGCGACGCTCAGCACTCCCCAAAACGCAGACCCTGCCAGGTGTCCACCACGGGAGCGTCACCAGCCACCCAACTGGCTGTGAGCAGGGCGGAGAAACCAGTCCCTGCGCTGCTGCCAGACGGGACCACTGGACTCTGACTCAGGGTCCCGCCGCCCGCCTTCGGCTTCCCATCAAGGCGCCCCATGAACTAGCAGGCGGCTCAGCAAGACCATTCTGCACATCCCTGACACCCTCCTGCGCCTCTACGGCTTCCCCCCAACCTGCCCGGCGTGGGGAGCGTGCAGCCACACGGCTCGGAGGAGCCCACCCGCAGCCGCAACAGCAAAGCCTCCGCGGCGGCGGCTGGCCGTCTCTGCCTCGTTACAGAGCAGCCCACTTCGCGTGTCACTCTCCAGTAGCATGTCCTTTAACCACCAGTGAAAGCAGCCGGTCCCCCACGAAGGCACATCTGCTCCAAGTCCGTGTTACAACAGGGAAAAAAAAATGACACCTTCAGCTATATAAACCAATAAAGACTGTCTGATTTGGTTTGCCCCTGTTGCTACCCAGCAAGCTCCCCACTGGGTTAAAGACTGGTGACATCTGCTAAAAAAATGTCAAGAGTGAGGAGAACAAAACCGGGTAATGAATCACGGCGAGCGCTCGATGCAGCCGGGAGCCGGAGGGGCAAGTCCACCCTACCTGGCTGCCCGGCCGAGGGGAGCCGGGACCACCGGCCAGGCACGGCACAGCCCCGGGGGCCCGGGAGATGCAGGCAGGGAGGCACAGCAGCCGCCGAGACCGTGGCCTCTCTCCCGCTCTCCGACGTCAGGAGATGGTAAAGTTAACTCTGCCCCCTTGTGCATCTGCATCACGATACAGGCCGTAATTAGGCGGCACGCTTCTCTTCCTCGTGCGAAGAGGGGAGCACACGTGGCTCGCCTCCCTGTCCCCGGCAGCGCGGAGCCTCCGTGGGACACCTCCGTGGGCACCCCGCGCCCACCCGTGCAGAGGGACCTCGCGCCGAGCAGGACGGGGGGGCGTTACGGACACTCCCGGGGACCCCCTCAAACAAAGACACTGGAGTAGCTGTTTATGCCTCTCCAAATCCGCAGCCCTGAGCCTGTTATAAAGGCAGTTTAGACGGTCTGCTGAGGACAGCATTACTGTCCGGCTTATGTGCTCGAAAATCATGACTCATCCTGCCAAAAACGGTGGGGGTTGTTTTCGAAATCACGTGCTCTCTTCTAAATGTGAGCTGGCAAAAGATGGGGAATTTCTCAGCTCTGCTTCTGATCCTTCCAAGGAAACATTCAGTTGTTTTTTTCTACAATTAAACCAGAGTCTTTTGTAACTGCAGGCACCCAAGAAGCGGTGCTTCAGGACAGGGCTGTGACAGAGCCGTGTGGTTTCAACACAGACAACCTCTCTCCTGACCTGGCTGATAAAAATACAAAATCTCCACCCTACCTGCTTTAATGCATAGGTTTATCTACACCCTTGTGGCCTTGACTTGGAAAAAAAAATATTAGAGTCATGATCGCAGAGTTAACTAACAACGGCATATTCAGCGAGTACCTGAGGACAGGGCATTTCATACCCTCGCCATCGCACCATCGTGCCTGAAATCAGCCCCACAAACCTCCTGCAGGTTCCACCCCCCCCCGCCGTGTCAGCAAACCAAGCGACCTGTCCGTGCATCCCCACCGCTGCACCCGCAGAGCCCTGACCCTGTTTGTGCAGCTCGGGTGCCGCTCTGCTCGCCCAATTTTAGCCGGGGTCCCCCCGGGGGTTTGGTTAATGTCGCTACGGCTTCTGCCCACTGCATCCCATGTGGGGCCGGGCAGCGGTGGGGACGGAGGGGCACCCCTCCTCCAGGTGACCCCCACAGCTGCAGCATCCCCGCTAAGGCTCTGGTGTCCCCTCCACTACCGCAAACGCGTCCACCGTCTTGGCCTCAGCTCCTCTCTGCAAGCTCTTACTAAATGAAAGGGATGCTCTAGATTAAAGGCATGTTTGTAAGACACCAACACAGAATTTCCCTTCTCTTCCCTGGCACCCTTCTCTCCAAAGCAGCGTTTTCATTAGGAAAATGCCCAGGACGCAGAATGAAACAGGACCTGCAGTGGATCTGAGGAGCGCTGTCAACACCCAGCACCAACCAGACCCTGTTCGCTCCCACGCCGCCCAGACCCATCAACCCTGCCCAGCACAGAGGGACCTGCAGAGACACAGCTCTGACATTAATTTTCTGTCTCTTTGTGGATGGGGTTGCCTCTCCGGTATTTCAGGTGGCCACAGATTCAGCACAACGGTGACACTTCCCCTTTTCACAGGCTGGAGGGAAATGCGCCCCGGTCAGGAGGAAGGTTTGGTTAGAAACTGTGACAGACCCCCAGTGCTTCCTGAGACACCCAGACAAGCCCCTGCTCCTCGATGGGGTCCTGCCTCTGGAAACTGGGTCACTCCCGAAGACCCCGGCTCGACCTGCCAAAGCAGGACCAAACCCCACCCGCAGCTCCATCCCATCACCGGCGTGCAGCACCCGCCCCGTCCCCATCCCATCCCACCCCTCCCGGCCGCGCATCGGTGCGCACACCCCCCCGCAATCCACCCTACCCCTCCCACCACCACCAAAAAACAGCTCCCTCTACCTTCATCCCTCTTGCGCTTGTTGCTCTCGGTGCCGGGGGAGGCGATTCCCAGGATCCCGCTGATGGAGTAGGACGAGCCGGCCGAGTCGGTGCTGACGGAGGACACCTGGGTCACAGACCCCGTGGAGGCTGCAAGGCAAGGCCAGGCGGTCACTGGGGAGGACAACATAGGCACCAGCCCACCCAAAAACCACCAGCCAGCGAAGATTCCCCCCCACACCAGACAGCCAGGCTCACCCAGGGGCGGCCAGTTGTGGTCCACATGGCTGAAAAGCACCAAGGACCCCCAAAATACCAATTAAATCCACTTTGGTTTAACAGATCCCTCAGGAAAGGGTGCTGGCTGCGCCCAGACAAGGCGGGGTGGGGCAGAGGGGGTCTTTCATCACAGCCCACACCAGACCGGAGATATCGGCACATCCCCAAAAAGCACTGTGCAGTCCCTGAGCGTGGACCATGCTGAAGACCCCCCATCCACAGCCCACACTGAGCAAACCTGTGTTGGGAATCCCTGCTGCCTCTATCAACCCCAAGCTCTGGGAAAGAAGATTTCTCTCCTCTGCTCTCGTTTTCCTCAAGGAGAGGTGGCCCTTACGCCACTGTAGCAAAACGAGGGATGCTTTTCCTCCTCTGAGGTTGTTTTGGCATTTCCCGGAGAGAAAAGCTCAGGGCACGGGGCTGCGGCGTGACTTCTCCGACGAGCCCGAAGAGTCGATGCAGCTCTGCGCCCACGCTCCGTGCCCCACGGTGCCAGCCCACCCTTGCCAAGGGCGGGGGCACAAAGCATGTCCCCCCTTCCACAGGAGACAGGGTAGAGGCAGAGAGGAACCAGGACCCCCATCCCGCCTCCCTTCAGCCCGTGGAGCAGGGGCTGACCCATGCCCCGGCCGCTTTCACGGAACAAGGGCAAAGAGAAAGCAGCCCCCGAGCCCCTCCATCCCTGCCCTGGCACGAAAGGGCAGATCCCCCCACCCCGGAATGACACCCACAGCCTGGCGAGGGGCTGAGGGGCCCTCGCCACCCATGCCACCCCTCCAGGGATCCCCCCCCCCCAACCAGCATCGCCTGCCTCGGGGTGCAGCGCCGCTGGGCTGCGGCTGAATTAAAGTTTTGGAAAGTTTTGCTACCTCTTCACTCAAGACTGCGAGTGCACAAAGAATTATGGAAGGGATGGTTGATAGATGAAAAAAACACATTCAAAACTACTTACTGACTAATGATGCAGAAAATGTTATGAATAAGTATCCCTTTCTTGATTTATTACTTTAATTATCTGACATTCTATAGACCCCCATTAGTGGGGGTTTTTTGGTTTAGATTTCAATTTTCTGTCTCATGGTGAAAGCTATTTATCATAATAATCAGTAAAATTCAAAACCTTTTAGCAGTATTTATAAAATTCATTTACTATGTTCAGCCCTTGGAGAATGACAAAGAAGGCGCATTAGCACGTGTGCTGAAGTGTTTTATGCAGAATTATCTGTCCATAAGAATGATTAAAAGTTCTTTAGAATATTTGTAATCCATTATGCTATTTTTTTTAATATTTAAAAAAAAAAAAAAAGTTTTCCTTACCTATGCTGTGACTGGAGGCTGGGACCTGCTGATTGGGTGGCTGCTGCACCTTCGTCCGTATGATCCTGCGTGCAGTCGAAAAGAAATGACTACGGAGCATCAAGCATGCAATTGCAGGAAGCATCAGACACTGCTTTTTCAGTTCAGGACACCCACACCAGTACAAAAATGCCTTTCTGCGCATTATCCCCTCATCATCCACCAAAAGACCCAAGTTTGGTGAGTGGACCCAGGACCATGTTTTTGCCATTGGGGACATTTGGGTGACCGACTCCTGCACGCTCCTCAGCATTTGCTGCTTCGATGCCTTTGAGGACTGCACCCTCCCAGCCCAGGAACGAGACATCCATTGGTATTTGGGCACCCGCTGGGCCCAGCACCCCCTCCTCAGGGAGCTGGACACTTCTGAGTCCAGACGCCCTGTAAGGCTGTGATCTGCACCCTTGGGTGCTGGGACACATTTGCAAATCTGTCCCTAAAAGCCACCCCGGGCTCTGTACTCGCACAGTGAAATAACTCAGACACCTCGGAGAAGGACCTGCTTAGCCAAATTAATATTAGAACAAAAAATGTGTTGGATTAAACGCTAATCTTAAAAGCTGAATAACTACATTGTCACTGCTGGGGACAGCCTCTGCTCTGAGTTACGATCACCAGGAGAAATTCAGAGATGCAGAAAAAATGGAAGGCATGTGTTGTGTTGCAGGACAGAGGGCAGCCCCTAAGAGCTGGGGAGGGGCTCTAGCAAGTGCTCACCTGCCGATGCAGGGTGGACAGAAAAAAAAAAAAAAAAAGAAAAAAAAAAAGAAAAGAAAAGAAAAGACAGGGTCTGAATCGCCTCCAGAGACAACAGAGCTGTGCCACCGACGGCAGCAGCACGAGGACGGGCTGGGAGGAGTCAGGCTGCTCGCTCCCCGCACACCTCCCCGCCCGGCTTCTCCCCTCTTTGCCGGGCAAACCCTCCTCCCGCTTCTGCCCACCGTGAACGGGGAAGCGGGGAGGCGTGGGACAGAGCTGGCGTGGGGAGGCATTCACGGGAGCAAGCAGCACTTGCTCGCTTGAAAGCCACCCCGTCAGCCGGCACAGGAGCCACCACCAGTGACGCCCAGTCCCACCCCAGCAGCGGGCACGCTGCCATCCCCTTCCCCTCCCAAACCTCTGCCGAATCTGACGGAGGCTGGCGGGGAATAGGGTGGTTCACAAACCAGTTTTCGGCTGCCAGCCCCGCAGCAAAGACGCTGGGTGTCAAACATCTTTGGTAGCTGTGTCCCCCGCCCCTCCCCGGGCAGCAAATTCCCCTGCCAGGGGCCAAAGGGAGCTGTGCAAGCAGCTTTGGTGGGGGGAACCAGAGACCTGGGACCCTGCGTGAGCAAGAGGGGAAATCACACACACCCCCCCCCGCACAACACCTCCTCACCGCCGTGGCGAGGGAAAGGTGTCCGGGGCCGCCTGACACATGAACATCTTCATCGCCGGAGGGACGGAGGGCTCGAGCACTTCAAAGCATCTGGGCAGCTCTCAGATTATTTGAGCAAAACTAATCGCAATGATTAATTAAGGCTTAATCACACAGAGCTGCTCCTGCTGCGGAAGAGCGGCCTAATATTAATATTAATTAATGTTATTAATTAATAATAATAGTTATTATTCACTCGTATACAGGGGCAGCAGCTCAAATTCATCTGCTACAAGGCACCCCCAGCAGTGGGGGTGTGCTGAGCACAGTCCATCCCTGCGGCTCCCCAGGAGGGAACAGCTCAGCCCCAGGGGTCCCCTCAATCTGCCGGGGGCAGGGGGAGCAGCGCAGTGGCCCCGTCCTCCCCAGTGCAGGAGGCAACTGCTCGGCTTCACCCTCCCAGTAGCTGGATGGAAAACAGATTTCCAAGGGGCTCGGGTCTGCAGCGACAAGGCAACCCCTGACCTGCGCCTCAGAATAGGGTGAATAAGGACATCGTGCCCCCAGAGCGGGGGTCTGCATCCTCGGCGTGCAACATCCCCACCAGCGAAGCCTTGAGACATACACGTGATTTTAAACACAGGGATAAATCCCGCAGACTACAACGTGGGACTGGGAGGATTTGGTACTGAACCCAAGGGTTTGGGTGTCAAATCCAGTCTTCTCGTCCTGGCAGTGCGGTCTGGGTTTTCAGGATGTGCTCCTAGGGTGGCAAAACCAATTCTCTGGGTAAACAGACCGACTGAAAAAGATTGCGTGTGTTTTCAAAAGGGGATTTCACACCTCTAAGGAAAGGAAAAGACCTCAGCCACAGTTGCAAGCAGATGAGAAAGAACGAGACTTCCGGCCAAAAACTTTGGTGCCAGATGGTGAAACAGGTTTCTGATGCAATGGCAGTGAGTGTGTGGACATTATCAGTATGGGAACACACAAGTACGCAGCAAGAGGTAGAATATGAAAATTGTCTCGAAACATGACTGGAAGCTACTTAATGTCTCTTTTTCATATAACTAGGAGTGCCTTTTTCATAGCTTTTTGGGGGATGCTTGAAGCCCTACTACACAAACCCAGGGCTGCTCGCAGCAGCAGTGCTTCTCACGTGGCAGGGCTCAAGCTGACTTTTACGGAAGCAGAGTTTGCCCTTAGTAACCTGAGGTCAGTCAGAGTGATGTTTTCCTTCAGTCTTCCTGGTGTCTATATTATTTCTCAAATCCTTTTTAAAACTGAAAATGCCGTGTCCGTAGGGCCACTGAATGCCACTCTGGAGCCCCAGGGAGTGTGGAGCTGCCAGGCAGCAGCACAGCCTGCATGTGAACTGCCCCATTTTTCTTTTAAACACACGAAGGTATGACTCAACGTTCGGCTGGGCCAGGCAGAGGCACCACTCTCCACTAACGCTGGGGAAGCCACTCCGGCTACTCAAGCGGCAACTCCATGAATGCAAATCAGGTTGGGATAGCCAATAAAAGAATATTGCATCAATTTATTTCACGTCCATGGACACAGATGGGACTTTATAGCTAGCTGCCTTCAAAGAATTTGCATGCAATCGCACAAGTGAAAACCATCTCACTGGCATGGTGAGGTCAAAGCCCGGCACAGGGTGTACCCCTGAGAGAAAACGAAAGGACTCTGCTTGCCAGGGCAGTGCGTGTGCATGAGGCTGCCCAAGCACTCTGCCTTCCGAGTATTAATCCCTGATTATCCATCTGGCAGGGCTGGGGACATCACAGAGCATTCCACCGGGCTGTTTTCAGCACCTGCTTTAGGCACCCTTCGACTCAGAAGGAAGCGGGTGAGCACAGAGGGTGTCACGGAGGTGGCAATGGGCTATTACAGCTCCAGGCCCCTCTGAGCGCCCAGTCCTGCCCAGCGAGGCCGTGGCCAAACTCCTGCACGTGAGGCTCCGAATGGGATGCTCCTGCCTTTTTACAAAAGGAATTTGAGGCCGTTTAAGCGCGTCCGTGTAGCAGGCAGGCGGCTGAGGCACTACTGACCGAATTCCCCCGGCGATGGGCAGGCTGGCGGGAGCAGCCAGCAGTCAGCGCGGTTCTGGGCCAACTCCAGCAAGGCTGAGCAGGCGTCAGGAGAGCAGAACTGGCACCTTAGACCCGTGCCCTGGGTCCCCTCCTCCAGGCAGCCGAGCCCCCCACTTTCCCCAGATGACTGCTGCCCCATTCAACAGCCTGAGCTCCCCCTGGGGGGATGCATGTCCCACTGGTCCCCCACCCCGTCACGCAGAACCCAGGGCTCATTCGGAGCGAACGCATCACCAGCGAGGACGGCGACTCGCCGAGCGGGGAAAGGGCGGGAGAGAGGCAAAGGCCAGCAGCAGAACCTGCCCGCTGCGAGGAAAAACATGCACCGCCTGTGACGCCCCAGCCGCCGAGGTGAGCCCCCCGGCTGCTCCCCAGCCCCGAACGCCGCAGGGAAACGCAGGCAAGCAGCACGAGACACCCGGTCCGACCAACAAACGGGGATTCGGTGGCGGATCTCCCGAGGACCATCCCTCCCCAGGACCGGACAGATCTTTACCTGTTAATGGAACTGACGCTGGGCACGGTGTCGTTGTCACACACTCGCTCAGCGAGGAGTCTATCCCTGATCTCCCAGGCAAACATGGTGGGATTTTGGCGTTTGTACTCTGCAATTTTTTCAACGACTTTGGGTGTGGCGACCTTTGGTTTTGATCCTCCAATCACTCCAGGCTTAATACTCCCGGTTTCGTAATACCTGGGACAACATCCAAAACAAAGCTTTGGTTATCACAAATAGACAGAGAACATGCTTTGAGATTTATAGAGAACATAATTTCAAGGTAACCAAACCCCAGCAAATCCTGAGATACATCTTCACTTTCACATACACATTTTCTGCCTATGTAGTGCTTTATCACCTAATAGATTAACTTATAGTAATTGGAATTGGGCCTCGGGATACAATATATATTTTTCCGTAATAGCAAGACAAAAGAAACAATGCAAGATTAAAGGGCATGCCAGGATCCAAAATTAACTGAAAATGTGTGTTATTAATCAGTGGTGCCGGCAATAATAGAAACAAATCACACCAACGACCACTTTTTGCGGTGGACTCTTTTGTAGCAAATTACTGCTTCTACAGAAATTCTCTGTCATTAATATCTACGGCTTGTTACCATTTCATAGTGAAATGAAGGCTAGGTATTGTGTTTTATTTGTAACTCTGGCATAAATATGCTGGCATATCTTCTTCCTATTTCATGGTGTTAATGTGCCTATTATGGTTTTAATAGTTAATATTTTTCAAAATGCATTTTTTCTAACGTTATGTTTTTAGTAGTTTCAGTTGTAAATTTCAAGGAAAAGGGATCTGCCCACGCTCTGGAGGGGGTCCAGCTGATGCGGGGGTTGTTTTCTGTGACCAGCCCTGCGGCCCTCCCTCGGGTGCAGCACCTTCACCCACACCAGCAGCTCCGCTGAGGCCACGCCGGGGCAGGCGGAGGGCCGGCTCCCCAAACCGACAGAAACCTGCCAGATTGCCCCACGCGTAAACTGCACAAAGAGCAGCTGCTTGTGGCAGCATCGCGACAGCGCATCACAGCCAAGATCCCCGGCCCCACAACTCTCCTCTTTCCGCACTCGAAGCCTGGAACGCTAAGAGCAGAAGCCGTTTCCTTTTCCACCGAGGGCTGGAAGGGGAACGGGGAACAAGATCGTGCTCCCCTGCGCTGAGCTGTCACACACGGCACGGGGCACTCTCCCGGCCACGCACTTCTCGGCATCTTGCGACTCTTCTCAGGCCCAGGCGAAAAATAACCCCCCTCCCCGTGCCTACCTGCAACAACCGCCCCAACCTCCCTGATCCAGCTCACCCTTTCTGTGCAGAGCAGACCGCGACGTCGTCAGCCTCTCAACCAGACGCCCTCTGAGCTGCAGGCTCTCAGCAGCTTAAACATGTCCACTCAGTGCTCTGTGCCCATATTTCTAGTAGGGAGCTCAGGAAAGACTCCCAAGTAAGAGCATAAGACTGCTTATTAATATATTTTCTCTGCAGCTACTTGACATACCCATTATATGAAAAAAAAAAAAAAAAAAAATTAATTCCCCAATCTTTCCAGCGTGAGCAGAACACAAACAGGTTGCGCAGCCGAAGTCTGTCTCACTGTAACACGCAACCATGTTCATCAAATTTCTGCCAGGCTACGGGTTTTCAATCTTTCTGGGAGAGCTCGGAGTGCAGGGCCTAAAATTCCTTTAAAGAGACTGACACTGTGTTGTTTGTACATGTTTTCAGATGTTCTGGATGCAGATGTGGACTCAGATCTATCAGTCCCCATCAGCCATTTAAGCAATATTAGTACTGTAAAGTGTCAAGTGTCAGGGATGGATTAACCCCTCCCCGTGTCCCTAAACGCAGCCTAGTAGCAAGCTTTATGGGCAGGGGGGGTACAATTCAGCTCCTCCTCTGCTTCCTGAGGACATGGCAAAATCATGACAAACATGGATCAGAAACCTACTAAAACCTTGCATCCCTGGCCCCAAAATGTTCGCCGCCGCCACCTCTCCCACGGGGAGGGTGTTGAAGGAAGCCAAACAATACCGTGAATGCCACCAAACAAAAAGTCTCAATTCTCTTAGTTCCGGTCAAAACGAGGGGTTTTAGGAACGCTCCTTTGTGTCCTTCTCCAAGGGTGCCCCGCTGCACCGTGACACGGTGCGCTGCACCAGCTCGGGGGCCCGCGGCCGCACAGACCCCGCGGCCGACCCGGGGGGCGCAGGATCAGCCCCAGACCCTCTTTTCCCGGGGAGAGCTCGCCGTGACGGGGGGACATCTCCCCCCGCCCTTCGCCCCAGCGTTGAACCCGCAGGTGGAGGGCCCGCGGGCTGCACAGCCCCATTCCCAAGGCCAGGATGGCAGCGGACAGCTGCATTTCACGCACATCGGGTCCGGGCCCTCTGCTCCCATCCAGCTGCCGATGCAGGTGAAGAGTGGGCACCCCTGCGGCACCCCCTCCAAGCGAGGGGGGGGAGACTTTCTCTCGCAGCGCCGCTGCCGCTTCCCTGCCTCTGGGTGTTTTCTAAGGATGCATCAAGGTCTGAAAAATTCTGACCACGAATATTCCAGCTGTAAGGATTTATCATCCAGATTCCTGCTTTTCACACACGCACATGAAAAAGCGCACACGCGGAGCCGCAATTACAGTGACATTTTACCCACTGTAATTATTTGTTATGAAAATAATGAGCTATGAAATTCCAATTTATTGTTGACAACTTTAATGACAAAGCTCTAGAGCCTCACTCCTAGCTCGGCAGTACAAATATATCTAATGTTAAACCTATCCAAACTATCAAAAGTAACACCGTTGGGAGATTGGCCTGGCAGGTAAGTAAACTGCCCGTGTTTTAGCTGCGCTGGCCCTGGTGGGAATTGGAGGCAGATCTGCCGCAGCGGAGAGCATCACCAGCCGAACCGCGCCAGCCGGGCGGGGAGCGGGAGCCGTGCCAGCAGCAGGTGCGAAGCAATAACCGCGGGAAACAGCCCGCGGCGGGCAGGCAGGGCTCAGGCGCTGCCCGTGCGAAGCTTCCCTCCCCAAAATAGTAAAGGCATCGCCACCCCCAACCCTACAGCTCGCGTGGGAATGCGTCTCCCTGCCGCGAGGGTGTGAGAGAAAGAGGAGGGATGCTGAGCGTGCCCCACGCGCCGTGCGGGGCCACGGACACGCTGCTCACCGCCGACGGGGAGCACGGGTCACGGGGGGCTGCGGGGAAAGGGGTGTCCCCCGGGGATGCCAAACCGGGGGCCCGAGACCGTGCCGAGTCAGTCTGAATCTGAACGCTGAAATGGACACTGACAGACCGCAAATGATGCTAATCCGAGCAGCTCTCCTGCGTATACCACCGAAAAAAAATTTGCCTCAACAGCCTCTGCAGCTACGTCGTGCCCAGGAAAGTGAATCGGTTAAAAATTGGAAAAGAAAAAGATAATAAAAATAGTAACAGTAGAATTCTAAACCATGAAGTTAACTGTGAAAGTTTAGTAAAGAGTTCAGTCATTAACTTTTCCAGATTACCACTTCTAAAAAAAAAAAAAAAAAAAGTGTTTTCTTTAATATAAGTTGCCCAGGTACCTCAGAATGCCTGAGGTCCAAAACCATTCTAACACTATACTTCACACAAATTACGTTCAGCTTTGTTCACAAGATACAAAGAAGCAAGGGTGGTATTTTTGACCTGAATGTATGTCAAATTTTAAAACAAAATCAGAAAATGATAGGAATTCGGAGTTTAATTTCTTGCTCTCACAGCGGTTTGAACAGCTCCATCCTGAACAGAGGGCTACTCCCAGAACAGCCAAAATTAAGAGGGTTAGTAGTTACTTGTGGTACTCTGTGCATTCATTAAGAATGTATTCCAGCACAAGAGAAGAAAAAGACGTTGAATTAAGCAGTGGGACAGATTGCAGAATAGCCAGTGTGAATAAACACACAGCAATATCGATGCAATACATAGTGATATTATTGCTAAAAGAGAGTGGTCTTCAGAAAACAAAACGAGTAACTTCCACAACTTCTTTTTTCCTTTCCACTCCACTGAAGATGACTCCCTGATTTCTCTACTTGTTCAGAAGAGGCGGGGGCAGGATATGTGCCACATAGACAGCAAATACCAACCCCCCCACATGGCATTTTGCGCTTTGCGTTAGAATTACCCACAAGAAACTGTGAAAGGGGCAAAGCAGACACGGGAAGACTGGCCGCCTTCTTCCCGCATCGGGCATATAAACCCCTGAGCGGTCAGGACCTCCCTGCGCTCACCGGGATGATTTCCCGAGGTTTTCACTGCCCTCCATTTGTTCGCAGCCTTCAGTTCAGGGACCGGCGTTGGCACTTTTTGACGGACACAGAAGGATTCGCCGGCCCCCCTCGCCCAGCCCCCACTCCCCCCACCCCCCAACCCCCCACCCCCTTTTACCTGCCAAGTATTTTGCTGACGCAGCCGTGGCTGACGCGGAGCTGCCGGGAGATGTCACACGGCCGGACCCCTTGGTGGGCGAGCTCCACGATCCTTTGGCGAACGACATCTGGGAGGGGGCGGCCGTTCACGAAAACACCCCCCAGCTGATTCACGCCTCCATGTCCTGAAACACACCGGGGAGGGGGGGGAGGGCGGGAGAAGAAGAGCTGTGTGAGAGTTCGGGACGTTTCTGCAGGGCAGGCGCCCCCCCACCCCCAAGCCCCAGCGCTCCCCAGGCGCTGGGCATCCCCCTCCCCAGCATCCCTGCAGCCTCCAGCCCCTTTTCCCCCCGCGCCGCGGGACCCGAAGCGCGGAGCCGGCCACGCTGCCTGCGCTGCCGTAATGCCACTCGCCGGGGGGGTGCAGGGGGGGCCCGGGGGGGGGCACCCTCCTTCCCGGAGGCAGATCGGGCCCCATGGGGAAAGCAGGGAGCGATGCCCGGCTCCCCAAGCGCGGGCCACCCTCCGCCCGAAGCCAGCAGCCGCAATCGCCCGGCTGCAAACTCTGTGGCCAGGCCTGGTGCTGCCCCGTGGAGGAGAGGATGCTCGTGAGCCTCCAGCTAGGAAGCCAGCCGAAAATAAGGCTGGGTGATCGCTCAGCCCACACACTATTTATGTCCAAGCACAGAAGGAGAGACCTCAAATGAAATACGTGGCTTTTTTGTTTTGTTTTTTTTTTTTTTTTTCCAGATGCCTTGACTTAATCAAGAGGAAAAAAAAAAAAAAAAAAAAAAAAGAGCGTGATTTCTGCTCTTACAATTTACAGCAGTCTTGGCAGGTATTATGATCCCACAAATGAAACATGAACACTCAGGCAAGCCCAGTATATTATTCCTTTTCGAGCAGATTTGCACTGTTCACCTTTGGCAAGGTGAATCATATATCTGGTGGGAAATGGGACCCACTTGGGTAGATAGTAGTGAAACTGTGTAAAACCCATAATAACACATAATAATCCCATATACCAAGTGAGGAAACATAATTAACTCCCGTGTTGTTAATCATCCAAACTACTTAGATTACAGAGGAGTAGAGAAGTTGAAAACAAGCAATAGGGGCAGTAGGGATGCCAAATCTGGAACAAAAATAATACAGAAAATCTCCTTGCACAGGGCTTGAATGGTACTGAATAAACTGGCATGCCAAATGCCTCGGTGTGTTTTAAAAAAAAAAAAAAAAAAAAAAAAAAAAAAAAAAAGAAAATGCAGAGAGATAATTTTATTTAAACCTGGTCACTTCACCCCCGATAAACTGCTGTCAAACTTTGCAAACACCTTCCAAAACCGTCATAACGAATCCACGTGAACGCTGTGCCCGCTAAAGCCTGTGGCCAGCAGACAAGTGTCCGGCGCTGCCTCTGCCTTTGCGAGAGGCAGACCTCCGCCAGCGGCCGAGCCGTCCGGGGCTCCCGTGTCCCCCCCGCCGCCCCGGGGTGCGGGGAGCGGACCCCCGCGGTGCCGGGGCTGCCCGGGAGCCGCGGCGGCGCCGGGACAGCTCGATGGCGGAGGCGAACGAGGCCACGGGCTTCTCGCCTATTAGCGGCTTTAATTGTCCGGAATCACGCGCGGCGCGTTCAGGAGGAGCAGCGAGATTCTGCGGCGGAGGTCGGGGAAAGGGAGAGGGAAGGGAGGGGGTGAGGATGGAAGGAGGGAGAGGGAAGGGAGGGGGTGAGGATGGAAGGAGGGAGAGGGAAAGGGAAAAGGGGAAAGGGAAAAGGGGAAAGGGGAAAGGGAAAGGGAAAATGGGAAAGGGAAAGGGAAAGGGAAAGGGAAAGGGAAAGGGAAAGGGAAAGGGAAAGGGAAAGGGAAAGGGAAAGGGAAAGGGAAAGGGAAAGGGAAAGGGAAAGGGAAAGGGGAAGAGGGGGAAAGTGAAGGGGAGGAAGGAAGGAAGGGAAAGAGAGAAGGAGTTAAAAGAGAGAGGGAAGGAAGGGAAGGAGAGAAGTAGTTAGAAGAGAGAGGGAAGGAAGGGAAAAAGGACAGAGGAAAGGGAAAGGGAAAGGGAAAGGGAAAGGGAAAGGGAAAGGGAAAGGGAAAGGAAAGGAAAGGAAAGGAAAGGAAAGGAAAGGAAAGGAAAGGAAAGGAAAGGAAAGGAAAGGAAAGGAAAGGAAAGGAAAGGAAAGGAAAGGAAAGGAAAGGAAAGGAAAGGAAAGGAAAGGAAAGGAAAGGAAAGGAAAGGAAAGGAAAGGAAAGGAAAGGAAAGGAAAGGAAAGGAAAGGAAAGGAAAGGAAAGGAAAGGAAAGGAAAGGAAAGGAAAGGAAAGGAAAGGAAAGGAAAGGAAAGGAAAGGAAAGGAAAGGAAAGGAAAGGAAAGGAAAGGAAAGGAAAGGAAAGGAAAGGAAAGGAAAGGAAAGGAAAGGAAAGGAAAGGAAAGGAAAGGAAAGGAAAGGAAAGGAAAGGAAAGGAAAGGAAAGGAAAGGAAAGGAAAGGAAAGGAAAGGAAAGGAAAGGAAAGGAAAGGAAAGGAAAGGAAAGGAAAGGAAAGGAAAGGAAAGGAAAGGAAAGGAAAGGAAAGGAAAGGAAAGGAAAGGAAAGGAAAGGAAAGGAAAGGGGAATGAGAAAAAGAAGAAAAAGAAAAAGAAAAAGAAAAAGAAAAAGAAAAAGAAAAAGAAAAAGAAAAAGAAAAAGAAAAAGAAAAAGAAAAAGAAAAAGAAAAAGAAAAAGAAAAAGAAAAAGAAAAAGAAAAAGAAAAAGAAAAAGAAAAAGAAAAAGAAAAAGAAAAAGAAAAAGAAAAAGAAAAAGAGACAAAAAGAAAAAACAGGGAAAAGGAAAACAAGCATGAAGACGTGTATTTCCTTATGGAAAGGGCTGATTCACCGCCCGGAGCCAGTTCCCAGCCCCCGGGAGGCCGGTGCAGCCCGGGCCTGCCCAGGCCGAGAGCATCCGACCCTGCAGCCGCCGGGGAACAAAGGCCGGGGCCGCCGCCGTCCCTCCCGCCGCGCCGGGGGTCCTCTCCCCAAACCTCCCCCGCCTCGGGAAGCGGCACGGGCTCCGAGTCCCCCTCCCCGTCCGCTCCGCGATCCCTCTCCGCCGGCCACCGCGCTCCGCGGGCGTGGGCAGGTGGCGGGGGCCCCGTCGGGCCGTGGGGGGCTCTGCGGGAGTCGGGAGGGGAGGACACGCAGCGCTCTGACCCCCGGCCCGGTGCGCTGTGCCGTACTCTTCGCAGCCCGGAGTCCCCGTGTGTCCCGGCCCCCCCCCCCCCCCTCCGCGGGACGCTTTCGGGGCGAGGGGGGAGCTGTGGGGAAGCTGGTGGGGGGAGGGGGGTCCCCGAGCGGCGGCCGATCCCGAGCTCTGCCCACGCGAGACGGGGAATCCGCGGGGTCCGTTCGGGACCGCCCCGCTCCCCCCGCCGCTGCCCGGCTCCCCCGTCCTCCGCGGCCGCGTTTCACCGTGGCCGCCTCCCCCCCCGCGCCCCGCGGAGCCGGAGATCTTTGGGCGCCGAACGGCCCCGGGGGCTCCCCCACCGCTGCCAGAGCGAAAGCACTGGGGGGTTGTTTTTTGTTTTGTTTTGGTTTGGTTTGTTTTTTTTTTTTCTGTTTTGCCCCGAAATTCCTGAGGAAAGTATCGATTTTCCACGGCTACAAATGATGGAGGGCGCCGCTGAAACCCGCCGCGGCTTCTCCTGCCTGGGGTGTTCAGCCCCACGCGGGAATCCCGTCCTCCGTGGGCTGCGAGTCCGCGAACGCCGCGTCCCGCTCGCCCCTCGCGGATGGGCGGGGAGGGACGCTCCGGTGGCGGGGGCTCCGCGTCCGTCTGTGTGTGTCCTCACCCCCCCCCTTTCCCTGCATCCCGTACCGCGGGTTTTCCGCCCTTAAAAGTTCGCGTTGAAAAAAAAAAAAAAAAAAAAAAAAAAAAAGAAAGAAAGAAAGAAAGAAAAAAAAAGCGTGATTTGGCTCGATGACGCGCGAGAAATAAACGCAGGTTTAAAACGCCAGGTTGCCGCGGGAGTGAAAGTCCGTTTTCACGGGGGCGGCAGAAGCCCGTTACCGGCTGCCACCCCTGCTCCGAACCCCCGCCGAATCCGTGCGACCGACGGCGGGAGAGGGGAGCGGGGAGATAAACAGCGACCGAGGGGAAGACGGAGGAAGGGAGATTTCCAGCCCTGGCGCTGGATGGTTTATTTTGCAAACAAATTTCTTTTAGCTGAAGGGCTGCGGTGCACCAGGAAATGAGATTAGTTCTACCTTACATTTCCTCGCAATCTCTCGCCGTAATGCAGCGTTTAACTCACCGTGAGAGAAGATGTCATTTCACATAACACTGTGCTAATGGATAAGTCTTCCCCGACCTCTCAAGCACAACAAATCTCAGGCAAAGCCCATCGCGCACGACCTGTTAACTTAACCAGTTCTGCCGCCCGCCCGTCCTCCGCCGCGCTGCCCGGCGCCGAGCTCGCCCAGGAATTGTTATGCCTCTCTTTGGATGGTTAAAAAGGAAAAAAAAAAAAAAAAAAACCTCCCCTCCAGCCCCGCTCCGTGCCCTTTGTATTTGTTTGCCTTTTTTTTTTTTTTTTTTTTTTCAATGTGGTTGTTTTTAATTAAACGAATATCAAAATCTTTAAATAGAGGGAGAAAATCGCACAGCAAACTTTTCCGTTCGTCGGAAATACCGGGCGGCTTTCTTCCCAGAGATTTGATTTAGGGGAAAAAAATAAAAATATATATATATATACACACACATACATACACATAAGCGTGCGTGCATATTTACAGAGAGATACACATACATAGTTGGGCGTGTGAGTACATCTGTCTGAACATATAAATACGCATTTCCATCGGCTCTTTCTCTCCGTGAAAATAAACCCGGGATGAGCCCGCTGTCCGCAGCATCCCCCCCCGCCGTCCGTTCACCGGCAAAACCATCCCCGCGGCGCTGCCGGCCTTCCCGAAGGGGCTCGGCGTCTGTCGGGGCTGGGGGGTCCGCGGTAGAGCAGCCCCGCGCCCCGGGACCGGCGCCAGCCCCAACCGCGGTTTGTCCGCGCCCCCGGGGCGGGCGGGGAGAGGCGGCCCCGTCCGCGACCGCGCAGGGCCGTGTCAGAGAAGTTGAACTAGCAGCCTACTTACTATGCATTGCTGCAAACGGGTCGTGCTTACAGTGTATTTCCATCGGAGCGGTCCGGGCCGGGGCGGCCTCGCCGAGCAGGGTCTCGATTCGCCGGCGGCGCTTGGGTTTGGGGTGGGGGGTGGGAGGGAAAGCAGGAGACGGACCCCCAAAAAAAAAAAAAAAAAAAACAAAAACAAAAAAAAATCCCCAAAAACACTACAAAAAGAAAAATGCCCACACGCCAGAACAAAAACCACCACACACACACACACAAAAAAAAGGCAAAAAGCACACAAAAAAAAAAAAAAAAACCAAAAAAAAAACAACCAAAACCCGGAAGAGTCCCGCCCCGAGCGGGGTCGCGATATCCGACAGCGCCGGGCGAGCCCGGCTCCCCGCACCGCTCGCAACGTCCGGTGACTCCGTCGAGGAGGAGGAGGAGGAGGAGGAGGAGGAGGAGGAGAGAGGAGGAGAGGAGGAGGAGGAGGAGGAGGAGGTGGTGGAGGAGAGGGTGTTGTGTGTGGGGGGGTGGGGGGCTGAGCAGCGGCCGCCGCGGGCTGCGCCTCTGCCCCCCCCCCGACCGTTCCCCCCCCCCCCCCCGGCGGCCGGCTCCCGGTTCGGCGGCGGCGGAGGGGCCGGGAGCCCGGCGCTCCCTCCCCGACGGCTCTTTGTGCTGGCGGGCGGCGGCGGCTGCGCGGCAGCGGAAGGGGGGGGGGGGGGGGGGGGGGGCGGTCGCCCCGTCCCCGGGTCTCGGTGCCGCGGGGAGGGCGGCGGGCGCTCCGCCTGTGCCGCCCCCCCGCCGCGCCTTTCTCGCAGACCAACTCGGGGAAGCCGGGCGGGGCGGCGGGGGAAGGTGGGCGAGAGGGGCGGGGAGCGGAGGGGAGGAGGGGGGGGTGGGAGGGGGGGGGGCGGGCTCACCTCGCCACGGCCCCCGCGGGACCGGGGGAAGCGCGGAAAGGGGGGGGGGGGTGGGGGGGGGGTTGAGGGGGGCACGGAACGGGACGCCCCGTCAGCGCCCACCGTCCGAGTTGGGGCGCCGGCTCGGCGAGCCCATCGCCCCCCCACCACCACCACCCCCCCCCCCCCATCACACGCCCACCCCCCCCGCCCCGTTCCCCGTTCGGGCCCCGGCGCCTGGCGGGCTCTGGCCGTGCGGCCGGAGCGCTGCCGGCCCGCGGCGGGGGGTGTTCGTGGGGGGCGGGGGGGCGGGACGCGGAGGAGGTGCCACCCTCCCCCTCCCCGTAAAAAAAAAAAAACAAAAAAAAAAAAAAAAAACACCCTCCCCGCCCTTCCGCGGAGCTGCGCGGGCGCGGAGGGAGGGGCCGGCTTCAGCACCGCGCGGCTGGACAGCGGGCGGGGCGGGGTCGCCGGGCCCGTCACTCAAGCGCCCCGCGGCCAATCGCAAAAGTTAACTTGCCGGGCCCCTCCCGGCATTGGCCGGCGGGCGGCGGAGCTGAGTATTGGTCGGCTGACGGGCCAATGCGGGGGCGGGGGCGGGGCTGGAGGGGGGGGGGGCCCGCAGCCACGCGAGACCGTGTCGGGGTGGGGGGTGGGGGGGGCGGACATGGAGGGCGTGGGACCCCCCCCTCGCCCCCCGCCCCTTTCCCCCCCACACACACGGCGGGGGGGGGGGGGGCACGGAGTGTCCCGGGGCCGAGGAATAGGGGCTACACACCCACACCCCCCCACACACGTCCACGGGAGACGGGTTCCTGCAGGCTCCCGAAACGGCGAGGCAGGCCGGGACGGCGCCCACGCTCCGCCGACAGCACCGGATCCCGCGGGGATGGGGGGGTGGGAGCAGAAGAGGGGGGGGCTTGTGCTCTGCCGGCCGCGCGGCCCCCCCACCCCACGCTGAGCGCCCCCCCCCACGGACAGACAGACCGACCGACCGACCGACCGCGCCCTCGGGGCCCCGGCGGCGGCCGCTGCGGGCGAGCACCGGGCGAGTTTTCGTTGAGCTCGAAACTCCCGGGCGCAACCGAGGGGCCGCGGAGGGGGCGGGGGGGGTCGGCCGGGGCGTGGGGGGGGGTGCAGAGCCGTCGGGCCTTCATCCCTTCGCCTTCCCCCTCCTCCTCCTCGCCCCGCCGGGCACCGCGGGTGAAGCCCCCCACGCCCCGCGGGGACGCGGCCATGGGTGCCCGGGGCAGAGCCGCCGGTGCTGCCTCCCCCCTTTCCCCCCCCCCCCGGCCGCCCCCCCCCCCCCCCCCCGCCGCGCGGCGCGCCGCCATCAAACTCCGTATCGATTAAACGATTATTCAGGCGATTTAACTAATAAAAGGCCCCATCGATCGCTTCGGCATCGCACGAAGCCGCCGCGCTCCCCGCGGGGACCCCGCGACGGCGCTGGCCGTGCCCCCCCGCCGCACCCCCGGCGGCCGCGGACCCCGCGGGACCCCCTCCGCGGGACACGGGGGTCTCGGCAGCCCCCCGCGACGCCCCGAAGGCCCCGCGGAGCGCCGGCCCCAGTCGCGCCCGACTCTGCCTCGCGCCGCGGCCCACGCGTGACGGGCTCCCCGCGACCCCCAGCCCGAGTCCCACCTGTGCGGCCGGCCCGGGGTGTCGCGAAGGTTTTCTCCAACTCCATCCCGGCTTTTCGGGACTTGGGGAAGCGATCAGACAGAAAAGTTTCCACGTCGTGTTGGTATCGCCTTCCTTCTCCTTCTTTTTCTCCTTTTATTTTCTTGTTCTGTTTTCTCTTTTCTCCCTTTCTTTTTTCTTTCTTTTTTTCGTTTTGCTTCTTTTTTCTCTTTTCTCTTTTATTTTTCTTTCTTTTTTTCTTTTATTTTCCTTTCTTTTATTTTCCTTTTCTTTTTTCTTTTATATCCTTTCTCTTTTCTTTTCCCTTTTCTTTTTTTCTTTTTTCTTCTTTTATTTTTATTTTCTTTTTTCTTTCTCTTCTTTTCTTCTTTTTTATTCTTCTTTATTTTATATTTTTTTTTCTTATCTCTTTTTTCCTCTCCTTTTTTTTTGTTTTTGAGGGGCTCTTGCAGGTTAGAATAATTCAACTCTTCCGCTCCCCGCCGAGCTTTTGCAGCTGATCACTGAGCTGAAACTAAACGTTTTAGGTGGAAAAAAGCCTCTGAAGGAACCGTGAAATGATTAAGAAACTAAAGAGCTCCTCACCATGTGAGATCATGTCCTGTTCTCTAAAACATCACAAGATGTCCCCAGACGCAGCCAAAACCCAAGAAAACTCTTGACATCTGTTGTAGCAGGAATCAAAGTTTGCTCGCAGCCAGCCGCCCCCCGAGCGCTCCGCCGGCCCCGGCAGCAGCACCGGCCCCGGCCCCCTCTGCCCCCGACAGCCCGTCACCAACTTTTCAGCAGAACCGACTTCCCCTTCCCGGGCCGGGGGGTGACGCCGCTCCCCGGGGCCGCGCTCCCCGACGGGCCGGGCCGCCGCGGGGGCGGGACGGGGACTTGCCTGCCGGTGCCTGGGGGGGCGGCGGGGAGACCCCCGGCGCCCCGCATCACCCCGCTGCCCTGCCCTTCGCCCCTCGCTTGGGGAAAGGCGGGGAGCCCGGGGATGGGGTGGGGGGCTGATGGAGGTGCTGGGGGGGCCTGGGCTGCTTTTTTTTCCGCAGCGGGGGGAGGGTGGGGGGGTGTCTGCTTGGGGTCCGTCCCCCCCCCCCGAAGCTCCCTTTTGCACGACGGCTTGCAGCCGGTATCGAGCCGCGACTGCAGACCCACGGCCGCGTCCCGCAGGCCTCGGCGGCGCGGGTGAGCGAGGCGAGAGGAGAAGGGGGAGAATTCACGAGGCCTCGGCCGCCCTCGGATTTATTTTTCAGCAAAGCGTCTCGGGCAGGGGGGGGAGGGGGGGGGAAGGGGGGGAAAGAAAAAAAAATAAAAACATAAAAAAAAAAAAAAACGGCGCTCCCCTTCCCAAAAGACAAAATAAACATCAGCCCCGGGGCGTCTCCCGTGAAATCCGCAGCGCGCTGGCCGCGCTGCTCGCCTCGTCCACCGGCGCCTGCAGCGATGCTCCCCACTCCCACCCGCGCACACCCACAGCCCGCGGCCTCCCACGCCGCCGCCCGGTCCCTCTCCCACGTAACCCGCCCAGACATGAAAACTGCCTGGGGACGAGGGGCGCGGATGGGCTCTGCTCCCCTCCCCGGGCTGCCCCGGCGCCGGCACCGCCACGCCACAACCCCCTCCGCGCGTGGGGGGTGGGGGGGACGGGACGGCCGCGCCCCGGTGCGCAGCGGCCGCGGGCAGGGGAGAGAAGGGGGTCTGGGGGGGCTGAAGGGAAGGGACCACCGCTGCCTGCGGGCAGAGCGGGCAGGGGCAGCCCCGCTCGGGCCGGAGGGACGTGCTGGGATTTGAGGACGCGAAGCCGGTAAAGGGACTCCCGGCGCATCCCCCCCCCCCCCCCCCCCACACACACACACACCCCGCGTCCCCCCCCCTCCTCGGGAGCTGACAGGGACGCGACGCTGTTCCCAAAACATTCCTTCCCTCTCCCGCTCATCCCTCTGCTCCGGGAGCCGTCGCAGCCCAGGCCCGGACGGCTCTGCAGCCCTCCGGGACCCCCGGGGCCGCCTGGCTCCGTCCTGCGCGGCTGGAGGGAGGGAGGGAGGCCAGCTCTTGCCTCTCGCCCTTTTTGCTTCCCTTTTCACCAACGTTTCCCCGCTCTCATTTGCTTAACACGAAAATAACCGGCGGCCAGAGCCCGCTGCCCTCCCGCTCGCCCCGAAATGCCAGCCGCCGTTCGCTGCGGGAGGGTCCTTCCCCCCGGCGCTGCCCCGGGGAGAGGGAACCCCTAAAAAATCCAGCCAAACGACCAGCAGACCACCTCCCGCCCCTCCCCGCCTCCATCCCTCCAGATGCTCGCCTCGCCTCTCCCGTCCACGCCGGCCCACGGCCCCTGCAGCGGCGCGGAGCCCGGGAGCGCTTCTCTGGCCTCAGGCAGGGAAATGAACGAAAAGCGCTTTATTGTCCTAAAAACAGGCCGCGGGTGTCTCGCCGCCCCTCCCGCCTCGGCAGCGGGGCCGGAGCAGGAGCGTGGGGAGGGGGCTACAGGGACACGCGTGGGGTTCGCGATGGGGCCCGTTGCCCTCGGGGGGCGGCGGCGGCGCGGCCAGGGCCGTGCGGGATCTGCACCCCCTCCTTTCTCCTCCCCCTCCGGTGCTTCTCGGGCATCCCCACAACCGACTAAACGAAAACAGCACGGAGGCTTCTGCGGGAAGCTGCACGCCTCGCTCCCTGCTCGCTGCGGGGTGGGGGGGGATGCTTGGAGTGAAACCGGCACTGCCCCCCTGCTGGGTGCCACCCCCCCACACATCGAGGAGCAGGGATCCAGCAGTACCAGGGCTGCACTCCGCAGATGGGAGCCGACTCCTGTGGGGGTCCCCGGGCCCCATCCTGCTCCCTGACCAAGGGTGTGATGGAAGGGCAGGTGTGAGAAACGTGTGCCCCCCCCTTCCCCCCTCCGGACGCCCAGGAAAAGCCCCCACTGTCCCCATGCTGGTGTCAGCGGGGCTCGAGGCACCCGGGATCCTGGTGCTCAGGCGGGCGTTCCCTCGAACCATCCCCTGAAAAAAAAATTAAAAAAAAAAAAAAAAAGAAAACAGCATCCACCGCTCTCGCAGGAGCAACTTCGGAGGGGGCACGAAATCTAAATTGCACTGTGGGGGGGGAAGGGACACCAGGGAGCCAGCCCACCGCAAAGCCGCGGCCTCAGCACGGCCTGGGCCACGTTTGAGAGTGCCACGGTGCTTTCTGAACACAGCAAGAGGCAGGTGGAAAAGCAGCGAGGAGATGAAACGGTGGCACCACAGAAATCTGGTTTTGGGGTTTTCCAAGGGCAGATGTCATTGCCTACCTTCTCTCAAGGGACACGAAAGATCACAAACCCGGCCTAACCTTTTGTCCTTCTATCTGTGATGCATACTGTCGGGAAGGGAAGGGATAACCCCCTCCCCACAAGGCTCACACTGCAAACCCAGGCACCGCTTAAGGCTCGGCATAACAGATCACAGCCAAAACGCCTGGAACCACCGGAGAAAAGTAACTGCACCCCGCTTCCCGCCCCGGGTACCAGCCTGCGCTGCTCCCCAGGCAGCCTCCTTTTCCCAAGGTGTGGCTAATCACGGGTTTGGGGGAGTGCAGGAACAGAGGGCTGCACAGAGCATCCAAAGCCCCATGTACCACCTTTAAATTTACTCTATGTGTTTTCTCGCGTTCCTGTAAAATGCACCGATGCCACATGTGGAAGAGGGGGGAGCGTTGCTACAAATGATTATCTGCCCCTCAGACTCTGCAGGCTTAGAGGGTGGAGGTTTTACTGTTTTAGAAATAGCCACCCATTCTCGGCAGCACCGTAGTCTCGTTTTCTTCTGATGCCTGTCATTTTAAATTCAAAATATGGGAGATCTAGTGGTGATCGTGGTCCAGTGTGTTCCCAGAGATAAAAGTGAACCCTGAGATGGGTATGCTAATTAGACTGAAGTCATTTAAAAGGTGTTAGATGGGTGGTTCTGTAAATTTGAGAGCACTTGGGTAGCATAATCCAATATCCTCAGCGATCTTTAGAGAGCTGTCCGCAGGAAGCCATCAGGAAATGAGGCTTGAAAGATGAGAGAGTGGAGACGAGTCGTCCCATCAGCAGCGGAGTTTTCTCGGCTGGTCCACGTGGAAGAGGTTCTCCATCCCCCCCAGATAATGATCTAGCTACCAGGGGTTAGCGGGGAGAGATGTCAACAGTCCCATCAGCACTCCCTTTCCCAGTCTGGCCAGTCCAGCAAGGAGGGAGAGCCGAGGTGGCGCAGCTGACAAAACCAGGGGGTTTTATTTTCGAGACCGTGAGCAGCGGGCAGGAAATGCCGAGAGACTTCTCTTTTTTGGTCAATATGCATTGTTACTTTTGCTCTCTCCTCACCTGCCCCTAACTGGTGTCTCAGAAGTGCCGCCAGTTGTACCAGTCAGCGAGCAGTGTGCCGGGGGTGCATTCAGCAGAGAAAGGCCCCGCTGTCCCGCAGCAGGGAGCACCACGGCGGGGGGAAGTGCTTTTCTGAAGGAACCACCCATGGCTTCGCTGTCCTGCACCCCAAGGGCTGATCCTCATCACCCTTTTCTGCCCGCCAGGACTTTTTTTCTCCAGTCCACAACCACAGAGTGACTGAGGCTTGCGTTTTCATGGATAAATTTCTGTTGAAGCGGAAGTCCAGCCTAGTTCGCCAAAGCAATGAATAGCCTAATTTTATCAGTTGAGTGTGGAAGGGTTCAGGGCCACAGTGAACGCTTCAGTCCCCTCTCTCAGTCACTTTCACTGATCTCGAGTGTGGTTATTTTGATAGTTTAAAAGACATGGTTTTAAAAGTCAACTTTGCAGAACTTTCTGCCTGGCGACACGCTTACGTGCACAGCTGAAAATGAGCCAGCATCCGAGGCGGGCCAGGCCACACCAGATGCTGGCTTCCACCTCTTCCTGAGAGCTCTGTGAGAAACCCCACCGTATCTTCTGAGATTACTGCGGTGACGTGGTAGGGCGAGGGCCTGGCCTCCTGGGAGCGCTGGCGCGGCTGGACGGCAGAGCTCGGGCTTCCCCGGCCCCTGCACCCACCGCTCCTCGCTCCAACCCAGCGGAAGAGCGTGACGCAAGGCGCCGGTGTCCTCCCGCCTGCGGGGCATCCCGGGGGGGGCAAAGCGCTTCCTTCAAGAGGAGACGGGTGAGGGTGGGAGAAGGGAGCTGAGCCCCTTTGCCAGGCCAGGGGAGGTGCAGTGGGAGGCCTGGGCACCGAACGGGTCTGGGCAGAGCACTGGGGCAGGAGCCGGGTCTTTGCGGCCGTAGGCCAGGGGCCTCGTGGAAGAAGCGCCCTCGAAGTCCACCCTTCGCCAGAGCTGGGACTTGAGCAGGGCCCCTGGGCACCTGGCAAACGAGATGCCCCGAGGGGCAGGTTGTAACCGAGCTGCTGCCGTTTTGCTCGAAGGAACGGCTTGCTCGGTTATAAGCCCTGCTTCCCTCTCTCTGAATGCATCCTCCCATGGATATTTTGAAAAGAGGGGCTCCTTTGGGCAAATCAAAGAAACCGAGAATGAGGATTTTTTTTACGGGAGCCCTAGCTGGAAAATGACTGACTCTACTACACAATGCTTGCTTTTCCAGTCTCTCTTGAGAAAGCCCAGAACAAAAATTTCAACCAAAGTTCATCCTGTGCTGTAACTTTTGTGTTTACTGCTATTAAAACATTGAAAAAGGTCAAATTGATTCCTTTGCTTTGAGAATTGCTGGGAGAAGAGGTAGATGGGAAGATAGGAAGTTAAATCACTGAAGAGTCTGCTCCCAACAATTGCCAGCAAAGGGGAAAATACAGTTGATTAAGCGAGCCCTTTGCTAGACATAAAGGTGTCCAGAAAATGCAAGCAGAATATAGGAGGTTAAGAAATCTAAGGCTGTCTCAAGGCTCAAAAGGAGACGTACCCAGAGTATTAACTGTTATCTTTCCTAGATTAGGTTTCATGTTAATAACTCGATTCACCTCTATTGATTGAAAAAAAGGGTGGTGCATCACAGCCACCAAACACATAATTAATTCTAATCAAATAAATAGCCAAGATCAGAAACTGGGCAGCATTCAGAGTCCAGCTCTGTCCAGAATCTCTCAAGATCAGGTTTTTATTACCCACAGGAATGCGGTACAATATTCTCCTGCTCCATCTTGGGTAACTGGTTGATAAGTAAACAGGTCTTCCGGTCAACACACTGCCACATACGTAAATAGATGTCGCTGTAAATCCCAGCTGCCAGAGGATTTTTCATCTTAATGTATTTTGCTTCTAAAGAGATTTGAAATTTTCCCTAGAATATTTATTAGATACATCACAGCAAGTGCTTTAGGTAGGTGTTTTAAGCACCACCCTTCAATGCCTTGCAGAAAGGTTTCCTTCCATAGCTTTAGGAACCATGATGGTGCATGGAAGAACATTGAAATACGCATTTAATCATGCTGATCACCACAGCCTTTGTGCAGCAAGGGCTGCATACTCACAGCAGATATTCAAAGGAGCATTGCGCTAGCATGGATGAAAATGTACATCCTCAAGTTGCAGGCCACACTGTTACAACCCAGGAAGTTTTTCGTTTGCAGTAGTCCTGGGTAAAATCACAGTTAGACACGTGGGCTGGGGAGGGTTCGGGCAGAGCGAGGTGGGATGCACATCCTGGGGTGTAGGACTCATCCCTTGAATGGGTGCTGTGGCTGGGACCTGGGGCAAGCAGGGGACTTGCCCACAGCCATTTGCCAGGTTTTCGTATCTGCAGAACACCAGCAGGAGCAACTCGGATGCTCCCCCTCTTGCTGTGGACAAGCAGATGTCTTTTTGCCAGGACAGGCTGAAGCATTATGGTTGGTTTTTTTTTAACCTCTTTTCTTACATGCACCCAAACCCACTTTCCAGAGTCCCTACATGTCAGAGTAAGCAGGCTTGCCCTTCTCACAGTACAGTTGCACGTCACGGCCGTGCAGCCAAAACAGCCGGTCCCGCACCTCGCTCGCTCCCCTCCTCTGCTCTGCAGCTGCCTCTGGGGAGCTGAACTGTCAGAAAACAAATCATTTATAACCATCCCAGAGCGCCTGTCCTGCGCAATGACTCCCTTGGCTGGCCCATGCTGCACTGCACGAGCACAAAGGCTGCGGGAAGGGGAAACGCGGGGGCACGGGGCTGGGGGAAGGTGGTGCTGGGTTTTCTGTTGGCCAGGCTGCAGCAGAGCAGCCTGGTGCTGGGTTTTCTGTTGGCCAGGCTGCAGCAGAGCAGCCTGGGGCTCTCCCACGCAGCACCTGCAAACCAGGCTCGCTCCGACGCCAGGAAGGAGCAAATGACATTGGCCGGGCCCGCGCGTCCTGGCCGCCATGCTCGAGAGGCTAATCACGTCTCTTTGCCAGCTCTGCTCTCTTCTTTCTGCTCAGGGTTCCCACCACCCAGGATCCAGCTGGAACGGCCTCCGGCAAGATGGAAATTCCCGTCGCACCCCGGCCGAGGTGACTCCGCGGGGGTTGGCATCTCTCACAGCGATGCTGCCTCTGCTCCTCACGGGCGTTTTCCCGGGGACCTTTCCTTTTCTTTCACCTCTTGGCAGGGTACACCCTGGCTGTGCCGGCCACCCCCTCCTCCCCGTCCGTGTCCGTCTGTCTGCGCTGCCCCAGCCCTGCCGGGAGTGCCACTGCTGCGCTGCATGGCACTGTACTGCTGAGCAGTGGGCTGAGAGAAAAGTCCGTTGCCCAACATGGAAAAAAAAAAAAAAAAAAAACAAAACAACCAAACAAACTAAAAGCCAAAAAGGAGCGTTTCACCACATTTGCTGTCCATACTTTATCAGTTACTTTACTCAAAATAAAAAGGTTTATTGCCTTTTCATTTCAAGAATCAACTCCTCCCCTTTTGCATGACTCTCACCTGCACCCAAGCCTTTAGCCTCATCGTAACTTACACACCGGCGTGAAATAAAACAAAGCTTTTTTTTTTTTTTTTTTTTTTTTCCCCCCCCTCTTGGAAACACTCTTGCACAGCGTTTCAGACACCACCGGGGTTTGAACGGCACCCGCAGCAGCGGGATGCTGCCCCCCAGCCGCGGGTCCGGCGGGGCGTGAGCGCACCCCGCTCAGCCCCGGGGGTCGGGCACCCCTTCACTCCCCCCCAGCACCGCGAGCTCGGGTGGGACCCCCCACCCACCCCACCCCACTGAGGGGATACGGAGGGATGGCCCGGGGGGGGGGGCTGCAAGTCACTCGTACTGGTCCGGCCACGTACAGCGACACGTCAGGGGTGTTATCAGTCCTCACGTGCCTTTGCGAATAACTGCTGCACAAGGTTGTTTTTTTTTTAACTCTCCTTAGGTATTTTTGGCGTAATTTATTTTTCCTTTATTTGCATTCACTCTAATTCTGCAGGGCGGGGGGGCTGTGTTTAGAGCAGGTGACAAAGAGCTCTGCTCTTTATCATCACATGGTGAATTGTAGTTAACTGGAGACTTTAAGAACAATACAGAAATCTATTCCATTAACTCCAGATACTGCTCACCTCCAATTATACAGCTGTATGAAAATTACTAAGTGTGAAATATAAAAAGGTTGTCTTGTAATTGAAACCTTTTTTTAGTTAAATTTTGAAATCAATAAGAAGAAAATTAAAAAAGAGCGGTTTGATAACACTTACTCTGTTTGCTCAATATATAGCTATAACCACCGTGAAAAGCCATTTACTTTGTGATATGTTCTGCGGGAAGGAAAACTGAAGAATTTCCTTGCTTGCTTGCCTTAAAATGCAGTATTTCAGTTAAGCACAAGGTGAGGCAACACGTGTGAGCAGAAATATGGGATGCATCACCAAAGGGACAAAATTCTGGTGGTCACAGCCGGCGGGCAGGGCTCCCCCCGTCCTCTCACTGCCCAAAATCACTGTGCAAAATCACCGCACCCCCCCACGCAGCAGACCCTTGATGCTGGCCTGGGGGAAGAGCCGCTGGCACTCCCAGGGGTGTCCCTGGTCAGGGGGGGAAGGACCAGTTCTGCCTGCTGCATGATGCTCCCCAGGGAGCGCTGCGTCACTGCCCACTCAGCAGCTCAAATGGGAAGAAAAGTCTCATTTTCCACCAAAATCTATCCCCCACCCCCCCCTTCTCTCGGGTTGCAGACGGCTGTTTGGTGGAGCTGTGGCTCCAGGGATGGCACAGTGTCCGAGGGCAAATGCCCGGCTGGGCCCAGGTGGATGGGCTCGGGGGGCTCGGGGGGGGGACACACAACCCCCCGGTCACCGAGGTGTGAGGTGGGGATGGCGGAGACCAGCCTCGATGGAACAAAACATGCTTTAGGGGAATTTCCTTACTGCTTTCACAGCTCTGCTCTGATGCTTACTTTGCTCATGAACGCTGCTGTTTCAGTTCTGTCTCTGTTCCTTGCCCTGTAGGATATGCGTTATTTCGAGTCTAGCAATGGATCTGGGGGGATTTTTTCAGGAGTTTTCCAGCGAGGCGCATGGGACCTTGTTAACCCCCTTGTTTCCGGAGGACACGGTGCCAGCTGCCCAGCTGGGAGACCTCTCTGGAAACACGAGGTGGGACAAAGACCTTGCTCTTTGTCAGGACTGCCTTCCTCTATTCCTGTCCCTGTCTTTAGGTGTCAAAGAAACCATCCTGGCCCATCATCCAACCTCACCCACAGCACAAGAGAGGTGGAGCTGGTCACCAGCGCGAAGGAAGATGCTACCAGCTCTTTGGCTGGCTGTCACGAATCCGGTCAGGAGGGTTGCAAACCCAGCTGGGTTTATGCTTTGCAGCTTGGTGTGGGTGATCAGCAGGCGGTTCCCATCTCTCTGTCCCACTCCCTGGCCCAGCAGACAGGACAACAGCTGAGGTGCGCAGGTGGCACGCTTTAAAGGAAGGTCTGTCCAAGCCTGAGAAAGGAAATATAGTGGTGCTGGGTGGGCAGTGAGGGGAATTGTACCAGGAGATGAAAGGACTCAGTCTGAAAAATAGAAAGGCTCTGGCATGGAAGACAGAGGCCATATGTGCCCCTAGCCTGGATGGGCATTTGGGTGGGAGGGCAGGGCTCAGGGTGTCCTAAGATATGCCAGATGTATGCGATTAGGGCAAAAAGACCCCAGCGTGAATCTGGGTGATGAACAAGACAAAGATCTGTGGAAACCCTCCTCCACTGTTATCTCACTCTTCTGTTTCAAATTTTGGCATACTTTTTGCTAAAAGCTCCACCGCTTGGGTTCATGTGAAACTCATCAGGCTGTCAGCTCTCCTTGGAAAAAAAACAACACATTCAGCATCTGCAAGAGAGCGGAGGAGAGGCTACAAGAGGCAGATCCTGAGCATGCAGAGCTAACAGCAAATAAGAAGGCTCCATGTTAAGAGGAAAAAAAAAAAAAAAATTATTTTGCTCACTACGTTACACTTGTGTGGCTGGTGACCCAGCAGTTCTGACTGCCGGGGGCTGTCTGTACCACCTTATCCGCAGGAGTGGCACTTGGGCACAGCAAATGTTTCGATGACTACGGTGACTAGAGACTTCAGGGGGGAGCACAGGCGCCTGAGCGGGTGGTGAGTGCAGCCCCGTGCCCGACCTCTCCGCCAAGAGGTTGGCACTCCCAGCACCCTGAAGAGGAGAAGACATGTCACCCACCCCGACCGTTCTCGCTGCCTCACCGGCAAGGAAATTACACACTCCAGCCAGGGAGGATATGAGCAGGACAGCTTCCCCCGCACCCCAAACCCTCTTCAAACCCGCACTCGCTAACCAGCAAATATCATCACTGCCACAGGAACCAGAGGCCTCAGCCGCAGCCTGGCTCCCCAGTACACCAGCAGTTACACAAGCTGCACCACTAAAGGCACCTTACGTACATGCTCCTTTTCCTATTCCTAGTATTAGTATTTTTAAAAAATAATGATAGTACTAGTGGGCCTCTTCCATCCACATCCACGGGCTTTTAAGAAGCAGTCATGGTGAGATAGCAGCCCTGAAATGCAGAACCTTCTCCTGTCTAGGTAAGCCATCTGGATCTCATACTAGTTAATTATATCAACATAGTGAGTCCTACCTTGAAGCTGGATGAAATTCAATCTAACAACTTCATTTGCTCTGGTTCAATACTGGTGTTTTAAAATACAAAAGTCTAACTGCAAACTGCAGTCTTTAATCCAGCCTTCAGAACAGGGACCTGAAATTTTAAAACCACACAGAAGAAGGGCTTTTCTACTTGCTGTATTTGCTATCTGAATATTGCAAATGATTTTAAAAACAGAGTTGTACATGTATATCAGATATCATTTGAAGTGATGAGTGTATTTTTCTAATCTTCCCAATGCCAACCTAACAACCCATTTCCAATATCATGCATAATAATTAATTTGTTTTCTGTATAGTAATAAGATTAACAACTTCACATTTACACGGGGTGCTGAGTTATGTTCAAATAAAATAAGTTCTAATGAGAAAAATTGGAAGTGGCAGCAAATCAATGTTCCACTCAGCAATCCAGGTTTATGTGTGTTTGTCTATCTTTTCTGCATGTATTTTTGTCAAGATTCCACTGTAAACAAGATAATTTCTTTCATGTTGGGTTAGCCTGGGTAAATATGTTTAATGAACAACAAATACATTGTAAACATTGAAATAAATCTAAATACCTCAGAAAACATCCTGGAAACTATAGGGTGCTTCAGCAGATATACAGTATACTAAATATGAGGCTACACTGCATGAGCTCACCACACAAAGCTGACATCAGGCACAGCTTGGTTTCAAAATAATTCTTAAATAGTTTATTTCAAAAGATCCATCCATATTACATGCATATTTCAAAGAAGATTCTTTTTGTCACTAAAGCTGGAAAATTTGCTTTTTTAAAATTGTAAAATATTGAAACTCTAGCAGAAATCAATGAATTCTAACTAAGTAAGACCAAGATTAGAGAGATTTCTCGTTCTTTCTAGAAATCAATATTCATAGAAGAGCCAGTGGTAAAATACACTGCAGTGACTGAACCTAAACCTCCAGGATTTATCCTGACAGTCCTGTTTCTAGGACCCCTGCTTAAGCTCATGCTGCTCAGACAGCGCGGTAACAAGATGACCCACGTACTTCTGCAAAACACGTGCACGAGCTTTGAGCATTTCTGCACCAGCGCTTAGGGCATCCGCCTGCCTTCCCACTGCCGGGGAGCTCGGCTCCGCGGGAGCAGCCGGTCTCCACCGCGTCTTACAGCGTGCCAGCCGAGCTCTGCCTGCCGCCATTCGGGTCGGGAGGCGCCTCTAAATCTCCCAAACACCAGCAAAACCCTCTATTACTGGGTACAGCCCCTACGTCTTCCCGGGGCAGGGTGCTCTCGGGGAGTGACGACACACCACAGAGAGAACGGCTGGCATCTCATCGTCCCAGGCAGGAGCTCGGAGAGGGGAGCCAGGGCGCCCTGGACAGGAAGTTTCTCTGATCGTATCTCCACCGAACCACAGTGTTTTCCCAGCCACTGGCGGGGATTTTGTCCCTTATCCTTTGGATCCTGCATGATTGGGTATCGCTTGGTGGATGGTGAGCCACCACATGGTGCGTTACCTATTTGTACTTCTTATTATTTTTATCGTTTCATTTCAATTATTAAATTGTTTTAATCTCAACCTCCAGGTTTCCTTGCTTCTGCCCCTCCAATTCTCTCCCCGATCCCCTGGGCAGGCGAGGGTGGGTGAGCAGCTGTGTGGTGCTTTCTGCCAGCCAGGATTAAACCACGACAGTCATCTAAAAACGCCCCCCTCCCTCCCCTCTGCGAGGAGACCCCTGCCCAGGGACAGACCCCAGGCCCGCCTAGGAAGACACGGACGCTTGGTATGGCTGGAGGAGATCAGAGGAGCTCATGTGCCACCCAAGACCTGAATCCCTGGGTCCTGTAAACTGGACAGGTCCTGCGCAGGAGGGGTTGAACCCACCACCATGTGCTCCACCAGTACTGGCCGCATTTTCCACCTCCCTGGGAACATCCCCGAGGCTGTGGGGCTGTGCTGGTCTGTCCCCTGCCCGGTGGTCCTCCAGCTCCGTCCCACCGCAGACACCTTTCCTTTCCTTCTATTATTCCTGGGGCTGCCTTGATGATTGATGAACACATTTTTGTCTAAGCTTTCCACACGCCAACCTGAGGGCCAGATCTAGTCGGGGGGGTGGGCAGGAGGGCCAGTGGATGGCCCCAGACCCAGGGAGGTCTCTGCCTGCCCAACGCCCAGCACGTGGCAGGGCAGAGGTGCGAGATGCCTCTCCCGCCGCATCCCACGGCTCGGGAGCAGGCACCGTTCGTCTGTCCACAACGCACGGGCTCTGTGGGGAATCTGCAAGGACCCTCACAGCCGAGCGGCCAGAAATGTCTCCAGGCCTGGCTGTACGGGTGGGCAGGGTCGCAGGGTATGAGCATCTGCGTCCAGTTTCCAGAGCAAGCCTTTTGCAGGACACCATCCTGCCTTGGCCGTGGTCTTGGGTTGCTGGGTGAGCCAAGAGAGAAGGGATGTATCACCTAGGTACCAATACTGGGTTGCAGCCTACATGTCCCCTTCGGACACCTGCTTATCCACGGGAAACAGTGCTCAGAGCCCCTGTGTCTGCTTCCCTCGTGCCACCCGTGAAAACCTCCGTCTACCGAGGACGGCGCGGGGACGATGGTGGGGCAGGGTCCAAGGGCGGCTGCACCTCGCCGTGGGGGCCAGCCCGAGCATCACCAGCGAGGCTCCGAGACCACCCTGGCCCTAACCGCTGGCTGGAGAGTGGTGAAAATGAAGCAGCTATTAATAGCTTGTTTGTATAGTTTCCGGTGTACACACATGTTTCCTTGCCTAATTATAGGTGATTCAAGCTTCACTGCCTAACTGAGCACATCCGTCACTTCCCATGAGATCTTCAGTTGCTTACACCTTCAACAGAGTTTAAGAGTTTGGGCTGAAATTTTCCACATCGTGCATATGACTCATACTATGATTTGTTTTTTGGTTTTAGTTTGTTTTTTGGGTTTGTTTTTTTGGTTTTTTTTTTTTGTGGGGGGGTGTGTGTGATGTTATTTTGTGTCCGCATGTTTGTTTTCTGACAAAACTTTGATAAAAATTAACTGTTTCTCAGGAACATAACAATCATTGCTGTATGCCTACCACAACTCTTTTTTTCAGCATTATTTAGCTTCGGAGCACTACTTTGACCTGTTTTTACCATGAGAACATCCTACTTCTGCACTAGCGGACTCCTCAGGGTTGCATATCTACTTTCTCCTGCAGAACCTGTACAGGACATGTTTTGGGGAGCACTGTAAACTGCTGGTTCATGTAGAGTCATCAGAGATTAGGCAACTGACTGCTCAGACACTCAAATTCCCACCTACATTGAGCAGCATCTTGTCTCCCTTCGGCTTCCTTCCTTCTCCTGGCCCAGCCACGTGCTGGTCCCACAAGGTCAATGAGAAATCTGTTTCATCACGGTCTGAACAGGACGTCCTGGGAAATCCCTGCCCTTCAGCCTTGGCTTTGGCCTCCCAGGGAAAGAAGGGATGTTCAGCAGGTCACCAGAATCTGGGTCCTTTCCTAAACACCAGTGCTTGACATCAAGGCTCTCACGTTCTGTACACGTGGTGTGGCCGGTCGGTGAGCACTCAGTCTGTCTCTCCAGTGCAGGAAAGACATGTCTACAAGGTGTTCAGAGACATTTCTTGTTTACTAAATGCAGGGGATTCGACTAAACAGACCCACTGTTTGCTTTCTCCAGCTGCTTCTAGAATCATAGAATCATTTAGGTTGGAAAAGACCTTTTAAGATCATTGAGTAGGGACACCTCCTCTCCATCACCTTGCTCCAGCACTGCCATATGAAACCCTTCCACTTGTGCTGTTTAAGACCACCCTGCTCCTAGCGATGTGGAATACCTGGACAGGCTTGGTAGCCCTGAAGAGATCAGCAATTTTAGCTCACTGTATTGCTGAAATAAGTAGCAGATCAACAGGATGCTCGACAGGATGTTGAGCTAGGTATCTACTACTTATTTCAGCAATGGAATTAGTTAAAATTGCAGTGTTTAAAATAGTTCTACATACATCATCATGGCCATGATGTTCTTGCGTTGGCAGATGTGTTTAACCATCCCTCTTCCCATCAGCTGGGGGGGTGGCTGCAGCCCTGTGCCTCCTGATGCCTCCCAGATCAGTGGCCATCCCTGGCTGGCTTCCCCTTGCCCTGGCGAAGAGCAGAGAGTTCTGCCTCCCCGGCCGCACTCTGCCCCGAGCAACTGCCTGCTTTGCCTGGGCTTAATAAGTCCCATTTGCCTTCACAGGAGACATGGTGTTTTGCTCCCGCAGTGTCCCCGGGGATGTGCCGCTGTGGCCTCTGCAGCAGAGAGCAAACACCCCGAGGCAGCCACAGCTGGACACCGCGCCAGGCTGCTCTCGTGTGGGCACTTCACCACCACGGAAAGTGACCCTACGCCCCGCAAACACACTCACACGCCGGCTTTTCACATTCGTAAGGTGAAAAAGAGAATCCAGAGGTCTTCGGCCATGAGCGTCAAGGGCTATGCCCAAGTACTGGAGTCTGGAAATGCTACCACGGGCTGCCCCTGCGGGCGTGCACGTCCCTCCTTGCAGCAGGAGCTCTCCTGGAAGGCTGTCTCCGCAGCCTAAAGCAGACGGAATGAAGCAGGACTAAAGCTGACCGGGCCCTGTTAACAACACAGTTGCTGCTCCGCTTGTCCTCCCGAAACGAAAAGCAAAGGAAGAGGCAGCGGGCTGCGAGGTGGCCTCGCAGTTAAAGCTGCAGCCTCCGCACCAGCAGCCTTGGGCTTGGCTGTCACAGTTGTGTGTGGCACAGCTCAGGCTGCTTTGGGCTTGTTTTGCCTCCGTGCTGGAGGTAACCGGCCCTGTTACCCCTATTTGCTGTACATCTCGTGCAAGACACCTGGGGTCTCGCCCTGTCAACAGCCAGCTGCTCCCAAAGGCCTCTCAAACCAAAAATCGCTTCGCAAATGCCCCGGGGAAGGACGGCTGAGCGCTGCAGGGGCTCGGGGCTCGGCCTGGCTCCGTCCCCCTCCCGCAGACGCTGTGCACGGGGGAAGCAGACCTGCAGGTCTGCAGAGCGCGCCTACCGAAACGCGCAGTCGGTACCACACAGCTCCCCCCCACCCCTCCGGCAGCTCCTGCGGCCCTGGGTGATGCTGATCTGCAGCTCAGGGGCCAGCGCAGGGTGGTCCGAGGGTTCCCCCCCCTCCCCTACCCCAGGTCCTGGTGAACCCACTGGGGACAAGCTGGTTTGCCCAGTTGGCTCTGCATGAGGGTGCTATTCTGCCTCCGGCTGCGGGGCAGATGGAGCACCCTGGGGTGCTGAGCACTGAACGTCTGCAGGGATGGGTTTGGGGGTGAGGAGAGGCGGAGAGCTGTCTCTGCCTCCCCTAGCCCCCCGCATCACCTCTTCTGCTCTGCCCACCCTCAGGTGAGCAGATCTCTGGTGGGACCTTCCTCCCATGAACAAGGCCACCAAACAGCGACACGGTGATGGGAGCGGGTTCCGGAGTCACAAGGAGTGGGACGTGTGGCTTACTGCCCCAGCCTGGTGCGGGTGTATTTCCCTCCCCGGGTGCTGGCTGATGAGGTTGGCTGTTCTGGAGGCCCCCAGCTCGGAGCCCCTATATCACCACCCCTCTCTCTACCGCCAGCTCCTTGCAGAGGCTGCAGCCCCCGCTGAGGGGTGGGGGGGATGGACACTGTCTGTCCTTTCACGGCCACACCTCCTGGCTTAGCCAGGGTCCAGCACCAAAGATGTGGGATGCAGAAAACGGGAGAGGGGTTCACCTGGCTGCAGAAGCAGCTATGGGGTAAGCTGAAAATCTTGCTGGGCTTAACTGGAGATCCTCGTGCGCAGAAGGGTAAAGCGGACTGCAAGAAGTGAACCTGCATCTGCCTGGTGCACACACAAGAGTTTGAGTTCTCCCAGGGACTCCTTCGTGCAGGCAGATTGACGGTATTTCTCCCAGCTTTGTGGCAGAACAGGTAAAATCTCCTCTGATGCGGTTGCCAGCGTGTGAGCGAGGTGCACAACCGCCACTCTCTGGCAGGGATTCCCCCCATCCTGCCCTTCCCTGCTCAGGCAGGGACCGGGGGAAGGGGTGCGGAGAGGAGCCATGCAGGGGCAAAAAGGATTGGAAACCTCGTGGGCCCAGGCTGCGTGGGCCATTTCGGTTATCAAGGAGATGGTGAGCACTGTCTTGGGAAGAAGAAATTTACTGAGTGGGGGCTGTTTGGTGCAGCAGGCAAACTTAGAGCACGACCCAGCACCCGGAACAGACACCAGATAAACCCAAACTGGGAATAAGGTGTACGGTTTTGAAATGAGAGGGCAACTCAGCGCCAGGGTGATTTACTGAGTAGCGCCGGAAAACTTTAAAGGAAGATTGATTTTTCTCATGTGTTACGTTTTTCCCCAAATGGGGTCTTTTCATCAATTGCTATGGGAGCTACCAGAAAACCGTTCAGCAGAGCTGCATGCTCTGCATTGTCTGGGTCACACCTCCCACTCATGAGGATTCTTCCCATATTTTTAACTACCAGCGTGTCTACAGTGACCCCCAGGAACAGAAGAAGGCGTTTCAGCTCAATGCTAAGTCAGAGAGGAACGTAAACCCGTTCTGTGGGGCAGCACCCGAGGGGCAGCCCGCTCCCCCTCTGAAGGCCATGGTCCCGGTGCTCCCCAGGTTTTCTGTGCTCACCTCGCCTCGTCTCATGGCAGGGAGGCACGCTTCAGGGACCTCCTGGAAATTCTGTTCCCGCAAGCATTAAAAATTTCATCGGCCTAGACAGAAAGACTCGTGGGAAAAGCAATGTTAGATGAAACCAAAATCTCGGTGGTAAAATAACCAGCCAGCAATATTATATTACTGTCTTTGCGAATTAGGGTATTTACCAGCCTATCAACCCAAGCTAAAGTCACTGCCCCTTCTCATCACCTTTGCCTCAAACCCTCCCGTTAAAGGGAGAGACACGGACCACACCTTCAGCTGGCACAGACTGACTCTACTCCAGATCTGTGCTAATACCATTGTTTAAACATATGGCCTGACACTCAGTTAATGCTAACAAATAAATAAAAGCCTGCAGTTCCATTTACTATGCAATGACACTTGCAAAATAAGAAGGAAAAATAAGATTGTATTAAGCACTGATACACACATTTTTTTCAAGCACAAGTGACATATGACAATGCGGATTTGCCCTCTGAGATGTCAGAGTTTAATGAAGTAGGAGAAATCCTGCAGAGAGTAGCACAGGACTTAGATTTCTCCTTATGAGGATTAACTTCATACCCCTGTTTGGGAAAACAAACATTTTCTTCAGTAAATGGAAGTTGCCCAGTAGCTCAAGATTGCCTTTTACAGTCACTGCATGGATTATTTTCTCCTCTGCTGGCCTGCTCCTGATGATAAAGCAAATATTTGTATCTGAATGTACAATCCCATTGGTAACAAGGCCCGGAGGTCCTTGCAATGATAGCCCGCTTCATGCAGAAGGTCCAGCGCGTCTTTCTCAGCCAGAACAATTCATGCTCATGTTTACATCTTTTTCTGGACCTAGTGAAGAGGATCTGCAGCATCGTGGAGTGCACTGGAGGGGAACCTGTGGTTATACAGTAGATCACTGTAACTCATGCTTGTAGCGAAAGGCTGTCTTGCCCATCGCTTCCTGGCCCAAATGTGCAAGACGGCTATCTTGCCTCAGCCTCGGAGCATTGCTTAAGCATCGCCGAAACTACTTGGCTTTGGTTCATTTCCCAAATGAGACTCATTCAGATATTTCATATTAGTCTGGCTCCAGAGACAGAGTGGAGGCACCGCAGGCAGACCATCCTCCCCGGCCCCCAGCCCCTCTGACGGCGGGTACCACCAGAGGCACGGCATCTGCTCGGGTGGACTGGATGGATGCAGCCTGGTGCACCCCGTGGACTTGGCGGGAGTTACCTGGACGAATTCCCGGCCCCGCATTTCCCAGTCAGACTGATGTTCGGGCAGGCAGCTGAGCAGGGGGGGTAGGAAGAGAAACACATTCACTCTGTGCAGGAAAAGTGGCTTTTCTGGGGCAAATCCTCTTCAGTCTTCCATGACACTCCCCTTGGAAGTCCATGCTCGGCCCTTACCTTCAGAATCTCCTACAGAATGAGGAAAACGGTCCGTCACCTCCAAATTAAACAGACGAACTTGGGGCAGGTGGGATACACCCAGGAGACGTGAACATCTCGGACTAAAGGTGCTGGTCCATCTGCACAAAAGACAACGGCAAACCTTCCCCTGACCACGGCAGGTTTTCACGGGGGCTGCAGAGAGTCTCAGAGCCCACAGACTAGGGCTTCTGCATCAACCTTGTGTCAGGCCCTCGCAGCAGCTGCACACCCCATCATCAGCCACTCGGTCGCAAAGGTGGGAATTTAAGAGCATTACAAGTGCCCGCTTCATAAAGCAGTCTTGAAACTCTTCTAGTGTTGTGTTGTGTCTGTGGCTTGAATCACTCTTTCCAAATTTGCTCCTGAACTGTCTCCAGGAGTGAGTTCTGTTCAAGTGCCATCATATTTATTCATGCTAGTGATTTTTTAGTAAAAATGTCATCAATTAGCAATTTCTCTGGTAAGAAACGGAACTAAGAAGGCTGCAACTTTTTTCCCCGTATCCCTGTCTGCCTCATTCACCCCAATAAACCCACTTTCTTTCATCACACCTTCTCTGGCTTTCTGCGTGACCTCTTCTTCCTCTCCACTCCCATGTCCCCAGCATTTACTATTATTTCCCATCTCCCGTTTCCCCAGATTCCTTCGACAGCACTCCCAACCCATCCTCAGCCCCTCTAACTAGCACTGAGCAGGTCCTAGACCATGTCCAAGCCAGGAAGCCACAGAGACCCCTCCTGAGCCCACCCTGGAGCCCAGTGACCTGTGAGGACGCTAGTCTGATTCTCTCTTCTCCACATAGATGTTGTTTTTCACGAAAGGCCTGTCAGCTAATTTCCTCTTGAGTTCCTCACTGCTCTGGGGTGTTTGACTGCTCTGGGATCTGGTGGCCTGTACAGCACAAGCTTCTGGGAGGGTGGAGAGCAGGACAGGGAAGAGGAGCAAGCAATGACTGATGACTGTTGCGTAAGTCATTTTTTAGGGAAATCCAGCTAAAAATAGTCCATGGGCTGTCTTCTGGTATACATGGAGGGAACTCGGGCCTTTGGCCTCTCTCCTGATCTCCCTGTAAACTGGAATCCTGGCTGGGTGGGTGGGGTCCTCCTATAACCCTGCGGACCCTCGTGGACTCCCGACTTACGCTGAAGCACGGTGAGCAGCAGCTCCGGGCTGCAGCTCTGCACAACCTTAAGAGCTCTTTGGATGAACACTAAGAAGAACTCCAGCAGGAAGGTCTGCCATGCAGGAGCTGAACATCCCCTTGCTCCAACCTTCTGCCTACCAGAGAACGTGGTCACAGGACAGCTCAGGCTGGAAGGGCCCTCGGGAACTCTCCAGTCCAACGCGCTGCTCCCAGTGGGGTCAGCTACGAGACCAGACTGGGGTGCTATGGGATTTACCCTGCCTGGTCTTGGAAGCTCCCAACGATGGAGCCTGCACAGCCTTTCATATAATTTTGCACCAATATTGGCTTCTGTTCCAGCACAGGTCGGTGAGACAGGGGCTGGCAGCCAAGGGTGGAGCACCCGATCTACCTCCACACAGGCTCCTCCTCTTTATGTATTTGTGCTCAAACAAATGAAATCAAGCAATCTGGAGTCCTAGGTGGATCTTTAGTCATGCTCTTCCTCTTCTTTCTCCATGTACATTATGCTCAGGCATATTAATCCTCCCATAAGGGTCTGCCATTCTTACATGGTAATTAATGTAGAATAACAAACTTGTAAACTCTGAGCAGATTTGATTTGGAACATGTTGATATATTTGGCACCAGAAACTGGGTCACTGATTATATTCCCCCTATGCATCTGGTACTTGTTGTTCACTTTCTGCTACCATGCCAGGAACACAGGTGCTAAAAATTGAACACTATTGCTCTGGATTTATGAGTCTATATTGCATTCAGTGCACAATGTCTTAAACTTAGCTTTCGCCTTTTGATAGTGTTATTAAGTAGAGTTATTACTTTTTAAGGTTGTGTCTTTTCCCTACAACCTCCCCAAAAAAGAAAGAAATCTTCCAAACAGATCCATCCATAGGCAGAGAATAAAACAGAGAATTTAATCATAATGCTCATGCATGACTTTCAGACTGACATCTGTACATTAAGAATATGTAAAAATACCAATTTCATGCTCTGACAACTTATTCTGCATTGATGGGGGATAATGGGGATAGTGCCATGGGAATGCCAAATGTCAAAGCATTACATAATGCAAAGCATTCACACGCTGTCTCCTGGGCCATCACTGGTGGTTCCTTAAGGGAAATTTTCCAGGGAAAGGAGAGAAACAGAGACTGGGAGCTGCCAAAAGAAAATGGAAATCATGAAGTCAGAGTTAAAAACTATTGGCAGTGCAGCATCAAGTCTTTGAGCATAGAGTCTTTTCTGGCTCTGAATTGTCCTTTCACTTCTGTCAAAAGAGGAAATACACATGTGTTCATTTCAGAAGCTGTAGATAAGCCCAAAATGGTTTTCTACAGAGGAGCTGCACATCGTTCACTCCACCATGTTCTTTTAAATAACCTGGTTTTGGAAACTGTGGATGTCCAGAAGGGCAACCTCTTCCCTTAAGCCCAGGACCCTCAGAGCAGGGGGCAGCAGCAGAAATGCTGTTTTCTAGCTGGGGGCTACCCCAGGGCTGAGTGGAGCACATGGGCAGCTCTCTGTTCACTTGTCTGGTCCATGTCCCCTCCACCAAGGCAGCAGAGCAAGCTGGAGACCTGGGTGGGGGAGCAGGACGTGCTGTGAGAACTGTCTTGTAACTCCCCAAAACGGGGGCTGAGGAAAAATCAGCCTGAGAAAGAGCTAAGGGATGGGGGAGGGCAGAGCCCCGCCGAGCCGAGGAATGGCTCAGACACTCACAAGTGCTGAAGCTCTAGCCCAGGGGTGAGTATCATGGAGGCTGGAGCTGCTGGGGCGGGCTGATTGGCACAGGATGGGGCTGGGGGGGGGAGCCCTGGGAGGGCAGGACGGCTCCGCTCTGGGGCGGCGGGCGAAGCTTCAAGGGCCATCGGTCCCGTGAGTGGCCTTTGCTTCGTCACCCACCCAATGCATGTCGAAGCTGACACCCCTGAATATGCTCACGGAGAGCAACAGGGCCATGCTGGTTATACCATCCCATAAAGCGCCTGCCCCTCCCCAGACACGATGGGTAGGTGTGCGGGTTGTCCTGGAGGATACACCCAGAGGAAGTGTGTATAAATTGAGGGGTGGGGGGCAAGGCAGGCAGGGGATAAGCAAGCCAGCAAGCAACAGAAAGAAGTGAAGAAGTTGAAGGAATTCCTAACGAAGTCGGACGAGACCAATGCAGGATCCCGGACCAGTGAATCCTATTTCTCTATTCTCTCTCTCTTTTTCTGCTTTTCACCCTTAAGTAAGGCAAGGCATACCGTATCGCTTGTCATAATTTTTCATATACTGTCATGTATCCAATTAGCATATTACAGGAAAGGAATAAATGCTTGTGCATGGACTTTGAGGCTTGTCTCACCGTTGTCCACTGAGCTGGGGATTCATGAATCTAAGTCACTTCTCTCCTCGCCCGGGGCGGGACGTGGCACGTGCGTGCCCAAAGCTGGTGGCACAGCCCTCCCCACGCCACGACGGCCACTCATCCTCCCCGGCTGCTGTCCAGTGCGGCCAGCACGGCTCCCCCCGCGGCATGCAGCACAGAGGGAGAGCAGCAGCCTCGCCTGTTCGGGGCCCCCTGCACAGCTCTGGTGTCCGGGGGCTGGCAGGGGCTCTGCCGTGGTGGTGGTGCTGCTCCTACCGAGCGCGCTGGGGTCTCGTGGGTGTCCCACTCAGGGCTTCAGCCCTTCATCGGAGGAGGGATGTTGGGTTTTTGCACCCTGAGCATGCTGAGGATTCTGACCTGCTGGAATCAGGAGAGAGGCAGAACACCGCTGCAATTATTTTGCTCATTGAGTGGGAAAATTAGGATAATTGAGGGAAGGAAATACTTTTACCGACAAGGGCCAATATGTTGTGAAAACCATTCTGTCCTCCAGAAACCAACCCTCACCCATCTGTGCTGCAGGACAGTCACTGGCAGCATTGGAATTGTGAGCTGGGGCATTTCTCTGCTCTGCCAGAGAAGGCAGGCAGGCACGAAGGACGTGCTTCGGTGATGCCAGCACGCAGCATCCCTTGGTGCCTAACCTGCGTTTCCGTCACCCTCCACAGGTCAACCTCACTGCTACCCCCACGCAGCTCTGTCTTTCCCCTCTTTTCTCCATCTCCCTCTGCTTCCCAGCAGCTCCCCATCCCCTGCTGCTCTCCCCCAGGTTCCCAGCTGCCAGCACCCCTGGCCCTCTGCCCCATTTCATACTGGCCTCTCCCCACCACCAGCCCTTGAGGCTCCTTCCCAGCCTCAATGAGTCCCTCCTCTCCCTCGACCCCTGCCCCCCACATGCTCTTCTGGTCCTCCACTGACTAGCGCAGCTGAAACTGTAATTAACAAGCTATGAAGCACTATAGATCTAGCTCTAAGGAGCTAAATAATTACACTCCCTCCCCTCTCCCGCTGCTCAGTTTGAAGCGGCAAAGTGGAGCGTTGGGAAGAGGAGGAGCAGATCAGGTGGCGGGGGTGGGAATTTAATTAACTTCTGAAGTGCTCCTGTCCCTGCTGCACTCGGCTGAGGATGATGATGGGCTGCAGCTCAGGAGGTCCAAAGGCAGTGTGGTGGTAAGTGTTCCTGCAGTCTGCGCCCAGGTCCAGTGGCACTGGGAGCCGTGTGTAGCTTCCACACTGTTATGAAGGTCTCCTAAGTGGGACCCCTCCGGGGCAGGCCACTGAGTCCCCTGAGGTCTGACAGGGTTCAGCACCTATGGTTTTCGTGCCATTTCAGTGCTCAGTCTTTGAAAGTGCCGTTCCTATGAGCTGGGCAAGGCAGCTTACTGATGCGGAAATGGGAGGCAAGATGGGAAAAGGGCAAATGAAATGGCAAACATCTGCTACCTCTTCCCTATCCTGGCTTAGTTGTTCTTCCTCTCCCTCTCCTTTCCCTCCTCTGCCCTGCCTTCCCCGACCTCGGTGCATTTCCTTAATCATTTCAGGCTTCCTGCAACTGCAACCCCTCAGGTTCCATGCGAGGCTGGCGCAGACGGTGCTGCCCACTCCTGCCAGGCACAGTGGGGTGCGTCCACCTTTGAACTTCAAGGAGCAGGAGCGGATCATCACCTCAAAGTTTACATATTTTACTGCATCAGGACAGATGAAACTGGAGTTCACAGGTCCAGCCACCCAACAGAAAAAATACCGTCCATTACAGCTGCTGGACAAAACCGGCATGAATATCAGGAAACAGCCTACGCTGGGCCAGAGATAACTTTGCTGGGCACAGGTGACCTGAAACAAGTACAACCCTTCTCATTCAATGAGTCCAGGTAAAATGGAGTTTGACAAGATTGCAAAATTAAGCTCTTAAAAACAAAGAGGTGATTGTCTGTGCACATTTAATCAACCTCCTTGCACACCTGCATTCTTCAGTCACATTCTGACGTTGTTCCAGACTGGAAGAAACATCACACAAAGTTTTCAACGTGGCAGACTCCTGTGACCTTCTTCACCGACGCTCTTGGACAGGGCAGAGCCTTCCAAAGGAATGCCTGGTGAAGCAGCAGCTCTACGAGGCCATTTCCCCTCACAGGGATGACATCTAGCAAAGTAACAAGCAACAGAAACCGGCATCCTGACATGGACACCTTATTAATGACAAACGCTGTTGAGACTAAGTCCGGATTCCTTCATGCTGCTTCCTACAGCACTCAGAAACATGCTTTGAAAATAATCAAAGGGAAACCAGCATTTCTCTTGCCCAGGGCCCTTTCTGACAGCTGTCCACCCGAGCACCAGGGCCCTCCCGGCTTCCCCGGTGCTCCAAGGAGAGCAGAGGCTGAAAACATCTCTGGTGAGCAAGCGACCAGGCTTGCACAAAGACTGGGAACAATGCTGCACATTCTTGGGTGCCACCTACCGGCATTTGGACTGTAAATTGACAGTTTGCATATATGGAAAACCTCCCTCCTTCTTCCCTTTTCTTTTTCGAGCACGTAAAGGTTGTGATGGAAGAACAACAGTTCCACCCGCAACCTGGAAGGCTCAGGGGGTCCCAGACTGTCTCCGGGCAGTTGGAGTTGTTGCAAAGTCTCCCCCTCTGCAAACTGCACGGGTTTCCCTGCAGAGTCTGGCATGCCTCTTTCTTCTCGCTGGGTTTGTGCAGCCATTTGTCCGCTCCCCAAAGGGCAGGCAAGCAGGGAGGGGAAGGGTGCTGCAGGGATGCTCCTTTCCCTGCACGGACAGGGACTTCTGTGGGGGTCTGGGCAAATCACAGCGGGAAGATGGATCTGCAGCAGCCAAAATGCCATCACCCCACTCCTGCGGGAGAATCCCCTGGCTGGAGCTCAGCGCGGGGGTTACCCATGCCATGCTGAGGGCACAGCCTGGACTGCACCGCACTGCAAAAGATGCCTGGAGCAGTGAGCATCGGCCGGCAGCGTCAGGTAGGAAGGGGACAGGGTTGTTTTTGATCCTGCTGCTCCCTGCAGCCTCAGAGCCCAGTTCTGGACTGCAGGAAGATGCCTCCTCCCACTTGGAACAGCTTGGAAAGCTGGGAGCTGTGCAGGAAGAGGGGATTTTCCCCAGTCAGGAGGTGCAGCCCAGCCAGCTGAGCTGAACACAACCGTGGATGCCTCACAGCACCAGCAACAGGGTGGAAAGGGGGTGCCAGCCCCTCGTCTCCTGGCCACGTGTGAGCATCAGAACCCAAATCTCTGTGCTGAGGTGCTCTGCCCTCATGGCTGAGTCACTGGCACAGCAAAGAGGGGCTGTTCAGGGGAGGAGGTGAGCAGTTTGGGCTGGGTTCAGCTGCGTGGCCGTTTATCACTCCTCCTGCGAAACAGCACTCGGAAGCAAAGGCAGCGGCAGGGCTCAATTTGCCTGAGGGAGAAAGGGTGCGAGGGTGAAAACGCCACTGCCTGCAGATGCCAGTCCCATTGCACAGATGGAATGCAGGCAACTCTGCTTCTCTGCAGCAGCAACGCATCCTTGCATCACATCTAAAACGGGGCCGTGCCGCATCCCCACCTGGGATGGATGCACTTGGAGAAAATGCAGCCGAAGCTCTGACAAGGGCTGTTTCCTCAAGGAGAGACAAACAAGCTGAAGGCAAACATGTGGCCTTTCTCTTCCTGCACAGTCAGAAATTCAGTGCCACTCCTAAACCACTGCGCTTCAGTGCTGTCCTAGAGTGGTGACCGCTCTCCAGTCAAGCTCAATAAAGACCACACTAACTCCTGCTGGGTGAGGCTAGCAGTGAATGCCGTTGACATGCATCTGGTGGAAAAATTTTATGCTGGTTTGTGTGTGCCCATCTACACTGATGCAAACCAGAGCGATACCAACCATACCAGGACCTACCTGCAGGTGACCATCACAAGGTGGTCCCATATATATACATACGGCCCGGACTGGGCTCCTGAACCAACGGCGCTGGGGGAACTGGTCACCGCTGGGCTGAAGAGGCTGCTGTCGGCTCCGGCTGTGTCCCCGGAGCAGCGGTGGCCCAGCCCACCGCTCCAGTCAGGAACAGGGCAGCTGGGGGGCACTGGGGCAGCCCCAGCCCCGGGCACTGGGCACCTCCATGGGGATGGGGCCAGGCCAAGGCCAGGCCGGGGTGCCAGCCTGCGGGTGGGTGTCAGGATCGGGCCCAGCGAGGGGAACTGGGGTCAGACACAGCATCGGTGTCCTCAGGGCCCAGGGAGTTGTGTAACGCCCTGCGATTCCATCTCATCCTTTAATCACACCAACATCCTACGTTTTGCAACAATTAACTATCTGATACATTTGACAAGGTTTTGTAACGTCCAGAGGCAGCAGAAACATTTTTGTTTTGAAAGGTATCACCCGAAGGTTGCAGGAAAGTACCAGTTGCAAGTATCGAGTGTCAGGGCTGCACTTCTGACTCTTGCCGGGGTCTGCGTGCTCTCTGCCAGGACATAAAACCTCCATTCTTGTGGGCCAGTTTCTGTTCCCTTCTTTCTCGACCGAAAGCCTAGCAGACCAGAGACTCAGATCATTCCGCCCTTCGAGAGGCACTTTGGCAGCCAACACATTAGCTTGTTAGCCCATGCTAACGCTCCCCAAGGCAAAATGCAGGTTGTAATTACATGCCGGTAATGTTGACAACAGAGTCCTAGCAGTGCATTAAGGCAGCCCCCGAAAGGCCTACCGAAAAAAAAAAAAAAAAAAAAAAAGAAATGGAAAATGAAAGCTCATTTTCCCGGATGCACCGGGCTGCGTGCGCGTCTGTCTGTGCGCTCAGGCTGCGGGGCCAGCGTTTTCTGTTTTCCCTCACCGTTTACTCGGCGTGAGGGGCTCTCTGTGCCGTGGGTACGGGGGTCCTAGAGCTGGCCAGGGGGCCCGGAGCCCGGGTCAGAGGGGCTGGAAGCGGCGGTGCAGCACCTGGCGGGACGCAGCGGGTCCCTGCTGCGAGGGCACGCACCACCCAACGTCACCCAACGCCAAACTGGGCGTCTTCCCCCTCCCAGCAGCGTGGGGCCGGGGCCGTGCCGCCCGGCTGCCGGCAGACACAGGGGCTGCTTCCACGGGACACGCGGTGATTGACCCGTTTCTTCGCCTGCTTGGCTCTTGCCTCTTCCCTAAAGCCAGAGCTTTTCCAAGCCCTTGATGCTGCAAGCGACCACCGGTGCCTCATCCCGCCTGGTCCCTGGGGTCTCCGCTTCCAACCTGCGCCCGTGTCTTCCAAAGCCTTTGCTGTCACCACGTCCCTGACCACTGAAAAGACGCCTGCGAGAGAGCTCTGCCCCACAGAGCACAGTCTGACGGCACCAGCCGGCCCGGGGCCAGTGGCCACCGAGCCAAAGCCGACCCCCTCCAGCGCTGCGCCGAGGGAAGGGGAGCTGTTCTTGCTAAAACCGCTGAGGTTTCCATGGAAGGGATTTAACCAGAAGCTGTAAGCAGAGAATTACTCATCATCATGACAGAATATTTGAAAACTAAATTTGCACTTTTCTACAGAGGTTTGCTTTCAAGAGAAAAAGGAAAACGATAGTTATTTGAAAGTCCATGGTGCGTTAAAGAATTAGCTGTTAAGTGAAAACTGCTTGCTCTTCCTATCCGCTGTGTTTGAACAAGAAATCAAAACACAATAAAAAGAAAGCATGTTAAACTTCCCAGCACGCACCACGTGAGTACCAAGGCGTCACTGAGAATTTCTATCAATCGTTCGGATTTTGTTTCTGAAACATGCTTTTACATGGAGGAAACTTTTACCTCGAGTGTTAACTTTACCTCCCTTAAAAGCTTTTATTTACATTCATTTTTATTCATCTTTAGTAAGCTGCATAGGAAAATCTTTCAACTGCTGCCGTCAGAGCAGCAAATAAAGCAGTCCAGTGCAGAAATTCAGCTTACAGAATGTTTATTTTTATGAAACTGTGATATCCTGAACCATTTATAGATGAAAATGTGAAGCGGCATTTAACTGAACATTCCGGTTTCGGTCAAATCCTCACACAATTCTATATTCTTTAAAATGGAATGCAATGCTTGTTGTGTCCCTCCAGGGTGGAAGAAGTTCATTCTAAAACTAAAAGACGTCAAGATAAAGAAACATGACCACTTGCTCTCTTAGCCAGACCAGAGTAATGAGAAAAATTCCTGTATTAGCAAGTCAGGGAAGAGGCAGCTATTTTGCACTGGGAGGTGCTGGTTCATTATGATCACAGTAAGAAAGGCACTAAGGCGCCTTAAAGCGTCACTGAAAATGCTAATTATTAGAGCTAAGACCATAAAGAGAGGATAGCGTAGATACCCTTGGGTCCCTTTAGATGCTGGGAACCGCAAGCTGTGCGGCACCAAAGAGGCTTCCCACCAGCGTGCAGCATGCCCCCCGCGGAAGGGTTACCCCACCTTGGTCATCCGAGATGCTACAGGATTGCCTTCGAAGAAAACAGCCCTGCTCATCATTTGTACCCCCAGGCAGGAAGGAGCTTTGTGTGAGAACTCACCCCCCCACCCCCCGGGCAGACCCCTGGCCACCACCAGCCAGGGCAGCTCGCCCTGCAGCCAAGCACCGTACACCCCGAGGTACCGGGCAGCGCGGCGCGGGCCGGTGCAGGTTAACTGCCACGGGGACTCAGCAGCTCTGACAGACCCACTGCTGGCCCAGAGCGTCCCTCCTCCTCCTCAGAACCGCTCTGAAACTTGGCGTGACAAATCCTCCACCTTCTCCGGAGCAGCCCCTGCCTTCAGACTGAAAAATCTGGTTAAACTCTTTAAATCTGGCAAGGAGTTCAGAGAAGAGGGTCAAACTTTCCAGGGCGTCCATCAAACCCCACAACTTGGTTGTTCCCAGTCTCAGACCTCTCCTCAGCAATCCTCAGCAGATTCTTCTGATGGTTCACTGCTGTGCTTGGAGCTGCTCAGGCTCTTTGCACCCAAATGTCCACTTCTCCCCCAGCCAGCTCTCTGCTTTCCCCCAGCCGGCCCTGCCTGAGCACAACCCTTCCTCGCTTGCTCTGCAAAGGCACCACAACTTCTTCCTCTATTCTTTCATGGAGCATCTGCCATGGCACAGGCACATGAAGGCGTGCAAGGGCTTCGTTCCTGCTCGGCATGGAGCTGCAACCCACACGGGTTCAGGAGGCAGAAGTAAAGGTGGTAAAGGCAGAAGACCCTGTGGCACCAGTATGGTCATGGGGAAGCCAGTTTGGTCGGGGTTTCGTAGCAGGAAGCTGCAAGATGCAAGGCATGCTGCACGGCTCGTTGCTGTTCTCACCTGTGAGAGCTCTCCCTTGCCCCTTGCTCTTTTTGTCGGGCGCTGGGGCTTCCCACAGGCCTGGAAGAGACCTGAGCTCTAACCCCAACCCTAACCCGAGCTCAAAGACCGAAGGCACGCAGCAGAAATCCCGCTGAACGCTTTGGGTCAAGTCACGCACCCAGCCCACCGCAATCTCCCCTCGATATCGCGCTGCCACCACCCAGCACCAGAGCCCCCCACCCCTCCCCTCCCCTCCCATCCTGCCCCCGAGCCCGCAGCCATCACCCCGCTCAGGTGAGGAACCCCGGTGGGGCCGGGACCGGGGGTGCCCCGCCAGGCCCCTCGTGGGGGCAGCCCTGGCCCCCGGCATGGCGAGAGCTGCCCCGGGCCGCGCCAGCCCGCACCCCGAGTGTGGGGTGGCGGGGGAGGAGAGACCCATGGCCACCACCCGAACCCGGTCCTGACCCCAACGCTGACTCCGATAGCGACCCCAACCCCGATTCCAACCCTGACCCCAACCCTGGTCTCAGTCCTGACCACCACCCCAATACTGACCCCGACCCCGGTCCCAATCCTGACCCCGATCCCAGTCCTGACCTCGGTCCCAACTCCAATCCCGGCCCTGACCCCAATCCTGACCCCGATCTCAATCCCAACCCCAACCCCAGTCCTGATCCCATCCTGATCCCGGTCCTGTCCCCAGTCCCGATCCCATTCCAACCCCAATCCCAATCCCCACCCCAGTCTCGATCCCGGTCCAGACCCCGATCCTGATCTGGATCCCATCCCGATCCTCACCCCAACCTCAAACCCGACCCTGACCCCGATCCCATCCCATCCCGACCCTGAGCCCATCCCAAACCCGGTCCTGACCCCGATCCCGATCCTGCCCTGACCTCAGCACTGATCCTGGTCCTGACCCTGGTTCCAATTACATCCCAATTCCGTCCCGACGCCGACTCCAATCCCATCCCAGTCCCAACCCCGACCCCAACCCCGACCCCAACCCCGACCCCATCCCAATCCTATCCTGACCCCGACCCCGACCCCAGTCCTGATCCCTATCCCGATCCTGATCCCATCCCGACCCCAGTCCTGTCCCGATCCTGATTTTGATACCGATCCCAATCCCGATCCCAATCCCAATCCCGACCCCAATCCCAATCCCAATCCCAATCCCGATCCCAATCCCGATCCCTATCCCGATCCTGATCCCATCCCGACCCCAGTCCTGTCCCGATCCTGATTTTGATACCGATCCCAATCCCGATCCCAATCCCAATCCCAATCCCAATCCCAATCCCAATCCCGATCCCAATCCCAATCCCGATCCCGATCCCGATCCCAATCCCGATCCCAATCCCAATCCCAATCCCAATCCCAATCCCAATCCCAATCCCAATCCCAATCCCGATCCCGATCCCGATCCCGATCCCAATCCCAATCCCGATCCCAATCCCAATCCGATCCCAGTCTCAATCCCAATCCCGATCCCAATCCCAATCCCGATCCCGATCCCGATCCCAATCCCGATCCCGATCCCGATCCCGATCCCGATCCCGATCCAGAGCCGACCCCCCCTAGCGGCCGGCTCGAGACTCCCGCCACTCGCGCTCCTACCCCGCTCCCCTCCCCCCCTTAGCCCCGCCCACTACCCGGGGGCGGGGCCCGGGCGGCCGCGGGGCGGGGCTACCCTGCTCGGGGGGCGGGGCTGATCCCCGCTCCGGGGCGGGGCCGGATGGCGGCGCGGCGCTCCCGCGTGACGGCGCCGGGACCGGAAGCAGGCGGAAGTACTTCCGGCTCGGCGCGTCCCGGTGCGGCCGGCAGTGAGTACGGACCGGCGCCGGCACCGCCCGCCCGGACACCCCCTTCCCCCCCCCCCCCCCACCCCGCACCCCCTCCCCGAACCCCCGTGAGGGCCGCGCCTGCCCCCGCCAGCCCCCCCGGCGGGGCCCGTCGCGCCGCGGCCTGCGCCGGCTTAGCCCTTCCCTCCGGGGCCGCTGTCGCGGCGGCCGTGGGGGGGGTGTGGGGGGGGGTGCGGGGGGGTGAGCACCGTCGGCGCGAAGCCTCCTTGCCATTAAACAGATGTGCGAGCCACCGCCTTTAGTGTCCGTGTCTGTCTGTGCCGGCAGCGCGTCCCGGGGGTCCCGCCGGGGCCGGTGCGGAGCGGGGGGGGGGGAGGGGCTGTCCCCCCAACCGGCTCCATTCGCTCGCCCCCCTGCTGCCCCCCCGCACGCCCGGGATTGCTGTTTGCCTTCGCCCCGTTCGGCCTCGCTCCGAGGGAAAAAAAAAAAGCAGATCTGTTAATTTGAGGATGTTTGTGCAGTTGAGCACGGTTCTGAAAAATGGCTAAGGGGCAAAAAAAAAAAAAAAAAAAAATTCTCCCAAAAGGCTTGAAGTAAACTTGGAATATTTTGTTATTTTCCAGGGTTTGGGTGTGGAAGATATATTCCTGTGATCTCCTGAAGGTATAGCTTGTCACTAGAAAAACATTTACCTCCTCTCCAAAGCTTTTCTTCTCTCTTTTACACTTACCTGCACTGTGTTTAAAGCAAGTACAGAAAAGAAATGTTTTCCCAAGCACACAGCAAGTCAACATGAGTTTTACACCTCAGCACTGAGCAGCACAAGTTATCCTTGGAAGACTAGGTTTAGCCAAAAATAACCAGTAGCTAATGTCACCATTAGAGCAGCTTTATGGTGCTGCCGACCTTTTTCTGGGCTACTTGAAACGGAGACAGCGGCCACATGCAGCTCGTACTTGTCAGGGCTTGCTTTGTGAAAACCAAGGGGGTGGCTGCCCCGGAATCCACCTCGTGGCATTTTAAAATATTTCACTGTGAGGACATTTAGGTGTGGGGAGCGACTGCAGTGTCCAATGGCTGCACATCTCACCATGGGTGGAAACTAAAAACTTTCTTTCTCACCTGCTTTGAATGCAGCTTGGTTGTCCCCGAAAGCCAAAATAAGATCTGTGTTATGTTTGGTAGAGAAACGCAGTATGGGTGAAGGAAGAAGCTGTCCCTGACATTGACCTCTGACAATAAACATATATTGTGGGGCTTTTTTGTTTAAGTTACTTGCAGCTTTGACATTTGCATACTTTCATAGGGTAGCAAGAACAAACGTGATTTTTCGTTTTGGTGCTGCGCTTCACAACAGTATTTTTTATTGCTTATCTCTCCCAGAAAAGAGGTGATGCAACTTCTGATGGAGTGTACAAAAGTAGTTACAGCAGCTGAAATGAAAGATTTACATTTAACCACATTTGAACATTTAGGTTCTTTATCATTTTCATATTGGTTGTACCCTTGCAGTATAAGAGTCTAAAGTACTAGGCAGTTTATGCATCACAAATATGAGTAAATAGAAAACTGAGGAAAGGTCTAGTCTGCACACAACTATAACGTCTGCTGATGCCTCCTGCTATTCTGATGTCTGAACCTCTGTTCTGGTAGATACTTGTGGTTTTAGGAAATTTTTGATAATTTCCTCGAAAGACCTTTCTTTTCCATTTTATTGTTGTTCCCATCTGCAACAGAGAGTTCGATGATAGTTCCATGTCTTGTCTTTACCTCCTAAGACAGCAAAGAATACACTTGTTGCTGTACTTCCAACACAGCATTTATCGTAAAGTGTTATATTTGACATTACGGCAAAGATCAAGCAGAGAACAGGAAGAATAAGGAAATATTTGGAATTCACTGGCAATTTGTGGTGGGAATAGTACACTTGTCTGACAAGTCATATCTGCAAAGGATGAAAAACTCATCTTTTTTGCACTTCATTTTTTGAGAGCTTTTTCTTTTGAGAAATCTCACTGTTTTAATTTATGCCGAATGCATGTTCCAAACGGCAAGAAGAGAGGAAAAGGTTACCATGTGATCTCTGAAAGATTTTAGGAGTTGAGTAAGTAAGAGCAGCAGAAGTAATGAAGTTAAGCAGAGGGAAGGAGGGGTTGGTAAGGGGAAGCAAGGTATGGGAAGCAGGAATGGCATGGGAAGGACTGGCATGGGCATCTTACTGGCCCTTGCAAGGCCCCTACTGCACTTACCTTACACCCGAGCGCCCCAAACTGCTTTGAAATTTTGGCAGAGGAAGTAGCTGCCTGCCTGAAACTTGAAAACTGCAGTGGGTGTGCTGATTAACTTGTTTGTGCTCTTTCTCTGCCTGCAAGTCACCATCGGCACCTCCTTTCTGACTGCACTGCTGACAGTTCTTGTTACTTTATCAAGTGGAGGATGTTGGTTGTTTTTTTTTTTTTTTTTTAATGGACTAGACAAAAAGCTGGCGAGCAGTCTTTGTAAATGATCTGGGAGAATGATCTCCTGCCTTTTCTAATCAAAGCCATCTGGAGTTTTGTTCATAAATGGTTAAAAGAAATTCAGATAGCTGTAATTTTTAAAAATTTTCATAACATCAATAGCCCTTTACCTGAACTGTTCTTACATAGGGCCTACCAGAGAGGCAGTCGGGTACTTCTGAGGAAATTTGTGCTCTGGGCTCAGGTAGGAATGGGATTCCTCTTGATGAAGGGATGGGGTTCTTCTGTGTCCTAGGGTTTGAAGCTTGGGAATTTTTTTTAAAAGTAAGGCAGGCCAGCTCCAAAGCGTGATGCATCGGTATGTTCTCTTCTCTGTAGCCTGTATTACCTGTCAAATCAGCGAATCTGTGCACAGCTGTTATTTTTAATGTGGTTTTCACACTCAGACATGAGGGATGTCTCTGTCATAGCCTAGCTGGTAGAAAGGACGGTTGCCCATAGTATAGACCTTTCACTGGAGAAAGGAACTTAAGTTGCTGAAGACTGGCAGTCAGGTATGTCTGAGTATCGGTATGAATATGGTAAGAGGCTGCTTCACTTTGGCAGTCTGAAAAACAGCAAAACTCTGTGAACTCCTCCTCCCTTTCCTGGAGGCATTGTTTTTGTCTGCTTTGATGCCACACACCTGAAACAGCTGTTTCTCACTCAGTGATGAAGAGGTAGGGCATAGCTATTGCCTGATTTTGAGGATGGTGATCAGTGGAACCAGGTATCTTCAGGTTGCGTTGTGATGCTGATGTTTGATGCTTCTTGCTTCCCAGTGGCCCACCATACGTGCTGAGCAAGAGGAAGAGCCCAGCCGTGTGCAGACCTGAGAGGAGGAGGAGGAGCCGTTGTTTGACCTGAGCTTCTGGGGAGGACAGATCAAAGTAAGTGCTGTGCCCTCCTGCCTCTTCTGACTCTTGCCTTCGTTATGAAGTGTCCATGAGTCAGCTCCTTGGGCGCTCTTTGACGCTCGTGATGCAGCAGTCTTCTTTAGCTGCGTGTTTTTGGTAATGGTCACGTACTTTGTGTGATTTTATCCAGTGGCTGACAGAATGGGAAGGAAACAGTGCTCGAATTAAGTTGGCTTTTTGAGTATCACTAAAATTGTGGCATGGTTCCACGGGATTCTTTAATTTCCTGCATTACCGAAGGTCTGTTTTCTCACATCCTGTAACCGCAGATTAATATTGTAATGTGCTTGATTGGAGCCAGCCCTGCTTTTATTTTCACCCCATGGATGGGAAGAGGATAAGACCTGTTTGAAAGAGTGACCCCATGTAAAGTTCAGATAAATGTTTGAGCATGGGTGCTTCATTTGGTCTGTCAGATGCTCTTCTGTCTTACTTTTTTACTGCCTACAGCTGTTCAGGTGGCCAGCGTTTTACTTTGTCCTGGTTTTGGCTGGGGTGGAGTTAATATTTCTTCTCAGTAGCTGCAATATTGCTGTGTTCTGGATTCAGTATGGATTTGGTATGAGAAAAATGCTGATAACACACTGATGGTTTTAGTTGTTGCTGAGAAATCCAGGACTTTTCACCTCCCCACGTCCTGCCCATGTGCAGGTACACAAGGAGCTGGGAGGGAGCACGGCCAGAGCACTGGACCCAAACTGAGCACTGAGATACTCTGTACCACATAACATCATGCTCACTGTATAGAGGAGGGGTGTCTGGGAAGAGGGGGGGTGCTCTTGCTCCTGGGATTGTGATTTCAGGATCTTCTCTGGGATCGCTGGCTGGGAACAGGCTGGGCGTCAGTCAGCTGGTGGTGAACAAGCACATTGTGCATCACTCGTTTGTATTTTCTAATACTCTTTTTGTTATTATTATTATTACTACATTTTATGTCAATTACTAAACTGTTTTTATCTCAACCTACGAGTCTCCTTACCTTTACCCCCTCAGTTCTCTCCCTCAGCCCATGGAAGGGGGAGAGTGAGTGAGCGGCTGTGTGGTACTTGGTGCTGGCCAGGTTTAAATCACAACTTTTTCCCCCCGTCTATGACATTCAAACCTAAATACTAGTATAAAATAGGTTTATTGTGTCTATTACCACTAAGTTCTGACCTCATTCTTTTGTATTTTATGTGGTATAATAGATAATACATTTACTTCAGAACCCGGAGGGGAGAGGCGAAGTCCAGCAGTTACAGAAATATCCACGTTATCCTCAGGTTGTTGCTGCACGCTTTGTGCTGCTAAGCGGAGTTCTGTGTTGGCAGGTGTCAAAGTTCCCGGGAGGTTACAGTCATTGTGTGGGTAGGCTAACTTCTAAAACAGATTCTGTACCCTCCACTGGTTAAGTGTTAGGTCTGTATTTGTAGGCTAGAAACCAACCTGACTGTATTAGGATGAGTAGAGTTTTGATGCTCTTTGGATGTGATCTCAGCCAGCAATGACCAAAGTGATTTCTTTAGCTGTGCAGGTGAGAATGAATCAGGTACGCTGCTCTACTGGGAGCCTAAACAGCAAAGAGTGCAGTGTATGGATTGTCAGAAAGCACTGCATTTTCCTGCTTGTGCATTCATGTTTTATGTGGTTTTGCTTTGTTTATTTTTTTGTTGGAAAAGTGATTTCGTCTTTAGTTTGACTTCTGGCATAACACAAATACAACTGAGATCAAATCTATCATGATCACGGAAGGACTTTTGCAGGGTGTGCACAGAAAGCTGTCACAAGAGCCTTCTGGTTCTTTAAATACCATCATCACACAAATTACTTCTGTACAAAGCTCCCGCATCTAAATTTTTGTACTTGTGTATCAGTTTGTGAATTTAAACAATACCATCCAACTTCCTTCCACAACTAAAAAACTGAATGCTCTCTGACTGTTCTCATGTCTAAAAAAGCTTGTTGGCTTCCCTGGGAGTAACTGTAACACAGAAATAAAGATAGACTTTTCAGAGAAAGGATTCCCTTTGCTCTCCTCCAAGCATGAGGTAGTCATGGAAATGAAATAAGGTATCCTATGCATTAGGTGAAGCAACTTCAGAATGTCTCTGAATTTCCTATCTCGCTAGAGAGTAGGTAGTGAACTGTAGAGGCGCTCACCATTGGGTTGGGTTGATGGGACAGCTGAGCTGGAAAGGAATCTCTGGCAACTGTTTCATCCAACCCCCTTGACTCAAAGCAGGGTGACCAAGAGCAGTGTGCCCAGGGCCGTCTCCAGCTGGGTTTTGAACATCTTGAAGGATGGAGGCTCCACAGCTTTTCTGGGCAACAGAGTAAAAAAGGGGTTTTTTGGACATTCAAGTGGAATTTCCTGTATTTTATTTTTTGTGTCTGTTGCCTCTCATCATGTTGCTGGACACTACTTGGAAGAGCATGTCTCTGTCTTAGTTACTTTCCCCCGTCAGGTACTTACGTACATCGATGAGATGCCCCTGAGCCTCCTCCTGGTGAGGACGAACAGTCCCAGTGGTTTCAGCCTGGCCCCACAGGGCAGGGGAGGCCAATCCCTTAATTGTTTTAGTGACCCTTCTCCACGCTCACTCCAGTGTAACCATCTCATCTAGTACTGGAGAGCCCAGAGCTGTAACCAGCACTCTAGATGTGGTCCCACAAGCGCTGACCAGGGCAGAAGGATAAACCTCAGTCTGCTGGCAGTGCTCTTCAGGAGCCCACGATGCTTTTTGTTCCAGAAGTGTGTTGGCTTCTGGTCAACTTGTCCCATCCCCAGGACCTTTTTTGCAAACCTGCTTTCCAGGCAGTGGTCCCCCAGCCCGTCTCCTTGCCAGGTGCAGGGCTTGGCCTTCTCCAGCCTGCGGAGGTACCTCCGAATGGCAGCACAACCATCTGGCATATCAACCACTCCTCTCAATTTTGCATCTTCTGCAAACTTGCTGAGGGTGTACTTTGTCCCATTGGCTAGCTCTTAGAGCGAATTTGTTTAAAAAAACAGTATTGCTGAACACATGAGAAGGGAAATTGGATCTTTAGTCATGAATCCACCAAAAAGGCTGTTAAAGGTTGTAGATAATTACTGCTTAACTGGTAGCAGCGGAGAGATGTCACAGCTAACGTTGAGCTGGGCAGGCACTGCAGGTGTATCCTCCTCAGGTATGAAAGCATTGTAGTTGCATTTTCATGGCACTGTAACTGTAAGTCCTGATGGGACAATGTGACATGCTAGTTTGTATGAAAGCTGCAGATTTGTATACGGCCTTTTTTTTTTTTTTTTTTTTTTTTTTTTAATGCTACCTTCAGACCTGAGCCTGTGGAGAGTATGTCCAGGTGCTTCCGTGTCATAGTCCTAGCACTTCGTAGAGTTAAATTCTGAAGTGCCAGTTCAGGTCACTCTGCAGCCCAAGTGTAGGCAGGCTCCAAATTACTTCTGTCAGATATTGCTGAATGTTCCTTCTGTGCTCTTTCAGGTATGTATATAAGGTGTTACTAAGTAAAACGAGTTGCAAAGTACTCAGGATTAATACTAGTTGGCAGAGCGATCAAGGCTTGGATTCAGGCACTCATTTGGCTCCCAATCCATGCAGGTACCTTGGTTTTGAACCCAGGATGGAGAGGAGCTGTGGAAGCTGAGAGCACATTAAGTGTAACTTTCAGAAGCTTCAGGTGGTACTTAAGATTAAACCAGCTGCACACTTAAGTAGCTTTTGCTATTATGGATTTGAGCATTAATTGCTGTAGCTGTTAAGTCTGCTCAGTTTTAGCTTCCATATGCAAACCTCTATGACTAAGCCTTCAGAAAGAAAGACCAAAGGTATCATTTGAAAGATGTTTTGGGGCATATGTTCGTGACCATTCTGATACAACCTTTTGTTTTTTTGTAGACACAGACTATTTGGTTTCCAGAATGTTTGTTGGATATGAAGACACCGACGATACTGATACATATGAAGATGAACTTTATCATGAGGAGTCATCCAGTGAGCAGAGCATTGATAGTGAGGTGGAATTCCATCTCTACAGCCAGATCCACTATTCCCAAAATCTTGGAGAAATCAGCATGCTGGAAATGGATGAAGAAGCCGACGTTGCAGGAGTCACGGGTCATAGTTCATCTCTAACTGAGAAATGGTCTGAAGACAAGGCAATCCCTGAAGTCATTGATTGTGATGCTGAGCTTTCAGATGATGATCCCGAGATCATCGTCTTGTCTGATACACCGGATGAAGACAGTGTTTACAAAAGCAAAGCAAAGAAGTCAACAAGCTCTTTAGCTGGAGGTGAAATACATAGCCATCTGGGATCTTCCACACCAAATTGTGCCAAAGCTGCTGGAGGTAATACCCTGTATCCTGCTGGATCAGGCACAGACATTTCCAGGCAAAGGAAGAGCACTACTGGGAAGCTTAACCCGGTTAGTTCAGCTGGAGCTCATGCCACCCAAGATGTGTTGGTAATAGATGACAGCTCAGATGAGGAGAGCTCGACATCTGGAAGTGATAATGTCGAGAGCTGGATGCTTTTGGGAGCCGGTGCAGATGACGGAGATGAAGATATAATGCTGAACCTTGAAGGCTGTGCAACTCCTGACAGTGAAGGTTAGTACTTTTTTTAATTGCTTGTTTATTTATCCATATGTGGGAGGATTTGTCTGCAACGATACTGATGTCAGTGTTTGAAAAGAAAGATAGACAGAAAGCAAACTGAAGTGCGTAATGATGGGTGCAAAACTATGATGAAGAAAATAACCATTTATTTATATTATAGCAATACCGTTACTTCATTAGTGACATATATGGAAAGATGGTGTTTTTGCTGGTAGAAATTTACAAGTAATACTGGAGTGATTCGTACTGTGAACTTTTCAACATTCTCATACATTTTGTATTCCTAAGAGCATGTAAGAAGTTGCAGGCAGGCCAGGGGGGTGAAATAAAGAGGGAATACAATGGTTTCTTACTGCAAACAAAGTAGGAAAAAAAAAAAAAGTTTGAGGACTAAAGACGTAAAAACCAGCGGTAGGAGCTGCGTAATGATAGGAAGTTTGCTGAGAAGTGCTACAGGGTAAGAGAGCAATCAGTGCTCACAACCCGGGGAGCAGTGGCATTCTTCTTTTCGGCTGGTGAGGTGCCTGCCCCGCTGCCTTGCCTTCTTGCCCCTCGGCAGGGCAGGGCCCGGGGCTTGCTCAGGCCTCGCTCTGTGCTAGACCAGAGAAATGACAACTCCGGAAAGGGAGGAACTGGAACGGGAGAGGGCAAGGGAGGGAGGGGGGCCCTTCTGAGCTGGTTCTCCTTCCTGAAGCAGATTCTGTAGCCGCTCCTTCAGGACTCTGGCAGTTTGGGCTAAAGTACACTGTCACTTCCTGGATGGATTCTGCATTGAGTAATTCAGAGAGATTCCCAACCACTAAGACTAACATTTTGGTGTTTTGCAAAATATTCTTCCACATTACAGTGCGGGAAGTTAGTGGATGTGATAGCACAACAGATTTTAGATACGTGCTTTTAATAACCATACCATGTAATACATATCTTGTCACCAGCAACTAAAAACTCTGTTAGGCCATCAGCTGTGCTTTTCTTCTTGCCCACTGGTTTCCTGAAGCACAAAGATCATTTCCAGAAGCAGCGTCCCCTGCCAGCCTGAGAGAAAACACTGCTTCGGTGGCAAGGCTGGCTGGGTAAGCTGCGGCACGGGGGATCTTTGCAAGACTTCTTTTTTTTTTTTTTCCATTTAAAAAAATAAAAAAAGTATACCATAATTTTACTTGGTGTATGTGTAAATGAGGTGGGTTTGTGTGGAGGGAAATGAAATGTTCTGCAGCACTGATCTACAGGCTGACACTGGTTAAGTTCTTCCTTGGGGTGTCTGTATAAACCGTGCTACTGTTCACGTGCTGCTGTTAAGGTGTTTGAGAGGGGAAAGCTGAGACATTGCCTTCTTTTCTGGTAAAACACTTGTTTCTTGCCTGTAAATGTTCAATAACTCTTTGCTTAGAGTTGTTCTTGTGTATGTTTTCACACAGCTGTCCATAGCCCATTGCTAAACAGACTGTAGTGTACACTTGATCTCAGATGGTCGATTAAAGGTGCCAGTGTGCTTGCCCACGCCTCAGAGATTTAAGAAACACTTTCCCTATTTCCAGTGCAATGCCAGAAGAATGGCAGAACGTTCAGTTGCCATGCCAGAACACAGACAGCCACATTGTATTTGGAATTTATGTAATTTTTTTCTCCCTATAAATCTTTTAAAACGCAGTTTCTAAGAATTAACTTGAAGTTGCTACATTTCATTAATAGCCTTCCTTTTGTATATTCATATCTTGTACTTTTCTTTGAAACTAGAGCTATTTAGCCTGTCTTTTTCTTAAATTACTCTGCCTTTTGGAGAGCAAATGTTCGGTGCCATGTGGTGACTGCTGCAACAGCAATGCAGTTTGTGTATAGCACAGTTAATACATTTTCTGGGTAGCGTTTATTTTTCTCATAACTGCTGGGCAGGCAAATGATGCGGAGTTAGGTTTCTTTTGTTCAGTTTACTCTGTGTATCTCCTTGGGTTTATGTATGAAAATTGCTGATGGTAGCACTAGGGATTACTCCAAAAAACAGAAGACAGAAAAATGTTTAAACAGTGCTTGAGACTTTAAGCATATTTCAAAATTACATATACACGTTTTGGGAAACTCTGCAATTAATTTATTGAAGTGATTATGCTTACTAGGTGTAACATGAAAATTCACGTCTTCATTCTTTCTGCTCTTTTAGAGAAGGTGTCCCAGTGCTAACTCACAGAGGCATTTAAAAATCAATACTGGAGGTTAATATCAAGGGATAGTTTTGCTAATTTATGGTATGTTTTTGTAACAAATGTAGTAATGCTTCTTATTCATATATATATATTAATAGACATTGGCAACACGTCACATTCAAAGCAGGTCACGGGAGCAGTACTCTCCTGCGCTGTATAAACTTGTCACACTGTTCCGAACTAAAACTGTTTCCTTTAATAAACCTTTTTTGCGATGCTCGAACGGGAGGCCACAGACAGGAGGCTCGTAAATGCAGCTGTTCTCCTCCCACTCTGATTTTCACTCCCCAAGCTGCGTCGGAACCTCCTCAGGACCCCTTCTGGCAGCCTGGCTCACCCCAGCAGCAGCTTGGCTGGCGGTGCGGTCCGACCCTCGCGCACGCACGTTTCCCTCTTCGTCTCAGCTGCTGCCTCTCCACGTGCGTGTGCCTCTGCAGAAAGCCTCGGCCTTTGCACACCCCCCCGGCCTGTGAGCAGGTGCACGGCGACCCGTTTGGCTCGGGCAGGGCAGAGCCCCGGGCGGGCGCGCACCCGAGGGGCAGCGGGGACCGCAGGGCCGGGCTCCGCTCACACCCCTGCTCCTCCACCGCATCCCAGATGCCAGGCAAACTTGTTCAGGCTGCTCCGGCGTGCAGGAGTTTGGCTCAGCTGCTCTGTTTCCAGTATGTACGGTGGTGGGGGTGCAAGGACACAGGCTTAAAATAAATGGGTGTTGTATGCATGTGCGTATGTAGCGAAAAGCCAAAACAGCGTCAAAACAGTTTTAGGGAACAAAAGCCATAAATCTTCCTAATGTGAAGAAGCTGTAATCTGATTACTGAGCTTACGCAGCATCGTATCTTCAGATCTGTAGACTACAGAGGACTCCTTTGCTGAAATGTAAACATTATAAATCTGAAGGAGGAAATGCATTTTGGGGAAAAAAAAAAAAAAAAAAGTGTGATGCCAAATTATCCTCTCAAAGATCTTCTCTGCTAATTCATTTAAATTATTTTGAGACGTGCGCCGTTCTGTCTTCAGCATTTCCAAAGAGCAAGATCAAGTATTTAGGTACCTACATGGTATGTAAATTACTACTTTGGGGCTTGTAGTACCAGTAAGGATGGACGTGGAGTGTAGGGACTGGTGAAGCCTTGCCTTTTCCCTTCTCCCCCGAAACTGCCTGTGACTGTGTAATGGGGATAGACCTCCCGTGACGGTGTCATGGTATGTCTAGTGTCCAGTTCGCTTCACATAAAAAAGGGAATGCAGACGTGAACAATTCTGTGACTATGAGAGTAGCCAGTTGTGTCAGTCATTTGATGAGTCTGTTTTCATATCTGAGTCCCTGAAGTAGAGATTCTTAGGCTCCACTGGAGTCAGATATAACTCCTCAAGGAAAGGAATTAGGTATATCTCCTTATTCTCTTAGCTCCTCTATGTCTTACGTGCCTGCCCTGCTCTTGTCTAACAGCTTTATTATTTTTAATATTCTCTATAAACAAATAATGCTTTCTTGATGCCTCCAATGTAGAGAGAGTCTTCTCCTCATACAGCCTTCTAGCTTCAGTCACTATGGTCTGCCGTGACAGAAGGAGATGTCCCCTTGCCTTGGGAAATGACCTCTGGTTCCTGATGGTAAACTAAGGTTCACCTGTACCCTCTGTCTTCAGTTGACACCTTTAAATGGACCGTGTGAACTATGGCTGGTCCACAAACACTGCTGTTCAGTACGCAGCTGAAAACTTTACCTCCTCCCCTTTCTGCTCTCTTTCCTAATGGCTTTAGATGCCTTTCACTTTTTATTTTTGCTTGTCTAATACTGCTGTATTTGCAACACTGTATTTGTGCCCATGTTTCTGTAAAATACAGCTTTTTGTCATGCGTCTGCTGGTTTCTCAGCACACAGGGCGCTGGCTTTCTTGTTTCACGTAGAGGGATACCAGGGGAAGCACCTGCTGTGTCCATGGTGGCTCTGTCCCTCCTTACTCAGACTTTGTTTTCCTGTGGTGGGATTGCCTGTAGCTTGAAGCAAACAGGCACCTGGATTACAGGTGGTTGGCCAAGCTGAAAGCCCGTGACCACGTACCTCTGTGTGTTACCTGCCCCCCACCTGGTCTTTGTGGGTTTCCTTGCGGGTTTCCTTGAGCAGCCTTTGGAAAAGCGCACACTGCTGCTGCTTGTTACTTTGCAAAAAAGGGTCCTACCTGCTTCCTAGGGTGCTTAAAAAACAGGTAATTCAGCAAATCTAGGTCTTTGGTATGATTTACCTGATTTTTTAAAGGTTTAGAGTCCAGAAGAAATTGTGCAAAGAGAATCGTTACAAACTGTACCATGTACTAAATGTCATGGATTAATTTTCAGTGTCAGAGAGTTTCCAGGTCTTTGAAGGAGGGTCTCACTTCTCACCCCTTTTCTCTACTTTGCATTAAGAGTATATATAAGAATGTTATATATACTTTCATTAAAAGCTTCCTTTTAACATAGCTCTTCTCCCATGTATAGCTGCAATCCTAATCTTTTTTTTTTTTTTTTTTTTTTTTAATTCACTGCTTTTGGAAAGACAGCTTTTGAAGCTGCAGCATTGATGTCCGGCCACTAAGGGGGTACAAAAAACAATTTATCTTCTCCCTGTTTCATCACCCTTTGCCCACCCAGTACTTTCCTCAGAGACAACGGGCTAATGTGATCGCACTCTGGGTTTGGCAGGTTTGTGGAGCGCGGTGCGTGTAGCTGGTTTTGAATCTGAAGCTTCTATAAAACAGCACGTAGGTGCTCTGCTGGCCTCCCAGAGAGGGAATGGCTGTTTTCCTCGCTGCTCTGATTTTTTTTTCATATTAACGCAGGAGCGAGGCTGCTGCAGGAGAACTGCTGGAGTACTTCTGGCCCAAGAAGCTGCTCCTGGCAGTCATACCTGGTAGGGAGCCCCAGGGCAGCCAGGGCAGCCTCCTTAGCAGCTCCGGCCGCCTCCTCGTGACACTGGCGGGCAGTGACATTCCCACGTGTGCTGCTCGGGGTGTCTTCTCCTCCTCCTCCTCCTCCTCTTTCTCCTCCTCTTTCTCCTCCTCCTCCTCCTCCTCCTCCTCCTCCTCCTCCTCCTCCTCCTCCTCCTCCTCCTCCTCCTCCTCCTCCTCCTTTTCCTCCTCCTTCTCCTCCTCCTCCTCCTTCTCATCCTCCTTCTCGTCCTCCTCCTCCTTCTCCTCCTCCTCCTCCTCCTCCTCCTCCTCCTCCTCCTCTTCCTCCTCCTCCTCCTCCTCCTTTTCCTCCTCCTTTTCCTCCTCCTTCTCCTCCTCCTTCTCCTCCTCCTTCTCCTCCTCCTTCTCATCCTCCTTCTCGTCCTCCTTCTCCTTCTCCTCCTCCTCCTCCTCCTCCTCCTCCTCCTCCTCCTCCTCCTCATCCTCCTCCTCCTCCTCTTCCTCCTCTTCCTCCTCCTCCTCCTCCTCCTCCTCCTTCTCGTCCTCCTTCTCCTTCTCCTCCTCCTCCTCCTCCTCCTCTTCCTCCTCTTCCTCCTCCTCCTCCTCCTCCTCCTCCTCCTCCTCCTCCTCCTCCTCCTCCTCCTCCTCCTCCTCCTCCTCCTCCTCCTCCTCCTCTTCCTCCTCTTCCTCCTCCTCCTCCTCCTCCTCCTCCTCCTTCTCGTCCTCCTTCTCCTTCTCCTCCTCCTCCTCCTCCTCCTCCTCTTCCTCCTCTTCCTCCTCCTCCTCCTCCTCCTTCTCATCCTCCTTCTCGTCCTCCTTCTCCTCCTCCTCCTCCTCCTTCTCCTCCTCCTCCTCCTTCTCATCCTCCTTCTCGGCCTCCTCCTCCTCCTCCTTTTCCTCCTCCTCCTCCTCCTCCTTCTCCGCTGCCGCAGCCCCCGGACCAGGGAGCGGCTCTGATTCTGTCGGGGTGCAGGGCCCATTTAGCAGGAGCTCACTCCAGCCCTGGGGCTCAAAGTGGCCCCGTACCACGGACGACGCTGTGCTTTTATTCAAGCATCTTGTTCCATGACTATCAAAGCCGAGCTTGGCGTAGCTTGGGCGCTGGTGGTAACCTCACACAGGCGAAGAGCAGAAAGCACAAAACTCAGCTGAGGCTTCTGGGGTGTTAGGAGATATTTTTAAACCTCTTCATCACATGACCTTCTGGCTGTCTGAATAGATTAAGTAATTTTTATGTTTCATAATGGACTGACTTCTGGAATTGGGTAAAATACAAGTATTTTTAATCTTCTCTGCTGAAAGTACCTACAAAAGGAAGCCAGTGTCCAAGGGACAAAACATTTCGTGGGGTTTTATGTCAACTTTTGCTCTTACTGTCCTGTAAAACTGCCCTGTACAAAAAGAAATTGTGAACATAAAAAGAAGTGCAAGCTAGTATTTCCAAAGTATTTTTTTCAGCTTTCCACTTTGGCATCCATCCCATCTTGTTTTCCAGGTTTAGAGGTCTTGCTATGCACTGTTGTTTATTCTTAGTCGTCGAGTCTCTCATTTAGTTGAAGAAACTGGAGTAAAAATACTTCTTAAAATAAAATTAAAGAAAAAGGGGGGGGATTTGAACACTTAGTGATGAAACCATAAAGAAAATACATGCCTAAAATGGAAAAAAATGAATTTGAAAGCATTCTATTTCTGCCTCTTCCCTAAAAAATAATGTAGGAAGGTGATTTCTATTCAGCAGCAGTAACTACAGCTTATGGAGTCAAAATAGAAATAGCAGTGTCTGATAAATTTAGCTTATTGTTTTATCTCTGTCAGCCATGCTCAAAAAGGAAATACCCTTTATTTAACTCTCAGTGTTTTAAACGGCTTCTTCTGGATGTATGACTTAATTTTCTCTAAAGTCTGTGTGGTACTACAGAAACTATTCAAAAATCTGACCACATCTGTATTTTTTTTTCTCTTTTTGCTCTTATTCAAATCTCTGGGTGTATTTTTAAACGGTGAAAAGGTGTAAGCTTATTTCTGAAATTACAAAAAAGTACAGTAGGTTGTGCTTTTCTTCTTTAATATACCCTTTCCCTTGGCGGCTAGTTTTGAACACCAACTTTGCAAGATACAGGATGCTTTTATTCTAGAGTCTTGGTGCTTGTAGCACCAACTCACTTTCTCTACAGAAACGTCTACAAGAAATTTTTCGTTAGGCCACAGAAAACCTGCTTAAAGAGCCAGACTTTCCTTTTGGGTGCCTACCTCGTGGAATTGCTGAGCTCGATTTCAGCAGAAGTTGCTTCTGAAAGTTAGAAGAGGTTTCTCAGTGGGAATTCGTTTAAGCGACCGAAACGTTCTCATTATCGCGACCTAGCCGGGGGGCTGCGCGCACGCCTGTGTGTGGGGTGTGTGCCCCCATCTCGAGGGGTCACCTCGTCCCCCCCCCCGGGGAGCTGAGCACGGGCCCCCGGGGGGGGAGCAGGCGGGATGGGCACCTCGGTGTAGAGCCACGGCAGTTCCCAGCGCGGGGGGTCGCGTCCGTGTGGGCTGGGACGCCCCCGCACGTGGGACCGCGCGGACGGAGGGGCTTGCAGGAGAAGGTGGGGGGGGGGGGTGGGTGGCGGGGGGATCCCCCCCGTGGGGCTGGGGGGCTGCGAGCGTGTGCCCCCCCCGCGGAAGGACGGGCCGGCGGAGCGGGGGGCCGGTGGACGTCACCGCAGCGTCGCGCCTGTTCGCGCGTGAATCGCTGGAGCCCTTGCTCGGCTTGCTTTCCTCGGAGCTGCGCCCCGCCGAGCGTGCCGGATTTTCCCGTGATTCGGGGGGGGGTGCAGGGGGGGGTGTTTCTTCTTGCTTGCGTTTGCCGGCACCTTGACGTTACTTAAATGTAGTAGCAGTGTTCTGTGCATGAGTTACTACGGCAGAATGCACCCCGGAGCGGTAATAAGCAGTGGGAATCCACCTACCATTTGGAAGATGCAGCGCATGCATATGGATATTTTGATTAAAGAAAAAAACTTAATCTTCTTTACCGTGTAATGTGGATACACTCGAATCTCTTGATTATTTAAGAAAAAAATTAATAAAACTAATAAAGTTCCTTTGCAAATCTGAAGAGATCTAGACTAAGTATACCTGCAACCTGAGCAGGCCCTTTTATCTGTACAGATTTCTCTGCTATTGTGGACCTTAGCTCTAATTTAAATTTCCCATGGCTTTGGATTGCTGACTGGGTTTTCTGCAAGAGTGCCCATGCTTACATGGTCATATATTCTGGGTGACTTTTTCACTTTTTTTCTCTATTTTTTTGCTGTTCTCTTGATTGTTGTAAGGGGAATTTTTTTTTTTTTTTCCACTTGTGTCATCAGTTTGATCTTTCTTCCTTGTCCCTGTTTCTTTGGGTTTCTTACAGGTTGGGAAAATCTTTCATATTGCAATTGAGGTTTTGAACACTGATGGGAAACTGATTTAATCCTTCTGACGGAGAAGTTCAAGATTTTTAAGTCATTAAAAAATTCAGTAGAGAATATACCAAAGAAGACAAAGGACTTTGGGGTTTAAAAAGGGAAAGAGTAAAGTTTGAGTAGGGCTACAAAGGGACGTAAATCATGCAGATACATATGTGGAATAAGAACGGGGAAAAAAGAGTTTACATTAATGACTTTTAAAAGAGAACAAAAGTCTAGAGAAGGACTAAAAGGAGGAATAAAATGTCCTCTTGTTAATGGTTCTTTATGTGTCCTGTTTACAGTAGCACCTAGTGGAAGTGGTTTTGTGCTTCGAAGCTGTGGGCAGAATTGACATTCGGAGGAATGCAGAAGGGTGGCACACACTTCACTTTGTGGGCCCTCAGGCTATAGCTGCCACGCTTCTAGAGAAATTGGGGCCTTTTCGCTGTGGAGAACTCGCTCTATTTCCATCAGGTGCGGACGGGATTTGCTGTGAAGGTTTGAACAGCACGTGGGTGGAACTGTGTTGTCAAAACAGGCATGCAGGCAGCACCTTAGGTAATTTGTAGGTTTCTTACTGAAGAACACGGGAAATTTACACTGTGATACCATCCCAGCGAGCGTTAATCTTGTGACAGCTGGTACCCGGTGGCTCTTTTCTTTTTTCATCTGGAGGGGATACAGAGGTAGATCCTTGCACTGCCGCAGTATCTGCGCATATGCAGGTATATACGCACAACATCTGTAACACAAGCTAACGAGTCCTGGGGTGATTAGGATGGCTGCTTTTCCACTGTGAGTGTACACGGTTGATGTTTCCAGTGTACTTACTGGTAAGTGTGGCGTGTGTTTGTGGCGATCCTCCTCCTCCAGCGGCTCTTGCCGGGCGGGAATTGCGGCGACCCCCAGCCGCTGCCCGGTGTCGTCCAGGCTGAGCGCGGTCCTGCGCTCGCTTTCGCTCCCTTACCCTGGCTCTGTGCTTTGCCCCCCGCCTCGTGCTGAGGCCGTTCCCAGTCGCCACGTGTAAATCACACCAACTCCCCAGATCTCCAGGGCAGCTCGGGCTCGCAGGCGGGACGCCCTGGCTCTCCCAGGAAGCCGGTGAGCCGGCCGGGGCCCGCGCCCTCGGCGGGTCGGAGCGGCGAGGAAGATGCTGAGGGCCTCGCCGGAGGTTGTGTCGGCAGCCCATCGCCCAGCTCCTCTGCCGAGGGCTCCCGGTTAATTAACGGTGGCATTTCCCACTAACACGGCCGTGTTTGCAGTTGCGGAATTTAGCTTCGCACTGTTTCTTTTTATGTGAAAATTTTTAGCGCCAGGAAGGTTCCCCATCTGCCAGGCTCAACCTCTGCTCCCTTCCTATGATGGTGGTGGTGGTGATGTTTGTTGTTTTTTTGCCTAATACTCTTGCTAATGCCTCTGATTTTACATTCTGTGCAACGGTGCCAGGTATCTTGAGTATGTTTTGGGAGATAACGGCATTGTTAGAAGTGAGATAATGAGAAAAGCTGTGTCTGTTCAGCTGGACTTCTCGTGGTGGATATGGTGATGTACGTCCTATGCGTACAGGGCAGTACAGCCATCGCCCACACCCCGTAGAAAACCGCATGCACAGAACTGGCATCCAAGATGTATTTTGTCACCAGTTTGGGAGCTAATTTTCCTTTGCTGTCCTTGTACCGTGTCAAGTTTGATATGTGGTGGTTGTTTTTCTTCCATTTGGCCACTTTCGAAGCGTCAGCGAGGGAAATACACGCGCAGGCAGTGGGGAGGCCCATTGGATATAGCAGATTTTGGCAACAGCCACAAAGCGATTCTTTGCCCACAGATTTACCTCCGCTTTGTTGTTGTTGCACCGTGTTGCGTGGGCTGTTGTGGTGTGCGTGTCCTTCCTCGTCATCCTGAAGTGCCAGAAACAGCCAGGTCCCAGCCAGGCATCCTCAGAACTTGATAAATCTTCCTCCATCAACTCCTTTAAAACCCCAACAACCAGAGAGTGAGAGGGGCGGGGGTTGGGGGGGAGGCTGCCAGATGCTTTTTTCGGTCTCTTTTTGAAACCCTCTGTGCATGGTGAAACACCGGAGTTTTTTCTGCCCTTTGTAAAGCGGAGGCAGCGAAACACTTGGTGTTTTACAGGCTCTGTGGTGACAGTATTTGCGCTCAGGTTGTACGTACTTCCCAGTCTAGACACTGCCTGAAGGTAAGCCGCGAAGTCGATAACTGTGTCTTGTAGGTTTAAAACTTTAACTGCAGAGGTCTGGGGATTTCCCCCTCCCCCCGGAGCCGTGGGGGGCTGCGGCTCCGAAACGTGGGGGGGCTCGCTCCCTGAGGCCGGTTCAGGACTGCCTGTAAGCGCGTCTGGGAACGTACGCGCACACACGTGTAGGCAGACGCACACGCATGTATTTGTATGTGCCTTTTCAGACGTGCATGTGGGGGTTTGGCTTTTCCATTTGCCTTGTGTTCGCGCGGGCTGTCTGGCGCGCAGCTGCACAAAGAGAACCGAAGGAAGTTGCCAACTCTGAGCAGAGTTTTCTCTGCCGTTCCCAAATTCATCTCTGAGAGGGGCAGCAGCGTTTCCAGTTTTTATTCGCTGCTGAGGTGGCTGAAGCCTGTGCGATAGCCCGACAGAAAACAGAGCTAATTCACCGAGGCTTGCTCGTTGGGACATACACCATTTCTGTGTCATTGAACTGTACTTTTGATAACTTCTAGCGCTAAAGCTGAGTGGGCGTGTGCTGGAGGGATTTTTCTCCTCAGATTCTTAATGACTGCGATTTTGTTTTGGCATAAAATTTAAAGCAGCGCAGGACAGGACCCCTGTAAGAAATCCGTGTCAGCGATCAGAGCAGAGGAGTGATTCAGTTGACATTTGCAGTGTATGTATGGCTGACGTTGTACACCTCCTGCGGGGTGTTCCGTGCGGTTTTTGTGAGAGGTGAAGGCAGTTTATTCCGTATTCTTCTGAAATACGTCCGTGCCGACTTTTGCTTTTAAGGTGGTAGTGATTTGGTTGGGTCATACATTTTTATCTCACCTAATTTTCGATGTACCCTTCTTTTTAAAAATTCTTTTGGAAAAATTTAGATTTCTAGAGAGGAAGTATTTAAAGGGTCCTGGTACTACAACCTTTTGTCAAAAATGAAGCCTAAAACCCAGGCATCAAGCATCCACTTTTTTTTTTTTTTTTTTTTTTTTGGGGGGGGGTGTGTTGTGTTTGTTTTTTGTTTGGTTGGTTTGGTTTGGTTTTTTGTTTTGTTTTTGGTTTTTTTTTCCATTGTTTGTTTGGGGTTTTTTTGTGTGGGTTTTTTTTTTTTTGGGGTGGGGGTGTTTTCTTTTTTTTTTTTTTTCCCGTTTTTGAGCAGCATCCTGGCGCAGGTGGGACGCCACCGCCGCGCCGGGGTTTCTCAGCGAGCGGCGCGGTTTGGCTCCGGCTGGAAGCCGCGGGGGTGTTCTGCTCCGGTTCCTCTGGCACCGGGGCCCGCCGGCCTGCGCCCGCTCAGCAATTAGTTTTTTCACCGGAGAGGTTCGGGGTGATTTTTTTTTTTTTTTTTTTCTTTTCTTCCTCCCCCCCCCCGCCCCTTGCCTTGCAGTATTTTTTCACTGTTTGACTGCATTTGTGGAGGAGTCAAGGGAGACGCTTCTAGGACCCGGCGTGCTTTTGTCTCTCGTTGCGCTTTTTTTTTTCCCACATTTTTTCCTTCTGGGGTAGAAGCAACATGGCTAACGGGCCATTCTGAACCCAAATATTTGTGTGATTTACTATAAAAAAAATCTTTTTTTTTTTCTTTTTTTTTTTTTCCTTCCAGAAAATGATCAAAAAGTTCAGAGAATACAGTAAAATTGCAGAAATCCTTTTTGGCAAGCTTTACTTAACCTCTCTTTCCCTGAGGTCTGAAGTGACATGCTGGCACATCAGTTGTATATCTTAGCCTCCGTGTTCAAAGTGCAGTATGTTTTTAAATACAAATGACACTTTTATGACGTATGTCGGTGATGTAATTTTTTTATGGCACACACGTGTGCGATCTCTGAAGGACAAAAGCTGAACAACACTTTCCCTTGTATGGAAATACACATTTGAAAATCGTTCTCCAGTGGACTCACCTAATTAGAAGGAGTCCATGAAAATGCTTCGGGTACTTGGTGAGGGAGCAAAGACACAGTTGCATCAAAATGGCAAAAAGCAGCTGTAAGTGCTTTCCAGCCCCTGCTGTCTTAGCGCAGGGAAGGGAAATAAATGCAGGCAGAGAAGGCCTGGCAACTCTCTGCTCACCTCCTACCGCTCTGCCACGGGGTGGAAAACAGCATCCAGCCACAGACACTTGGGCCTGGGACTGTGCTCATACACACAGAAGGACAGGACTGCCTTTGAAACTAGAGTGTTTCCTTCATTAATGGGATAGCGGTACTTTAATTGGTAACTAGTTTTAAGCCTGCAAGTTACTTATGTCTAATGTATTTAGTTAATTTAAAGCCCACTCAGTTGGTTTGTTAAGTATCCCACATTTATCATCACAGAGAATGCACCTTCAAAGTCATCCTCCTTGCTACTCTTCTTTTTTTTATTTTTTTTTTTTTTTTTTTTTTTTTTTTTTATTTCAAAGCTGGAGTAATCTTGACTTGCTTTGTGAAGCTAAAAATCTGTAGGACTTTGACGGAGCGAGCAAGCGCTTTGCGAACGGAGTTCTCCCCAAAAGAAAATTTTTGTAGTCTTACTTTATTTGTAGTGTTGTAAAAGAAACTTTTCTTCCTTTCTAATTTGTCAAATACCTGGTATTTTTTTTCCCAGTAAATCTGAGGGCATTTCTCAGTGGGTGTTGCTGTGTTGCCGTTCCAGTTTGTATCTTGCAAGGGGGACGCCTGCTCCTAAAATACACACAAGTGACAAATACACCAGAATATCCTCGCCGGTCGTTCAGAAGTGGTACAGCCGCAGGAACAACTTGTAATTCCGATGCAGCTCTCTTTTTTCGTCTGTAGCTTCTCCGAGAGCGTAAGCAGAGGAGGGCAGCCCGGGGGCCTCCCCGCGGGTGGGTGGCAGTGCCAGCAGTGCCCTTGCCAGGCAGCGCGGCGGCGCGGGTGCCCCGCAAACACCCACCAGAGTCCTCGGAGTCCTGAGCGTGGAAATCGCGGGCACCCCCGGGCAGGGCTGCGCTGCCCGCGGCAGAACGGGCACAGCGCGGGTGTCAGCAGCCCCCTGCTTCCCCACTGTGAGCACTTGAAATTAAACAGAGAAGCAGGGAGGGGGTCGCTGGCTTCTGGTGTTAAGCTGGGGCAGCGTTAAATGCTGCAGCCACCCTGGCTGGAATCTGCTCTCTGCCATCTCCTTCTGTTGGGACTGAGCGCGGTGGGCTCAGCAGAAGTTTCCAGGATAAATCGGGCTGCGAAATAACCGAGATCTAAGTGGCTGTCCGCTTCCAGAGGAAATGGATAGGTGGTTTAATATGCCCAGTCAGCCCTTTTATTTTTAAATGATATACTTACCGTCAGTGAGGAAAACAAGAAAATTACTGTTAATGTCAACTAATTCAAGGATAAAGAGAAGAGTAAAAAATGCTCTTCCAGTCTGAATGGGAAATTTAGAGAGTCAACAAGTTCTGTTCAGTCTGTTTTCCAAAATTTAACTTGATTATTGTAATTTTGAAGTCTATTAATAAAATTAAATGCCACCTAGGACACAGTTCTGTATGGGATGAATGCAAAATCAGAGTCTGTTCAAACAGTTCTCATCGAGGAAAAGAACAACAGGAGGAGAAAAGAAGAAAAAAATCAAAATGACATCAAGGAATCGGTATGAGACTCTTTTCACCATCCCCCACACTTAAAATTCTAAGTTTTAGTTATTGGTCAATGTCAGTGGGGTTGAGTGAGCAAAAATTAGGACAGGTGATCTGAGCATAAATATTACCATTGCTTATGGCTGAAAACAGTTGACTAGTGGCTTGGTTAATCAAATTAGTGTACAGGTGACAGTGCTGTACCTCCATATTCAGCTGCATAGGACAAGCATCCTAACTCCACATATGATTAAAAAAACATGTTTTTTCAGCTTTTTGCTCTAAGCAGTAGAATACAGTTTTTGGTAGTAAAAGTACGGATGGTCCTCTGTTTTCTAGTATACTTTATAAGTAGTGGAACAAGTACAGCAATATGGTACGATGTTTTCGCTGGTGTTTTATGTGTTATCACAGTAATTAAAATCACAACTACTGTTCTTCTCTCAGTGGTTGATGCAGAAGGCATTGTGTCCTAGGCACCACACATCACAGAGGGGAGAAGAACAGTGCAAGGTAGTCTGGGAGCAATAAGTATGAAACCATCAGTGATTTAAGAGTATGTTTTTAATTCAGAAGTTAAGGTTATTTTCCCTTTGTAAAACTGAGAGGGGAGTGGTCTAAAAGAGCCATCAGGAAAAAGGGGGGGAATGGCTCGTTTTACAGCCCACCAGAAAGATGTGGTACTTGCTCATTTACATTTTTGCATTGAATTTTCTGAAGACTTTTTTTTTTTTTTTTTTTTTTTTTTACCCCTGAACACATAGGTAAAAGAGCAATTTCTGTAAAATTTATAAAAATTGGAGTGTAAACATAGAGCTTCAAAATAAACTTGCGTTGTGTCTCTCCAGAAATAATTATGCTACCTGTATGCATTTCAACTGTGTACCCACGGATTTTATTTAACAAAATCCATCCCTGTGGTTTAAGTTTTAGCAAAATCCTTGCATTTATGTATATAGTATCTCTAATTACACAAATGTCAAATAAAACATTTTTGGATGGAGTATCTGTGAAAAGATACATACTAGTTATTTCTGAAATTTAAACGTACAATAGCTAATAACTACAAAATACTGCAAAAATCCCGGTTGTGCTAAGTTTTAAAGCCAGAGACTGCTAATAAAATATTAGCACTAGTAAGTTCAGTTGCGTTCTGTCCTGGACCCCAATGTCAGTGGCTGAAATGCACCATAAAACCAGATGAAATGAATTTGCAAAATAATAAGCTTCTTGCATTTAAATAATCTTCTTAAACCAGCAAAAATGGAGAAATATGATTTCCAATTTTATTTCATTCTCATTTTCTGAGGCAGAAAGATGAGATGAGTTTATGTAGGAAATGTTGTTACCGGATGTGTATGGGAATACGGCTGTGGTTAGGGGGTGATTCATAGCTGCAATAGCCGTGTTTGGGATTTTTTTCACCCTTAACACTTGTCTATCAAAAGCTACTCCTTCAAAGCTAGTTTTGACACTGTACGAGATAGTTATCTTGTAAAAGCGTTACAGAAATCACAATGTGACTGCATGGCAACTACTAAAGCATAACGTTTAAAGTAACCTTTGCTCTTTCTTTGGTTTAACTCCCCCCCTTTTTTTTTTTTTTTTTTGAGAGAGTGAGTGAGCGAGGGATTCCTTAAAATACATGATGATCTTTTAAAAACTGTAAATAAGTTGGAAGAAAACAGAAAAAAATACTTGTTTGACTGCCAGTTGTAAAAAACACAGTAATGGTGACATTCCTCTTTAGCAGAAGGCTCTCACTTCCCCCTGCCCCCCCCCCTTTTTTTTTTTTTTTTTTTTTTTTGGTAACAAGTAATAAAATTAATATAATTCACACAGATTTTTGCACAAGTTATTTTGGAAGCTGAAATGTTACTGAATTTCTCTTGTATCTATTCTGTATGGGAGAAATTTAATTTTTCAGTCTGTAGTGCAGTAACAAGATTTACCTTTGGAGAGATGTTTTAGTGTTAACGTGTGGTATCAGGATAACTGTTTTCTTCCTTTTGACACTACAGTGCTTTTTCCTTGTGTTTGAAGATAAATCAAGAATGTGAGGGAAGGAAAGAATAACAAAAGTTGTTGCTGGGCTCTGTGAGCGGCTTACTTTTTCTTGCAGGTTTCTGTGCCTTGCATTTAGCAGCAGCGGGATGGACCAAATCCGAATGTTTAAGGCCCAATGTCGCGGCCAGGCGAGAGATTGTGAGTCGGGGGCGTGTTTGAGTGATGGAGAGGAATGTGCTTTAGGTACCAGACAAGCGAGGGCTGGCTTTCGGGGGCAGACCCGGGCACGTTCGCTCCCGTCCCGTGGGCACGAGGGGGTCTGTAGGCGCGCCGTCCTGCTGGACTGAACCCCTGCCGCGGTTCGTGTTCTCATTTGCAGTTTGCTCTTCGACTTCCTTTAAAGCGAGGCTGCTGTTGCTGTAGTGCGTGTCGGAAGGGTGGCGTTTTACCCAGCCTGTTTCTTACCGCTTCGATCACTGATCGTCCTCTTCCCCGCGAGGAGCCAAGGCTGCTTTAAGGAGAACTCAGGGTAAATTTTGCCATGTGTGGCAGAAGGTGCAAGGTGGTGATCCAGGTCACCGATCCCCCATAATGTCTAACGTGCGCTTCCTTCTATAGTAAATATAAATGTGTTGACAATAGGCTGGCTTAGTTTAGTTCTTTTCAGTGATGCGGTGTTCTGTGGGCCGGGAGGGACGGGCATGCTGTGCTGAACCTTGCCCAAACAGCACCTTTTCTCGGGGTGCTCCTCTGCCATTACCAGGTCCTCTCAACAGCACGCTCTTCGGCTGCCAAAGCTCATCGGGTAAATTTCTCCTGAGTACTGCTTTCCAGCAAGCACTTTGTACAGCTGCCCTATTTTAATTATATTTCTGTAGGCATGAGTCTTAGTTTGAACTGTGTGATTGTACCAAGATGTGCCTCTTTCGTCGTGTGCTGGAGCTTGGCCAAACAGAAACAGCAGCACGGGTGTAGGGATTGCTGGCTGGCAGACATAGCTGGACGTGGTCAGCCTTGTTGCCCCATTCCAAATGCGGAATGCTTATTTTTGGTCCTAAAAGAGCCAGAATGTCACTGCCAGTTTCTCTAGTGCGTCTTTTTTTTTTTTTTTTTTTTCCCCTCTCCTTTTTCTGATTAAAAAATTATTCGCCTCTTGCAAGTTCCACCAGTGAGTTACAGTATCATCCGAAGTACAGAAAATGGCCTCTCGTTGTCTTGCCAAAAGCTCTTCATTTCCATCATTGAAAGTTCAAATTACTCTTCCTGGCCTTTTTGCCCTATACCTCCCTGACCCCAAAGTAATCCTTTGATATAATTTCAAATAATGAGGAGCTCATCTCTGGAATTACGCAGATAATGTTTTTGATGGCACATAGCGATAGCTTGAAAGATACAGTCAAATTTGTATTTCATTGGAATACTGTCAGTGTCATAGTTTTAAGTTATTCGTACATTTTGAAAACTATGATGAGGGCTAGAAAGCTGTATAGTGGTCTTAAAGTGTACATTAGTTACCACACCAAAAAAAGAAGAAAAGAAAACAGCTGTTAAATGCCGTTTTGCGGGCATAGGTTATTTTCTGTGGCTTAGGAAATAGAATTTTCTGAATTGTGTGAATTTATGAGGTGGTGTTGAATGTCTTAATGCTGACACCAGCGCTGCGTTTGGTCTTGGTTCTTGATGTTTGCTGAGTGGTGCTTCTGTCTAGCCCTTCATCTTCGTGCCGGTAGCTTCTTTATTACACGGGTTCTAAGGGGACCCCTAGTCAACAAAACGCTACAGCTGTTCACATAATTCTGAATTGTGGTCACCTTATCTATAGATTTTTTTTTTTTTTTTTTTTTCTGCCACCCTCCTTCCGGGCGGTGGGAGCTGTAGGAGGTGTTGGGGTGGGCGGCAGACGCTCGGGCTAAGGCCTTGGGTGCACGGCTGTGCTCTGCTGCTCCGCCTCCTCCAGTCCCCCGCGCCAGCGGCGAGGAGGGCGGGAGGGCCGGCGGCTGCGCTGCCCCCCAGCACGGCTTTTCTTCGTCTGCATGGGGGAGCCGGTGCCGAGCGGCTGCCCGCGGGCCCTCTGAAGGCTGGCTGCGGGAAAAGTAGCCTCAGGCGGGAAGGAGAGGATCCTGCTGCAGCTCCGAGGCGAGCGTTGGCTGGGAATGGCAAGCTCGGCCGTCCAGCCCAGCCCAGAGACCTTCGCAAGCGGTGCCTTTTCTTACCCGTCGGAGCACGGGAGCAGTGTGTGTGTGGTGACGCTCGCCTGCTCTGCGCCCCATCAAAGGCGACGTCACCAAGCTGGCAGAAAGGTCACGGACTGCGAGGTCTTTTGGAAACCGAGTGCCGACCCTCTGCCTGTGAAGTGTAGCTCAGCCCCCGCAAGATTTCCGAGCTCTGGCAGAAGTCTGCCAGGCGTGCCAGCACCGGGCTGGCCTCGGGGCTGCCCCGCATCTCTCTGCGCCCCGGCGCTGGGACGGCCGCTCTGGCACCAAGCACAAGCGCACAGAAGCGCTTGAGCTCAGCACCGGCAGTGACTGAGCCCTCCAGCGTGCAGCAGGAGCGTCCCAGCACCTCTGCGTCAGCGAGCGTGGACAGCCGGGGCTCCCACGCTTTTCTGATAGCCCGAAATGGCTGGATTGGCCCAGGCGCTCGCGTGGCCTTGTGCCCAACCTCACTAAACCCCGAGCTCCAGTGGCTGGCTGTGCGTACCTGCACCCGTGACGGGGCTAATCCCTGGCCTAGGGAAGGCGTTCAGTGGTTAAGTGGGAGCTCAGGCGCTTGGGCTCAGGACTCAAACCGGCGTCCAGCCCTGGCTCTGGCTCTGCACTGCCCCGCTCTGCGCGGGGCTCACCTCCTCTTGGGCTTGGGTGAGGAGCGGCCGGGCACCTCCAGCCAGCAGCCTTCTGCGGGCTCGGGCAGGCCGGCCGTGTCCGTGTGCTGGCGGCCGGGCTGGTCCCCAACCGCCGGGCGCTGCGAGCAGCCGCGGCTTCGGCTCGAATCCTGAGGGTCTTCAGTGTTGGCAGATCCAGTCTGGGGCTTCTTGCTGCTTAGGCTGCATCGCGCTTGCGGATTTGCTAATGTGTCGCGCTGAAGAACAGAGGTGCGGTAAACGCGGAGACACCTAGATTTCATACCTTTGTAAAATGATAAACAGGCGAGTTTCCTGCCGACGGCCATGCCGTTGTTTGGTCCCTGCCAGCAGCCGTTCCGTCATTTGGCCAAGTAAACGAGGAAGGCAGCTCAGTTACCGGGCTTGGGTTTTGAACACAAGGGGCCTTCAGTGTGTCCAGTTTCTTGCATTCCTCGATGTTTGCAAAAGCCGAAATCCAAATCCGTAATCTCGCACGTCTTGAAAAGGAAGAGCGTTTGGGTGGGACCTTTTGTTATTTAATGGAGATGACCCTGCAGCGTAGGAAATCCCTGCAGGGCAGGTGGGATTTTACGGCTCCGGGATTGTAACTCAAGGAAATTTGAGGATTTTATTACCCCAGTGATTAAAATCCCTACAGTGCAAAAGTTCTCAATGCATTTGTGGCGAACATCACTGGCACAGCCTGGAGACTGATGCAGAAGCTGTGGTGTCATTGAAGACTTGTGAAAAGAAGACACGCGCTACCCAGAAGGCAACTTTTGTAGTAAACTCGGGGAAGCAGAATGTGTTATTTTAGTCATATTTTTTTACAGGATGGACTTTGAGTACACATTGAGCCATTGCATTTTGCCAACAAATCCTACGCTTAGATAGTATTTTGGGGTATTCTCGGGGGCATTTTGGTAGCGTACATGCTAAACTTTGTTCTCCTTTGTGGAACAGAGTGACCTGTGCAGTTAGCATGGCGAGGTCGGTGTATCCACAACGACTGCGTGCCAGGGATATTAGTAAAATCCGTGTCACCGTTTTTCAGTCTTTAGGAAACCACAGTCTGCAGCCTTACTGTAGCTCTCATCTGTATAAGCAATCACTTTATTTATGATGATGATACCTCAGCCTTCCTCACGTGGCCTCCTTCTGGTAAGAGTTACCGCAGGAGTCCTCACTTTAGTGCAGCCAGTGCCGTGTGTGCTGTGGCAAATCGCGTGGCAAAGGACCAGAGCGAGGGCGTCGGGTGAAGCTGGGCAGCTCCCAGCTTGCGGTCGTGGCGGGCGTGCTCCGCACCACTCCCGCAGCCCCGGCGTGGCCCTGCCCTCCCGGCCTTCCTCCCCACGGCACGGGGGGGTCCTCGCCGTCCCCCGAAACGACCGGCATCGCGTGCGCGCCTTCCTGCCTCCCCCCCGCACCACTGCCTCCCGCGCCCCCCGCTTCTCTGCCGGGGGCGAACAGCTGGAAGCGTGGGGGGAAATGGGCGGAGAAGCTTCTCGGGGAGCCCACGCCGGCGGCGCGGGGGGACGCGCGCACGGGGCGCAGTGGCAGCACGGGAGGGTCCAGCAGCGTGGAGGATGGAGATAGCGGCCGGGTGCTGAGGGTTTGGACGGTGTCTCTGTCTCTGTGCAGGGAGGGAGGGAGGAGGAGGGGTGCACGGGGGGGGCACGGGGCGCAGCCTGGAGATGGTGGGGTGCCCGGAGCCCGCGCAGCGGCAGCGGTGCGGATCGTTTCGGGTCCTGTCACGGCCTGGCTGGGGGGGCATGCTGCAGTCGCCATAAATTACAGGCTTCCTCCTAAGCACAGGCCGGCGCTGGGGGGCCCGCGCAGGAGCGGGGGTTTGTCCCACCCTGCCTCGAGCCGTGGCACCCAGGGAGGTCTTCGCTGGACCCGGCCCGAGCTGGCGTCCGCAGGCCCGTGTGCTTTCTAATTCGTGGGGCATTAGGTTCATCGTTCCGGTTTGAACCGAGTCTCAGCGACTCCTCAGGCTGCTGGTCGTGATGCTCCTCTGATGCTTAAAATCGTTAATTTGCTTATTTAACAGCAAGGCTTCCTTAGTTCTAGCAAAGATACATAACACACAGAGCTAAATGCACTAGTTCTACTGTTTTTTTAATTAGAATCACAGTACTAAAACTTTCAAAAGCTGTTAATAGTGAGTAGGTCTTCTGTGATAAAGTAACTTTAATGACAGGAATTACAAAGGCCGACACTTATTTCCAGCTCCTCCTTTATGCTTTGAGTTCACACAATGTCCTCGCAGCCACCAGCCCCATTTACGATGCCATCCTGGTGCTATTCATTTGCCGTTTTCCCCATCAGGCTGTCTCGACCCCGCCGGCCGCTGATGAAATGGACGATGGGGCCCGGGCGGTTTGGCAGCAGTGGGTGCTCTCCGCAGGCCTCGTTCCTCTGAGCGCGGCCCAGACGGGGCACTGGCTTTCCCACAGCAGGAGGCTGACAGAAAACCATCACCTGCTGTTCACACAGTGGGGGAGAAGTTACAAAATATGAAGTGTACCGTTTTTGTTGGTGTAAATAGCGCACATCGTTTTTTTATTGCTCACTTACGCACAGTACCTGGTGAATTGTGTGTTCCTCAAATTATGCTGTTTACTCAAGGCACAGTTTGACTTTCTAACCTTAAGTGCGCTACTTAAAGTGTTGAAAACAGACTTGCCCTTGAGATGGTAGAGGTAGTAGTGTGAGGGGCAGAGTTAGGTTCAGGTTTCCATGGTAATGTTTATTTGCAGCCGCTTATTGGCAAGAGAAAAATATGGTGGAGGACAGAAACCTTAGTGTATGTCGTTTTTCTCTTACCTTTGCTATTATGTCTGAAATCCTGGCTACCATGCTCAAAATATGACAATATAGGTAAGTGACAAATGCGCAATTTAAAAATACAGTAAGTTTCTTCTGGGAACAGCAGGCTCTAACAATGGCATGGACTATTAAATCAGTGAATTGAGTGGGGTTATTATTTTCTTCTATATTGCAGAGATCCTCTTAAGCCCAGTAAATACGGTCGGATTTAAGAAGTAAAAGTACTCTGCGGCTCTTCACAGAAAGAAAACACCTGTAGAAATAACGGTGCTGCGAGGGAAGGGGTGGGAGGAGCTCGGGAGCAGCCTGTGCAGTATGGATTTTGCCATGCCACTTGTGCCCAGCGATGTGCTTTCAGCCTCAGCCGCGAATGTGAGGTCTAACCAGTCACATGCTGTAGAAAACTGTCCTCCAGAATCTTAGAAAATAATTCTCTGCTGTATTATAATCAAGCACAGATTCTAGAAGCTACAAGTCCTAATTGCAGTAAGTTTCCTGTCTTTAGCACGGCAGCTTTCCTTTAATTAAAAAAGGGGAGGTGGGGGGAGGAAGAAGCTGTGCAGCATGAATTAGTCTTACATGGTCTGCTGGATTTACGCCCGTTGTTGGCACAGAGGTGTAAGTGCAGCTGTGCTGCTGGAACGCCTGCCGCTTGATCTCGGTGTTGCTCCGTCCGTGATTTCCGAAGTCTGCCTGCCCCTCGCCTCTCTGCAGGTGCCTCACCTTGCTCCGTCTTTGTGGTGGTGCTCTTTTTTGACTAATTCTGACGGATGGGAAAGAAGCGGAGGACGAGAGGGTATGAGTGTTTCGTGTCCAAAAGCAGTTTTCAGAACAAGTGCTGCATTTCTGAATGAGGTGTAAATGTGAAAGCCGTGAGCACACGGTATGTTTTCCAGTTCTCCAGAAACACATCAAATCAGTTCTGCAGGTCTGAGCAGGCAGAGATTTTAAAAACTGTGGCTGAGGTAGCTGAAATCTTGCCCCTGATATATATATACACACACTTTTTTTCTTTTGGGGGGGGGGGGGGGGAGGGCGGAGGGGGGGGTCAGGGATTTCTGAGCTTGAACAACTCAAAGGCACGTTTCCCCACTCCTCCCCAGTTTAAAAAGTAGCACAAGGTTCTTGTTTACTGCTTAGAAATACAAACCTGTCTTTCAGTGAAACATCTGATTTGAGGAAGAAACACTGTGAAGAGAGAAGAGCTCTTCTTTTAAATAAATGAATGTTAACATTTGTTAGCAGTCGCCCCTATTTAACTTTGATGTTAGACAAATGTATTTCATCATTAATGTGTCACTATAATGCTGTACTATTACTTCCAAAATTTAGTCTCTGGCTTTGGAAAGGAACCAACTTTAAGACACATTACATACCAAATAAGTTAGAGTATATGTAAAATTTAATTTGTGCAGTAATGCAGTACTTGCAGATGTAGGAAAGATTATAAATTAATTGCTCCTCATTTGTAAAGAATTCAGTTTTCCTGAGTACGTGGTCTTACGCTGCCTGGATTTTTAACTTCGTAATATTTAAAGACTTTGTCAATAATTCTGGCTCACTTCTGTTTCCTTTAAAAGGGAAATTCTGTACAAAAATAATCTTTAATACAGATATTAAGTTGAAGGATCAAATATTTGGAAGTTAACCAGTGCAGTTTCAACATTAAATGTTTGTATTTAATGAAATGTTACATTAGTTTTAAATAATTTATCACAAAATTTGGTTGCAACTTATTCCTAAAAAACTTTAAAATAGAAGTTACTGCATGGTATATCTTGTCTCAAACTTGGATATTTTCCGAGTCTCGGTTCCAAAAGCTACGTGGCTGGAAAGGAAACTGTCTTGGTGGTGTAAGATTTTTTAGTGGCCGAGGCGTGTGGTTCTGTGTCAGTTGAGGCATATGCCGGAATTTGGAGTCGGGGACTAGAAACGAGCCTGAACCCTCAAAGGTCTCAGTGCCTGGTACTCGTCGTCGGCTGCGGCGAAGTCTGCAAGGACACTGGTGAGCAGACAGCTCTGGTTTCAAACCGTGGAGGAGGAATTCTGGTATTCTGAATAAGGCTGATGAAATCAGTATGTTGGATAAAACTCCAAATTTGGACAGTTGCAGACTTTTATATTAATTTGCAATCCAACACTACAATGCCGCCCAAAGATTTGGTCTCTGCTGTGTATGTTTAAAATTTAAACACTGCTTTGTTTTGGTTTGTGTTTATTTCTGACATAGTAAGTCAACATGAAATCTAGTTTAAAGACCAGATATCAAAGAGCAATTAGGAAAAGGGATTTTTTTTGGGTTTTTTTTTGTATGTTCCATCTCAGGGTATAGCTTTCTATAGTTGCTATGCAGTTTTAACACGATAGAATGTTTTTTAAATGCTGGGAAAAGTCACAGAAATAACTAGCACTAAGGAAAAAAATTGAAGTACTTAGAACAATAAAACCCAATGTTAAAATTGCCCAGGCATTTAATTAATAATTTGAACAGTGTGCAGTGAACGAGACGGAAATACGCAGAAAGGCTTTGGTTCAGCAGAACACTCCAACATGTGCTTAACTTCAAATGCGTGCTTATGTCCTCCAGATTTAGGATTATCCTCGTGTCAAGCTCGCTGGCCGTGCCGGCGGGGAGTGTTTCGGTTCGTAGGGGCAGCGCGTGCGTGAAGGAGCAGCGCGGTCACGGGGCAGCAATTTTTGAGGAAAAGAGGGTTTTGCTGCGTCGGGCACAGCGCCTGCGGCCCCCGCGGCGGGAGCCGGCGTTTCCTTGTGCTCCACGCGAGGCCACGTGGGCAGGCTCGGGCGTTGAGGGGGCTTGGCCTTTGATGTCCTGCTTCAGGTTCTCACGTCACCGTCATGTAAAGATTTTTTTTTTTTTTTGGGGGGGGGTGGGGGGTGTCTAGTGAGATATTCTAACCCTAAAAAACCCGCCCGGATGAAGGTGAGACACTCTGGTTTTGTTTGGCACCAGCTACCAAAACTGTTCCACGCGGCGCAGGACCGCGGCCCGGGGCAGCCGCTCAGTCAGCGTTAGGGTAGTACACTTCCCTTCTGACATTTGCTGAATCGTATTAATAAAAGCCAGAACATAGTACACTCTAGATAATACTTGTTTTCTTTTCGCCACTTGGTGTTTTTGATAGAGAGTGGTATTAGCGGAATCAGAAACTGTATGGTAATGCTTCTCTTTTTTTCCAAACCATTTCAGTCTCAGGTGGATGGATATTGTCTTATGTCTTCAAGACACGTAAGCGAAGTTCTTTCCAAAATTTGGACAGAACTTTTTCACCCGGCCGGTGAAAAAATACTTTCCTCGCATGAGAAATAACCATATTTTTATCAACTTTTCAGCAGCGGTTGGGGGAAATCTAAATACTCTGCTCCTTTGACCGTAATAGATTGCTGCCTGAACACCGCGTGGGGTGAGTCTCTGATTTCCAGCTGCCGTGAAGAAGGTCTCGCGAGAGATTGTGAGCACCCTCTGCGGCAGGACGTTCCCCTCTCGCGCCAGTAAGCCAGCCCGCCGGGAGGCAGGTGGACAAACAAGTCGGGGATGCTGCGGCTTCAGCGTGAGGCCGTGCCTCCTGGGAGGCGTTGGTGTCCGGGGAAGGAGGGAGCAGCGTCCCGCCGCGCACGCGGACGTGGCGAGCGCGGCCGGTGGCACCGGGAGGGCAGCGCCGTCCCTCCGCCGCTGCCGCGCCGACAGCCAGCCCCGCTCTCGCACAGCTGTGTCCGAAATCGGCCAGAACGTTGTCCGGAGCTGCAGCCGCGTCCCACCGGGCGGTCGAGGAAGGCGAGCTGCCGAGCCCTGTCGCAGCGGGCAGCGAGCTCTGCCGCGGAGGGCCAGGGCCCAGCCACCGCTCTCCCCGAGTTGGTGGGGGTGCGTTTTCGCCTGGACCTCAGGGCCTTCAGGCGGGGGTTTGGTTCTAAAGCTGCTGCAGGGTCTGAACGATTCCAGTGCTTGAAATATGCCGGTGTAAAATGACCGCATTGATTTTATTTTTCTTTTAAGGAACGTTTGCTTTCCTAATCTAGACTCCAAACGGCAGGGTATGACCCATGCCCAAATACACCATGCTGAGCTAACCATTAAACTTCTTGTTGTTGTAGGAGCAACTCTTTAACAAATAAAATAATGTATGCAAGCAACACGGTGTATTGAATTCCTAGAGGAAAAAAGGGAGAAATTAGTCTTAATTACTATTTTGTGAAGACTAACAGGAATGAAACAACTGCACCAGTATTGCGCTTTTAAACCTGGCCTTCCTACAGCCTTTCAGCCTGGCACATCAGGGTCTCTGTCTCACTTTCAGGCTTTAAAAACAGCGTGTTGCCAGAGAAAGTGGCGACTTTTCTCTGCAGTCGCGGGGAGAGCTGTCGTCGTGCGGCGCGGACACGGCGGCGTGGCGCAGAGCAGCGTGCCGCGCAGGGACTGCGGGCGCTGGCAGGGGCCAGTTAACGCGGTTACCGGCCTCCCGGCCGGGTTTGGTGAGCGGCGACGCTCCCGCAGCTCCAGCCACGGGAGGGTGAAAACCGTGGTGGTGGACAGTCGGCCGGACGCCTGCCCTCAGTTTCCGTTCATCCCGATATCGAAAAAAGAAAATAGTCGTAGCTATGCGTAATTTGTAAATGTCGTGCGTAAGACTATATGGATCTCATTTTGAAATTGAGATGAAAGATACTAGTTTCTGGCACTTTCTTGTAGCAAAGCACTTCAGAGTGTTTCTGTAAGCAGTAGGTAGCTGCGCTCTGTGTTTCATCTATTTACATGAGTGCTGCTTCTATCACAGCAGCCTTTACATAAATGAGTGTATCATCTGTGAACCTCTGAGTCAGAACGCCAATACCAGTTTTTACACACGGTGAGCCGAGGCACAGAGAGAAGGTGGGTGCTGGGACAGAGCTTGCCGACGTGTCTGTAGGACAGCCAGGAAATGGATTAACAGAAAAATCACACTGTTTCTTCCCTAGGATATTTTGGGGTCTTTCTGTCTTGCTTTTTATCTTACTGTGGGTGAAATAGGAGAAGGTTTTCATGTTGTGCCTTGATCTCAGCATATCCCGACATGCGACTTAGACTAGCATGAAGCAGATAGGAGTAACGTATGTAAATCTTTATTGGCTTTTCTGTAGGAAAGAGGTGGAGCTTATTTTTTTTTTTTTCCCTGTCAGTGTTAATGGTGTTTTCCTAAAATGATGGATTTATAAATACGTTTAACATGCCTTTCCTTTTTTTGTCTTAGTTCTTTGCTCCTAACTTGCAGGCGCAGTGGCTGAACAATAAGCTGTGTGGTGTGACAGGTAAATTTCACAATTTACCTGCTGTAATAGTGTGCTCTGTGCTGCCGTTCAATCATCTCAGAATTTTACTTGCCTGATTAGTTGAGTGCAGCAGATTTTCAATTTAAATGTAACTTCATCTGCTTGATTAAAAATGTAACAGAACATTATCTGTTGCAAATAAATTTCAGAGGAAGAGATGATTTTGCCTGTTTAAAAATAACATCTGTTTATATTGGCTGGGAGCAGATGATTAATACCTCTCTAATTTCGAGGTTTACCAGTCCAGCTCACCTGTCTCTTTGCATGGATAGCTGAAATTGATGGCTGTCGGGTATAAACATTTACCTGTTGATGTTTATTTGATGGATTTCTTTTTTAAGGATAATATAGAATCCCATCATTGGGCATTCATTTATTTGCTGCTCATCAAGATGATTGACAGTTTTGCCAGCAACATAGAAAAAGGTTTTCCTTCTTAGCACGGCGCAAGAGAAATTTACTTCTAAGTGATAAGTGCCTCGCGGAAGGGAACAGATTTCCGAGATTTTTCACTTCCAGCATTTATTTTAGTTGCGCCGAAGGCGGGCTCGAGGCTGGGGCGAGCCCGGGGGGTGTCGCAGCGGGAGGTGGGTGTCGGACAAATAAGCAGGGCCATCCCGCCGCTGGTTTTTCGTGAAGGGGGACGGCTTGCTAAAGCCGCGGGGCAAAACCAGGGGGGAAGCTCGGGCCAGCGCGGGTGCCGGGGGTCCCGCCGCACGCCGTGCCCGCTCTTGGGCGAGCCCCCCGGCTCGGGGGGTGCCCCGGGGACACCCCCCCCCCCGCCGTGCCAGCTCTGCTCCAGCCGGGCGCCCCGAGACCCCGGGGTGCGATACGGAGGGTTCGCGCGGGTTTGGGGGGCTGACTTCCCTGGGAGCCTGGGCAAATGGCTTCGCGTAACCCCCACGCCCCCCATGCTGTCGCAGAGGTTGGGAAGGGGCTGCCCGGCTTTGCAAGGCGTGTGTGCTCTGTGAGTGCCACGTTGGTTCTTCCAGCTGAGAAAAAGACAGTTTCTTCAGGTCTGGGTTTTTTTTTTTTTTTTTTTTCAATGAAGAAATTGGATATTATGTGAAGCTCTGCAGTCATTTCAACTCGCTTCTGCCCTAAAACTATGAAAAAAATAATTTCTATGAGAGATCAAGATCTATTTCAACCCGTTTCATCCTGAGGTAGCTGGGGAAAACACTGACAAATTTTTGTCTTGTCTTTCACTAAACCCAAACAGCACACACACTGGGGGCTGGTCCTCTCTCACCACCACGGGATGGTGCTTGCGGCTCCTGGCCACGCTGGGATTTAGAACTGTCATCAATCTGCCATGAAGCCTACAGTGGACTCTTTAATGCTGGAGGAAATAAATACAGTGGTCATCTGCTCTTTCCTCCATGTTCCCTCTTCTTTTTTGCTCGAGGCTCTGGGTAGCTGGCACAGAAGGCTTTAATGCAGCTTTTTCCTCACTTATTCTTAGCAAGCCTGGGTATTCCCAGCACATCAAGACCCCATTGCATTGTTCCCACAGCATAAAGTGATGACAGCTCTGCAAAGGAATGGAGTGCTAAAATTCTGATGTAAAAGTCCGTGTGTGGCATGGAAACCCCCTGCCCCCATGTTTCCTCGTGCTAAGGGGAGCCCCTGGTCCTCCTTCTTCAACAGCACAAACCGAGTGTTCTTTATAGCTTACCTGTGGAGTTATTTTCCTTTTTTCCTGTTGACAGAACACCTTGGAAAGCTCAAGCAGAGTCATGAGTTCGATTCTTTTCCAGTGGCTTTGAAGTGTCAAATGAGCATTTATATAAAAATCGCACTCTATTATAAGTGTGACCCTCTGTTGCTGAGATTGGCAGCAAAATTCCTCCTTCCCAGCTGTGGGATCTGCCCCTAGACACATCTCACTTTCTGGCAAAAGTTACCCTAAATTAGAAGAGCGGCCCTTGGTGTTCAGCTTTTTCTTCTGCGTGCTTTTGGGAATTTTTGGTGAACCGAATTGCACGTGTGAATTTATTTGCCCTTACACTCTTACGTTCTTCTAAAAACTAGTTTTGTTAAAATACAGCCTTGATACTACTATATGCCTATGCATTTGTCAGTTTGAGACATGAATGCCTCTCATTTTACAGCACTGTGAAAATGGCAAACCACGTCCAAACAGCTTGGAAGAAAACCTATTTTCTTTTTTTTTTTTTTTTGAATTGCCATTTGTTTTGTATTGTTTTGCCCTCTGTATTGTAAATACAGAAGAGTTCTATGTGCTGGGCATGTAAATAAACCTATTAGGGTTTTTTTTTTTAGTATAGTCTATTTCTCTTTATTATATGTGAGTGAAAGGGTTATTGTATTTTTAGATCTAGAAGCTCAAGACTAATCCAGGCTGCGTGGAAAACAAGGGGGTGTACTTCAGAGGATTTGCTGAAGTTCCGCTATTGTTGGTCCGCGAGGTCTCAAAATGCTGTTTCAATAGCCTAGATGACCTCATCTTTCGCTGCTCGCTAATCCACAACCTCCATTTTCACAATGTCTTAGAAAAGTTTATTTAAGGAGACTTGCACTGGAATAATAGGTGATGCTTTGCATAAGTCATAAAGTCAGAGTTAAACAAGTACATCTATGTTGTAGTTTGTATACTTAACACTGAAGAAAAAAAAATTACGAAATTTGCTGTCTGGCTAGATTTTTATATATAATGTTTTAATTTTCCGTAGTGGTGTTAACAGTAAAAGCAGCCTCAAACCGGCCACAACAAGTACTCCAGTTTGGTATTTGTGGTTCAGTTATCGTCTTCTGAAATGCATTTACTTCCTTCTTCAGTCAGTGCTTGGAAAAAAACGAGTAAAAGTGCCTTTTGGGGGGGAACCTTATTCCCTGCATGCTTATTCCCGCGTCGTGGCCGCGGGGGGTGAAGCCAGGCCCGCAGCACCCCGTGGCAGACCGGGCTGCCGGACACGCCGCCCCGCAGACGTCTGCCGGCTGCCGTACCCTGTTTTCCCATTAATGCCACGAAGAGGCCCACGGAAATCCAAGGGACCTCGCGCCCATTTCTCGTGCTTCCGTGAAAATGGATGTTTCTGGGTGCTGCGGCTTAACCCCAGCGCGCGGCCAGGCGCCACGCAGCCGCTCGCTCGCTCCGCCCCGCTTCCAGTGGGATGGGGAGGAGAATTAAAAAAAAAAAAAAGTGAAACTTGCAGGTTGAGACAAGAACAGTTCCATCATCATCATCACAGCAGCAGCAGCAGTGAAAGGGAAGATAACAAGAGAGAGAGAAATAAATCCCAAGAAAAGCCAAGTGAGTGAGGCACGGTGCCGTTGCTCACCGCCCGCTGACGGATGCCTGAGCAGCAGTTGGTCCTCCCCAGCCAACCCCGTCTCCAGTTTCCATACTGGGCATGACATCCCGTGGTATGGAATGCCCCTGGGCTAGCTGGGGTCAGCTCTCCTGGCCGTGCTCCCTCCCAGCTTCTTGTGCACCCCTTGGTTGGCAGGGCGCGGGGCGCTGGAAAATCCTGGGCGTAACGGGAACTAAAGCTTCCGCGTGTTACCAACACTGTTCTGACACCGAATCCAAATCTCAGCACTGCACCAGCCACCAGCAAGAAAAGTAACCGTGCCGCAGCCAGCAGCAGGACTCTGGGAAGCAGGCAGCGCCCAGCGGCGGAAGGGGAGAAGGGAATGGCTGTGCTGGTTTCCATCAGCCCTCTCCCCTGTCCCCCGGCCCTCTGGCAGGAGGGGTGGGAAACACCCGCTTCATTGCTGTCAGCCGGGGCGCAGGACGAGCCGCCCCGGCTCAGGAACCTGCCGAGGAACAGCAGAGGGTCCCTTCCGCGTTGGCTGGGCGGTCTGTGTTTTTATGGTCTGGCAGAGGAGAGGGCTGAGCCGGGGCGCCCCTTCACCCCGCGCTGTGAGCCACGCGCCGGTGAGGGAAGGCGCAGCGACGCGGCTGCAAGCCTGCCTGAGTTGTCTGTGGGCGCCGAGAAATGCCATCCTTCTCCAGTGATGACTGGAAGAATTACCATTTCTACCACCCCTTCTTACTGAAAGCTTCACCCTCTTCGTGGCGCAGAGAAGAGATAAAGGTTTGTAGACGTCCTTGCTTTTAATGCTTTCAAGGAACTGGAATCCAGCTACATAAAACTGCCAGTAAGAGTTAATTTTAAAAGATAAAAAAGGCAAATCAGACCAGCAAAAATATCTTTATGGTCCTACCCCAGAATATTGTTAGGGCAATAACTGAGATAAGCAAGAGCTGCGTGGGATGTGTGGCTGTTTGGCCAGTCACAGAGCCATAAACTATGACCTGGAGGTTAAAAAGCCGAAGTAAGTGGTACCAAATAAACATCCGGAGTCAAACGTTGATCCCCTTATCTGTCAGTCACGCCACCAACTTCTGCAGCCATTGGATGGGCAGTCAGACCACGAAATACTAGTATTTTCATTCTGATGGATGCCCAGAGCGCAGGGTAAGGCAGGTGTTGTGTGGCTGTGCCTCGCACCTGGTTTGCCTCCGTCCTGACCCCCTTACAAATCCCAGACTCACGCTCCTGCTGGCACCCCGTTCCCCCACCTCCGTCTCCTTCCCCGGCCCTTTTCACCCCCTCCTTATCCCTCCTTCGATTTCAGCCTGGCCGGGGCCCGGGCCCCCGCTCTGCTACCAGTCCCACCGGTGCCGGGGGGCTTTGCCGCTCGCTCCCAGCCCCCGCGCTGGCGGGGGGACAGGGCTGGCCACCGCAAAATTGCACTGGCTGTTGAGAAATGCTGAGTTCTCTGTGGGGAAAAACACGGGAGCTGCAGACCTGTGCGGTTAAGGGATTCGAGATGGATTTGTTAACTCCCACCTTCAGCCTGCCTTGTTGCGGACGGCAGGGTGCCAGGCCGTTCAAATCTTGTTCTCAAAGTTGTGACAACAGGCATGCCTTGTTTTACAAACCGAGTCTAACGTACAGCGGGCGAGGTGAGCTCTGGCAGAATTCATGGCTGCATAACACGGTCATGGCAGGCCTTGTTAAAACGTCACTGGAAAGGTGCTTTCCCACTGATTTGTTTTCATGGTACTTTTTTTTAGTCTACATGAGCAGTATTGCAGTAAATGTTTATGTGGTTTGAATTTCTATAGTCGAGGTTACTTTTCTGAGTCTCCAAGGTAAGAAGAGCTACACCGTAATAGCGTATAGCTATAGGTTGCTGTTCATGCCCTTTTACTGTTTTTCAGTTTGAACCTGACAAGGGGATGTTTTCCTTCTGCAGTTTTCCTCACACACTCCTGTTTTTACCGATACGATCATGTCGTGAAGATTGAGAAAGTGACTGTAGACTTGGCGTTTTTGTGAAAGCAATCTTACTTATTTTTTTCTAAAAATTTTACTGGTAAAAATAACGTTACTAGGATTTCACAACCCCTTGGTCATAAAGCAGCGTGCTGTCTCCTGTGTGTGCTATCTTCAGAACTGCCAGTTTCCACTGTGGAAGGTTAGTTGCCTCAACTAACACACTAAGGTGTGAAACTTCTAAAACTGGACGGGCTTTGGTAAACACCATTCTTCAGGCAAAGTGATGTCACTCGCGCAGTTGGTCAGAAGGTTGCGGCTTTACAACCTGGCGCCTAAAAAAACGTGCCCAGGAGGCACTGGTGGGGCTTTGTGGCTTCGCAGATTTACATTAGTTTCCATGTTATTTATAGGGGATCGGGAAGGCTCATTCACCCGTTGCAAAAAAGCTGTTTCTGAAACTCCGTCTTGCCCCGTTCCGAGCCACCAGAAGAGACAAAGATGCTTCTTTCCATTTCGCACCGCGGTGCCCGGCGCAGCTCTGGCCCCGGCGGGGCGGGAGGGCTGCAGGCGCCCGGCACCCCCTTCGCTTGCCACCCCCCTGCCTCGCCCCCTCCCAGTTCCGGGGGGGCTGAGGGACTTGGTTCTGCACCCCCCCGAATAGCCACCTCCCTTTCCCTTCCCGCGGCTGGGCGAGGTGCCGCCCGAAAACCCGGAGAAGCAAGAAGGGGTGCGGGAGAGGAAGCCCCCCCGTCCCACGGCCGACGCTTGCGGGGGAGTGGATTCCCGGGGCAAACTGAATTTGCGGCATGTAATAGCTGTGAGAAACGGATTTTCGTAAACTTTTCACCCAGAGTAGCGGAATTCTTCTGTGCAGCGTAAATGGTATTATGAGAATGTAAAGTTCATTAACGAGCTGTGTATTTTTTTATCCACTCGAATGTAATTTAGAGATTATATACTGTAATAGGATTTATAACATTATACTGTTTAATCTTTATGGTTTTACAAACACGTTAAGTACAGTTGGCAGAACCTACTGCTTGCCTTCAACGTAAGGGTGCCACAACATAAGAAAACAAGCAGCACATGCTTATCGACAGAACTTTTGTTTCTTTTATTGGCATTAATGGAATTAAAGAAATCTCTGCAGTGTTGAATACAAACAAACCTGGTGAACTCAGCATCTTACTTTCAAGGATAACGTGGTCCTGGTTTGAGGGAAATTTGTATTAGGGAGGGTATCTGTATCTTCGTGTCGGCAAGCTGCTGTGCTTAAGGATGTGTTTTTAAAAGCGACTTAGAAAGTACTCCATTAGCTTAGGGAAAAGAAGGTATTTCTCTTGAAGCAGCGAAGTAAAAGCTCTGTAAGTCTTGCAGTATATGGAGCTTTAAACTAAATGGTTTGGGAATAAGTAATTTCTCATTTACAGTCTAGAGATATAAGCAAAGTGAAAGAACAGAAATTTGAGAAAGGCCAGTGAAAGCAGAGGATACTGTGACAGACGCTGTGGTAGAGCACACTTTTTAATGAGTATTAAAATGCTGGTCCGAGTCAAGCCATCCTTCCTCAGTACAAAATAGTTCTAGGCATTCCTTTAAGCTTTTGTGCTTTCTAAAATAGATCTTTTTAGTTTGCTTTTTAACCCTTAAAATATCACACAACGATAAGCCTCTGCAGGGTTTCATATTACCAAGGATTCAGAACCTCATCTGCCCCAGTCTTGTGGGGGAAAAAAAAAAAAAAAAAAAAAAAAAAAAAAAAAGGCACTTTCCAGTAGACCTAATTTTGGGGTACCCTGCCTCCCTTGCTTTTGGCTGGATGCAGAGAGCTGTGCACTTTTCTGCTGTCCTGAGCAGCTGGAGAGAGACTGCCAGATGCTCTTGCCAGGTATTCCTTGTCCTTAGTAAAATGCTGGTTATGTTTACTTTGTGATGAGTTGCAGTCACTGATTGTAATTAAAAGAGACATGGTGATGCTTCATCTGTGGTTGCTGTGTTGAGTATGAACCATTCATCTTCTTTGGGAAAATGAACGAAAACCTTCCAAACTCATTCAGTGGTTGTTTTGTTGTTAGAAATTTTGATAAACATGTTAGAGAGGAGGGGTTTCAGAAAATGTGCTGTGTTCAGCATAACGCCCAGCCTTTTATTAACAGGCCTTTAACTGAGGACAGTTGTGTGCTGGGCTAAACCTTATTTGTGTGCAAGCTAGTTATTAAGTGGTTAGAAATATAGTGGTAATGTAGGAATATGACTTGTATTCATGTTCTTTCATTGCTGTATTTTCACAACAATTAATCAAGCATTACACCCTCAAAGGCTGCAATTTTACACTGATTTTGAGACACAGTGCTGGGTTTTTCCCCCATTGAAGTCTACATTGAACAATCATGGAAATGCTACTGGTCTGCTGAAATGCAGGGTATTTTTGAGAGAGCGATGAGAGGTGAGAATTTTTGTGTAGGTGACAAGGTGCATCTCACTAAATGTAAACTGTGGTTTCAGCATTAATCCAGTGTAGCTTGCGATAAACCAGGTCGTGCTGACCTGAAGAGCTTATCCTACGCCAAGGGCAGGTCGCTGCCCGCTCATGAAGAAGGGGATCAGAACAAGGCTTGTGCGTTCAGCTCAGCAGGCCTTTTGGTGAAGGGGCAGAAATTAGGGACGTTTGGAAGCTGGGGATGACTTTTCCTGTTCTTCCACCCAGAACGGTGCGCAGCTTTTGCCTTTTTTTTTTTTAAAAAAAAAAAAAAAAAACAAAAACCAAACCAAAGCGCTGTGTCACGTATCTAGCAGAAGCGCATCTAGAAGCGTGGATACCCGCCTTGCCAAAACCGAAGCCGCAGCGGCTCCCACCCTAGGAAACGCTATTCCTGGCGGGAGCGGGAGCGGGAGCGGGAGCGGCGTGCCACCCCTCCGGCCGCCCCCCCGCACCCACCGGCACCCCCTCCCCGGCGCAGCCTTTGTCCGGGGGCTGGCAGGGGTCCCCGGACCCCGGCGCGGCCGCCCACGGCAGCTCCCTGCCCCTGCGGCGAGCGCCGGCCTCACGTTGGCTCGCACAATAACTTCTCCTCCTCCTCCGCCTCCTCCTCCTCCTCCTCCTCCTCCTCCTCCTCCTCCTCCTCCGCCTCCTCCTCCTCACCGTGTGCGTCCCAGCCAGGTCCTTTCATCGCTCAGAAAGGTCGGATGGGCTGGGGCTGAGCTCCCCGCACCAGGAAAAAATTACCGGGAGAGAGACATCCAGAAATAAAACAGGCATGTGAATGGCGCGGCTTCAACAAAAATAGCCGTTTGTCAGTAGATGTCACCCCACAAACCTACCTGAAATGTCCTTTTCTTTCTCCCATTTCCCTGCATAGCTTTTCTTTATTTTTTACACAAAATGTCAAATTTTTAGCGTTTGGGTTATTCCTTAGAACGATCTTTTATTTGCGTAAAGCAAGCTTTGGATGTTTATTTAGATGTTCGCTGAAACTGTGTGGAGAGTAGTAATTGTGTTGTACTAAAGAATTAATCCATTTAGTCATGGGAAGCACTACTTAGCCCTTTTTTCTTTTTTTCTTTTTTTCAGTGGAACGGGCAACTTTAAGGACTCGCAACTTAAATTTTAAAATTTTATTTTAATAATGATATTGAGAAACTTGCTTTCATCTGGGGAAAAAAGCAGACCCCTCCTGTGCTACTGTTTGCTTATTTTCAGGGGAATCTTTGCTTTCTGTAAAACCATATTTTTGTGCTTCTGATCCTTTTATTCTTCAACTTCTAAACGGACAATCTTCTTGTAAAACAGATGTTTCAAACTATTTTATGGAGACTGCTAAGCCAGCTTAGGGAATCTTAACATTTAAGCATATAATTGTCTACTTAGAACCCCAGACTGGTAAAATAATGTACATAGCTTGCTGTATCCATTGTAGGTTGCCTTTCACTCGCGTTGAAGCAGTCATGCTTGGGGTTTTTTTGTTGTGTGGGTTTTTTGGTGTGGGTTTTTTTTTTTTTTTGGTTGGTTTTTTTTTGTTTTTTTTTTTTTTTTCCCCCCCTAACCTCCCTGAACACGTTCTGGATCTCACTGTACGGTGCTGCTGTCTCTGTTAGAAGCGCAGCGGGGAACCGTTTGTTTACTGGCTGTTAAAAACCCGCTCCGGCGAAATTTCAGTGCGTCTTCGTCGGCCCTGGGGAGCGTCCAGGGGAGAGCGGCGGTGGGTCTGGCTGCCCACAGCACGTCCCCGGGAGCGGCCGGTCCCCAAAGGGGCCAGCAAACCCCCGCCGGTGGGCCGGGGCGAGGGGGGGGCACTGGGGGATGTGTGTCGGGGTTGGTGGGGGAGCACCGTCCGGAGGCGAAGCCACCGCTCCCGGCGGGGACCAAGGGGACGGGGCAGGAGGTGCTCCTGAACGCGTCCCGGGTCTGTCCCTGGGCGGGACAGCCTGAGGTTTTGGGGAGAGCACGCCGGGCACTGGGGCGGCGGAGGGCTTCCTACGCCTGCCCGTGGGCGCCGGTGGGGATCAGCGTGTCCGGGGGGGCACGGACGGACCTGGCCTGGCGGGACTTCTTCTGCCCTTCACGAAGGGGCGCGCTGCCCGCGTGGTGTGGGGGCCCCCCCAGCATCGCGGTGCAGGGCCCCCCCAGCATTGCAGTGCGGGGCCCCCCGGGCATCATGGTGTGGGAGCCCCCCCAGCATCGCGGTGCGGGACCCCCGCAGCGTTGCGGTGCGGGGAACCCCCACCATCGTGGTGCGGGGCCCCGGGAGCCCCCCCAGCATCACGGTGTAGGGCCCCCGCAGCATCGCGGTGCGGGGCCCCCGCAGCATCGCGGTGCGGGGCCCCCCCAGCATCGTGGTGTGGGGTCCCCCCAGCGTCACGGTGCGGGGCCCCCCCAGCGTCACGGTGCGGGGCCCCCCCAGCATTGCAGTGCGGGGCCCCCCTGGCATCGTGGTGTGGGAGCCCCCCCAGCGTCACGGTGCAGGACCCCCCCCGGCATCGCGGTGCGGGGCCCCCCCAGCATCACGGTGCGGGACCCCCCCGGCATCGTGGTGTGGGAGCCCCCCCAGCGTCACGGTGCAGGACCCCCGGCAGCATCGCGGTGCGGGCCCCCCCCAGCATCGCGGTGCGGGCCCCCCCCAGCATCGCGGTGCGGGACCCCCCCAGCATCGCGGTGCAGGACCCCCCCCAGCATCACGGTGCGGGACCCCCCCCGGCATCGCGGTGCGGGACCCCCGCAGCATCACGGTGCGGGACCCCCCACCATCGCGGTGCGGGACCCCCCTGGCGTCGCGGTGTGGGGGCCCCCCAGCATTGCAGTGTGGGACCCCCCCAGCATTGCAGTGTGGGACCCCCCGGGCGTCGCGGTGCGGGGCCGGGCCCCCCCGGCAGGACGGGCAGCACGTGCTCGGCTGAATCGCCACCGGTGCCGGCTCATCCCGCCCGCGCGGTCCGACAGAGCAGCGCTGCCAGTGGCATTCTTGGGTGCCGGTTGTGAAGTGGGAGTGGAAGGTCGTGATCAACCATGTTTGCTTTGCATAAAACTGGTACACGGTGGAATTCCGCCTTTTGTCCTCATGGCCCTCCGCTTACGCCTTTATATTTCATGGTTTTAGGGAAATGTTTAAAGTAACAGAAAATACGTTAGAAATTGCAGTGTCTGAAGTGCTTAGAAGTGATCAAATTGCAGCAGTTTTTGAATGCTGAAGTGTTTGGTGCTGAAACCAGAGGGCCGGCTTTTCAGTTCTGCCCGTTTCCCCTTTGTACTTCTAAAACGGTACACAAGTAGGAGGAAATTGTTGAAAATATACCAATGAATGTGTTTATCAGCTAGCATAAAGCTGATGGAGTCAGCAGTTTGCAGGCAACATCCCAGTCAGTTAAAATGCTTTTAAAATGAGTCTGTTAGGGCTAGACCAGAGCAATGTAAGGACTGGGAGCCGCAGCTGGATGTGTTGGTTGTTCTTCTCCTACACCACACGCATTGCTGGCACAAGAGAATTTCAACTCAGTTTTTTTTACTATCTTCTTGTCAAATACAGTATCTTCATTACAGTTATGCACAAGTAGTACGCATTTTTTAGCCATACTTGGACATTAAAAGTGTGTTAAACTTGGCATATGAACAGGCGAGAACAGAACAGGTAAAAAGGTAAGACATGCAGGGTTATTTATTACAGAAATACAATTATTTTTGCTTTATCATCAACGAAGATTATTGCACCCGTCAGTATTTCTTGGAGTTGGAATCTGAAATTTAGACATTTAAAACTGCATGTGTACTTACGCTTTTAAATGTTATCATTATGCAAAACTAAAGTTAGCAAATGCGTTCAAAGAGGATGTATACGACACTTCACAGTAATCTCGAATACTTAATAAATAATTCCTGTTAAGTGGGGCCTCACATAGAGACTGTGGGAGGATGATGAAGGTGCTGTGTAAAATCGTGTGTGGAGAAGAGGGTCACTTAAAAGCTTTTGCTGCCTGTCTGGTGCGTCCAGCAAGACCGGTGCTGGAGACAAAGCCCTTCTCCATGCTGGGCGTCGCTCAGCTGTGTGCCCTCGTGCCGCGGGACGCTGGGACCCGCGAGGAGCTGCCGCTGGCGGGGGCAGCCAGGAGAGGTTTCGCTGCTCTTGTCCTTCGCCCTAGGTGCTACCTCCCGGCCACGGCTGGAGACGAGAGTTGGCCACGAGTGTTCGGTCTGGTCTCCCGCAGCCCTGTCTGGGTCCGAGCAACGTGCAGGGTGTCTCGAAGGCAGCCGGTAGCCCTGGCCCTTTGGGGGTTAAACAGAAAAGGCTGTTCGCTCTCAAGGTATATAGTCACTGTGATTCGCCGCTTTTTACTGCCACTGTCTCTCTCCGGGACCTGCTTGGGAGAACCAGAAGTTGGTCTTTCCTTCAGCGGGCGCTGGGCTCTGCTGCCCCAAACCATCTCTGTTGGAGAGGTTGGGGGCTCTTCCCAAGCCTGACGAACTTCCATCACCACCCTGGACACCCCTCTTGCTTCTGGAAGGTTTCCTGTGCCCGACGGCTGTGTTGAAGCGTTAGGTTTGCAGCTCTTCCTAAGACACCCCTCCGCTTCCAAGTCCAAAGGGCGAGAGGTTGGTTACTTACTCCGCATCCAAAACCGGTTCTGGCGTTTGCGTCCGAGCAGACGGGGCAGGAGGCTCCGGTCCTGGTGCCGGCCGGCGCCGCCACCGGTAGCCACGTCCCGCCGGGCCGCCCGAGCGTGGGCCCTGCCCAGGTCCTGGTCGTCCGTCGGCGACGGCGGGTTGCCTTCCTCCCGCTCTTCCCTCGGGCATCACCTGCCAGTGTTCCCGTCGCTCGCCTCTCCGTGGGTCCCTGCGGGTTGGACTGGCACCGCAGCGGCAGGGAGGCCTCGCCGGCCGGCCGCAGCGACCTAACAAATCCTGGCTCAGTGCAGAACGGGCTGTGGTCGGTCGGGGCGGCCACGCGAGCTGGTCAGATGCTCCGGTTCAGCCACGTTTCCTGGACAGCCCGTGGTGCCCTGTTCTTGGGTAGGAAAGAGGCAGATGGGGTGCCCTGACGTGCAGCTTGTAACGTCCAAAATCTGTAGCTTGTTCTAATTTAAAAAAAAAAAAAGTCTAAAATTGGTCTCCTAATTAGAGTTGGCTTTAGTGAAAGGTTTAATATGGACTCAGAAATTCAGTTCCCAGCCCCTGATTTTAAAATACCTAACCGTCACATCTGGCTGGATGGTGCTGGGTGCCCATGACTGAAGCAGCACCTCTTCTGTAGTGGCGGGTCATTCGCTGCCACCCACTCAGACATCTTGGCAGGGAATATCTGGCGTCTTCTTCAGAAACGTGTCGGGTGGCTGCAGGCTTTGCCCAGGCATCAGACTGGACACTTAATTATTTTCTGCTGATCTGTCATGTCCTTGCGTTGGCTGACTTGCCTCTGTGACTTCGCCATGCCATTGCCGGGTACTCGGTGCAGGACACGGTGGGCATTTCTGCAGGAGAACAGCGGCAGGTTCAGTAACAGGGGCTTTTGACCCGAATTCAGAGGTGCCTCAGAATTGCAGGGGGTGGCTGGGGGGTCCCTCCTGCTGGGATCTGTTCTTTGCTCCGGGGTTAGATCAGCCGTGGGGCCCTCGCTCATCCAGTCTGAGAGCTGCTCGCCTCTCGTGCAGACTGGGCGCGAGAGGCACTTCTCTTTCTCCACTTGCCCAAAACGGGCATCTTTAACCTCAGTCTTGTTTTAGGTGACGGCGTTGGAACACGGGCTGTGTACGTGTGTATCAAAGCAGAGCTAACCCAGGACTAGGGAACTGAATAACGTAAGAAACCCTCCCTTTTCACCACTGTAGCAACGCAGTGAGGCAGCCCTTGTCAGAAAACTAAAGCATTCTTTTAAAAGCCACTTTTTAAAAGTCTAAGAAGCCGATGAGACCTCTGCGTTTTGAAGTACCAACTTAGGATGGCGTGCCCTGAAATCACCCCAAAATCACCAGAATTTTTCCTTCCTCCTTCCTGCTAGCTGTTTTGTTCCATAACTTTTTAATAGCTTTTTCATCAGCGATACCCCCTTTTAAAAATGAATTATTTTAATGAGTTTTATTGATTGTTTTTAGGTAGTGCCCTGTGATTTGCTTAACAAAATTGCAAAACAAGATGCAGCTGCAGCAGAAAATAAGTGAAGTAAGGAAGAAAATTGTGGCTAGAGAAGAAAGTGCCAAAAATCTCTAGTCAAGGGCTCTTTCTGCTGCGCGGCCAGTGCAGCAGAGGGCAATTACGTGCTCCGCTTGTTTGTCTGCAGGCTAGAACGTGGAACAAGTGCAAGTGATTTGCCAGTTTCCCCATTTCTTCTTGGTGCCTAGAAAAACTTTCCAGATAGGATTGTGATACGCCTGTGAGAATTACTTTTGATTCCTTACTTACAGGGAAAACTAAATGTTTAGGATGTCTAAACTTGCAACCCCTCATATGGTTTTACCTGTTTTAGACATCTTGAAGTTTTGCTTTTCTGTGAATGCCAATAGGCGAGTGTACTGAAAACACAGGTTCCTTTTGCCATGCCCCGTTTCTCATTAAGCCTTTGTACCAAACCAGTTCACCTTAACTCTGGTGATTTTGGGTTTTCTTTTGGGCAGAGAGCAGTAGAGAAGGTCACAGAGCTGCAGTGAGCGTCCCCGCTGGGTGCTTTTCTGCTGAGAAGGGAGGTCATTCTGTTATTTATTCTTCCATTTTTTCAAAAGACAGCAAACTGTAATTGAAACCAAGTTGCAGCAACTTGTTAAACACTTCAGGACCAGCACCCGTTTTTATCCAGCACTGATATTTAGGCTGCAGCTGCTGCAGATAAACGCGAGGCCCCAGATGGTGGCTGTCTAATCCTCATGAGAATTCATGTCCTAGAGGCAGCTCTTATCTCTCCAGACCTGACATTGTCTGCAAGTCTACTATAAGGGGGAATAATATAAACATGCTATGCATGAGTTTCACTTCCTTGAATAACACAAAGACACAGGAAGTTAAGTTAAATGTTACAAGAATAGAGTTCACATTACCGAAAGTCTAGCTATTTTTGTTGCCCTAATAGGTAGCCAGTGGTTTGGGGGATAAGGTGCACACTCCAAACACTGTATTGATTGTGTTTTGCCGCTCAGAATTGTGGTATAGAGGTCGTTTTAAAGCACATGTTTGCATTTGTTTTGTCTTTGCTGCTAGTCACCGTTAGCTCATCTGGGCAACTTTACAGATGCCACGTTCCACGCCCGTCACGGCTGCGCGGGCGGTGGTGCAAATGTTCGATTCTTCAGTTTCCCCAGTGGAAGTGTATCTTGGTTTTCTCCTTTACCTCCGTTGCCCCGTGCCCCTGCCCTCTCTGCCTGCCCTGGGAGGGTGCGGGTGGACGGGCTCTGCTCCCTCCCGGCGCTGCGGGGGACGCTCCCGCCAGGCAGAGGGGTTTCTGCCTGCTGACCTGAAATACCTCCTGTCACTTCTTTATCAAGCTGCTTTGCTGCTGCGTAGCAGGGATAATTTTGCACCTTCTTGGCTATTTCCCTCCGTGTATGCCTTTAAAAAATAGTCTGTGTTAGGCTTTAGGTGACGCAACTTCGTTTTTAAAAAGCGGCGTTGATCAGTTAATTCCAGCAGGTACCGCAGGTATTTCTGTTGTGTTCGTGGATGACTTCACTTTATCTTGTCAACTCCAGCGTTTGTTTTGACCTCCACAGCTGTTGCGATAGTGCATTTATTCACTGCCTGGATAGGAGGAATTAGAAATGGAATAATTTCACAAGACCTACTTGCTTCACAAGTTGAAAGTTGCTCCCCATCTCCTTCAGTGACAGGGTGTTCTTGTGCACAAAAGGAGCTGCTAAACAGGGGTGAAATCTAGCAGAGCTGTAGGGCTTAAAGCCCAAGTGTGCCCGTTTGACCGTGCCCCAGAGGTAGCTGGGGCACAGAACTGACTCAAAAGCATCTAGTTAAATTTAGAAACGAAGAAAAACAAAAGTTGCTGAAATGGTGTTCATGAAAACAATTATCAGGAAAGGTTATCAGAGGTAAGTAATTTTAGGAAGGTATTTTAGAAGGGTAAATAAAAGTAATGACTCCTTATTGTCAGGAGATAAACTTACACTACTAAAAAACCTAGCATGGCCACTTCTTTAGCGACCAGCCTTTCTTGAAAGATGCACAGCTACCAAACTTTTCTGTACTACAAGTGTGATAAAAATTACAGTATTTTTCAGCAAAGGAGGAATAGGAATATAGGAGAAAATACTACAGCCTTGATTTATCATCAGTGTCTTGGTGTTTATTGAGTTGTTAAGCTTGTGCTGATTTTACCTTGTACCTAATTTATGCAGTGCTGGATTGTTCCACTCCAGACATGAAAAATTCCAGAGGCACTCAGATTTCTCATGTTGCCTTCCAGTGCTATACGAAAGTATCTTTTCTTGCCTAGTGCATTGCCTGCTGCTCTGGCACTGAGAGATAGAACATCTTGGGTGGTTCTGCAAAAACGTAGATCTAAGTCTCTGAAACACTGCGAATGGGGTCATAATTTGGGGAGTTTCTGCCTTATTTAAAAGAGAGTGAACTAAAATTAGACTTTTCATTCAAAAACAAGCTAAAATCTTTTAACATTTTTTACCATGTGAAAGAAGAGAACAAAAATCACTCACTGATCTGTTGACAGTTTTGGTCTAATTTGGGTCCAGCTGCACTCCGAAGGGAATAGATGTGCTTTGTTTCCATATTTTAAATAACTGTGTCCCCGCCAATAGCAGGCTGGTGAGAACGTGCGTGTGTTGAAAGTTTCACTTGTCAGACTTGACTTCGGTTGAAAACTGTTTCATGAGGAACTACTTAATTTTATCTCTCTGGTTTAATTTTGGCAAAAACTGACAGTAGGCCTTAGGAGTATCTAGTAAGAGCGGGACTAGCAGGCTTTCGTGCATCGGTTTTCCTGCCACGGAAGTTGTAATTAAGCCTAATTAAACCATAATCGGCGAATTTAGGGCTGTGTCCTGCAGCTCAGATCTGATTGCCGTTTATCTCCCTGTAGAGCAGCTCTGTTGGCCTTGCTAGCAGAGCCGTGCTCCTGCTGTTGGGCCCCTTCGCCAGCGTCCGCTGCTCCACGGGAGCCGCCTCCAGACGCGCGCGCCGGCTAACCTCCCGGTGCTCGGCGGGTGCTCGCGTCAGCCCGGTGGCAAAAGCCGCCCCGGGTTGAGCTGGGACGCTCTGGGGCTTTGGTAAACACTTTCTGAATATTTTGCCCGTATACGTTAAAAAAAAAAAAAATAAAAAAAAAAAAAAAAAAAAATTCCCTGAAGTCGATTACAGTTGTACGGGTTGCTCATTAGTGATTCTATTTGCGTCCCTAAATAATTATTGTTAGCATTATTTATACTACATACTAGCTTCCTGGGTGCACGCTGTTGCAGTGCAATAGCTGTAGGAGCACGACAGAATGATAACCTCTCAAGAGCTGAACATACAAGATAAAAGATGTTTGAGATTAATATGCAAACAATTGAAAAACAATGGAAACAGAAGGCAAACTGTACCACTTCTTGAAGTTGGCTTCTCTGTGTAACAAAACACTCAAAGACAAGAAATGTAAATGAAGGTAACTGGAGCTACTGGGAGCACAAACATCACAGAATTTGTGCATTATTAGTATGGAAAGCGAGCCAGGTATAGCGAGGGTTTATTCCCGATGTAATCTTAGAAAATAGGGTGCAGTAGGAATGAACTTCCCTGTCTGCACTTGAAAGATTTCTCTGTGTTCTCTTTAATTTTAACGGCATTGATATTCCGTTTGCTTTATGAAACCCTTTATTACAAACAGTTATGAATATGAACATCTCATTTGACTGCTGATGAACAGAGGGGAAAATCTAAATTAAAACTTTAAATACCACTATTTAATTACCCAAATGGCTTTGACTCTGTTAAAGAGTGCCTGGGATTATTCTGTTTTTCAATTTGTTTTAATGCTTCCTTGGTAAAAGCTGATGGATTCCCAGGCCCATTGCTGTCACTGATGAACTATATAAAGATAAATGACATTATGGTAAATTCCACTTAATGACACATTTTTAATTTTCAGAACACAGACATTTTCTGGCTAGTGAATGAAGGCTAATTACCTCAAGATCAGAACAAAATAACTCCTCATTTTGAAAGATAATAGAAAAGAAATGTTGCAGATTAATGATGCTATTTATCTTTAAAAGAAAAAAAATTCTATCTTTATCCTGATAGTGCTGTTCCCTGAGGAACATGGTTATAAAATGAATCTGAAGTCGCAACTTAATAGGTTATTAAAATTATTTGAGTGCGGGCTCCTCTGGTTCAGCCTTTCCATAAATTTAAATTGAAGGTCTGCTGTATTTCTAAAGAAAGCAGCTTGTTTACGAGACCACAGGGAGCAGATAGGTTACTGACAAAAGATGCGCTTAACCCCATTCTGTATCTCCTTTTTTTCAGCCTGAATGGAACAGATATGTTTCAGGAACAGTTGAGAGAAAAGTTTAAAACGTCTGAATTGTGTTAACGCCGGTGTCTTTTCTTGTCAGCGCGTGTCATTAGAAGAGTAAATGGGAATAAAGAACACAAAAGTAAATTTGCTTTGGGGAGTGGCAGTAAACAGCATCAGCTACGACATGCTGGAAGCGGAGGTTTTGCAGCGGGTTGCGCGGATGATGCGCTGTTAGTGCTTGCTGGGAGGATTTGAGCGGCGCAGTTTCACCGTTCGGGAGCTCGGGTAGAGAAGCATTCCTTTCCGCGGGCGAGCGTTGCGCACAGCGGTTTGGCCCCTGTTGCTGTTTGTCGCTGTTCCCGGCCAGGTCACTGGTGGCGCCTCTGCTGTCCCCGGCCGTACTGAAACTACAAGCGTGTTGCGAACGCGAAGGCCTGTCAGGTGCCGTTCTCCTGCGGAGAGCTAAATTCCCGGAGTGAAAATGTGACTGGAGAAGGAAATTTTCAGCCATGAAAACGTCTTCCGTGTAGAGTTGTTACCCGGCCCTGAGAAAGCTGGGCTCTTGCTTGTACGCTGACAGCCACGGCGGCTGGAAAACGTTGTGCCTGGCGGAGCCCTCCTCCCTGCACCGTCCCCGTCCCGTTTTCCCAGCACCGCGGCAGGTCCGTGGTTTGTGGCTTGGCCCTGGCAGGGTTCGCTGTCGCATGGGAGGGTGACAGGGGTGTCCTCAGCTGGCCAGGTCAGGTAACAGAGTTCTCGGGGTTTCCAAGGCTGGAAGGCGAAAAGGTGAAAGGAGGTCCTGTTCGCTGGGTTTAGATATTGCAGGCTGGAGTCATACCTGGGATTTGGGGTTGGTTTGGGGGCCTTTTTTCTACTTCTGCTCACGGGGGAGAACGCGTGGTCGTTTTCTCTCCCCAAAGCCCCGCGGCATGCCGGTGGTGTTTTGTCGCAGCTCTGCCCGCAGAGGAGCGTGGGTCTGCTCCTGCCAGCGGAGGGGTTGGACCCTTCCCTCTTGCTCCTTGCAGCTCGGTGCCGTAAGGGTCGGTGCGCTCCTCTCCCCCACACCGCTGGTCTTCCTCTGCCTCCGGGCAGGCAGAATAGTTCATTACGGTAAACACAGCCCAGGCTCCAGAGCAGCAACTCAGTTTGCAGCACTCGGAGCGTTTTCCGTTCCTCCGAGTCCCTCGCCGCGCTCCCTGCCCGGTCCCGCTGCCCGTGGGGTAGCAGGCGCTGGTTTGGCAGCGCAGGAGGGGTTGACGGTCCCACCACCCGCCTTCCCCCCTGCACCCTGCACAGCCAGAGCCGGGCTGCTGGGCCGGCACTCCCAGGAGCACCTGCCATCTCCACCAGCATCTGCGTCGTGCCGACAAATCGTCGCCTGAAAGGAGGGAAATTTTACTTTTACTTTTTTTTGGGCTGCCTGCCGAAGGCCCCGAGGGCTGCCACCAGTCCCCTCGGTCATGGTCGGGGCAGCCCAACACCCCGCAGCCGCTCGCCCAGCCTCCCCCGACTGGGAACAGGGGAGGGAATCGGAGGAGCAGAGGGAGGCTCACAGGTTCAGACAGAAACAGTTTAATAATGGTCATAAAGTAAAACGGTGACAGTAATGGAAGGTATAAATGGGCAACGCACAATGTAATTGCTCACCACCTGCTGACCAACACCCAGTCCGTTCCCAGCTAGCAATCCCGAAATACCAAGACCCCACAATTGCAATCCCAGAAACAAGAGAGAGCCCCTTCCCCACCACCCCTCCTCTATATACTGAGCATGACGTTCCGTGCCATGGAATATTTCACTGCCCAGTTTGGATCCGGCGCTCTGGCCGTGCTCCCTCCCAGCCTCTTGGGCGCCCGCGCACAGGCAGGACACGGGGAGGTGGGGAGTCCTTGAAATCTCAGCAACAAGTGAAAACATCAGTGTGCTGCTGCCTGCGTTCTCATGCCAAACCCCATACCGGACCCAGAGCACAGCGCTGTTGTGGCTACCAAAAAGAAACACGAACCCTACCCCAGCCTGACCCGGGACACCCTGCAGCACTGAGGCACAGCCCCACGCGGCTCCAGCCCTCCTCGGGTGCGCGGCCGCCCGCTGCCCGTCCCACCGGCCCGGCGCTCGGGGCAGCATTCGTGCAGGTGTCCTCAGAGCACGGGGGTTCGTGTGGCTGGAGCGGCGCTCGCGCCCCTTCCCCCGTGGGGTCCCAGCCCCATCCCGGATCTCTGCAGGGCGTCTCCCCGCAGGCGGCTGCCAGCGGCACCCGCTGCCCGTGCAAACCAGCCAGGCCCCACCGAGCCCACAGACAGGTCACTGTGCCCCATCCCCACCCCACAGACAGGTCACTGTGCCCCGTCCCCACCCCACAGACAGGTCACTGTGCCCCATCCCCACCCCACAGACAGGTCACTGTGCCCCATCCCCACCCCACAGACAGGTCACTGTGCCCCACCCCACAGACAGGTCACTGTGCCCCATCCCCACCCCACAGACAGGTCACTGTGCCCCACCCCACAGACAGGTCACTGTGCCCCGTCCCCACAGACAGGTCACTGTGCCCCGTCCCCACCCCACAGACAGGTCACTGTGCCCCGTCCCCACCCCACAGACAGGTCTCTGTGCCCCACCCCACAGACAGGTCTCTGTGCCCCATCCCCACCCCACAGACAGGTCACTGTGCCCCACCCCACAGACAGGTCTCTGTGCCCCATCCCCACCCCACAGACAGGTCACTGTGCCCCACCCCACAGACAGGTCACTGTGCCCCATCCCCACCCCACAGACAGGTCACTGTGCCCCATCCCCACCCCACAGACAGGTCACTGTGCCCCGTCCCCACCCCACAGACAGGTCTCTGTGCCCCACCCCACAGACAGGTCACTGTGCCCCACCCCACAGACAGGTCACTGTGCCCCACCCCACAGACAGGTCTCTGTGCCCCGTCCCCACCCCACAGAGCCCTGCCTGCCCAGACCGCGCTGGCTCGGGCTGCCCCACTGGACAGTGTTATCCCTCTGGTAACTTCAGACAGGCCTGAGCTTCTCTAAAAAAAAGGAGGAAACTGAGAAAACACTGGCAGGTTTGTGCTCTGCTTGTCTGCTCCTCCTCTTTGTTGCTGTATGAAAACTGTGTTGAAGTGACCTCTCCAAATGGAAGAACCCTATCCAACCACTGTTTCATTAAACACTTTAAAAAGAGTAATCTAAAGGGGATTTTTTTAATTATTTGATTTTAGATACAAATTACTGCCACAAATATCTGTATGGGAATTCTGAAAAGAAGATGAATATAATCTTGAGAAAAAAAGTCTTGATGGCAACTTATACATGTTTGTTGTGCTTTATATTATTTGTTTGAGTCTTATGCATGATAGAACAAATTGGCTTGCATATGAGTTTAAGCACAGAACAATTAGAGTTTAAGCCCCAGTTAGGTCACTTACTAATAAAGTGCAGTACTTTTGAGGGTGACAATCAGAAAAAGCAATTCTAGCATCTCTTGTATTTTTGACTGTATTTTTCATAGTTCTCACTAGTTTGTGCCTGTTCTTTTTGCTCATCTTTTACAGTGACATCTTTGCTATTTGCCTGTGACTTTCCTTTCTCTTGGATTGTCCATCTACTTTGAGGACGTTGGTGGCCCACGGTCTAGTCATTTGCATGTCTGCTGGCCAACACAAAATTAAAACACTCGGTTACCAGCAAGAGAGACAAAAACACAAAGAGGGATCATCATACACGATTAATACATAGTGCTAAAGTAAAGCGGCAAATACAGAGCAGATTTATTTCTGTTGAGTTTTAAAACAATTATTCATTGAATTTTTACGCGATCTTGATTGATGTGGGTTTTATGCCTGTAGTTTAAGATTCCACTGTGGATATTTGTTGCTGTGGATGAATCAGCAGTTCATACAACAGTGTTTTCTGTAAATTATTAATCTATTCAAGAAAGTGTAACGTGAGCATATTCTCTGTCCTGAAGGATTACTGGAGTTTGCTTATGCGAGGGAGCAGTGACTCACATGCCAAAGCAATTCCACCTGATTTGGAAATCAGCTGGCCCCCGGTGAGTTCGGTCCGGGACGAGTCTGCTCCCCGCTTCTGCCCGGCCGGTTCTTCTGCAGGACCTTGGCGGGCGAGGGTGCCCGGGAGAGCACCCAGGGAGCTCCGCGTCCCCCCGCGCCGCTCTGCGGGGCGTAGGTGTCCGCTGCCGGGGAGCTGCAGCGGGGACCCCAGCGCGGGCGGGCGAGCCAGGCTGCGGCTTCCCACTGCGCACCGCGGGGTCTGCGCAGGAGGAGGTCTGGGCGCCCCGCATAGTCCCGGGGTTTTCAGGTGCGGCTCAGATGGTGACTCCCCTCCTAGTTCTGTGTTTCCTCCAGAAGCCCAGCAGACACCTCAGGAGCGGTCACTGGGAAAAAACAGTTGCTGCAAGAGAAGGGTTTGTTTTCCGAGGGGTAGGGTCTTAGTGCTGGCTGAGGATGCTTCATTTTTTGAAACGTTTTGAAAACCAGACAGCTTACAGTGTCTGGCCTGTCTTGGGGAATTGTCACTGTTCGTGTAGTAGAAACACGTCGGTTTATCGTCTTACCCTGCAGAAAATAATCATACTGCCGCTTCCTACGTTGCCCTTAGTTTCCCATTTTCACGGAAAGTTTCTGTTGGTAAGTCTGCACACTGTTAGGGACTGTACAACCGCGCCAGCGTGAGGGGGGACACTCAGCACTTCTTCAGTAATATTTGTGAGGGGGGAGGTTCGGCAGTTAAGGAATAAAGCAAAGCCGCTTTCTGACTGATCAGGATATTTTTTTTTTTGCTTTTTTTCAATTTAAGTTTTTTGAGGCTTAGAATCATGAGGGTGGTCTTGAGAAGGATCCTCTTATAGGTAGATTGTAATATCAAACTATATGGTTTTATATTATGGAATTATGATAATACATATATGGAATACAAATGGTGTGTATCAATTAGATTTTAATAAATAGTACAGTGCTTTATAATTAAATTCCTAGACTTAGTTTTTCCTGATTTTATTGTAGGAGTGCAGAGAATATCAGAGATGTATATGTCAATATTTTGCCTACATTTCTGAAGCGTTCTGCCTCCAGAAACTACAATTTATATTTTTAGGTTATATGACTTCGTATTTTCTGTTGGACAATTGTCCATACAGCTGAGATCTTATTTTAAAAAAATAAATAAATAAAATTCATTTGGATGATGTTATCCATAGACATAAGTCTTAAAAATAGCTGGCTTCCATGGCTGTTGTGGCTTATATCTAGCACTAATACATAAATTCTTCCAATTGTACTAATGGAATTCCAGTCCCAGGCAGCAGCATTTTACAGCACCGTGGCAAAAAGCAATGTCTGAAACTAGGAGTGTCTCTAAGAAGTTCTTTCACGTTTAAGCAAAAATGTGCTCAGCAAAAAGAAATGTAAATTTAAGGAAAATCTCCAATTTCCTATTCTATGCAAAGCTTTGATTTTTTGCTGATTCAGGCAGTAGGGTTGACATTGGAGCTTCTCATTTCATCTGAAATAATCACTTTTTACTTTGGAACAGTCTTTCATTTTTCACAGCACTATCTTCTGAAACAGTCCACTTTGTATGTATGAATCTGTTTTTCTCCAGATAACACAGAAAGTAAAACTATTAGAAACAGGTTCCCATCTATTACTTTCTTGAGTGCATAGAGAAATACTAATTTTCAGTGGCGCCCATTTGGTGACTTCACTGATGTTTTTTGCCCCCCTTTCAAAAAAGACAAAAAGAGGAAGAAGGAAATACATCTGTCGTCTAAATTGACTGTGCCAAATATAACATTAAATTTCAATAGAAAATGTGAAAGGCACATGCTTAATGTTAATAAAGCTGTCAGTAAAAGCCCGGTTGCTGCGCGGGCCGTGCCCGAGCGGTGGCTGCAGCCCGTGCGGGAGCGCTGCCCGGGCACACGCGCTTCGCTCGCCGGCGGGTGGTTGGTGCCGTCCTCCCTCCGGGTCTCGTACCCTGCAGATGTAAGACGTGCCCGCTGCTCTTCACCCCGTGTTTCTCCGGAAAGTTCGGGAGCCACGGCGCAGGGCTGCAGGGTGTTTTTTTAAGGAGGCGGGTGTGGCTGGGCACGCGTTGTGGAAGGGGGGGGACCCCGCGGGAGGACGGTGCCGCGCTGATCTCGCCCGCGGGAGCTGCCAGCCGGCCGAGCTCTGGCCCTGCTGCGGACGGGGAGGTTTGTCGCAGACACAGACCACAGTTTTAACCGCTTATTTAGAAGGGGGATTGCCGTGCTGCGGTGGCGGAGTTGGCGTATTCCGAACGGATCGGTCTGGTTTCCTGCCCGCGGCTGCCGCAGCGCGCCTCGTGCTGCCCGTGCGCCCGCGTGAGCCGAGGGGGAACGCGCAGGTTTTGGCTCACGCCACCCATTTTGGTGGCTGTCATGGCTCACGTGTCCCCGTTTCTCCCCTCCCCGCCCCACGGGAGAAGTTCCCCATTACAGCTTCCCTGCCGCCCGGCCTCCCCCTGGCGCAGTCCCCGTTAGCGGGGGTGAGAATACGCTGCTCGTCACAAGAAGCCCCCTTTGATGGGAGCCCTCTGGTTCTGTGGGCTGGACCAGCCCCAGTGGCATGCCTCCTCTCATCATTTCATCTTAAAAACTGCTCATTTTGTGTCGCCTTCTGTTGCTGTTCTATGGCAGCTGGAGACTCTTGCTCATTCCACGTGCTTTCGTCCCATTTCTGCCTGGCGTGATGCGGGACCAGTTCTCGGGGTCAGGACCACCAACGGCCTTGCTCGTAGTGGTCATTTGTGCACTAAAATGCCACACAGATAGGCAGTGTTAAAGGCAGTATAAGAACATTTTGGTGTCATAGAGCATCCCGGCGATCAGCTGCTTATTTAACACAAGATAAGGTACGACAACCTGACTGGAATTGGTAGGGGCAGGCTAGGTAAGGGGGAGCAGGTAGGGGCGGCGGTGCTGATGCCTCTGCAGCTCAAGGTTCAGGGAGGACATTTAGAGCACCTATATAGATAATAATTTGGCAATAATTTCTGTTACAAATAAAAAAAATCAGACTTCCCTGAGGGCTGGGAAATGAGCACAGCTTTGATAATGTGTGCAATTTGCTTTTAATCCCTGAAAAGATTTGCTCCTTGCAATGATTTGCCCCAGCAAGAGGATTGAGAAGAAGAGGGTTTCCACTGTGATGCTTTGTACAAACAGCAGTAGATTAAGCGTTCCTGACGTGCTCTGGAGGAAGTCTTTTCTGGTCCTCTGCTGGAAGGGTCATGGATATAACTTCAGAGCTTTGGGAGGCAGAGCTGTTTTAAAGAAAGGAAAAATGTTGTTAAGCTGTAGTGTGAAAAAAAAAACTGTCCTGGCAAGCGGTTGTGCTGTAATCCTTCATAATATGCTAGCAGGTCAATTTGCCGTATTTTGGCATTTTCGTGGGGCCAGTCTGATCTGCTTGCTTCCCTAGCCTAATCACTGACAACTCTGGGGTTAGAAAGAAGGTCTGCTCCCAGAATTTATCGGGGTTCTTTTCAGGTTTGTTTTGTGTATATATTTCTGACTATTGTTTTTTTCTTCTCGTCACTTCTACTGTTTCGGTATCTTTTTTTTTTCTGGAAATAAAATCCCTGATAATTCCTTCTGCTGCTTCACTCTACAGAAGTCCCTTCTGTTTGGCTTCACGTTCTTCATCCTCTGCACTGAGGCGCTTCCCACCTTTTCCCTTGTGCTAATCATGTAATCATTACCACCCTGTACCTTGGGCAAACACCGCCGGAGCGGCATTATTTACTGTCTCACAGGGGGGCACAGCTAGGTTCCCCCTCTCCCAGTCATTCCCCTGTGCTGCCGAGAGCGCTGGCCGGGAGGCTGGTCTCTCCTGCTGAGGTTAGGCACGGGTGGTGGGGGTCGTTGGCACTCTGCTCTTCCCCTGCTCCTGCTCCCAAAGCCTCCGACCAGGGCTGACCCTCAGTTTCGGGCTCAGAGGCTGTGGTGCGTTAGGATACCCCCACTGCTACTGCAAGTCCTTTTGAGCTGAAAACATGGCAAATTGGAATGGCTTATTCTTTTTGACAAAGGTGCTTTGCACATTCCGAAAAGCAGATGGTTTTTTTCGTACATGCCTTTGGTAACAACCACCTCTCACGTGGCAGATAATTTAGGTTTTCTTTAGCCAGTGTTGTTCTCGTCATTCACGTTTTTGTAGCCTACTGCCTTTCAAGTTACCTTGAATGACTGAAGTTAAGATATTTTGCACGACCCTTCTGTAGGAAGCGGTCTGTCTGCAGAGTGACTTCTTGAGCATTCTTGGTGCCTTTCCTCTCCACAAAATTCAGTTTAAAAACCCATAGGTAGCAAATGATATATCCACCATTCTTGTCAATGTCATGGCCTTGTGTCATGATGCTGAAAGGTATCTCCTCAAATTATTGTTTCCCAGTAGTTGTTTCTTTCGGAGCAGGCCTCTTGTATAGCTATTTGTTGAACTGTGTACCTACTGAATTAGTCAAAGACCTGGCTAAAACCATTTTTTTCTTTTCCTCTTTACCCCTCCCCCAAACTTGCTTTTGTTATGTATTGGCTTGCTAATCCTTGTGTTGAGCAGTATCAGACATCACCTTTCTTGGGGGCACTTAGTCCACTCTTCCGCTTTCTTTGTCAAAGGGCTCCCTTAATAGGAGAAGTCAACAGGGAGGACAAAAGGGATTGAAAGTTGTATTTAATCGGGGTCAGAGAGGTGGTGTTCAGAGTGACGGGCCCACAGGCAGGCTGGCCTTTTATGCTTTCCGACGCAGATGGTCCCAAAGCATTCAGCTAAGTGAAGAGAAAGCTGCCCAGTGAAAGCTATTGTAGGGCAGCATCGTTACAGTTGAGAAGGGTTGCCAGGGGTAACTGGAGAGTATCACCAGCATCCTGTGATCACTAGTCTGTGCCATTGAAAACCTTAGACTGAGGATCACTCCGGGTCCCTTGGCATCTTGATGCTCCTGCGTAAGCAGCAATATCTTATGCTACCTTTTTAAAATTTAATATCATTATTTTTACTGTGAGGCACATAAACTGTAGAATCATTTGCATTTCTTAATTTCAGAATAGCCACCTTCTGCAAAATGTACAGCCACTTGCTTTAGAACATATTGCTTTTCTTCCCCTGGGGAATAGTCTAATAATATTTGAACTTATTAAGATAACACTGTGTTTACAGAAACTTAATTTTTAAAAATTTGTCTGAGTGCGAGAATAGCTGAGTTCACAAAAAAAAAAAAAAATTAAAAAAGGGAGGTTATATTATTCAACACGAATAAAGCCTGCAGGCACATGCAAAATCTTTGGAAACTGTGTCCAGAGTAACCCAGGGGGATTGGTACTGTACCTCTGCTCTAAACAAATAGCATATCACAGCAGGTGAAATGTGTTCCTGACTAAATAGTTGAATGCAGGTTCTCTTTTTAAACAGGAACCCTACTGATTTTTTTGTCGAAGCCACAGATGCTCAGGATGATAACTGCACCTTAAGTCTCACATGAAGCACTGTTTGAAAGTGCAAATAGGAGCGTGAGCACTGAGCAGAAGCTCGAGGAGGTCGGCACAGGGAATTAGCTGGTGACCAAGCCGTCCGCCGGCGTGTGCCAGCAGCAGGCTGTGACCGTGCGGACAGTGTGCCCGGCTGCGCGGCCCCAGGGGCTGCCCGGCCCTGCCCAGGGGCAGAGCTGGAGTGCCCGGGGGAGTCAAGGTGCTCCCTGGCCCCTGCTGCAGCCCCCCCAATCCGGGGACCAGCCCTGGTGCCACCCGGGCAGGACGTGGTGCCCTGGGACAGGTCTGGCAGGGGCGGGCACAGAGCCAGATGTGCTGCCCAGCACTGGGTACAGAGCCAGATGTGCCACCCAGCATGGGGTACAGAGCCAGAGGTGCCACCAGGCATTGGGTACAGAGCCAGAGGTGCCACCAGGCACTGGGTACAGGGCCAGATGTGCCACCCAGCATGGGGTACAGAGCCAGAGGTGCCAGCCAGCATGGGGTACAGAGCCAGATGTGCCACCAGGCATTGGGTACAGAGCCAGATGTGCCACCCAGCATGGGGTACAGAGCCAGAGGTGCCACCAGGCATTGGGTACAGAGCCAGATGTGCCACCCAGCATGGGGTACAGAGCCAGAGGTGCCACCAGGCATTGGGTACAGAGCCAGATGTGCCACCCAGCATGGGGTACACAGCCAGATGTGCCAGCCAGCATGGGGTACAGAGCCAGATGTGCCACCCGGCATTGGGTAGAGACCCAGATGTGCCACCCAGCATCAGGTACACAGCCAGATGTGCCACCCGGCATCAGGTATAGAGCCAGATGTGCCACCCAGCATCAGGTACACAGCCAGAGGTGCCACCCAGCATGGGGTACAGAGCCAGATGTGCCAGCCAGCATGGGGTACAGAGCCAGATGTGCCACCCAGCATGGGGTACAGAGCCAGATGTGCCACCCAGCATGGGGTACACAGCCAGATGTGCCAACCAGCATTGGGTACAGAGCCAGATGTGCCACCCAGCATGGGGTACACAGCCAGAGGTGCCACCCAGCATGGGGTACAGAGCCAGATGTGCCAGCCAGCATGGGGTACAGAGCCAGATGTGCCACCCAGCATGGGGTACAGAGCCAGATGTGCCAGCCAGCATGGGGTACACAGCCAGATGTGCCAACCAGCATTGGGTACACAGCCAGATGTTCTGCCCACCACTGTGTGCACGGCCAGATGTGCAGATTGTTATTGGCCACACAGCCAGGTGTGCAGATCAGCGTTTGGTTTACAGCCAGATGTGGTGTCCGGCACTGTGTGCACAGCCAGATGTGCAGATCAGCATTGGGTGCCCATCCAGATGTGCAGATCGTTATTGTGTGCACATCCAGATGTGCCGCTGTCGTGGTTTGGGCCTGGTCGGCACCCAACCCCCGCAGCTGGTCACCCTCCCTTCCCCCTCCCCACCTGGGAATGGGGGAGGGAATTGGAGGGGTGAAGGGAGACTCGCAGGCTGAGATAAGAACAGTTTAATAATGGCAATAAAACAAAAACAATAACGATGATGGGGGGAAAACAAAAAGAAATATATAACCAGGCAATGTACAGCGTAATTGCTCCCCACCCGCTGACCAACCCCCAGCCCGTTCCCGGCCAGCGACCCCGAGGTACCAAGATCCCACAGTCGCAATCCTGGAATCGAGAGAGAGAGAGAGAGAGAGAGCCCCTTCCCCACCCCCCCCTCTATACAGTGAGCATGACGTTCCATGATGTGGAATATTTCCTTAGCCAATGTGGGTCAGGTGCTGTGGCCGTGCTCCCTCCCTGCTCCCTGTGCCCTGGCGCACGGGCAGGACACGGGCAGTCGGAGAGTCCTTGGAGTCTCGGCAGCAGCTGGAAACATCAGCGTGCTGTCAGCATCCTTCCCATAGCACCCCCAAAGCTAAATCCAAACCACAGCGCTCATCTAGTCCCGGAAATGGAATATTAACTCTATTTCAGCCCAAACCAGGACAGCTGCCCGGCACTGTGTGCACGGCCAGATGTGCCGCCCGGCGCTGTGTGCACGGCCAGATGTTCCACCCGGCACTGTGTGCACGGCCAGATGTTCCGCCCGGCACTGTGTGCACGGCCAGATGTGCCACCCGGCGCTGTGTGCACGGCCAGATGTTCTGCCCGGCGCTGTGTGCCCGGCCAGATGTGCCGCCCGGCGCTGTGTGCACAGCCAGATGTTCCACCCGGCGCTGTGTGCACGGCCAGATGTTCCGCCCGGCGCTGTGTGCACGGCCAGATGTTCCGCCCGGCGCTGTGTGCACGGCCAGATGTTCTGCCCGGCGCTGTGTGCCCGGCCAGATGTGCCGCCCGGTGCTGTGTGCACAGCCAGATGTTCCACCCGGCGCTGTGTGCACGGCCAGATGTGCCGCCCGGCGCTGTGTGCACAGCCAGATGTTCCACCCGGCACTGTGTGCACGGCCAGATGTTCCGCCCGGCGCTGTGTGCACGGCCAGATGTTCCGCCCGGCGCTGTGTGCACGGCCAGATGTGCCGCCCGGCGCTGTGTGCACGGCCAGATGTGCCACCCGGCGCTGTGTGCACGGCCAGATGTGCCGCCCAGCGCTGTGTGCACGGCCAGATGTGCTGCCCGGCGCTGTGTGCACGGCCAGATGTGCCACCCGGCGCTGTGTGCACGGCCAGATGTGCCGCCCGGCGCTGTGTGCACAGCCAGATGTGCCGCCCAGCGCTGTGTGCACGGCCAGATGTGCCGCCCAGCGCTGTGTGCACGGCCAGATGTTCCACCCGGCGCTGTGTGCACGGCCAGATGTGCCGCCCGGCGCTGTGTGCACGGCCAGATGTGCCGCCCGGCGCTGTGTGCACGGCCAGATGTGCCGCCCGGCAGCCCCCGCGCCCAGAGCACCTTCGCTGCCGCCTCTGCCGGCGCCGCCCCGGGAGCAGAAGCCGGCGCCGCGGTCCTGCCCGCTGTTCCTCCGTCACAGCTGTCACGAGAGCTCCGTCCTCTGCAACGCAGCGAGGAGCTGTCGTAACACGGGCGCTGGCGAAACGTCAGTCCCGCAGGGAGGCCTCGCCCAGGTTACTGATCAGCTCAGGAGTCAGGGGGACGTAAACGAAAATTTCACGTGCACTTCACAAAATGATTGGAGATTTGACTGAAAAATTAGCCGTTTTGGATATTTCTTTTGTACACCTCTAACAGTGCAAATATTGTCTGTGATTAAGCAACTCGTATTTTTCACTTGTTTGTCCACTGCTGCAGGGCACCGAGATATTTCAATTTAAGCATTCCTTTTGAAATTGGTGACGGTGGTGGCGTCTGTTGTGGACTTCATGGGCCCTGGGTTCTCGACACTTTTGGGGGTTTTTTGTGGTGGCAGGGGTTGGCGGTGTGGGTTAAAAAAATATGCAGAAGAATTGTGTGTTGTTTTCATTATGGCACTGTAAGATTGCAAGGGAAACGGAGCTTTTGCCAGATTTTATAATGGCAAGCAGCCTTGAAAGTCAAAGTATAATCTTCATTATAATGAAATGTAGAAATAATGAAGGCTGGAGGCAGGTATGTAATTCAAAGAGCATGTCATCAGAGACAATGGCAAAAAAGGAAACGAGTGTGTCTACAACTCCTTAGATGTGTTCTTTTCAGGCGACCAGTTAATTTATCATTCTTTATATTTCAAAGAGAGGGAGGCTAGTTGTGCATTCCATTCTCAGGTTAACAATAAATAGTTGGCCCACTTATTTTCATAGATTTTTAATGTTGCTGGCGAGTGATGTAATCTGTTTCATTTAGATAGTTTGTTTACTTGGACGCATTTATGTTGAGTAGGTGGCTTTCTACTTTCATACTGCATTTTCATTTGCTAAAATCATTTGATGAGTCTTACTGAATAACAAATTGCAGATTGTCTTTCCCTTATACCTTCCTTCGCACTTCTGTTAAAAAAATAATACAATTGCATTTTTCCTACTGCATCATCAAGCTATTGATTTCACATGAACACAGGAGTAAACTAAACCAAACGTACAAGTAATACATTTCAAATATACTGTCTTCACATTTCCTTGAAAATTAATTTTCGAACTTGTGCAGTAGATGCAAAATACGTATCTGAATTCAGTCGTGCTGGATCTTCTGAGTCACTGACTTATGGTAAAAGTGGGGGGCAAGCCCTAGCATCCCAGCACTTCTTTATCGCTAATACGTCAGGGACTTGAAATAAAATTCTTTGAGGCTGTTCTTAGCAGAGGTCCTGAGTGCCACTCCGAAGTGGCAGATTCCTGCCTCCGGTTCTGCCCTCATTTCGGGAGGTGAGTGTAGGGGAAGAGTGCTGTAAGTCTGGCTCTTAACTGGCGACACGGCTTTGGGTGGTTTCTCGTCCGGCGGCTGTGCTCAGCGCCCGAGCCGGGTGTGCCGTGCCGGTGCCAGCGCCGTCCCTGCCGGTGTTCCAGCAAAAGCACCTTCCGCAGCACTGGTTCCGCTCGGGCTCGGGCATCTGGGGCTGATCCACGGCCAAAACCAGCAGCGCGGCCAGCAAACCCCTCTGTGCTCTGGGCTGCTGGCGGCGCAGCGCCAGGCGAACCCACAGCAGCTGCCCCCTGCCCGCTGTGGGTGTGACGGCGCTGTGAGGGTTGTGCGCAGGCAGGACTCGTCTTTGCAAAGCCTGCGCAAACAGCGGAACGGCCACTGCCGCGGGGCCCCCGTGTGCTGCTCCCGCCCATGCTCGTGGGTCAGCTCCTGCCTTCTCTAGAGCCTAGCTGGTCTTTCCTAAAGCTGGGTGCTAAATGCTGCCATCTCCGTTCACGGGTACCTCTTGCAGTGTTTGCCGTGTGCTGCCACCCCCCAGATCCTCGAGGCTGTTGGAAGTGGGACCTGATCTTCGTGAGGTCTGCGGTGGCTCCGCTTCCCGGCGCAAAGTCTGTGCCCCGGTGAAGGGTCCAGAACATCCAATGTGACATTTTACCGCTTTTCCTGTCTCCTTCCCCTGTGCTTACAGCCTAGGGAAAGACAGTGGGAGTTAGGCAGTGCCTGTATTTGTTTTTAAAGCAGCAACGAGCTACCACACTGCTCAGGAAATTTGGTTGGTTGCACATTTTAAATGAGGCATTGATAATTTTTTTCAGCAATAGGACTAGTTGTTTTTTTCTGAGTGTTGCTAGGTAGAAGCAGAATCCGCTTTGCCACCAGCCCTTTAATCATCGATTCAGACATCCCTTGCTCTTGTCCAGACGAAGGGGGAAAAACTGAATCAATGATTTCAGAAATTATTACCCTGAATTGCAATATGGAAAGTATATTCAGTAAGTTTGCACAGTCTAATCATAACTCTACTACAGTGACCATTGTAAGGGACTTTCACCTGGGGTGTGTAGGCTAAACTGATTAGATTATTCAATCTTTATCAGAAAAGAGTGACTTAAATCACAACTTCAAATATGTTTCGGGTTAATACAAATGTTTCAGTTCCACACATGAAGTTATCAAGCTGAATTAAGTAACTGCATATTTTAAAGAATATTACTGTTTAAAAATCAACATTGAAACTAAAAAAATGCTTTAATCAAATGAAACATTATAAATTACATTAAAAATCATAAATGCGAAGTGCATAACCATTTCCTAGAGGAACAGCAAAAAGTTGAGAGTTGCAGTATTTAAATTTAGGTAAGAAGAGTTTGTGTATAGTATGCCTTCTAGTTCTATTAATGTCAGAAAAAAAGTGCTATTAAATGTTTTAAAGTCCTATTTAAGAAGTAATCATATACACCTTAACTATTCAGTATATGTGTCGTCTGATTCACTTACAGCAAAGGCTTGTTAAACTCTCAGAATTCAAATGCTTAAAATCAAATAGTAGTGAGATCTACTTGTGCCCATATAACTGTTCTGTATCTTGAGCACATCAGCACAGGCTGTGAAAATACCTGAGCAGCATCCACCAGGGTTAATATGGTGTTTAACCATTCGAGCACTTCTGCCTTGATCTTATGTTTATTCAACCTCCGTTTTTTATCCAAATGGACAACTTGCATTTTTTTCAATGATTTCTTATAGAACAGGACTTCTGAATTTGAGCACAGATCGGTTGCAGTACCAACTAGGGTATTAGAGCAGTAACCACATCCAGCACAAACTATATTTATGCTTAATTTCTCTCTAAGTAGAAAGTAGAGCACAGGATGCATTATCTATGCCTAAAAGCACTACGGTTCTAGTTTAATGCTCTTTGGTTATTGAAACTTGGTTAGTAGTGCATTCAGAGCGTAAGTATTGCTGTTGTCTAATTGCAGTTCAGTGAAACAGAGCTGACTTTTCCTCTGACTTCTTTTACACATCCACGCTGTTACCAGTGAGGCATGAGTTCAGCGTCAGATGCCTTCCATTTTTGGTGCCAGTGTTTTGGAGCAAAACCCAGGAAAATGCTTTAACCGGTCCTCGGGATCTTAGGCAAATTCAGTGTCAACTCCAGTGGTCCCGGGCTAGTCTAATACACGACATTTTGCCTTCCTGGCTGAAAAACGCAGAGCGGCCCTCCTGTTGGTACTGGGCGTGGGAGAAAGAAGCGAGTGGGCTGGGTGAGGGTCCGTCAGCCTTCTGCAGCCCCTCCGGAACGGTGGGACACGGGGGCTGGGTCGGGCAGGATCGTCCTGCGCGTCCTTTGGGCGACGGGGCTTGAGCGCGCTGGTCACATCATATCTAGCACGCTTCCCTTGCAGGCTGTGTGGCAGCACTTTGGGAAGGGCTGCAGTCACCAACGGCCTCGAGTGTTTGAACAACTCAGCTCGTCAGAGAACTGAAATTCAGCAGATCTGGAAGAAAGTTGTCATTCATTACGGCAGCATAATTAAGAAATGCACTGTTGTTGGGAGAAGTGAGAAAGTTTTTCCTATTGCTGTGGTATCGGTTTAAGAAGAAAGAAAAAAAATATATATATAAAAAAGAAAACAAACAAACAAACAATCATAAAGGAAGCCAAAACCACAGAGACAAGTACTCAAAGTGCAAATAAATACCTCTTCAGTATTGTATGAGGCGCTTTTGACCCAGCCGTTCAAGTGTCAATTGCGGTTACACTGCATCCTCCTCCAGAGTCAAAGGACTCCAGCTTTTCTTCTGAGAGAATGAAAGATAGTGTGTGCACTAAATATACATGATCTTTTAAGTGTGGGATCTGAAGATACAGAAAAAATGCAATGTGGGGATTTCCAATTTTTTGATCCATCGCAGGCTTTTGTTGAGAAAAGTGACTTCGCTCTGTTTTGTTGGTAACTCTTTGGCCGCTAGTAAAAGCCATGCCGTAGTGCAGTGGTCTTCAAACATTTTTGATCACACACTCCTAACGTATGTATATTTATTTATTTATAAATTATATACATGTGGCACTGTACTAATGTATTATGTACATTATAAAACATATCCAAAACAGAAAGTAAAAAAGGATGAGAAAAAGGTTAAGTAAACACTGTTTTATTTTATTTATTAATGGTAAAAAGAAAAAAAAATTTATTCCTGTGTTGCAGTGGAATGTCTTCCACACCCCCGGGGTGGCTGCACCCCAGTGTCAAGACCCCTGTGCCAATGTACGCAGGAAACAGAGATGAAATCAGGGGTCTCAAATTCTTCTTTTCTTTCCTTGCCCCACCGAAACATTTTTAAATAAGCAAAAATTGAATTCTCTCATTCAGAACTGTTATTTGCCAATTAGGAATAGACACCACGTTTCCTTTTCCCTGCTTTCTCCTTTCTTTGGAAAGAGGAGGGAAGAGAGTGACATCTTTTCTGCTGTGGTCCTTGTTGCAAGGACAAAACTGTTCTAGCCGGTGGGAATTAGTAGTTCCTTATCAAGACCACTTCATTTTTCATCACCTTACAATTGTGACTCTTAGTACGGAAATCACGTGTTTCTGGAAAACTGTTTTCTACTGTGAACAGAAGACTGATGTTGAGCGTGAGCCCATCCTTGTTGTTTGCTGCTGCCAAGAAAGGGATGTCTTTGTCACGTGGAGCGGAGTACACCAGAAAGCGAGGACTGAAGTGGAAAAGGAGACCGGTGGTCTTCTGAGCTTTTGGTGCGCCTGGATCTCTGCCCCTCGGAGCCCAGCGTCGGGTCGCTCCCAGGCAGCGTGGCTCTCGGGGCCGCGCAGCGTGTGGCCTCCCGTGACCGTGCCTCCCCCAGGAGCCCCCGCAACATCTGGGGGTGCGCTTGCAGACAATGAACAAGGTGCTGAGAAGACCTTCCGGCCTCCTCCTGCTGTGAGGAGCGTTCGTGGCGCACCGCAGTTCTCTTCCCGTAAAGCGGCTGCGCGCTGTTGCGCACCCTCAGCCGCGTCAGTGCCGGGTCTCCACTTGCTGCCAGGAGTGCTGCGCTGCCGGGCTGCTTCTTATGTCTGTTTTCCGGGAAAGTGCGAGTTTAAAGAAAGAAGATTTAACGTGGAGGGGCACTGTACTGCCCAGAGCGCTCTTTGTGTTCCTCACGCGTGGCAAATGGGGAGGTTTCCTTGGATAGACCTTTTGATCTATGGGAAGTCCATAAAGTGACATTAATTTCTGTTCCTGAACTGTAGAAGTATTCATTTCAGTGCGAATATTTTTCAGAAGCCCCCTGCATGTGTTTCCTATTCCATCTTTGCTATAACCCTCAGGAGGATCAAAAAAAAGAGGAACTAGGGTTATATCCAAGAGGATTTAATCTGTTCCAGGTCTCCTTATTAGCTTTAGCTCAAACTTCAGTTCTGCTCTCAGAGTAATGCAAACTCCTGCATCCTGGTTTTGATCAGGCTTTTTGGGACTCCTTTCATCTGTAGGTAAAGACTGTGTAAACAGCTCTCTTGCGTTGTGTTCTAGTGTCATGCTAGAGTGCTCTTCATCACGTTAGAGTTCTGTACTAACTTTGAAACCCGTAAAGCTTGGTGGTAGATTTTCACCTTGGTACAAGGGCGTTCACATTTCCAAATGTACCTTCAGGAGTGTTGAGGGTTTTCCTGCTAATATCTGGGAAGCTACCACATGAAGTGTAATATTTCAAAACCTTGGAAAGCTGTAGCCACAGTCTAAGTCTGGCTGTGTTAGTAATTTATAAATGGCTTCTTTTAAGAACAGCTGAAGTGCCAGATCAGAACCTCGCCACGATACCTCGTTGTTCTTACAGTTTGTTTTCTAGAAATAGGTTAGTCCCAGCAGCGTTCGTTTGAGCACTCCCAGGGACAGGCGGTGGGGGCACTAGAACAGCCCCCTCGGGAGCTGCTCTGGCGGGGCCGCCCGGGTCTGCCCTGTCCCGGACACCCCGCGGAGGTTCCCCCCGTGCTCCGGGAGCCGCTGCTCTCCCACGGCACCGTGTGGGAGCCTGCTCCGACCTCGAGGGTGGGGAGGAGTCCTCAGAACTGGGGCCATTTAGCTTGCCTTTGCCCAATGGGCCTGGTTACCAGCGTGAAAGGAAGCTGAACCGAAGTTCTAGCCCATCCCCAAAGACTGGCGGTTAGCTTGTGCTGAAATGTGATTTTTTTTTTTTTTTTTTTTTTTCTGGGTTAAGGATTTTTGGAATTTCAGGGCAAAATTAGAAGCAAGTAAGAGCCCTGATTAAGCTCAACAAGTTTCAGATATTCATCTACATTAGTATTCTTCAAAACCAGGAACCTAGCTCCATATTTCATCCTAATGGCAACATCAAGACAGCCATGCTATTTTTCTAGGATACAGCTGATGGTTTATGGTTCTAGTTTGTGATTCAGCTGAAGCATTAATGAATCACTTCCAAGGAGCTTCAATCTGGGTCCCTCTCCGTTGTGGGGAGGAACATAATGTTGTTGGCACATCTCTTACAGGGTTTCTTTTAGGTACAGAGACTTTGTCAAACCAGATAGCACAAGCCCCAGTAGAACAAGGCTCCATGGACTTTGTTCCCTCCTTTTCTCCTTCATTCTGTATTGGTGGAGAGAGATGCAATACGTGGCCAAAATGGATTCCCGAAGCACAGCTGCGGATTTTCTATGAAATGATACTTGAGAAGTGAAGCAACGGTACTCTTCAGGCTCCCGTCTTAGCCATTAGTAGCTGAGTAGCATTTTAGCTGACTGTATGAAGGAATATGTACAAATCATACAAACGATGTGTATGCAGTGGTTAGGCTTTGGGATTCTAACGGTTAACATTGATAACTGCAATAGATACCACTCTTGGAGGGCTGATTAAGAGGTGAAGATTCTGTGTGGTTATACAGCTGCCAGAGCCCCCGGCTTCCCTTATGACCGTCTTCGATGAAGTGTTGTATTGCCACTGACAAAATCTGCTGCGCAGTAACCGCCACTTAAATACAGAAATACTCCCGGTGGTGTTGAAGCCGGTACTACAGAATCAGTTCTTGGCGTCGTACTGATCCCGTCGGGGGTTCGGAGTGTCGCCTGCGCTGGCGCTGACCCCACGCAGACCTCCCCGTCCCCCACGCCGGCCGCCGGTCCCGCGCTCGGGGGAGGTTTGCAGCAACGTTCAGTTTGGTACCGGGGTGAACACAGAGGGCCTGTTGTCAGATGAGTGACACTAGAAAATTAAAATTATTATTCCTATTTTGAAATTAGAATTGTATCTCAAAACAGGTTGGGTTTTTTTTTTATTTATTTAATAGCTCATAACAGTCTAATGCCATTTTTGGCAGTGACCTATTCTGAAACTTCCCTTTATTTTACGACTGTACTTTTGATTTTATCTCTGTATGCATTTTTTCACATGTAATTCTGAGTTAGCTTTTATTATTTTTCTCCTCACCAAGAGTTGCTGGAATCTAAAAGGTATTTAAGACAACTTAATCAAATAGCTAAAAAGGCTTTCTCTTCAAAGTAACCCATTATTCGTTTTCCAGTCATATAGGAAATAGTCAAAAAGTGAATTCTTGATGCACTCGATGAGAACAATAGATTTGTGTTCAGCCTTTCCTTCTCTAAATTAGAAATCACAGTATAGACAATGGAATTTCTAAATCATATATTATACCTTATTCTCTGGTGGGAATAAAATGTTCATGTTTGCCTCCTTTTCTCTGTTTAACTTTGACTGCTGTGAACACTAGGAAGAATAACCCTGCAGCTTTTCTTTCTTTTTTTTCTTTTTTTTTTAATCTATTCATTTTATACTTTTCAGACAGATTTTTCCCCGGGGTGAAACAAAGGTTAACTGAAATTTCCTCTGTTGTGTACCTGAACGAATCAGCAGTTTGAGAAGGAAATCCCATTGATGGGCAAAGAGAGTGACAGGCTCTATTTAAAGAATTCCCCCGACTGTGTGGTAGACCAACCATGCCATGAATTTAACTGTTCCTGTGGTCCCCATACTTGTACCCACCAAAAAGAGAGAAAAACCTACTTTGTTCTGCAAATGTTGCGCTAAGCTTTGAAAATCATGAGCCACTGAGTTTTGTGAATTAACATTACTAGCAGTGGTCAAGACTAAAGGAAGCAGTGTTTATAGCAGGACACAGAAAACAGACAGAAAATTATGCGTACTTACATAATGGAAAAGGCACATTATGTATTTGTGTTTTAACATGTGTCTGTGCATTTTAGCAATCCGGTAGTATACATATTCCTCAAGAATATGATCTACGGAACTGTATTTTCTTTTCCTTTTCTCACTGCACATTCTTATGCCCACATCTTACCCGTGCATCGCTGTAAGGATATATGGGGTTGAGCTAGGTGCAAAAGGGCAGACGCTTGGGAGAAGGTGCAGGATTTATTGCTGGGGAAGTTGTCTGACACTTCGGCTACGCCGAAGGGAGACGCACGGCTGAAATGCAATGCTGGGAGCCTGGCGTTCGATGAAGACACGCGGGATGTGCTAACACCTGGGTGATCTTTGTGTCTGCTTTAAACATCGACAGGGCGCACCTCTGCTGGGTTAAGCACTCTGAATTCACGTGCATTAAACTTCGTGACCTTCTCGGGAGCTGCGGCCCCGGCCCTGCGCGGGCCCCGCCGCGCGCTGCCTGGGGATCGTAAGGGCCACGCGGAACCCCCCAGCCGCCAGACTTCCCTTCTCTGCCAGTGGCAGTTAGGTCCTCTCCCATGGGTAACGGCTGCTCAAGTTTGCTTAAAGTTACTTTAATAGGTTTGGGGCTTTTTTTTTTTTTTTTTCCACTTATGCAGGACTTTTTCAGAGGTGTGGGCTTTTCCTGTTTAAACTCTGATACGCTTTTGGCCAGTGCCTGCCTTTGCTTCAGTCAACCTCTTACATTTCAATTCATTTCGGAATGGGTTGAGTTTTGCTGTTTGTTCACTGTTGTTTTTCTGATTTTGTGGTGCTTTTCAAAAACATCATGCTGGATCAGATAAAGGTTGCTAAAAATAAAGTATTGTGGGCATTTTCTCACCGGCGAAAGATGTGCATGTTACTGTGCACATATATATATATATTAGATATCCAGGGGGGAGGCAGGAGAGTCTTTCCTTGCCATGAGAAAATTTCTCAAATTGAACTTCTGTCAATGATTACATCGACTGATTTCTCTGTGGGAGTTTATGGATCTCCTTTAAAGTTGCGTTAAAGAGATATTGACGTGTAATCCATCATAACAGCAGGTGTCCTGCTTTTAAGTAAATCACCTTTTCCTCATCAAAGCGAAGCTGAGGAATCCCTAGAAGTGCCTACAGAAAACACCGCACTCGGTTCCATCCCTTCGGCCCGGGAGTTACTTCGAGTCGCTGTGTGATGCAGGGAGGGCTTCATCCGCCGCGGCTGCTGGGCACCTCCCAGCCCCGCTGCCCCGCGGGGAGTTCGGGATGGGGCTGGAGCTGGGAGGAACCAGAAATCGGCGGCGCGGTCCGTGTCTGGCCCCTCGGGGCAGCGCTCGGGGGCCCGCTGGCTGCACCAGGAGCCGTGGGGAGCTGCGGTTCCCTCCCTGCCTCCCCCCAAAACGACGACGTTTTGGAGCCCCGCGGACCCGAGCGATGCCCCGAGGGACGCAGCGTGGGCAGCATGAGGAGCACGAGCTCCCTGCCCAGCTCACAGCCTGTGGTGGCTGTAGACCAGACGTCGTTTACTTCAAAAACTTCTGGTGGCACATGCACGTGTGTGTGTGTGTGTGTGTACACACACGCACATACGTACATGGGTCCTTGGAATCCATCTTCCTAGAAGAGAAGGGTGTACGGTGCACCCTAGGGCATAGAAACCCGCACCCCTCGGCTTTGCAAAATCAGATGCAGGGAGGCAATCTCGATTTCTGGTTTGGGGCACTGCCTGGTCGTCTCCACTTCGTAGCTCCATTCCTTGTGGTTTCGGAAGAAGGGCTACTTGAGCACAAAAAATGTGAAACTCATTATAGCAAATCATATTACGACAATATTTGAATCACTTTGGTTCAGGCATAAACAGGAATTTTCACATATATGTAAAATGTCACAATGTGAAATTCTTACAGATGTAGATAATTTTTAGAGGTTTAAGGCTTATCATTTTAAAACGCTATTCATTACTCCGGTAGCAGCAGAAGCTGTGTCCTGACATGCTAAATATTGTTCAGAGATATGTCTGAAACAGTCCCTGCCACAGAGGTCTTACAGTAGAATGTAATTAGGGTTCTCTATTCTGTAATGTGCTATATTAATTAGCAGTCAAAATCCAATTTTTAAAGCCCAGCTTCGAAACATATTTGCCCTTCAGGCCACATATCATACTGTCACAGCTTGGAGCAGACTGTTTCACTGAACTGATCATAAAATAAACTAAATAACATGCATGTCTGCATGTATTTTTTGATTAGAAGGAAGTGGGGGGGACACCACTTGCCTTCCCCTTTTAGAAAATGTAGTGGTTTATTTTCAAAGTTGAACGTGCATGCTCCACAGTTTCCCTGTGTTGCTAAATGCAGTAATGAAATAAACCGCTGCAGGGCAGGCTGAACTTGCAGGGAGAACAGGGACGTGTTTTCTCCCAGCTCCGATGACCAAAACAAAAGTGTGACTTTTGGTGGGGTCAAAATCTGTGCCCAACTGTGCCTTGCCTTGCTGGGGTAGCCTTGCTCGGCCGCTGGGATCACCGGTGGTACGGCAGATAAGGAAACCTTCTGAGCAGTTTATTGTTTATTCTAAGTCAGTTTTTTGTTCTGTGGAAACGGATTGTTCCTCCGGGCAATTTTAGGTTTTGACTGCTGGTCCTCGTTCTCCCTCCTCCCCTCCTCTCCCTTTCTGGAATGAAAGAGGGAAGGCTTGAATGCACATTGAACAGTGGTCCTAAATCTGGCTTCACCATGAGCGCTGCTCAGAAATTTACATTTTCATGCTGGAGGAGGGATACGTGTGAATCTCAATGATCTTTCAAAATTTTTCTTTAAATAAAGGCAAAGCTGTTGCTTACCATTCATCCTGTTGTCTAGGGGCACAGGACAGCCAAAGTGTAATGTTTTATAAAGAAAGAACCTTGCACAGAGCTTGCATTTTCATCAGAATATTTTCTATACTTTTCTATACTCATCTATAGATTTTGCATCCTCTTCTTTCTCTTCTTTTCTGTTCTGCAATTTGACAAAACCATTTTTTCAGGGTATGAATACAAGAAGTTTGTATGACAGTCAGTTGTATTTTTTTCAGCTGAATTATAGAAATTAATATAATCCTAAAAAGGAGGTTGCTTGTAACAAATGAAGATGAGAACAAAAGCACAAATTTGTTGAAGGTGTTCTGAGAGGATTTTATGAATACACCGTGAAAACTCACAGGACCCTTTAAGTAATCCAAGTTTTGTGTGCGTGCAACTTCCTCACACAGAAAAGAGGAAAGTCTCGGCAGAGATTATCTGCGTAGTCTTTAAACTGCTGCTTTCTTCAGCGCAAAAATAAAGCACTCGGGGCCCCGTTCCTTGGGGCAGGACCCACCCTCCGTGCGCGGGTCAGGCTGGAAGAAAGGGTGAAGTGCTTTAACGCTGCGCTGGTTTGGCCTTGGGGAACGTCAGGTGGTGGGTGTCCTCGTACCAGCCTTTTGCCGGGCACGGTCGGGCGTCAGCCGCCGTGTTTCACGTCCGTGCTCGGACCACAACCGCCCTCTCGGTCCGGGGCGGGTCCCGAGGCCGCAGGCTGGGGGGGATGCGGGTGGGAGAGCATCGCTGGGGGCGCCGGCTGCGGGGCGAGCTGCTCCCGGACCCGGACCCGGACCCGGACCCGGACCCGGACCCGCCGCCCGCGCGGCTCCGCGGGGATCGGGAGCGGGAGGGAGGGCGATGGGGGGCGCGGCGGGGGGGCCGGGGGGCAGCTCCGGGACCCGCAGCCGCCCCGAGACCGGCAGCGCCCGTCGGACGAGTCAGTTCATGCAGAAAAGCGAACTGGGTTCGGGGGGCGGCGGGGAGGCGATTGTCACCTTGCGCAGGGTTCCGCGATTTATTTCGTGGTTTAGTGCCAGGCAAAGTGCTGTGGTCAACGGGAAAAATCAATGCAGGTTTCTCGGTGTGTCTCTAAAGCAAGATTTCAGGCTGGTCGCAGAAGCATAACTCTTACCGCATTTTTCAGCCTGAAGAATTTATTGTGAGTAGGAAAAAAAGCCTTTTGCGATCCGTTGTGAATTAGACTTGACTTTTAGGTCGCCACCGAATTCAGTGAAGAGACATTTTGTTGTAATACTTCACTCACCATTAAAGCTCTCACACTTATTCTCTGATTTGAGCAGTTTTACTTTCTAGCACTAGGAATATTTAAATCACTTTATCATGGTTTTCCCCTGCGAAGCTGCGGGGATTTTGACAGGGAAGAAGAGAAACTTGGTTGGTTTGTCCTCAGGAAGGTACGTGCCTAACGATTAACAGGAGTCAATTCGCTGGTAGTTTTGGTCTGTAACCTGCCAGCCGTTCTGCATGCGCGTTCCTGCGAAACACAGCGCTCACGGTCCTGACGGCCAGGGCAGAGCTTTGAATTACGAGTTACCTCTTTCTTTACGAATGAATTTCCCTCAGCAGGCTTCCAGGTGATAAGTAATGCGCTCAAATACGTCGGCGCGCCTCTTTGCTTTTAGCGACCAGGCACCAAAAGGCCTAATTTTCCCGTGGGTGTGCCCACGGCCGGGTGCTGTCCCCTCCGCCCCCTCGGCTGGCACCCGGGGCCGGGGCCGTGCCCGTGGTACCCGCTCGCCTTGGCGTGGTGGCTTCAGCCCGGGGCGAGGCTGGACGCCGGGCTGCAGCCCTTGCTGTGGCAGCTGCAGCGCGCGCCGTGACCACGCTGCCTTGCAGTCAGGCCAGCTAGTGACTTACCGGCGTCTCTGGGATGGTTGGTGGCATTGTTGGCATCGGTGAGTGCTGAAAATAAGAATATTTCAGGGTGCCGTTCAGGCTAGGGCAGGTAGCGCTAGCCCCGACTTTTGGATGAAGAGCAGCAGCGAGTAGGTGTTATGCTCTGAAGCACCCGTAGTATGTTTGAGTGTATCCACCTCCTGCATTACACACTTCAGATGAAATGACTGACTTTTTCAGTAGATGAAGGGGTTAGTTTTAATTACTAGTCATCCGCCTTTTATTGGAAATGATGAGGGCAGTCAAAACCAGCGGCATAAATTTTGACTGTTTTTTTTACTGTTTGTAAATCTTGATGTTGTTGTGATTTGTGTTAATAGCGCATGTAGATGTTTCAGGCTTGGGTTGTGGGAACAGGATGGGACAATTTGCATTAAAAAGTCTGCAAACACACGGGATTAATTTGGGCCCAAGTTGTAGTGGTAGCTGTAAAAGCATAGGTGAGGTGAACACCGCTGTTGATGTGAGTCCTCCCTTAATGATGAAAAAGATGCTGTGGTGGTACAGCTGCCTTTGCGCAGTGAGAGAAGTAAACAGTGTTGACATGCAGAATTTTTAAACAGCTGTAACTGCATCCCTATTCTTTTAGCTTATTGCCTTTTATTTCCTTTTTATTTTTTTTTTCTTTTTACTTCTGCCAGCCCAAAGGCTGTGTGTGAGAAGGTTATGGTGTGACAGTTGATAATTTAGTGTGTCGTCCTGATTTATTGCACATTACCAAACCCTGTTTTGAAATAGAGTTACTTAGCTTACAGTCTTAGTTGCTGTGGTTATGCATAAAGTCATTTTGGCATGCAGCAGTCAGACAGCAGCACTGAAGGCAGAGATCTCGCAAATTTGCAAGGAGGAAAAGTATATTTTATGCTGTGTGTTAACTTCTTGTTCCATGTGCTCCCGCTCTGGCCACCCTGGACTTGGGCTGGGCATCCCCGTGAGTGCGGGCAGAGGTAATTCAGACGGCTGGAATCAGAACCTTTGGAGTCTCTGCCTCTGAAGAAATTAAATCATTGCCTGAATTTGTACCCTGGGTGGCAGGACAAGGGGGCGGTGCCAAATAAAGTCCATCCAATAGGTGGACACGTTCCGATTTTAAGGTGAATCAGATTTGGCGCCAAGTGGGTTGACAGCTCTCCTTTGCTGAAGACAGAGTTAGTTTCTCCACTTTGGTGCATTCAGAGTCTATTACCAGCTTCAATAAGTGCAGTAATCATGATGTTGAATATATTATAGAAAAATAGTCATATAAATTAAATATAATTGGTTTTGTTTCTGTTTTTCAGGCGAAGTTGGTGTGGACTGGTCCATCTGTACTAAAGACTTAGAGGTAACGCAGACAGCCGAATTGTGCCATCGTTCTTTATTTTTCTGTTTACTGACAAGCAGAGCAAGATAAAAGATGAATGGGGTTGAAAAATCCACCTGCAGTTTTTGGGTGGAATCCTCAGCAGTGCCCCCCCGAAGGCAGCCGGAGCCCAGGCTCTCGGGGGGAGGAGGGGGCTCAGCTGTGGGGGGGGGCAGAGCGGGAAGGGGACGCCGGCCTGCCCGAGGAGGAGGTGGGCTCCTTCCTCCCCGGTCCCTTCGGCGACTCGTAAGGGTTCTGCGGCAGCCCCCTCCCCTCCCCTCCCGTCCCCACGAGGTGGGCTGCAGCCCGGCCTGCCCGGGCGAGGTGCCGCGCGATCCGGGAGCTTCAGCCGCGCGGTCCGACCCCTTCGACTTCCCTCGCCGAGGTTCAGCGAAGCTTACGTCATCAGCTGACGCTAATAAATTTTTTCCCTTAACAGAAATGGTATTTTTGTACCTCTCGCATTCACTTGTCCAAAATTTTACTTCGGTTTTTAAAAATGGTGATGTTTACTAGGGAATAAAGGTTGAAAATGGGATTTTCAGTTATGTCTCCCTACACGGAAAGTATGTGTGAGGTCACTGGGAGAGAGAGAGAGTTCTTTCCAGCTTCTCTTTTTTTTCTTCTTTTTCTTTTTTAAATCTTTCTTTACAATTGCAAATTGCAGATTTGGTCTAGACTTGTGTAGCATTGTACTTTGCCCAAGAAGTTTCCCTTAGTGTGTGCAAGGGAAAGTGTAACACGCATTTGCAATTAATGTTAATTGTATTTGTATTCTGGGAAAAAATCCAGTTTGTCATGAAATAATAACGCAGTGAGTAAAAGTGTCTTGACTAATCAAGGGAGAGCAAAACTTAGTAACTGCAATTTTAAGCAGCAAAAAAAGAATGTCCCCAAGCGGAAGTTTGAACAAGACAATACGTTTCTTCTAGACAATGCAGGTTTCTCTACAACAGAATTACCCAGTTCAAAGCTGAATGTGTAAATTGTACGTGTAAAAAGTTAGATTTCTAACTGAACTACCTTTACAAATTTCCAGTTCCAACGAACGCTAAACCACCAAACCTCAGATGATTTCTCTCACCTTGTCTCACCAGGCACAGATCTCCAACTATGCAAGCGTGAGGCATACCAGTATGCGGTACTACACAGCTGACAAGAACGTTACCTGCAGAAACTGCAGCAGACGAGGTCATTTGTCCAAGAACTGTCCCACTCCAAAGGTAGATGCAACACTTAAATTACTTGTAGATGCAGTCGGCTTGTTTAATACTCTTTTGCGCTTGCCGTTAGGAGCATTGCCTCAGTGGTTTATTATTTCATTACAAGGTTGCTCCGAGTTGAAGGATAGCTTGCACAGCATCAGTACACAGTTACAGTATAAAGTTAGCTGTCTCTTTGGTGGCAATTATTGTTTTTACGAAAGAAAAAAGCCTGTAAGTATAAACTGAGCAGAAAGAGAGTCAAGTATCACGTAGAAACATTTTTTTTTTGTTTTGTTTTCATATCACGAGTTTCAAGATGCAAAATATTTTTCAAATGTATTTTCAACAAGGAGAACCTACGGGACCCAAAAATCACTCTTAGTAAGTGAATGAAAGTAAATATCTAATAATGAACCATGATACGAACGATGTTCAGAATTGTATACGAGATGAAATTGGAAACAACTTTAAGCAGCTCAGATAGATGGCAAGTATTCAGAAAGTTTGTCCAGGGGTTAGAGGTTTGAAAATCAGTCGCTGTGCTGTGAAGAAGCGGGGGCAGTTGCCTGAGGGTCTGGATTTACCAGTCCCCACGACAGTCCCCGAGGCTGTTACCCACGCTGAGACTCTGGGTGCCTACCTCCCACCCAGCTGAAACGTCAGCCCCCAGCGCGGAGAGACACTCGTTCACGGGGGAGAAACTTGCTTTAAAGGGATACAGGCCTGGCCTCGGAATTTTATGACTGTTGCTCCGTGTGCTGACCCGTGCGAGTCCCGAGGCAGGGAGGCACGGGGCCGTGGAGGGCTGACCCGGCCGCCAGCAAAGCCCCCGCCAGCCGCTGGCTTACGCGCCCCTTCCCGGGGAAGGGGAGAAAGCAAGAAAAAACTCACAGGTCGAGAAAAAGGCAGTGTGGTAAGTGAGGAAAAGAACCTCAGTGTTGCAGAAGTGACCGCTCATCAGAGCGGAGCAGTGCCCCCCCGGTGCCTGAGCGCGGGCGCTGGAGATCGCCCCTGGGGCGCGGGGCCGGGCGCGGCGCTGAGCCCCCCGGGACACCCAGGGGCCCGCGGGCAGGGGTCTGCGGACCGACCCTGTTCACAAGCCGGTCGGGGACGTGGTGGTGCAAACGGTGTCTCATGTCCCTGCGGCACAGCCCTGGTTTGCAGCTTTTGAGAACTTTAATTAAGAAATAAGTGTTCATACAGAGCGCCCAGCGCTTCTGCTCTGGGTGAAACATACTTTCCAGTTTGGTGATTTCGCTGTGTTCACGGAGCAAATCACATGGGCGCTGGGCAGTTAGCAAGTGCTTCTGATGCAAGGTCCAAATCAAGAAAGTACAGGGAGTCTACAGAGTTACAACTTCAAGTTTTACTCCCTTCATGGTTTTCCTTCACTTCAGTTCCTTGATGAAACAACTCTGCAGCTCCTAGTAAACAGTACACATTTATTTGGGGTGGTTTCTTCTTCATTTCCTCTTTCGATTTTTTTTTTTTTTTTTTTTTCCTTAATCTTTTCAAACATTCTCACTGAACGTAATTCTTTTTTTTTGTTTCTCCATAGAAAGTTCCTCCTTGTTGCCTGTGTGCAGAAAGAGGTCATCTACAAAACAGTTGCCCGGCACGTTTTTGTTTGAACTGCTGTTTGCCTGGCCACTATTTCAGGGAATGTCTTGAGAGAGCCTATTGGAATAAACAGTGCAATCGCTGTGGTATGAAGGGGCATTACGCTGATGTGAGTATAGTCCCTGGCAAAGAGCTCGGTCATTGTCGGTTTTGTATCTCTCGAAGTTGATTTTAAAACAACCACACTCTTTTCATATTTTCTTTAATTTTGTATAGTACATATTTGTGTAAGCACATGAAAATATTGTTGCTAGTCATTACCTGACAGTATCACAGCTTTCGTGAAACATGGTTCAAAGAAAAGAAGCCGGAGAGTTGTAAACACTCAGTCTTTAGTTTTGTTCAGTTTAGTTAGGGTGCAGAACAGTGTCCTCACTCCCGTTGAATGGGTGGTGTAGGGAGTGTGAAATTAAGAGACGTGATATGCTGCAAGCACGCCAGCAAGATGTAAAGAATAACTGTGATTGTCCAAGAGTTCCAGATCTGTGGATTTTTAATTATGATCACGTATTCCTCAAGGAAAATATTATTAGAAGTTTAAACTAATGTCTAAATTGGCTTGGGAGGCATTTATAACCATGCTGTATTCTACATTGCAAACAGAACTTACAAACAAAATGGAAATGGTACACTTTATTTCTTATGCAAGTGTAGGTGAATAAAAACTTTATCTGACGTTAGCTTAGAAGGCAGCAGGTCTACAACCATATTCATGTGCTTTAGCTTCGTTTCTGCCTGCTTTTCAGTAAATTCCTTTACTGTTTTTGAACGTGCAAGAAAAAAGATAATGATGAAATTAATTGCCTCTCTACTTCTGTATCCCTGTGGACAGGCCCATCCCATATATAGTGTAGGAGAATCTGTAAAGTCGTGGAACAGTTGCAAAATTGTGTGCTCTACCGCTAAGAGAAAAACGTGGATAGAAATACTTAATGCCTGGACCCCACCGATGTTCTGTCTTCATCCCGTGAGGGCCACACTAGTGTTTTCTGTCCTCACTGCTGTCGTTCCAGACCCAGCTTCTTCCACCGAGCCCAGCTCATGCAGCCTGGCTGGACGCCCTGGCCCTGCTGCCGGTCGCTGTAATCCCTCCTTCGTGTTACGTTACGCTGCCTCTGAGCTCCGGAGGGAAGGAGGTGCTTAGTGCGGGTCGCAGTGCCCGTACGGCCCCTCACAAAGCAGCGTCTGGGCGGTGGGAGCAGGCTTGCGCCCGCGTGCCTGGCACGAGCGGTTCGGGCGGGCGCAGGCTGGCAGCAGCCGTCCCTCTCGCCGAGCGACCGGAGCTCGGTGCATCCCCGCCCGGCGCCCGGCTGCGCGCTTCGGGCTGAGCAGCCCGACCAGGGAGGGGGCGACGTTTGCCTCGCGGGGAGACGGGGGCCCGTGCAGCACACGCAGTCTGCTGTTAGGTTTTAATGAGCAGTCAGAGTTGTCTTGGATAGTGGATGAGTAACCTCGGCACAAAACCGGGTACGGAGGTATCGAAGACGTCCAAGTACTGTATGGATACTGACGTACGCTAACGAGCCTCCAGATGCATTTTGTGCACTGACCACTGGGTGTGAGGCAAGGCCAGAGGGCTTCACCCGGCTGAGGCTTTTGCTCGAAACTCTTATCATTTAAACAACATCATGATGGAAACACACTCTTCAGTGCATGATATCCGTTCTGAAAAATATTTCTTCGGTCCTTCTGAATGCATTTTAAGACAAGTAGAAACTGTTTTGCTCTTGACAGTCTGCCCAAAGCTGTTATGACAGCTCGTGAAAGTTAGTAGATGTAAGAAAGACGGAGAGAGGCTTTGTACCAGGGCAGGTAGTGACAGAACAAGGGGCAACAGTTTTAAGCTGAGAGAGGGCAGATTTCGGTGAGATCTGAGGCAGAAATTATTCCCTGTGTGCGGGGGGTGAGGCGCTGGCCCAGGGTGCCCAGAGCAGCTGTGGGTGCCCCCTCCCTGGAAGGGTTCAAGGCCAGGTTGGACGGGGCTGGGAGCCCCCTGGGCTGGGGGAAGGGGGCCCTGCCCGGGGCAGGGGGGGGCACTGGGGGGGCTTTGAGGGCCCTCCAACCCCAAACCAGTCTGTGGTTTTATGATACCACACGGTAGGTTAGGTCAGTTCTACACTAATTGCCAGGAATCCTGGATGTGAGGAATTTAATGTCCTGCACCACCATTGCATGCTCTGGAAGAAATCAAAAGATTTTGAAGGGGAGCACTAAAAATTATTACAAACATCATGCAGCCTAAGTAAAAGCTTTTATCAGTATTTCAAAATGCATATATATATATATATATATATGTATATATATTCACAAACCAGCAACTTTTCTTTTACTTTTTAAGTACGGTGTACCTCAAAGCTAGACGCCACTGGTTTTAAAAAATTTTTGCTTCCTGGATGAATAATGTCATGTCAAGTTTCAGTGCAAAATGAACTATTTTGGCAAGAACGTTTCACGTCTGAAGGGTACTCTTATACAAAAGCATTCTCCGATATTCTTAAGAAAGTGTTGAATGCTGTAGCAGTCAGAATTGTGGTAGAAGAGTAAGAGAGACTGGCAAAACAAGAGGAATTTTCAACATTAGTAACTATATTTAACATTAAAGATCTGTGGGATTACAACCAGGCAGAAGTATACTGCAGTGATGTTATCACTTTATGAGATTAAATGATACTAGAAAATTACACTTGGAAACATCTTGTATTCACGTGCTTCAGTGTGTGTCTAAGAAGCCCTTCCCAGATAGTCTTTAAATGTGTGTGCTTCTTGTATGGATACGTAGATAGTGCTGAACTGAATTTTAAAAATGTAAACTAGATGAAGGTCGTAGCTTTGCAGTAGGACACTTAATTCAGTTTAGTAGGATGTTCAGGTATGACTGTAACATGAAGATTTGTCTTCCTATTTCATAAGCGCAGGTAGAAGACTTTCTATGTCCTTTCTTTAATTTCCCTGTGGCTTTTCAGTAGCAGCAGCATTTATGCTGCAAAGACTGAAGAGAAAGGTAGAAGGTAGTTTGAAATGATCTGCCAAAATAAAACACAGATGAAAAGTAAAGGGTGATTAAACATATTTTCTTTTTTTTTTTTTTAACCTTCTATGATATTATTATGGGTTTACATGTCCCGGAAATTCAGTCCTGCACATAGCAATTAACCTTTTATGCTATTTTTTTTTCTCAAATTAAACACAAAAAGGTGAGTATAAAAAGCAAGCTGTGATGACATCAGCATACGTTCCTACTTCGTTGTCTGTCTAAAGATATGGCTTAAATGTTTGTCTTCCAAATACAGCTGTTCGATTCCCCTAAACATTGGGGGTTTTGAAATTCAGAAATATTTTAATCTCTTTCCAAATGTCTGTTCCCTACCTTTATTTCTTCTGTTTGGCCAAAGAATGAGAGCGATCCTGAGAAGGCCTTCTCCTTCCTTTCACTGAAGGCAGAAGTACGTCTGAATAACTCTTCTACCTGGTAAATCTTGTGTTCCGTAATCTCTGTCATTACATCCGATCCCCATGCCGCAAAATCATGGAATAACTGAGTTTCAGTGAGAGGCTCGACCCTGTATCTTAGCCGTCAGACAGGAGAGACTCCCTTTCCCGTGCTTTCGGGGTGCCCTTTCCAGGCGGGGGGAGCGCGGTGGGACTCGTCCGTCCCTCCTGCCTCTGCCGAATCGGGGCGTTTGTTGCAGCCCCACCAAAGACAGTGCTGTGTGGGACATGCCAGTGATGCCCACCACGTTTGGGAGTTTGCAATTTATTCTGGTATTTGAATGTTAGAAATTTAGATTTGGTCTTCCTCTTCTAGCTGTACTTTTGCTTATAGCTAATGTGTACACACTACCATCACTTTGAAGGACGTGAACAGCACATTTCTGCACCCCCCTTTCTGGTAAGCAGTTAGAACTGTAATCGTAAGTATCTTTTCATTGACACCTTTCCTGTTTTACACATTCTATGAAGCCAGTTCTCATAAGATAATTTTATTTTCTGTAGAGAATTATGAGTCCTCTACCATCCCAAAATTTAAATCTTACCTAAATTATGTAGATTATCGGGAGCATCGCAGCATGTATTTTTTCTGCTCATTTAGGTCCACCTTAAATCGGAAAGGTTTTGCTTTGAAACTCTGGGGCAATTCTTTTGCGCTTCTGCATGACAGGCGTGAGGCTACCTGTGCACTGCATGCTGGAGTAATGCTGGAGTGATGGAGAGCAGGGTCCCATCTGCCCCGTCCTTGGTAAGAAAGATGGGATGGCAGAGCTGCAGGGTGCAAAAGGAAGGTTGTGAGGCTGTGCAGCAGAGTCAGAGAGGTTACCAAAAGCAAGACGGTGTCCTTTGAAAACCTGATGTCTGTATGCAAATGAAGAAAACAGAAAGGATCGTAAACTCCGGCAGATTAAATGTGAAAGTGCAAAACTGAGGCTAAAAAAGAGTTTAAGGGGCACTTCACAAAGGAATCAAAACCAACGGTAAATCTTTCTTCCCATCAGAAGGCCAACAGGTGACCAAGACATGCCAGGAACGCTCAGCCAGGATAAGGCTATTACTAAATACCTAAAAATATATTTTTGGCATCTAGCTTTCATAGTGGAAGAAACCGGGGACATTCCCACACCAAAGTCGTGCTTTGAATAGGGGATCATCAGAGAATCTCTCTGAAATTGAAGTAAATGTTAAGATTACTGCTAGCCCACTGCCAGAATTGAGTAACGTTTACCCAAAAACTGTAGAGGAACTGGAAGGCAAAACAGCCAGATTAGTGATAGCAGTGGGTAGCCTTTTGCTTTGTGCCTGTTTGGTGACTGAGTGGCCAATACAAGGACTATTTGTAAAACGGGTCCCAGGGAAAGCTGGGCAGCCAGGCCTGCCCGCCTGACGTGTACACCAAGCCAATTACTAGAAACGGCGATAGCAGCAGCGTCTTGGAATGGGTGTATAAATGTGATATATGTGGGAGGATTCAGGATTGCTTTTGTGAAGGAAATCCCACTTCTCAGAAATCTCTGGACTTCTTCAAAGGAGAAGGTCGACAAGCATGTGTGTAAACATGATCCAGTTGACATAGTCTACAATTTCCAAAAGGCATTTGACAAAGTTCCTGACCAAAAGCTTTTAAGGAAACTAAACAGGCATGGAATAAGAGGATAAAGGTAGGATATGCTAGTGTGACATGGAAAAGGGTGAACAATAGGGTGACAAGATTTGCTGAGAAGACTGAATTATTTAGAGTGTTAGTGCTGTGAGCCAACTGTGAAGAACTGCCCAAGGCCTGTAAGAAACAGAGGGAGAACACAATAAAATGGCGGATGAACTTGAGTGGTAATAAATGTTAAGTAGAATGCCCGGGGAAAAATAATCCCATCTTTGCATATGGAGTGATGGGCTCTGAGCATTACTATTCAGGACTCACATTTTAGAGTTACGATATACGATCCCAAAAAAAAAAAAAATCGGTTAAGTGATCACAAGCTCTGAAAAAAAGCTGGTGAAACATTAGGAATCACCAGGAAAGCAGTGGACACCTCGGTGCAATGTTGGGCCCTCTCTTCTGCATCAGTAGCACAGCTACAACTCTTCAGCCTGGAAGAGAGATGACAGAGGGAAGGATCTGTAAAGAGCTTCAAAGTCGTCCGTGATGGGAGACAGTGATTAGGGACCAATTGTTCACCGTTTCTTCCAGTATAAGAATTAGGGGACGTCTGACTGTTGTGGTTTAAACCTGGCCAGCAGCCCAACACTACAGAGCTGCTCGCTCACCTTCCCCTGCCGTGTATTGGAATTGGATGTGTAAAGGTAAGCAGAGTTGTAGGTTGGGAGAAAAACAATTTAATAATTGGGGGAAAATAATAGTAGTAGTAGTAGTAGTAGTAGTAATAATAATAATAATAATAATAATAATAATAATAATAATAATAATAATAATAATAATAATAATAATAATAATAATAATAATAATAATAGTATTGAAAATACAAACAAATTATGTGCGATGCAGTTGCTTACCACCTGCCAACTGATGCCCAGCCCCCTCAAAGCTAACAATCCCAGAAAAGAGGAAATCCCAAAACCACAGTCCCAGAAAGAGAGACCAAGCTTCCCAGCCCACCCTCTATATACTGAGCACAGCATTACATGCCATGGAATATTTCACTGGCCAGTTTGGGTCCGGTGCTCTGGCCGTGCTCCCTCCCAGCCTCTTGTGTACCTGCACACGGGCAGGACGTGGGGAGGTGGAAAGTCCTGGATTTCTCAGCAATAACAGAAAATATCAGTGTATTATCAACATTCTTCTCATACCAAGTCCCATACTGAATCCGGAACACTTTTCTAGCTACTGAGAAGGACAATTAACTCTGTCCCATCCAAAACCGGGACACTGACGAAGGCAGGAGGAGCTCGGTTCAGAGGAGGCAGAAGAAGGTGACTCTCCCCGCGGTCGGTAGCAGGTCGGTGGGACTCCTTACCGGGGGACGCAGTAGGTGCAGAAAGTCTGCTCTGGTTCCAGGGGAGATGGGAGCAGTTCACGGAAGAGAAACCCACGGAAGGTGATGGAACACACAGAAACTTCATCCAGCTTGTGTAGTCATTGCGTTTAAAACAGTTGGGTGTGGAAGAGTGTTAGCGGAAGGGCACGTGCTTGCCCTGCTTTTAAGTTCCATGAGACATCAACTTATGGCCACAGTTAGAGACCACGGGTGGGTGGTCTGACACAGGCGAGTCATTATTGTTTTCAGGCTATGTAAACTGAGCATAGTAACAAGTCTGTACATCTTTGCCTCTGCTAATTACTTTCTGTAAAGAATTACTAGTCCTCCGTGGGGCATTTTATCAAAAACATGAGTGTTTTACCAAGCCCAGTTAACTGCGACTGTTCCGTATCAGTCTGCCTGTTGGGATCTTTCTGCTGTCCATAGGAGCTGGAGGCAGACCACAGGTTTTGCTCAGAGCCTGGGGCTAAATGAGTGCAATGTTCCCCAGAGTTCTCCGAAATACTCTGAAAATGCTGCTGCAGCCTTCATAGAGCAGATCTTGATAGTGCTGGGAAAAAAGACTAATATATTCCCTGGGGGTTTTTTTTGAGATGTTATCAAACACTTTGGATGCTCCAGAAATGTTCTAATTCGTCCTTCCCAGAAAGTTCACTCTCTTTCACCGTGACACAAAGGCTACAGAACAAGCTCCTGTGCACAGTCTGTTTCAGAGTGACTCTCCACGGTCACACTTTCGTCCAGAAGTGAACATGAGGCAGCTCAAGGTACTTCGCCTAGTTTGATTTGAAAATGTTCCAAGTTACTTAGAACCCTTTCAGGGTAGTACATTTATTATCTGTTAGGTCGGTCTCTTGCTCTGAGACAGCTCTGAGAATGTATGGAGTCATCTTAGATGGAGTCGTGCTGGTTGCAGCTCAACCTCACGTGTTCCTCAGGAAGGTCATCGGAGGAGCAGGGTTGTTCGAAACTTCAGAGTTTCAAGGTTCTCTGTCTGACCTTATGCTGCTCCACCTAGGAAAGAGCACATCGGGCACTGTGTGCCCATATACATGTGTAGCTATGTGTGCGTGTCTGTGTACACACATGTGCACTCACGCTTGTTTATGTCCACGCTGAAAAACGCATGCTGTGAAGGCCCTGTGTATTGCAGGTTGGGTGGATGTCATGAGGCTGGTGGCCTACAGTCTCATTTGCCAGCGGCAGGGGCGGGAGCAGAACTTCAAAAACAGGGTGATGGGCCAGGGAGGAGGCAAACGTGGCAGGCAGGGCAGCGACTCCGTGCGTACTTAGGAGAAAACAGCACGCGGGCGCTCGCTGAGCTCGCCCGGGAGCTGGCAGCCAGCAGCGCCCGCGTCCCCGGCGCTCTCCAGCTGTGCCGTGCGCATCTGCACGCCCCATAGCATCGCTCCTTCCCCGGAACCCCCCGGGTGCCTCGGCCACCATCATCTCCCTGCGCCCTGACAGCTTTTCCAGCCACGTAAACCACCCCCTGGGCCTCTTCTCCCCCCTGGAGATTTCCTTCTGCCTCTGTCATTTTCGGAACCCCCGCGGGGCCGGGGTGCGGCTGGTGGTGTGGGGGTGAGCCCGCGGGTCTGGCGGGTGGCCCCCTGGCCGAAGGGCCCCCCTTCCCGCCGGCACCCAGGCAGAAAGCAAAGCGGGGTGCCCCTCCTGCCCCCCTTCCTCGGCGGCATCCCCCGTTCCTCGCGCCCGCGGCGCGCCAATGCCGGCCCAACGGTCGGCGCGGGCGGACGTCGGCGGGAGCGCGGCGGGCACCGGCCTCGGTGGCGGCTGCCGAGAGGTCTCGACATCTGCTCGTGCGGGAGCGGTGTTGAAGGGAGGCATTGTGTGTTTTCCGCGGCGGTTCCCATGCGGGGGTGATGAAAAGTGTGTGTTTTGGCAAATCTTTTGTTTCATTGTGGTGGCTTGCGGCGGGGCAGCTCCTAGCAGCCGCCGCTTTGACAAAACACCAGAGGATTCTGTTAAAAAGTTGTGTTTAGTAATTGTAGTCGTCGTGTCAGACCATAACTGACTTGGAGCTGAAGGATTTTTGCGAGATGAGTAGCTGTGCCAGCAGGGACCCAAGTCTCCTGGGCCAGCCGCGCTCTCATTAAGATTTGCCGCTAGCCGTGGCGGTGTTCGGCAAGTATGTGACGTGCATGCTGTTATTGTATGCTTGGCTTGTCAGCCTGCAGCTTTCTGACACTCACTTATGTCACTCTTTATTCAGAGAGGAAGAAGCTTTTGATAATTTGACAAGACAAGCTCTTAAACGATCTAGGTCATGGCCTTCACTGTCTGTGATTGTGAACATATTTCCTGAAAGCCCTGTCACTCATCACAGCTACATTTTCTCCCGGGGAGCCGCAGGCCCGTCCCGGTCTCCTGTCAGCGCGTGCATTTTGGTTATTCATACGCCAAATACAGTAGCGGGGTTTTTCCTTCCCTTTTGCAAATGCTCGCATGTTAGCGAGGCTAATCCTCTCCCCCGCGCCGCGCTCCCAGCAGGGCCGCCGTCGAGGGCCCTCTCGGCGCAAGGCAGACGACCGGCCAAGGGGAGCGGAAAGGAGGAAAGGCCGCTTAGTGCTGTTTTTGTGTTTGCTCATTGTTGTGGAAATATGAGAACTGGTGGCAAGGGCCTTGTCTATTGAGCACTCGAGTCCTGGTCTGCTGTCAGGGGCTGTTTGAGATTGAGTGTTTTATTTTCTTTGATGTTCACGTTTGAGAATAGGGAAGTGGGAATTAAACAACAGATGCATTAAGCCGTTGTTCTGGTAAAACAATAATTAGCACCTGATAAAATTCAATACGGGTCAAAATGCGCAGTACCCAGCCCTGATTCATCTGGTGTGGCAACCGTAGCCGGATCAGGCTCGGATATGAATAATCGCCCTTCCAAATTAACCAAATGTGGGCCACGGCAAAAGCAGCACGGATTTGGGGAAGTGAATTGCCCGGCACTTGTGGCGCAGAAGGCACAGGGACGGGGCAGAAGGCGTGGGGAGGCACACCTGGCCCGTGCGCGCTGCAGCCGCACCGCGGTGGCACCGCTTTTCAGGGTGGCTGGTGCATCTAAATGCTAGTAAGGTCGGACCGCTGGGGCAGGAAATAAATGCAATTTTATTTTAATGTAGTTCATCACACTGCCATCGTACCTGTATACCACAAGGGCTTTTCTTCAAATGAGGGCCATTCACGGTTAAGTACTTTTAAATAAATAAGAGAAATCGTAGGATCGGTGGTTGTTGTATTTGGTTATGCTCTCTTCCACAGCAAACCTCTTTGCTTCATTTAAGAAGCCAGTATTCAGTAGTAATTGTTAATTATACTTTTTGTCATTCTGTGCTAGAAGATGCAGACAATAACTCTGAGCTGATGCAAGGTAATAAGAGTCCTAGTTAAAAGCATCATTTCTAAAAAGCTGTTGTTTAGCCAGGCATCCATTTTCAACTATTGTATTTGAGTTCTGAAGTTCATAACTGATCACTGTGACGACGGAAAGTATTACAGCAAATCACCATCTGAATGAAGAAATATGCTTGGCCAATTTTCCCTTACCACCTTCTTCCTACCTCCCTTAAGTTCTCCCACAGCCTTAAAACATCCCTAAAGTCAGTGATGATAAAACCCACTTCCTGATAGCACTGCGGAGGGGCTGGACTGTGCCTCTTCCAGTGTTTTGGTAAGATGGGTCAACTGTAGTTTCCTACTCAGAGTTACAGATTTTTGCTATAAGTGATGTCTTTGTGTCCAGAGTGAAAAACAAACAAACAACAAACACCCGCCCCACCCCCAAAAAAACCCCCGAAGTATTATTCAAAAATAAAGTAATTATTATTATTATTATTATTAAATAGCTGCTGTGTGAGTAAAGGTCATGTCACAGAGTGGCATTTTGCCAGTATATGACAACTCATTGATTGCGATTTTTCAACCATATTAGTCTGGGGACACTGTGGTAATCGAAAACTATCCAGAACTAATGTATAAATAACTGCCTGCTACCCCTGTGCTAAACCAGCAAAAGTCTCGTGTACAGCTGAAGCCTTTTACAGGTTTGAGAGTGAAGGCACGGTCTCTGATACGGTATTTTTATACGCTGGAGAGTTTTTATATATCTCACATCCAAATCCTGCGTAAGTTAGCAAAGGAGGAAAATCCCTTTGTTTGCACTCGAAGACAGCTTGAGTGTGTTCAAACTGTCAAATGTTGTAGTCTGTTCCTCTGTTGAAAATGTGATGTACTTCACACATTTTCTTTATAGAAATATTAATATAAATCTCAAATATTTACATGCAGTATTTGAGTAGGAAGAGAAATGTCGAACCATTACACAGAACAGATTGTAGATTTTTCTCCAGAAAATTGTGTTACTGACGGAATGAATAATAAATAATATCATTTCCATCGCATCCGGGAAAAACATACTGTATAAGCCATAGGGTGACTGTCAAAAACTTGGATTATTTTTTGAGAGATTCAGTTGCTAATATTGGTTGTTCGGTGTTTTGGTTTTTGGTTTTTTTTTTTTTTTTTAATTAACATGCTCTGTCAGAATAAAAGAAGGCAAGAATTTAGGCATGAGCGAAAAATTTATTCGAAATCTAAAGAAATGTTAATAGTACTCATTTGCAAGTAGTCAGGAGGCTTCGATGTTTGAAATTGGAGCTACAGCATATTATGTAGAAGCCACAGAATATCTAATATTTCTTCTTAAAATACTGAAAATTGAGATTGGCAAACCAAATTGCTAATTGTTCAAATGATTAGGGAGCTATTTTAATAAAAGGGTAAATGTTTTAAACAAAAGTGGAAGACCTCCATTGAAGTAACTGTGTGCACACTCTTAAACACTAAAATGGCTAACAGACAAAGTACCTCTATTTCTGTGTCTGTTTATGGCTTGGGGGTCAGAGCACAAGACAGAAATATTGTAGATTCTGTAAAAATGTTAAGAACCCTTGAGAAAGTAACCTCTGTCTCATTTATCACTAACTAACACGTTCTGATTTTGTATAAAGAAGACCCACATTTTCCTCTTTCCTGTCTCTTATGTATTCCTCAAGTCTATTGTGTTATTGGTGTGATTCAAAAATCTGCACTGCAAAATTTTTTACAAAGGGCTGCACTTAGAAGTTTGTGTGCAAGTCTGGCAAGTTGGTTTGTTGTTTTGTTTTGGTTTGGTTTTTTTTCTTTAATTTAAAAAAAATCAAGCAAGCCGTTGTAAAAATAGAAACATTAAAGCAATCTGTTATGCTTCTTGTTTACAACTCATCTGACACTAGGCTGCTGAGGATTATTACATGTAACAATTATATTTTGATTAGGATAAGGATATGTACAAAAATACTAAAATATTTCTATGCCTACATGAAAGGAAAGTACCTTGTGATTTAATTTCCAAAACATTATGTAAATTTGAAATGTCAGAAAATGTAGAATTTAAATTCATTTCTGTTTGTTTTGCAGTATTAATACTTACTGCAGTTAAGAGCACATTACTCTCCCAAACTTCTAACCTTCAGAGAAGAAGGGGAGAGAGAAAACTGTTACTGGCTTTCTGACAATGGCAGGGAGTGTGTTAAACCAGTGTAAAATTCAATTAAACTGTCTAGCCAGGTTTTTGAAGCTGAAATGCAGACCCTTTCAGTTAAGCTTCTTATTTTCCTGTGACCGACACCGGTGGATACTGTGTTATGCCAAAACCAACAGGCTGTAAAGCACCTTGTTTCATGCTCCTAGCTGATCAATATTTTTATTTTCCAGGCTTGCCCAGAAATATGGAGGCAGTATCACCTAACAGTAAGTAGAAACACCTTTTTTATTTTCTTCTACACCCAACCTATTTACTCTTCTGTGAACTGCTGACCATAAAATATAGACAAGCATCTTCTGCGGGAAGATAATAAACATCTGAAGAGTTTTTGAACTGAAGAATGCAATGAAACACTGTCACTATTTTTTAAACATCTCTAGAACTTATGGTTTCATTTTAATACTGTAATGATTAAATGAGTGCCTTGCAGCACTCTCTCCTCTCAGTGACTACATTTACACACATAAAGAGGGTTAAATTTTAAGTTGAGATGCATAGCAGAAGCAGTAATCCCATCTCAGATATCCCAGATGCTGGTAAATAGTCACTGTGTGTGACAAAGCTTTCTTTTTAAATGAGTAAAATAAATCTCAGCTAGAGTGGAGATGTTAATTTGAGCAGATACACTTTATAAACTTTTGCAGATAATTTCTAATTGATAAGGACATAGCTATAACTTCTTCTTTGGCCTCCATTAGTAGATCTTTAATCACTGAAACAAGAAAATAAAACTTTGTGAACTGTACCAGTGTGTTACTTAAGGTTTTTCCTCATATGTAAAATAGAGATAAAAATAAAACAAAATGCGTAGAAATTTGACTAATATTGAAAACTGGAACAACATTTAACTGGTTAAGACAGTATTCAATAGATTGGTGTCACAAATCTTAAATATATTCCTTTATAAAATTATTACATATAAAAACACCTTTAAAGATTAAGATTTTTGCTGTTCATCTGAATTTTTGCTATCATTGCTATCCAGATCAACTTCGTGTGTATTTAGCTGTTGTAGATAGTTAACTACTGCTGCCCGTGCAAAACAAAGTAGAAAAGTTTCTCCATTACTTTTCTTTATGGGTCTTTGGAGCGGACTTTTTCTTTTGAGCAATAAATGGGATGTGCTTTATAATTTGTTGCCTCTACCTCTTCATGGTAGTGGAATGTTCTTTTTTCTGTTTTTTGCTTCTAAATTCAATGAATAGGAGAAGTCTGTGCTTAAAACCTCTTGCTTGTGTTTTCTGCATAATGATTTCAAAACAAAGGTTTGCTTTGGATATCTTCCACACTTTCTGATCATTTATTTTAAACAGAATTGGTATAGACTTTAAAAAAAAAAAAAAAAAAAAACAAACAAAAAAAAAACAAACAAAAAACAAAAAACAAACAAACAAAAAAAAAACACAAAACAAAAAAAAACACACTATGAGCAAAAGGTGCATTCACTGAGTATTTCTGTTTGCTTTTTTAAAATTACATGAAGGAAAAAGGTAAATACTGTCTTTCATTATAATCCCTAAGGGTGCATGTAAAAACAATTTCTGAAATGTTTATGATATCTAGAATCTAAGAGTCAGATAGGTATATTAGATGCAGTAATATGCTGGGTTGTGTTTTTTACTGAGGTATAAGATTTAATCCCATTTTAGTCTTGCTTGCCTTTGAAAATTCCTCAAAAAGTGAGTTGCAATCAGCATTCATTTTTATTTTTTGTAAAAAAGTATGGAGGAGCTTAAACCTGACCAAGTGGTTAGTAGGGTAGAATTTGAGGTTTCTGAGGTAGAAAAGTTTATCTGTAAATTTTGTAAAAAGTGTTTGGAGTTTACACTTTATCTAGTGTGAAGCTAACAAGATTTGTCAAAACAAGCTCTTGTTAGAAAATGCAGTAGTTACGGATACAACTGTATTATTGAAAGTACCCACTTGGAAATCCTTGGTGCATTTTAGGGACATTTTGAAATGTAGTCAAATATAGGCACACAGAGATAAATTGACATTGAGTCAGACCCTACCTACTGATAAATAATTTTTTATTTTGCAGTGAACTGCAAATTATCTGCAGATAATCCACATTTCTGATATGTGGGAAAAGCTTTGCACGTCTCCATTTTTTGCATGGGAAGACTCACTTTGAGTCAAAGTTACATTAGTAGTCAGATTAAGCCTGGAATTTAAAATTTGTGTAGTAAAAGACGTGCTTGATATTTAAAATAAGTTATACCTCAAGAAACTGCATTATCTGAATTGTTTAAGTGTATGAGTCCCAGCTTTTACTATTCCATTTAAATAGTCTGTTTTGCACCCAAAGCAGAACCGAAATAGTTAGTGTTCTTGCAAAAATCAAAACTTCTGTGTTAGAATAATATATGTTATAGATGTATTTACAGAATTGTAACTAAAAAGTTGAGATCTTTTACTTACGTATTAGCAGAGTGTCATTTCACTACAGAAATTAGTTTATAATTTTCCTAGTGTAGAGTAAATATTTCTGTCCAAACGGGATAACAATTTAAAGAAAAATCATAGAAGTATTTTTAAAAGTGCTACTGTGGTTGTGTCTGTGCTGCAGAGGCTGCTTGATTATTAGCAAACAGACTAAGGCTACAGTGAGTTTTTCCCGTGCTTTAGCCATGGATACAACCACCAGATTTAAATTGATTTTGGTAAATTGATCGCAAGTGTCAGACATACAGGTACATACAGGCACAAATAAAACAAGGCATTCAGTTTTGTAACAAAAGACCGATTTTATAACTTTGCTTACAGACAGCCATTGCAAAGTTTGCCTGAATGTTTTTCATTATATAAAGTATTCTTAGTTAATTACTGTGAATGCTTGTGAAAAAACACACAGCCTTCCACCTTTCTCTTTTGTGGAGCTTTTGGTGATTTTATTCATTATGTGGCTCTTTCCTAAGAGATGGACTGCCATCTATTGACTTCTTGAAGCCCCTGCACAGAAACGTGGATTGACTAGAACAATGACTAAATAATAAATCCATTCTGCTGTTATGGATGGTGGTAGGTTTTTGTTTACATTAGCTGTGGTGACAAATTTTGGCACATTACAAATAATTTGTTGTATGGGCAGAAATGTCTTATTCCAACCAAAATAGACTGCCAGTGCAAGAAATCTTACGAGCAGTTGAAATAGCAAAAAGGATTATAAGCAGAATATTTTAATTTGCCTTTTGATAGAAAAAAAGATTATCATATTGTATTCAATGAAGCTTAAATTTAAAGGCTCTATGATAATCAAAGCTTTATAAGTGGATGAAGTTAGTTTCTTTAAACTTGTTCTTTCAACTCTGTTAACTAAAATTATTCTGCAGAAAACCAATCAAAGCCAGCAGAACAATCCAATTCCCACTGTGGTTTAAAATAATATTTAATAACCTCTTTAAGATGGTGATTTAAAACTTTTACAAATCATTTTCATTGTGCCTGCTCTCTATGTATTTCCCCTATATCAGAAAAGGGAAATTACATTTGTTAAAACACATTTTAAGTTTTTCTTCATATAGGTATCTATTTGCAATAAATAGGTCGGTCCCGATACCCGCTTACATTTATCAAAGGGGTTATTATCAATTCAAATAATAACACAAGGACTTTGTTGGCAGATCCAGGATAAACAGTTTTGATCATAGTTTACTGCAGTGTAAATAATAATCCATGTGATTTTTTCGGTCAAGGCAATTGAAGGTCTTGTAAAGCTCTTTGTTCTAGATTACGAGGGAGCTGAGCTTACAACTTTGCCTTTCTAAATGCCAGCTGCTTCACAAACCCAGAGAAATACGGTTTGTGCTCCAAAGGACATGCCATCACATCCCCTTTTCATCTTCGCGACATTGGGGGTGCTCACGGCAGCGCCTTTTCCTCCCCAGAATGCTTGGCTCCTTTTCCTTCCCTTCCTCGCATTGTTTTGGATTTCAGCTGTAGAGGCAGAGACATTTTTAAAGTATTCTGTGCTCAAGCGGGGGCCAGTTTAGAGCCCTCTAATTACAGCAGAAAAGAAGTCGGTGGCAAAACTTGTGAGTTTTACGGCACCCTGCGATTTTCATCCCTTGGGTTCAGTTTTGCAGTTTATCCTTAAAAAGCCCCGGCATCACCCCTCCCGGTGTGATCCGCTCCCCGCCCGCCTCGCCGGTGGCGGCTCCCACTCCCCGTGGGTCCGTCGTGCTGGGGGGCTGGCGTGGGGTCGGCGGCGGTGTGCCGGGGGGGGGACGCTCCGGGCAGGGCCCGGCGGGGATGGGGCCGCGCGGGGAAGCCGATGGCCCCCCCGGCCCCCCGGCCCCCCGTCCCCCCGCTGCTGGGGTGCCCCCGGGAGGCTGCGGGCGGGTGCCGCGCTTGCTGCGGGCCGCCGCGTTTCCACCCAGCAGATGACATCGCTGGGGAATAAAGGGGAAATTTTATTTCCAGTGCACGGGGACCCGTGTTTTGCTTCGGGCGTGCAGCTGCGCTTCTGCCGCGCGAGTCCCCCTCGAAGAGCGACCCGGACCCCTCTGCGCTGGCGGGGGCACCCCACCCCCAGGGCGTGCAGATGGCCACCTCGGGTTTTCGATGTAAGGTGGAATACGTGCTGGCTGCGTCGACCTCCCTACGTATGCTCCCTGCCTCATTGTTCGGAGGGACCCATGGTGCACAGGAACGAACATAGCCGGGAACAGGAACGGGGCTCGGGAACAAGATGGGGATGCAATAATCCAACAGGAATTAACGTTACAGTATCATTTTCAGTAAATACCTACAGAGTGATGAAATTCCGTCCCTAAAACGGGCGGTGCACAATTTTTGTTTTTCTAATGCGTTCCTTGGCGTAGATGCGTAAGTTGAAAGACAAATCCTGCTCAGAATATGTGTTTTCTTTCTGTAGAGATTGCTCATTTTTAATAACCTCTTCCTCCCCCTGAACTGCTCTGGCTGTAAGGACTCCTTCCCCCATCCCCTGCCTTCACCAGTCTCATTTATATTAAAGCTCCTAGGCCAAGATGGCCACCAACAGAGTTTTAGAACCATCAGAATTTTTAACTAGCAGAAGCTATCATTTAACATGCTTTTTGACAGTTTGTTAATCTTACTTTTAATCCACTTACATAAAAGAAGGTGAACCAGGAATTGGCTGTTTTGGCCTCTGTGCGTAAAAGACATGAAGGGACAATGCACCTTTTGTGTTTAAATTTTGCGCTCGGATTTCTTTGTGTGCATTATTAAAATTCCTCATGGCCTGCCACTTTTTTTCTGAAATGAAAATGTAAGCAGTGTGGCTCAAAGTCAATTTGTATCCTTTAAAATGTGACTTTCAGCAAGGGGAGATTTAAAGTATGACTCTGGCAAAAAAAAAAAAAAAAAAAAAAAATATTGAAGGCTGAGAGAGAGAGCATTTGGTTTCCAGAGAAGCTTTGTAGGTTTTGTGCAGTGAGGGAAGGGATGGGTTCAGAAGTATTTTCGGGAGGAGGTGAAGCCTGACTTCCCGGTGTGCAGGGACGGGGCTGCTGCCGTGGCTGCGAGCATGGCTGCAGTGCCAGCTCCTCTGGTCTTTGCATGACGCGAGGCTGGAGACCACAAAAGCGTCGTGATCGCGTTGAATATTTCAGCACTTTCCCAGTTAGCTTCTCTCCAGATGTTGTAGGGTTGTTTCTATTGACTCTAGCAAAAATACGGCTTTGTCCATGCAATAGACACTGGTAGTTTTTCGTATTTTGGAATCGCAGGGCAGGCCCTTGTGCGTCAACAGTTCAGTAGCCATTCAGCAGGATAATTTACAGGAAGGGCAACCCAGAATTCCCGCGGATGTGAATTTAGGGAAAGGATGACCCTGTCTCCTGCAGATTGTGGGGAAACACGGGCACCTGGAGTGTGACGTGGTCCCCACAGCTGCCCCTGCGGGAAAGGTGCCTTTTTGGGGCTTGGGTTTGTGAAGGTTTCATGTGCTCTGAAAATGCGTGCTAGCCTCTTTGGCCAGGGGAGGAGGCAGGGCGGATATTGGTCAACAATTGGCAGATATTTTTGTTTTAAGTTATCTACTTGCATTGTTCAAGCCTGAGCCCCACCGCTTCTGCAAGTGCCGTTCTGTGACCAAGATGCATCTGAAATGTCTGCCCGCCCTGCACCGTTCTTCTGCTGAAAATAAGTACGCTAGCGGTGGTTTGGTGTGCTGCCTAGAGGGTCGCTTTGATTTTATTTTACACCACGTCTATTTTCCCTTACTAATTACAATTTGTTCTGCATTACTGTTGCCTTTCAAGTTTCAGGTATTTCTGAGGCTATCAGAAATCCAAACACAAAATCTTTTTCTCCTGCAAAGAAACCACATTTCGCAAAAGCCAGTATTCCTTCTGATATATTTTTTTACAGAAAACAAAAAGAATTCCAGGTCCCAAAAGAAGTGTAAGTTTATAAGTACGAAGCATATGCTATGGCTTTCAGTACAAAAGCGTGCTAGATAGAGTTCTTTCACAATTTTTACTTGAAAACTGTATTTTAAGTATTACAGGAAAAAGAAATAGCTTCGGTAACCTCATATAAATACGTAACATCTCCAGAAAAGACTGTTTAGAGTTTGCCTTTTCGTGAAAATGTTGGGTTTTAGCTAATACCCCTGGCCAGTTATCACTGCTGAATAGTTAGGGGGTTTTTGCGTGTAGGCCAAGTTGAAATAGGAAGCTCGAACCGGTTCTCTGTAAGATGCCAACCTGTGTTTGCGCCTGCGGTTCCTTCCCTGGGCAGGGTGGCGCGGTGCGGGCGCAGAGGGCAGAGCCCCGGGGGGGTTGTGGTCGCCCCCGGACCCAGGAAGCCGCGGGCGCCCGCAGGGACCCGGGGCCGTTTTGGGTGGGCTCCGCCGCCTGCCAGCGGCGCGGCCATCAGCTGCCGCAGGCCTTAATCGTGCGAGCGTGGTAGAAAGCACGCCTGCTTCCTCTAACGTTTGCCTGTCTCGCGCTCTTCCCCGCCTGTCTCCCCAGAAAATAAAATAAAAGGTGCTTTTAGATTGGGGATTGAAGACCGATTGCATTTTGACCAGAAACTGCATTTTGATACGTTTCTGGAAGCAGCCTGGGACTGGGAGGAAATAGAAAGCTTGGCTGACTGAACCAATTAATTTCCATTTCTCTGATTCTGGCGTTCAAAATAACCTCCTCAGAGTGTTTGTTTTGAGAAATGATGTCCTTCAAAGAATCCCTGACTTCACTATGCACGTTATTGTTATTGAAGGAACTCTGTGTTTCCTGCAAAAGTGATACCTTTTGGGCCTGCCTTGAAGTGGGAAGAGGAGAAGAGCAGGGGATGAAAATTAATATCTTTTAATGTTTTGGACATTTACATCTATGGTTAGCGAACCCCCGCGTGCCCAGGGAGCTATCTGTGCGGTGTGTGACGTTTTTAAATGCTGTGCCAGCGATCCTGATGGCGAGGTGCGCTCACGACCGGAGAAAGGCTGGAGAGAGCTGCTCCCCCCCTCGCAAACCTGTGGGCAGCAATTGCTCTGTTCTCAGCACAGAAACTACCGTGTGCGTTCCCCCTTTGCCCCACACACGCCAAAACTGTTGTGTTACATATTTTTGTGATACACCAGAACCATTGGAGAAGTGGTGAATTGAACAGAAAACAGGATAATCATGGGAGGGTTCATTGCTGAAATATCTCCCCATCATATACATAACTGCAGTTCTTTTAAGGGAAAGAATTAAGATGATCTTTTCTTTAATGCTTACAGATTTGGTAAAAATTTTCATCTCTCTTTAGTTTGAAAAGGTGAACCTATGTGATCATTTAAATCACTATCTCAAGTATTAACCAACTAAATAAAGAAAATATAATTTTAAAGCTAGAATGAGATTTTCAATACATTTTTAAAACAGGCTGTTATTTGAAGAAAAAAAAAAAAGTTAAATATTTCTGTGCCCTTTTTCTGCAGTAGATTCTGTGGATGAATATTCATGAAGTTCCTATATTTCTGAAAATTATTCCTCTGGACTTGATATGAAGGTGTTTTTTCTCTGTTATTTTAGAATTTAGAGTTGGTTTCAAAATTCCATTGGAATTGGAAAAAAATTATCTGTGATCTATCAAACATTTGGAAACATATAAAAATTACACTTTCGTGTAGGTAACATAAAATGTTTTTTGGTGCGTTTCTGTATTGCAAAGTGGGAAAATTGTAAAATGTCAGTGGAGCATAAATCTCCAGGAACTGTTTGCACATATATCCTATGCCATTTTGGCATTTTGCTTGTCAAATGTCCACTCAGTAGCTGCTTGTAAATTACGTGCTTTAGTAGTACTGAAACTGTTGCATTTTATCGTACAAATGCTTTGCATGTTAAAACGTCACAGGTATTTAGCAGCGGCAGTCGGTGGAGCTCTGCGCTGGCAGAAGCGTTTGTGATTGCCCGTGTCGCTGCCAGACCTGCTGGTTCATCTTGTCAATGATCCGTGTACCAGGAGCAGCCAGGAGCTCACACCGGTTAGACGGTAACTTTCTCAAGTTGTGCTTGATCATGTTAATAATCTACGGATTAGGCGTCCCTAAAAGTATTCACTGATTTAATTCTGAGAGGGTCTATCGTGTCAATAATATTAATACATCTTGTTAGGTCCTGTCATGTGAATAGAAAAATTACTATCCCTGTGACAGAGTTACCCTGATTTTGATTTCAAATTTTGAAAAATCAAGCATAAAGGGAATTAAAAGGAACCAAAGACCCATATAAAGAGAGGAGTAGCGTCGAGTCATGTGCTGTAAGCAGGTACTATTTTACTGCAGTCCTGGGGAAGTCTCAGGGCAGTGGGTGATTTGCACGATACGTGCATGTATGCTACAGGACCCACGTATGACAATGATGAAGGCATCCCTCAGAATTTCGGCCTCGGGGGATTGAAGTTAGGACTTCAGTTTTAACTTGTTTGTGAATGTTAGATTTGGATGACATTAACATTTGACAAGCACACCCCAAGGCTGGTGAGTGTGACTCGGAAATGGGGATGAACAGCCACCCCCACACTTCACTGGTGCTGGCAGCTCCTCACGCCGAAGCACACTGTGACACTGCTGCCGCGGCTGGTGCTCTCACCTTTCCCAAAAGTTGGTAAACTTTTAATTGCCACTTCATTAGGCATTTTAATCTGCAGACCAGTCCGCGTCTGGCACGACGAGGCTCCTTTTGCCAGTCCCTCTGTGGCATCTGCACCACGCTGCTTGAACACCACCCTGTGCAGCATCTTGCAAGGTCATTCTGCATGGTACACGGCGATGATGTCCTGCGTGGAACATGACAGTGCCATCCCACGAGGAACATGACAATCCCATCCCACGAGGAACGTGACAATGCCATCCCATGAAGAACGTGACAAAGCCATCCCACGAGGAACATGATGTCCTGGGTTGAGTGAGTGGTGGAGTTTTTTGGTGGCAGGGGAGGGGGCTATCGGGGCGGCCCCCTGTGAGAAGCTTCTCGAAGCTCCCCCAGCTCCACGTCAGCTCCACTTCTGTTTGGGAAATTGAGCCCATCAGCTGCGCCTCTGTGATAACGTATTTAAGAAGGGACGTGGTGACGGGCAGTCGGACTTGGGAGGAGGAGTTGCTGCAGCTGCATGAACACCAAGGTCAGTGGAGGAACGGAGGAAGAAAGGAGGGGGGAGGTGTGCCGGAGCAGAGACCCCCCTGTATCCTGTGGGGAGACGGCAGGGCAGCCCCCCCTGCCACCCATGAAGATCTATGGTGGAGCAGACATTGATTTATGGCCTGTTGCTCCTGCTCAGCTGATCAAGGTTCTGTGCCCGAAGAAGGCTGGGGTCTCGTGGGAAAAGGCAGCCCCGCTGCTGTAATTCAGCACTGGGAGGATTGCAGCATGCAGGGGAGTCCCACGCCGGAGCAGCTCGGGAATGGCTGCAGCCGTGGGAGGGAATCCAGTCGGAGGAAGTTAGTGACCCATGACAGAGCAGTGTGGGGAACGCTGCGGCCCATGGGAGGAACTCAAGTCAGAGAAAGTTTGTGGAGGACTGTCTCCTGTGAGAGGGGGACCACGATGGAGCAGGAGGAACAAGTTCCGGACACTCCCCTCACCGAAGATGAAGCAAGTGGCAGCGCTGACTGCACCCCCCATTCCCTGCCCCTGCGCCACTGGGGGAGGAGGTAGAGATATCGGGAGCAGAACTGAGCCCGGGAAGAAGGGAGGGGTGGGGGGAAGGTGTGCTCAAGATGTGGCAATGCTTCTCACTGTCCTACTCTGGTATGTGTTGTTAGTGTCTGTAATAAATGTATGTTCTTTTTTCTTCTTCCCCTAACAAGTCTGCCTTTTGCTCATGACCATAAAGGGGGATTTTCCCCCATCCCAGTCCTATCTCGAACCCCAAGCCTGGCTCTCTGTCCCTTCTCATTGCTGGAGGGGAAGGGAGAGAGAGCTGCTGCATTGTGGTTGGCTGCCAATCAGGCCTAAACCACAACACATGACAAAGCCATCCCGCATGGAACATGACAATGCCATCCTGTGTGGAACATGACAGACAATGCCATCCCACATGGAACATGACAATGCCGTCCCAAATGGAGCACGACAGTGCCATCCCACGTGGAACATGACAATGCCATCCCACGAGGAACATGACAGTGCCATCCCGCGTGGAACATGACAATGCCATCCCATGAGGAACATGACAATGCCATCCCATGTGGAACATGACAGTGCCATCCCGCATGGAACATGACAATGCCATCCCACGAGGAACATGACAATGCCATCCCACAAGGAACATGACAGTGCCATCGTGCGTGGAACATGACAATGCCATCCCACGTGGAACATGACAATGCCATCCCACAAAGAACATGACGGTGCCGTCCTGTGTGGAACATGACGGTGCCATCCCACGTGGAACATGACAATGCCATCCCACGAGGAACATGACAATGCCATCCCACAAAGAACATGACGGTGCCATCCCACAAGGAACATGACGGTGCCATCCCACGTGGAACATGACAGTGCCATCCCACAAGGAACATGACAATGCCATCCCACAAAGAACATGACGGTGCCATCCCACAAGGAACATGACGGTGCCATCCCGTGTGGAACATGACGGTGCCGTCCTGTGTGGAACATGACAGTGCCATCCCACAAGGAACATGACAATGCCATCCCACGAGGAACATGACAATGCCATCCCACGAGGAACATGACAATGCCATCCCACGAGGAACATGATGGTGCCATCCCACAAGGAACATGACGGTGCCATCCCGTGTGGAACATGACGGTGCCATCCCACGTGGAACATGACAGTGCCATCCCACAAGGAACATGACAATGCCATCCCACGAGGAACATGATGGTGCCATCCCACGAGGAACATGACGGTGCCATCCCGCGTGGAACACGACGGTGCCATCCCACGAGGAACATGACAGTGCTGTCCTGCGTGGTGCACCACGTGGCTGTGGCTCGGCAGTGCCACAGGCAGGGGCATGACAGAGGCGTTGAGTCTGCAGAGGTTGGGGCCCAGCCCTTACCGCAGGAGATACTATTTTTACAGTAGAACAGTTATGTATATTTTCAAAAAATGGGCAGTCGCTGCCTGGGTTCGAGGTTTCTCAGTGTCAGCATTGAGTACAAATGCGGCTTGTATTTTCTTTTTCTTAGTATTTTTTTTTCTGCCTGTGGTAGCTACTTATCTTTTAGCTAACAAAATGTAATTTCACGTTGTTTCTTCGCTATGCATTTAATTTTGTTTGTAAAGTGTATCTGTAACTTCCTTTCACACCTGAAAAATGGAGTGTCGAGTGCCTGTGCACAGACGTACACAAATACTGAAGTATAGCTCTGGACTATGTGAAAACCCTGAAATATCTTCTGCTGTAAATTTGATTGGGCTGGATTTGCATATGATACCCAGTTTCTGTCTGACTTATTCTGGTGGCACATGGGACCCTGGTTAAATTAATTCTGCTTTTCTAATGGTGGTGTGAGAACGGAAGGAGCGGGAAAATGGTGTCACTGAGATATTCAAAAGTTGGTTTGGAGAAAACAGTGTTGATCAATGGCACATTTATGTGACATGGGAGAGCAGAAATCTGAGTCTTTTGATCTGTTTTTAGATGCTGTAGACTATTCAGAATGTCACAGGTCATATTAAAGTAAAAACTTCATGGAATTGAGACTGAGTTAAAAAAACAGATGTGCAAAAACAACATGGAGAAGCTTCTGTGTCTTAATGGTTGTATATAGGCTGTCAGACATTTCTTCAAGGACATATTCTGGATGAATGTCACTTGTTATAAAGCTAGGTAAAAATAATTGTGGTATCGCTGAATATATATGATGCTCTTAAATGGAGAAGACATGAAAAAATTATGAGGAAATTGGTAAACATTAACATGCGTAGTTGACGTGTTGGTAATGTAAGGAAAATGCTTCCATAAAATTGTCCGTCCATAAGCGATGCTACAGATTGAACCTCGGCTGCTAGGAATTTTAAAGCAAAAAGCTTGAGTTACTGTTTATTTAGAGTGTACCCCATCAAAAACTTGCTTCTGACAAACTGATGCACCACTCTTGGCATCTCCTGTCCTCCAGCAGCTCTGTGTTTTTTTCGGGTTTTATTTCATTTTTAGCTGTGATCAGAAATCAGCTCAAAGTAAATATCTGTTAAGAATGCTTCCCTAAGAAAGTTATTTTAAATGTGGTACTTCCTCCTTTTGCATCTGATGGTGAAAGGTGATTAGTAGACGACATAAAGGTTAAAGAGAGAGAGCAAGGAAGCTGTAAATCATCTAGAATGACAGTAAAAATTAAAACCTTGGGGTCTGTTGGGCTCCCCGGTGTATTAGCTAATAAATATAGCCATGCTCTCGTTCTGTTCATCTTCTGATTTTACAGGCTTTGCAAATGTTTGTGTTCAGATTAATGTATAAATGTATGTGTGAGTATGCATACACTTAGTGCGGCGAGGGTGCGTGCGTATAGTGCCTGCTCGCGTGCTCTCCGGGCGCGTACACAGCCACGTTTGGTGAGTCTCCTAATAAACATTCAAATAAAATATACGTGTCCCGATGCACCAGTCTCCTCCTCCTCCTCCTCCCTGCCTCTTCCCCGCGTGCCCTCCTCCCCCACCCCACTTCAAAGCTTGTGGTCCTTTTTCCATCCTTGTACTAAAAGGTTTCTTTGTAAGCCAGGCCATTTGTCCATCATTGTTTGGGGTCCAAACAGTGGTAAAATACCCTGTCACCGATCCAGAGTGCTGTGAATGGCAGCTTCTCTCCGGACAATTGGCGGTGGTGCCGAGAAATATTCCTGAGAGGATTATTTAACCTTTCAATTTAGGGGGCACAAAGCCTGGCTGATTAATGAACTTTCTGATGGGCGCTGATAAGCGGATCTATTTCTTTATTTCCTCTAAAAGTGATTCCTTCTCCTGTCCCATATTACTATAATCTTAAACATAAAATGTGGCAAATAGATTAAAAAACAGCACTAAAGAGTTTATCTGGCTGGCAAACTGAAGGAGCTAAATTAAAATTGGTAATGAAAGCAGTGGCTGAGCCCTGTATATGGTTTTTAAATGCGCTGTGTATTTTGAAGAGACTTATTCTCCAGCTTGCCTGGTAATGACTGCTTTTGGTGCACAGTCCGGGGCTGGCTTCTGTTATCCCCCCAAAAAAATGAGTTGTGTTATCTGGATGACTGCAGACACATATGCATCCCCCTTTCTCACTGCATGGGCAGACAAGGTCGATAGCATTACAAGGTATTTGTGGCAGTGCTTGTTTCAGTTTTCAGAGCTGCCAGTTTTCAGCCAGATTTGAATTACAAAAGAAGAAGCTGGCATGAAAATTGAAAGGGTTTATCGGCTAGTCTGAAGCCTCATAGCACATTGCTTATTTATGCAGTCCATTTGCACCAGGAAATGTAAAAAGGAAATACATTTTAAAAATAAGGTCATAAAGACCCAGATATGTTTAAGATGGCAAATAAAATATAGATACCTATAATATCTTTCCAGGAAACGATTTCACTTAATGTTGCACATTACTTCGGAGGAGCATTTATGTTACTGTCATAAATTTGTGCATTTGTGTCACTGTATAGATAGTCTCTGGGGATTAAGAAGGAAGTGTTTGCTAACTTACTTTAAAATTAAAATGGAAGAAAGATAGGTTTGTAGTTTGAGAGCTACATCAGAAATAGTTGAAGTTTAATGCACCGTCCTATTTAAATAACGTTTTGCATTCCGTGTAAAATTAGCCATGGACGACTGGATAGATGCCACCACCTTTGGAGAAAATTGGGATGCCTTTTAAACCATGAAGATTTTGAGGCATTCAGGGATTGTATTGTTGTTATCCTTACTATCTTGCATATATTCATTTTCTTTATGAGCTTGAGATTTTTTTGTTCATTTTTCAGAAAAGACTTTTTGAATTAATATTTTAGTATTTTTTTTCTCTGCTTGTAAGAGTATCAAAAGATTACATTCATTTCTTTCAAATATATAATATTGTACTTTTTGTCTCTTCCTTTAACATTTTCACGCAGTCAATTGTAGATGCTATTTGCATCTATTTAAAATGCATTATAGAAATGTCTTATTTCTGTAGAAAACGACCACTTCACAGTGCTTGTACTGTGGACCGAACAAGTTAAATTCCTTCTTCTGGGAAAGGCTTTGGTTTTCCCAACTATGCAATCAAAAAATAAAATTTTGTCCATTGATTTGGAATTGAGTGTGTGTTATGTACGTAAAAAAAGCAAACAAATAAGCAAACAAAAACCCCTCCAACTTTAGTTAGATCACTATTTTCTCAGTTATTTTGCTGTGTTTTGTTGATACCCAAAAGGGTGAAAATAATGCTACAAGCACATTTAGTAAACTCAGTTACAAGGTGTAATTTGCGGACAGATACTCAGGTGTGACCTCCACAACTCCCGTTAGAAAAGC